>NC_135789.1:31440763-32640763 GCF_051106095.1 Pogona vitticeps | reverse complement strand
AAACTCCTTTAGAATGGGTTTCAGGTTTCCTGATCCCCCCCCCTCGGATTTTAATGCTTGTTTTCATGCGTTCCTAGCAAGGATCTGAGCACTATAGCGCTTCAGCGCTATTTTTAGCAGAAATAGACAAGAGTACCGATGGAACAAGCAAATACATCCATTGACAGGATGACGATTCCCACAAGGGCTGGTGTAGAAAACTTGACTCTTGGATCCTGCCCCCTTTTCTGTTCCCACCTGCTCCCACATCCCCTCCATTCTGTACATCCGTCGGGCTGGCTGTAATGCGTTGCGGGAAAAGCTGTCCATTCTTTCCATCGCTCGCAATCTGAACCTCGCTCGCCACACCCCGAAAGCCAGGAAAGCTGCGTCCAGGCAGGGATAAGCAGGAAATGAGGGGTGGGGGCCATTCCATCTGCAGGAGTGGCTTCGCATCCTGTATGGTGTTGCTGCGGGGTCTGGTGTTAGATTCGGAGGGGGAGCTTAGACCTCGTGATTAGAGCTCCCAGCTCTGGGGTCAGACCACAGTTCAAAAACACCCTGAAATTCTGAGTTCCTTCCCTGCTGTCGTTTCTGACTTAACGGGGACTTACAGACAACCCTAACAGGATTTTCAAGGAGGTGAGATGTTCAAATCATGGCTTTACCACGGCCATCAGTCCAGTGGCCGAGTGGGGATTCAAACCTTGTTCCCCTTCCGTACAGTTCCTGATGTCACCTTCACTCTCAGTCTTAAAGACTAGCCCGTTTTATTCAGAGGCCGGCTTCTTCCGCTGATTTAGGTCTGGTGAAAAGCAAAACCTTGATTCATAAAAGAAAAATGAACGACAGGAAGAAAGACTTATGAACGAACAACGCGACAGATCTGTTCCCTTTTCAAAGTCCACTGGAGTAAATCAGTTTTCCACCTGCGGGCAAATGAACAACCGGGAAGAGGCCAGCCGGGCTTCCCACGGGAGGGAGCCGTGTACCGTCCTCAAAACTCCCACGGTATGTGACAGGTTGTTAAAATACCTGCCGAAACCCTTCTCCGAGTGCCACACATTTTAAACCTGATGTCTGCCTGGAGGGTCCACTGTGTCCTTTAAAAATTACAAGAGATAAATTTCTAGTTTTATAAGTCCACGTTTCCCACATGTGGCATTCCAGGGATAAACTCTTCCTGAACAGAGAGGCTCCATACATGGCGGAAATCCCCCTGGAGCGCCCAGGAGCGAGCAATATATCGTAGTATTGGGTTTGCATGCCAGCCATCTCACCTTGAGGAAAAAGCAGGGGGCGAGTAACGGGACATAGAAATTTGTCTTGCATTGAGTTGAATTTCAGGCTCATGAAACCTAAGGTTACGTCTCCAAGGTGTTCAAGACAAGGATCTTTTCCTGGCACGACTTGGGTACACTGGGGATCAGCCGGTCTCCTCCCACGAAACTACAGCAAAGCAGGAATCTAGTCCTCAAGAGTCAAAAGCAAGATGGGACTGAACAAGCAGCTGACTTAGAAACGAAGCTAGGATCTGCTGTCACCCCGGAGCAGTGCGGCCTACAATGACCAGAAACGGCGGCCGTCCGGGGCTCCAGGCAAAAGCCCTCCTCGCCCCCAGTTGGATTACAACCTGCCGCTGGGGAAGACGACGTGGGTGCCTTGCCCAACCAGAGAGAAAAGGGTGAGGGCCACAGGAATGAACCTCCCCTCCCACTTCCGATTTGAGCCTGGCACCTAGAACATCACATTTAGCTGCCTTTCTCTTTCAGCGTTTAAGACTACAGATCAGATCAGCCCCTGCCGGCACGGCCCACAGCCGGGGACAATGGGAGCCGGAGTCCCAAACATCTAGAAGGTGCCTGGTTGCTTTGGTAACCCTAGGCAGAAGGTGCAGGGCTTGGAATGGAAACGTCTTCTTTACAAGCGCAGGCCCAGAACCTCCCGGAACGGCATCCGTTTCAGAAAACCAGGGTGCCCTTCTCTCCGAGCTTCCCAATTTGGACGCCTGAACACGGGCCCCTCCGGCCCAGATGGCGATGCAGAGTCGGCTTGGCACGCGCCCGCTGCCGGTGCCCACAGGAGCCGCTGGCAGGCCGGAACGGCTTCCCACGGGCCCGGGCCCGCCCACATTCAGGGAAGCCCTTCCGTACCAATGTTCTTCCCCCCCTCACCTCTCTGCCGGAAAACCGGGTGGGAAGAACAGAGGAAAGACTGGCAGGGTCTCTTCTCCCCCCCCCCCTCGCCACCCCGGATCCTTTCCCCTCGAAATCACAAAGCTCTCGCTCTCTCTCTCTCTCTCTCTCTGAGATATGACCTCCCACCTCTGAAACAAAAGCCCGGAGCATCACCCACCACGGCTGCTGGAAACCACGTCCCCTTCGGCAGCAGAGAACGGAGCGAGAGACTATTTCCCCCTGAAAGCGATTCATTTCTCAACCCGGAGGAATATATTTGTGGGGTTTGGGAAATATTCATTTTCACAAGGACCAGCAGAGTTGGCACCAGGAATTTTTAGGCAGCCGTGAGGAATAGATAACAAGGGCACCTCTGAGCACAGGCAGAGTGCATTTCCTTCCAGACAGGGGGCGGTCATCGTACAGCTTGAGGGTTTTTTTTTTGGGGGGGGACCTTTCTCATACATCAAAATGATGATGCTTGTTGGGGGTGAGGGGGAGATCTACCTTGAACTATGTAGAACGACAGTAAATAAACGTTCCCAAAGGAAAGAGCCACAGATCTCTCTGGAGCTGCAGAATTAAGTCCACCTCCCCATCAGCTTTCAACCAAATTCGTATCAGCCAAATGCAAAATTAGTACAACCCTCCCCCTTTTTTTAAAAAGAAATTCTCCTCCACAAAAGGGTGCCCAAACCTTCTTCAGACCTTACTTCTTATGACACAAAACTCGCCAGTTTCTGTTGGAACAGAAGACGCTCTGTTCCAGCACAAATTAAGACGCCCCCAGATTTATAAATCTGTTTGATCTCTATGTCTTCAATGAGTTTCTATCCTTTCTTCTCCTGCTTTGTCCTCCCAACACTGGCCTACCTTGCAGGGCCACAGTCTGCTGGAGATGTTCACAGCCATGGGCAGGATTTGAACCCAGGTCTCACCCATCCTCATCAAATCATCTCCCTAAATCCTGCCCTGATTCCCAAAGAGCCAGAGACAACTAACATGTTTATAGAAAACAATTAAAATAATCATGGTATATATAGGTAACCCACTTACCTATATATACAGATAACGACCAACAGACAGACAGGTAGACAGACACATAGGTAAGAATAAACCATCAACTCAATCAATAGAAACAAACTAGAAGATATGGCTGGCCTTTAAAAGCCTACAGAAATAATTAGGGCCTAACTCTTAAACAGCTAGTTCAAACAATAATAAATCTTGGGGATAAATGGATTTATGTAGATTCCAAAACCCGGCGGTCCCGTTGTAGAATCCTTTCCCCTGGAAAGCAAACCCGACACCCAAAATATTGAGGATATGTCACACCCAAATAGAGATCCACACTTCGGGGGGGGGGGGGTTCTGTCTAGGGCCAGCTGCAAAAAGATCCAACATCCTGGGGAGAGTCCACAAGATTTAAGGAGGTGAACAGATTATAATCCAAAGCGGCAGCCTCTCAGAGCACCCTTGAAAGAGATCATCCCCCCCACCTCCAGGTTTTCCAGAAATAATGCTAAGGGACCCCCCCCTTGGATCTGCTGGCCACCTGAGCTGACCCACCCAGCTGCTCATGCCTCAAATGTAATACAGTATCTGTTTATTCCAGCACGTTCTTTCCTAGCCATGAGAACCGGCAAGCAGAGCAATTGAGGATAGACTACTCCTGACTATGGAGGTTCTGTTTTGCCCATCGGCACTGGTAAGTTTCGGTCTTAAATCCCACAACAGTAGGACAGGAAAACGAATCCAAAATGTCTCCTGCCAGCTGGACGGCAGAGCTCCACACGTTTGTCCCTCCACGCCGGCAAGCAAAGGGCCCTCAATGGATTTAGAGGCCTCAGACCCGGTTATTTTTATCATACGCATCAGGAACCCACTCTTGCTTTTTAACCATGGAGACGTCCGGCGATTCCCAGAGGCAGACGCCTCGAGAAAGCGAGCCAAACCACATTCTCAAGAGGAAAGCCCAAGCAAGAAGTGCAGGAAGAGAATCTACATTCATGGAGGCCACAATACGTGAGTGGCAACCCAGATTTTTTATTTCTTTAGAACAAGAGCCCTACTCAAACTAGCCAGACGCCAAAGCAAAACCCATCAGGCTTACAAACCCAGCCCTGGGTCAAATCTCTCCTGCCCAAATAAAAAGTGACAGTGGTTGTCAGGGATCCGTGTCCCCGGAGGGGGGGGGAAGAATTTGGAAGGACGTACAGCCCTTGCCTCCCCCTCCCACGGGGAAATGTGAGGCTCCCAGGAGGCAGACAGAGAACACGGGGGGGGGGGCTTTTGAGAAGAGAAATCGTAGGAGCTAAATTCGTGCTGAACCAGCAATACATAAAAGCATAAACCCTCTGATTTTATATAACAAGGGAGCCGGCCCTTTAAAAATGACAAGGGGGTGGGCGGGTATACAGGCAGAGAGGACACAGTGCTCTGCCCCAAGGCCCCTACCATCGCTCTCCCTCCCCCCACAACCACCAGGCCTTTTTGCAGGCAATATGTACGGGGTGGGGGGGGGATGTGATGTCATAGGCCATGTGCGGGGAGGGGGCCCGGAGACCCGGGTTCTAATTGCCAGAGCAGAGGAGGGGAGGCGCTGGGGCAAAAGGGGAAGGAAGGGGGAGCACAAGGTGGGCGAGGGGGTGTTCCAGCAGAGGACACCCCCAGGAGTGGGGCTTGGACGCTGCCTGGGTTCTATTCCTGAATGGGGGCGGGGGGGGCGGAGAAGAGGAAAGGACGGGAGAGGGGTGGGCCCATAGGCCAAGATGGTTTGAGGGTTCCCCCCCCTTCGCCCCCAAACTACCCAGACAGGCAGAGACTGAACCCATGGAATGGGAGAGAACTCCAAGGTCCTGGGTTCGATTCCTGGTTTGGGAAGAAAGTATGTGTGTGGAGGGGGAGAGAAGGCCAAACGGAAGCAAAGCAGAAGAACTGAGGGGGAGGTGAAAAATGGGCAGGCAGGAAGCCTGCGGGAAGAAACCGCAGGGAAGGAAGGAGGGGGGGGTGTGCGTGGGGGGGGGGGTAGGAGATACCAGGACGCCTGGGTCCCCTCTCTCAAAAGGGAGCCGAGGGGGAGTCTTGGGAATCCGGGGGGGGAGGGGCCCTAGGTCCTCTTTGGAGGGGGGGGCAGGGGCAGGAAGCTTGGCTGGCAAGGGTGGAAAGGGGGGGGCACCGCAACCAGAAGGTGAAAGGGAGCTGCCGGACGCCTGGGTCCTCTTTTCTGGGGTCAGGTGGGGTGGGGGTGGGGGTGCATCCGGACGCCTGGGTCCTTTTCCCCCCCGGAGGGGGCGGGAAGAGGGAGGAAGGAACCGGGGAGGGGGGGGGAAAGGAGACCAGGGACTGGCGCCCAGGCGCGGTTCAAGGGGGTCGCCGGACGCCGGGGAGGGGAGGGGAGGGGAGGGGAGGGGAGGGGGGAGCGTCGCCCCCACCCCCATTGCAGCTGGAGGAGGAGGAGGAGGAGGAGGAAGGCGAGGCCCTGCTCCCTCCCTGGCCGCCCCCTCTCCTCCTCCTCCTCCTCGGCCCTACCTGCCTGCTTGCCCGCCCGCCTTCCCGGCCCCGCCTTCCGCGCTCGGCCCCGCGGCCGGAGGGACTCACCTGGGGCGCTGCAGTCGGCGCAGACCTCCGCCCGCGGCACTTTGCGCGCCATCCTTGCAGCGGGCCGGGAAAGCGGCGGAGGGCCCGCCGGGGCCGTGCGCCCTCGCCCTGCGCCTTCGCCGTGCGCCCTGCCTGGCCGGCCCGCCCGCCCGCCTGCCTTCCGGCTCCTGCCGCCGCCGCCGCCGCCGCCTCGCAGGGCTGAGCCAGGAGGAGGAGGAGGAGGCGGAGGCGGCGACCACGGAGCGGCAGAGCCTCCGCCTCCTGCAGGAAGCCAGGCGGGCCGAGCGGTGCGCAAGGCCGGCCCTCCTGCCTGCCCGCCGGGGATGGAGGAGGAGGAGCCAGCGCGCAAAAGCGGGAGGGAGGGGAAAAAGGAACCCAGGACGCCTGGGTCCCTTCTGGAGAGGAGCCCTGGAGGCTGCAGGACGCCTGGTGGGTCCCTTTCCCAGGGGAGGGGGCGGATCCCCACCCCCCCCCAGGGAGGAACGCCACTGCGCAGGCAAAGAAGGGCTCGGGCGCTGAAAAGATCCCGGGCCCTGGGATGGATCGGGCGCAGGCCAGACTGGAGGGGGTTGTCTCTGGGTAGAGACGGAAGGGTAGCCAGAGGACCGGAACGGGCTCCCGGCGCTGGGGAGGGGAAGGTTTTTCAGTCTCTGCTCTCCCCTGGCAGGGGCAGGGCAAAGCCTCTGAGCATACACAGAGCGCGCCTTTTGGATTCCAAGCTCCTCTTTGGGAAAGAGAGGGGGGAAGGAGGAAAGATTCTGGAGGTCTGGGGTAGGCGGGCAGAAGGTGTATTCTGTGTATGCCCAGAGGCACTTCGGCTTGGTCTTCCTTCCATTCCTCCCATTCCTCTACAAAAGGCTGAAGCCACCTAGGCCTGAAGATAGAATTGGGAAGGAGGGGGATGACAGGAAGCCCCTGCCCATAATGAGCCCCCCCCCATGCTGCACCCCAGGAGAGAATTGAGTGGAAACCTTACTGGAAAGGTTCTGCTTTGCTTTGGCTCCAAGCTAAATGTTCAGGAAATGACCGTGGTGGACTCACTCCCATTTGGGAGGTGCTGTGAATCCACTCCAGGTTTTAAAGAGAGCTCAATACCCAGGATAGTTCTTATAAAGCACAGGCTGAAACCTGGAATGGATTCACCGCTCCCTTGAAACGGGAGTCCCCAGACACCAGTCTTCTTACAGAGCTGCCCTGCAAGAGGACAAGGAAAGAGGAGGGGGTAGGAAACCAGACTTGCACCCCCCCCAAAAAATCTACTGACCATGGCTTCCCCCTATACCCGTGGTTACCAGACAGAAAGTCCGCTGAACTTGGGAATTGCTCCCCCCACAGGAGTACAGTGGATTCGTCTTTACTGTGCCGTCAAATTGGCTCGGTTTGGTGCAAAGGAGCCAAAATGACTCTCCCCTTCCTGCCAGAATTTTCCCCATCCCACACCCCTGGGGTGTGTTTCTGGGGCCTGCAGCCTTAGCTCTCCTCGCCACCCAAAAGACGGTCTCCCTCAGCCAGACTGAAGAAACCCAGTGCCCCGTTTCCACTGGTTTTGCCGTGAGACCGTCTGCTTCCCACTGCCAGCTCCAGAAACACACGGCGCCCGTTTCTTAGATGAAGACTGCGGGTTCCCCGCCTGGAGGTTTAAGAACTCTCCTGTGGACGGCACCTCAACCAGATACACTGCAGCTCGTTCATTTGTCGATAAGGCCTGGAACGTCACTTCTCGTCAGCTGCAGAATCAGATGCAGAGAATCTGTTGGATCTCCTTATCCTCGTTTATCAACTTCTGATCACCCTCAGGGGCCTAATGGCTTTCCTGCCAGGTTTCCCTGTTTCTGCCGCATTTAAATAAATGTTAATTAATGGCCTTCCATGTTTTTGACAAGGCATTCATTCCTCCTATTCTTTTTTCCCTTATTGCTTGCTTCTCCTTCTGTTTTCATCTCTTTTGCCAGAAGGGTGTCCCTTAGCGGGGGGGGGGGGGGGGAGTTTCCCTGCCTTGCTCTTTTTTGGCTTGATTGCTTAGCCAAGCCGGCCTCCTCCTCCTCCTCCTCCTCCTCCTCCTCTATGGATTTAAATGAACTTCCAAATATTCTGGAGCGAGCCCAACCCCAGTCCCATCCTTTCCCCGCTTTCTGCTGATGATGATTAATGATGTCCTATCCATTTGGAATATGACGTTGCAATCTTTATCTAGGACACTGTTTCTCAACAGGCTTTCTCTGGAGTTCTGCGACGCTCTCCAGGGTGTAAATATTTTGGAAAACACCCATAAACGGGAAAGTTTGTTTTGAATCTTCACGCAAACGCTCCGTCTCTCGTGGTTTGTGGCTCATCTAAGCCTATGTTCTGGATTAGACCGCTTGAAATCAAGCGGGGCAGAAACCATGCCGGGCTCCGCTCTGCGGTTGGCGAAGCCTCCATCTCATCCACGGTTCTCCACGAGGGGACTGACCTTTCCCACGGTTACTCGGCCCTCCTCTCCGTTTTGTCTTCCGAACAACTCTGCAGGGTAGGACCGAGAGAGGGACGAGTCTGGGGTAAGCCGATGACCTTCAAAGCTGAGTGTGTGTGTGTGTGTGGGGGGGTCTTGATCCAACGTTTTCATGTGTGGGTGGCCTCCCAGGCGTTCTTGGATGGCAACGATCATCAGGTCCCCAGCTGTAACCAGAGTAGCCAGCGGTTCTGAGGTTGCCGTCCGGTGGCCCCAAGAATGCCACATCTGTGCTCTAGCCGTTGAACTCCACTGCCCTGTCTTTCTGGCACCATTCAAGGATCAAATGCCCCTTCTCTGATGGTCGCTGGACAGTTCTCGCACCCCGTTCAGACCCAGCCAGGACCCCCGGTCTCCTCGCGAAGAAGAAGCCGAAGGAGCCTGCCCTCATTTCACCTCCCGTGCGGGGTTGATCTGTCGGCCTGCCTGAATGACTAAGCAATATTTATTTATCGCTGGCCCTTTCTTTGGCTGACCAGCTCTGGCCTTTTCAGAGCAAGGGGGAAAGGGCCAGGCCGCTGCGCCCTGGCGCCTGCTTTTGCTTCCCTCCGTTCGCCATTGCCGCCTCTCTCCTGTTTCCTTCTTCCTCTTAAAACTACCCTTAGAAGTAAGCTGAAGGGGCCCTGAATCTCGGAACGGATCCATTAAAGGAAGTGCCACTAATCACATCACGGGAGGAATGGGAGAAGTGAGAAACCATCTCCTCAATCCCGGACCTGCTCAACCCCAAAGTTTAGCCTTGGGAGTTCAAGCAGGAGAACAGTCCGGTGGCGTCTTAAAAGATGCCCGTTTGGGAACGGCCGGAAGTTCTGTGGCACGTGGTCAACTTCTTTGGATGCAAGCCTAAAATTTTACCGTGAGCTTTTTGGTGGGGGGGGCGCGTATCACCCAATCTATGAGACACATCCATGAAATGGGCCGCAAGCCCCAAAAAGTGACGTTGCCATAAATGTGAAAGCTTTTCAGGGGACACAGAGCTCTTTGCTCCTTCCTTCCAGCAGCCGAAGAGGGCTACTCTCTGGGAAACCGCTAGGCTTATCTCGAGGTCTGACCTTTTTTTCCCGGTGGGGAGGCTTATCCCAGTCCAAAGATGAAAGGGTCAGAGAGCCCCAAAACCCACCTCTCGCCTGTTCCTTTTTAGGACCCAAAAGGAAAGGGGTTTCAAGGGTCCCCGTCCCCACCCCCCCTTAGACTGCAGGTGGCCAGAGGGGTCTCCTCTTCCGAGAAGCCCAGAGAGAGGGAGGGTCAGGCTCGAAAGCGAAGGATTCCCCCCCCCCCGCCCCGCTGACAAGAGTGGGATGGTAAGAACGGTATTTTATTATATTTGGGGACCGGGCAGACAAAGCAGGCCGGTGGAAGGTCTCGCCACCCACCCGCACGGTTTCGCTGGGGAGGGGCGCGGGGGGGCGCGGGGGGGGTAGCCTTCGGATCTTCCATCCTTTCAGCGCCACCTGTTGTCACCTGGGACCCCCGGGGTAGGTGTCCCCCTCTTCAGGTAGGGCTCTGGACCCCCTGCGCCGAGGCCACAACCAACCTCCTCCCCCCCCCACGCGCCCGCCTGTGTACAGTCAGGTAAGAACCTTCTTGGGTGGGAGAGGCCTCCCCTCCGGTCCCCCCCCTCTTCCCGCTGGCGGCGGGTGAGAAGCCCCCCCAGCCTGAGTCCCTGTTCTTCAGCAGAGCTCGGGGGTCTCTTCCTCCTGCGGAGCCCGGGGAGGGGTCCTCTCCTGCCCTCCTTCCCTCCCTCTTCCCAACCAGGGGGCTGGCGCTGGAGACCCGGGGGGGGGGCCGGGGCAGGCGAGCGGGGAAAACAAAAGAGGCGAGGGCGCGCACGTGTGAAGGCAGCGCGCCGGAGATGCGGGCACGCCCGAGCGAGGGAGGGAAGGGGGAAGGCGAGGAGGCAGGCCGGCAGGATCCACGTGCCAGGCCGGCAGGCAGGCGAGCTTTCCGCCTGGCCTCGGAGACTCCGCATCCCGCGGGGATCTCCGCCTCCCTCCCTCCCTCCTTCCCTCCCTCCCTCCCTCTTTTCCCCTCCCTCTCCCCTCACCCCAACTTCCAGCAAGGCGAGGCAAGCGCTGCCCCCCCTCCAGCCGGATAAGGAAAAGAAGGGGGGGGAAGGGAAACCATCTCTCTGCCGCCCGCCCGCCGTGCGCCCTGGCTGGTGCGCCACGGGCACCAGGGCGCACGGGCTGTTCTCCTGCCTGCCTGCCTGCCGCCGCAGCTGCTGCTCCTTTCTCCCTTTCCTCTCCCTCCTCCTCTCCTCCTCCTCCTCCTCCTCCTCTTGGAAAGGCCTGCATCGCCTGGATCCCTCCCTCTCTCCGCACCCCCCCCCCCCGGCGCCCATGCGGCTGCAGCCCCCGCGACGGCCGCGCCCCGGTGCCAAAAGGATGCTGAGCGCCTCCCCGGGTGCCAAGCGAGGCGCCGCCGAGAGCCGGTACCCGCTGCACGCCCTGGTCTGGCACAACCAGCCGCACGAGTTGGAGAAGGTCCTCGGCTCCAAGCAGGTGAGTCTGGAGGGGGCCGTGGGGGGGGCGCGGGGGGAGGGAAGGCAGGCAGGCAGCGGACCCCCCCGCCCGGCGCCCCAAACAATGGAGAGGGAAGGAGGAAGGGCTGAGAGGGGGGTGCCTCCCGCCCAGACTTTCAGAAAGGGGCTTCCCCCCCCCACTACACGCCCTGAGTCTCTCCCGCTCCTTCCCTTTGCTACGCGAAGCTGGGAAAAGGTGGGGGAGGTGGAGAAACCCCCCCTCTTGGGGTGGGATTGGGGGAAGGGGAGAAGAGACACCGAGCTGGCCTCGCCTGCTCTCCAGGCATCATCCCCTCCCCGCCGTCACCCACCAGTGGGGTCTTCCTAGCGCAAATCTTTAACCAAAATATAGAGCGTTCCCCCTCCCCCGTTGTTGTGAGGGTTGGACTACAGCTCCCATAATCCCCAGCCGGCAACAGCCTACTACTCCCCCCCCCGCATCTGCCCAGGGCGGTTTCCGGACCACCCTTTCCCCACTGTCTTTCTTGGCCCCTTGGTTGTTGTCGGACTACGGCACCCAAGCTCCCCAGACGGCGTGGGGAGAATGGGAGCCCTGGTCCAGGAACACGGCAGGTTGTTGGGGGATTCCCAGGCCAAAGAGTGCTGGAGGGAGCGTTTTGGGATTCAACGAGGCAAACCCAGCGATGGAGGAAGGACCGGCGCCTTTCTGAATGAAATAAATCATCTCTCCATCACCCAGACAAGAGGGGATTTCCATTTGCGGTTTTAGCACCCATTTTTTGGGGAGGGGGGAGGGAGGGGCAGCCGTTCTTGCATTTGGTTTTGGGCTTATCACATACGCACACCCGTACCCACGAAATCTCCTAGCCACAAAGAAACGGAGGTCCTTCTCTGGTGTTAGTGGCACAGAAGAGCAGGAGATCCTGTGCTTTAAAAATCATCATCATCAACAACAACAACAACAACAACGTCTTTATTATGATTGTAATCCCTAGAGAAGACTCCTTGAGCATGTACAGAGTGCTGCTTCCTGGCGGCTCTGAAAACACCACAGACCCTGGACTGTATGGCCGCGGATTCTGGTTGAAAAGGGAAGGCGGCCGAGAAAAAGATTCCACTATTTCATTTTTCCGAATTAAAGGGTGGCTTCAGATCACGGCCAGCCCGAGGCATTTTGCTGCCTGAGGCAAAGCAGCTGGTGGGGTGGGGGTGGGGGTGGGGGTCCCCCTCCACAGCCTGAAGCCTAGACGGGGAGAGCTGAATTATTTTGGTGCACAAGGCTGAAAATCTCGCAAGCCACTCTCTGAATCCTTGGAAATTAAGACACAGGAACATGGGAATCAAAGCTGGCACTTAACCCTTTGTGGCCCTGGCATGGCACCCGGCCTCCCCCACCCCACCCCCATCTGTTTTTACATCCCCTTTGGGCCAGATTTTCCTGAAATCCACACCTCTGGACCCAGAGGCTCGGGGTAAACATACGCTTCCCGAGATTTGTTTCCGAGGCTGGCCAGTGGGCACCTTTCTCTGAACTGTCATTTTATTGATTCGCTAAGGCCTGTTTTATTTCTGCCCCGGCACGGTTTGGGGCCTCTTGAGACGCTTCCCGTTGCCATGGGCCGGCCTCCATTTTGCTGTCACGAAGGACGCAAGGCCTTGGAGGCGGAGGGCACGCCAACCCATCGTCCTCGCCCCTGGTGTTTCCAGCAGGACTGGAAGGAGCAAAATTATCCAGGAGCTGGGGAACTGGGACGTGCCGGTGGCCCTCCAAAAAAAATGGCTTTAACAAAAACAAACAGAAAACCATGTGCAATTGCTTGGAATAATTCCCTTTCTGGACTACACCTCCCAGAAGCCTCCAGCTGGAGGGGAGCTATAGTCCCCCCCCCCAAAAAAAACCATACTCTTCCAGGTGGCCTTCACCGGCATTGAATTTGGGGTTCTTCCAGGCGATTTCATCCTTCACCTCTCAACGGCTGATGTAGGTTTAATTGTTTTATCATTTATTATTTAAATTTTATTATTTACATAGCTTGCTCTTTTCTGTTGTAAGCTCCAGGCTCTGTGTGGGTGGCGTACCTTCTCCCTGTTTTATCCGCATGATGACCCCGTGAGGTGGATCAGGCCCAGAAAATGAGAAAGAATAACCGACGTCTGGTCGGTTTCACGGCCCAGCCGAGATTTGAATCCCCCGAATCCCTGCTCAGAATCCAAAATCCTAGCCGCCTTAGGTTAAGTCACTTTGTTTTGAAAAATATAATATTATGGTTACAGTATTGTGTGGTTTGCAGTATAAGCTGAGGAGTAAGTCCAAGACCGAACAAAGTTGTCAGGATTTGGTGTGACTCAAGAGTACGCCCAGTTGACTATTTCAGAGGGAGCATCTACAGGATGGTGACGTGAAATGACAGAATGGACTAGAGGCCAGGAAATTCAAATGCCCCCCCCCCGCCCAAAAAACACTGGGTATAGACAATGTGGAGAGCCGGCACGGTGCAGAGCTTAGCCATGGAGGTCTCCAGAGAGCAGGTGGCTTTTCGGCTCCACATCTAAAGGCTTGGATCGGCTGCCGGAGGCCTCGGGCTCCGAATTTTGGGGCAGAATGTGTTTGCTGGAGGGGGCTGGCGTGGCCTTTTTTACGTGGCTGGGTCTCTATTGCACCTGTTCTTCTTACAAAGGATGAAACCCTGTGCCGCTCGGAGACTTCCCTTGAGAACACGGAGGATCTGGAAAGCGCATTGGTGTTTCTGATGGTTCTCATGGGTTGCCGGGGGGGGAGGGGGAAGGTGGCGGATCCTGTGTGTGTGTGTGTGTGTGTGTGTGTGAAATCACAGCAAAGAACGCTGAGAGAGGGAGGCGCTTCCTCGCTTTCCTAATTTAGCTGTTTTGTCTCCTCTTCTTTCCAGCAGATTTTAAAACAGTAACAACAAATCCAGCCTCCCATAAAGCAAAGGCAGATCAGGGCAGCGAAATATTCACAGCCGGGCCTCTAACAACGAGAAATATTAGTTGAGCGCCACGTTATTATTTCCCAGTGGCTTGTTTTCAACCCGGCAGGATGAGATCGGGGTGAGAGGTTTTTCCGGAGGCTTGATGCCTCCCAAACCAGGTGCCTCCAGGATGATGCGGGTTGGGATTGATGGGTGTTGTAGTCAAAAACCTCTGCATGGCACTGAATTGCAGGAGCTAGTACGGGTAATTAACAGCTTCCATGATCATTACCTGGCTAGTTTTGACAACTTCTTAAATTTTTCATGGCCAGATTTCCATTCCTAGAAGGCTTGAAAGGCGTTATTGATGGCTTGATAGAGAAGGTGATCGGGGACTGGAAAAAAAATATTTTGGACTGCCTCTCCCCAGAAGGTTTCCCCTCTTGTAAAAGTAATGTTTCTTAGTTTCTCAGGCAGGCAGAGGCAGAGGGTGCATATAGTTAAAGCCTGAGGTGGAGAAAACACTCTGCAGTAACTCAGAGGCACTGTCCTTGCACTCTCTTGCAAATCTCAGTAGCTCCTCGCTAAAACATCAAATGAAAACCAACGTCCTCCTCTCTGTGCTCTTGGAAAAATCAAATGGATAAAGTTCTCGCCAGCAAGGAGGGGACCATGTTGGTGTAGCTGCTCAGGGGGAGGAGATGATGGAGGGGATCAGAGAGAGAGAGAAAGAGCTGAAAGAGAGAAATTGGGGCCAGTGACATGGAAGTCCAGAAGACTTTCAGAACATTTATTGGTTAATGACTTCCAGGGGAATCAGGTTCCCAAGAGAAGAGAAATATTTTTTGGGGCCACACCTGCTGAGGAATTTGGGAAGTCGCAAACAGGTTGTGCATCTACTAAGCTTTCGTTGTATGGCTCGAACAAGCGAGCCAAGCTGCAATTAGCAAAGGAAGACACACAATTTTATGCCAAGACTGATATGATGGGGAAAAGAATTCCTGGCTCCCCCAAAATACACCACAGCTCCTAGAGCCTCCTAGACAGCACAACCATTAGGGAAAAACCCAGCTCAGAGCAAGGATTATAAACCCTGGCACTGCCCAATTCCCCCAGCCACAGAGAGGGTATGATGTTGTTTTTTCCTTAATTATAACCCTTTTCATTAAGGCAATTTAGGAGAAAGTTGAAAAGGGAGCAAGTAGCTCTGCCTTTGGGGTTTTAATTATCACTCCCAGCTCTAAAGGCAAAATGTAATTTTGCATCAGACTGATTTGTCCTGGGAAAGGGGTCACATGAGGGCTGCTGGTTGGCTAGGGAATAATACTTTATGCATGCTCTGGAGCACTCCGTTTGTGACACTGCTGCTTCGCAACATCCAGAGCTGGGTCCTAGAAAGGGGGCCTAAATCCCCAAAAGTTTGTCCAGGCTCTGTCTGAGTCTCCAGTGATATGGATGAAGCCCATCCGTACGCCGCACAACATTGCCCACCCCTGTTCCAGGTTTTTGCCTCTGTTGCTGCTCCTTCTTACGGTCAATAAATCCTCCACGATGTTCAGCTGAAATCTACCCTCCCGTGGCTTAAGATCGTTGGATTTAATCCTATTTTCTTGGGCGTAAGAGAGCCCATTTCAGATCTCTTCTGGTTGGCAGTGGTTCATGGCTGGGCAAAGCACCTCTCTCCAACGTCTGCTGGACTACAACTCCTATCAGCCCCAGCCAGCCGTGCCCATGGTGGGAAATGTTGCGAAATCTGGAAGAACACCCCCTGCTTTTAGTATTTGTAGCAAACCTGGATGTTCCTTAAAATACCCAGCTTGTTAAAAGAGATAAAAGCATTTCCTCATTTTTCTCTGCTAAGGGACACCTGAATATGGAGGCTTTTATTTTTGGTTGACAGACCGGTACTCCTTTATGAATTATTATCACCCAATAGGGGATTAAAAAAAAAAAAACAGAATATTTTAAAATGACCCTGAACAGCCTCTTTATTTCCCAATCAGTGAGAGGGGGGTGAAATTGTTCAATAAAGCATTATGTATTTGCTTGGACTCAGTTTATAAAAATATATCCCCGGCCTTTCCGTATAAATCAACATCCCTGGAAGAGATTTGGAATCAAGAGTCTTGTGGGAATTTTTGCTAGCTGTGGCATCATCGGTCTGCATGGACTTCGGTCGTGACTGCAGACCTGACATTCACGGGCGTTGATGACCAATAAGACCTGCCCTGGCCTTTAAGGAGAGAAAATGAACTTTTGCTGGTTTTGAAAAGCGTAATATTTTGTTTATGCAACAAAACTGGAAAAGAATAAACAAATGCAGGACTCCAGACAAAGACGTGGCTTCATAAAGAGATGGTAGCGGTACCTAATCTGAACTTTGAGAGGTAATCTCTCTCCCCAGCGATTGTGGACGTGGCAAATAACTGAGGCAGCTTCTGTTGTTTGCAGTTAAAAGACAAAGCCTCGGGGAAGGAACCTGAGGAAAGCGGTAGCAACTGTGAAGAAAAATCAAGGGACGACAGGGGAATAGAAGGCATTTCTTGTGTCAGCCGGAGCTGACACCAGTGTAATAGCATCTTATTAAGCTGGAAAGAAACTAAAAAGGAGGGAGTGAATTCGAGTATTTGATGCATCTGGGGCCAGCAACCCCATAACCCTGCCTCGAGGAGGATTCAACCCCCCCCCCCCATGGTGTTGATTTATTCTATACCAACCCACCTGTTCTTGCTGGGGGTGGGTGGGGTTCTGTCTTCAGGAGCATGTCTTTTGCAAAGCCAACAGCCCTTAATTGCCCTTTTGACATCCTGGCAAAATTCTTAAGTGTTGCAACCAGGATAAAGGGCAGCCGCAGATCGCCCTCAGAGAAGCCGCTGTCTTCTCGCAGGGACGGGGTGCTAAGAATGCCAAGCTTTGCCAATTAGGGTCCTTATGGGCAAAAATGAAACCATTTAAGCAGTTTTCCTGGGGACGCAAGTGGGGGGGTTGTTGTCATGCAGGGTGGTTTACTTTTCGTTTTTTCCCTTGTTTTCAGTCCAGGACTTTTGGGGGAGAGGAATTGACAGAATTGGTTCTGGCACTAAAAAACACAAAACATTTTTTTAAAATTTAATTTATATGCCGCCCACACTACCCAAAGGTCTCAGGGCGGCTTACAACATTTAAAATACAATAAAATTTAGAACAATTAAAATACAATTAAAAAATATATATAAATTGCCATCAGACCCACAGCTAATATTATTTCAATTAAAAGCCTTCTGGAACAGGAAGGTTTTGACCTGGCGCTGAAATGTCATCAGTGGAAAACTGAGTGGAAAACTGTTGATTCTCTTTCTCTCTCTTTTACACACACACACCCATAAGAAAACTGGACAAAAATGGAGGCAGTTTTCCTCAAACCCAAATTTTGTCTGCCCATGGAAGGACGCCAACGCAAGTTGCTTTTGTCAGAAAAAAAATAACGTTAGGAAGAACAACCTTCAGAACACGGCCAAGGAGCCCGAAAAACCCAGAACAACCATATGATTGTAATAATTAGTTATTGCTGGTGTTCTTGGAGGGTTTTGTGGTTGAAAATATAAGTTTCCTAAGTTTTGCTGTTTCTTGTCCAGGAAGAAAGGGAAACCCCCCCAGGTTCTGGACATCTGAAACCCCACCTCTAGGCTCTGGGGCATCCTTGCTGTGTGACCATCGCTTACCAGGACTCTCATGCCTTGAAAGGCACTGGCAAATTGAGTAGGGGGATTGTGGGTCTTGTAGTCCTCAAAGGTGGCTCTCCCGGGTTCTGCCGTCGGAGGGCCTCACCTTTCTCTCCCTTGCTCCTGGCAGGTGGACATCGAACAGGTAGATCCAAGAGGACGCACCCCTTTGCACCTGGCGACCACGCTGGGCCACCTGGAGTGCGCCCGGGTCCTGCTGAGGCACGGAGCGGATGTAGCCAAAGAAAACCGGAGCGGCTGGACGGGTGTGTAAGCTCTCCCTCCCGGAGAGGAGCCTCAGGACCGCGGGGAGAGCGGAGTCATTACTTGGGTATCGGTGGACTGCAGCTCTCATCATCCCCCATCGGTGACTGTGCCAGCTGCAGTCCCCCCAAAGTCTGGGTGGGTGGGGGCTCATTTTCGCCACCCCCTCGCTTTATCTCTGCCCTGTTTTGAGCCTCAGCCGTTCTCAAAACAGCGAGCGGTGGACGCTCAGGAAAGATGGACCTGATCCAGTGAGGTTTAACCACGGATGCCCTCTGATTTCACAGAAAAATGAAGCAGGGGATTTTATTTTTTTAAAGTCACTTTTTTTGGGGAATGTTCGGCTTCTATTTTTTTTTTTTAAACAAAGAGCCGGTTACACACTTTTAAAAAAATTACCTCCCCTCCCCCCCCCCATGGATGGTTCCACATACAGTAAGTGCCGGCAGTAATTCAGCCTGTTATTGATTTCTTGAAGGTGACTTTCAAAATGATGTTTTCTTGACTATCTTTCAATAAATATTAAAAGGGGGGGGGGCTAAATTTTCCGAGGTGGAGCTGCTGAACGAACAATAAAATTATGACAAGGTCACCTGTTACTTTGGAAGTAACTGAAGTTACTACCTTTGGAAGTATCCGAAAATCGCACTCCCTCTGAAATCTCTCCTGCTGGTATCGACAAGGTTTAGAAATGCCCCATGTCGAATGAGTCGTGTTCTTAATACCACCCTCCTGTGATGCTTACTCGGAAGTAAACCCAAACCGTGGAGCTAAGCTGCTAAGCATCCATGCTTAGGTTTGGAGTCATAAGTTAAAACCTGTAGAAACCTCCTGGTGTGTAAGTGATTTTGGGGTTAAATATGCATTAGATAAGGCTGCATCCTGATGTCATCTTTCATCTGGGGCATCCTAATTCAAATATTTAGCGCTGTAGGATGATTTTTGATTTCTGGCTCTGGTGAGCGGTCTTGATCTGTTAAAACTGCTGGGCGGTGATAAATATTTGATTCATGGCTTTTCTGAATGTATTAGGCGGCATCCGTTTTTTATTTTTTGGGAGACATTTCAAATCCAGTGGGTTTTTAAAGACTGCTTTGAAAATGATTTAGAACAGTGGCCTGTATCAATAAATGAAAACCGCAGAGCCGTCCTGGATGGAAATCGTAAGCCCAGCCCCATTGCCTTTAACGTGGGGATTTTTGAACTCCAAAATTAGTTTTTGGTTCCCTTTTTGAGCATGCTAAATCCAGGGTGGAAAGGAATACGGTTGGACGGAGCTGTCTTTCACAAAAACTGCATGTTTTGGATTTTTTAAAGCACTCGGGCCACCCCAAAAGCTTAAATCAAAGATTGGAAAAGTCAGAATTTTGGACTACAACTGCCATGATCCTCCACTTAAAATGGGCCATTCTGGCTGGGGGGAAGTGGGAGTTATTATCCAAAAATATATGTAACGTTTTCAAGCGGCGCTGCATGATCTTGATTTGTTTGTGGTTCAGAGGATAGCACTGCCTTCTTTATAATTATTCATATTTATTTTTGTAATATAAAGCTAAGCTTTTGCTCTGCTGGACATCTGTTTGGGAGTTCCAGCGGAGGCAATAATGACGAATAAATATTTTAAATTCCCTTTCCAACCGGGGAAACCCTTTCGGAAGGAAGCTCGTTAGCCACTAGGTTTCTTAAGAGAGCTAAAATGGGACAGACGAGCTGTGGGTTTCTTAAGACTGCTTTATCAAAGTAAAACAAAGCTCCCTTTAACCAATGTTTTGGATCTATTTTTAAACCAGGCGAGGCCCTGGATCTGCTCTGATCTGTTCCTCCTGATTTTGATCTGCTGGAAAGCGCCCGGGGTGGGAGAGAAAGGGAATGGACCCCGTTCTTTCCATCCATCAATGGATAAACAAACAGGGTGGATTTTTCTTTCTGCTGGGGGTGGAGGGGAAAAGTATCCAGGATTTCTCCCGGATAAAATATGCAAAAGTTAAGAACATAAACAGTATCTAAGAGTTTTGTAATCTCCCCGGAATAACTTTTCCAAGATTTGTGCAAACAGCCGTGGAACTTGTAATCATTTTTAACTATGATTTAATAACATGAAATAAAGATATTAAATCAAGAAGAAGAAGTTGTTAATAATGGATCTTTCCAGGGTCCCCAGTGGCTTCCTCTAAGAAAGGGGATCCTTCCTGATCCCAAAACACGCACAATCTCAGCTGTTCTCCTGACGCTCCTTTTCTCTCCTCGCTTTTCCAGTCCTGCAGGAGGCGGTGAGCACCCGGGACTTAGAGCTGGTTCAACTGGTGCTGCGTTACCGTGACTACCAGCGGACCATCAAGCGCCTGGCGGGCATTCCCATCCTGTTGGAGAAGCTGCGCAAGGTAGCGAGTTCGAAACACTCCCTCGAAACACTCACCTTTTATGGAATCCTCCAGCCAGCAGGGGAGTCGGAGTCCCCAAAACCAGATATACATATAATCTTGGCTATGAATACATCGCAACAAATGGAATTTCTGTTCCTTTAGTATTTTGCGAGGATTTTATCATCTTTAAGAGGGAAACATATGCTTACATCTTTCTTTCTGAAGCAGGCCTTGTATATGTTTATCAGTTGCAAAAAACAAAAAAAACAGGCAGATATTCAGCAGGTGTGGCTTTGGAATGCCCTGCCTGGAAATGCAGTAGTGGAAGGGCTTCCCCAGTTGAATTTTTGCAAAAATTGGAACAAGAAAAGTAACGTGCCAATCAGGGATGGGTTGAGTAGCTGGAAGAGATTGGTTTTCATTTTTTTAAATATGCTGTGGTTTTTAAGCCATTTCATTGATTTTTTCCCTCCCTCAGTCTGCTTTTGATCACAGTTCCTTTGATTTTGGCCTGGTCAGCTGGAAACCCAGTATAAATTTATGCTTAAATTATACAGATGTTATACAGGTGTTAAGAGGCAGAGCTACAGGTTAAGCTCTTTCTGTTCTGGTCAGTTGACAACCATATGTATGTATTCAAGGCAGGCAGACAGACAGATAAGTATATATATCTGTATGTGTACATATGTATACATATGGTTGCCAACTGACTAGGAAAAGAGGCCTTGGCTTGCAGCTCTGCCTCTAACAATTATACATGTACATGTAAATTTATATAGGGTTGCCAACTGACCCAAACCATAGTAGCCGGTCTTGTGCCTCTGCCTTTAAGAGCAGCTTCCGCAGAATAAATGGGTAAATGATGCTTTTCACAACTTCAGACACTTTCCCCCACTAATACTGTATGTGCAGATCAAGGCACAGGAGGAAATCAGCCATTAGAAAGTTACTTGACTTCTAATCTTTTTCTTTCCTTCTCAGGCTCAAGATTTCTATGTGGAGATGAAATGGGAGTTTACAAGTTGGGGTAGGTCGTTAAGCAAACGTGGGCTTCGTTTTGAGAAGGGAGTTGCAGACATGCCCCCCCACCTGTGACCCCAACGTAGAGAAGCCACCAAAGCCGGCAGGAACCCTTCCCTCTTTCCTGGACACCTTTTAAAGTCTTGTAATCAAATTACTGGGTACTTTAAGGGTACCTTAAATTTCAGCCCTGTTCCTTTCATTTATTATCTGTTATTATCATTAGTAACAGTGACTCACAGGGCCTCTCTTGGGCTCCCCTCACAGTTCCCTTGGTCTCTAAGATCTGCCCCAGCGACACGTACAAAGTGTGGAAGTGTGGGCAGAACCTGCGGGTGGACACGACGTTGCTGGGTTTCGACCACATGACGTGGCAGCGTGGGAACCGCAGCTTCATCTTCCGGGGGCAAGGTAGGTGGGTGGGTCCCCCCCACCCTTCCCTTCCCTTCCCTTCCCTTCCCCTGCCCCAGAATCTGGGAGGTGGTGGGAGAGGATGGAGGGTTGAGAAGCCACGTTCGGTGGCCAGGTACCCCAGTTAGATAAAAAGAGGCTGAGAGGATCCTTCCAGGAGGCACCAGAATTCCCCCCCCCCAGCCAACGTGCCGACCGGGGGGAAAACTGAGGACTAGAAACTTTGCTTTGCCCCTTGGCTAACGGGAAGAAACTGGAACTGGGGACCTTCTTCCTCTCAAAACTGGCCCTCAACCCGCAGATACCAGCGCCGTGGTGATGGAAATCGACCACGACCGCCGGGTGGTGTACTCCGAGACCTTGGCCCTGGCAGCCCACGACCGAGAGGGCATTCTCGCCGCTCTGCAGCCCACGGAAGAGCAGGTGATGGGCCGGCTCATGGCCCCCGTGGTCACCACGCAACTGGACACGCGCAACATTGCCTTTGAAAGGTGCATGGATCAGGCTGAGGGGGAAGGGGGTAGTGGTCATCAGATCGTGTCCCTGGGTGCGGAGTGGGGTCGGCAGAGAAACCCGGAGCGAGGGCGGGTTGCTTGTGGGTCCAGGCGGTGGCCAACGCACTCCTCTCTGGGAGTCCTCGTGGTTTTAGTCCAGGGCGAGGGACGGCTCGTGAGCCGTGAGCGCTTCAGCTTTTAGGACCTTGCATGCGTGCCCCCCCCCAGTCCTGAGCAATCCCCATCAAGGTGTGTTCCTATTATTGCAAAGGGCCTTATTTCTTAGTCAGCTTTCTCGCCTGGCTTCCTTTTTAATTCCTTCCTCGTTGTTTGCCCGCTCACAACCAGGAACAAGACGGGTATTTTGGGATGGAAGAGCGAGAAGACCGAGGTGGTGAATGGGTACGAAGCCAAGGTGAGGCCCCCGCGGAGGGAGGGGGCAGACCCGAGGGCGGAAGGCCAGGGCCGTGCACGTGGGGCGAGAGGAGGGTCTTTTTCGGCTGAGGACTAGAAGCTTGAAACTGATGTGGAGGAATTAGAAGGAGCCAAGGGGACACGTCCTTTCCCGGGGATCCTGATCGGGAGCCAAGGGGAAAGGGAGCCTTGGTGAAAACGAGTTGGTTGGATTTCTTCTCCACCGGCAGGTTTATGGGGCTTCCAATGTCGAGCTTATCACGCGGACGCGAACGGAGCACCTATCCGAGCAGCACAAGGGCAAAACCAAAGGTATAAACGGTCTCTGCCTCTCTCTGCGTGTTCCCCCCTGGAAACGGCCTCAGCGCAGATTGAAATCGTAACATGTTAAGGTCAGGTCTCTACGTATACATTGAAACAGAAGGCAAGCCGTAATAATCCTGCTTGTCCAGGATTTTTTGGGGGGCTGCTGTTGAAGAATCATGTTTTTAGATCTTTTTGGGTGTATCAAATACGTGCACCTCCCTGCAGTTAGACAATTAGCCTGTCAGGATTCCCTGGACATGCTACATTTCTGTTGGTGGAGATTAAAAAAAAAACCAAACGTGTAAAACACACCCCCTGTCCAGTCTCAAATGCCAGGAAAAAGCTGGGGCTTGCACCTCTCTTGAATGCATCCTCCTCTCCTCAGTGAATGATGATGACCTTTGGGTATTTGAAAACCAGCAGGTCTTTCATGACTCAAAGAGGGGAGTCTCTTCCCTCCAACATGTCTGAAAAGCTCCTCATGTGCACCGTCACCCCCTACTTGTCTCTCGCAGGTGGCAAAACTCCGCTCCAGTCATTCTTGGGCATTGCCGAACAACACGTGGGCCCCAATAATGGGGTGAGTAATGAGCAGGAGTGATGAGGGAACGGCACATACACTGTAGAGTTCAGAGGGGAGGCTGTGTATTTTTCCCCATTGAATTGTACCCGTAGGATCCGTATCCGCGGTTTCAGTTATCCACTGCCTCAAAATATTAAATTAAAAAAACCCAGAAATAAATGTTTCCAGCATGTATTACCAGAACTGGCCAGCAGAGGGAACCAGAGACTATGCTGTCTAAAAGGTTTTGCTGTATCCACGGGTTTTTGGCATCCGCGAGGGGGGATTGGAACCCCTCCCCTGCAGAGATCGCAATCCTTCTGTCGTTATTTTATCATTAACAGTGGGTGTCACATTGGACCGTTTAGGGATTAAAACAGAAAGCAGCAGGAAGAGGACGTTAATTCAAACCAACCCTTATAGCAAAAAAAGAGACCTGTTTTGGAAGGAGGCTTCCAGAATTCCTTCTTTTAATAAGTAACTTTTCTTCAAAAAGTAACTTTTCCAAGCTGTGCAATCCAGGCAAGGCGGGGAGGGCAAGGGCGCTTTCCGAGTGGGTCCCGTTTCCCTTTCGAAAATCGGGTCTCTTCCTGCCCTTCATGTCGGGTTCTCCGTTTTTCCCCCCCGCTGGCAGGCGCTCATCACCCAGACGTTCAGCCACGCCAACCCGACCGCCATAACGCCGGAGGAGTATTTCAACCCCAGCTTTGAGCTGGGCAGCCGGGACATGGGGCGGCCGATCGAGCTGACCACCAAGACCCAGAAGTGAGGCCGGAGGGACGGGTGTGGCGGCTGGGGGGCGTGTGTGGGTGTGCGTGGGGGGGGAATGGTGGGCCAATTCTGTGCCCCATGGAGCGGAGGTCCGGATGGGACTCGCCTCGCCCTTCTCTGCCCCTCTCGTAGGTTCAAAGCCAAGCTCTGGCTATGCGAAGACCACCCGCTCTCCCTCGCCGAGCAGGTGGGGCCCATCATTGACCTGATGGCCGTCAGCAACGCTCTCTTCGCCAAACTGAGGGACTTCATCACTCTCCGCCTGCCCCCCGGCTTCCCCGTGAAGATTGGTGAGGAGCTGGTCGCCGCGATTCTGCCCGCGGTGACACGCGGACTGCTTGCGGGTCTTTTCTCTTCTTTTGACGGCTTCATACCTTTCCTCTGAAGAGGCCTGCCTCTTCCCTGCCTTGCTTTCCTTTTCACAACAACCCTTTGAAGTAGACCAGGTCAAAAAAGAGACGCAAGAGGGAAACGGGCCCGAGTCTGCAAGATATGGGGCAGCGGAGGTGACTCCTGATGATATATAGGGAGCCTGTCTGAGTTTTGGTCAGAACTTGGATCGTAGCTAGCCAAGGTTCTGCATTTGTTTGCCCCCCCCCCCGGGTTCCTCACCTTTGCACAACTTCTGTAAAGATCGGGCTAAAACTCAGAACCGAATCACAACACTGAAGTTGCCACCTCCACAGGCACATGGTTATCACAACAGCCCTATGAGGTAGCTCAGAACTAGAGACAGCGACTGGCCCCTTGTTGTACACTTTTGTAACTATCAGATATTTTTTTCCTTTCATCATTACCTCTGCACCCCACTGAATTCATGGCAGTACCCAGGCTCTTCCCCACATTATTCTCGTGACAACGACCCTGTGAGGTAGATCAGGGGAGAGAGAGCGAGAGCGCGCATGATCCAGATTGAGGCTCGCTGGCAGGGAGTCCTGATTTTTTTTTTTACAACCTCCCCTCCCAAGAAATTAGGCGCACGTGGGACTCCAGACGTCAGACTGCAACGCCCATGATCCCTTACCGAAAGCCAGTGAGAGTTAAGCTCTGGCAAACTCCCCGGGGCCTACTTTGCAGGTCTGTTGTGCAAGGGAGAACAGCCGCAAGGGGATTTTTGGGAAACGGAGAGGCAGTAAAGAAACAAGAATTAAAATAACGGTTTGTGTTGAGCAGGTTCTTTGCCTAAGGACCGTGGGGAGCCCTGCCGTCGCAGAACCGGCTCCATCTCGGAGGAGAGACCTCCTCGTTTTAACGGCTCTCGCTGTCTCTTCCTGCCCCCCCCTCCACAGAAATCCCCATTTTCCACATCCTCAACGCCCGCATTACCTTCGGGAACCTGAACGGCTGCGATGAAGCGGTGGTCTCTCTCCGCGGGACGGGCAGCCCCGGCAGTGACGCCCCGTCACCCGGCAGCGATCGCTCGAGTATCAGCAGCTCCAGTTCTCTTGGTAGGTGGAGGAAAGGAAGGGCGGGGGGGGATGCCGGGGACTCTGGGGTGGGGTGGGGGGCATGCCTGGGGTGCAGAAATAACTAAAATAAAATAGCAACGTTGAAGGGAACACAGGTTGGTGTTTTCTTGGTCCTCCGACCTCCGAAGGAGGGCCCCCGGGGAACCTCTCTATCTTGGCTGGGGATGATGGGACTTGTGTGCTGGAATCTATGGGGGAATACCACACAAGCATGAGTAGGATTCTGGCTGTTTCATCCTCTCTTTCTCCTTCCCCTCGCGATGGGTGATGGCTCCTCACCGTTCCCTCTCCGTTCTCTTAAGGCTTGTGCCGGTGCTGTGAGATGGATCCGTCCCTCTTCGAGGCCCCGCGGGGTTACAGCGTCGTTGGAAGCCATCCGGAGCCCCTGCGAGAAGATGATGACGACCTCCTGCAGTTTGCCATTGAGCAGAGCTTGCTGGAAGCCGGGAGCGAATATGACCAGGTGGGGTGGAGGACAACCCAGTAGGTGTTTCCCCATCTGGGAGGAGGCCTTTAAAGCATCGAATGGGTTGTTTGTGGCCTTTAAAGCATTGAATGGGTTGTTTGTGGCCTTTAAAGCATCTGATCAAGTGTTTTTGTCTTTTAAAAATCATTTGCCACTCTTTCTGGGCTTGGATGTGTGTGAGTGATTGAGGGCGCTTTGCTTCTCAGTCAGAAAGGTTTGGTAAGAGACAGTTTGCACAAATGAGAGAGACCCGCAGGGGATAGTTTCAGACTCCCCACTCCACAGCTATCTTGTTTCAGTGTTCAGATGTACAGATAAGCAACTCAGGTGTCTCCCAGTTCCTTCTACCAGACCTGCCTTTCTCCTCCCTCTGCAGGTGACCATTTGGGAAGCACTGACCAACAGCAAGCCTGGCACCCTCCCTGTCTCTCAGGAAGGACGCAGAGTCGAAAGGTGAGTAGAGGACCTGATAGGGGCACCGACTTCTGAAAGCTGCCGTTGGGAAGAGAAATTTCTTCCCAGTACAGGCCATGGTCATATATGTAATCCACCTGGTTAAAAGTGTGCCCAGATATGTGTCTGGGGATAATGGAAGTTGTAGTCCTCCAGCACATCCTGAGTGTATCGAAAGAGGACCCGTTCCAGTGTATTAAGGCAGAACTCTGACACTCCCTGTGTCTTTGAGATGAGAATGATACGAACTAAGTTGGGAATTGTGTTTGGCCTTTTTGCCACCAAATCACCCTGCTGGCTCTTCCTCCTTCAACATTCGCCTTATTCTCTACCAAATTTCATGTTCTTTAAAAAGTTTTGCTGTTTTTTTTTCCTTTCCAGCAAGGAAATCCTGGATTTTTATCACTGCCTTTGCAGGTCTTGACTGTCTCGCTTGGTTTTGTGTCACATGTTTTAACAAAAAAGGCTTAACTTTTGCAAGCTTTGGTGGTGTGCCCTGATGGAAGCTGGAGACTTGGGTCTTGCGGGGGAGGAGGGGAGAAGTAGGCCATCCGTTCCGGGTTTTCATCTGAATTTTGCAACCTTGACCTGCCCGAATTTCTCATGCTTCCATCCCTTTGCTTTGCCCCCCCCCCCGCAGGACCCCGCAGCACACACCACCACCCCAGCCTGCCACCCCACAGCGAGGAGCGCCAGCCACCAGCCGGGCCCTGCCCAGCTACGCCGAGCAACTCCGCCTGGCCATGGAGCTGTCAGCAAAAGAGCAGGAGGAAGCGGAGCGGCGTTCGCGCCAGGAGGAGGAGGAATTTGAGCGAATCCTGCACCTCTCGCTGACCGAACAATAGGCCACTCGTGCACAAGAGCTCCCCCCCCCGGCCAGCCTCTGGGGGGGAGTGTGACCAAGTGAATGGACTGTGTCTTCCCCTGCCCCCCCATGTCCCGCGGAAGAGCCAGGAAGGATCCAGGACTGAGGGGTGACAAGGGGAGGGGAGGCTGATACAACAGGGGGAAGCCAAGGGGTGGGGTGGGGGCTTGCAAGGGCCCCCCCAAAACCCATCCCACCTCTCCTGACCACTGAGCCATGTAACTCTTCCCACCCACCCACCCTCTGGGGAGGCAGGTAAGTCGTTGTGAACCTGAATCTACCTGTGACTTTTCTTTCCTCCTCCAGTCCACCCCCTTTGAAAGGAAAAGGTGGGAGTTTGGGAGGGGGGGCTAGATCCACCCCACTCCCACCCCTACCCATTGCCTTCCCCCGTCTCTCTGAACCCCCCAGGAGACTAACCGCGTACCCTCCTTAATTCTGGATTAACCAGGTTGGGCAGAAACAAACCCAGAGTGAAATCTGGATTAATTCAGCACTGGTGGATTGGGGGGGGGGGGACAGCACCAACGGCGAAGCCCCGATTGTGGATTTGGGATTAATTCAGGAGAGTCCTAGGAGATGGCTGTTCATCCTGGATTAATTAAACCAAGATCTAGAAGGCAGAACCAGGAGGCAGTCTTTAATCCTGGATTAATATAATAGTCTCAGGAGGCCAAGCAGGTAGGGGGTACAATAATTAATGAGCCATTTGATACCAGTCTAGTAGGTAGTTCTGGATAAATTTGACAGCAGTGCGGGATACGCCATATAATTTGAGATTCATCTAGCATCATCTAGTAATCTTTAATTCTAGATTAGGGTTAACACGGAAATCAGAGGCAGTAATTAACAAACCATGTTTAATCCTGGATTATTTTCATGCTCACCCAGAAGTTTATAATTAACTCTGGAGCGATTTAACATTGGAGCCAGGAAGCAGAATGAGGAGAGACAATAATTCATTTTAGATGAATTTAAAATGGAGCCAAGAACAACTAATAAATTCAGAACTAGTTCAGCTTTATTCCAGGAAGTGGTAGTTAATTCTGAATTAATTTTAGTGGGAATCCAGCACGCAGCACCCGAAAGAAGTCATTGAATCTACCTTAACTCCACACAGAACCAGGTAGATTCCAGATTAATTGAGCATGGACCCAGGAAGCAGAAAAGGGAGACAAGTAATTCATTTTAGATTAATTCAACATCAGCCCCAGGTGACGGTGGTTCGTTCTGGATTAATTGAATCGGAAACCAGGAAACAGAATGGGGAGGCAGAGATTCATTCTGTAGAATATGGATTTAGGAAGCAGCCAGGTAGCAGCAATTAATTCTGGATGGATTAATCATAAACTCGGGAGACGGGAGTTAATTCGAGTTTAATCTGACACGGATTCCCCAAGCAAAGCTAGGAAGAAGTGGTTAATTCACAATTAAGTGGGCTGCCCCCCCCCCACCTCCAAGGGAGCCATTCTGTGCCAGGCGGTCCTGGTTGACCCACCCCAGGCCCCATGGCACCCACCCACCTCCCCACCAAGTGCACTTAAACCCCCTCCCGGACCCCCCTCCTCCCGATTCCCAGCCCCAGAGAGGCCTCGCTCCCCCCTCTCCCAAGTGCCGGTTTCCCCCCCCCCCCCGAACCTGGCCTTCAGCTTCCAGAATCCCAAAGGGCGAGGGGGGGGGAAATGCCTCTTTCCATCCCATACCGAACAAGTAAGAAGGCCGAAGCCTTGGGGGCCCGGAGGTCTCCTCTCCAAAGGGGCACCTCCTCCGCTGATCCCCTTTCCCCAAATTCGGGCGTTCTCCACGCAGCCTGCCTCTGAAGCCTCCTGACTTGTTTTGCCTGGGAAATGGGGGAGGGGAGACAGGGACAGAAAGTCCGGGCTGAGGGGCTGAGTTCGAGTCCCCCTCCTTCTGCCCTGGCCCCAGAAGCCCGCCCTTCGGCCCTGCGCCTCCTGGCCGCCTCGCAGCCCTGAAATCAGAACAACCCATCATCGTTCAATGGTGCTAACCTCCACACAAACACACCCTCCCCGTGTCTGACAACCGCACGCGCGCGCACACACGCCCGCCCCCAGGCTCCACAGCAAACGGGGAGGCTGGAGCGATTGGAGGGGGGTGGTGAAAACAAGGCCCCTTCCTCTCCTGGTCTCCAAATCCCGGCAACATGAAGGCAGGTCTCCGCTGCCCCGTTGGAGCAGTTTGGTGACGCTGGTCCCGGATCTGTCTTCAGAGATTTGTACCTTTTGGGGGGGAAGGGGACTCGGGAACCCCCTCCTGCGGTTTTTGGGGATCCTCGGGATCTCAAGAGACTACAACTCCCAGGATGCTGTGGGGAGGGGGGCGAAGCCAGGCCACCTGCAGCCGTTAGGGTACCCAGGTAGCTGCACACAAGCGTGTCTTGCACAACCGGGGCAGATCGGGCACAGCTTCGAAGGAGGGGGGGCATTTCTTCCACAGTGAACTTGCACGGGTGGGGGGGAAGGAAAGGGGGACCACAGCCATCCGGCTCAGGTGTGTTACCTGCACAAAGACACCTATGAAAATCTCATGAACCTTTCCTGCTTCCTGTTTCCTTTCTGTGTTTGTGTGTCCAGGTGCGCGAAGATGTTCTTATATTCTACATTCTATTTTATTTTTCTTCTTAGCAAAGAAAAATGCTGCCCCCCCAAAAAAAAACCCCACCTTTTCTCAACTGCAGGGCTAAAAACCTTTGTTCCCTTTACTCAGGGATGATAGGTTTGTTCTCAAACTTCTGGATAGCTCCACGTTTTAGACTTCTGGCCAGGGAACCAGAGGTTGGGAGTTCGAATTCCCTCGGGGGTCTTCCTTGATAGGGCCCCGACTCAATGATCCAGAGGGTCCCTTCCAGCTCAGCAGTTCTAAGATGATGATTTTCAGCACCGCATCCCTCTCCACCTCTCCTTTCCCTGTCATCTAACCCGGTGGTTTAACAAAACCATGCCTTTTGTTATTTGAAATTAAAAGCACACACAAAAATTCAGTGCTAGTTATTTTTGATGAAAAGTAGTTACTGCAAATAGGTTTTCTTGCGAGATCCTAAATCCTAAGCATGACATTTCAAACGTAAAAAATAAGCACCCGTAATTTTGCTTGAGAAATCCTGAATAATACGTATCGCCAAAAGAAGTGCTTTCCACCAACAGAAATTTTTTTTCCTTTCTGAATCTAGAGAGCTACCTCGCACGCTAGCCCAGATCTCCACCACCTTGTCTGAACAGCCAGGAAGCCAAGACTGAACAATATTCGGGCCCAAATTGTGTGTTTAAATTCAGTTCACCATCCCTTGAACACAGGGAGGGAACCCGGGTTCTGGTTGAAACCATATCCCTGTCCCAAACGATGAGGACTAGAACCTTAACTTGGCTGCAAGTTGGTGCTTAGGGCCTTGCTTTCCATTTCAGATCTCCCATTTACGCTTATTTATTTTCTGCTCCTCAGTGGATATACGGATTTTCTGGACACCCCGCTTCTGAAGCCTTATTTGACTCTAACCATTACCCAGCACTACCCTTGATAGCATTCATTTCTGCCCATTGGCAGAACCGAAGGAGATCAGGAAAATCTAACCCACCTTTTCCGTATTTTATTTTTCTTTAATGCAAGTATGTTTTGATCAGCGATGGCCCAACGTCACCCCCGCCTCCCTGGGGTGCAAACCTTGCATGGGGGGGGAGTGCGTGTACCCACTCTGACCCACAGCCCCCCTTCCCCCCTGCAAGCTTGGGTGGCCTGTTCCAAGTCGAGATGAAGGCGAAAGGTACCTACCATCCCTGAACCATCCCATCATACTTCCCACACACACACACACACACACGCACACTGCCCTTTCCATCTCCTGGCAACGCCTCCCCTGCCTGCAGGGCGCGGCTCCTCCCGCCACCAACCCACCCAGAGCTTGGAAAAAGCCAGATTGGGGGATAATGGGACTTGTAGTATCCCCATCAAGAACACCTCCCCTAAGCTTGCCTTCTTCCTCTGCCCCCCAAAAAAGCTCATCCCCTGTGCCCCAAAACTGAACCCCAAAATGTGGGATGGATGCACCCCATTTCAGTTTCCCCTATTTCTTGGGGAGGGAGGAAGGAGATAGAGGGGGGGGCATCATGTTGCCCGGCTAGGATTCCCCCACAGCTGAGTGGGTGGACTGTCTTCCCTAGTGGCTGGAGCATGAAACCCCTTTCTCTTCCTTTCTCTCCCCCCCCGACCCCCTCTTCTCTAGGGCTCAAATGATGACATCTCTCATATTCCCCCCCCCCCATCGTAAGGTCCTGTTTTAGAGTCCCAGGGACGCAGCCGTGCAGGGAAGGTGGCCGGGGGGGGGGGGGAGGTTGGTTCGTGTGTGTTGCTTTCCTGGAAACGTCCGCCAGGAGCCGCCAGAGGGGGAAGCAGCCGGGAAGGGGGGGGTCCTCAAAGGACGAAGGGTCGACAGAAATAAAATAAGACACAATAAAATAAAATGAAGGCTGGCTGAGGCAAAATCCGGGTCTCCCGAGGACGAAGCTCAGTCCCAGGCGCTGTGGAAAGAACGGGGGTCAATCCGTCCCGTTCGTAAACTGGCCGAGTTTGTTTTCTAGGTCGGAGATGCGCTTCTCGTGAGCCTGAACCGTCTGCCGCAGGGACTTGATTTCCGCCAGGAGTTCCTCAAGCGCAGAGTGCTTGGAAATAAAAGAAGAGAGGAAGGAGTGTATGAAATCTAGGGGTATCCTGGAAAATATATATATATATATATTTAAAAAATCACTTGAAGGGGCAAAATACCATGTCACAGTGGTGGAGCAGAAATTTGTTCTTGGACAAGGAAAAGGTCTCTGCTCCGCATTTCTTAAAATAATAACCAGCATGGATGGGAATTCTGGATTTCTTGGACAATAAACCCCATAATTCTCGGTTCTAGGAGTTCTGCCTTGCTTGCAAACCCCTAAATGTGGCTCGCCTGGGAGACACGGCCTCAACAGGAAGGCTTTGAGGCCTAGCTAGGCCTAGTTCTGACTGGATTCCTGTTCAGAAAGGAAGGCTTCCAGCTCAGCCCTGGGGCAGGAACCGGAAGCTTGAAGGGAGCGAGGCCTAGCTGGGTCTCAAAGCCTTCCAGTCGAGGCCTTTCTGCCAGGTGATGTTAAGGTGAGTGTCTGTCAGGCAGAGCTCCCAGAAGGAAGACTTAGGATTTCTAATTCAATAAATCGAAAAATCTCATCCCTAATAACAAAGGGCTGGACGTTACAAATCTCCCCTAATTAGAGGTGAACATAGGGTGGTATTGGAGAGACGTGACTTAGGCTGCCTTCCCTGTTTAAGAAACTGGACTTCAGAGCAATTCCATGTTTGAAGTCCCGAAGCCCAAAACAAAGCAAGCTCATTTCTTATTACACGAGGCGAGGAGAGCATCTACTGTGCACTCAGATGTTTCTCCACAGTTAATACATTTTCCTTTCTAATCAGCGACTGTCTAGAATGTTTGTTTCGGCCCTGTGTTTCTAGTTATCGAGACTAAGAACGTAACTCCCCACGCACCCTCCCCGAGTTTCACATCTACACGCCATTTCACACACCCTGGATCGGATGAGGAGACACAAACTCACCGAAAAGTTAGACTCGCAAGTGGATTGGCTCCGCCGTGGCCCGACTGGAGGCCTGCTGTCGAGGATGTTCTTTCTGGTAACCTTGAGCTCCCGGTTCTTGAGGGGGACGTAGCCATCCCGGAGGGAGATTAAGATGGGCTCGGCATCCTTTCCGGACAGCCATTCGTCCGCTTCGAGGGCTGGCTCTGGGCCCGGCGTGTCCGGATACAAGTCGTCCTGGAAAAGGTCCGACTGCCGAGGCCGGGAGGATAAGGAGGAAAGGGCAAGAGGTCAGCTGGGGCAAGGAATGACCCCCCCAACCTCAACTGAAAGTGATCGTCTTGAAATCCGCTGCATGATTTCATTTTCTCAGCTATGTTTGTGGCTACAATAATAGTTTTTGAGGAAAGAGGATGAGAATTAGCATCCTTTAGGGGGCTGTCGGGGGATTCTGGGAATGGAGAAGCAGCTGGCACCATTTTTTTAAATGGCAGCCTTCTTTTTGCCAGTCCTTGGCTGCCTTGCATGGGAGTGATGGGAATTGAAGTGATGCTGGCGGAAGGTAACGAATGTCGCTTCCAAGGGTTAATTGCTACTAATTAATGATCTTCCCCTTAGATTCTTTCTTTTTTGCCAAGTGACTTGAGTCGCAAACGATCAGGAAGCCATGCAAGGATTAATTGGCAGCAATTAGCCCCTGAGAGTTTTCCTTCGTACAAAGGGTCAAGCAAAGATAAGCTATGAAAGGAAAAATGGAAGTCATCGAAAGGGGCTTTTAACAAATGGAGCTTAAGAACCAGCAACGACGATAATGGTCTACAGGAGAGCGCAGACTGCACTGGAGTTCGTTGCACAACGCACAAGCGGCGTGGGAGCTGTTTTTCAGCAGTGTCCCGAAGGACCAGCAGATGGCGCTCCTGTCATGGCTGGACTCTGATGCCAATGTTCCATGTGGAAACGCAATTGTGTGGGGCAAGAAAAAGGGTATGGCGCGGGAGAAGGAGTGGGAGCACCAAAGAGAGACAGATCTTGTGGGGTGGGGTGGGGGTCGGAGTGGTGAATCTCTCCCACGGACCCCCAATTTCTTTCCTTTTGTCCCCAAGGACCCACCTTTCGTGGAACAGTCATGACGATGGGTTCACATTTCCGCTCATGCAGCTTGTAAAACCTGTTGGGGTCGGATCAAAGAAAAGGAGGCAGATTAGGGTCACAAGCACCGACAGACACTTTGGGTTTCGGTGACAACCCCCCGCAGCTGATACCTCCCTCTCCACTGGCTTAAATTACAATCTTATTATGATTACAATAGGACCCCCATTTCCATGGGGGATCGGTTCAAAGCCCCCTGCCGTGGATACTGAAAAATGTGTATTATAGCAAACACTATACATAGCTTGGTCTCTGGCTCCCTCCAGCGGCCAGTTCTGCTGACTGCATCTTTGGAAATATATACAGTGGTGCCTCGCATGACGACGTTAATTCGTTCTGCGAAAATCGCTGGGAAATGAAAACGTCATCATGCGATTTTAAAAAGCCCATAGAAACGCATTAAAACCCAATTAATGTGTTCCTAGGGGCTTCAAACTCACTGTCCAGCGAAGATCCTCCATAGCGCGGCCATTTTCGCTGCCCATGCAGCGAGGAATCTGTGCCAGAAAACAGCAGGCGGCCATTTTTTTAACCTGGCGGCCATTTTGAAACTGCCAATCATCGCAAAGCGGAATTCCCCCAGAGGGAACATCGTTTTTCGATCGCAAAAACATCAACATAAAGCGATTTCGTCGTCAAATGGAGCGCTCGTAATGCGAGGCACCACTGTACAGCATTTTTAGGATTTTTCTTTTAATATTTTCAGACCATGGATAGGAGGAATCAGCAGTTGTTGATCCCGTGGATAGGGGGGTCCGGCTATATTTCCTCATTACAATTCCCATGCCCCTTGGCGATGCCGGAAGAGGCGGGTTGATGCTGTCGTCCGAAATTCTCAGCATGTTTCGGGTCATCGAAACGTGCTCTAGAGGTCTCCCCGCCCTGGGATTCGAACTAGGAGCTGGGGGGGGGCGAGAGCCTGCCCTTCCAGTTTGTGCCTGACCTGGCAATCTCGCATTTGGAAACGTCCAGTCCTCTCTTGGGCATGAACCCCATTCCACGCTGGGGTTCCTTGCTGCTGAAGGTGCTCAAGTAATGGACGTAGGGAGCTTCCTCCGTGATCTCGAAGTATCGGATGCTACTGTCCCCCTGCATGGGAAACAGGCGAGGAGGGTATAATAAGGCACGGCATTCGAACACAAGCCTCTTCCTAGCCCAGCACCTGCTGCATGTGGCCTCCTGCCCTTCCCACCGCCCTCCGCTCTGGCGTTTACCTTTCCGCACAGGTAGACGATGCTGGAGTCAGGGTCGTAGAACGGGAGGAGAACCCCGTTGCTGGTGTCCATCTCCTGGAGGGCGATGGGCTCCTCAAAGTTCTTCTGCAAGGAAGGGAGGAAGGCTTTCAGGAGGGCGATGGCAGAGCCAGGATCAGCACCACCACCACCACACACGCCTTTGCCTGGTGGGACCACAACGTGTGTGTTTGCATCCACCGACCCTGACCCGGGGTGTGTGTGAGAAACTCTCTCCCCCCCTTCTCTCTCTCTCTCTCTCTCTCTCTCTCTCTCTCTGTGTGTGTGTGTGTGTGTGAGCTAAACACCACCGGCTGGCGGTCGAAGAAATAACTACACAATGTTTGGAGGTGGACACGGGAAAGGAATACATAGTAAGGAAGGGGAAAGTAGAAAAAAATGACAAAATTCAAAGGGGTGATTGAAAAAGAGATTGAAATTAGAGGAAAAGACGGAAAGAACTGCAAATCAAATATGTAAATTATTAATTCAGGCCGAACAGGATACACAAGGATTTAAAACACAATAGGATTTGGATAAAGAAGTCATAGGAGAAGAATGGGATGAAATGTGGGACCAAAGAATTAGGAAGAATATGTCTGTAAGGAGAAAAGGAAATTGTTATAAGGTCATATGGAGGTGGTATTTAATACCGGTAAATCTGAATATAATAAATAAAAATGTATCATCCCTAGGCTGGAGATGTAAAAAAGAGAAGGGGACGGATATACATATGTGGTGGTCATGTGAAGTAAGAAAATGGAAGCACATTTTTAAAGAAATAAGGGAAATAATTGGATTAAATATTCAAATGACCCCGTCAGTGGTTTTATTGAATTTGGTTAAGAAGGATCAATGGTTGAAAGAAAATAAGGACTTGATAGTAAATATGATTAAGGCAGCAAGGTTAATTTTTGCAAGAAACTGGAAAAATGATAACCAACTCAATTTAGAGGAATGGTACAGAGAACTATGGGATATGACTATTAATGATAAACTGACAAGTGATATGAAAATAAGAAGGGGGTCTATCAAAGAATAATGGTTTTAAGAAAATATGGAGTGTATTCTTGGAATATGTATTTCGGAGAGGGAAGGGGTATATTCCGAGGAAAGAAACAATGACGTTTTGGAGAGAAAATGCACTGAATGAAATTTAAAATATTATTAATACTAGCCCTGGGGCAGACGGTGGCACTGGTGTATCATGTAATTGTGTTTTATTGTGGTGTTAGGTTTACGTTATTTAGGTCGGATGTTTGTTTAATAAATTTCCAAAAAAACTACAAAATGCTCTTCCAAAGTCCTTCAATGCTATTCAGTGTACTCTAAAGTGTTTGGCTGGATAACGATGTGTTAGGGTGATAGCCAGAACAACTGGCCCCTGTACACACAGCAAGGAAGAATGAAGAATAAATCCCGCCAGCTGTTTCTGAATATCAAACCTCTGTTCTTTACCTTCTCTGGACCACCACAATCCCAGCATGCATTGCCACCCCCTCCCCAAACATACAGAGAGATATCCCCTCCCCTAAACACACATCCATCCATCCATCACTGCAAATCCACAGCACTCCAGGACCAAAGAGACTGTTTTTTTTTGGGGGGGGGGGGCATGTAAGTTACAATTTAGTTATCCTTCTATTAAGAGGAATGTGGTAAGCTGGACTCGCTGCAGTGCACGATGGGAAGTTTTAACACCACCCTATTAGCTCCAGGTGAGCAGCACCTTATATTAAGTGCAATGTGGTAAATTGGGTTCCTTGCAATGCCCGGTGGGAGACGAAGTTCTAATATAATCCTATCCCACCCAATTTGCTCTTGGGAAGAACTACATCTCCCAGTGAGCAATGGGAAAGCAACTGGTTTACCGTAAAGCATCCTATAGCAGGACATTTAAGTATTTCTCATAATACAGGGAAAGGAGGTTCAAGATGAGCAGTGTTAGGTTTCATGTATGTGTGAATGCCTCCCCCCCCTTCTGCTCTGTGTGGCTGCCCGCCCGGGGAGACACAGGTGTTGGGGAGAATGCCGTGATTCCCAAGGGAAGGGGTGCAAGGCGGAAGAACACGCCACGCCATGCAACCTAACTACCGGATCCCAGAGGCCGAGCTCCCGCTGGCTCATGCGTGTGAACCCCGTGGTGAAGATCAGTCCATCGCGGGTGAAGACGGCGCGCATGGGCCTCATCCCTTCGTGGGGTGCAAATTTCTCCTGGGGCAGCAGGGGAAAGAAAGGGTTAACTGTCTCCAGAGGAAGGAAGGAAGGAAGGAAGGAAGGAAGGAAGGAAGGAAGGAAGGAAGGAAGGAAGGAAGGAAGGAAGGAAGGAAGGAAGGAAAGGAGAGCTGTTTCTGTTTAGAAAACCTTATTGAGTGGTCCCCTAAAACCAATCCTCACTCACCACAGGCGACCAAGCTTGCATCTTACCTGCGAATGCAAGGAAAATGTTGGCAGGCCAATAATGGAGGGGGGGGGGAATAAAAATAATATCAAACATTACTGGGGTGTGGGTTCGAATTTGCTCTCCTCAGTCTTCTGCGTCTTCCTCCCTCCCTTCTCTGGATACACGCACAGGCAAACACGCACACAGACGCACCCCAGGCCTTTTTCCCCACCCCACCCCTCCTCTGCCAGGTGCGAGGGCCGGAGCCCTACCAGATCCCACAGGGCCAGCTGCCTCTCGCTCATCTTGCTAAAACCAGTGGTGAAGACCTTGCCATCCGCCATAAAGATGGCCCGGACGGGGCGGGATCCCTCGTGCGGCTTCAATTTCTCCTGGTGGCCAGAGTTAGCAGGGTTAGGAGGAAACACACAGAAACACAGACACAACGAGGAGGCAACCGTTAGTTGGGTCAGTTGCACGACGCTCAAGCTCCGGAAAGCTGACTTGGCCTGCTGACAACGCCAGGATGGACCCCCGGGATTACCTATGGCGAGTTAAACTAAGTTCCAGGAAACTACCCTGGAACGTTTCCCAATCAGGAAAAAGACCTCAAACCCCCCACCCCCGAAAAAGGAACTTTTGCAAGCTCTGCCCAACACAATGCCACCATTCCAAAGGGAGGAGCAGGGTGCCAGAGGGCTGGGCCTTTGGGGGGGGGGCTGGCGCAGGCGGAGCGTCGACTCACGGCGACCACCAGGCGCTGCCGGGGGTCAACGACACGAAGGCGCTTGTCCTTGCAGGTGGTGAGGAAAAGGCTGCCGTTGCGGTTCCAGCAGACGTTGTAGATGAGGTCACTGTGAAGGTCGTCCAGGGTCAGGAGCGCCTCGCCCGTGCCCACGTTCCAGAGGATGATGACGTTGTCACACCCTGCGAGACGGAAGAGGAACAGCGCCTCAGATAAAGGTCACATTGTTCCAAGGAACCCATTAGACACCTTAAAATATCTTCTTATCTCCGAGCCCTGATCCCTCCGAAGATATTTTAAGGTATATTAAATCAAGGGTTCCTTGCAACAATCTTCCGATGGTCTTATCTCCGATCCCTAATAGGAGATGACTGTACCAGGAGATAAGAGCATCAGGAGATGACTGTACCAGCTCTGAGGGTCTCAGGACACAGCAAAATACATGGATCTGGGGCTGCGGGTCTTACCTGCGCTGAGTAGGATGTTGCGGGCCGTGGGGTGCCAGGTGATGATCCCCACGCGCTTGGAATGTCCTTCCAGGGTGACCACGGGCTCCGTCATGTTGCGCACGGGGAGGTAGTCAGGGATCTGCCATACCTGGTGGTGGTGGTGCAGACAGAGAGCAATTCCACCAATGCAGGCAACACAGTCAGAGTCAGGAAATTTTGGACAACAATTCCCAGATGCCACAGCTAGTATGACTAGATCACCTAGCAGGATTGTGGGCAAATTTCTCTGTCTCTCTCTCTTGGCCTAAACTACCTCACAGGGGTGTTAAAAGAACACCCACAGATTTCATAAGTGATCGGAGATAAGAGCGAACCAGTGATTGGAGATAAGAGTGAACCAGTGCTTGGAGACACAACCAACTGGGATGGCCAGGGGCATGGGGAAGTGGGGGAATTTCTGGGCACCCAGGGCAGGGGCTACACAAAATAAGGAAGGAGGGCTTCCTTCACTGACCCTCCGTCGACCAGATGGGGAAACTGCAGGCCCGATCTGGCCCAAGTCCTGGGCTGACCTTCGCTTTCCCTGATACTCAAGCAGGAAGGCGGTTGGTTGGTGGGGAATCTTATACGCTGCCCTCTGTTTCTTGGCCGGCGAACGAACGAAGGATTAAAACCAGAGCTGGCAAAAGTTTCCTTTTTTGGAACACATTCCCCAGAATCCCCCACTCCAGGATGGCTATATTATAAAAGACATTTAGATTTTTCTTCTTCCTGTAGGGAGTCTTCTTCGCTTGTGCTTTGTGCAAAAACATCGGAAAGGAAAGAATTTGGAAAAGGAAGCTTCCGCCCGCCCCCCCCCGGTTGCTTTTCTTCCCTTCACCCCCAACGTGGCTCTCCAGAAATCTGCCCCCACCGCACGCGCACGGCGGCTATTCTTAGGTGCTGAGTCGTGGTGCACCGTGGAGGCTATTCTTAGCCCAAAAATGCTGCATCATACCTTGGAGGCGGCCGCCAGCTCCAGGAGGAGGGACCCGGCTTTGTTATAAACAGGCCCGGCTGTTCTTTTCCAGTGATTTAAAGGGAAACCTCCCCAACGATAGTTTGGGGGGCTCGGGGGGGGGGAAGAGGCCAGGTAAGAAATGCAGTTCGAGGCCCCCAGGAAAATAAAACAAACAAGCTGAAACCACCCCTGACATGAAGTTGTAAGGATTTTTTCCCCTTCCATTGAATTCAAATAAACCAATCTGCGGTTTATTATTCCTGCGTCTAAATCACAGCTCCTGGTCTCTTGTCTCACGTGACATCCGTCCAAGGGAGGGTTTCGGTCTGACTAAAATTCGGGAGTTGTGGGTTTGAAACCTCGCTCAGGCATGAAACCCAGTGGGTGAGGGTAGCCTCACGGATACATTGAAACGCCCACCTTATTTTCGTCTCTAAATATAAAGTGCAACACGGGGTGCCTTAGAAATAAAAAAGCATGGAATATAAATAGAAGCACCCACACGAAAACCATAAATCATTGAGTCATAAAGGCAGGCCAATGTCCAGAGATGAACGGCAGAGGACATAAGAAAACAAAAAGAAAACCGAACCAACCACAGGGTTTCCAAACACACCGGCTTCCAAAGCTCTGGATGTCCTAATAGGGCACTCGCTTGAACCTTCACTTGCCGTGGCCCCTCGCTTACCATGACCGTTGTGTCTTCAGAGGCGCTGGCGATGACGTTGTCATTGTGGGGACACCAGTCGATGTCCAGGACGGGGGCCGTATGTCCAGCGACCAAGGGAATATTCTTGTCCACACGGCCGGTCTGTAAACACAGACAAAGTCACGGGAGTTTTTCCGGAAGGGGTCCGTTTGAAGGGCCAAATCCACCCGAGGCTCCCTGCTTGGATGTGCCATTTACACATGAGGGAGCGAGGCCTTCTAAGCCAAGAAAAAGCACACAGAGACCCCTGGTGGGATCCCCTGAGGGCACTTAGTCCACCCCTGTTCAAATCGGGGGAATCCGGAGGCAGAGCGGATGGTTCTTCTTTGGGCGTGGGATCGCCCAAAGAGATCTGGAGCTTTCGTTCCACAGACAAAGTGGTATTTCCCCCCCCCTTGCCTAGCCTACCTCGAAGGGCTGTTGTGAAGAGTGAAAAGAGGATGGAGAAAAATGGTGACTCTTGCCCTGAAATCCGTGGAAGAAGGATGCTGGTGTTGGTAGTAGTTTTAAATCAAATTAATACCCTGTTTCCCCGAAAATAAGCCTTAACCTGAAATTAAGCCCCAGTATGATTTTGCAGGATGCTCATCATATAAGCCCTACCCCAAAATTAAGCCCCATTTCAGTGAAACCCCGCCCTCCACCCTTGTGCAGCCACCAGAAGAAGAGGACATGACTGTCTTCGAATAAACGTTCATGGTTGTACATTAAAAAATAAAAATAAAACACCCCTTGAAAATAAGCCCTAATGAGTTTTTTTGGAGCAAAAATTAATATAAGACCCTGCCTTATTTTCGGGGAAACGGGGTAAATAAAGGTATAAAGGCTTTGCCTACCTTCTAGGGTTTTGCTTACTGTTATTCCAGGGGGGTCTTTTGACCCTTTCCGCCGCCCCCCCATCCCTAGGCCTGTCATATAACCTTAAAGGGACACTTGGAGGGACATGAGAACAGAACTAGAAAATACAGTAATTCCTTTTTACACGAAGAAGGTTGCGCATAAAAGCTGGAGGGGGGGTCTGGATGTCGTTGGACTCAAAATGCAGCGGCGCAAGGAAGCCACGGTTTGCCCAGGAGCATCATGCGTGACCTTGAGCCAGCCTGGGGGGGGTGCCCTCCCCTTCTCACGGGCTTAAGGCCCTGCTCAGTAAACATCCCAGCTGGAAATTTGAGCTCTGGAAAAATTTAATGCCTCCCGCCGCCCTCCTGACGGATTTTAATTGTTCCCGCTGTGACTCATGGGGTATTGTGAGCAGATCCCGGCCAACTGGCGCAGTCCGTCTCTCTGCTCCGAGCCAGGGTGCCAAACAGTGGGCGATCCTGGCATAGGTGGAAGAAGGGGGGGGGGATCAGGATCCGGCCAGGCGTTTCCAGGAGCCATGCCTGGCTCTGAAGGCAGCTGAAGAAAGCAAGCGGCACCAAGCCGCGGAAGAACTACATCTCCCATGGACGAGAGTGGGACGATGTGTGTTGTAGTTGAAAATATTGGGAGGATCATTTTGGGGCCTGAGCTTAATCAGGGTGCACTGGGGGGCAGATTTCGGCTCCCCCGGCCCCAGGAAACCCTCCGGAAGGCGTTTCCAGGGGGAAAGGAGTTGCACCAGAGTAAGCCCAGAAATCCGAAGGGATCGCCTTCCAAAAGCAGATCCAGGCTAATAAAAGGATCCGGGTTTTGTAAGGGTATGATATAGATGTGATGAGTAAACAGCTGCTCAAATCCTAGTGAGTCTTTACTACGCGCCTTGTTACACAATTGACGTAAATTATGGCTGCGAATTTTTGCAAGTTAAGATATTTGTGTGACTCACAACAGAAATACACCAGCATCAGTTCCTCGATTTCTAGGCATTCGCCACCAAGATTTACACCAACCACATTACATTAGCAGCCTTGGCCCCCCTTCACAAGTGTATTTCTCTGACCGATCACTATTCATTGATTGCTGAGATTTCTTTTTCTTTTTCTGTTATTAGTAATATTCACTATCATATTCCTTTCTCTTTCAATGAATCCTTTTTCAATTTTTCAGTGTTATTTATTTCTTTATACATTATTTTTAAATATATATATATTTGTATACTTATTGTTCTTAGCTTTAATATTGCCTTTTAATGCTCTTTTAATATTGCCTTTTAATGCTCTTTTATACTCATTGCTCTTAGCTCTAAATATTGTCTTTTAATGTTGTTAACCATCGTTGTCTAGTCATTGTTTCCAACATTAAATATTGACTTCCAACGTTGCAAGCCACTTTGGGTCCTTTTCAAGGAGAAAGACGAGGTAAGAATATTTTAAATAGAAACAGAAAGAAAAGACAGTATCTAGAAGCCAAAAACAGTAAGTATACAAATAAGTAAGACCAAACAAATGACACATTATATTATATGTATCAGGTTTTTTAAAATGTAAGGAATGCTTTTGAACACATACATGGAGAAATCTAGGGAAAAAACATAAGCAAATAGGGAGGGTAAGAAAATCAAGGATATGTAAGATTTCAGCAGTACATTTTATAAATAAAAACTTTGGCCGCATAATCTGGAAAAGATCAAGCCTGTTTATGGTTGAAAGGCAGGGTGTGAACTTCCATAAATAAAAACAAAATAAGCAAGCAGCTAAAATAAGCCATTGCTATATTTAAAAAAACACCTGATTTTCATTCTGATATGTTAATGTCATAGGCGTGTTATGCTTATTAAAAAGTCATTGGGGGAGATATTAACGATCACAGAAGCTTTTAGCAATCAGCGTTAGCTTTAAATTAAGAAATTAAACTTCTCTCTGCTCTCTCTTTCATTTCCCAAAGACGCCCCTGTGACTGAAAACTTGATTATCAATAAATGCTTTTTATTGGCTCTAAGTAGCTATTCTAGTTAACGGGCTCTAGTTTATGGGCGTTTAGTTAGGTGGATAAAAATAGCCCCAGATTAATAGCAACTGATTAATTCTTTAAATTTGTTTGGTTGATAACCCCAAATCTTAATTCCAAAATTACACTTTAAACGTGTGTTGTTTTTTTTTTAATTGGATGGGTTTTAGGTTTGAAAAAGTTTCTTCCTTTGAGCTGACAGTTTCCCCGATCTTCAAAAGTTATATATATGTGTGTGTGTTTAAGTTAAACAAAATAATGCGGTTGTTCATTGGTATGCTGGTGAAATGGTTCTTATTTTTCTTATGTTGTCCATTTTAGCGTTGCCATTTATCTTTGGGTGGTGTCGCACGCCTGATGATTATCCCACGTGTATGATGATGCCACCTTGGCTATGCACATCCTTGTAGATGATGGACCATTTATAAATTCAGGACAGAAAGGAAAATGAAAGAGGCTTTCCGCTTCAGGGGGTGGCGTGTGGCTTATTTTCTACGCTAAGTGGCTGCCCCGTCATCCGTTAAATAGCACACAAATATGTTACACATAGTAAACTTCTCATCCGTTCCAGAGATTGAACGGCTGTTCAGCCCAGAGGGAAGGAAGGCGCATGTCCATCCCCATTTTTACAAATGTGCCGAGCTTCTCCCAAGATTAAGGAGCAGTGGTACTTAAAAGATCATCGTTTGGGGAACGAGGTGAGTAAAGCTACGGATGCACCTTTTTTTTAATTCTAGGAGAAGCTCATGTGACAGAAATATGCCCTCCACACAAAAATAAACCAATTTCTATATTAACCCCCCCACCCCGCAGGTAGAAAGCTAGTTTAGTCTGCTTCTTGACAGGCTAGGCTTCTATGAGCAGGGATGTATCTTTTTTTTTAATGGAATATATTCCACTATGCAAACCCTAGAAAAACCACCCTGGCTAGCTTCTCTAGCTTTGGAGCCACAGAGGGTACAGTCACTCCTTGGCAAGGTTATTTTTTATATGGCATCTCAAAGGATCCCCTGACACCACACAACTTTTCCAAGAACAAAGTGGGCTCAAATATAAGCTCCTCAGCTCAACTTCAGTGGGAGCTTCTCTCTTTCTCAATCTCTATCACGGATCTCCAACTGGTCCCGTGCCTTCGGGAGAAATGCCAGCAACCTACCTCAAAGGGTTGTTGTACGGGGAGAAAGATGGCAAAGTGCTTTCAGCGTTCCCAAAGACGTTCTCCCCCTGAAGAACCAGCCCTGCCCTTCGAACCTTCGCCCGCTGGGGAGAAAGACCGCGAAAGAGGGACTTACCTTGATCAAGGGCAACACCATAAAGGCCCCTCCACCGCCGGACTCCACGATGATGGCTAGGAACTTGGGGTTGACGGCGCAGAAGGAACTGTCCCACGTCACCTTGGAGACCCGGATGTCCTCATACATTTGGTCCGCCTTGACCGGCTGCCCAAAGACATGCCGGAATTTGCTCTGGCGAACCACCCGGCGACTCATGGCTGCGGCCCCTTCGTGGGGGATCCCCGGACCCTGCCAAGGGAGGGGGGTCATCAGCCGTCAGAGGCAAAGCAAAGCCAAGCCTCCTTGAAAACCAAGACAATTCACCTGCCTAAGACCCTGCGTCTTGTTCTACCTGAGGGGTGGGGCAAGCATTTTGCAAACTTGCAATATTAGCAGGCATGCGGCTGAAACCAGCTGGGATTTTTTTAAAAAACAAACAAACTACCACTTCCAGAATCCTCCAGCTGGTTGTTCGGAATCTGGGAATGGCAGTCAAAAAACAAAACAAAACAAAAAACCCTCTCAACTTCCTGGGTTGTAAATTGTGGGCTGTGAAAAGAACCCTTTGGTAAACAATCACAAAAGACGTTCATGTGACTGTAAGTTGGGCTTGCCCAATGACAGCCAGTGGCTTATAGAGCTGAGTGGTTGAGGCCCCTGGCTGTGGAACCAGAGGCTGGGGGTTCGATTCCCCACCACCACCCGTGAGCCTTCTTAACCGGGGTTGGACTGGATGACCCAGAGGGTCCCTTCCCGCTCTGCCATTCTAAGATGACGATGATGATGACAATTCCTTCTTATTTTTTAAAATTACTTACAGGGGGGCATGCTTGATAAGAAAAGGATGTAGAAGATGAAATGCGGAAGTCTCTTTTAAAATGCCCCATAAAAAAATAAATAAAAGAACTAGAAAAATAATTGGAAAAGTTACTTTGCCATAAATGAATAAATACTGAAAGCCTTCCTGCCCCTTCACTTTTGAAATGTAATGACAGGGTGCACTCATTAACCCCAAAATTAACTGAGCTGCAGGTCACTGCGGGACTTGTAACTCATTATTGACGTGCTTGAATTGACTATTTTCTCCCCTTGCGTTGTCTGGGTTGGTTGGTTGGTTTTTAATTTCTAAGTGTTCCCTTCCCCCCCCCAAAAGATTTAGAGGACTCCTGAACATTTTTGGATTATTCGGAACGTCAACCTCTGTTGTTGTTTCTCCGCAGCTCCACTTTGGCCAAGACAGCTGAGATTTCCTCACGCGGCCTAAACTGCACCACTTCACATGGGGGGGGGGCTCTATTTATTTATTTTATTTATTATTCGATTTATACGCCGCCCCTCTAGACAGAGTCTACTCAGGCCGGCTTACAAAGAAGAATAAAACATTATAAGATATAATCAAATAAAAAACATCAGTATATGTAAATCAATGACATAATTATATCAACAAATTAGAAGATCAAGATGGAAAAAAACTAAAGAGAAAAAATAAAGAAAATCAGGTGTTGACTGGAGGGAAGGCCTGCTTGAAGAGCCAGGTCTTTAAATGTAAAAACACCCAGTGAGGGTGCCAGGGTGATTTCTGGTGGCAAGGTGTTCCACAGCCAAGGGGCCACTGCCGAGAAGGCCCGGTTCCTTGTTCTTTCTTTCTGGGCCTCTCTCGGCGTTCGGCCCCTCAGCCGTCTTTCCTGGCTAAAACGAGTGACTCGGTTAGATCTAGGTGGGAAAAGGCGCTCCGCCACGGATCAAGGCCCTACTTTAGGGCTTTATAAGTCATCATTAACACTTTGAAGTGGATGTGGAAACGAACAGGAAGCCAATGCAAGGCGGCCAGGATGGGGGAGAGATGTGCTGGTATTTTCTCATCCCAAGATAGGGACGCAGCTGGGCAGATGGAAATGTGCGGAGCGGGCCACAGGTCTCCATGGTGAGTCCTGGGTCCAGATGGATCCCCAAGCTGCGAACCTCACTCTTCCTGGTGAGAGTCACCCCACCCCCCAAAAAAGAGGGAGTTCCCCAAACCGCAGATGGAGGGGCCACCCACCCTCAGGACCTCTGTCTTGCCCGGGTTCGGCCTCAGCCCGTTCTCCTGTATCCCCTGCAGTGCGGCCTCCAGGCTGCTCCTGGTTCTGGTTCTGGGAAGGCCCAGGCTGAGCGTCTGCTAAAAACCATCCACGGTCACACCTCGTGGAAGCTGAACCAAGAAGAGGGGGGGTGACGGCGGCCTCTTGGCTCTCACAGCCCCCGTTTTCCGTGAGGAGACTGTGGGAATGACACCACGGAGGGCTTGCCTGGGTGCCACGAACCAGCGGGTGGGCGCTCCTCTTTTGTTTCGTTTTCGCTCCTTCATCAGCATCCCCACACCTGGAGGGTTGCCAAAGGCTGGCAGGAAGGGGGTGAAAAATCCCCCCCTCCCAGGGTTGCATTCAGTGAGACACTACCCCCCCCCTAAAAAATCAAATCTTCCAGGCCTGAGAAAGAGGGAGTTAAAAATAAAAACCCTTTTTTTTTCTGCTGCATTTCTCATTCCCTCTTTGGGCCGCTTGGATTCTTAGTCCGGGTCACTCAGCACAACCGGCTCTGACTGGCAGCTACGGCACTCCTGGCCTCTCAGCCTGGCCTCTTTCCTCTTAAGCTGCCTCCCAGTCGGCGCTGTCCCGTTACGACAAACTACAACCCCCATCATCCCCCGCCACGCCGTCCGGGGACGATGGGAGCTGGAGTCCAGGGTTGAGGGTGAGAAGGCTGAAAGGTTCGCGCGCGCGCGCGCAGGGGCAGGATCCTGCACCCCCACCATCCCCCCCACCCACGCCCGACCTGCCCCTCTCCCCTATTTTGGAGGCCAGCGCGGAAACCGCACACGGGTGGTCACCTGCTCGTGGGAACACGGGGGGGGGCAAGCCGCACCTCTGGATCCCCCCAGCAGACAGGAGGCCGCCGGCGGACGGAGGGCTCGCTCCTCCGCGGTGGCAAGCGGGGGAGGAAGAGGAGGAAGAGGAGGACCGGTCCCTTCGGCTAGGCAGGGGAGCCAGAAAGCCCCTTCCGTGTGTGTGTGTGTGGGGGGGGGGTCAGGGCGGGGAGGGAGGGCCGGCGCAGGACGGCCGAGACTCCTCCCCGGCGCTGCTGCTGCTGCGGCGGCGGCTATAGAAGGCGAAAGGCGAGGCGCTGCCGCCCCGGAGGTCACTTTCCTAATATAGCCGCCCTCCTCCTCCTCCTCCTCCTCCTCCTCCTGCGGCGGGCCTCGCTCGGGCCCTGGGGCTGGACCGGGGGGCTCGGGGAGGGGGGGCACGCCCGCGCCCCTCTGCCCCCCACACCCCCGAGGCGCCCCCCCACTCCCCAGGCCGCGCGGGGGTCCGCTGGGAGGGTTGGAAAGAGGGTCCCCCCCCAGCTCTCCATTTTACGCATCGCTTGCCTCCGGGGCGCACGGGCCGGGCGGGAGTCGAGCGACTCACCTTCCTCTCTCCGCCGCCGTCCTCGTCGTCCTCGTCTCCGGGGCTGGCGAGGCTGGCGAGGCTGGGCACCCCTGCCTTCCTGCCTGCCTGCGGCCTCGGCCCCGCTCCCTCCTGCGCAGCGGCTGGCAGGGGCGTCCGGCTGGCGCGGCTGGCACGCGGCGCTTGGCGCAGCCCGGGAGATGCAGTCGCCGCCGCCGCCGCCGCCGGAGCCCGGGAGCCGCAGCAGCTGCCCTCCTGTCAGGGCCGGGGAGGGGAGGGGAGGGGGCAGCAGCTGCGAGGGGCAGGGCCCGGCCCGGCCCGGGAAAGGGGCCCCGCGAAGGGGCCGAGGGAGGACCCCCCCATCCACCCGTGTACCCGCCCTCTCCTTTCAAAGTCCGCTCCAGTGGTGGTGGAAAGCCTGACGAGCTTTCCGGGGACTACAACACCCAGCATCCCCGTGACCAGAGGGCTGCTCAGGGGGGATGTTGGCTTTCGAGGACTACAAGACCCAGCAGCCCCACCACCGCCCACATGCCTGTCTCGGGAACCGTTCCTTTGAGGGACTACAAGTCCCAGCAGCCTTCAGCCCACGTGCCCCGCAACCTAAGAGCAGCCCCTGGTGGGGCCCTCAGCCTCCCAGTCCTCTTCCTCTCCCTTCCCCCCAGGCAAATCCTTCGGTCCCAGCTTTGACTCTCCCGGGATCTTTTCGCTTTGGAGAGTGTTATGCGACCCTCCTGCCGTTTCCCAAGGGCCACCTAAATTTCATCAGCCGCACACATTGACTCTGGATGATTTCAGCTGGACGCCTTCCGGGAGGCACAGCGGAGATTTGAACCCCCAGCTAGCCTGGTGCTGCAACCCAAGGCATGGGGCAAGGGGTGTCTTTGCCCCGTTGGCAGCAGATGCTCAGCAGGAAAGTGTCCTGCTTTGACTGCCAGGTGACAGTCATTCCTATGTCCAAAAGCTTAGGGGAAATCACACGATTTTTCAAACCCCGTCCAACTCCCTTGACTGTTCCTTCAAGGCCTTCGCTCTCTCTATCCCAGCTTATCAGTAGCCAGTATTCCAGGTGAGGTCTGACCAAAGCAAAAGAAAGGGGTGTTATCCTTTTTTTTTTTGGTATTGACCTGCCTGCATTTCAGCAGGAAAACTCAGGTGCACACATACACACAACACTCCTAGCATGGGTGACACCCAACTTGGCTGGGGTGTGTGTGAAAATAAAGGATCATCAGGTCTGTGTGGGCCACAAGCCAAGCATGAGTCAGTGACGTGATGCAGCAGCAAAAAAAGCCAATACAATTCTTGACTACATCAATAAAAATCTAGTGTCCGGATCCAGTAGTATATTTCTTCCAAGGTATTCTTTACTTGTCTTGTTTATTGACTGCCTTTCTCCAAGTAAGCGGATTCAAGGCAGTTCACAGTATTAACAACATGAGCTGTTGATTTATTTATTTATTTATTAACAAATACGCTTGGACCCATCTCTCTCTTATTTGAGCCTGGCCTACTTCACAGGGATAATGTGAAGAACAGAGGAAGGATATGGAAAAACACATACATCAGCTTGAGAGAACTGGAGGAAAAAAAAATAAGACCTCAAACTGTAATTCACTGAAGAATAAATAATAGTAAAAAAAGTGAGCAGGGAGGGGAAAAAAACAGCCCCAGTTCTCTTTCTGTTCTAGACATTTAAATCAGATTGTTTTAAGTTTCTCTCTCACATACACACAGAAAAGATCCCACTCTCCCACAGATGTAACAGGCGTCCCCGAAACCTCCCCTCCTGATTCAGACGAGAGGCGCTCGGTTCTCAAAATAAAAATTTATTCGGTAACAAGAACATTGAATCAGCACCCATCGAGGGCAATGAGTTCACATTTAAAAACAGCCGAGTATCAAGTCGGTCAGAGTCTATGGTACAAGCCACTGTTGGGAGGGGGGGGAAGGCAAAAGTCACGGGGGGTCGGAGGGGGGGGAAGAGGATATGTCAGAAAAAGGCAGAACGAGCAAAACATTAATAAGCCGGAGGGAGACTCTCTGCCCCCCTCCTTCCAGATTTTGCACCTTCCAGGTTTGCCCGAATAATCTCCCCCCTCCCGCCCTCTTGGGAGGCAAGCTGGGGCAGACGGGGGGGGGACGGTGGCTGAGAGGGTCGCCCGCAAGGCTGGCATTCCCGCCGCCCCCCCAAATTTTGTTTCCAGGGTGAGATCCAGGAGCAGGCTAGGTGAGAGAGAAGGACCCAACGAAAAGGGAACACATTTCTGCCTTTGCCAGTCACTTTGAATGCCCAGGAGTGAGGAGTCCAAAAAACCCCTCAGCCTGTTCCAGTCGACCGAGGTCGGAGAGCCTTCGGCGACTCCCTGACTCTGCTATACCAAGGCCTCTGGGAGGACTGGCCAGGTGGCCGGATGGGCAGGGAAGTGCCGGGCAGTCTCTGAAAGGAGATGGAGGGGAGTGGGGGAGGCCGTTGACCCCAGGGGCGAAAACCCGGGACGGCTGGGTAGCTGGAGCCCCCGTTTGGGTTCCCAACTGTTTTTATGCCTCTCAGGCTCGAAACAAGCCAGTCCACACGACGCCACTCAGAGCATCGGTGGTGTTCGTGAAGGTACGCCAAAGCCGGAGGGAGCAATCTCAAACCTGAATTAATGGAAAGGGGGGGGAGAGGAAAACACCATCCTGTTTTAGGTGGTTCTCATGGAGTAGGTACCAGCCCCCCGTCTTTCCGATATAAAGCGCCCCCCCGTTTGCGGCTCCCCCAGAACCCTTGACGCCAAAGGCCGCGTGGGGGGGGGGGAGTGCTGAGATTTGACAACCATAGTTATAAAAGTACAGCCAGGAACCAAAGGTGTGTGTGTGTGTGTGTGTGAGGGGTCACAGGGCACGCCAAACATTTTGCACGCCGGTCACCTTAGCTTTTCATATCCGCAATGTGAAACTGAAAAGGAAAAAACAACAACACACACACACATATTCTCCCTTTGGAATAACATACGCCAGTCCTTTTTGTACATGGAAGGGGGGGCAGGGAAGACGGGGGGGGGGGAGAGAAGAAAATGGAACCAAAATGCCCTTTAAAACATATGAAACAATGCTTTCTTAACCAGTGGTAAACTTTTCATAAATAGAAACCTGTCTGCGGACAGAAGCAGAAAAGGCAAGACAACACCAAGCACCAAACATCTTGTCTGTGGGGCCCGAGGGGTTCAACCCGTCCCGTTTTGATCTCCGAAGCTCAAAGATGTTGGGGTGTGTGTGTGTGTGTGGAGGGGTGGGAAATACCTGGGGAGGGAAGGATCCGTCTGCAGAGATCAGGCAGAGAGCCCGAACCGGACTCCCTACAGCCACGAAATGAGATTGAAGGCGCCCGTCTCCCAAGTCTTTCTTGGGAGCGTGGAAACCGGGGAGCTCCGGCGGCCGGATCCGGCCCCTCGCCCTCGAGAGAAGCACAAGCAATGGAGGGGAGGAAAGAAGAGGAGAGCTGCAGGAATTTCTCTGCCAAGTCCAGAAACAACCGGACATTCTGAGGCTTCATTGTAATCTTTTCTGTTTTGTTTCGTTGCACGGATTCCCAAAGGAGAAAGCCACTTTTTTTTTGGGGGGGGGTCCTAAACCATGAGTTTCTCTCTCCCCCCCTCGTGACAGAAATGAAGAGCCCTAAGTCAGAGGCACTCCTATGTTCAACAGGATTGACACTGGGAGGAAAAGATGCTTCCTTTAGATGCCATCGTCCCACCCGGAGAACAAAGCTCAAAAATCCAGTTTTAATGACACAGAAAGCAGCCAACGGCAATTAAAATAAAAGGGACACCCTTCAAGCATACAAAGGCTTCCCAGGGTTCGCCCCCATCTTCCTGGTTGGGCGGAAATCTGTCAGTGCTGTTTAAAAGGGTCCATCTGGACCCAGGCATGACCCATCTTATTAGGATGGAATACCACAAGAAAAATCTCAGTGAGCCACTGGGATCTTTGACAACATAGGGAGGATGATGACAATCAACAAAGGGATCAGGTTCTCCACCTTATCGCTTCCCACTAGCCAGCTAGTCCGGTTCCCCCCCCTCCCCAAATAACTGTGTTTTGTGCCAATGGAGGGGTTTCAAAACAGACAAAACCTCACTTCCTTTCCATGGGACAGATTTTTCTATGGGACCCTAACCCTCACGGCTCCTGATTCGAGACTTAGGTGCAGCCTGTGGGTCCTGTTGGCTTACAGCTCCCATCATCCCCTTATCTGGGATTAGGCGGGCTGCCCTCCCTACTGAGTCTAGGCAGCTGCAATTTGCCACTCCTGACTTCCAGAATCAGGCTGGCTGGGATAGGCGGGGGGGGGGGGGGGGCGGCCTTTTTGGGCCGATCCTGTAACGCCTGTCTTTATCATGATGGATGGGAAAGGTCAGCAAAACTCCCCTTGAGAAATCAGCTTCACGACATTGTCCTGCAAAAACGGCCGAGAGGGACGGAAGAGAAAAGCCGGCTGACCTTTGTCCTCGGTAGGAAGTGGGCTTTTAAAAGATCTGTTTGGATCAGAAAAGGGACCAGCATCTCAGGAAGGAGGGGGTTTAAAAAAACGGAGATGCCACAGGAAACGTCACCGGGGGGGGGGGGGGGAGAGACAAGCTGAGGAAACCCTGATCTCCGGAAAGAGAGCGTGGCGCTCGGGCACACCGAGGGACCGGCAGAATAATGCAGAAGGGATGGCGGCCCAACCTTACACGCTGTAAACCACGTAAGACGAAAGAGAGGCACCCCAAGAGAGAGGGACAGTGCAACGCACGGGGGTCCGTTTGGCACAAGCTGGCGAGAGACAAAGCTTAAAACAAACAAATAAACGATCAAACAGGGTAGACAGACCTCGGGAGAGGAGGAAGGGGAAGAGAATCGGGGCCCAAGATGGCTCTCGCTGCCCCTCAGGATGAGGCCCACCCGAGAGGACTCTGTTTTCCAGTTGCTCAAAAGAGGGGCCAGCTTTCCAACAGTGGTGTTTTTTTTTTGGGGGGGGGCTTTCCAGGAGTGGGAAAGAAGTGATAAAGATTGGAAATCCTGCCACCTGAAGTGTGTGTATGTGTGTGTGTGTGTTTTGCGGGGATGACAAGGAAGGAGAAAATCCTACAGGGCAGAGGGGAGAAAAGGGGACCGAAAAAGGGCACATACGTGGTTCAGACAAGAAAAACTTTAAAACAAAACAGATATGGCCGTATTCTTGAAAAGGCCTATCATTTTATTCAAGTAATGAAAAGGTTAAACCCCTTTTATATTTAAAATTAAAAAATGGGGGGGGTGAGAGAAAAGGAAGTTTGTTTTAAGAGAACAGGGTCCCCTCCAAAAATCCTGCTCCTTCCTGCTTTTTGAGTTCTGCCTCCAAACTCTCAGGTTTCAACTACCCTTTCACTCTTAATGCTACCCCAAGTCAAAAAGTCTTCCGTTTGGAGGGCCCTGTAGAAAAGAACACCACACGGACACCAAAAAGCCACAAGTCATCCATCTGGGACTGAATTTCGCAGGGCATGGAAGGCCAGTGCACAGCCCAGAGAGAGGCGGGGGGCTCTACCTGGGGGGGGGGGTGTCTGCTCTCTTACGTCTGGCCTAGCTGCTGAATTGCCGGGAGGTTGAAGGGCCAACGCTTTTAGACGAGCCGGGCTCCCACCTCGCAAGTCCCGGCGTAAGGCACCACTTCTGGGAGGCATTTCAAGAAGCCGATTTCGTGGTACGGGGTGGGAACAGGGAAAATTTGGCACCGCGGTTGTAAATGTGGTTTTCCACCCCACCCCCAGGTGGGGCACAATGGGGGTCTGGGATTCGGGGACCCCGGCCCAGAGCCAGTGGAACCAGATTGGGGGTGGGCGGGTGTAGGTGGAATCAGCCAAACAGCACGTCATAATCTGTCCATCTTCTTTCTGGATCAGCACCAGGGAGACCTTCCAAACTGAAAAGATGGACAGATCTAAAGGGGCAGCAGCCGGAGACCGAAACTGCCAACGGGCCAGCTCAGAACAGAGCTGAAACCCAAAGCCCAGCTCTACTCAGGTGTAAGCTTGCCACTCTTCACAGGAAAGAACAACGGTGAGCAGGTGAAAAATGGATTTTTTTTTCTTTAAAAGGAGGGGTGTTCTTTTAAGACAAATCCCCCCCCAAAACACCATTGAGGGTTAATAGACTTTTTTTTAAAAAAAGAGACAATAACCACACACAAAAATGAATCTCGCAGTCACTTGTGCGGGGAAATGGGAGCAGGAGGCGACGACCATGGAAGCAGGCACCGCGAAACCAGATGCAACAGGGACAGTAAAAATAACCAACATATAAAAAACCCCTAACTAATAAAGTGCATATCTCCATATATATATATATTACATCTTCCCAAAGGAGGAACATTAACAAGGGTGTTGCAGGACAAGTCAAATGGGGGGAGGAAGGGATGGGGGGGGAGAAGAGTGGGAAAAGAAGGCCGAAGTTCACATGGTGTTGTACAGCGGATTCGTGGTTCGTTTCCTGTCATTGGTTTTTCTCAGTCTTCTGGGCGGTCGAGTTCTACTGTGTTGATACCGAGGGAGCAGAGCTAGCCACTGGGGCCCGTCGGGCGCCGCTGACCTGGGCGGCCCGGCCGCTTGAGCGCTAGTCAATGTCGCTTCCAGAAGCTGCCGGGCCGGGTTGAAATCTCGGGCGTACTGCGCCGGCGGCCTCTCGACGGGTCGGCTCAGAGCGATGCACTCGGTGAGTTTCAGCTGCTCCACTAAATGCGCCGTCGGCTGGGGCACCCGAAGAAGTGGCGAGGAGATGGTGGGATCCAGTGCCAGGGTGGGGGGAGCGGGCAGGCCCCGGGCGCCAGGCTCCCTGGGGGCGAAAAGGGTACGCAGTGATTCCAGAGATGCTGGCTCAGTGCCGGGAGCGGCGGCCGCTTGCCTCCCGGACAAGTCCTCTTTCGAGAGGTCCAGGCAGTCCAGCTTGGCTAAGGAGGCCGAGCGTTTCATCAGGGAAGGGGTGGTGAGGCCCGCTTGCCGGATCCGGGCATCGAACTCCTGGGCGCGGCGCTTCACTACGCTGGAGGCCCCGCTCGAGCCTCGGAGGCTGTCGCTGCTGGAGCTGTGGAGAAGGCCACGGGACAGGGACGACGGGGCGGGGGTCTCCGGGGGCCGCTCAGCCCCCGTTCCTCCTAACGTCTCAGGCACATCCAAGTCCTCTCGGTTCCAGTGTGTCAAGGTGCCCTCGCTCCGCCGGCGCAGGAGACCTCCCCTCTCCTCAAAGGCAAACCGTCCGTTTCCGGCATAACCGCCCCCCAGGAGGGCCGGCTCAGGGTCTGAGCTGCTGCTGCTCTGAGTGACCCCCTCCAGGCGGAAGAGGAGCTGGCCATCCGAGCCAGGCGGAGGCGATGGCCTCGCTCGTCCGGCAGAGCCGGAAGCGCCGGGATGGGCCGAGGTCCCTGCGATGGTCGCCTTCTCTTCCTCGTCGGGGCTGCCTAAGGAGAAGATTGATTGGCTCGAGCGTCTGCTGTCCGGCGGCCCGGAAGGGCTCTCGGAGCGCCCGGTGGCGTTGCAGTTTTCATCCACTGCCACCCCCAAGGTATCCTCGAACCCTTCCGGGGCGCCGCCCGCACCAGAGAGCGCCGGCGACCGGACCGTGTGGGTGTACTCAATGATCTCAATCCGTTTTGGGAGGAGGAGGTGGGGGCGGTGGCCGGGCCGAGGAATCTTCTCTCGGTTTTCCGCCGACATGGCCGTCCGGTGTTCGTCGGCCGATCCCGTGAGATCCACCGAGGGGCCGTCGTCACCCGAGGGGGAGGAAGGCTTTTTGGCGAGTGGGTCGGGACCGTTCCCCATCTCGGTGCTCCCAGCTCTTGAGGGCTCCTTTTCCGTCCAGACCCGAACGAGCTCATGAGACGGGTCTTCAGTCCTGCCCTTGGCAGGCAGTTCCGGGGACGAGGGTTCATGCCTGGAGTTTTTGCGGAGGGGAAGGGTGGCGATGGGGGACGCGTGGGGGGCCTCCTGCTCTTGTCTCAGGCGCTCCTCGAACTCCAGGGTGGCCCGACGCACGGAGCCCGGGCACCATTTCGGCCGAGGGTTCCCAGGGCTTTCTGCCGGGTCTTCCGGCAGCTCCCCGGCTTCATCAGCCTCCGTCGGCTCCTGGAGGACCACAGCGACGTCTGGGTCCAGTTTCAAAGGCTCCTTGGGGTTCTCCTTCAGGACAGAGCGGCCTCCCTCATTAGGCTCGGTTTTCCCAAGCTTGTTTTCCCAGGTCCAGACTGACTCCGCAGGCAGCTCGTGGACGGTGTTTCTCTTGGGCGCCAGAATGGGGTTGTTCAAGGCGTCCGTCCTCACTGGCCCCTGCCCGGCCCCTTGGTGGATCGACTCTATTTCTGTGACAATCTCTTTCACCGAGACGGCGTTTTCCGAGTGGGAGCGGGTCAGGCTGCCCGAACGATCCGGTTCCGAGAGCTATGGATTGGGGTGGGGGGAAGAGGAAATGGAGAGAAAGTCATAAAGGCGTTCAGTGAAGTCTCCACTTCAAGTTATGTTATAAATATTACATTTCCCAGTTCAGGAGGTCAAACGGGGGTGGGGGCCAGAATATCCTGCGGCGAGTGCGACTTTACCTTGGGAGGACTGCCAAGAGAAGGCCAGGGGAAAGGGAAAGAGTGAAGGGCGAGGATTGACTTTCAAAAGCGAGGGACTTCCAGACCGAGGCCCCGGAGGACAATCATCGCGGCTGGCCAAAGGTTAAAAGCGGTTCTGTCCGCCGCAACCAGGGGTCAGACTCGGGATGAGGCGGCCTCCGAGTTCCTCCTGCCGCAGGCACCCCTTCACACACGCCGGCCTTCTCTAGGCATAGGGGTTTTTTTGGATTTTTTGCACAACAGAACCCGGAAATTCACAGGAATCCCCCCCCCCAGCTAGACTCCCGGGGGCTTCAGCAAAAAGGAAAAGAAAAGTTGAAAAATAACAGCTATTCTCGGTCACAAAGAAAGTGGCTGGGCAGGGCTAATCTCTCTGAGAACTTCCAAGGCATTCTGGGTCTAGGAGTTTCCTGAGAGACACACTCTATATGGAGTCTAAGGGGCTGCAAGACTACCAGTCCTGTAATGCCTTGCAGTTCCCAGAGAATTCAGCCTTGTCCAGCCACTTCTTCATGCCTGAGAGAAGCCATTATTTCTCAGCTGAAAGTGATTCCAGGCCCTTGAAAGGACTGGGTGTTTGTGTGTGTGTGTGTGTGGGGGGGGGGGTTGGCTAAAGCCCCCAGAAGACTGGCCAGGGGAATTCCGGCAGACTTTGGGGGGGCGGCCATCCCTGAATTCTGAAATGGCAAGATGGAGCCACCCTCCTCCTCCTCTCTCTCTCTCTCCTCCACTTTCCATACCTTGAGCTGCTCCTCCTCCAAGGAGGATTCCTCCGACGCCAGTGGGGAGTTGCGCGCCGAGCTGTTCCGTGGCGCGTCTTCGGTGGACGGCGGGTCCGAGGGGGAGAGCTCCAGCACGGTGCCTTTGGAGAGGCTGTTCCGGCTCCCGCTGCTGCTGCCGCTGCTGCCGCCACCCCCCTGTTCCTCCGCCCTCGAGTGGGAGCACGCCCGTGGCCGGCTGTCCTGCGAGAGCTCCACAAACATCTCTAAGGCGCTGAAGAAGTCGATGCGGTCGGCCCCAAAGTCAGCCTCCTCGGGCCGGGGGGCGGAAGGCGGCGGGCTGGGCGAGGGGCGGCCGGAGGCATCCCGCAGGCAAGACTCCAGCTCCTCCATGGGCACCAAATGGACGCTCCCGTCTCCGGGCTTGAGGAGGGCGTCCTTTTCCAAATCCTCCACCGTTAGGTCCGGGAAGCTCGCCGGGGGCACCCCTAAGGCCTCCTCGCTCAGCCGCCGCCGCAAGGCATCCGAGACGGCGCTGCCGTTGTCCAGAGGAAAACCCGTCTCGTCCAAGGGACAACCGGGAGGGCCCCCGTTGAGGTTGTTGAGGTTCAGCTCGTCCTCCAGTTGCTCCGTACGGTAGTCCCTCGGCGCAATCTCCTGCTGGATCGCCTTGTCCGGGTTGCAGAGATTCCCCAGGGCGCCGGGGCTGGAATGGCACAGGTGCTCTTTCGGGGTGCCGGCGGGGAGCCCTGGAGACCCCGACAGGGGGTGGCAGTGGGAGGCCTTGTTCCCCGAGATCCGGTCTGCCGAGGTGGTGATCTCCTTCTTGCTCACCTCCATCCCGGACTTTCCCATGGGCTCGTGGTGGTCCGAGAGATCGCTGTCGGAGTGCGAGCGCCAGAGCTTGTTGTGACGCTGCTTGCTGCGGGGAAAGAGAAGGCGGAAGGAGGGGTTTGAAACTGGCATGGTGCTAAATAGGATGGCGTGGGGACGGTGAAAGACAAAAAGGGCGTGGGGGTGGGCAGAAATCATGGATGGAGCCGCAGCCATGGGTGGGACAGGACTGACCCCAAACTAACGGCGGTTTCTCCTGCCCCATCACAGAGCTATCAGGGTTCTCACCCGGGGGAAGTGGAATTCTGCAACCTGCCTATATTTATTCTGCGTTTATTTATTCTGCAACGGCTGAGCTTGCCCATGGTGGTGCTGTGTCAGAGGAGCCAGTGAACCCTCCCCACCCTGCTGGCCAAGGACAGGAGAGGAAGGATCCAGGGTGGGGAGGGGGAACCTCCAGTCCCAGCAACGGTCTATGGAAAGGGATTATGGGAGTTGTAGTCCAACACCCCTAGAAGGCCAACTGTTTCCCACCCATTTTGAGAATGGATGAATTATCTCTTTATTTTCCACAGCATAAAGCAACTGGATCCCGTTTTGTTTATTCTGTGCGGTGCGGTTTCCTTTTGGCGGTAAATAACGACCAGGAGAAGTAGGGAAACAAATGTTGGCCAAGCTTTCCTGGAGGGGAGGAACGCAAGGAGTCACAATCCTGTCACACCAACTCCCTGGAGATCTAAATATAGACCCACAGCTCGGGGCACGGGGGGGGGGGGGAGAGAGAAATTTGTTTTCGCCACCCAAAGGGCCCTCCCGGCTGCAACGTGGCAAGTCACACGCTTTTGTCTCAGGCCAGCTGCTGCTCTCCTCCACTGGGGCCACCTGTCCACCGCGTGGCCTCCACCCAGTGCCCATAAGGGGACAAAAACAAGCAGCCAGCCTGACGAGGTTCTCCAGGGGGTGTGTGTGTGTGTGTGTGTGTGTGTGTGTGTGTGTGTGTGTGTGTGTGTGTGTGTGTGTGTGTGTGTGTGTGTGTGTGTGTGTGTGTGTGTGTGTGTGTGTGTGTGTGTGTGTGTGTGTGTGTGTGTGTGTGTCCTGCCTTCCCTCCTGCTCTGTCCCCCTGCGACACTTCCCAACTTTTGCCCCTAGAGGGCGCGCCTGCTCCATCCGACTTCGGCCATCGGAGATCTGCTCTGGTCACGGATTCGGATCCGAGTCACTCTCCTCCTCTCCCTCCAGGGAAGGAGGAGAAATCCTTCCCGCGCGGGACAAAACCAGAGGCCACTCCGCTGGCACCGCAGGGGAGTGCCTCAGCCACACGAGGCCCCTGCCTTCCTCAGCCTGGGATCAGCCTGGCACAAAATTTGTGGCCAGAGTTGTTCTGGGGGAGGAACGGGCTCTAGGGCGGGGAGAAATCTTGCGCGTCCAGACATTGGGGCTGGAGAGCTTGGGGGGGGGGGGAACACGTAGCCCAAAGGCGCAGTCACGACGACAGCCAAGGTGTCCAAGAGCTTCCGCTCCATCCAACTTCCGCTGACTGCTGGCTGGCCACACAAGTTACCATTTCAGGACTTGTTCTTAACCTAGCCCAGGGAGTTAGAGAGCACCCAAAGGTGGAGGCGTCTGCTACCGAGGCACCTGCTTTTGCAGAGACCCCCAAGGGCTTCCCCGAGAGAGAAATGGAAGTTTACTTTTCTACGCCCTGGCCAGCCAAGCCAGGGCGGCCGCCCCAAGCGGTCCCGGTGGTTACACAACCCGCCTCCTCGGCCTTTTCAATTCGCTGCCCCCCCCCCTGTGGGTTCAACCCCAGAGCGAAGACCAGTGTTTTCGTTGCCTGCGATCCTCTGTGCACATTTTCAATGAGGCATATTTTCATCAGCCTGGAAACCGATTCTCTTAACAACACAGACACACAACTTCACACACAAATCTGGCTTTATGGTTGCTCACAGAGGTGTTATTTCTAGAGGGCTAACTCAAGATGCACCACAACCGGGATATCGGAGACAAACTCTGTTTGCTCGCGGAGACAATAGAAGAACAAAAGGCAGGCATGCTCCTCCACAAGAGCAAAAAAAAAGATAATATCAAAGTCCACAGGGGACTCTGCATTTCCTTAGGACCCAGTCGAGTTCGCCAAGTGCGCAAGCTTCTGAGTTATCCAGAACTGTTCATCGAGCTGGCCAGGGTTGCAGGAACTGAATCTGGGGGCAGAATTGAAATGCCTCAGGGACTGAGCGAGCGGGTCAGCGGGTTATGGGTATTGGGAAGCTGAGAACTTGAGGGAAATTAATTTTTCCCCCTTCCAGAAAACCTTACAGAGAGGGCACGGAGTCTAGAAAAGTAACTTTTCTGAAATTAGCAGGACCGGGGAGGCAGCCGGCGGCTTCCCACTCCCCCCCCCACCTCTGCAGAAGCACAAACCGATCAGCAAGGAACCTCGGTCCCTTTCAGCTGGCCCTGAAACTCAAACAGGAAAATCCTATGAATGCGAATCAGCCCGTTTCATCGGCCCGAGAGCAGCCAGAGGGTAAACCAAACTGCCAGGAGAGAGAGAGAGAGAGAGAGAGAGAGAGAGAGAGAGCGAGCGAGCGCTAAGCCACACAACAGGAAGACGCAGGGAGAGAAGAGCAAAATCAAACCAGGTGCCGGAAAAACACGGCCCCGGCCTCTCCCTTTTATGCCCAGGAGCCACTTCCGTGTTGGAACACGGCCGCGGCCACAACACAAACCATTCCTATCCTTATTTCTTTTGCCTCTTTCGAAGATGCCTTTCACGTGGAATTTCTTTCGACACCTTTTTCTTAAAAAGACTGGGACACAACAAAACTTCTCGCAACCACCCTCTCCTGCAAATAGGACTGTTTTTAAAACCAGACGCTAGTCAGAGGAGGAAAGACACCTTCCAGCCACGGGCAAGCAAAAGGCATGGGGGGGGGGAATTCAGCAGTGGGGGGGCAGTCCAGGGGAAGGCCAGGCTGAACGGCAGCGTCGCATCGGTTTGGGCGGCGGAGACGACCCTTCGCCATTGTGACGAGGAGCTCGAAGTAGAGCAACTTGTGAAGCTGCCAAAATTGGCAGCCACCATGTCATGTTGCAGTGAGTTCCACAGCTGAACCCTGCCCTGAGTGAGGAAACTCTCCACCTTTTATCCATCCCTAATCTCCCAACCTTCAGCTTTGGGGGATGTTCTCCCTCCGCCTCTGGGACCCTCCAGTTGCTTCTTCTAGTCTGCAATACAGAGATTGGCGTCCCAACCTTCCTCGGAGGAGCGGCGTAAGGACGGCCCACCAGAAATGCCGGGGAAGGCCTTGTGGTCTTGGGCTGCCCCACATGGCAGCGCATGAGAAAAGCCAAGGGTTGTGAGGTCCTCTTTTGCCCTTTCCTCCATCCAAACTTTATGAGGATCTTGGCCTCAGGGCCCCTTCTCAAAGTTGAGAAGTTCAGGCCAGGCCAGATCACCGTGGCCGGCTCCCCTTTCCACATCAAGGGCCCGGCACGCGGACCCTCTTCCCCACCGTACGGAAAACCACGTGGTGGCTGGAAGGGAGTCCTTCGGCAGGACACAAAATCTCTCTGTTTCTCTCTGGAGATTATGCTCGGACACGTGAAGGCGTCAGAGGGGGAGCCGAGGGAGGCGGGAGGGAGGGAGAGGCGGTCCAGGGCAGGAAATGAAGGGAAAACACAAACACCCACATGGCGTAACAGGGAGACATGCGATCTTCCCCTCAAAGCAGATGATGGGGATCTCACGTTACGAAAACCCGGGCGATGGGGCAACTCCAAACTCACCCACCCACACTCAACAAAACAGGAGAACCAGCGAACGGGCGAGCAAGCAGGGCGGTTCAGAGGGCGCCTCGCCCCCTCCCTCTGCCCAGCCGAGAAATCTTTTCCTGGAAGGGCCACCCTCGCTTCCCGCTTCCCTGCTTCAATCCAACCTGATGCCCTCGGGAGGCCTTCGACTACAAACCCCATCCTCCCTGGCCAACAACAGGCATTTTGACCCAACATGTGAGGGTGTTTGGTTGGGATGATGATGATGATATTATTATTATTATTATTATTATTATTATTATTATTATTATTATTATTATTATTATTATTATTATTATTAGTATTATTATTAGTATTATTATTATTATTATTATTATTATTATTATTATTATTATTATTATTATTATTGCTGCTGCTGCTGCTGCCGCTGCTGCTGCTGCACCGGGTCAACTGACCTGGCGAGGAGGATGCCCTGGTACTCCTCCAGCTGCCGCATGAAGCTGGGGTTGGGCTTGGTGACGGTGCGGCGCTTCTTCACGTGGTCGTAGGCCCGGTCGAGGTTCCAGCCGTACTCCTTCATGGCGTAGGCGATCACCGTGGAGGCCGATCGGCTGACCCCCATCTTGCAGTGGACCAGGCACTTTGACCCGTTCTTCCTGGATGGAGAACCAGAGAGCAAGGGGAGGGGGGGGTCAGGAAAAGAGGAAGGGAGATGCAGGTGGACCGATGGGAAACGGAAGGGGCCGGGGAAGATCTACCAGGGTGTGGGTGGTGGGTGGTGGGTCTCCTTCTTCATAATGCTTATAAATGTTACACACAGGGGGCAGAAACCTTCGAACGAGGGTGTCGTGGGGAAGGAGGTGGATTGGGCCCTCCAGGGGCTGTGGTTTCCCCACCCTTACACAGGGAGCTGCCACGTCTAACTCTTTACAACCACGTGAAGCCTATGAGATAAACGTCACTCATGTCGGGAAGGGCAGGATTCAAGCCCATTCTTCTCGGCTGGGAAAAAAGACAAGGATAGAAATCGAAACAAATAATAAAGGATACAATCAATTATGTAGTGGAGGGTTTTGTCCCACAAAAAAAACCCTACTTTTCTTCCTTCTTTCCTTCTTCCCTCCCTTCTCTTTCATAGTGGAAAATGAGTTAAGAGGACAGGATAAAACAAAGCACTCTCTAATCACGTACGGGTCAGGGTTAACTCTTGGGGTCCCTGCTCCCCCAGGGAGCGCTGAATACCGGGAATGCCAGGGGAAAACCCCAATTCCTTGGAATCATCCTTTGCTCTGAACCAGTGTGTGTGTGTGGGGGGGGGTAGAGAACCAATGACTTCCCTTGATCAAAATCAAGGCAGTGGGAAAAGAAGCAGGAGATTGCTCGCTGACACCCCCTGATTAAGGGGAATTTCTCACTTCCCAGCTTGAGTATGATTCACGCTGGGAAGGGTTTCCCTGACGGGTGCTTAGAAGCCAAGCAGGGACAGGAAAGACTCTTCAGCCTGGGCTAAAAATTCCCAGAAGTTCCCAGCTGGGGTGTTGAACTCTGGGAGATGTAACTCAGAAGCCTTTCCGGCTCAGCCGGCTGTTCAGATACACCGGGATTGTTAGAACCTCATCCAAAGGCCGACGAAAGGCAGACCGGGGGGGGGGGGCGGGGACGGGACGGGACACGTTTTATTGCGTTTTCAAAAGGAACTTGCTTTGCTTTGGAGATGAATTTGTAGGTGTCGTTCCAGTAAGCCAGCAGATCGGTCGCCTCTTCGTCGTAGACCCGGATGTTGTGGTATTCAAAAACTCCAGGGAAGAAGTTGTCGATCTCCCGGGTGACGTTCAAAATATAGCGGACACTGCGTGGAAAGGGGAAGAGAAACGTGTAAAGACCGGGCCAAGTTTTCGAAAAAAACATACCTGTTTTAGAAACACCACCACCACCACCACCACACCCCGTCCCCCGTATGCACAAAGCATCTCTCTTTTGGGCCTTACGTCTTACCCGCGATTCTGCAGGTCTTCCAGATTGGAGGCGTTCCACTCCGAACCCTGCACGAGAGAGGAGCACACAGCAAGACGCTTAGCGAAGAGGAAGAAGAAAGGGGAGAGCGAGGAAAACGCTTCTCTGTTTGTTTGGAAACAGAAAAGGTGGTGCAAAGCCGAAGCCGCACATCATGTCCCTAGGAGTGGTTGAGATGCAAGGAGAGCAGTGAGTGAGTGAGAGAGAGAGAGAGAGAGAGAGAGAGAGAGAGAGAGAGAGAGAGAGCTGGGCAGATTGAGCCAAAGAGGTCCCCTCTGCTTTGCCTAACCAGCAGGGCCTCAGGGTGAGCCCTCTTCCCACGCCAACGCACCGAGAGAGGGCACGGCATGCCCCTGGGGCTCATGGAGAAAGCCCCAGAGTTGCTGCTGACTCATTGGCAGGCGTGGCGTCACCAAGATGTGCCCTGGCACTGGGAGAGAGGAAGATTTCAAGAGCCCGGTGTTGACGTGGCTTGGCTCTTCTTTGGCTTCTCTTCAATCCCTGGCACAAGGGTGGGACTTGGAACTAAGGCGCTGAGAGGCAACGCATTATTGGGGACCCATCCCTTCTGGTCTCCCTGCCCTTCCCCGTCTGTGAGTAACCAAAAAAGGCCCAAAAGATGCGGTTTTCCTTGAAACGAGGAAGTGGACCCCTCTCGGCGCTCAGTGAGACAGCCTGACGGCTACCTTCCCACACCTGAAAACTGACCTTTGAAAAACAGAACCGTCAATGCTGCCTTACAGGGGGAGAAGACTCAGAACCGGTTTCCCCTTCCCTTCTTCTGGCGGGGGGTGGTGCCCTGGGGCTCTGCAGCTGGCCCAAGGCCACCCAGGCTGGCTGCACTCCCGGTGGGGAATCGAACCCCCAGCCTCTGGCTCTACAGCCAGAATATGCCTAAACCACTGAGTTCTCCAGCCAGCGGGCCTTTTCTGGCTCCTCCGACTCATTGTTTCTTTCATCTCCATATTCCTGTCATTTATCTCTATTTTCTCTCCTGATAAAAGGACTGAAGGCGGCAGGCACCATGTTTAAAAGACAAGTGCGAGGAGGACGGGAGGCTCGGAAGGGGAGTGGCCGTCCTCTGGACAGCTCGGAGACGAACTGTGCGGTGCTTTGAAAGGTCCAAACCAACGCTTCTGATTATGCCAGTTCTGTAAGAGAGGAGTCACGCAGCCGGTGGCTCCAACTTCACTCCAAGTTTTAGTTTTAACTATATCTGGGGGAGAAACACCAGCATCTTAGAATTCACACCCAAACCAGCCACATCTCCTCCCCCCCCTTTGCAAAACTGGGGTCACGAGGATCTCAGGCCAGATCCTTGCTGGGCTTTGCAAGGCTCGCTCTCCAGACCTCGCAAAGAAAAGATGGTGAAGCTTTCAAAATGTAACTTGGATGTGAGATTTAAGCCACAAGCAGAGCAGCGGGAGATGCCTTGGCTGGCGGCCCTTCGCCCCGGCCCCTGCGTTGGGGGCTTACCAGGAAGACGTGCTCGAAGATCTGGGTGGGGCTGTCCATCTGTCCCAGGATGACGATCATCTCGTTGTCAATGAATTCCTTGAACTCCCGCAGGTTGCAAGCCATCTGCATCTCCAGCTCCGTTCGGATCTGAGGTTGGGGAAAAGGGAGAGGAAAGAGGCTGCCTTGAACTGGCGATGCACATCTCTCAGCAAATGACCGCCTCCCCAGAACCTTGCGCTTCTGGAAAATCCAACTTTTCAAAAAAAAAAGTTGTCAATTTTTAATTAAAATTTTTATAAAATATTTTGTAAAAGTTTTTTGATAAACTTTTAAACAATCATTTATAAAAACTTTAATTACAAATTAAAGTTTTTGATAAATTTTTAGTAATTTAATAAAAGATCTTATAATATTTTTTTAATTCAACAGTTTTCGTCTCCAAATATGCTGGGAACATAGTAATTTTAAGGCTTCAGAAGCTCAGAATTGAGAGGGCAGCCAGACCAAAGATGGAAGCGCCGGGGCAGCTGTGACTGGACGGCAGGCAGTCGTTCCACCTATCCGCCGCTCTGTGTCCTTGGGCGACCTCTCCCAGACACCCCCACTGGCCATGCTGCCCGAGCCATTCCGGGAACGGCCGTCCACAAACGCAGAGATGCTCATCCCGAATTCTGTACCGTTCCTCGCCCCCGGATAGGATCAACCCGGCTGATGGAGATCACAGATCAGGGTGGGAGGGCCAGAGGGGGGAGAGAGAGAGAGAGAGAGCAGATTCTCACGGGCAGCCTTTGCCATTCTTCCCACAGGAGGTAACGGAAAAAAACCAGAAGCTGGAACCACCTCTCTTTCTGATCCTAGACGGGAAAATCCATGCATGCAAACCATCGCTCAACATCCCCGGGGGGGGGGGACAACAAACACTAACTTCCTGGCAGCCCGGACCTGGCTTTATTCGCTGCAGACCCTGAGTACCACCGTCCTCAGCAGAGTGGCCAACGCGGCCACCTCGGCCAGCTCACCTCCTTCGACGTGATGTTCTCCAAGTCCTTCTGCATCATGATCTCCCGCAACTTGGTCTTGATCAAGCGTTCTGTCCGCTCGCGCTCGGTCGGGCTGCCGGCAGAGGTGGGGAACCGCGGGAAGGAAGGAGAAAAGAGTCAGGGGTCAACTGTAAGGAAAGCAATAATAATGTCCCGACACCTCTTGGCCTCTCCCGTGCCCGACTCAGGAGGTAGGAGAACAACCACAGCTGTAAAAGGCAGCGGGAAAGCTTGATTGGGGGGGGGACACCCTCTTTTCTGATCCTAAGACCCTCGGGTGCTGCACCTTCTCCTCTGCATCAACCTGGAAATGGCTAGAAGAGGCTCAGCTTACGAGCAGGCCCCTCCTCCTGGGTTTCCTGCCCGGCTGCTACACCGGGTCCAGCCTTCTGGACTTAACGGAGGCCTTTTGCACTTCCCCGAAAGTCGGGCAAAAATGTCACAAAACCAAGGAACGAATCGATCAACCCGCTAAGCAGGGGTGCCCTTCTCTTCACCGCATCCGGAGTCCCGAGGCATCGAGCGAACCCTTCTGTCCAGCTGCTGTCTGGGGTGGGATCGGATGGGGGCCATGGGATTTGTAGTACGGTGTCAATGGACAGCGGCCAGTTGGAGGAAGGGTGGCAGGCGGCCGGCCTCCAGCTGTGCAAGGGTCGAAGGGCCTGCCCCACACTCCCATCTGCTTGACCGGGCCATTCAACACCTCCCCATCAGTCACGGAGTGTGTATCAAAAGGCACAAGGAAAAGTGTGGAACTCAAAGAGCTGTGCCGGGTGGGCTTTGAGACCCCCACGCAACCTTTGTAACTGTGCTTGCTGGTGACGTTCCTTCTCTCCAACAACCACCCTGCGAGGGAGGCCCAGCAAACTTCATCCTCATGGGGAGATTGTTGTGCCTGCATGACCCCATCAAACCACTCGCCACACGGCCTGTCTGTCTGTCTGTCTGTCTGTCTTCCCTCTCTTAGGGTCCTCTCCCACCCACCCCCCAGTTTCCTGGCCCTGCACAGACTCTTGATGGCAGGCAAGCAGGGAAATCTGCCACAGCCGGGCCAGCCAACCGCCTCAGCCTACCTTTCTTGGAAAGGTAAATCGCTCCCAGGCTCCTTATATGGAGATGCAGAGACACGGCTCACACCCGAGGCCGCATTCCAGCCGCCGGCTGGACTTATCGGCCGCTGTAAAAATAGCTCAGGCTAATCAGCGAGAAGGGTGGCACTAAGCTGCCATCTTGGTCACTGGGTCTGTTACCTTCTCTCTCTCTCCCTTTCATGCGTGCGAGCGCACACAAACCACTGCTGTGCAACCCAAAAACGTCCTGGCTCAACCAGACCCACGTGGACCCGGAGGCTTTAGAGACTCGGCTTTTGGGAACCCCCTAGCAGGAGGTGTGCTTTCAGCCCAGGGGCACGCTCGGGGGGGGGGGGCGCCCAAGGCCAAAGGGTGGGAGTGAAATACAAACCGGGGGGGGGGGAGAAAGAAACCAGTGTGTTCCAGCCTAACGTTCTGATGGCCATGAGGTGCATTTCCAGCGTTTAAAGGGCCGCCGTTTGGGAGAGCGCAGAGAGCGCCGGCTTCGGCCTGCCAGAGGGCCGGGCTCGGCTCCCTGAGCGTGAAGTTCTCCATCCGTCTCCTAGAGCTCACGGGAGGCAACCCCGCCCTAGGCGGCTTCACTCACAGGCCCATCCGAGAAGGAAGGAAGGGAGGGAGGGAGGGTAACCGAGGGCCCTCCCAAGCCTTCGGATCCCCCACGGAGGGCCTTTTGCCAAGGAAGCCCTTCGGCTGCTGAAGGCCTGGGACAGACCGTCGGAACGAAGAGAGCCGCTCGCCCGCCCTCCTGCCCGCCCGCCCGCCCGGAGGGACTCACACGTCGGTGAAGAGGGCGGGAGAGTCTGGCCGGTGGGACTGGACATCCTGCATGGCATTCCATTCGTTGACCGAGGACTGGTCCGAGTTGATGTGGCTCTCGTAGTAGCTGACCCAGGTGAGGAAGAGGCTGCCCGGGTAGTAGTTGTGGATCCGCGCCACCTCGCACGCCTTGTGGAGGCTCTGCAAGGCAGACCTGAGCGCCGGGGCAGGGAGGAAAAGAGAGAGGTGACTCGGATCAGGGCCTCCCTTTCCTCCACAGAGTTTCAATACGCCCGAGGGCTCCCCCTCTCATCTTCATGACAACCACTCCCCCTGCAGAGCGGGGCAGGCCGAAACAACATCATGTCCACGCACACAGTCACCGTCTCTTCGCCCTGGACCCACCTCGGTCCTTGGCTGGTTTGTGGCAGGCAAGCAAAAGTCAGGCCCGGCAAGTCCCCGGATGGGAGACCGCCAGGAGAATCAAGAATTTTCAGGTATGGCTAGGGAGAGATCGCCAAACTCATGGAGGCGCGTCGTGGGTCATCATTCTCAGCTAGCGGGATGAGGCGCCTGCAACTCCCTCCGCCCCTTAAGGGGCTTGTGCCTTGGGAGTTAAGGCCAGGGCACTGTGAGCTTCCTCTTTCACCCACTGTCCTGACTGCACCAGCTGAACTTTTTTAAAAACACGGGGCAACATGCAAATAATTTTGCTATTAAAAGATTTCCTTGTAAGCCTCTGAAGGAACTCCTCCAGAGCCGTCCTGGACTTCTCCGGAACTCGTTTTTTAGAAACCAAGGCATGACCTCCACAGCAAACAGAAAACCCGTCACTGATCTCCTCCTTTCTGCTTGTAAACAACGCTCCCTGGGAAACTGAAAATAATTCACACCCCTCTCAGCCACCTGATGGGTTGAAGGCCGTCCAGGAAGGAAGGTGCCCCTTGCTGGAATGTTTCGAGACACTTTCTAAGAAGAGAGAGGAAAAGCGGCCGGGCGGGCGGGGGGGGGGGGGGAGACAGAAGGCCTTCTCTCTCTCTCTCTCTCTCTCTCTCTCTCTCTCTCTCCTATTTTGAACTGGAGTTCTAACTTTGGCCATGACCTCGGGACTACAGGTTAGAAAGAAACGGAGAGACAGGGAGATGAAAGCCCACCAGTTTCGAAACCGGCAGGTGACGCATGTGGGCAGAGGGGGAAAAGGATCCTTGAGTCACCCTAAGGAAAAACCTTCCATGAGAGCAGCCCTAAAAAAAGAGAGAGGGGATCTGGGTTTGGCAGAAAAATAACCTGCAGACGACACCACCCGCAGATAGACATATTTATATCTCTCCTTTAACAGGGGCTGCTGTCCTCCGAGGTTTCTCTTTGGGGAGGAGAGTCAAGGAGGTATAGCTAGATATAGGGAGAAGCATCTTCTGCTCTAAGGAGAGGTGAGGAGGGAGAAATACCAAGGAACAGGCACCCCATTCCCCCCACCACAGAGAAAAGGCTGCTTCTCTCTTATTCTTGCAGACTCGAGAGACTAGACCAGCACGAACCGGGACAACAGAGACGACCTTAAGGGCAGGGGGCAGGCCTGTACGGGTGTAAGACCACCCTCTCCCCCACCCTCTGGGGCCCCTTCAAACAGGTTGCAACACAACCCTCGCCACCTCTGGGCAGGGGACGATCAGGGCTGGGTGGCAACCCACCCGAGTATGCCCGGGAGGGAAAGCTTGGTGCAGACATCTGTCGAACAGCGACAGGTGCCCAGGAGAGACTGTCCACAGACCAGCCCTTTCGATGGGACGACAACCTTCCTCATTTCTAAGTTACAGGCACAATTCTGCACCCCCAACTACCACACCTCCGAGGAGACCTCCTGAAAACATCTCCCTCAAGGACCTTGACCTCCAGAGAAATCTGCGTGGGAGAAAATGGCCTCTGGGCATGGTGAAATGAGACCTCCATGTCCAAGAGCAGTATACCTTCAAAAAACCAGATATGACTGGTATGCACAGAAAGGGAAGGTCCGTCACCCTGCCTGTGAGGCTCACGGATGCGCCTGGGTGCAAGACAGGACACCAGACCGGAGAGACGGGGGGCCTGATCCACAGAGACGATTTTAGTTCTTTTTTTAAAAAGGAGGAAAAACATGAAATAACGGGGAGAAGCGGGCACTATCTTACCACATCGCCTGCACGGAGACTGGCTTAAAGATATGTATCCTGTTGTCGGTGGAGACGCTGAAGCCCCTGGAAGGCGAGAGAAAGAGCGGACGGGCTCGTGAGAAGGAGGATGAAGTTCAGCGAGAAACACATTTTGCCACATGGCAACTCAAAAGGGACGGGGGCCGAGGTCGGAAACAGGATTTCCTGGGCCCCCGATAATAACTCACCCAAGACGCGGCTGCCCCACAGCCAGTCCCTCCCGAAACAGGGATAAAGGAGAGGGATACGGCTCAACACGCCCCCTCCCTCTGTCCCCGGGAGAGGTGTTCGGCTTCATTGGGTCTTGGCTCTGAGTTCATGGGTGATCCCTGGGGAGGGGGCGGGGGGTGCGAAGGGGCCCCGGGGGAGGCGGCCTGACCCAGAAGCAGCGCTTACCCATCGCCATCCAGGTGAATGAGTGCATCGCTCCAGAGGGGTAAAACCAGACCCATCGTGCAGACGCTACTGGAAAGACAAGAAAGGGGGGGGTCACCATCCTCTGTTGGGTTTCATGGGGCTGGATCCCTCTACCGGGGGGGGCAATGAAAAGAGCCCCCATGGACCTGATCCACCACCCACCATAAAGGGCGGGTGGGGTGAGAGGTGGTGGATCCAGAGGGCCAGCAAAGGAGAGGTCCCAAGTCTCTCTCTTCACCCCAGCCTGACAGCCAGGAAAAAAGTTCATTTCCTGGACGACAGCCCCCTGAATCCTGACGCTGGAGACCGAATCTTGCGAGAGAGGACTCGGGAGCTGTACCCTTCTTTAAAAAGTAACTTTGCCAAGGAGGCTGCTGGCAAGAGATTCGGGCGACCGGGATCCTAAAGCCCACAGTCATGAAACTCGTGGAGGGACTCTGGAGCCCATGCTCCTCTCGCTCTCCTCGCAGGGTTGCCAGGAAGGATAACGGGCGAGGGAGGGGGACAGGGAGGAGAGAGCCAAGAAAGCCACCTTGAGCCCAACACAGGACGCGCTGGCGGGAAACGAAGCCAGAAGACGAACGAATAGCCCTCCTGGCCAGTTTCTGTTGGCACTTCGCTCAGGTGGGGAAGATAAACTCTCCTAGCGTGGAGGGTTGCTGTGGGTTTTTCGGGCTCTTCGGCCGTGTATTCTGAAGGTTGTTCAACCTCCAGAACACAGCCAAGGAGCCCGAAAAACCCACAACAACCATCCGATCCCGGCTGCGAAAGCCTTCGAGAATACACCTCCCAGCATTGCTGGATTATGAGACCCATCGTCCTTGGCCAGAGCAGAGTGGTGGGATGATGGCAGTGGGGGGGGGGACACACCATCTTATCTAGAGGCCCGACTTCTCCCAGTCTCACTGATCTCCTTTTCTGCGACACAACAGGTACAGGGGGTTGTACAATTCTCTCTCTGCGTTTCCACCTAGTTCTGCCTGGAGCATGAATGAGCTCATGGAAAAAATACTGGGGGGGGTGGGTGGGCGCCGCAATGCCAAAGGGCCTCCCAAGAGACCCATCGGGATATTTTTAGGGCCGTCCCGCTCCTGAGCCCCCAGCAACAAGGCTAAATTGAGCCGGCAGATCCTCTGCGGGTCAGCAAGAGGGAAGGTCTGGTGTCCGATCCAGCCGGGGAACTGGCTGGGTGGGAATGCCACCGCCTTGTGCTTATGTAACAGCCCTGAATCCTCTCTTCCAGCAGCACCGGGTTCAAGCGGATCCAGCTTGAGACGCTCAAGGGCACGCTGAGAAAAACTGGGAAGGAACCGCTCGGAGGCGAGCCCGTCGGGGGGACACGGCTCGGGCGGAAGGCCGGCTTCCAAAACTCTTTGAAAATAAAAAAAAATTTAAAGGAAGAAAAAGAGAGAAGACCCAGTTTTTTTCTTTTAGCTGCGCTGAGCCGCTCACAGCTGGAAGTGGCGGCGGTGAAAAGCGGACGCACCTGTCGTTGGAGGAGAAATCCATGCCCAGGACGATGCTCTCCTCCGTATCCTGCCGGCCGTTGGTCGAGACCACCACCATGTACCGGGTGCGATTCTGGTACGTGCTTTCCAACCTCACGGCCTGGGCGAGCAGAGGAGGAAAGAAGAATCAGTGACGAAAACTTGTCCCTCTAAGTCTAAAGCATGCACGTGCCCCACGTTCGACGGAAGCAAGTCTTTGCTCTATGGGACACCGGGCGTGCTCGGCTCTCGCCTCCCGGAAACCCCAGCCAGCAGGACCCTCGGGGGGGGGGGGGAAGGCTTCCGGGAGCTGTAGTCTGAGGCACCGGAGTGGAAAAGCTTCTTCTACAGCAATGGTTTCCAACCTTGGGTCTCCTGGTGTTGGTGGACTACGACTCCCAGAAATCCTGGCCAGCAAAGCAATCCGCGAAAGCTTCCGGGAGTTTTAGTCCAGGAACATCTGGGAACCCAAGGCTGGGAAGGACCGGTCTGCAGGCTTGGGGACCTCCACACCTTTCATCCAATGTAGGGGGACAGGCGGAAATACAACAGGACAAGCTCTCCTCACCTAGAAAAGGGAGAGTGCCTAAGCAGCTTCTTGACAACAAGGAATCAAACCAGGTCATGGTCCTGGGGGGGTGGCCTGACGCAACAGGTATCAACCCATGCCAAGGAATTCAGAGGATAAAACACAGCGTGACCCCTTTGAGACTGAGGATAATAGATCAGCCTTTGCAAACGAACTGTCCTGACCAAACTTCTGCCCTCTGGAAAAAAGAACTTCGGCTAGAAAACAGGTCTAGGCAGACTGTTTCCCTGCTGCACTTATTTTCTGCTTGCGGGGAGTCAGTCTCTAGTTGTTTGCAAAAAGGGAGCAAAATCACAACTTACCCCAGACCCTGTCTTTAAGACGGGTGGGCTTTCTGCTTGCAAGGGGTGCGTTTCCCAGGACGCAATCTGCCGGTTGCCATTGGAAGGGTTAAAAAAAAAAAGAGAGACACCAACCAAACCAAAGGGGGCTGGAGGGTCCGCCTCGGCACAACAGACGTGGGGCTTGAACCACAGCGACACCTTCGACCAGCCAGAAAAGCAACTACAGGGGTGGGTGCCTGGAGCTAAGCACCCGGCAGAATCGGTCCTTCTCGTTGGAGCACAGTCCGCCCGCCCCCTCGCAGCAGCACCGGATTCGAGAACCTACCCTCCCTCCAACTTCACCTGGAATGCAGGAGGAAACAGAAGGCCTGCCCGAGCGGGCCAGGCATCGAAGCCGCCCGACAGAGGAGCGGGCGGAGGACGGCACCCGGCGCCCATGGCGTTCTCCCTTCCTGAGAACCACGGGCAGGGCTCCGCACGATCCTCCTCAATCCGCCGCAAAGAGCTGACTGACTCAGGGCCTGAGGAGGCTTGGCACGCCAGCCGCCCTCCTCCTGGGCCAAGGCCAAGCCAGCCTGGCAGACGTCACTGCGCTGACGCAGTGTGCCAGGAAACGGGGTGGTGGTGGTATCACACCACACCGCTCGCTTGCGGGAAGCCAAGAGGAACCTGCCCCTCGGGGACCCGGGTGGGGGGAAGTAGGGGGGCAGGGGAACAACCAAGGGCCAAAGGGCGTGTGGCAGCAGGACCTCTGAGACGCTCCCCCTTTCTGGCTTCTGTACGACTCCCCTCCCGCCATTTTCTTTAGTGGGACATCACTGTTCAGACACCTTACAGCCCTCTAAGGAAACTCAAAATGAATGCATGTGCCCTTATGGAGAAGGGCAGGTTGGGGACAGCAGGCCGCAGCGCTCCACCTTCCTCCTCCTTTAAGCAATTCAGCCCCCGAGGGAACGCACAGAAACACAGGAAGCCGCTTTGCTCCTCCGAACTTTGGCACAGCCAGCTCTGAATGGCAGCAGCAGCAGCAGCAGGAGGAGGTCCCCATGGTGTCGGGCAAAAGTCTTGGCGGGCGCTTCCAGGAGTTCCCTGACACCTCTTGGGTGTCTCCCCTCCAGAGTCCTAGTTAACGTCCGAATTCAGACAGGACAAGGTGCCTCCGGGGTGGCAAGGGGTCCTTCTTGGGGATGGTCACAAGAGGCCCTCAGACCCTGGACTACAGGAGGAGGGAAGAATCTGACCGTTCGCGGCCATGCCACTCCCTCGCCAGCAGGGAATCCCTGAGCATCCTAGGCGACCAGCAAGTGACTCCCCTCATGGCCATGTTACTCTGTGGGAGAGCTGTTCCAATACAGCTGGGTAGCTTCCAAAATCTGCACAGGCACTCTTGGGAGTGAAATGCCGTTGGTGAACGGTCCAACGGGTGGGACATACCTTGTCCTGACCGTTTGCTACTGCGCATGGAAAGAAGGGAAGCCTAGATGTACACTTCTTTTAGACCCCTGGCCCCGGTGGGGCCTTCACACCTACAGGAGGCAGTGGCTTCTGTTCACGGCAGAAGAGCCAAGGGCCGGACGCTCAGCTAGAAAGCCAGCAGACGCAAGGAAGAGGGAAAGCGGCCCATCGCGCATGGATGGCAAGACACGTATGGACTGCTGCTCAGCGCCAGCTCTCCAGAGAGGCTTGTCTGGCCACAAGCGGGATTAGCGTAATCCCATTTGCTTTTGCTAAACCCATTTGGGCAGCGATCCTTAGCAGGTTGGTTTTCACAGGAAGATCACCACCCAACACGTTTGGAGCCAGGAGAACAGTTTTGCCATGTGCTTATGGCCTTGTGCAAACCCCCCCCCCCCCACACACAGACACTGTGAGCTGCAAAATGCTACTTTGGGATGAAAATGTCCAGAATCAAGCGCGCACGCGCACCAGCACTGGCCTGGTCTGTGCAGCAGACAGGCATCAGAGGGATCTCACCCGGAGCAATACGGGAAACCGTATCATGGTGGTCGGCAGGAGACAGCAAATTTGGGCAGAAGAGTGGAGGGATCTGCGCGTTGAAGGGAGCCCAAGATTTAAAACTGTTTGCTTGTACAGTGGGTGGAAAAAAGGCAACACCATCGGGAAAGCCTAGCTCACGCTTCTAGCCTGAGGTCAAAATCAGAGGCAACGGAGTCGCCAAAAACTGGAGTTTCCAGATTGCGACAATTTAAGTTCAACCGGCAGGCAGGCCGGGCTGGTTTCCCCAACCTTTCCTTGGAAAGATTTGAAAACTTAAGCATGCCCCCAGCGTGACCCTGCTGGTGCTCGATTCACCCGGGCACAAAGGGAACCCATTGTTTGTGGCCCACGTCCCCCTCGGTTCGGCCTGGGAGGAGGAGGAGGAGGCTCCATTTATCCAAAATAGCTGCCTGCGGAAGCACGCGAGGAGGACCGCGATAACCACCAAGTCATGAGACGCTTCGGGAGAACGCGGGCCAAGCAGAGCACCTCGCCCGTGAGACCCGGGGTTTTGCTTGCCACCTGGATTCATATCCAGAGGGCGTTCCAGACAAGAACCCCCCCCCCCGCGAGGGTTCCCTTAGCCAGATGATCCAATAAACCAAGAGCGCCCCCAAGAAGTCTTGGACAGAGGACTCGCGTGAGCAAGCCAAGCTGCGTACGGCATCTATTTTTTTTAGGACAAGAAGTTGTTCTGTATCAAGCCAGGGTCCTTGATGACTGACACCCCCCTCCTCTCCTGGGGGAGAAACAAGAATCTTTTGGGCGGAGTCTCTTAAAACTAAAAACTACAGCTGAGTTATGTTCAGAAGGAGTTAAACGAGTAAGAAAGAAGGGATATGAGAGAGAAAGAGAAGAGGGGGTGTGTGCGTGTGTGAGAGAGAAGGACCTACCAGTCTGATATTGTCTTCCGGGCGGAGAAGCATGAACATGGCTTGGAGATGTTGCTGGAGGTCGCCTGGAAGAGAGGAGGAGGAGGAACGCGTCACGGATCGCAGGAGGCCCCCATTGAGGAGCACATAAATGCCACTGCTGTTCCTCCCAGAAGCCTGAAACGGGGCCTCCTTCCCCAATACGCTGCCGTCCGGCCCGCCACACACCCTTCCCCAAATTCCTGTACCTGCCACCTTTCAGCTCCTGCCCCCAGTCCCACCTTCTAGGCTCACACCCTACAGAAGCCCCCCCCCCTCGCCTTTGCCATCTAGTCCTCCCGTTTCTGCCCCTCTTCCTCCCACGGGGCCCATTATCCTGGCCGAGGGGATGGGAGTTGCAGTCCATCCACCCAGAGGGGGCCCCGGTGGAGAAATGCGAAGGTGTTCAGAAAATAGGACAGCCCAACAAAACACGTTTACTAATGTCTCTAAAGATGTATTGTTATTATTATTATTAGACTGTGTGATTATACAAAGTGTAACAGTAACTTTTAAAGTGTTTATTGTTGTTGGATACGTATGACATGAGGATGTTTACAATGTTACAAGGGTCATGTCGGTCTTCTACACAAAATGTACAGGGAAAGACAAGAGCAGGTGAGATCCAGACTGTCCTATTGAAGAGGAGACCCACTGAAATCAATGGTACGGACAGAAGCCTCCCTTTACAGACATGGGTCCACTCACCCAGGCCACCCACGATTTATGACAGAAAGGATGCTTTTAGGGCCTGGATCCGCCCAGAGGGCCTGGCCAGAGGAGACCTGCTGAAGGCGTATGCGTTTTTATTCTAAGTCCCAACTCACCAGCCCACCGCAGCTTTGCCAGGTCTACTCGAATCAAGACGACTTACCTGCATGTTTGTTGCGCCGGTGACTGATCCTGGGGGTCGAGGAGCCATTTCCGCGGGGCAGGAAGAGGGCGGCGCCTTTGACGGTGAGAAAGCTTTCGCTGATGCTGCCGGAGAGAGACAGACAGACAGACAGAGAGAGAGAAAAGAAAGAAAGAAAGAAGAGATGAACCAACCACGGGGCCGACAAATTAGAAACAGGACCACCCAACCCCCCTCTGTCCGGTTCAGAATGCTGGAGCCAAATCCAGGGTTCTGGAAAGTATTTCCGTGGCAGCGGGGGGTGGCCGTGTGTGTTGCACTACCTGTCCCAGAATTCCCAGCCTGACTGGCTTAGGCATTCTGGGCGTCGTAGTCCCAACCCTGAACATTTCGCCAGCTCTGAATGGGATGACGTCACGGCTGGTAAAGGACCAGCATCCCGAACTGGGCTTTCCTTCCCCCACCGGCCGAACTCCCAGAGCCCCCTCCCTCCTATGGCCTCCCCAGGATGGTAGAGAGAGCCCTGCCGGTTGGGGAGGATGGGCACTGTAGTCCCACCCCCACGGAAGGCCACCCCACAGGCCCAGAAAGGGCACATGGACAGGGCAGAAAGGGGGGGGCACCTTGGCAGCCAGGCCCAAGCTCCCCCACTGCCCTTTCTTTTGAAAGCAATTCTGGGGAAAAAGGAAACCACCAAACACCACTATTCACTCCCCAAAGCAGCTGGCTTCTCACACATGCAAATATTAGGGTTTTTTAAAAAAGACAACTTCTGCAATCTGTTACAAACTTCGTCACCGCTGTCCAGCCTGCGGTTTAAAAAGTCCTGATTGTTTCTCGTCCGCAGACTCCAGAGTTTCGCCCTCTATCTCCCCCCCCCTTCCCGCTGAAAATCTTTATGTAGGGCTTTGAAAGTGATGCAAACCCCAAACCGCAGCGCTAAGCGGCGTGGATTCACACCCCAAACCCTGTCAAACCACCGCACGCCAAGTTAAGGTTTAAATGCACTCCAGAGACCAGCAAAAGCGTCTGCTTCCCTTCTGGTGTTAAATGAAGGGAGGCAGGTTCCTTGAGGTCTCCCTCCCTCTCTTTCCCCTAAGACGACACGCTCTCTGCGCAAAGGTCATTTAAAGAAAAGGAAGTTCAATTCACGCAGAAAGCAGGCAACCGCGCCCAGAAGATCCTGGTAAGAGATTTTGCTTCCAAGTCAGCATGCGCGAGATGGGGGCTCAACACAGAAAGAAGCAGGATTGCCCCCCAACCCGCTGAACTGAGCACGAATCCTCTATTTTAATATGTGTGTGTGTGTGTGTGTGTGTGTGTGTGTGTACACACGTTTATCATTTTCCAACTTGATCCCTTTCGAGCCCAAAGTACACTTTCAGCTTTGCTTCGCGCGCACACATCGGACTGAAAACGAGAGGGGCTGGCAGGAGGGAGAAACGACCAAACACGCTGATATTAAAGGCTGCTCCGCATTTTCTTTTTTAAAAGATCAGGAGCAGCGAAGTGCAGGCAACCATCTGATTTTGGAGGCCAAAGCCTCAGAAATCTTTCAAGATTTATAAATTACATCCTGTTTATAAAGGCAAAGGCTTATATTCACGTTTAGGGGTACCTGCTGCTTTTCTCCGGGGGGGGGGGGGCTTCTTTCGAAGCAGCGTACGGTAAAAAAAAAAAAGTCAGAAGCAGAGGAACATAAAACTGGGCAATAAATTGATGCCACAGAGGACATAACCACCTCCCGGATTCCACCAGATTCTTAACCGTTGCAGCTCAAGCCTACTGAAAATAATCGAATGGATAGCACACTAAAAGCACACTTAGAAAGATCTAAGATTCTTGGGCGACCTTACAAAACTGGGAAGTTCCCGTTGGCTCCCGTCCGCTTTCCCGGACTTTAACCCACTTCTTCAGAGGCATGAAAAGAAGCATCCTGTATAGACCCAAGGAGGCAATATAAAACTTGGCAGCCTTTAAAAAAGTCCACGAGGCTCTTTTTTTTAAAAAAAACAACACACTACACAACAAACTGAAGACCGAGGTAACCACTTTTCCGGAAATCATAAACGCCACACCACCGAGAGCACAAAGCGCAACAGAGGTGGAGCCCGGTGGTGAGTTGGCCAAGTTTATGATTTTATTTAAGCAAACGGCCAGGCTGCTTTAGCTTTCTGCATCACAGGGGGGGAAAACACCGCACCCACAGGCACACGCCCTGCGCACGGGGGGGGGTGGGGGGAAGAGTCAGGCAGCAGCCACGGTTTTATTTGAAATGATCCGGGCATTTTGAGCCTCAAATCCGGCCAGCCAGCCGGGTGCCCCTCCTCTAGGTAAAAAGCCTTTGCTTTCACCTAAAAGATCCTGTTTACTCTCCCCCTTCCTTGGCAGTGTGTGTGTGAGAGAGAGGACCATCGGATGCCATTCACGCCCCCCCCCCCCGTCCCTTCTCTGCCTGCCCTTCCCCGTCGCCTCCAGTCTCTGGAGAATAATTCTGCTGTGCCAAAAGAAGAAAAAGAAGAAAAGGAGAAGGAATCAGCCTTCGTGACCTGAGGTTTTTGGGAGTCTGCAGCGGAGTGACATAAAGGCCCATTGAGTGGGCAATAGATGCGCTCTTTATCATTGGGGTGGGTGGGGGTGGGCCATGCACGGAAGGGCCGGGGACAGAGGGGGAACTTGCCTCGAGGCCACGGGCTCTAAAATTAGCTGGCTTTGTCCGACCATCCACCCGCTTCTCACGCCAGCCAGCAAGGCGAATCGCATCCGCTTCCCGATCCAGACCCAGAGAAAGGGGGTTTGGGCTACCACGCTAAGGACCCTTGAGCCACCGTGGCCCAGGGAAGGGTTAAAGGTGTTTTTGTAAAAGGTGTCCCGGTTTTCCAAGTTCTGGACTCAGTCCCTGGGACCACAGAGGGACGGCGCTGGGCCGTCTTGGGGCCCTGCGTCGGGAGGAAAGTGTGATTTAAATAAAATACCTAATCTACCGAGCTAAATTCATGCGTTGAGGGTTGCGGACATGCACCTTGAGTGTCAATGCTGGCGACGGACGTGCAGGACTGACCCCCCCCCCGCATGCCAAGGGAGTGCTTTCTGTCGGGCCCTTTAATTTCACTTCTGCAAAACAGCCCCCTCTCCTGCAAAGATGAACAATCTCTTTTGCCCTCTCAAACTGCATACAGAACGTTCACGCAGCCAAAGTCTGTTCCCTAAAAGGTCTGTTTCTCTCTCTCTGTCCCAACCATGTTCCTTCCTCTCTCGCCTTTTCCACGGCCCAAATTAAAATGATATGCCTCCAGGAGCGTGGGAAATCTGGTCATTTTGAACTACACTACCCAGAATCCCCAGCCACGATGGGTCGTGGCTTTTGGGAATGGTAACCCAAGGAAGATGCATTTTTCCAGCTCCTGGATCTGTCTCGGTGGTGCATTGCACAACGGTCTAAGGAACCCACAGATGCTTCCCGGAGTCTTGCACCTTTTTCTTAAGAACGTGGAAAAACAGACCATTCAGGTACACTGGGGGGGGGGGCGTGTAGAAATCCAGAAAGGTCAAAGAAAGCAGAGCAGAATATACCCCCCCCCCCCAAAAAAGCCAGGATGTATTGAACACAACAACAGGAGCCCAAGGCAGTTAAAAAAGAAAACAGCACAGGGCAGAAAATCTGGCCTCACGTGCATTATTGAGGAGAGAACTGCAGGCAGGCAGTTTGGAAAAACACTCCGCGGTTAAGGGGGTGGACGGCACGCCTCTGCTTCTGCTATGCAAATCTGAGCCATACCTGCTTCCTCTGGAGATAAGGCCCAGATAAACACAGACACAGCTTTGGGAGAGAGAGAGAGAAAAGTTATTTAAGAGGCACTGCATACTTAGCACCGGCAATTCCACCCAAAGCAGAATGTGGTGCTGCTTCGGAATGGCCTCCCTGCATTTTGGAAGGGGGGGGGAAGTTTCTAGTCCTCATGAGTAGAAGCTCACGTCAAGTGAGGCGAAATCCTTCAAGCGAGGAAGCCACAGGCACAGATTCTGGGAATTGAATTTTTTTAAAAAATCAAGTCTTTTTCAAGCTCTAGATGTCCCACACCACTCCTTTGCCCCCATCTTGGTTTCCCAGCAAAAACACCCCCCCCACACACACACACACACAGACAGAGAGAGAGAGAGATGCAGTTTACTGTGAAACAATGTAAACCCAAGAAAAATCTGCCTCCCTTCCTAGATGGAACCCCGGTAAAAACACAGCCCGACACAGACGTCAGAGAGCTGAGGGGAGGGACGGAGCCAGACGCAGCTGGAGGTCAAAGAAAGGGAACTGAGAGAGAGAGAGAGAGAAAGAGAGAGGGCCCCGTCAACTCTGGGGCTGGCCGGCCGGCCGGCGGGCAAATGCAAGAACAAGGAAGTGGAGCTTTCCGAGAAGGGGAAGATCGCGCCCCATCCAGAGCGTGGGAACGTCGACAAAAGCTGGTGCCCCCCCCACTTCCGCCCGGTTGTCACATCATCCAGACTCCAGGGGCCTGCAGTCTGGGGTGGGTGAGACCCACACCTATGGGGCACAGGGGAAGCAAAGAGCCTGAAACAGCTCTTGGGTCCAAGGAGCCGGACGAGAACTCCCATTATCCCCAAGCACCGGCTGGGGAGGGTGGGGGTGGTAGTCCCCAACGGCTCGGAGAGGGCGGATTCGGCCGCCTCTGTTTTATTCGACACGCTGCCCCGTCCGGTTTTGCAGGCCAAAAATGCCAAAGGGGGACGAGCGAGCTGGTGACTTAAAGCGAGTTCCCCAAGAAATTCCCTCAGGGAAGGAAAGGGAGAGGAAGCGGCGACTTAAGGCCTTCGGTCCTGCTTCTGGAAAAGCGTAACGTGGTAGCCAAGGAGCTGAGCCGCCCCAGCGAGGGAGCAGGGGAAAAGTGCCAACCGGGTCAGGCAGCCAAGGAATTTTAAATATTTCCCCAGTTTACAAAGCAGCCGATTTTTGACCCTCTGGAGGCGTCAGGCTACGGCTTTTTCGGCTGCTTCTCCTTAGCCTGGTCGGCTGGGGCAGATGGGAGTCGTAGGTCAGAAATCTCGCGGGAGCAAAAGATTCCACCATCCTGCCTTACGGGGATCAGACGCTGCAGCAAAAAATTACAGCGGGCCTTGTTTTTCCCAGAGCTGGGAAGGCCACCTCCAACTAAGCTGTGGCAAAGTAAGGCTCTAGTCCTCCTGGTTTTTAACGTGATTCTGTCTGTCCGGAGCCTTAAGCAAAGAGGTGGGCTTTTCCCGTTACTCGCTCCTTGATGGGGTTGAAAGAAGACATGGCGGGAGAGGAATCGAACCTGGCACTTAGAGGAGGCTAAGCCTTTCCCCCTTTAATCCCGTTCCTGTAACCTCGTGATTCAACTTCACGGCACAAGTTACGGTTTCTGTTTGTCGGTTTTCTCTCCACTTCACCCCCAAAATGTTCCGCCGAGCCACGTGGCGGTGAGGCGAGAGTGGCAGAGACAGGGTACGGAGGGCGGGCAGAGATCCCCTGGGGCTCCCCGAGATCAAGACTGCACACAGGATCACGAGAGGGTGCCCGGGCATCTCTCGCCCCAGCGAAGGCTTCTCGGAACGAAATGATGGAGGGAGAACCGAGAGAAGGAAGAGGAAAAAGCAAAGAGAAAGCTTGCTTTTCGATGCCACCCGGGACACACCTAGGACCTCGAGCGAACAACCATGAGAAATGCGCAAACTTTAAAAACAAACACCAGCCAACGGCAGGCAGGTTGCGTCACGCCCTTCCACCAGCGGCTGAGCGGAAACCTGTTTGCTGACTCCAGGTGAAAAAAGAAAAAAGCTCCGGGAAGCAGTCATTTGGACAATCACGTGCCGATGCCGGGCTGAGAAGCCTGTTTACCAAGCGCCCTGCCCGTTCCACCCCCCCCCCACGAAAGCCTTGCTTGACCTTCCCCCTTTTCTCTGCTCTCTCGAAAGGAAGGAAGGAAGCCGGAGTGGCGATTTTCTTGAGAGAGAAAAACAAAGGAATGGAGGGAGGGTGCTAGGGAAGGAAACAGGACTTCTGAGTGAGAAATATTGGGTGTACTGTTTATCAGAACAGGCAATACTGGATGAACGAAAACAGTACTACCCTTATGCCAGTTCGGTCAAAGAGTTACTTGTGTCAAATTAAAAAGTTTTGGACTGAAGCGGAAGAGGGGACAGACACTGTTTACGAAATCTTCTCAGACTGGTTGCCTGGACGGCCCCCTTAACTCGCCAGAGGTGACCAGATCAGCAAAACTCATGGAAAGCCCTGCAAGTCACAGGCAAATTAACCCACACATGGCTGGACAGACAAATCCTTTTTTAAGGGAACGGAGAGCAGGTAGCCAAATCCAACCACACGCCTCCACGTTTAAAAAGGAGCTCCTTGGGAGGAGAAAGACCCAACAGCCTGGCCACGTGGAAGTGTAAAAATACTAGGAGAAGGTCTCAAAGCGGCCCACTGGGGTGTTTTCAAACCTGCCCCAAGTCCAGCATTGCTAAGGAGGTGTGGAAGAGATGCTCCCAGAGTAAGACCGGGATGTTAAGTTGGCAAGATCAGCGCTCAGCCCGGTCTCCAAATTAGTCTAGTCGAGAAGCCCAGAAAAGGCTATATTTAAATGCAGGACACCAGAGAGGAGAAGCAGCTGGCTGAGCAGTGCAGGTCCTGTCCCACAGCTTCGACACACGGGGAGTCTGGAACCAGACAAGTATTTTCTCTTTGGACCCGAGTCTGATTCATGATTGCAGGCAACACGAGGGCGCGGTCTTGGGTGGAGGGAGGTTAAGTGAGGTGCACGAAGCCTCGGGCGGTGGATCAGGCTCTTTGGCTTCTTCTTCAAGCATCCCACCCACTCTGACTTGCATCGGAAGGTGGATGAGTGACAACACCATGGGAGAAAGGTGCACCGCAAATGAGCCCAGCATGGGGCAACCTGACGTCAGGAGAGAGGAACGGAAGCCCACGTTTTCTGGGGGGCAGAGGAGCCTGGAAATGAAGAAAGAAGCCAGCTGGCTGTTGCCTGGGAAGCTATTACGGCGTTGAGGGAAGGCGCAAAGAGGCTTCCGGCGAGGCGAAGCCAATTTTCAGAAGCGTGACAAAGCAACCTTCCAGCTGGGAAGTCCCCCAAGCTGAGCGTGCCCTCTTTGGAACAGGCGCCGGCCCATCTTGAGGGCTAGAAACGTCATTCTTCTAAAAAGGGAGACAGGAATCACAGGATGCCATCAAAGAATACCGCCAATAAGTACAGGATGCTGTCGAAGCAACACTCTCTTGGCTCCTGGACTACCGCTAAGCAAGACTGCCAGCCTCCCTCTCCTCGGTCGCCTGCGGCGAGGTGACCTCACAACCGAGTCACCCAGGAAAGAAGATCCTGAAAACCGGGAATCGACCTCTTCCCTTCTAGCTTTCGACGTGTTCTGAATGACAAATGGAGAGGATGAAGGACGGAAGGCGAGGTGCGCTTCAAGGCACGTTCCCAAGTTCTGGTATTAAGCCGGAGTGAAAATTGGTTGGCGTGTGTGGTTCCTACAGGGCGCCACACCAAAGCGCCATCGTCTGAATGATCGGCGCCCGCCCACCCGCGCCTCTCTACCTTGGGCACACTTCCGCCGAGACGCCTCACGGCCCGCAAAAAGCGCCCGCCGTAACCAGGCTACCGGCTCGGCTGCCACTCCAAGTTGCCACGGAAGGCACTCTGGACGAGGAAAAATGTGAACTGTCGACAAGAGCCACCGACTCTTTGCAAGCAGGAGTCCGTTTGAGGCACAAACGCCTCTGTTGATTCACGTAGGCTGGGGTGTTGTATTCACTGATCCTTTCGGTACTGTACACTCCTCGCTGCAAACTTAAACACTGTCCTTTGATCGTTGTAAGCCGCCTGGAGTCCTTTGTCAGGAGAAAGGTGGGTTCAAAATATTTTAAAATAAATTAAATCAAGAATACGGTAACAGAATCTCAGGGAGGTCAAACTCTGCATTTTTTTTTACTAGAACAGTTGAAGGTCAAAAGGCTCATTTGAAGAGTCCGCATGTGAGGCCATGAGCCGCATTTGAGGAACCACTTTCTCCCAGAGAAGCCGCCCGGTCTTTACGTTCTGCAGATGCCTTGATCGCCACGCTTCAGCTTGCCAATTGTTGCACTGTGGTGGAGGGCCTTTTCGGGGGTGGCCCCCAGCGCTCGCAACAACTGCCCTGTTGAGGTCAGGGGACCTCTCAACATGCCCGTTAGTCCAGCCGGCATCTGCTCTGAATGACAACCAGCGATGATGTTTCAGCTTGGATCTGTCAGAGCGCCTTCCTGGCTTTCAGTCCCACCAACTCCACCTCTGTTCAGTGTAAATTGAAGATTTAACAACAAGAAATCCTTGTTGACATGATTTTATTCCACGAATCTCTTCCGGAATTTCTGTGGAAATGGAAGGTGGTGGAGAAAACGCCTCCGTTCACACGTGAAATCGGGCCGGAAAGCAGAGCCGTCAAAAGAACAACAGGCCTTTTATCCGTCTCCCGAGAGCAACGGAGCCAGGTCGCTGTAAAAGGCCTTATTTACCTGAGAGTAAGGAAGGCAGGGGCCAAGGAGATCTCCTGTTTCTGCAAAGCCTTAGCAAGCCACTTCCAATGTGCATGTGAGGAAACACTTCCACCGCCGACTCGGCAGGCCTGAAGCGCTACCTCCCACCGAGAGGCCGATATCCGATGGCGAGATTCAATAGGGTCGCCAACCACAGGCTCCCCCAACGGGGATTGGGTTACCAGGAGCACTTTATGCCTGGAATAAACTTTCCACCTCTCATTCAGCACAGGCCATTTTCCCACCCCAAAGGAGCTGACCAGGGGAACGGGGAGAGGCAAGGAAGAAAGATGGGGAAGCGTCAGGCTTGGGCGGGCCAGAGAGAGAGCCTTACAAGGAGCTGGAGAACCAACTCAGGTTCCAGCTGTGCAGGAGCAGAAAAACAGGTTCTCCGGGAAGATTGTATTCCCCTCCCATGACACAGCCGTTATTCCTAAATCGCTTGTTGTGCCTTGGGGGTACAGGATTATTTGAAACAGGCTCGGACTGGCAGCAACAGCCAGGAGTCTTCGGAACGACCTGCTGCTTGATTCGTCGATCTAGCTGAAGAGAGCTGGCACCTCCTGCGAAGGAGGAGGAGGCACCGCGGCCCTTTCCAAAAGAGAGCTGGGGGGAAGCTACTTTCCGGGCGACGTCTCCCAGGGTCCCCTGCCTCAACACGGCTATGGGAACACACTTCCAGGCGCCAGTCTGAAAGTCTGCATCGCTCTCTAAGGACGGTGATCCCCGCCTACTCCAGTTTTATTCCGAAACCCCAAGGGCCTCGATCATTAAAGGCAAGGACCGGCGTAACAGAGCCATCTAGCAAGTTGGGTTGGAAGACGGAAATGAAACTGGACGGGATGGTCGGAGGTTCAGCTCTTGGCCTCTCCAGCTTGAAACCCACTGAAGTCACCTGGCAAGCTAAATGAGGCTTCCAAGATTCAGGACGAAACACACTGTGCTCATTTCCGGCAGACTGCTTCTACTTCAGTGTTGGGAGCAGAGCGGAGCGGGGGGGGCGAGGGGGGAGGAATAATAGCTGAGTCAAGACGAGGCTACCGTTTCTGGAAGGGAACACGTGCGTCAAGACGCTCAGGGGACAAGCGGTGAGCGCGGCGCTTCGACTGATCCTCTCCGCATTACCAGCAATTCCTGCTCCGGGAAACTCACATTTATTTTCTCAACAGGAAATCCCTTAAAACAGGCTTCTTCCGCCCTTCTCCAGCCGGGGGGGGGGGCTCCAGATAGACGGCAAAGGAAGTTTGGGGTTCAAATCCCAACCCAGGGCTGAGACAGAAAGCTTCCTCGGTCACCTCGGGCCAACCAACATCATTCAGCCTAACCCTCGGCCCCATAAGGTTGCCATGATGATTAATAAGAAGGGGGGGGGACTATCTAGGCTGCCTTGAGCTCCCCAGTTAATCAGCCCAAGCAGCAACAAACCACTCCTGCAGATGCCGGACAGTTCAGCATCACCCAAATGGGACTGAAAAATCCCCAAAAGGCGAGAGTAAAGGAAGACTGATCGGAAACCAGCTTGGCGGAGAGAGGAAAGGAACAAAATCCTGCCCGCATCTGATGGTTTTCCAAGGAGACCCTTCTCTCCAACTTCTACAAGTGGGAGCAAATGGATTATACATAACGGAACCTAAAAGACAGGGTCTTCTCTGCAGTGGCGCCCCAAATTTAGAATGATTTCCTGCTGAGACACAATCATCACTGACCCTGCTTTTTTCTCTCTCTTCCTGGTGCTGGATGAAAATGCCACTTTTCGATCATGTGTTTCTACCTTTTTCATTCATTCATTCATTCATTCATTCGTTCGTTCGTTCGTTCGTTCATTCATTCTAAATGTTTGTCCTCCACCCAACTTTCACATCCCTTGGGGAGGTTTCCAAATGCAGACATTTGGACTGCTCAATCAATCAATCAATCAATCAATCAATCAATCAATCAATCAATCAATCAATCCTAAACCGAGCCACAAAGGAATACATCCTGAGTTGGCTTCACAGAGGTGCTTCCCGCCTCTATCTTTTGCGCCTTTCTCTCAAATTTTTTTTTACTTAAAACTTAGGGTGACCGAGGGTAACATTCAGGGTGCTGAACCGGGATCTGGAGAGCCTGGGTTCAAATCCCCACTCGGTGGTGCAATTTCTCGGGTAACTTTGGGCCAACTGCCTTCCTTAAGCCTGACCTACCTCGCAGAGTTGTGGCTATGAGGATAAAGAAGGGGATTCACATAGGCTCAAGCTTCCCAGAGGAAAGGCAGCTAATTAGCAACAATTAAGAAGAACAATACATTATGTAAATCGTGTCTGAGGTTCCACTTCCAGGGACAGTGTGGGTTACAAGAGAGAGTTCGGCGGCGAGAGCCAGAATGGGAGCACAGAGTGAATGCAAAATGACCGGCAGCCACTCAGCAAACAAGAGGGCGCGGGGGGGGGGCTGTGTTGTGGCAACAGCCGGCAAGCAACAAAAGGGCGAGGCTGCTCCCAGCCGAGGCCGGCCGCCTGCCTGTCAGCGGCCCTGGGAGCTCAGACCGGCCAGGTGGAGGCCGAGAATAGAAGGCCCCGTTTTCGCATCGAGGAGAACCGGCCACGTGGATTCTCGTTCTCCAAAATCAACGGAAGGGACCCCCACCATTCGAGTGAAATCTGGGAAGGACTTTGTAAGAAAAGAATTTGACACTTGGCAAAAAAAAGGAAGGCCAAACTAAGCATTTTATTGATACGGATGGGAAGGACGTACTCAGGAGACATTCTGTGTGAATTTCACAGGGTTGACATTCACTAGATATTGTCTCTCCTACTCAAGGAGGGCTAGTCAGGGGACATTCCTGGTCAATTTCACAGAGCAGAAATTGACCAGAAGGTTTGTTCAGAATCAAATACCGCCGGCACTTCACCCTCCAGAAAAGCTTCCTTTCCAGGTAAGAAAACAAAATTGTCTTTTAAATGCCCGGTTGACGTTCACTGCGCCTTGTAACGAGAGACGGCCAACCGAGCCGGTGTTAGCCCAATCAGACTGCACACCATGTACCTGGAGCGGAGTAAGGAAGGCTATTGGAAAAGAGGAGAGATGTACAAATCCTGATTCTTAAAGGAGCCCTGAGACGCCTATGGAACGAAGGGTGGCCAGGTTTAGAGGCACAAAACACAGCACACACACACAGACACACACACACCAGGAGGAAAAGGCCCGTGGTGTGACTTCTGCCTTTAAGAGGCAGAGGAAGGGGAATAGAGAAGAAACCGACAAGAAAAGCAGCTAATTGGAAAGGATCTCAAGTGGGCACTTTCTCTGGATTGGTGTTATTTCGAACACAAAACGGGCTGCAACTGTCTGTGGACTGTAAACACAGATGATGACGAGCTGGAAGGGTCTATAGTACAAGTTTGCCAGGCACCCCATTTAGAGGGTTGGCTCTAAAGATAAGAAGGCCTGGGGAAAAACTGGAAAAATAGAGGGAGAAAAGAGGGTTTTCCCCTCATTTTTGCCCCAAAGCCATTTTTTATTTTTATTTTTTGTTTTTCTGAAAAAAACTGAAGAAATGTGGAGTGTGGAATATGTTATTAACAATACAGTATGTCTATAAGACGGTGTTCAAATTCTATAATATGAAGGCCTTCATGAAAGATTCCTGAGACTTTCTGTAGTTAAGTTCTCCCTAGAGGTGTAAAATGTCCAAGAGTGCACACAGGAACAGGAAGCACAGAAGGACCGTCTGACAGTTCAGAAAGATACAAGCGACCCATCGAAGGCTTCTCGGTTCTTAAAAGCCCTGGAAAGGAAATGGCAGATGTGGGATCGCTTTGTCCAATTTATGCAAAAAATAATTCTCACAAAGGCAAAAAATGGGCCGGGATGGAGAGAAAAGCTCTCCTAGGCCAGGAGGGGAAAAGGCCAATTCTTTGTTCTGGCACACAAGAAAAGGAGCAAGGAGGAGTTACGGCTCTACTCTAGAGTAGGGTACAGCCTGAAGTGTTATCTGGAGCAGGCAAATTTAGATCCAGACCATGAAGGGTGAGGCCGGAGGGAACTCAAGAAGCAAAAAAAAAATCGGAACCCTCAGTTGCATTTGCTTAAACTCCCCACTCGCTCATCAATGGGGGAGATAAGAGATGTCGGGACCTCCCCCACCCCCCCCACCCCCAGCTATGGGATTTGGGGATTGGAAGTCCATGAACTAAAGTAAGGTTTCCATGCTCTGCTCCCACCACAGTTCGCCCGGGGAGTGCCCAGACCGATGAGGGATAAGCAGCCTGTTCTGCTTCCTGTGGAAAGTGGGGAGGGCGGCGGCGGGGGGGGGGGGAAGCCTTTGGGTTTTGCTCTCAAGGACAGGAAGAGCAGAGACCAATGCATTTCGGAGCTGAAATGTGTGTGTGCGTGCGCAGAGAGAGAGAGAGAGAGAGAGAGACAAAATGACAATGATTGCCAAGGCCATCTGAACAGAGTTGTGAACATTGAAGGAAAAAGTGTTTCAAATCCCACCCACCCCCAAATGAGGCTGGAGGGGAGAAATTTCATGTGCCTACATTTTTTCGGGGGGGGGGGAAGCTACCTTAAGGACCAGTCTGGCTGAAAAAGGGTACCAAGAGTTCAATTAAAAAAAAAAAACCCTAAGCACACACATTGGGGCTAGGAGAAAAAGTAACTTTTTAAAACTACGTACATCTACCAGATTTTGAGAGTGATCTCCTGCCAGCACACACAGACACGCAAGCCTTTTCGCCTATCTCCTCTTTTCTCGCTCCGCGGAAAGAATCCGAAGACACAAGTTGTCTAAAATAGCGAAATCAGAATTCTGTAACTCCCCCAACCAAACACTTCAGAGTTTTTCTTCCGACCACAAAATACACAGACACATATCAAAGACAGACGGGGTGTGTGTGTGTGTTCTCTCACAGGCGCGCACGCGTCCTATCCGAGCTGCTCATCTCTTGTTTACTGCAAGGGCCTTATCTCCCCCACAGCAGGGAAGGAAAAGGGAGGGTTGCCTCCTCGGAGGGCACCTCCCGACACCCAGGCAACTCCTCAAATCGTCTTAACGTCCGGAGCCAACTTAACTAAGACTCTGCGCCGTCTTCCAGAACGCTTCCGGACAACCAAGCCAGACTGATTTAAACCTACAATCTTCCGTTTCGGCTGTAACGATAAACCAGGATGGCGGAGAATTCTGGATTAGGGTTCGCAGCGAGCTGGCGCAGGCACCTTCTCTTATGTGTTGAAACGCAGGAGAGAAAGAGAGAAAGAAGAACGGCCAGAAACACGTAGTCCTGAAATATATACACAAGCAGATTTTAAAAGGTAGGCTAGGAAATGCGAATGGGATCGGCATGGCGATTCGTTGTCCCGAGAGAAAGGGCTGTGCTCGGTCGGGGTTGAAAGATTCCCTCTGGCCGAACTTGAAGGGCTGTTTATTGGGAGCAGCAAGAGAGTCCTATCACCAGTTTTAAGCTCTCCGAAGGAAAAGCACCCAACCCGTCCACCAGTTTGGGGAAATGCAAGCAAAGCCACACTCAGACGGCGCCACATCCCTCTCTGAGATCAATGGGGCCTAAATGGGTCATGATTCGGGTCTCCCTGTGCACGTCCAGACCCTTAGAGTGGTCTTCTGGAGGGGGGGGGGAGCCCCAGGTCATGTCACGTTCAAGGACTCCTTTCTGAAGGCTAGATGCCTCGGGGTACCCGTAAAAAGAGAAAGAAGGCAACTCCAAGCGCTGCGCTTCTTGCCTGGCACTGAGATACACTGCCCTGGGTGATGGAGGTTCTATCGCCATTCATTGCCACGGACCACCATTCTCTTTCAAGGACTTTCCGCATCCTCCGGGCCACTTCCCGGCATCGCATCCCAAGGCGGCAAATTCCAAGAGTGAATTATGTATTGCGCAAAGACATTGTTTGCTCTCCGGCATCCTGAACAAGCCTGTGTCAACACATTTCGCCCGGCCCTCTGGAGTGTCTCCCCCCCCCCACGAAGGAGATGGAGAAATGTCCCCAGGTGGAAAAAACCCAGATCCCAAACCTCGGGGGGTGGGGTGGGGGTAGAATGTTTTTGGGGTGGGTGCAAAAAACCACCCGCGCAAAGGCAGACATAAAAAATCAAATAAACCTCTCTCAGAGCCCCCAGAAAGCAGCTCACCCTCTTGCAGGCAAGGAAACCAACCAATCTCTTCCCCTCTCCCCATTCTGAAAAAGGTTGCCCAAGCAGCAAGAGGCGATGGCGATGCTCACAAGGGGTGGAACGCCAAAGTAACAGACAAAACTGGCCATTTATGTGTTGGAGGGGAAAGGCAGGAGCAAATTCAAAGCCCAGAAACAAAGCGACTCATTACAGCCCTTTCAGAGCCACGGAAGACTCAGCAGAAAGAAGGGTGTCCTTCACAACGGTTATGCCCCGACCGTGTCCGGGCACGAAGAGGCCGGCGGAAAATTGGCCATTCCTAAAACCCAAGTCTCCGAGACGGGCCTGGAAAGGAAATCTGGCTGAAGGGCGCAGCCGACGGAGCGGTTCCACGCCGGGCTTTTTTCCTGGGGGCTCACCACTCCTCTGGCCTCTGTGCTTTAAAAAGCCCATCTACGGGAACGACAACTCCCATTATCCCCTAGGGGGGCAGGGTAAATTCCCTGACCCCCTAAGCTTCAGGCCGCTCTCCCTCAGGCCAGCTGGGCTTCTGGGCGCTGCAACCCGGCAGCCTCGCCAGCACGTCGCCGGCGCCTGCTTCTGCCTGGATACATCTCGGGTGCACCTTCAGCAAAATCAGAAACCACCTCTTCTGTTCTCACTGCCAGGGACGCCAGCGCTTGGGGAGGGCGACTTCGGCCCACCATCGTTGCCAAAAACTATCCGCCAGATCCTAATCATCAGAAGCGAAACAGAACCACGTGTTGCTTTAAAAAAAACAACAACAACAAAGCTGTTTTCACAGCATAGGGACCCAGGCTCGCTCTGCAGGGCTGGAAGCCAAAGGGAAAGGTTCACCACCAGGGTGGAGAGAAGCGGGTGAGGGAAACATCGCCCAGACGTGCCCCACGTGGCTGCTGGCCGAAGACAGCTTCACGGGGCCTAGCGACTGCACGAGCTGGTTTGCTGACTTGGGTCTCTCTGGATCTATTCCTGGACAGCCGTGTCCCATCTCCGACACCCGATAGCAGAGGCCATGTCGGGGCCCCCCCCTCCCGCTTTCCCCATCAAAATCTGCAGAGGCTGAAGAGCCCGGCCAGAAGAGCGCGGCACGGAAAAAGAATCAAAGGGACCTGATTAGAGATTCTAGGCCAGGGTGTTTACAGGAAAAGGGCTTTGCCCCAGGACAGGAAAACCACAGCGGGTTTGTTATCGGGGCAAGCGAGAAGAGCTTTGGAGGCGCTTACTCCCAGGCAAGAATTACGAGTAGGGAATGGAAATGGGCGGAAAGACGGGCGATGCAAAGAGCTGGCTTTGGATCTTGGCTTTGCAGCCGGCTTCGACCGCTGGAGGCCAAGGCTCTAACTACTAGGTCTTCCGCACTGACCGTCTGCGGCTGGGACTTTGGGAGACTTTTAGCTGCATAAGAAGCCTCTGCTCCAAGGGAGCTGACACTTAGGGCCCTTCAGGAGAGGCGTCGCAAGGCAGGAGGAGGAGGAGGAAGCCCTGAAAGGGTCCCCCCCCCGAAGAATAAAATGAATGAAATAAGAAGCCACGTCAAACTATATGGAAATGGAGGAAATAACAAGCACGTTGGAGGAAAGGGTGGGGAAGAAAAGCAGCGGGGTCTACTTGTAGGACAGGAAGGCAGGAACCATCCCTCTGTGTGCTTATTTGAGTGTAAAGCCGGTCGGACTCCATGAAACCTAAATCCATGTGGGCTGAATCAGCACATGGTTGCTAAAGACGGGGGGGGGGGGGGGAGAAGAGAGGAGGCTCCCGGGTTGAGCGGGTTGGTCTGTCCCCCCCCCCAGCCTGGTCTTCTGCATTGTGACCGAGTGGGAAGAGAGTCCCAGGGGAAGAGGAGAGGCCCGGGCGCCCCACCTGCGCCCACCAGGTCTTGTCCTGAACTGGAGGCACTGGGGAGTGGGACTGGCCGCCGGCAAAGCAACCGGGGGCCCCACCGTGAGGAAGACGGACGAGCGCCTCTCCTCACGGGGAGCCAAGTCCGGCCAGGCAGGGGAGGATGGGAGCTGCCCTCCACCTGGGCAGGAGGGCACAAAGCAAGGGGGGGTGTGGGTGTGGGTGTGAGAGAGAGAGAGAGCTCTCACCTAAAGGGCAAACCCACAGCTGGCTGCCCTGAAGCTGGGATAGCCGGTGGGCGGACTGACCCAGTGGGAGCAACTCCGGTCCCCGTCAGATGGGAAGGGAAAAGGCTGGCTTGGAGGGAGGGCGGGGGGGGGGAGAGAGAAAGCGCTTTCTAAACCTTCTTTTAAACTTCCAGTTAGCCAACAACTCTCCCTCCCCCCCAGACACACACACAGACACACACGCAGGCACCCCATTATGGCCTTCCCGGTTCTGTGCCCGTGGCCGGGTGTCCTTGGAAGTGCTCCAGAGAGCCTCCCCTTCTCGCTTCCCCCGAAAAAACTCTCCCCAGCCAGGAAAGGGGGGGGGCGAAGAGAGGCCGGCGCCCTTCCCAGAGGAGCCTCCTCTCCTGACGCCTCTCACCCGGGATGACTTCTGGAAAATCGGGCAGCCGCGAAACGAAACAAACGCCGGAGGAAGCAAGGAGGAAGAGGAGGAGGAGGAGGGGTTGGCTTAAAAAAGAAAGAAAGAAAAGAAACCCCACCGAAAGGCAAAACCTCCAACCAAGCGGGCCAAGCCCCCGTCCCACTGGACCCGAGGCGGCCCCCCCGCCGGTTCCCCCCTTGCTGGAGGCGCGCTCGGGCCCCGAGAGAGAGAGAGGAAGGGAGAAGCTTTTTTTGGGGGAGGGGGGTGGTGGTTCTGGCTGGCTGACCGGCCGGGGCGCAGCGCAGTTTGGAAGGCGCGCCGGGGAGAAGCAGGCAGCCCCCCCCTCTCTCTTTCTCTGCCGGGAGGGGAAAAGACGGGCAGGGGGGGGAAGGCGGACACGGGCCCCGCCCGCAAAAGTCACGGCTCCGAAGGGGGAGACTTCGCCCGGCCCGTGGTTCGCTCCGTGGGTCTCCCAATGGACTCCCCGGGGGGGTGGGAGCCGCGACTACAAGGCCCAGCAGCCCCAGCCAGGAGAGCTTGCCCTCCGGGCCCCGCTGCCTCTCCTCCGCTCGCCGGCGGTACTCACAGCTGGTTGATGGCGTTCTGGGAGATGACGGCGTTGTCCGAGAAGTACGGGATCATCGCGGGGAGGGAGGCAGGGAGGGAGGGAAGGAGGGAGGAAGGCGCCGGCCCGGCTCGCTGGCCCGCCGGAGCCCCGTCAGGAAGGGGGCCGCGGGGCCGCCATCGGGGCCGGCAAGGCAGGCGGGCGGGCGGGCGGCGCGTCCTCTCCGCTCCTCGCCGGGGAGCCGGCCGGGCGCGCAGTGCGCAAAAGCGAGCCGGCCCGACCTCCTCCTCCTCCTCCTCGCCGCCGCCGCCGCCGCTCGGCCGGCCCCAAAGGCGGAGGGAGAGGTGGGCCCTGCGCCGGCCACGAGGCCCAGAGGCGGGAGGCGGGGAAGTCCGGCCGGGGGCCCGGAGCTCGGCCGCCCCCCGGTGGCCGCCGCCGCCCCCGAGGCTCCCCTCGCTCCCCGACCCGGCGAGAGAAGGCGCGCCCCGGCCGGCGGTCGGTCTCCGGTTCCCCGGGGGAAAGCCCCCCCCCCCGCAACGGGCCGCTGGGATCAGCCCCGCAGGCGCCTCCAGGCTGGGCGGGCCAGGAAGGCTCCCCGCCCCCGCCCGGGGTGGAGGACCCCCAGTCCAAAGTCACCGGGAAGCTCAAGACATCATCCCACCTCCCCGGTCGAAGCCGGTCTCCGTTGAACCCCGCCGACACCCCCCGTTTGGGAAGCCGGCTCTGCTGGCCCCGCTGCTCTTGCCCGGGGAGGCGCCCCGCGGGGAGGCGAAGCCGGAGCAAACCCATCTTTCAGTCGAGGCCCCAATCAGCCGCGCTGCCCGGGCGCTCGGGCGCCGGGGGGGGGGTCGGGGGTCTCGGCGGCGGAGTCCCGGGAAAGCCCCCAGCCAGCCCGGCGGCCTCCCTCCCTCCCTCCTCCGTGGCGCCCCTGCGGGACTTGCCCGGGTCTCTCCCCCCTCCCCTTTTCTCACCACAACCTTCCTGCGAGGTAGGCCAGGGGAAGGAGGCAGCCAGCCCTTCATTGCGCTCCTTATGTGTATGCCATCCGATTAAAGGCAGGCCGGGGCTCCTGCACGATGGAGCCCAAACTGGGCCAGCCCTGGGGGGCTCTCCGGCACTCTGGGTCCAGCCGATGTAAGGGGTCTCTTCTCTCCTTCAGTATCCCGCCCCATCTTTCTCTCTCCCTCCCCCCCCAAGCAATGGGCCTTGTGAAGAATTCTGCAAGGCTCCAAAGCTTGTACCCCGCACACCTCGAGGGACATTCGGGTTACGCTTCCAGAGCCCTGCTCGGTTCTGGATTTTCCTCCCTATCACCGAGATGCGTGTTTTGGTGCTGAAGCTCCCCTTTCCGAGCAGGTTTTAGGATGACCCGCCGCAAAGAGGGCTCCCTTCGGCGGCCGGCCGTCACATCCTGCGCCGGAGCAGCAGCGTTAGGCCCTTTGCGCTCGGAGAGATGGGCACCTGCAAAAGCGCAGGGAGACCGGGCGGAATCCGATCCCGGAGAGAGCCTGGGGTACCTGGCCTTGCCCCCCCCCAATCGGGTTAGGGCAGGGAATGACCCACGGGACCCAGACCCCGTCCCTCACCCAGGCACCTTCTTAAAAACCACGCCCCCTCAACCTTTACACAAGTTGCTCAATTGATTTATTTGTTTAATGTCACTGGAAATCCAAAGCAACAGGGCAGCAATCAATCAATCAATCAATCAATAAGACAAACCCCTTCTAAACCCCAAGTGGGTTAGGAGGGGGGGAGCAGAGGTAGACTGTAAGAAAAAAGAAACAGGAGGACTTCTGGGCATGGGCAGAGCGTTTTTGCCTTAGTGCTGGGCAAAAGGAGAAAGGGGCACCTTTCGCTTCCGGTCATTACAGCCGGTCTGGAATTTTGTCTTGTCTGTTTTATAGCATCCCGAGGGGAGGGGAGGGGAGGGGGCTGTCTGGCTGGTTTCCCTCACCACTGAAAGTATTTCCCTACCGGCCCGCATGGGCGCTTGCTTGAGCTCAGACTTGCAGCTGCCAGGCTGCTGGGGGGGGGGGGGGGGTATGCAAAATCCTTTCGACAGGCAGGTGGCCGCATTCAGACCCAGCTGCGAATTGCCCCATGGGATTTTGAAAGAACAGCTCAGCTTCCCTGCACCACACCTTGGCTGGACCCGACCCCCCCCCCTTTTTTAGCAAACAAGCAAACAAAAAGGACTTATTGTTGTTGGTGTGGCTTCTGACTTAAAAGGCAAGCCTGTGAATTAAGAACTTGGGGTCCTGCCCTGCTCAGGCCTTGCAGACTCAAGGCACTGGCTTCCTTCATCGGGTCCATCCATCTCACGCTCCGTCTTCCTCTTTTCCTCCTGCCGCCCACTTTTCCTAGCCTTCCCGCCCTTCTCTCGTTAGATGCCCAAACTTCACGTTTAGTCATTTTTGCTTCTATGGAGACTTTCTGACCAAGGACCGATCCCCTTGTTTGTTTTTCTGGAAGCCTATGAAATCTCATCATCCGTGGTCTTTTTGGGTTTGTTTGGCGAAGTGATACGAGATTAACTTACAGTATTTCATTTCTTCAGAAGGGTTCGGCATTTAAGAAAGAAGTCTCCCACTCAAATGAAAAACACAAAACATCTTTATGTGTCAGGCAGGATGTGAAATGGGGTCAATCGTCAGGATCTCCCTACAACCACCCCCACCGTGAAACAGAGCTGAGCGGTGGAGTGGGGACAATGGGTCTTGTAGTCCATCCTCCAGAGGGTGAGGGACACAATCTTGGGAACGGCTTGAATGTCTTCAAAGGAGGGCTGCTCCATCTGGCCAGGGTGGCGGGGCAGTGTGTGTCAGGCTGAGCTCGGTTGCTTTAGGTTAAATTTGAGGTTAAGCCCAACTCCAAGAAAAGTGATGGCTCGCCGGGCAGAGGTTCACCCGGTGCAGCTTGCGAAACGTGGGCGCGGCTTCCCGGTGGCATAAAGACAAAACCAAAACCCTTCCCTGCAAGCTCTCAGAAGCGCCCCCCCCCCCGTTGGCGCAGCTTCCTGGCAAGCGGGCGCAGCTGCAGGAGGTTTAACAGAGGCAGCCAGATGCCCCGGCTCAGATAAGGGAAGCCAGCGGGAACGCAAAAGGCCACGATCCCTCTCAAAAAGACACTTCCCCAAGCTCGGTTTCTTGGCCTTCCTCTTCCCCCCCCCCCAAACCACCTCCATCCTGTCTCTTCTTGTCTTCTACCACCCCTTCGAAATGGGTTCGGTTCGCTCTAGAAGCGAAATGGACTAAACAGAAGGTGTCTGGCCTCAGGCCTCTCGCGAGGAGGAGGAACCCCAGGAAAACAGAGACACGAGGAGAAGAGGCAGGCCGAACGTCCGAGGGATTGACTCAGCCAGAGAACCCACAGGCTTGGGTTTGCAAGACTTGGGTTTCGTGGCAGTGCGGGGACTGCCATGAGCCTGGCGCAGCCCTCTCGACTCTGCGTCTGTGGGAAACTCGTCAGGAAAAACTAAAGCCAACCAAGGTTCTTCTGCGGATTAAATCAGAAAACCCGAGTTACAAGAGGCCAGCAGAGTTCTGGAAGATCAGGAGGGGGCCTTGCGCTGGTGGCGTTCTCAGGCGTTTGCCGCTATCGGAATCAGCGGGGCTGGGGGGCTGGCATCCTGCGCGGGGCCGAGGCTGTGCCTAGCTAGCCTTGGCATTCTGAGCCTGGGAGAAGCCGGCCAGCGTTCCCCGATGTTCTCCAGCTGCCAGGGCCTCCGGTGCCCCTTGGCGGAACGAGGCACCAGGAAAATAACGAACATCCCCCCCCCCCCAGTTCTGGACCTTCTCCTTTTCTGGCGAGTGGGGCGTTCCAATGACTCTTTGGAGGGGTGGAGGCGGATTTGACGCTTCCCCCATAGAAAAGGGGGGGGGAGAGAGATTTTGTGCAGAGAACAAACTCTCAAAGCTGCTCAAAAATTAGCCAGGGGAAGGAGGGACCCTCCGCAGCTCCTGGCTCTGATTTTGAGCTTCCCATCCCTTTGCGAGAGGAAGTCGGGAGAGCAGAGGGCAGGCACTCGGATCTTTTCCCATGGCAAAAAAAAAAGCATCTGAAATATGCAGTTGAGCCTTATCTCTGGCCCGCACACAAACACAGGGCCGGGCGCATCGGAGCCAGAGTCAGACCGGGCTTGGCCCACAGGAAGCTCCCTTCCACTCCCTCCAAAGCCCCAGGTGTGGGGGGGGGGTTGCGGGGGGGGGGGGAGGGGAGCCAACAGGAGCCCTTACAACCTCTATCCTAAGTGAAAAAAATCAGGACAGGCTGGGAAGGGCTATTGGCTTCCTCTTTGCCTGTGTGTGTGTGCGTGTCTTGCACCCAAAGCCACCACGAAACGCTGCGGGCAGTGACCGGAGTGTGCATTTTAATGGCCCAGGAAGTGGCTAAAGGGAAGGATGATCTTTGGCTGGCTCTGCAGCTCATACCCCATCTCACCGCAAGGGTTCATCCCCCGTTTCCTAGGCAAGGGCCAGAGCTTTGGAAGGAGGAAGGGGGGAAGGCCCGAGTCAGTCACACAGAACTTGTTTTCCTCCTGCCCGCTCCTGGGCCCGATCCATGGCATTACCAGATCGAAGAACTACGAATGTCCTCTTGCTTACCTGGGGCCCTAGATGTCTTCAAACCCGTGGGGGACATGGGGAAACCACCCCTCCAATCATCCCCCACCCTTAGCCGGGCTGGCTGAGGCTCATGGGAAATGGAGTCCAACAATATCTGGAAGGCAGTGGAGGGTCCCCTCCGACCCAGCCTGGCCCCTGCAGAGAAGCCAGGAGGAGATGAAACTGAGATAGGGGGGGGGGAGAGGTGGCCAGGCATGGCAGAAAGCAGCAACCTCTGTTCCTAAGGTTGGCAACCGCTGCCTGTGCTACTCCCCACAACGCAGTCCAACGCCCCAAACATAACACGCTTTCACACACAGTCTGGAAATGTTCCATTCTGTTTTTAACAATGTGCAGCCTTTGTGCTGGAAGTTTCGGGGTAGCCGTAGCTTTAGAAATCCACTTTTCTTCAGCTGCTCATCCCTAAAAAAGTCACTTCTCTCTGTGGCCCAGGGCAGGTCTTAACATTGTTTTAAGGATTTAAACCTTTCAAATAATTGCCATCATAATTATCCATCTAATTGGCTTTTAATTTCTTTGGCTTTTAATTGGTCTGTTTAACCATGTGGATTACACTGCCTCGCCCACTGTTTTTTCAGCAAGAAGGTAAGCAAGACTTCCCCCCCCCCAAAAAAAGGGTCTCTTGGCTTTGCAGCCCCCCCCAAGGACCTGCCAGTCTCTGGCCACCAGAGGGAAATAACTCCCCTGCTTCAAAACCCACCACTTTTTCCCCGTGAAGACCAAAAGACATTCTGAGACACCGGACCCAAGGGTGGCCAAAACATACAGGCACGTGCAGACAGGCAGGGAGACGCGTGTGCGACACTCACCTCCGTGGCTGGAACCGGCAATCATCCTCCCCGCTGTCGGCCTCCTGGGGAACAAAGGAGAGAGGAGGAGATTAAGGTGCTGATGTGGTCCCATCTTGGAACCTGGGAGGAAGAGAACATAAGGGGATGCTTCCGCTCCATACCCGTGGGCTCTGCAACTCAAGTGTTGCTAGGATTAAGGACAGGGGCAAACTTCCTGATCCTGAATCATACCCAGGGTGCCCCCTGCAGCCCAGTGTTGCCAGCCCTAACGGGCAGCCGGGGCTCTCCTAAGACGTGTTCAGGGTGGCAAACCACATGTGCAAAGGGCTAGGGGTTTATTACATTAGGGTAGAAAATCCTGGGAAAGGAGGATTAAAAAGGGCCGAAGCCCTCCGGCATGCAACTGGATTTCATCACCTCAAAGAAGGGACCACCCTTGGGGTGGGGTGGGGTGGGGGGTGAGCCTGAAACGTTTTAATGCCACCTCCCAGCATGTTTTGGAAGAGTATGGGGAACTTTAGAAAGGGTTGTGAGCACAGTTTTGGGTGCAGCCCGGCCGTATAACCCCTGGGCCACGAGGCTCTTCTCGAAGACAAATTCGAGCAGGAAGAAATTCTAGCAAGCTCAGCCCGGAATCAATCAAAGCGGGTCGGGTGAGGAAGGTCCACAGAGTGCAGTCAAGCAGAATGAAATGAACGGGGAGGTACTGTATATTGTATTTCAGAATGTATTTAAAAAGATAAGAAAAGGGTGGAAAGTAAAGCGAAAAGAGTATTGAAAAACAAACACATCATTTTTGAAAATATTCCAGACCATAAATGTGGCCTCCAAGGACTGGCAGACTACAAGCCCCATCAACCCCACACTTTCCATGCTGGCTGGGGCTTGATGGGGGTTGTACTCCAGCAGCCCCTCAGCACCCCTTTCCTCCTCCTGAGAGACAGGGCTCACCACCGTTCTCAGGATAAACCAGCCAGAGGGACCGGGGGGGGGGCGAGGAGAGAGATCCTATTGCCGCTCAGCGCTGGCGGAAGACCGTCCTGCAGAGCCTTCCGGATCACTTGCACCTAGGGGTGAAGCGGGCAGCCGTGAGGTCGGGCCGGGTCAACAAACCTCCCCGGCTACCTTGGGAGGCAGAGGGATGTGAGCCCATTGAGACTCGGTGGCGCCCCCGCCCACAGCTATGTCCCGGCGGGTGCTGAGCGGTGGCTCCCTCGTGCGCCAGAGGCTGCCGGCGGGCGCCGGGATCCAATGTGTTTCCTATTTGCCAGTCAGGCAAGGCACCCATCTGGGTTACTCTCACTCCCCCCCCCCGCCAGCTCTCTTTTCAAGCAAAATAATAGCAGAAGGCAAAGCACACTGGCAGATGCTTTAAAAACAGGACAGGACAGGGATCAGCGCTCGGCTTTGGCAGGGCAGCCCCCTTCCCCTCTGCACAGGCTGCCAAGCCCTGGCTTCCAAAACAAGGTGTCCAGCTGTTCCACCGGCTTGGCCAAAGTGTCTGAGGCTTTGCAGAGGAAGCCAGGAGTTGAGGGGGGGAGAGCGCTTCTCGCACTGGCTTCTGCCTCCAGTCTTCTGTGCCTCAAAACCCAGGGGCCCCCAAGACACGGGAATGAAACAAGATGCCATTGATGGTCACCGGCAGACCACCACCTCCAGTCCAGATCCTTCTTCTAGAATCGAAAGGGATCCTGAAGGTCATCTAGCCCACCCCTTTCTCTCGGGCAAGTAGAGATGGGGGCGGCTTAGTGTTTTTGCACAAACACCCCCAAATGCTCCAGCCCGCAGGCGGCCGCCTTTCAGAGCTGCACGCCTTGCTGCGCCGGCTGAGTTTTTCAAAGGCTTTATCACCTTTATCACAATGCCAGCTGCTGAGTTTTACTGCTGTGCATTGTGTGGAAACTCACCCTAGAGGAGCTCCCATCTCCTAAAAGCCCCGAAGGCAGAAAAGTCTGAGCGGGACTACCAGCCTCCTGCACGGAGCGCACGACGCCTCTGGCCGTCATTTTCAAGGGAGGCCACAAGAGGGAAGCCGAGACCAAGAGGACAAGCGGGGCCTCTGTGGTCCCTTTAGGACCTGCCAACTCTCCACCCCCTGGGCGCGCGCCGGCTTAAAGCCAGAGAGAGACCAGACCTTGCCTGGGGAGGGCGACTGGACTCCCCTCTGAATCCACCGCACCTTCTCCCATTCCAGAACAACAGGTCAAAACAGCTGTTTCCTATTTTAAAAGCCAACATCTCCAAACCAGGGCAACGTTGGGAGGAAAGTTCCACATTTTCAGAGACTAAAATTCCCGGAAATCCCCAACCAGCCGGCGGCAGGTCTAGTAGTGGACGCCTTGGGCATCATCACTCCGGGGGGGGGGGGAGGAAACTACAAGAACTCCCATCCAGCCGTTGGAGGCCACAGGTTACCCGGCTGCTATCATGGGAGAAGAACACGGAGACCCACTTCCAGGGCGGCTCCTGCGCAGGGGGGCCGAGGGGGAGCCGCTCGTGTCTCGGTGGGCAGATGGCGAGGCCATGACGCGACCGTGCGAAGCGGGCGGCCCGGGTGACGCCACTCTCGTCCTGGCCCTGCTAAGCTCCTTACCGCCTGCGAAACAGGACAGGCAACGGCTCCCCGCCTCCGCCCAGGGCAGACCGTACAGGACCCCTCGATTAACTTTTTCATTGGGGGGGTTCATGCCGGGGGTTTCCCCTCGGAAGGCCACCGGCCAGCTCCCCTGGGAAGCTTTTTGAGGCTTGATGAGATTAAAGCAACCGATGGACATGGAGCACCTTGAAAGGAGGGGGAAAATAGCACCTGGGCACGATCCGATGTGGAACGGGCCTCAAGCTCACCACCAGGCTTCGGTCAAGGTGACCTGTCACGCCAGCTGGCTGGGCGTCAAGTCGTCCTTACACACATCCCATGGGTTCAGTGGGTCTACTCTAGCTCAGCCGGAGCCAGGTTTTAGCGGGCCTCTGCTAACGGGCCAACGCGCTCATCACCCGGCAGATTTCTGAGATTAAATTTTTGATCTCGCTCCTGTCTTCGTCACAGCTGCCTTAATCTCCCGCCGGCAGGCACCCACGATGGAAAGCGTTCGGCCCCGGGGGCCGGAAGGAGACGGAGGCAGGGGCCCAACCCGTGCGGAAGACACCAGGTTGAGAGGGAAGGCAGCTATCCACGCTACAGATGTCTTTCTGTTAAAAACAACGACAACACCACAACCCGGGTGACAGCTGGTGGCGCTTGCCGACTGCCGACATACGCCGAGACACACACAGGGCACATGCTTCCCCCCCCCTCGACAGCGGCACTCTCGTTATTCGGTTGCATCAAAAATTAGTATATTTGGGTCAGTGCTGCACCGGCTGGCGCATCCCAGGATTGCAACAAACAAGCAAACGATACTACCTGGTCCTGGGGGGGGGGGGGGAGAGTCATCTTTTCCTACCGCATGGGCTGCCTGGAGTGTTTTTAATTTTTAAAAGAAGGCCTGATGGGAGCCGGAAAAGCCAGGCTGGCTGCCAGTAAAACCCCATTCTGAGGCTAAAAGCTGCTCCCTTCGAGCTGCGGAACGCAAAGCTGAGTCTCGCCAGTCGGCTATCGGGGGCAACCCAGAATTTTGGGGGTCTTCAGGGGCACAGCACGGCACCCCTCAAAAGAGGGATGGCTCTGAGAGCTGGTCCATGGGAGAGGCGAGGGGAGGACACGACAGAGCCATTGAAAGGCTGAGCGGAGGAGAGGAGTAAAAGGTTGGATGGAGAGCGTGAGGGGTGGTCGGGATAACTTCCCTGTGGGTCACCGCTAGAGGAGCCCCCAGGCACCCAAGGGCTGTCCTTGAGCCATGGAGGGCTCATCCAGGAAACACGAGAGCAACACCTCCTACATGTGGAGGGCCAGGGAGGTAAAGCTGCCCCTTCGAAGGCCACGGGGACGTTTCGTTTTGGGGGAAGCAAATGTTCCTGTTCCACCAAGAATGGAAAAGTGGAAGAAGGAAGGGAAGAAATTTCCTCTCCTTCAATGCAACGTTTCACCGGCGGGGGAAAGAAACCCAAGCCGTCTCTGGGGACCTTGTTATTCCTCTATTCGCTTTCCTTCAAAGGTTAAAATCCCGCCCCATCCGACTGTACAGTTCTGACGGTGTGATTTAAAAGGGTGGCCCGTGTGTGTGTGTGTGTGTGTGTATTTCCCCCCCCTCTTCTTTCTGGGTACTGCCCCTCAAACAAAGCAAGACAGGTAGCTAAGCAACGCCGTGTATAGAGCTGCCAAGATGTCACCGCGAGGCTTTTGAAAGCACGCAGGAAGGTGGGTGAGAGGTAGGGCGCTTTGGGGGCCCGTCAGAATCCGGGCATGCAATTTTGTTCACAGCGGTAAGAGGCACTGGGTATTACTGATCCCACAGGGTTAGCCGCGGGGCCTCATCTAAGCATGTCAAGATGCCCAGCCGGTGGGCGGCGACTACCTCCCCAGGCTGGTGTTGTAAGGAGGAAGAGGAGTCCACCAGCCACCACGAAGCTGCAAGAGGAGGAGGCGGGCACAGGTCTAACACCCCCCCCCAAGAGAATCATAAAAGGAGGAAAGGGTCGCGCAACTGCTCTGAAGACGGCACCAAGCTGGACTCCAGAACCACGTTGCCAAAGGTCCCCCAGGGAACTGGAACGGGCACGGGGGGGAGCTTTCCTGCTCTCTCCATCCCACCTGCCTTGGCCTTCGTCACCTGCTTTCCCCCCTCCCTCTCCAGCTGGCTGATCCTCTCCCTGTCTGTCACCCCCCCTCCCCTCCCCTGGGGCACAGATCCGACTCTCCAGTCTCATCATCCCCCCCAGGATTTGGGTCCTGCCCGCAAGTGGGTTTGACGCCAGCCGCCAGCCAAGGGAGGGCGGGGGGGGCGGGAGGAGGCTGCCCAGGGCAGGGGGGGGGGCAGGCCACCAAAGACAGATGTTCTCCTCCTCTCACCAAGCGCACGCCAAGCGGGCCCTTCGGTCTGGCCGGCAAGAGGAGGAGCCGCTGAAAGGGCTCCCGCCAACAATGAACCTGAAACACAACATCCATTTCTCCCAACTCATTTCCTGGTTCACTTCCTTTCCCTCCTGCCTCTTGTAAAAACAAGCAAACGCAGAACCGCTCGCTCCACATCCGATCTCCCCGGTTCAGCTTCCCTTCTTCCTCCACGTTTACAGTATTTCACTTCCAAGGGCCGGGATGGGGTGTCTCTCGGTACCCCTTTCTCTTTTGGGGATCAAGCTAAACTGGGGGAGGCAGAGTCTGCAAAGAAAAAAAACTTCGCCAGCTATTAAAAAAACCCAAAGTTTTGTTGTGGCAGCCTTAATAATTAATCCTCCCCACCCCCTTGGCAATATCAACTTTACCTGCGTGTTGTCTCTGAAGGATTTATTTTATTTTATTTTCCTCCTAGTTCTCAGGGTGACTTTTAAATCTCTTTCCAATTCTCTCTGGGGGACAGCCCTTTGGATGGAGGCCTCCCCTTCATCCAGAGAAGGAAGGCCCCGCGAGGCGTCCTGGTAAAACCCAGGGCGGGCGGATCGGGGCCCTGCGGCCACTAACCCTTTAATCGGCCTCCGCCAGGTTCTTAAATCCTTAAGCGCTCCCGCTTTCTCTGCAGGGCTGATCCACTTAAAACCGTCCCCAGCGGCTGGCTCTGCACACAAGCCACGGGCCGGGCCGTCGTCGCTCGCCCACACGGAGATGAGCGCTGGCGCCTCTTCCTTCGCCTCCGAGGGTCGGAGTAAGGCAGCCGGGCCCTCTCCGCTCTTAGGGCTGCCGGACCCCTCCAAGAAGGGGGTCTTTCTGCCTTGTAATGCTAGGCCTTCCGGGTGCGATCCTCCACACAAGCTGGTGGCTGGGAGAAGCCGAACAGAGGGAACGGGAGGACGCCTCTACCCGACGCAAAATTAAGTTGTGGAACTCCCTGCCACAAGATTTTAGCTACGGCTTCCGGGGTGACTGGCTTTATCCCAGGAATGGGCAAATTCCTGGAGGTGAGGGGCATCCACGGTGACCGGCCTTAGAGGCGTCATCTGCTCAGTCATGGCAGTCTGCCTGAATTAGACCTCTGGAAGACTAAGGGATTTCGTCCCTTAATAGCGGGGGGGGGGGCGAATCTGCTCACTGCAGCAGAGGTGATGATAGCTACCAGCTCCCCAGATGGAGCACCAACCCAAACGTCCCCCTATCCATCATCAGAACACTCCTTGTGACCTGTATGGATGCTTATCACCCCATTATCCCCTCCTAGCATGAGCACCGGGGTCAAACCCAGACTGGCAGGCTTGGCCTTCCATGTTTGGGAACAGCCACAGCTTATATCTGAGAAATAACACTCAGGGAGGGCCCCGAAGCCAAGACCTTCTGCCAAGGTGCTGTTTTTAAATGTTTAATTCAAGGTTCTAGTCCTAGGGAAACACAGAGCTAAAATGAGCGTCCCATTTCTGGCAGGGCTGACTACGATTCTGCCCCAAGAAAGGATGCTAACAAGCCACATTACGCAAATCGCTGCCCAATTATGCAGACACATCAGTTCCTTCTGATTATAATCCATTTTAAATCAGTGTTAACTTCTGGAGCTGACAAAACTGATTGACCTGAAATGTTAACAAATGTTTGGAAGTATCAGGGAGAGGAAAGAAAAAAAAACAAAGCAGCATGTGGTCTCTGGAACTCACTGCCACAAGATGGGTTGAGGGCTGTTGGATCTGACAGGTTTAAAAGGTGTGGTGGTCTATGAATGGCTGGGAGCCACAATCAGACGTGGTTTGTTCCTGAAAGTCGGCTGCTAAAGGGACACAAGAAGGGAGTTATCAGAAGGAAAACACTTGATAAGACGGCTAAAGGCAGCCGGCCTTCTCTTCTAACTCAGCATTTTTATCTGGCTTTTGTTTATCCTTGCTAAATTTGAGATAATCACAAGGCAGATATTAGAGACACAGCAAAGAATCAGAGACACAATCTTCCTAGCGGTGGGTCACAAACTAAGAGCAAAGGTTTCCAGCCCAAAGGCACCCCATCACTCTGTAATTTTATTTCTAACCACATATTCGCTTTCAACTTGCACATAGTGCGCCAACACTGTCATTATAGTGGCGTGACAATTCCCCCCCCCGTAAACAAGGTCATGGTCCTCTGGAATGAAACCTCCATGCTCAACAGCAGACTACCTTAGAGGCGGGAGCCCCAGAGCAAGGGAGGGGGGGCCTACATCCCTACTTTCCTTGCTGGCTTTTCAGAAACCTCTGGAGAGAGAGAGCCACGAGTGAAGAGCGGGTGGGGGGGGTGAGCTGTGGCTTGGCTTCTAGGCTATCACAAACTACGCTGTGCCTTTCCCTCCCCTGCTAGCCCTTGCTTCCGAGAAGACACACAAAGGCTGGGAGCAGGAGGGAGGGAGGGAGGGAGGCGCGGGACCGCTTAAAAACAGAATCTGTCTGGTGGTCAGGATGCCTGTTTAAGTCAGACGAGCGCAAAAACCACGTCTTCTCTGCAACTGTGGTTCTCACAGTGAGATGACTCAAGAAAATGTAATTGTAGAAAAAACAGCAGCTGCAGCCAAAAAGTCACACCGGCAACCGCTCGGCGCATTGTTTCACATCCTTTTCGCATAGGTGCTGGCAAAATGTATTCATTTCTCCCCCCCCCACGCACACACGCACATACACAAAGACATGAAAAACAGTGCTTCCTTCCTTCCTTCCCCCCCCCAAGAATGCTCATCGTAACAGCTGCTTCCGACAGAGGCGACAGCCGAGTGAACAACCTGAGCGAGCCGCCCACGCCCGGGGGGGGGGGGGAGAGTTTGGCAGCCGCCTCGGTCCTCTTTCTTTTCTCCGATTTGGAGCCGCCGTGGGTCCCTTGCAAAGTCTGTAGGGCGGTCGGGCTGCTCTTGTGCACAGTGGCAGCCCACGGGGGGGCGGTGTTGGGCCCTACACCAACCCTGCAGGGCCCAACATCCTGGGGGAAGCCCCCCCCCCCGCTTAAAGCAGAGACGGGTCAGGGGCTGGGCTGGGAGGTGGCCCACCCCCTGCAGAAATGGGGCCAGACCTTCCCCCCAAGGATTTTGTCAGGCCAGGTGACTAGTGCGCCTTTCCAGGTGCCACGAGACATGGGGGTGTCTTTCTAAACCCTAAGAAGACCTATTAGCCCCTTCTCTCCGTTTTATTCTTTTTCTATTGAGGGGGTGCATCTTTCTGCCCACTTTTGACATTCATGAGCGGGTGCAATCCTGCAGGCTGCCATTAAAATATTAAAAAAAAGACCCACACACCAAAAAGGCCCCCCTGTCTTTGCACCCACAAAGGCCCCCCAATAGGCGTCTTCAATAGGAAATCCGTGAACCTCAGCCGGAGGACGGCCAGAAACTGGGAGAGGGAGGATTCGTCCCACCTCTGGGCGTCGAGACGGTCCCTCCAAGCTCCTCACGCCCACTGACTCTACGAAACTCAGGGCCTCTCAAGGATCTTTTTTTACACAACCCGGGACGAAAAACCAGCTCTGACGCTGGTGGGAGAGCGGCCTTCGGAGAGCTGACAGGCTGTCGTGGGGAGGATCCGGCCCCAAACAGCTTGTAAAACCCAGGCAGAAGCAGCTGCTTACGCAAAGAGCCGAGAAGGGGTCTCCTTACGGCAAAAGGAAATGCCGCTCCTGCGCAGGTGGGCTTTCCAGTTCTGCAATTCTATTCTGAGAGAGGCCTTTTTATGGCTGCAGATTCTCGCCTTGGCTTCTGGGAAAGACCCTCGTGGGGCTATAATTTTACGCTGCTACAGAGGTTTCAAGGCCTCAGAGTAAAGGTGCGAAATACACAGTGGGGAACTTAGGATTTGATCCACTCTATATTTGCAGTTGATCAAATCGGGTGTCCCTGGAAGAATCGCTTTAGCGGTCCACGTCATTTTCACGAGGCAGGAGGGTGGAGGTTTGCATGGAGGTCCAACAGCAGAAGCTTCCTTAAGGAGCTGACAAGGTGGTAACTGGCCACCACCACCACCACCTCTCTCTCTCTCTCTCTCTCTCTCTCTCTCTCTGTTGATCCAGTTCTCCTCCGTCCTTAGTGCTAGTGCACTGCAGGCAGTGTTCCCGCTAAGCTACGCGGGCGCACGGCTACACAGCACTGCATCGGCGACACCCAACCGCAGCCAGCGTGTTGCCCTCCATTCGGTTCCAGTTGCGACCAGAACCCCACACAGCTTGGGCGGAAATTAGAGAGAATGTCAATTCCAGTGCTTTTATATACATAGATAAAGGCTTCCGTCACATACCATGATGCAGAGGATTGTGGGGGGGGGGGGAAGGGAGCCTTCCCGCATGGGGGCCCAGCAGAAGACGGGCAGCCGTTCCGTATTTCAAGGCTGCCTGGTAATAATATCGCCCAGCTGACCGGAGCTCCCAGACATGAAAATTATAGGCTGGTCAGTCGGTTTGCTTCTATTGTCATGCCGTCAAAACAAGCTGTTCTACACCAAGGATCAGAAAACGAACAAGGGGAAAAAGAAAGACAAGCACGGTGGGTACACAAACACGGGCCGAGGACATCATGATCACAGAACGCGGGCAGACAAGCACAAAGCCGAAGACGGGCCCCCCCCAAGCACCTCAGGCGTGTTGGATGACCTCGGTTGCAAGAGGCTGGAATGAACGGCACCCGCAGAATTGGAGCGCCTTCTCTCTCCCCCCCCCAATCCACCCGCACCCCTGGCTGTGGCTGCAAAGACAGCAGCTCTCTTGCAAGGATCTGAGGCTCCAGTGAAGGAGAAAATCTGCTGAGAATTCACAAAAACCAAGTGCCGCCCGGAGGAGGGCGGTCCGTGGTTCTCCCTGACTAGGCGGCTTTAGAGGTAGCGGATGATGACAACCCGGCTGTTGCTTGCTCCCCAGCGGCCTCTCTCGCTTTCTTGGCAGAGGGATGCAAGGAGGGCCTGAGGGCGGCCACTCCCCCCATCAACCCTCGCCAGCCTTCTGAGCCCGGAGGGAGGCTGGCAATTGCATTCCAACAGCATCTGAAGGTCCCTTGAGCCGCCCGCCCGGCCCCTCTTAGAGCTACTGGATGGGTCAAATCCAGATGTGGGCACCATGGGCCTGCTAAGCACTGGCCTTTGGTAACCCAGGGGCCTCTCCGATGCAAACTGGCTACATCTCCCGTCCTCCCCCAGGCACCACGGTCAGTGTGGATTAGAGGAACTGTAGTCCCACACCTCTGGAGGGTGCAGGGTTTGGAATTGAAGCTGCAACAGACACATCCCTGAACTGCATCCAGACCCAAAGAGCCTGGTTTTATATCCAAGGAAGGCCACAGGTTGGAACATCCTAGAAAATTCAGAGGTCTACGTCGTGCCGAAATAGGGCCCCTAAAGGTTTTGGGGGCGAGGAAGGCATCCTCCAGAATGACTCGCTCCTTCCCATCACCAGCAAAACCAGAAAAAACTACCCAGGAACGAGATTTCTACCGATGGGACGCGATCTGCAGGATTTCCACCGGCTGTCGCAAACCGACTTTTTGGTGCAAACTTTTATCAATCCATTGCAGATCTACTGTATTTTCCTTTCAGCCTTTTTAGCCACGCACTCCTGGAGCCAAGAGGGCTTCCGAAGTCGCTTTCCCCAGCTGGAAATGAAGGAGGCTCCCACCTCCTAGACGCGTACGATGTAGAAGACACGACGGGGTTAGAAAATCACGAGAAAAGACGCCCGCGGCCAGAATTGGCTTTCAAAATCCAGCTGGTTGCAATGCTCGCTCTAAGTAAAGCAGACAAGCCGGCACCGCCCTCATCTTCAAAACATTGTTTGTGTGTTTCATTTCGAGGCTGTCTTTCTCCCACCATGAGGAAAACAAGTGAAAACTAAAAACACAATAAATCACAACGTTAGAAGTTGCTTTTTTTGCACCGGGGCCAAACGGACGGAAGTCATTCCGGGGCCTCCTTTATTTGAACTATCGGGGGCCTTGCTTTGTTAGACGCAACGGCACTTACGATTTCCCACCCAAAAGAAAAGTTACGCAGGGACCGCAGCGTTTGTGTGTGCCCCAGATCTCTGGACGAGTTACTTTTTCTGCACAAAAAACAGCAAGAATTCCTATTTGGCAGGAAGGGTTCGCAGGAGAGGGCGGCCCGCATCAACTCTCACATCCGCCGGCACTTTTCAAGAAGTCAGAAGACTCAGGGGCGCCGTGGGTCCTCCTCGCGGGGGAACTTTCCGCCAAGGGGCAGAACTGATGGACTTGAAGAGGAGGAGGCCGAGAAAAGGCTGCGCTGGAATTCAGCTGCCATGTGCAAAAGATTACTCATCGGCTCAAGTCAAAACATACTCCACCCTGCAGGAAATACTGCACACACATGCACACACACAGAGAGAGAGAGAGAGTGAGTTTTGGCAAGTGCCTTCACCGTCACCGGAGTTGAACCTTTGGGAGTTCCAAAACGTTACAAGAGCAGACGTCACGAGCGGCGTCTTCCAGAAGCCAGGAGAGGGTTAGAACCAGCACGTTCCTCACAAGCGCATAGTTCTGTAGTGCCAAAAAGACGCCGGCTAACGTCCAGACGCAAAACCCAACCCAAACGCAAGGCAGGGAAACAGCCAGTTGGGCGAAGCAACACGCTTTCGCCTGGACAAGAAAAATGGCACCGGTGGATCAACCGTGGGCTGTTTCCTGGGGAAGACTCCGCATGTTGATAAAGAGCCCTGCGTTATACTGATGCCTCCTGGAGTTTTGGACTACACTTCCCATCAGTCCCAAGGATCTCAAGAGTTGCTTGCAGGAGCCGGCAATGTCCTTTCTGACAGAAAGCGGGAAGCTGCCAAGCTGAGCCCAAGGGTGCCTTGTTACAAAGCCAGATTACCGTGCATCCGTTAATGGAATTAGCCAATTACTAGGTGAGGGTTAAGAGCAAGAGGCTTTCCAGCATCTGCTGGATTTTAGCCAGGAGCTAGAGTCACCAGGCCGGGAGAAACCCGGACGGGAGAAAGAGGGCCAGAGCCAACACCGGTGCGAAACAAGGGTCCGTTCGCCGGTGAAGCCTCCCTCCGCATCATCCACGGCAGAGCACCAGAGCCGGCAAATTGAGCTGCGCTGATCTTGTGCCTTTCCTCCACTCCACTCAAGGCAGCAGAGGACACGTCAACCCCTGCCGTGCTCTACCCCCCCCGCCACCACCCTCTTGCAAGGCAGGCCTCCAGAACGACTGGGGCAAGGTCACTCCAGGGAGCGAGGGTCACGCGGTTGCTTTGATCTCCAGCGTCCAAGGTCAATGTCGGAACCACTCCATCACAATTGTGAGGATTACCCTCCCTTCCTCCTTCCTTGTGGGTCCCCTCCCAAAAGATTTCTCCACCCAGGAGAGGAATGTCCTGCTCTCCAAGAAGCAGGAAATGGGGGTCTGAGATACTGACGGTTTGGCTTTCCTGTGTTTTGAGGTCCTGGAGGGATGTGGGGGTTGGGGGGGGGGGGGTTGGGGGGGGTAGGGAGGAGGCATCGGAGCGGATGTCACAAGGAAAACCGTCTTCTCTGGGTCAAAGCACTTTCTCTGCCCTCCAGGAAACCACACAAGCAAATGCATAAAAGAAGATGTGATTGAAGACTTGACACCCCACCCAGAAAAGGATCTTTAAAGAAAAAAAAAGCCTACAGCAGTCTTAGGCATCAAGAATAAAGGCCTTCATACACTTTCCGTAACTGATAAGCAAGGAAGGATGGCCGGCCTCTTGTGAGTAAAGCCCTCTTTCCTGTCGCTCTGGCTTTCTGGGGCTACCTGGAGTAAGAGGGAGCCAGCTGCTAGCTGGAGAAGTCTCGGTGGTTCCCAACGCTGGGTCCCCAGATGTTCTGGGACTCAGACTCCCCCAAATCCTGAGCAACACAGCTCGTGGCTACGTTTGAGTCCAAGGCAGTTTTTGTCCAAGAACATCTGGGGGCCCGACGTTGGGAACCACTGAGCCTTCCTGAAACAGTCCTGTACGATTTGGAATCTCATGCTGAGAAGAACCCGGACAGGAGCCAGACGAGGTTTTACCTGGCCTCTCGAGGACCTCATCCGTCTCCAGGTTTTGCTGCCCCAACAAGGGAGACGGACACAGCATCAGCCAGACCATAATGTGTGGGCATGAGCCCTCTCTTGGCACCCTAAGCCCCTAAGAGAGGCAGGATAAAGAGGAAGGCAGGATTTTATTTATTTATTTGGAAAGAGATAATAATCCCCAAATCCAGCTGACCTTGGTATGTTTACTGTTATGCACCTTGAGGATTCTATCTAGGCCATTCTCCGGGCTGGGCTGGGCTGGGCTGGCTGAGGTCTTCTCCAGCCGAAAGCCAAAGGTTTCAGGGGTTGAGAGGGCCTGATTTCCCAACCCAAGGACGGGCCCGGCTGGTGACGCTCATCAGCACTTCAGTGGAGCCGCTGAAGGAGAATTAAGAGGAGCTGCTAATAAAATCATCGCCTGTCAGGGAAAGTTCCAAGAGAAATTTAAGAGGCATTTAATACCGGGCTTATGGCCGTGGTAATCGGGCGAGGGGTGCCGGGAGCAAAAGGCTTAGCAAAAGTTTGAAAGGCCATCCTGATTTTAAAAGCTGACAGGACATCCTCATGGCATGTTCTTCATGTTCAGACGGCCTGGAGGGAAAGGCCGCCTATCGTATAATAAATATTTCTAAAGAACTCTGCGCCAAAGACAGCACCATCAGGTGGGAAAAGAAAGAGACAGAGAGAGAGAGAGAGAAGAGACACTTAAGATTTAAAAACCCTTGTAAGTCAATTTTAATAAGATAATACAGAAGGGACAAACCGCAACTCGCACACAGAGCCCTGAGTCTTTCCATGCCAAAGGTGCCGAGTTCAACACCTGGAATCACCGGTTTAAAAGGAGCCGGTCTCAACAGGCAATGGAGAACACCCAGCTCAGCCTGAGGGCCCAGAGAAGCGAGCTAAATTTAAATTTAATTAAAATTAAATTAAATTTCTGTATATGGCCGCTTATCGCCTTTAGAGGCCAACCAGAACTATGAGGACTCGCCTCTTATTTGGAAGCAACCCAGGGGCAGAACTTTGGATTAAAAAAGAACAACTACAACACACAACCAGACAGAAGATCCCACGTTCAAGCTCTGATGTCTTCAAAATGGACCAGGCAAGGGAAACCCTTCTCTTTCAGGACGGCCGCCCACCCAAAGACCCATCCCTACGGGTCTCTCGATGTACTAGCACTATAACCCCTGCCATCCACAGCTTGGCTGGCTGGCGATGGTGGGCTTTGTAGTCCCTGCCAAAGCAGAGGGCTCCAGGAAAGAGGCGAGGGGGGGGAGTCTGGTTTAGAGATTTTTGAGATGGCTGAGCTCTTGACGGCAAGAAAGCGTCATGGAGAGGTACGCCTTTCCTGCGCAGATGCTCCTTCCTAGGAAGCCAGAAGAGATCAGAGTGTCATCACCCCAGAGCCAAAGAAAATCCAAACCAGCCACTGAGTCTTGTTATGGCAACTCTTTCTGGCCTTACTATGTTGTTTCAATTTACCTGCAAGCCTCTTTCAGGAGCCCTTCCAGAGGTAAAGAACATTTTAAACCCTCTCGCCGGCTGCCTTCCTCGGGCACCTCAAAGTGACCTGGAGGCCTCAGAGAACATACAACCGTAAGCAGAAACTCGAGCACCGTCCCCACTAACAGACTAAAGATAAAGCCTCTCCGCTTCACTGCCTTGTAACGGAGCCACGAACCCAGACATCATCTCCCCACCACCACCATTGTGGGTCAGCAACTCCCAAGAGCAAATCTGACAGATTTCCAAAGGACATCACGGCCCCTCTGCAATCTCCCTTTAAGGGGCTCTTACCACGAAATATGCTCGCTTATACCCACCTTTTGATTCTAGGAACAGAACATGGGGCGATTTTATGGGGGAGAGGACCAGTTTTGGCCAGAGCTCGTAATGATCAATATAGCATAAATTCTAATTGTAGATAACAGCTGGTTAACGAACTACAGCCTGCACGCAGAGCTGGGTTCTCTCAGATCAAAATGAGCTAGATTTCAACCATGCCACGATAACACATACATACGTATTGTGTTGTGTGGACAGGGCGAAATGAAGGGTGTGTTAGTCTGAACATTGATTACCTGAATTTGCTAGCTGAATCTTATTTTTTCGTTGAACTTCTATTATTTTTGTGCAGGTATTTCCTTATTCTTTTGTAACACTGCAAGCCAGCATTGACATTTTTAACAGAAAGGCAGCCGTGGCAGGACAACCCCCCTGCATTTCTACTCCAAAGTAAGCCCCTGTTAACCCAATGCCTGAGTTCCCCCATAACCATGACTACAGCCTAAAAATACTGTAATAAATAAAATGATGTGCTTTGTTGTTCTAGAGAAAATATTATTTGTGTAAGGAAAACAGACAAAGTCTGCAACAACACCTACTTTTTGGGGAAAAGAAAACAGTGAATAAGTGGATTTCACATATTTTATAAGATCCCCCTTCTTTTCCATGGTGCGGCTTCGTAAAATGAGAAACCCTAACAAGAAAGGAGAGCAAAAAATTGAAAGTATATGTTGGGGGGGGGGGAGTGCAGCTTTGTTTAAAATGCACCTTCCATACCACTCAGTTGCAGACTTATTTTTGAAGGCAGAGAAAAGTGGAATGGGCTAAATGAATTACAAGGATGCAATCCTCTATGGTGGAATATAAAATGACCCCTTCTTTTAAAAATAAAATAAAAAAGCATCTCATTGCAATTACTCCGGGAACATGCAGAAAATTACAATCAGGTGACTGTACACCTGTGTATTAAGCATGTGTATACTTAATATACAGCCACAAAAAGACACACCTCTTTTTTTACAAAAAGGATACACAATTTTAACCCTCCCAGATCCCTCACCTCACAATTTTGGGGGGTGGGGGTGGATTGAATTCATGCATAAACAGGCAGCATCTTTCTATGGTGGCCTGGAAAAAAAAAAGATTCGGCTTGGCTCCTTTTAGGACGCACATCTTTGCAAACTGTGAAGCAGAGGAGGGAGGGGTACACCAGCATAAAAACAAGCAAAGGATTAGGAGGAGATAATGTGTATATGTATATATATATATATATACACACATTAATAATATATTGCATTGAGAATACTCGTACCTCCAAAAACATTTAACATATTCATGGAAAAACACGTACACTTTAAGACAGGTTGGGCTGAAATGTTTTCTTAGATACAGCACCAACCCTGTCTGTTAGAGCCTGAACTGAATGAATGGCGTGCAGCTGTCTGTCCATGAAAGCCCACAAAAAAGACACCTGCTTTTTTAAAATATATGCCTCTCATTGGAAAAGGGACTGGTGAAAATTAAGCAGAAACATCTGTGTTTACATTACATGCAAACCCGTAACAGCAAAGGCACACACACACGCAGAGCCTTTGCAAAATGCCAGTTAAGAAGACACACCACTTGGGTTGACGTATCCCTTGAGAGACCACCACCCCATTTTGGAAGGGAGAGGAAAGGATTGGTTACTGCTGTCCATACAGGCCTGGGAAGAGACCTTCTCCCACCAGCCCCCCCCCTCTTTTTAAAGAGATACACACCTGTCAGTGGGTGTTAGGAAGAAATCCTCCTCTCTCTTTTTTTAGGAATATACGGGGTGGGGAAGAGCTAAATGCTTATCCAATGGGTCAGCGTGCCAGCAAAGAAGAAGCCTTCACTCCTTCCATTATAAAACTAGTACTGAAAATACAGCAGAATCCAAACAATAAAAATATAAGATCTTAAATTCATAAGAGAAAGTAAAAAGTACAAGATGGATACAGCAAAAAGGAGCACAAGCTGGGCACATCACAATACGTAGGAATACAGCAAGTAAATAATGATTAAAAAAAGAGGTGTGTTTGAGTAGCGATTATATCGTAAAGGGAGCACTTCTGGTTATAAAAATGTAATAAATGTTAATGAAAAAAGACATTTAGGTAGTATTATTAATAAAATGAGGTAGCACGATAATTGGCAATAAAATAAAAAACGTTTGAGTAATAAAAACAATACAACTGACCATTAAAAAGGGCACATTTGGGCAATAATAATAATAATATAAAAACGAGGCACAAAAACTGGGGTGATGATGATGATGATGATGATGATGATGGGAGAAGGGGAGGGGCATCTGGTGCGCCATCCCTCCCCCCCTCCCAAAGCGGGAGGGGGGCGATGAAAGGGAAGGCAGGAATGAATGGAGGGGTTGCAGCTGTCCCAACCAAGGGGGCGGGGCTTGGGGGAAACGGGGGGAGAGGAGCAGGAGGAGGAGGGGGGCGACGACGGCAGAGGGAGGGGGACAAAACACCGAGGAAAGAGAAGCGGGTCCGAGGAACGGCCCTGGCCGGGGGGGGGGGAGAGAGAAGGAGGGAGAGAGGGAGAGAGAGAGAGAGAGAGCGCGGGCGCATGCGCAGAGGCGCGGGCCGGTCCCAGCGAGGCGCCTCCAGCCTCCCTCCTTCCTTCCTTCCCTCCCAGGCAGGAGAGACTCACCGAGGCGCAGGGGCTGGAGGTGGCGCTCGGGGTGGGCGACCGCTGCACCGTCACCAGAGCCATCGGGGCGAGGCCTTCCCCGGGCGCCCACCCGCCGGGGCTCTCCCTTCACTTCATGGCCGCCGGCGGAGGAGGAGGAGGAGGCGGCGGCGAGGGCCAGGCGCCGGTGAGGCGAAGGCCGGCGGGCAGCGAGGCAGGGCGGGGGGGGGGGGCCAGCCGGCCCGGAGGCGAGAGGCGGACGTCCTGCCCCGCCGACGCTCTCTCGCCGACTGAGGCGCGGCGGGGCTGGGCCGGCCGGGCACAATGAGGCGCCAGTGCGCAGGCGCCACCTGTCAACCGCCGGCCCGGCCCCGCCCACTCCCGCGGCCGGGCCCCGCCCACCCCCGGTGATGACGACAGCGACGGCGGCCGCTCCTTCCCCCGCCCTCCCTCCTCTGCAGGTTTTAACCCTCTCGCCGCCACACGGAGGGAGGGGGCGCAGGCGAAGGAGTATTTGGGGAGGACTTCAACTCCCATCATTCTTCACCCTGGGCAATCCTGGCGAGGGTTATTGGGAGATGTAGTCCGTCAGTAGTCCTGGAAGGCTGCCACCCGGCGGGGGGGGGGGGAGAGGAAGGCTTGAGGACATCATCCCAGCCGTTGCCAAGAGAAAGCCCTCGCCTTGGGACCCCGCCATCCCGGCATGATGGGATTTGTAATCCATTCCTTCCCCCCCAAAAAAGGGAGCTCAAGCGCGTGCTGACTGGGAACGATGGGAGTTATTCCCAATTTATCTGAGGATTTGATAACCATAAAAAGGCTTTTTGGCCCCTTGGGGGCAAAAAAAAAAAAAAAGGAGCGCCTTTTATGATCGGTTCAGCTTTTGGGAACATTCCTCAAATTCTTCTGTCTTGCAAAGAATCAAGAGGCTGAGGAGGAAAACCTTTCACAAGGTCGGGTGGCCACCCCAACTTAGGTGGGGATTCTGGGACTTGTTGTCCCTACTGGTGGGCAGGGCCAAGGGGACCTTTAGTCTGCCACCCCTGGTGGGGCAGGCCTAGCTGAAAATCCTCTTAAGTCAGGCTTCCCAAAACGTGCCGGTCTTTACTTGAGAGCAGGAAGACTGGGGGGGGGGGGGCAGCTGGGCCTCCTGATTCCTTCCTGAACCCCCTCCCTTTCTTTCTCTCCTCCCCCCCCAAGCATCTACAGCCCTCTACAAGAAGGTCCCTGTCATTCCGAGATAGACTGGCTCTTGACATGGAGGATCGTGGCGTTGGGGGACTAGAGCCACAGCTGTGGTCCATTGGCAGCAAAGCCCGGCCAGGCGGTGGTTGTGGCATCGGGCAGAGGAGCAGGTTCCCTTGGGCCCCAGCGCCCGTGGGCGGCCTCCTCCTTGCTCCCATCTGCCAAAGCTCAGCCCAATAAAGCTGGTCTGGCTTCCAGACCCAACAAGGTTCTTGGACGAAGGACTCAGGCCGTCCGGCTGTCCGGCTCGTGGAGAGATGGAACATAGATCGAGTGGCCCAAGCCGTGAGAGAGCGGGTCTCCGCAGTTGGTGGTGCTGGTGGGGGAAAGGCTTCAGACGCCAGAAAGTAGTAACTTTTCCATCCTTCCAGGTTTCCCTGTGCCTTGGCATCCTGCGTCAGCCTCCTGGCTGGTTCCCTTGCTGGATAGGGAGAGCTGCAGGAGGGCAGGATCCCACCCAGCCCCCCAGACCGGGTCGTGGTCCCTTCTGTCAGCAGGCGCCTGTGGCTGGATCCAGCCTACAGGGAAAAAAAATGGGAGAAGGGAACGGGAAGCCCCCCAGAAGGTGCTGAAGGGCGGCTCCCGTTCGGCTTCACTCCCAGCCAAGCCGGCAGGAGCCGAGGAGGACCCGATCCTGAACTTTCCACTTGCTGTGCAGCGGCTCCACGCCAGATCCATGGATATTCTCCCCAGGGCTTTCCCTGTTGAATATCCACCTGCAAAGGCACAACAGCACGAACATTCTCTCTACACTCTAGGATGGATATTAACCCCCCACCAAGAAACTCACTTTCATCTCTCAAAATAACTATTAAAAAGTGGGACCTGCAGCTCCCACCGTACGCCGGGCTGGACGGCCAATAACTACCAGGCTGTAGTTTTTTAAAAAGTAACTTTCCCCATATCTGCTGGCCCAGCCATGTGTGTGGTTCAGTCTGGCAGTGGAAGGCAGCATTTAAATCCAACTCTCTGTCAGTCCAGGGCTGAGCAAGCCTGAGGTTTCACACAGAGTTCTTTCCACAGCAGATGGGGCCTCCCTTCCCTGCTGTGTGACCACAACTGAATGGAAGTCGACCCAGCGACAGGATAGAGAGCACATGGCTTGGCTTTGCATCCAGAGATTCCAATGGTATGTAGAAAACGTTCTGTATTTATTTAAAAAAACAAACAAACAAACAAACAGAAAGCCATTAAAAAGCACAAAAAGGAACAGCCAAGAACAGCAGAAGCTGCAAGTGTGCCCATATATACATTGAAGGGATCACGTAGAGGAAAAGTAAACAAGGTGGGGCAGAAAGCAGAGCACGGAAAACGTCGTTTTTCTGCAGGACAACAGCCCAAATCTTCCAGCCGGTCTGGCCACTGCGGTGGGGTTTCTGGGTGCTGCGGATCAAACCACCGTCACAGCTCCCCCATCTCATCAAGGACCTCTTTCAGACAAGATGATTTAGAGTGCCCTTGTTCAGGCTTCCGAGATTATCCTATTCCTCGCTGCCTCCACCCCACCAGCACCATCTTTTCTCACAATGGAAAACCCACAAAAAGAGAAAAAGACGGGGGGGGCTCGATCCAAGCGCTGGTCCCCACCAGAGCAGACCCACCAAATCGGTGACAGAAGGGTTGAAGCCAATGCCTGTATAAACCCTGTGGGTTCAGTGGCTCTCCTCTACTGCGGACGGGAGAGTCAGGCTTGCTTGCGTTTTTATTCATTCATTCGTTGCTCGGACTTTGAAACCACGCATCTGACCCGTGGCCACTCCGGGTGGAGAACAACACCAACTGTATAAACTTATTAATCAACAAACCACAATTAAAATTAATCTAAAAACGACCCGAGCCATTTGATCCGACAGAGACCTGATGCCGCGGAGTGGAAGGCCAGCCTCGCCTGCCCTCCGGACGGCAAGATCGGTGGGGCCTAGGCCGGGCCGGACCCATAAAGGGCCTTAAAGGGACGCCCGACGTCACCTCTCAGACCTGGCATGGGATCTGACTGGCAGCCGTCAGAGGCTTCTCCGTGCAGGAGTTCTTCCGGGCATGTATTGAGAGGCTCTTGGACTACATATCCCATAATCCCCCAGCCAGCTTGCTGGGGGGTTGTGGGAGTTGTAGTCCACAGTGTCATTTTTCCCCGGCTCTTTCTCTCCTCTTGGAGAAATGTTATCTGCCCAGATGTCTCCTCCGTTGAGGAACATAATACTTGATCCTCGCGCTGACTTCAGTGGCCCTCCGTACCTTTGCAAACCTGCGGCCGGCCTCGTGATCCCTTTCTGACAAGGAAAAGGGGAATTCATTCCCCCTCCCCAGCCGTTTCCCCCACACACACACACATACACACACACACATCCCATGGGTAAGGACCCGCCATGGCGAAGGGAATGGTTGCTTAGCAACGTCAAAACATACACGCAGGAGTCCGATTCTGCAACGGATGTCGGGATTCCCCGGGAAGTTTGTCTGTGACTTAAAATTTGAGGTTTTCTCTTCCACAGAAACCGCCACGGCCGTAAGGCATCTCCGGTTGCAGTCCAGAAGGGAAACCGCCCTGCCTTGGTGCCAGCGCTGGAAAGGTAAAAAATAAGTAAATAAATAAATACCACAGCTTCCGCGTTTCTGTGCTACAAAGCTGGCCTTTAAAAAAAAAAAAAGCCGGGAAGGCGTGGGAGGGCTTAGTAAAGTAATAGGAGCTGGGAATATTACGAGATAATTATAAGGGCCTTTCTCTCCTCCTGCCACCAATGTGGGTAGTTGAGTTAAAACAATATAGTGATGAGGAGTCACTCGGCTCGAGATCCTGGACCAGGGGTTGCCTGTCTGCGCTGGTGTGTGTGTGTGTGTGTGTGTGTGGGTGGGTGGATGGATGGATGGATGCTGGAGAGCCGCAGACCGATCGTTTGACCAGGTGAGACCCCAAGTGACCCCGACTGAGCTCCGAAACCGTGCCCTCCCTTCTCCCCTCTTCTTTTCCCCCGTGCAGAGTGCAAAGGATGGCTGACGAGCCGGAAAAGACCGAGGAAGGTGTGGAGAAAAGCTCCTCGGAGCCTTTGGTGCCGGAACTGGAACTCGGCCCCCCGCCCGTGGCGGTCCGGGCGCTGTCTCCGGAGGTGGACGCCCGGTGGAAGGCCGTTTTCTACGAGAGCCTGCAGCCCAGGGCTCTGATCCTGCAGGAGGCGAGGGTGGCCAAGCGCCACCGGGAGAAGATGCTGGAGCGCAAGCAGGCGAAGGCAGAGCCGGCCGACCCGCTGTCCCAGGACTGGTTGGAGGGGAGGGCGCTGGGCCTGGAGACCCGGGCCTACCTGCTGGACAAGCTCCTGCCCACCTTGGTCCCCGGGGTGGAGAAGCTGCTCCGGGTGGCGGAGCGGAAGAAGGCCCTCCCGACGGACGGCGGCCTGGGACCCGGCCGCTTGGACCCCCTGAACTTCTTGGGGGAGTTCCTGATGAGGCAGAACCCCTCCTACCAGCTGGCCGCCCAGCCGAACCCCTACGTGCGAGGGATGCAGGCGGTCACGGAGGAGCTGAAGACCCGGGTGCCGGAGACCACGCCGCACAGGTGGGTGGGGAAGGGGCGGCCGGGCAGGGTTGGCTCCTCTCCTATGGGATGATGGCCTGCAGGAGCCTCCTGCCCCCCCCCCGCCCTCCTGTGCGTGCTGGTCCTGCACCCCCAAAGGCTCACAGGCTGCCTTCGCCCACCGGAGGGGGGGCCCTCCTGGCTGGGGGATTCTGGGACCTCAAGTCCAAATCAGAAGATCTTTCCTAAGGATCGCTGAGCCCCAAGGAGTGGGGGGTGTGGGGGGCGTGGGGGGGTGTATCTCCCACTCACCTAAGCGAGGCCGCCTCTGCTCCCTGCAGGCTGGCCGAGGTGAAGACTCTGGTGGAGGAAAAACGGCAGCAACGGGAGCAAGTGGAGAAGATCAAGAGCCGCGTGGAGGAGCTCCGGAAGCAGGCGCTGGCCTTGCAGTTCAAGGAGTGGACGCGGGACACCTCCGGGCAGATCCCGCTGGCGCTGGTAATGTGGGGCCGGGGAGTCCCCAGGGCCCCCTCCCGCCTCCTCCTTGGTCATCCAGGGAAGCTTGCCCTGGAGATTCCCCCACCACGCCCTCTCCTGCCCCCTTCGGAGTTTGGCTCAGAGAAAAAGAGGTCCCGTGACCGGCATCTCTTTTTCAAGGGGCTGCTGGGAAAGGCAGGACTCCGGGGGGGGGGATCTGGGTTCAAGTCCTCCGTGAGCCATGAAACGTGCAGGGCCACTTAGAGCCAATCCCACGTGCTTTCCCTCCCCGTCTTGGCCCGGCCTACCTCACAAGGGTGTCACTAGGGTCAGGGGAGAAGGAAGGGAGCCGTGCCCCGCTGCCCTGGGCGGTGCAGAGGACAGGCGGGAACCCAAAGTGACCTCACCTACCAGCCAACCCACCAGTGCACCACCACCCTCAGCGCCCCCGCTCCCAGGGCGCTCTCCGCAGGCAGCCCGTCTGGGGTTTCAGACTCGGGAGAGCTGCTCAGCCTCCCCTACCTTGTAGGGATGTTGTGAGGGGGAAAGGAAGGGGGGGACCATACAGGCCACCGTGAGCTCCCTGGAAGAAAAGTTAGGGAAGAAAGGAAGGAAAGGTCAATCGCGGAGCTTGGACGTTTTATTTGACCTTCGTTTTCTTGGACTACAGCTCCCAGAATCCCCATAGGCCGTGCTAGCTGGGGGAGTCCAGAAGAAGGGACCTTGTTCAAGCTCTGTTTAATCCCCATCCTTGGCAAATGTTCAAGAAACTTTCAAGGAGAATGGGCACCGTTGGTCCTGAGGTCCACTCCCGACCATAATTGAGCCCTCGTAGCCTGGGCTCTTCGAGAAAGAGTGGGGTTCAAGAGCAGCATTTCTGGAACGAGCGTTCCCTGCCAAATTGGGGGAGGGGAAGGGTGCAAATATTTGTTTATTTATTTATTTAACTTATATGCCACCCACTCTACCCAAAGGTCTCTGGGCGGTTTACAACAATTAAAATTCAATTAAAATAAAATAAAAGATAAAATGATTACAAATATGCCGGAGGCCCCCCAACTTTGCAAATGTGTTCAGAAGCCGCGGCAACAGAGCGCCATGTTTATTTATTTATTTATTTGATTTATACCCCGCCTATCTGGACTATTCATCCACTCTGTGACTCGCTTCTGCAGAAACGTGCATTATTTCCAGTTTTGCACATGTTGTTTTCGACGTCCTGTTATTCTGTCTTCCTGTATGCAGAACTTTAGCCTCACGACGCAGCGCTATGCATGTTTAACTGGAAGGAAATCCTCTGTGTTCAGTTGAGATACCGAGGTTTGCCTCCCTTTGTATACAGAACTGCGGCTGCGTACATTTTTTGCCGTTTTCTTTTTGCTGATGCTCTGCCCGGTGTGTACATGTTGCAGAAAAGCACCACAATGGGGGGTTCATGGCCCCAAACGAATAGGGCCTCTAAAACAAAATAAAAATGGCAGAAGGGTTGCCGTGGTGGCAAAGTTTCTGCTTAACCCCAGCCCTTCATAGTGGACCAGGCGTTCTCTCCCCTCCCTCCCTCCCTTCCTTCCCTGAGTCAAATGCCTGGTTTTTCCAGCCTGCCCAGTCTCGTCCCTTACGAATCCCTGTTAGGACTTGTCCACCCATATCATTCCTTCCCATTGAAAGAAGAAATGCTACAGATGGATCACTTAATAAAAAAAAAAAGAAGAAGAAGCAAATTAGAAAGATGAGCTGAACAGATGCCAGTAATCCTGGCTCAGAAAGGTTGCATTTAATCCAGTAAGTCTGCGGAGCTTCCGTAGGCCTGTGGTTACAAGTGGGTTCCGTGGACCAGCCTTTGACATGGGGTGCTGGCCTTTCCAGATCCAAAGTGCCCTGAGGTCCTTTCTGGAGGTCGTCCCTTCGGCAGCCACAGACTCCGAGAAAGGTACGTCCAGGCCCTTCTCCCCGGCCACGGTGGGCTGTGAATTCTAAAAAAAGGGCAGGAGGATCTGGAGAGGTTTGGAGCTCAGTGGGTAGAGTCCCTGCGTACAATAATCACATAATTTGTGGCAGATTTCTGCAAAAAACCAAACACATTTGAGCATCCTCCCGTGGACTTTTCTCAACGCCACCACATGTGGCAAATGAGCTTGTCTTTGCTTTGCGACTGGGAGGCATGCACAGGCTCTGTTTGCAAGCCTGGGGGGGCCCTGGAGCTTTGAAGAATGATGTTTCTGGAGGGACAACATGCAGCCACCTCCCCAAGACCTGTTAACTGCGTTGTCGAGCTCGATTCACAACGAGGAAAACCTCGCTTCATTTGGAGGCAGGCCTTGGAATCGTTCAGCCAAGCTAGCAGAGCAAGGAGAGATGGGGAGACTGTGGCAAAGTTCCTTTTCCAGACCACCATCGCCACAACGCCTTTGTGGCCCACAAAAGGGACTTTCCCGAGGAGTAGAGTCAGGAGACGGAGGAGCCCGAGACATTTTGCTGTTCAAAGCAACAGGAAGGACTGTGCCTTCACCCCATTCTGTGGACAGAAGACAACAGGACTGGACACTGAATCCTCATTTAAGGCATGCAAGAGAGTTTAGGGGCACCTAGCACACATGCATGTGTACACACACGCACACACACACACACAGATAGTGCATTGTGGCGCTAGCAATCCACCCGTGTCTTTTTTGCCTCCCTAGGAATCTACGCCAGGCCTCTGGAAACCGTCACGACGCTGGAGGTGAAGGTGAACGAAGAGGAGTTTGTGGAGGTAAGCAGCGAGGTCTCTTTCTCACGGGGCAAAGGGTCCGGTCCTTCTGGCCGTGGCGAGGAATCTTGTAGGACTCAGGCCGTCCCCGTGGGGCCATACATACAGCCCTCGGAGAAGTGACTTTCTGGGCAGGTCATTCCCAGAATCTCATGGCCGGCCCATCGGCCAGAGCTCAGCAAGGAGCCTCTCAGCCCTTCAATAGCGGAACCCTCCTTGCCTCCAGTTCCTCCGTTTATCCCCCACTCCTTAAGGGGGATCCCTGGGGTGATCTGACCCTCTTGACCTTCCAAGCTTGTGTGCTGCCTGACATCATTCCCTCTTCACAAGCCAACTCACTTGGCAGTCAGACCCTCAAACCCAAGAGTAGCAGGGTGGGTGGGTGGCCTTTGCCCGCTGAGAGGCACTTCCGGACGATGGGCTTCCAGGCCAGGCTGGGGCGGCTTTCCTCTGCTCCCGTCAGAGGTCACCCACCCTGGCGCTGTTCTGCCAAAGCCACCAAGATGAAACCCCTGAACCCAAAGCGACGCCCTGCTTCCGGCCAGACCAGATTGGCAGAGGAGAGTTCAATGAGCAGCCGCCTCACCGGGAGAGAGAGAGAGAGAGAGAGAGACAGGCTGCGGATGAATCCAGATTTCCCGCCAGCAGCCAGCCTGCTCTCCAGACGGCCCGGCTGGTATCGATGCCGTCGGTTTCACGCAAGAAGCGCTCTTCTCTCCCCGGAGCATCTGGGACCGCTGTCAAAATTCTGGCAGCCAGTTCACGCGGGAGGTTCGGAGGCTAAAGAAACCACGCTTGAAACATGGACGTCTTGTAGGACGACAGCGCCTCTTGCGTGCTGGGGATTCTGGGCATTGTAGTCTCGGAACAAACCTTTTGAAGCCCTGCCAGGGTTTCTGCTCTCCCCTTGCCATCACCGGGAGCAGTTCTCTCTCTCTGTGTGTTTCCTCCCCTTCGCTGGACAGTATTTTGTTTTCCCTCCCGTAGGCAGCCACGGCAGGCTAAAGGATCCTGCCATCATAATTCAGCCTAAAAGCCAGGCTTGAAATTCTTCTTGACAGCTGTGATTATTTACCCGGCGCCAATTGCAGTATTAGAATAGCCTTCCTTTTTTTCTTTTTGCTTTTTACCCATTAAAAACACACACCAGGGACCCACGTACTCCTTTACAGGGCGATAAATCTGAAGCATTAAACATGCCTCCAAGGCCCTGTCTCCCAATAAATCAGAATTCAGCTGTGCTTGACAGGGGACTGAAACAAAAAACAACAACACAAAAACAACAAGACCAGCCTTCCGGAGTCAGATTTTGCCTTCCTTTTCATTTTTATGTATGTCTCCTATTTTTTAAACTGCCGCCCTGTTCCTTGCAAAAGGGCAGAGCTTGAAAACTCACTTTTTTCGGACTATAAGTCCAAGGAGTCACAGCCTCTTCTCCCCACCCACCCAAGATGTATGGGTGAGGATGATGCCAAAGGTTGACACTCATGGGGTGTTTCCCCAGTTTTGACGGGTCTTCCACTGGCCACCAGCAAGCAACCAGACCATGCCTGGGGAATTAGGAGGGTTGTAGTCCAAAACGGTGTCATTTCCAGGGTCTGGATAGTACCCTGACTTTTAAAAATAACTCCATCTGAATGGATGGTTCTCCCCACCCACCCACTTTGCTGTCACCATTTTGGGACCCATTGGCCACGCGTTTGTTTGCCCACGGGTTCAGGGAACAGGAGAGAGAGCGACGTTTTCCTTGAACGCTCACCCTCTGGCTGCCGGATTTGCTCTGTTCAGGTTCTATGTGGGTGGTTTCCCCCTTCCAGGCTTTAATCATCTTGGTACCCTGTGTTGTATTTTATGGAGGGGGTCAGTGGCTTTTACGTAGGAAGGGAAGGACATGCATGTGTATAACACAATCTTAGGGAAGTACAGCGGGAAAGGCAGGAGAGGGACCCGATCCAGCTTTCTGAGTAGAAGACCGGCTCCGTTAGGGCTGGCTTCCAGCGGAGAAAGGAGCGCAGTCCTCAGGCAAGCAGGAAAGAGGAAAAAGAGGGTGCAAAAATATATAGATAAGGCACAGTTGTTTTGTGCATTGTGTGACAACGTCTGGGCTGTCACCAAAGTGTGAAAATGCCTCCATTCCCACAAATGGAGGTGGCCATTGCTGGACCTAGCACTTGGTCCTAGCACCACCGTGCCAGATCAACGCCCTCGTGAGAAACACCATCGTGGCTTCCCTTGTCTTCCGCCATACCCCGATATTCAGAGCTCTGAGCAGTCCCTCCCTCTTCTCTTGGAGAATTGCTTTCGCAAAGAGGGCTCCGGCATTTCTCTGCGCTCTGATATTAGTCCTTTGCACACGCTCTGTTGTGCCCTCGGTAATGCTTGCACGGTTGCCCCCACACTTGCAATAACACCGGCCAGGATTTGGGGCCCAAGAATTATCCCGTGGAGGCGAGACCGAATGGCCGGCCCTTTTCTGACTGTCATCACTTCCAGCCAAGGGGTGGCAAAAAAAGAGAGGGGGTGACGGTGGCCGCTCGTGGGTCCTCACACAACCTCCCTTCTGTCCTCCCCAGTATCTCCTCTCTTACATCAAGCCTTTCAGCAGCGACCTATTCCAGCAGCTCCTCAGGCACCTTCTGCAATGCGCCAACGACGCCCGGGATGCGATCAGGCACGACATCTGGCGACGGATGTTTCTCCAGCTCTTCCTGGACTGCGACCACGGAAAGGTAGCTCTTCAGGTTCCGTTTGAAAGGGGCGGGCGCACGATCCTGACTCTTTACCTTGTCCTTCATATAATTGCTGGAAGCAAACAAACGAAAAGGGCATCCATAGAAGCCCTCGGGACCAGTGGGGAGAGGGTGAGAAGGTAAAGTCCGTAGATCCGTTGACAGGTAGATCAACCGATCTACTTCAGAAGTAGTTCGCTGTTGTCCTTCTTCCTCAGAGGGAGGGAAACACGCTGGGGCACCGGCAGAATGCTGACCCTCAGGCACAGAAGCCGTGGGGAGCGGGTGACTCCCGTTCCAAGGGTGCTGTGAATCCGCTTCAGGATTTGGATCTGCACTTCACAGAAGTCACTCACGAGGGTTAAACCTATTCTGAGGAGGGGGGGTCAGCACCTTCAGCAGCTCTGGACTAAAACCCAGGTGTAGCCCCCCCCCCGCCCCCTGTGGAACTGGGACTTATTTCTGCCTCCCTCCCTCCTAGGTGGGTCTCTTGGATCGGCCCAGAGTTCTGTCCTTACTGGAGAGCTACTACGACCACTCCTTAGAGAGAGCGAGGAAGGGGTGCCGGGACCCCAGGAAATGTAAGTGTGGGCCAGGTGTTGGGGGGGCCTTAAGAAGGGCTGTGGGACTTCTCCGTCTTCAGGGCAGAGAAGGATCATGGGCTGTGATGCCTCAAACAGGTAGCAGAACCTCTTTTCTCTGGCCCAGACATTGGGAAGTGTGTTTTCTGAACGACAAGGCCCAAGAAGCTTGGCCTGTATGGTGGCCGGGGAGGTGGGGGGAACACGACCCCAGTCTCTTCCAGTCCTTGGGCCTGTCCAGCCCCTTTGCTAACCGGTTTGCTTCGGGTGGGGGGGGGCAGGAGCAACTTTCGGATGCTAAACCCTTGTTTCGACCAGACGGGTCCTGCCTGGGTGGGCTTCCGGCTGCGCCCCCTTATTTGTCCTGCCTGCTTCGTGGGACATTTGTGGACGTCTGCTGGGTCACGACTTGCCAAGGAGAAGTTCCTCCTGGGTTGTACAAAGACGAGAGCACGTGGTCCCCAAGATTACACCTCATTTTCTGGACTTTGGTCTACACAGTATTTCTGCACCGTGGGGGGGGGGAATTGTGCTAAGCCTGAAGAAGTGGGATTTTATCTATGAGAGGTTGTAACTTGTTGCAATTTTCAGTGGCCTCTCATAAAAGGTATCAGTCACTTCTGGCTTGTGTGCTGCCCCCCCCATGTGTCTGCCTAACATGCTGCTTCCTATAGAACAAAACACCGGACTGATGGGGAGTTCCCAGCGCATCCTTTCCACAAACCCTTCCTTCCTTCCTTCCTTCCCTCCATCCCTCCCTCCTTCCCTCCATCCCTTCCCCTGGTCCTGCCACTCCCAGCGGCAAATCTCACGGAGGGCCTCCTCCCTCCCTCCCTCCCTCCCTGCCTTGGTCTCTTCAGGGCCCATCGTGGAGCTGGACGACATTGACCTCAGCGAGTTTTGGGGAGACCTGAGAGACGACGGGGAGGCCTCCTCCGAGGAGCCCACGCCCCGGGTCCCGACCCCCCCGCCGCGGCGGTTATCCGAGGAAGCGGCGGCCCTCACCCTGATCCTCAAGGGCATCCTCTCCGAGGTCGACGTGGCTGCCCCCGAGGCGAGGGCGGAGGGGCCCGAGCCGGAGGGCAGCGCCACGGGCGAGGGACCCCCGCGGGGACCGGGCGGAGGAGGAAGGATCCGGGGGGCGGAGGAGGAGGAGGAGCCCCTCCCTGCGGCCGAGGCGCCCCCCGACGGGGCGGGAGCCGGGCCGGGCCAGGCCGAGGGCGTTGCCGGGGCCAGCCCCCCTCCCGAGCCTCCCGAGGTGGCCCCGGAGCGGCCGGAGGGCGAGGAGGAGGAAGGCGCGGGGAGGAAGAGCCCGGAGGAGGAGGGGGAGGAGGAGGAGGGCTCGGCGCCCTCTTCCTTCCACCAGGTGGGCGACCCGCAGCCCTCGGCCCCGGCCCCCTCCCTGGACGAGCTGCAAGGGCTGGAGGGGAGCGGCGGCCTCGGCGGCGCCTCCCTCGCGGAGCTGGCGGCCAGCCTGCAGAAGTGGCTGGAGGGGCAGCCCCGGCAGGAGGAGGAGGAGGAGGAGGAAGAGCGAGGAGGGGGCCCCGGAGCCCCCGGAGAGGAGCCCCCGGCCCGGCAGGAGGAGGAGGAGGAGGAGAAGAGCGCCGGAGAGCCCCCCGCCGCCGAGGGAGGAGCCGGGCCCCGCGAAGAGGCGCCAGGTGCCGCCCGCCCAGGTGCGCCCCCCGCGGGAGGAGGAGGAGGAGGAGCGCCGCCAGGTAGGGCCCCGCCCCGCCTCCCCAGGATCGCCCCCTTCCCTTCCCCTGGGGGGGGCTCGGGAAAGAGAGGGGCCCCCCACCGCCCTCGGCCCATCGGAAGGCCTGGGGGGGGGGGGAAGGTCCCGCAGCCTCCTGGACGCCTCTCACCGCGGGCTTTCAGCGCGGGCTTCCGTGGCTCTGCCCGTGGAGACGGAGAAGTCGGGTTTGAATTCGGGAAAGCTCCGGCTCAGAAGGTCGGGCTTAACCTGTTCCGCGCAGGACTGGCGGCGGGGAGCGAAAGTTATTCCTTGCACGAGGAAGGTTGAACAAGGGACAACGTCGCTCCCTTGGCGGAGGAACTAGTCACGGTGTGCACGTTCCCAGTGGCAGGGAGGCGGGCGGCCTCATGTTCAGCGGCTTTCTAATAACAAGAAAGTCAATATTGACACGTGTGAATAATGATAAGTCGTTCTGGAGGTGGAACGGAAAATAGTTGTACCTTAAAAACAATGTGCCAGCCTCCAGCCTTCACTGTCTCCGATGCTGGTTAGCCGGCCGGCGGGTGGGTGGGTGGGTGAATGCACTGGTGCTTTACCTCCTTTGGCATCCAGTCCCATTTATTTCCCGCCTGCTCCAGCGCTTACCCTGTCAGGAAGTATTATAAACTTGCTCTCTCCTTTTCGCCCACATCCCTCCATACCTCCCCCCCCCCATGACCTGCGGTTGCCCACCACCTTCCCAGCCAGCCAGCCGGTCCCCCCCAGAGGAGCCCCCCAGCTGATCTGCGGAGAGCCCTGGTCCGGTGAGTTCTCGGGGCTCCTGAGTTTAGCACGGGGGGGGCCCATCTCCAGAGCCTGGCTTCGCCTCTGTTGACCTCCTTGCTTTGCGGTCCCACACAGGTGAACTCCCGGCCTCTGACCTCTCGTTCAAGTACACCAATTACGGCAAGGAGGTTCGGGAAGACTGGGACAACGAGAACTCCAGGTTTCCAGGTGCAGCGTGCCCCGCGGTTCTGTTTTCCTTTGAAGGAGGGTGTGTTTTCAGGGAGTCGCCCAACGCAGGTCCTCCTGCTCATTCGACAAAGCCTGTAATCTGAAGGACTTTGCTTGTGGCAAGCAAAACCGTTTTGGTGGTGTTCTTGATGGCTTTCACGGCCGGGATCTGATGGTTGTTGTGGTTTCTTTCGGGCTCTTTGGCCGTGGTTGGAGGATTTTCTTCCTAATGTTTCACCAGTCTCTGCGGCCGGCCTCTTCATCTGTCCTCTGAAGACGCCGGCCACAGAGACGGGCGAAGCATTAGGAAGAAAAACCTCCAGAACACGGCCAAACAGCCTGGGGGGGGGAAACCCTCAACCACCATCAAAACTGTTTTAATTCCGCTTTCTTCGCATCACTGGATTGGAAACCAGATCTCTTCCACAGGCGGGGGGGGGGCTTTTCGATAGGGTGGTTTATATCTGAAGAGATCACTCACAAGCATCACATAGAAACAAGGATGAAGCGGCAGGAAAAAGGATGTCTTGGAAGAAAGTCTCACTCAAAGCTGAGCTGAATTTCCGCCTTTGACGAGCTAAGGAAAGGTCGACGCGCGGGTCGGTCTGCCACCCCTCAGCGTGGACCGAACCCTGTCTGCCCCCTAAATGCCTGCTTCCTTCGCCTTGCTTCCTCAAGGCTTCAGAGATTCCCCCGGCTTCCAAGGAACGTCCCAGGTATACATTTCTGCTTCCTCCTTGTAGACCTGCGCATGAACATGATCGAGATCCAGGCCCGGGGTCCCCCTTCTTCTACCAGCGCCTTCGAGAAGGATTCCCTCAACCTGCCCCAGTTTGTGCAACTGATGGAAACCTTTGTAGGCGATCAAGCGTCCCTCCCCGTCCTCAAGAAGCTGGTGCAGTTTGTGAAGGAGGGTTACGTGCAGACCGAGAAGGAGAAGATCCATCAGTTGGAGAGGGTAAATCAGAACAACACTCCCCCAACCCACCCTCATTTATTGACTTAGATTTACATCTTGCCCTTTTGCTAAAAGATAGCGCTCAAGGCAGCTTTGCAGAGTTTTTAGAAAAATTAAAACTTATTTCCTAAATCTTTCCTCCAGAGTTTTTGGATCATTCCTGTGAAATTTGAGAATCCTGGTGAAAAATTTATTTTGGGGAAAAAATGTCCCTTCCTTTTGTTTTTGGATAATTCTCGTTCCGGAAGTTTTTGCTTCCTGGTACCCTATCTACTCATCTCCAGCCTGTGTTGTTGTTGTTGTTTAAATTTATGCTGTGATCTTTGAACGCGCACCGAGAAACCTGGATAGGCGATCCCTCCGCCTTTTGCTTTCTTTCCTCCGGCAGGTGCGCCAGAATTCTTTTGTAGCGTGGCGGGAACTCCTCCTGGCAGCCCTTTTTGAGAAGTGGGATAATGAGTGCTCCGGTTTCCTAGACATGAAAGAGGTGGACGCCATTCTCTCCACTTTTAAGGAAGGGATGGAGCAGGAGGCCTTGAACAAAGGTAAGAGGAGTGGCCGTCGCGAACAGAGCTGCAAAAGTTTGATTTGATCTAGGACCCACTTGTACGTCCACAGGATCCGTAAAACTCTCCCCCAAAATCTCATTTCGGAAGATCCTCAAATAGGATGTGGCTGCAGGACCTACAGCCGAAGCTCAGAAATGTTCAAAACTGGGAAAAGAACAGGCAGAAAGAGACAATAAATATTAGCTTTTCGGCTCTCCCCGGACATTGCTAGCAAATGGGAGTCAATGAAAAACTATGCAAGAGCTCCCCCTTGTGATCAAAACAAGGACACAGTACCATACTTTTCCGTGTACAGTATAAGACGCCCTCATGTATAAAACGCCCCCCCCCCATTTCTTTCTTTGCAAAAAGCTGCTTCCCCCCCCTCACAAAAAGTGGAGGGGGAAAACAGCTTTCCTCTGAATAAAGTGGAGGGGGAAAGAAGGAATCACTTTCCCCTCTCCAGTTTCTTTGCAAAAAGTGGAGGGGGAAAGCAGGGATCAAAGCACATGGATCCCTCCCCCCTCCTTACTTCCATGTATAAAACAACCCTCAATTTTTCCGAGAAAAAATATGGTATATCCTGGTGAAACCGAAGACAATTGCACTTGGAAAAGGCTCTAGTCCTCATTAGTTTAAAGAAAGGGCAGAATGGGTGGCCGCTTTACCTTCTGTTGCCTTCCAGAGTCTCCTGCAGATCAAGAGGAAGACTCACCTTCTAGGTCAGCCGCTCCCAACCATGAGTCCCTGGATGTTCTTGGACTAAAACTCCCAGAAGACTCTACTGCGAGATGTGCTGGCCAGGATTTATGGGAGCTGTAGTCCAAGAACATCTGGGGATCCCAGGTTGAGAAGCTCTGTTCTAGCGGATTGTTTTTACCCGGCTGATGCTGAGGACTGGACCTGGGGCCTTTGGTGGACCAAGAAGGTGACTGGGAAGGATGATTGCGAAGTTACATCACACGATCTATGGTCTACATCCTCCCCCGCCCCCCCCCCAGCCATCGGCCTGCTGCCTTTAAGGACTGGTGGAGGATGCTGCCCTAGTGCCGGTGATGTCGCTCTTTGCCTCAGGCAGCAAAAGGGCTCGGGTGGGTGGGTCCAGGATTGGTCTGAACCAGGAGAGGCACACCTGATCTTACCTGGGGGGGGGGGCTGCATTAGGTTTCAGAGGAGACCCCCCCCGGAGACCACATGCCAGTGGGGAAGGGAGGAGGGGGGTGAGTGGTGGAAAGGGTGGGGCCCAAAGCACCAGCGAGCTTTACCTGAACTTAGAGGGGGAGCCACTTTTTGCAGGGAGGGGGGGATTCCCATGCCGATGCTAGGTGAACACCCTGCAAGGGCCTTGTGGGGAATGAATGACAGCTGCCCGGAGAATCAGTCCCACAGGGCCAGACAGAGGAGGAGAGACAGCCAGGAGGGTGGGAAGTGGTTTGCCTGTTCTTTTGTCAGCTGGCAGCATTCTCCCCCCTGTCCCACCCCACCCTGGCCGGGCCCTGGTTCCCCTTCTTCTTCTTCTTCCTCTTCCTCTTCCTCTTCTTCCTCCTCCTCTCCCGCAGCCAAGCTCCAGCTGCCCATCCCTCAGTGGCACCCCAGCGGGGTCGTGAAGTTGACCCGAAAGGACTTCCAGGCCTACGTGGAGCTGGTGGTCTCCGAGCTGACGGGAAACGAAGACGAAGTTCTGGACAACATGGTGGAGTTCCTCATGATGGCGGTGGAGCGCACGCACCAGGAGCGGCTGCGCGGGAGCGCCCGGAGGAAGTGGCTGCTCCAGATCGAGCAGGCGGCCAAGACCAGTGGGGGCTGCGCGGAGCCCGTCTACCAAGCCGTCTTCAAGGCCCTGTGCCGGGTCGGTGTTTCTGCCGGGAGCCCGAGGCAAACATGCAAACCATCACACACACACACACATACACCCCAGGCAGCACCTAAGTCCAAGGAGCCCAGGGCCCGGAGCCCAGTGAGCTCTTCCCAAGCCCCTCCCTCCCTCCCTCCCTCAGCAAGGAAAAAATAAACCCACAACGAACAAAGTCAATGCAAAATCCGCCTCTACCTAAGAGTCAGGAAAGGCCCCAGTGTTTTGGGGGGCATTTAAGCTTTGTGGCAGGGGGCGTCTTAGACATCTGGCTGGGACAGGTATGGGGTTAATCGGGGCCCCACCTCAGCCCTGGAAGCTATAGGGGAAAATGTACATCCCGCTTAAATACCATTGGGTTCAGGCAACAAAGGGCCGAAGGCAAGCCGAAGCCGGTGCCTCCTTTCAAAACCTCGAGATCCCTCTGGACGGCTGGCGTTTGGGGGTTAGATCCAGGCCGCGTTCACTGCTGAGCTAGCGGTTTGCAAAGCATCTTGCAAAGAGTTTGTCTCCACATCAATAAAAAAAAAAGCATCATTCAGACAGCCGAATCACAAGGAAACTGGAGCGGGCCTTATAAACGGTGGCGTCCAGCTCCTTGTTCGATGCATGGCGTCCGTAGCTAACAGATGTCCACCTTCTGCTTCATGAAGCTCAGATGTGGGAGAGTTACCCACCCACCTGGATCCACCCTATCTAAGTTCTTCACAGATTGCTTTCTCCTAATGTTCTGTCAAAATCTTCTCTTTAGTAGCTCAATCCCATGAGGTCTAGTCCTGGATCTTACCTAGGGTTGTCTTCAGACCTCAAATACTGTATTCTGTCACTAGGTGTCGCTATTTGCCTCTCTTGCTAAGATCATAAAAGAAAGCTGGAAGTGCATATTATAGATATATATATAAAATATAAATAACGTCACCTAACGTATCTGTTCTCATAAGGACGCGGATGCACATGGAGACAGCAAGAAGATCAGCGCCTCCATCTCCCTTTTGGAATATAACCTCATTGTCCCAGCACGGGGAGATGTTCTGCTCCGCTATGTGGCCTGCACAGAAGACGATGCTCCTTACGTGCTAAACCAGACACTTTTCATGGACATGAACGGCGTCAGGTAAGGAGAGCTCCCACAGTACTGTTTGGTTCCTCAGGTGGGAGACACGGTTGATCCTTTGGTCCCTGAAAAGGGGGGCGGGCCTGGGGGCCCTGAGCAAAGGAATGATTGCACATCGAGTTGTTAATACTTGGTGTAGCATACATTTCATGTTTTGTGTTTTGACACAAAGGCAGTTTTTTTTTAAAGAAAAAACAGAAATTGGCAGGACAGGAGGCAGCCCAAACTCTTATGGGGGAAACAGCGTCACCTGGGGGCAGAACACAGCATTACAAGGCATTTAGCCAAACCCCTCTGAAGGCGAGACAGTTGTGGCCGCTGCGTGGTGAGGGCCTGAGTGCTGTGTTTGTGTCTCGTGATCAGGGAAGGACTTCTTGGAGGCTAACCGAGGCCTCTCCCCCTCCCCTTCTTCCTCTTCCCGGCTGAATTCTTGTTTGGCAGCTTTGCAGCGGCATTAGAAGACAAGCCGATTCACGTCCCCAGAGTTCAGCTGCATGGAAATGTCCACTTCTGGAACCACGATCGCCCCGTAAAAGAGAGGAAAGGCTCCTTCTTGGTCCTGCCCCTGGAGGATATCCGGAGAAGAGTCTTTGGTGTCCTCGGCCTGGACACCCTCCGGGACAAGAGCGGCCGAGCCCTCTTTGTCCCCCACGAAATCCGCTTCTATCAGGTGGGGCCCGCGAGGAACCTGGCCATGCCTGGGAAAGGAGGGAGCCCTGAGCGCGAGGCAAGGGTGGGCAACCCGGCTGGATCGGGCAGAGAGAGGGCTTTATAGAATCATAGAAAAGGGAAGGGGGAAGGGGGCCTACAAAGGCCATCCAGTCCAACCCCCTGCTCAACGCAGGAAGAACATCCAAGGATCTCTGCCAGGTGATGATCTAAGTTTTTCTTGAATACTCGCCAACTCCTGAGGCAGCCTGGTTCCACAGTCGTACTGCTCTAGCGGTTAGGAAGTTTTTCCTGATATTCAACCAAAATCTGGCTTCTTCTGAGCCCACGGTTGCCTGCCCTGCACTCTGGGATGACCGAGAGCAGATCCTGCCCCTCCTCTGTAGGACAGGCAGCCTTTCAAATATTTGAAATGTGCTTTACGTAGGCACAAGGGACCCCAGGGCATTTTTTTTAAAAGGAGGTCTGCTCCTTCTGAGCGGTCCCTGCCTGGGCTTTGTATCCTCAGCCCCCCTGATTTTATGGGCTACGTTGACTTCCCCCTCCCTCCCCGCACAACCTGTGTGATGCGTCTCTTTCCCAGGGAGTCGCGAATATGTTCAGCAGAGCCTATCACCACCTCCGCACCCGGGAGAGCCTCGTGCAGGTGATCTTCACAGCCCTGGAGTGGCTGTCCGCCCGGGCGCCCACCCTCCGCAGCATCACGGCATACTTTATGGAGCCTGGCGAGAACCGGGTAATATTCTGGCGGCCGGAAAGAAAGACGGCCCTAAGAGTTCACAGACCCCTTGATGGGGTGGTGGTGGGTGTGGAGGAATCCACCCTATAAATCAGGCAGGGGAGAGTGTGGTCCTCAAGAGATGGACGGACTACGACTCCCATCACCCCTCCCTCTCCTGATGCTGGCTGTACATGGGCAGGGATTCCTTGACCAGCCAGCAGGGGGAGGTGTTGCGCCGTTTGGTGGTTCTCCCGAGGCCAGCCGATGGCACAAGAGGTCAATCACAGAGCAGGAAATGTTAATGTGGACAGAAGGTTGTGGGTTCAGTCCCGGCCAGGGATCTGGAATGGAAAGGAATCGAGAGCAGGCGGCAAAGGTGTTTCGCCTCCTCTGCTCCCTGCTCCTTTTAATCAGCAATACATATCTCTGCTGGAGAACCCCAGCTACCGGTTCCCGGCTGAGATGGATGGACCTTGGGGGGAAAAAAAACCCAAACACTTCCTGTTTCTTATAAGAATGTCTCCCCTTTTCCTCTGTACGTTGAGGGAGGGGGGCTCTTCCCCTGTCGGACTGCAAAGCCTCCCCTTTTCTCTTTCCAAGATGTACGATTACACCCTGCGCAAAGCGTTGAGTTCGGATTTGAAGGGCCCAGTGGACATCCCTCCACCTCCAGCACCCGTGCTGAGTAGGAAGGAAAACAACTTCTCCAGGTGAGCGGAGGGGAAGCGTTCATGGAGACACCTGGGCAGGTGGGTGGGGGGAGCCAGGCAAGAGAGACCCTCCTTCAGATCATCTGGATTCAGGCCGGCTTGCAAAAACATTCTGGGCAATGTAGGGACCGCTGCCCACCTGGCAATGCAGGGACCGTTGCTAATACGAACTTGCAAGAAAGTCAGTTTTTTTGAGAATTCATTCCAAAACACTCTGCCCACGGGTTCACCGGGTGGCAGATTTTGAAGGCGACCCCCCCCCCCGCCCCTCCAGTGACTTTTCCAAGCATTGGTCAGATAACCATTTCCATGAACGTGGGGCTGCTCACTTTTATACCCACACTGGTGGGTGGGTGGGGGGAGCCCATAGTTTCAGGGCTACCTCACCAGGGCCCCCGTGTGCCCAAAATCACTTCATTTCCATGGGAATTTATGCCCCCCCCATTTCGTCCAACTGTAATTACGGATCAAAGACAACACCTATGCCTTTATTTCAGCAGAGGTTTGGAAAGCCTCCTCAGGAGTAAGTGTGTTGTGGACGAGGAAGAATGCCAAGCAGGCTCTCCCCAAGCGCCTCTCGGTTCTGCTCCAATCCTTATCGCATTTCCTTCATTTCCTATCATCCCCCGGTGCTTCTTGCTTATCTTTCCAGCTCAGCCTTCCCAGAGGCTCAACTTGGCCGAGATGCTGCCTGCCCTCTTTTAAAGCTGCAATCTTTATTTATTTATTTATTTTTGGGTGAAGTTCTGAGGAGAAAAGAGTTCTCCTCCTGCTGTCGAGGCTCAGCCAGGACCTCGTGAGATTTACTCACCGGACCGAGGGTCCGACTGGGGTCTTTGAGGGTCGAGGCAGGTGGATACTTTTGCCGCTATAACTGCCGAGGCCGGAGTCTTTGAGGAGATCCTACGGTCAGGAGGGAAGGCCGCCGAATCAGGACACATTCCCATTTGGCCCGAAGGCCTCTCCTTTGGCCTCCGAAGCAAGGGCCACGAAGCTCACCGGACCGCAAGGGTGGAGAATCCGGGGAGAATCCGGCACTTCCGGCCAGACTCCAAAGGGCCTTGTGACCACAGCCTGGAGGAGTTCCTTTCTTCGGACCTCGGCGGCCAGAATCCCCCATGGGCGGCTGGGGGATTCTGGAGTCTGTGATCCGAAAGAGGAAGCCCCCAAGGTCTGCAGAGGTTCCGTACCTCCGCCTCGGCTTCCAGCTTAGTGGCTGGTGGTGAGGAGGACAGAGGCTGATCCCTTCCTGGCTCTCTGCTTCTGTTCCAGAGGTTACCTCTTCAGGTGCATAGACTCTTCTCTCGTGGTTGCCGCGCACACGTATCAGGAACATCACATTGCGGTCCCGCTGAGGAATCCGAAGGGTCAGGCCATCCTGGTCTTTGACCTCAACCTAGGGCCCCGGGAAAGGCTGCCGTCTTGTGAACACAAAGACCTCCAGAAGATGCTCAAGATGGTGCAGGCTGCCACATGTGAGATTCTGAAGGAGGACAGTGGCGACCTGGAGCCGTACTACGTCTTAGGTACGGACCTGCTTTTGGGAAGCAGCCCGAGTCTGCGGCTGCTTGGCTGGTCCGGGGGGCCAGAGAGATTCCAGACCCGTTTTTGCTGGTTTCATAAGTACATCAATAGTGGGATGTGGTGGCGCTGCGGGTTAAACCGCTGAAGTCTCTGTGCTGCAAGGTCAGAAGACCTACAGTTGTAAGATCGAATCCACGCAATGGAGTGAGCTCCCGTCACTCATCCCAGCTCCTGCCAACCTAGCCGTTCGAAAGCATGCAAAATGCAAACATGCGAGTAGATAAATAGGTACCACCTCAGTGGGAAGGTAAACGGCATTCCGTGTCTAGTCACGCTGGCCACGTGACCACGGAGGATTGTGTGCGGACAAACACTAGCTCTATGGGTTGGAAATGGAGATGAGCACCACCACCTAGAGTTGGACACGACTGGACAAATTGTCAAGGGGAACCTTTACCTTTTACCTAAGCACGTTAAAAGAAACCGGGAGAAGCCAAAAAGAGTGAACGTCTGTAAGTCTTCAGAGGCGTAGAAACAAGCTGGGGATCTCTTATTGCAAGAAGTATGCACTCTGTAGATGCTCAGAAACGCCTTGACTTTTAATTTAAGTTTTTTTACTTCAGAGTCCAGGGATTGAGAAAAGCAGTTATTGGGAAGGGCCAGGAAATGGTGGAACTGAGAGACAGACTTAGAATTCAGCTTTAGAGTGTGTGTCAGACCGAGGGTGCTGTTATTTCCTCATCGGCCACAGAGGGTGGTAGTTATTTTGTACCAAGAGAAACGGCTTGTCTGTGGGTATCTTAGTTGTCTCGAACAGGTTTTTTTTTTTTTTTTAAAAAAAGCTGTGAACATTTCAGTAAGTCAGGCACGACCCCGGGGTGCTCTGATCGTCTCGTTTGTGATCAGCCATACCTAAGATGACTATCAACCACTCTGACGGACTCTGTAACTGCTGGACGGCCTCAGTGGTTTGGGCATCTTGCTCTGGAGGTCAGAGGTGGGGAGTTCCATTCCCTCTCTGAGCCTCCTTGACAGGAGCTGGACTTGAGGGTCCCTTCCAGCTGTGCAGCTGAGATGATGATGATGATGATGATGATGATGATGATCTCACTGGATCATGTTACAACAGGTGGGCTGTTTCTGGAGACGTTGCCCCTTTGGAGCAAAGCCTCTCCTTGCTTTGTTTCTGAGAGGGTCAGTTGGCTGAGAGAAGCTTCTGTTTTTGTTTGTTTGTTTGTTTGTTTGTTTTTTGCTGTGCATGCCTCCAGGTTTGCTCACTGACTCAAAGGCTTCCCCGGAAGGATCTGCAAAGGCCGGTAACAGCCCTTCTTCCATGTTGCTTTCTCGTTCCAGAGGCGGAGTACGTAGGGGACTGGAGGCGCGGGGGAGTCCTCTTCTACCGATTCATGCTGCAGGATTTGCAGAACTGCATCTGGAATCTCGACCCGTGGCTATGCTTTGGGGAAATTCAGTGCTTTCAACAGCCTCCGCCCCTGGTGCATACCATACTGAAGAGCGTCCTGTTGGTCCTGTACCCACAGTGGGCCGGTACGGAGGAGGTCGAGAACTGGAAGTGTTGCATACAGGTGGGGACCAAGCAAGCGGAATCCAAAGCGGGACCGCGGGCGCAGCAGGGGTGGAGTTTCACAGCTCCAGATCACGGCCCAGGGTTCATGAAGGGCCAAGGTGTACGTCAGAGGGTCACACACAACTCTTGGTGAAATCGCAATAGCATTTCAGAGACATGACTCTAGGCGGCCTTTGGGCCTGAGAAATCAGATTTGCAAACTGAGCCCATGTTTACACACACAGGACCAATGACAGAACAGAGCAAGCTAGTCTGCAAACTACAGGAGGCGAGGAAAAGTCCTGCCGTGGCAATCAGACTCATGGAGTCTCATGGAAATGCCGTTCGGCCCTAAAAGATACAATGCAGAAAAGCAGGGAGAGGGAAATGAATTGAACCCTTTTCTACTTCTAGCTGTAGAGCTTTACCGGAAGAGCTCTGGCCCCACATAAAATGGGACACCCCCAATTCCGCCAGTGCGTTTCCTATGTTTCGAACCAGTGTCCCAACCTGCTCCGGTCAGAAGTGCCAAGTGAGGCTTGAGAGCCTTTCTGGGAGACACTCAGGAGGGGAATGCAAAAACTCTCCCAAGAACAGGGACTTGTCAAGGGAGGCGTTAATGACCGAGAAGCCCCCCCCCCCAATGTCGCACTCTTTACTATCGAGTGAACAAAACATGATTATACAGCACCAAATCTTCTGCCCTCATTTTTCCCAAGCCCCTTCTTCCTTCTGATTCCGATTCTGCCTCCAGGAGGCAAACTGGCAAACGGCAAACAAATCACTCGGAACCGACCCCCCCCCCGTGGGGATCTTAGCTCTCGCAGCGGGCGGGCGCCGCACAACCTGCACAGACGACGACAGGTCCAGATTATGGGATGCGCATGTCAGGTTCCTTTGGGGTGGGCGCCTGAACTTGTCCAGGGAATAGAATGACAAAACCATGGCAAGTCCTGGGGGGGGGCTGCGTAGGGCTGTTCTGATGGTGCTGTCAGTTCTGGGGGCCCCCCCGAGCCCGCTGCTTTGAAGTCCCTGGATGGAAGAGAGGCAACGGCCGGTCTTTAGGTTTGGTGACCCTCCTAGTGATGGGCCCTGCAAAAGACGGACCCACCTTAACCAGCCCTGGGCACCGTAATGGGGATGCAAAACAGATTACGGCAGGGTGACCCTACTAAAACACCAGCAGCCCCAAAACAAAACATACAGGACTGTTGTTTCCTTTCAGGTCTCACTTCTTCCAGCTCTTAGGACCACAAGTAGTGACACATCTTTCCCTTCCCTGTTATACTCTTCACATGAACCCACATATCCTTGTGACTCTGGGTGGTCTTTCTCATCCCTTTCTGATCCTCTCCTCTCCCCCCTGACCCTCCTCTTCACTCTACAGAAGTTTGACGGAGAACTGATTGAAAACATTTGCTACTTTGATCCAACAGCCGCCTATGTGGTGGTTCGGCCGGAAATCCTGTACGCTTGCCTCCAAGGTAACTGTCGTCAAACGTGTCCAACCCTGGTTCATGTGGAAGGGCTGGAGGCCAAGCGGGTTGGGAGATGCCCACGTTCATGGGGGTGGGGCGGGTACGACTCCGCTGTGGGTTTCAGTCCAAACTTTAAAAGAGTTGTCCAAGGTGCCAAACAATTTTGTGGATTGTGTTCAGTCCCTTGGAATCCTGTTCTGCTCTGGGGGGGAAGTTGAAATCCTTGGGTGAGAACCTTTGCCCTTCGGTTTCCTCCTAGAGCTTTGTTTTTCGAGGTGGGGGTGCTTCTTAGGAGCCCCCCACCCCCACTGCAATCCCTTACAACTGGGATAAACCACCCCCCTAGGGAGCAAGGACACTTGCCAAGCAGCGCCAGGTGGTGCAGGCATGAAGGAATTGGGTTAAAAGTGTGGGGGGGGGGGACCCAGGAAAGACACAGTGAGCATCCTGGGGAGAAAGAGAGATCTTCAAAGCACAGCTTGGAAAAAGTCACTTCCCACTTTTTGCGTGGCAGCATCTAAAATCCTCCAGCCGGGATGGGAGGCTTTGAAATGTGCCTTCTCTTAAAAACATTGCTTTAAAGCGCAGCTCCGTGTGTTTCTTTAAGCCATTTCAGAATTGGCAAAGGGAGACCGGGGGGGGGGGGGGGAGGGACACCGGCCTCCTAGGTTTGGTTGCATCGGAGGGGACGGGTGACTCGAAAGAGGTGACCGTGAACTCTTCTGCCTTAAAAAAGCAAGAAATCCACACGGGTCTGTTTCAGGGGCACCTAGAAAAGCCGTGTGGCAGTTCGGCTCCGCTGCCCTAGAGCACCTGTTCAACTGGACGCAGACCTGCCTGGCTCTAATTCAGCTGGCCAAGAAGCTTCAGCATCATGAGAGCAGCGCTCCTTCCTCCTCGGCCCTGCTCACTCCCACCTTGTCCCGATCCCTGAGGTCCTCACAGATCTCGAGCAACCCAACTAACTCTCTCGCTTAAATCATCGGTGGCCGGTGGCCGGTTGCCGGAGAAGGCAAACAGGAGGTGCTTTGAAGGTCCACCTCTCCTTCCTGCGCCTCACTCATCAGAGCCCTTGTTGGTCCAGAGGTTCACTGTAAGCCTTCGCTAATCCTATATATATATATTTTTGAACATCGCCGGCTGGTTTTACGTTTAAGACCTTGGAGACCACCATCCCTCTCAATGTCTGATGTTTGTATAAACGTGGCTTTTTAAAAAATGAAATGACACTCCTTACACGTCGAGCCTAGACATTTCTGATGGTCACTGGGAAACAGGGGACCTTAAGAGACCAGGTGGCTTGTTCTTCACTTCCGTTTAATTCTGCAAAGGAAAAAAAAACACAAGAGTGGATGGGGATTAGAGGAGAAAGAAATTACAATAGCGTACCTCCGGTTTTACATAGTTCATGGAAATGATTAAAATGAACGTCCAGAAGGAAGAAAGACCTCCAGACCTGGGAGGGTGCCTTTGAGCAGCAGAAATGTCTCTTTCTGGCGTCCCCCCCCCCTTTTTTTCTTCTTGGTTTTGTTTAAATCATTCACAACTGGACAGGCTGAAGAAGAGAGCGCTTGTGTTTAACTTTATTAAAAGAGAAAACACACCTGGAGGCTCGTTTTACAATCGGCTTCAGCTTGAGCGGACAAAAAACACTTGAGCGCTCCGATGCGAGATTCCATCTTTGCCATCATTTATCTCTCGACGGAATCTTTTTTTAATAAAAGTCCGGGAAATTAAAACTGTGTCCCGGCCCCACCTTCCGTTCTTTTTAGCCGACAAAAAAAAAACACAAAACGGAACAGAACTCAACAACGGCGTATCTAACCAAATATTTGGTAGTTTTGAGAGTCTAAGTTGCTTTTAACGTTCCCTGATAAATTGATTATAGCGTTATTACAAGGCTGGATGGCTTCGATGATCTGACGTTTACTCCAACAGCAGGGTGTGAATATCCGGAGCAGGGCAGGGGGAGGTGAGATTGGGTGGGTGGGTGGAGATATTTTAAGTCGTTTTCCCGTGGTATTTCTGGAAACAGTCCTTAGCCATCGACGGACATCAAAAAGTCTCAGAATTTTTGGAGCAAGAAATTCTACATGAATAAATAGCCCTTTATTTCTTAAGGAAAGGAAGAATGGTCATTGTGTTCGTACATAGCTGGCAGGTGTCTCTTTAAAGGGAAATTTATAATACGGGTTTGTAGGCTGCTTGGGAAACTATTATCCATGCAATTCTATATGGATCCCTCTGTTACTGTGTGGTCTGGGGGGGCCGGATCCTGGCCTTTTCCTCTGCGCTTCTGGCGTGGATTAAAACAAGTCACAGCAAGCAAATCGATTCGGCCTGCAAACTGATTATAAAGTTTTTAAAAAATCAATGTATTGCCTAAGTTTTACTGATTATTTGCACGAGTTTTAAGTACCTTTATCAATTGAATTTAGATGCAGATGCTCCCTCCGTATTTATTTCTGAAGCAAAAGGTGTACATATTTTCTTTGATGGTGGGCATCCTTTTAGAAGAGGTGCTCATTTTTTGTGTGAGAGGAAAAAGGCTCCTTAAATTGGTACCGGCATTTTTGCCTTGTACCGTATATATATATTTTAAACCATCGGCTACCCCTTTATCCAGGACGGTTTCCGCCTGCTTTTTTAAATCAGTGGGTCAAGCCAACAAACAGCAGAATTTAGCTCGGGTGGATCCAGACCCCTTCTTTAAGGAGGTGTGCCCTATGTAGGATAGTGGGTCACCTCTGTGTGTGTGTGTGTGTGTGTGTGTGTGTGTGTGTGTGTGTGTGTGTGTGTGTGTGTGTGTGTGTGTGTGTGTGTGTGTGTTGGTCTAGGCAAACACACCTTTATCTGTGTGCATTTTGTGAGTTTGCCTAGATCTAGGCACATACACACATTGCCAGGAGCACTCTCTGCGTGTGTATGATCTGATAGTTGTGTGTATTTTGTGTTTGTGTCTGTGCCTATATCTACGGACACACACACACAGACAAGAGATCGCTAGAGGCTGGATCGGGATCCGTGTGTGTGTGTGTGTGTGCGTGTGTGCCCTCGCCTCGGGGGCCTCCTCCTGAGCATGTGCAGAGGGCCTCCCGCTCCCGGCCTGAGGGGGGCAGCCGCGTCGAAGGCCGCCCAGCCGTTGGTGTGTGGGTGGGTGTGGGGGGGCGGCCGACGGCGGCGGCCTTTGCGTGCAGGGTGTGTGTGTGGCTGTGTGTGTGTGAGAGAGAGAGAGACTGTGTGGGGGGGGGCTGGGGTTGTGGGGAGGATCCAGCTATCCCATCCGGACGGGGGCGGCGGCGGCGGCGGCGAAGACGACCGGAGCCCTCCTCCTCCTTCTCCTGCCTGCCTCCCCGCCTGCCTGCCTTCTTTTGCCCGGCGGGCGTGAGGCGAGGCCCGGCTCCGAGCAGAGGCGAGGCCCGAGGCCCAGAGCGGGCCTTCTAGGCCAGGCCGCCAAGATGGCGGCGCCGAGCAAGCAGTGAGTTTGCGTGTGTGCTTGTGTGTGTGTATGTGTGTGTTGCGGGGTCGGGTGGGGGAGAAGGAGAAGGGAAAGGAAGCCCCCCCCCCTCCCAAGGAAAGGCGGCCGGGCGAAGGAAGAGAGGGGGGGAAGAAAGGGCGCCTTTTGGGGGGGGGGCTCGACGAAAACCGCCCTGCGGAGGCGACCCACAGAAAGGGCGGGAAAGGGGGAAGGGAGGCTGAGGGGGAAAAAAAAGAGGGGCCCGCCATTGAGGGGGGGGCGGACGGGCGGGCAGGAAAGCGAAAAGGTGAGGGGCTCCCCGTGGAAGACAAAGATGGAGGCCGGGGCGAGGGGGAGCGGGCGGGAAAGCCTCCAGCCCTCTATTTCTTCCTTCCTTTCTTCCTTCCTTCCTTCCTTCCTTTCTCCCAAGTAATCTGTGTTAACGTGGGAAGCTGTCTCTTGGTTTCTTGAAGAACAAGGGGGCTTCTGAGCATACCTAGAGTCCTCCCCCTCCTCCTCCCGCTTCTCAGGAACCCAGTGGTATCCTGTGGGGGAAATGGGGGTGACTGGGTAGGTGAGTGAAGGGAGGGAGGGGGAAAATATATATGGGGAAAAACATACAGGTATTTTTTTCTTCGTCTTTGGGGGGCTTCATTTAAAGGGAGGGAGTTTTGTTTCGACTACAACGCCCATCCTCCCTGGCCTGCGGGCAGGAGTGACATCCAGAGGTTGGTCCACACAAAGGGGACGAAAAAACGCTATAAATAAAGGAGAGAAGGTTTCCTTGTTAGTTTCTGGAGGGGCTGTGTAAAAATAAGATTTTTGACATTTTGGCCTATGAATGAGAAATGGAAACACAGATACTGTATAAAATCATAAGGGAAGCAGGGGAGGGAAACAATTACAGATGAAATTTGCTGTAAAGACCTTTGTGTGTATAAAATTTATATATAAATAAAAAAAATGGCTGGTGTTGGGAGTACTTTTTAAAAAGTACCTACAAAATGGCTCTGAGGCAGCCTTAATACCATTTAGGTATTCAGCATTTTAAGAAGAGATTCTTCTGCATCAAACTGTATTAAAAGAGAAATAAATAAATAAATAAATGATCCCCCCAGCTCCAAATTTTATACAGTGTTTATTTTTTTAACTTGGGTTTTTTTTTTTTTTTTGGCTTGGGTTAAACTACAGGATTTGGAACATTCTTTAGAAAAGCGGGGGGGGGGGGGGGAGAGAGATTATATGTTTCATGTCTCCCTGGTTAATTTCTTTAAATGAGTGACATTGCAAGATGATGCACAAATTGGAATAGATAGACAGGTAGATAGATATAAAAGCATAACAACGAATGTACACAGAAGCACACAATAAATATGTTTATAGAGGAGATACCCTGTTTTCCCGAAAATAAGACCTACCCCAAAAATAAGCCCCAGTTAAGTTAAACCCACCCTCCACCCTTGTGCAGCAACCAGAAGAAGATGACATGACTTTCTTTGAATAAATGTAGCTTGTTGTATATGAAAAAATAAAACATTTCCTGAAAATAAGCCCTAATGAGTTTTTTGTAGCAAATATTAATATAAGACCCGGTCTTATTTTTGGAAAAACATGGTATATATTTTAGTGATTAGTATTAGTTTTCATTATCTGTGTATGTATGATGGATGCACATATGACTTTGTAGTCTCATAAAATGAACAATCTAGGCAGTATTGCAACCTAAAACCGATAGAAGACAATGGAAACCATCAAGTTTGATATTAAATATCATGTCTCTTGAAGCTACCCTCTGTACGCCAGACGGAGGAGGACAGAAATTGCAGAGACTGGGGGTACCGACTGTGTTTTGGGCAAAAGTTCCCGGAAATCCTAGTCAACTCAACCAGCTGTCAGAGCGTCTGGGAGTTGTAGTCTAAGAAGATCTAGGGCAGCGGTTCCCAATCTTGAGTCCTCAGATGTTCTTGGACTACCACTCCCAGAAGCCTTCACCACCTGCTATGCTGGCTGGGATTTGTGGGAGTGGTAGTCCAAGAACATCTGGGGACCGAAGGTTGGTAACCGCTGATCTAGGGCAATGTTGCTGTACGCGGCCGTTGGTTTAGGTGCGCACAAGGTGATGTGCCTTGTTTCCTAAGCTGTCCATACATATCTCTTACATTATTCTGCACATTGTTTTAAAATAATTAGGCTGTAATCATTTGCTAAGACTTTGGAACATGGATTCAGTTGTCATTTGTCTCTTTGCAGATATGGCCTCATATTCCCAAAGAAAGCACAACAGAAGACTTTTGTCAAACATGCCGTCTTTATGGATGACTCTGACGAGGAGGTTAGTTTCCTCACAATTTGGTCTGTGCGTTACACAAATATCGTACTCTAATTAATCTGTAAGCTATCCAGCACTGCTTCGCTTCCCTTTAATTGTTTTAAGAAGGCATGATTTTACTCCAGTAGCTTCTGCATATAAATGTATGGGCATGCACCATTGTATTGAGGAATTTCAAATTAATATGAATATGTTTACAGTTAGTATTTCTCTTCATTTTTAGGAAAATTGTTGCGAACTGAGCGTGTTTCATGATAGCTAGTTTATACCTGGCCTCCCTGAGTTTCATTCTGTGACTTACCTTATTCAAAACCTGCTTGCACTCTCGTTGTTTCATTGTGATGGTGAGGTATTCTTGGGCTCCTTAAAGCACTGCTACTTCAAGTAACGGTTGTGTGAAGTTATTACATGAAAGAATGGAGAATTCCATTGTCTTTCAGGTAGAAATAGGCCAACCTGAGCACATAAAATTCAGCACAAAAAAAGAGAGAGAATTGTACAAACAGAACAAGGTTGGTCCTTCAGAAAAAGTGGTACTAAATGATTATTGCTAATATAACACCTGGATGTTTGTTGCTTGGTTTTGAATATGTTGCGTACCAATTAAAAACCTCATTCCCCAATATTGGAACCGAGTGGCATGAAAGCAAAAGAGTCATTGGCTCTATGAGGAAAATGAGCGCCAGAAGATCCCGAGGGGGTGGACTGAATCTTGCCTTATCACTTAATAATAGTCTCGTGCTATTAAGTCAGTTCCAGTTTAGGGTGACCTTTTTCAGAGGTATTCTAGGTATAATGTACTAAGAAGTTGTTTCCCCTTCTCTTTCTCTGGGGGGGCACCTGGGACTAACGTGCAGCTTGCCCAAGTCCCCCCCCCCGGCACTTCTCCCCAGGAGGCAAATTGGGGCAATCAAACTCCCAAACTCTGGCTCCTGAGCCAGAAACCTAAAACACTGAGCTTATCCAACCAGCTACAGTACTTTATAATTTAGCTTTTTAAAAATCCAGGGCTGGATTCTTTTCCCCCAGTAGAGGGTGCTGCCTGCTGTTGTTTAAATTTCTGTTGTTTCTATTATACTTTACGAGTGAGCAGACAATTTATGCCCAGTGTGGAAGAGCTACACAAATATTTGTGAATATATTTTCACACACACAGAGGTGCAGCATATCTTCTTTCCATGCACTTACCAATCGGCTTTGTTGTTATGTTCCAGTTGGAACGACTTTCAATGTAACGTTCTGGCTGGGGCCAAACAATTGGTTTCAGGCACATGTAAAGAGCCAGGCGTTGAGTTCAGTTTGCTGTGTCACACTAAGGGGTGGTTTAGGAGCACCTGGGGGGGGCGGTGGCAGTGGGGGAGGCTGTAGATCAGTGGCAGCATTGGTGTTGTGTATAAAAAGCCACAGGCCCCCATCCCTAGAAGCCCGGGGAGGGGGGAAATCAGCTGTGGAGTGTGCGTGCGTGTGAGTGACGGTGAGATGCAATCTGATGAGGAAGTCTTGAGAGCTGCATTTTTCACATCTCTCAGATTTTGTGGGTCTGATGAAGTGTGAAGCCGTTGTCGTGGGGATCCTGCACTTCTCTAGAAGTTGTTTAGCTTCCGTTCCTGCCACGTTTCATCCCATGAGCTGTGCTAATGAAAGCCGACAGGTGTTATAGCCAAACTTTTGGCGGCACGCATAAGGGAAACGGGGCAGGTCTTAGCACCAGCACGTCCCCCCCCCCCCCCGTGAACACAGCCAGCGCTTCATTAACCAGCAGCAGTCTGCCGCTGGCACTTATACAGTTTCCTTGCTGCAGACATAAATTAGGAGTACATAGGATTCTGTCTGCTATATATTTAATGGCATTTTAAGATATAATTTATGAAGCTGTCCATCTCTCCCCCGCCCTCATTTTGTAATGTGTCTTGTGTCCCTTAATTGAGAGACATGTGGGATTCAAAGGAAACAAAATAAATGATAATGTTTAGTGTTCATTAGGAAGGCATTAAAGTGCTCACCCTTGTACCGGTGGATGTATAAGGTCATTAAAAGGTTCTGAGTGGCAGATCTGTGTAACTAAAAAAGTTTTCTAGCAACGTCCTAGGGGTTGCATTAACTAACAACAGTCTTTCAAGTATGCCATTAACCCCTCCTCTCTTCCTTCAGAACAGTATAGTCTTGGCTAGATCCTTTTTTGCTGATAAAAATAGGAAATGGTTTACTAACCTGTAGTTTTTATATACTGCAGAAGTGGTCTTTTCACCTGGATGCACCATTACTGACAGGGTTAGGTGATTGCCCATTGGTTTTGAACAGCATTAAAACTTGACAGTGGATGGCTTGAACAAGCCGTCTTGTCAGCCAAGAGAACAACCTCTTAATGCCCTTTGATCAGGCATGGTTTTGCAAAGTATGGGGGGCAAGGACTATCCTACAGAACATCCCATATTATTTCACAGTCCACAGAGTAGTAATAAATCCAGCGACTGCCTTTATCGTCAACCAAAATAAAAAGAGATCATTTTAAAAAAACAAAATTACTTTATTAGTTCAGTAATAATTTTAGGCCTTTTCAGATAAGAAGCTGTGTTTGGGAGGGGTTTCATTTCCTGCTCGCTCCCTTATCAGCAAAAAGTACTCCGTGCATGTCTGAAGATGGTGTATTTATAACTGAACTCTAATAAAGTCCATGGCGGCAAACCTACGTACCTGACTCGGCCGTGGCGATCAAATATTAGATAGAAAACTTTTGTTCCTTTTAAAAAAATGTTAACTATGCATATTTTATTAGGATCGTCTTCTGAGCCTGTTAGTATTGAGAAGGAGCCGTTCGCTTGCAATTCTCAGTTTCTGTAGCAAAGACGGAGTTGAGTAGGAATCTCTGCCAGAGGTAGCCAGACTCTGCAGGGTTGCAAACCGAAGAGGGCCAAAGTTGATTATTTACCAGCGTGCTTCATTGTTAACGATAATTTCTTACACTGAGGCAAATCTTCAGAAACGGGTTAATAATAAACGTTGAGAAATAAAACAATAAGCCCATTTTCTATAGAAATTGACATGTTTTCCTCAGAGTTTTATCTAGAAAAAAGTAGCCCAGGTCTCAGCGTGATCAGACAGGCTGCAGTCCTGTACGTAATATGTCATCCAAGCTTACCTGTGAGTAAGGTCCACTGGAAATCAAGCGTAAAATGATTTGGTTTTCTCGAAGCAGTGGGGCGTGAGTGCTTTCTTGGTGAACAGCACCTTGCTGCTGGCTAAAAACAACCGATCAGTCTGCAGAAGCACACCAGGCGTGCTTTTCCCCACGGCAGATGAGATAGATGCTCAGTTCTTTAAAGATGTGGCCAAGTCTGTTTTCAGTACTCCCCTGTACAAGCAGACAGAGAAAAGTTTTTGGAAGTGTCCTTTAAAAGAAGACGTGAGATGGGTCGGTTTGATCGCCCGCCTGCCCTCTTGATGTGTACAAAGTGTGCCTATGTGTGCATTTCCTATATCAGAGTGGCTGAGGGAAATAGGTCATGGCTTCTCTCCCCTCCCCACCCCCCATCCCCGGACTCAGATCCACTTCTGCTATATCAGAGTGGGCCTGGGTGGGGGAGAGGGTGGATATGAAGTTAGCACAAACTGGAAGGAGCCAAAGGAAAAGAAAGAGTGATTTTGGTTCCCTTTAGGGCCCTTTCCACAAGTTAGGTGGGAATGGGCTCCAGAGAGAGAGGGAGAGAGAGAGGGAGAGAGGTATTCGGATCACCTCTAGTCTGGTCTTTGTGCAGTGCCTTTTTCCCTCTGTGGGCCCGTCTCTTTTCTGGAGGCAGCAGGAGAAGAAGGAAAATGCAGCGAATAAAATACAGTCATGTTTTGGGGAGATCATGTCGCAGTTGCAACCTTGGGAGCAAACTCTGCAGTTCTCTTTCTCTCTCTGGACGAGCACATTTCATGATGCTTCCACACAGGGTTCAGAGAGCCTTCCCCCCCCCCCCCAAGGTATAAGAGCTCTAAGCTTTGTGCCTACAAAAAAAAAAATACCCTGCTTGTGGGCAAAAAAAGAAATCCCTCATCAGGTTTCTGACTTTGTGTGGTTTTTTAATAAACGACCTGTTGATAAGTAGAAATAATACAAAAGTACAGGAAGTTCTCATCTATCAATCCTCGCAGCACAACAGGAAATTGTCACCCATAAAGCCCTGGAAGAGGTGTTTGTGTTGGCATTGTTTTCCTTAAACTTCCTTACCAGCTCGCCAAATAAACGGCAGGTGGACCTCTTGAGCTGTTTTATTTACCCAAATTGAGGCCGGTATCTTACTTTTATTGTTTGTGTATCTCCAGACCCCGCAGCCCACTTGCAGCTTACAGGAAGGTCTGGAGAAAACTATGGTGGTTCTTAAATATTTTTATGTCGGGGAGAGAGGTTTATGTAGGAAGATAATTTTTATCTTCTCTTCTCTCTGAAATTCTGGTGAGATACTTTGGAGTCCTTTGCTTCTAGTAAACTTTGCTGCCTCAAAGTCTCCATGTAGGTGGTGTGTCTTCCTTTGAAGCTTGAGAGAGGGATTTCTTAATCAGTCACATCAGGAAGTTTACCTCCGCCACCCCCATGTCAAAATTGATGTTTAGATTGTATGGATTTGATTTAGAGCGTGGACAGGGCTCTGGAGAAGGAAGGGCTAGGCCGTCGTTTTAGAGCATTTTCTTTGCACGCAGAAAGAATATCCAGGTGCTGTCCCTCCCTGGCCTCCCTGATGATGGTAAAAATGTTGGTAGTGGAAGAGCTGCTGTCCAAAAATATCATTTTGCCAAGGCAAGGAAGCAAGAAGAAAAAGTGTCTCTTGAATCTGTAGCCTCTTGCAGACCACTGTATCCCCTCAGTTCTCTTTTCTAATGCATGCATCAATGAGATGGCAAAATGAACTCTTACTACGTCAAACCTCACAGGGTTGTCATAAGAAGGGCGAGGTATCCCATATTGAATTTACAGAAGGAGAAGCAGGATATCATAGGCAAAACAGACACAAAGGGAATGCCTTTGGTCATGGCCTCCTGTACAAAACTGTGCATGTCTACCCCTAGTGTTGCGTAAGGAGCTGGCTACACTAGCCTTTTCCAGATTCGTTGGAAGCTTTTTGTGGAAGAAGCTGGGAGCATTAATGTGATTTTCTTTTGTTACGAATTAGGGTGAGTGCTTCACAGAGAGGGGATTAATTTAATTTAAAGAGAGGGAGAGAGAGGTGTTACAGCACCCTTCACCTTTCTTCCACCTTGCCAAGATGTTGAATATCTAATGGCTAATCTTCTTGAGCGAGGGGTGAAATGAGTGCTGGAATGTTTAAGCAGAGCCTCTTTGGTTTTTTCAGGTAGAGTCTCTGGAGATGCCACGTAGAATTGAAGCAGAGATGTATTCAAAAAGTGTGTAAGACGTTACAACATCCCAGGTGGCATTTGGGCCTCAGGGGATGGAACCTTGTGAGCGAGAGAACGGAAGGGGATGGCTGTAGCTTCAGGGCTGAGGAGGTGTGTGGTAGAGAGAGGGGGGGGGGTCCTTTTCTGAAGCCCTCTCCCCTTGCTTCTCCCCTCCCTGCCCTGCCATCCACAACTCGGGCTTTGATTTCAGGCAGGACAGAGTTGCATTCAAAGACCCAGCTGGTTTTCCACATCTCCACCTTCCTCTGAAAGGGATGCAAACTCTCTCCCCCTAGGTGGTAAAGAAAATGTTTCTAACCTGAGTGTCTGGGCGGGTAGTGGCAGAGAAACCGGGTTGTGCCTGGTGCTTTGTTCTCTGGAACGGCACGGAATCTCCTGAGTTTTAAGCCTACTTTTCGTTTCTTGGTCATACGGCCACGTGACAGAAAACTGGGAATTGGCTCTCGCGTTAAGAGACCGAGTTCTAGTCAGTTCCATGAAAAGTTATCCGAGTTGTCCCAGTGTTGCACACCTGAATGGGAACGCGTGGTGCCCCTGGTGCTTGAGGAGCATTTTTGAGCCTTAATGAGTTGGACCATCTGGGGCTGCTTTTTTGTCCAGTGGCAGGCGGCACGATGCCTTTGGGACGTTTGCAAACAGCGTGTGAAGTGCCTCCCTTTGCTGCTTGTCCTCCATCCTTGGTATGCAAGGATAGATTTCCCTGATGAGAAATGGCTTTCCCTTTTTATCCGTCTTCCCCTCTCTCTTGCCAAATTACACCTGAGCAGTTCCTATGTTCATCACCTTAATTGCACAGGCTTATTCAAGCATTGGCTTGGTGCTTGAAGGAGCTGAGAAGTCCGTGAACTGGAATGGAAAAGGAACAGGATATTTACGTCCTAGTAAATGTGATGGGTCAGATGCCCAACCATGCCATATTCTTTCGAGTTAGCCTAAAGGCAGCGCCCTTGTCTTAGTGGTAAATTTTTAAGTACGATGCAGCCGATAAAGGGGTTTGACTGAAATTTGGTGCTTCATCAGTATCATTTAATGCTATAACTCGTGTCCCAGATAACAGTTAAGCACATATGATTATCAGTGTTTTTATTATTGCAATAATTGTTTGATAAGACATTAGAGGATGAGGATGATTTCAAGTACTAGGAAATGATTGATCAAAATTATGAAGTTACTTTAAATAGGCAAACTGGCACAGGCCAGTCTCGTATATAGAAGAAACAGAGCAAAACCTAGTATAGTTTTTCTTTAAATGGTTTATCTTTTGTATTCCGGGACAGGATTTCCAGGTTATGTAAGTTAGATGTGTTTATGCTTATTGGACAGTAGATTGATTAGAGGTGGATAAGGATGTTGTGTGTAAGTGAAGCATTTGTGTACTTAAACCTTTTGCTCCATCTGAAGAGGTTTGCACTTCTTAGCTATTGTCTTTAAAAAAGGTCCTCTCTTTCAACAACAACAAAACCCCAACACAACTTAAACATCAGCGGAGTGCAATTAAAAAGCTAGGTAAGTTTTGTTGACAGCCCTGTTTACTGTCAGGGGCAAGAGAAATAAGGCAAACAGCCTTTGGAAGAGTAAACTGATAGTTAAAAGTCTGCCTGTCTGTCTTTTTGTTTGAATTTGTAATGTGCCATGGTGAGTCAGCTTTTTCCACCTTTTTTGCATTGGATAACAGTACAAAATAAAAATTACCAACTACAAATTTTCCATTAAGGTTTTTTTTGGCATTACAAAGTGCTGGTGACACCATTTCTCTCTCTTTCTCATTTGTATGAAGAGCTAGAGCTCTATATGAGTCATGAGAAGACTGGAAAACTACAAGAGCCGCCAGCATGTCAAAAAAGACATTTTTCTTCTTCTTACCTTGTCACCTGGATCATGGCCACGGGGGAATATTCGATAACTAACATTCTGTAAACAAGTCGAGTGATGTCTTTAGTTAATTATACCTCTTTGCAAACAGAGGAACTTGGAGACCCATCTGCAGCTAAGGAAGAGCCAGAAAGCAGGAGAGAAATGAGATGGGCGTCACTGCGTTAGAAGTGAGGGAACTGCCTTCTGCCCCAAGTGAACAGGATCGCGTCCATTGCCGCATTCTGTCTATGGTGTAGCCTCCTTGTGGATGCCGGCCTGGTTAGAACATGCTTAGTAGAGCATGATGACCGTCCAGCACTCCCTGCCAGGTGGAGGGGCATCCCAGTGCCACTCCTGAAGCAGTTAAGAGTTATACGCAATGAGGGTAGGGGACGGGGGGGGGGGGGGCTGAGGGCAGCTGCGGCCTTGCAGGATTTCGGGTGGACACGCACGGCCCAACTCTGATCCACAAGAAAGGGTTGAGCTCCTCTGCCTTCAGGGTCCAGGCTCTCTCTTCGCCTCAGCTTCCATTATGGATCATGTACCTACATGATCTTACCTTTAACCTCTCCAGGGAAGTCGTTCCCCACACAGTGAACAGATGCTGAATGAGAGCTGGCAGTTTCTGTGCCATCTTTAAACACATTTACTCTTCAGTCTCCCTGCATGCATCAGAGCTTCATGTATAGGAGGAGGTGTTCTTCAGGCTCCATGATGTGTGACTGCATACTCATTTTACCAATGAAATAAAGAGTTTGATGCTGGTTCATTTCCTCAAACAGGCTTCGTATTGTGCAATTGTTGCTTCCGCCCCCCCACCCCCGGTCTTTTTGGAACGTATGATTCAATTTTTAGAGACAGTTTTTTAAAATTTATCTCCTTGGATGCAACTGATGGGTCGTTCTTTGAAGATTTCCCATGCGTTCTTAAAAATGTCTTTGGACTGTTTTGAAAACAGATAATCTTTCAGGCCCTTGTAATGGTCTCATGGAATTTACTGGGATTGACTCTCAGGGAAGCATGCATAGCCTTGCAACTGTACTTAATGATATATTAAGCAGGCTGTGCCAAAATAAGGATAATTTATTTTATTTGTAACTTATTTTTATTAATTTTTTTTTCATGGCAGTCCTCAGTGGGTGAGAGTCTTCAGCGGGAAGCCTTGAAAAAGCAAGCGATGAAACAGGTAAGTCACCTCTGTGTGTGTGTGTGTGTGTGTGTCTGTCTGTCTGTCTGTCTGTCTGTCTGTGTCTATGTGTGGGTGTTGGCTTGTTTGCTTGCCTGCATGTCAGAGGTCTTTCTGGCTAAGAGTTGGACCAGAGAGAGAGAGAGAGAGAGAGAGAGCCTTCTGTTCCAGGGAGCCTACTGTCACATTCAGAACAGGGCAAAGCTGACCTTCTACCATCGTGCATTGATATTAATGTTAGGTGTTTTTTTTTTTTAATATTGGTGCTCATCTTTAGAAGCAAGGTAATAATAAACATATTTTTTGAGAAAGAAGTTGACACTAATGTTTGTGAGAGCTTTGTAGTTTTTAAATTGCCTTACACTGGGGACACAGAAAATAACCTTTTTTAAAAAAAATAGAGTTTTAAAAATACCCTTTTAGTAGGATATTGATGTACTGTGCAAGTGGAGAGGTTTATATCTGAGTACGCTGCCTGGTTGTTTTTTTGAGTGTGATTTATGTTCTTACACACCACTTCTCTCCTCTTGGCATCTGTCCTGGACCTCACTATCTTCCTTAGTGAAAGGGATGTTGCTTGTTTTAGAGTTTAAACTTTGCATTTCCATGATTTTATTTATGTGAAAGACGGTTCTGTTGTTATACAAGTCTGTTTTTCTTGTGGTTCTTTTGGTTATACTCACACTGTTATGGAAAAAAAAATGAACCTGTTGCAAGCTACGTAGCAGGTTGCCATAGATCTGCTTGTAGTTTACACAGGGCTGCAAAACGTGGAGACCAATTTAGCATCCAGGCTGTAAAAACCAAGAGAGACAGATTTCTTCTTTGAAATCAAGGAGAGTTTCCTCACATGAATTTTATTAAACGACTTGTATTTTGGAATGGAAGCGCAGTACGCTCTGAGAAGGACAAAAAAACGGACGGGAGTGTCTGGTGTTTACTTTCCCCCCCATCCTTGGGTAAATCATGATGGAGAGAAAATTGCCATAGACCAAAGGGAATACACTCTCAAAAAGGTGTATGAAACATGGAATGTAGGAGAGAATAAGACTGTTGTTGCCATGCAGTGGAATCGTGTGCACATATATATTTTCTTTGTGGGGAGTGGGATGGTGGCCATCCATCAGAGCTTTGAGTTCACTTAGTCTCACATTCAGGATTCCTGTTCTGTGGAAAGAGGGGTGCGCCGCATCTTGTCTGGACATTCTTGGTCATGAACAAAGTCTTCAGGGTTGCACCCCAACAGGTGCCCCAATACCTCCCGGGTTTCTTTAGCGAAGGGGAGACAAAATGCAGAACCATGAGAGCCTTCTGTCCTAGCGCTCTCTCTCTCTCTCTCTCTCTCTGTGTGTGTGTGTGTGTGTGTGTGTGTGTGTGTGTGTGTGTGTGTGTGTCTGTCTTTTTTGTTTGTTTGTTTTAAACCAGATACCAGGCCGGATGCCCTTGAGCGCATTCCCAGTCATGGTGGGATGCTTTTTGAGCGAGAGAAGCCCAGGGCGACCATATGAGAATGGCCATTTTGGCACTGAGGGGCTGAGATAAACTTCCAGGCTGGCAAGAAGGCGTGAGGGGTGAAGAAACAGTCCATGTCTTTGTAACCAGAGATTGCTGGCAGAGAATAAAACATTGCTGTTATATAATGTCTTTTGTTTTGTTCTTTTTTTTTTTTGAGACTGCACTAGCTCCTTAAACATTTCTCTTAATAAAACACTTTTGTTTGTAGCATCTGTCTTAACTGAGATAATTATAGATAGGACTGGCTTCCTCAAAGACTCTAATGAAAATGCCACAACCCTTCTTTCCTTCTCTCACATTTTCTTTTAAAGACCAAGCTGGAGATCCAGAGAGCCCTGGCCGAAGACTCCACGGTCTATGAATACGACAATATTTATGATGACATACAGCAAAAGAAGGCAGAGAGTCAGGCCAGCGTGCTTGCAGGAAAAGGGGAAAAAAAGGTCCATACCTGGAAATGAGAGTGACGTCCGCCTTTGCCTTTCTACGCTCACTCGCGAAAGTGTTTGGGCTGTCAAAACTCTTGACTGCATGTGGTGGGCGGTAGGAGGAGGGATGTGGGGCCTCTGAAGGGAAGGGAAAGACCTGATCCAGGGTGGATTTAAGGTCAGCCCTGCCTGCATATAATGCCTCATGGAAAATTCAGGTAGGGAGGGATCTGCGGCTGCTATTTGTCATCCCAGCGACAGTTGTATTCTTACAGATTATGTAATCTCTGCTGAGCGCAGCAACTCCAAGGGCTGGGACCCTCTTCCAATTTCAAGGACTAGGAAGGGAGAGATACGGGGGAGTGACTTCCAAGAGACCCCAGAGGGAAGCCATAGCAGAGACGTGAGCTCAGGCCTTACAAATCAGAGCACATTTAGTGGATCACATTGGCCTCTTTTGCAGATTAGGGGTTTTTTTGAGGGGGGATGGGAATAGGGGAGAATAAGGGTAGAAGAGGACAATTTTCATACTTATAAGGTGTCCAAAGTTGCCTCCCATTCTCCTTTGCTCTTCTCTGCAGAAAGATGGGCACACCTTCACTGTGTATGTGGATTTTGGAAAGGCCCAGAAAACTTCAAGGTGTTTTCTGACAGAGATCTCAAAGAGTTTACAGGAGAGGCTTTGTGGGACAGGGATCTTCCCGCAGAATGAAATTAAGGGGGAGTCAGGGCGTTGGTTCCTGCCGTTGTGGTGCTTCTTGATGATGTACCACATTTCTCCAGAATGCAAGGATAGCCTCACGATTACGGTATCTCTGGTAGGGGCTGGTGATAGGTGCAGGTTTTTGAATGGCGTGGGAGCCAGCCAGAGTTTGGCCGGACCTCTGCTCAAGATCCTTGGGTTGTATCAATGGGGATACAACACAAGGTGATGCCATCGATATTCTGTGGTGTTCTTGGTGGCTCTTGTTTCCTGCCCCCTCCCATGCCTTCGTGGCCCTTTGTTCTTTCAGCCCAAGTACATACAAAATATACTCAAAGCTGCCGAACTGAGGAAGAAGGAGCAAGAAAAGAGGATGGAGAAGAAAATCCAGAAGGAACGCGAAATGGAAGGACACGCCTTTGATGACAAGGAAGCCTTTGTAACGTCCGCCTACAAGAAGAAGCTCCAGGAAAGAGCCCAAGAGGAAGAGAGAGAGAAGAGGGAGGCTGAGATTGAAGGTGAGGAAGAGGAATAGGTGTTCTTCCCGTTCTGGGCTAGGTGGGCAAGACTGCAAAATTTGCCTCTCCCCCCCCCCCCCAGTTTTCTAGAATGTAGCTATCTTTCTTCTTCTTCTCTTCCTTCTTCTTGCTAATGCTTTATCTTCTTTGATTGATGTCTTCTGGAGGAGATGGGAAGAGGGAAACTACCTACTCGTGTTTGTTTTTTATTCTTTTAGTAAAGCTTGGAAGCCACTTTGGGCTCTATATTTAATTGGAAATGTGGGATATGTAAAACAGTTAATTATAAATAAAACAACAGCAATAAATTAGTTTCAAGCCTTTTTCGATTCTCACAAGACATGTTACCATGCCTTTTGTGAGGTAAGTCAGGCAGAGAAAGACATTTGCCCAAGGTTTATTTGGTAACGTGTGACAAAAATCTTCCTTTTCGAAGCAAACACATTTGAGCTGCTGTAGACACACACACTCCTTTTTAAAAAAAACTAGGTATGAACAGCAGCCATACCTAAATTTCTAAAGTTAGTGAAGCTGCTTGGGAGAGAAAAGTCTCTGGGAATACTCATAACCCACCTCTGGGTTATGAGTGGAGATGGGCACAAAAAGAGGAGCTGGAAAGTCATTCCTCAAATATGGATAAACTGATGGCTGCTCTTGAGGGTCAACCAGAACATTTTAACATTAGAAACATTAGATCAGAACATTAAAGGGTTCTCAATCAGAACATTAAAGGTGGCTCAAGACATCCCTCGCACAAATGGGGTGGAACTACTGCCGAGCAGGGGATAATTTATGGCCCTGTCGGATCAGTCAGTTTTGACAGCGGGTCTCCTGCACTGTACCATCCATATGTAGGTGTATCATATTGAAACAGATTACAAAGTTTCAAAATGATACAACGTGTCATTTTGAAACTTACAAAGTGTCGCATCCTGCAGTGGATTGTTAATGGTTTTATCTTTTCTGTTCTTTTAGCATGCCTGGATGTGACCAAGCAGAGGGATCTCAGTGGTTTTTATCGGCATTTCCTAAATCAGGCTGTGGGGGAGGAAGCAATGCCTGAATGCAGCCTTCGTGAAGCCAGGTAAGCTTGGCACAAGGTGGGCATGCTGGCAGCGGGGTTGGAGGGAGAGTGTGGTTCTCAAGATGCTTTGCTCCTCCACCTCTGTTTTGTACTTCATCGCCCAGAAGGCCAGTGGGAAGGAAATTAAGCGCGAGATGTCAGGAGAGACAAAGGTTGAAGTACACCAGGTTAAAGTTTCCAGTCCTTAGTAAAGGACTAAAGATACCTGCCAGTCAAGCAGCAAAGATAACCATAAAAACTGGAACCACAGACAGAGTTGTTTGTGTCCACGTTACACATGGGGTGGGTGGCACTCTAATGTAATGATTCCCTCCCGATTAAAAGGGGATGGGCTTTCTGGTTGTTTATGGCACGTGTGCAAGTGTTAAGATAAGGCATTTCTGGTTCCCAAGGCAGTTCTTGAAGAAGATTAAAGGAGCAGCAAGAAGTATAAAATAAAAGTTAAAATACCGTATCTTTCTCAGTGGTGGCACAACAGTGCTAGAATGTTACCAGGCCAAGCTGTCTCATTTGTTTCCTCTCAGGCAATTTTGATGGATGATACTGTGCTGTTCCTGTTAATATCTCTCTTTTTAAAATTGATATTTGCTCGATGCTCTCTTTACTTTAAGGCTTTTTAAAATGTTTCAATTTCAAACCTTTTACTGCTTTTTAAAACAAAATTGGAAGCCAAGGGATCCCGTGAGAGGTAGCCAAGGATGGAATCCATAGTGCTTTTTAGAGGAATAGTGGTGTTAATACAGTAGTTGTCTTTGTCGTGAGCGACTTCCTGTATCCTTTGGTGAAGACTGTGCTCCAGTTTCCAGAGATGGACTCCTCTCTAAATTTAAAATGAACGGCCAAGGAGGTGAGAGAGACAGCAGTGACAGTTGTCTTTCAGGGCTTGAACTGGCTTGGCATTCCCCTTCAGCTGAAATCAGTTTTGGCAAGATGGGTTTGCTATAATGGGTATAATTGTAGAGTATAATTGCTTGAAGGACCACAGCACAGTCATCTATTCACGGAGTAAGTCCAGGTGTTCCAGATTATTGGGTACACCACCACCCAATTCCTAAGTTCTTTCTCACAAACCAGAAACCATTTTCAGTGTCTAGGGGTGGGGCTCCATCATTCCTGTCCCATGGCTAACAAGATTTAGAGTAAATTGTGCCATACAGGGTGAAAAAGTACAAAATACGTTACACAAAGCAAGAAAATTTGCACAACCTCACCTAGATGGTTTGACGTATTCAAGCTGCAGCATACGTGTCAATTCTACATTTCTGTTTGAAAAATTTGTGATAGTTGGTGTAGGCGATTACAGTAAAATAAATATTTGTTTTGCATCTTTTAAGAATGTCTGCTTCCTTACCAGCCAGCAAAGACTGAAATATGATAAAATCTGAACACAAGTGTTCCTTTTAATTGTGGAACGCCCCATACAATCATAGCTGTGAAATAAACAGGAGCAAGCCAGCAGTTGAAATGTTATGTTACTAGACTTCAGGGCTGGGCTGGTTTGACTGGTAACATGTGGATCAGAGTTCTCAGTTGTGGGGAGTGAATTTTATTTTGTGTCTCAAAAAAAATGATCATATATAGGTTGAAAGAAGAGGGACCTGATGAGGATCCTCGTGACTGCAAACAAACAAGACAAAAGGCAGATGATCCAACGAGCCCCTGCGTGCCTGCAAAGGGAGCAGATAACCCCGATGCAGACAGTGACTTGGGAATGGATAGTAGCGATGACGAGGACACTGCTGAAGTACACACAGAGGGTAGAGCTGGTGATGGAAAGGAGACCCAGAGACGCCGTTCGGATTCCAGTGGGAACAGTTCCAAACATCGCAAGAGCCAAAGAGACTCACGGTCGTCCAGTGAGGAGAGAAAACATGGCTCGAAGACACCCCCAAGCCATCCAGAGAGGCAGGAGGGAGGCAGAAAAGGTAAAATGGAGCAACCCAGGGAAAAGGACCGTGAGCGAAGGCACAGAGACCGTGGAAAAGAGGAGCGACTGAGGTCTGAGGACCGTCCGAGGAGGCAGGATGAGCGGGAGGACAGGCAGAGGAGGAAAGACAGGAAGGAGAGAGATGAGTATGACAGGGAACTGAAGAGAGAGCGAGACAGGGAGGACAAGTACTCGCAGTGGGAACAGCAAGTGAAGGAGAGGCCTGCAAGCAGCAGAGACCAAGGCAGGGAAGGGGAGAGGGCCAAAGGGGCCAAGGAAGGCCAGGAGGAAGAGAGCCAGCAGGAGAGGGAAAATGGTAACCCTTGGTCCTTGGCAGAAGGTGACCCTGATAGTCAGAAGAGCAGTCTTGGGAGGGTAAAAGAAAACCCATCCGATTCAGAGGAGCTGCCAGAGTTGAAACACAAGACTTCCGAGGAGGGAGGAGAGCAGACTGAGAAACCCCCTGAGAGACCCAACAAGTTTGCAAAGCGTAGCAGCCAGGAGACGGTCCTGTCAGCCAGGGACCGCTACCTGGCTCGGCAGATGGCCCGCGTGGGCACGAAATCTTACATAGAAAAAGAGGAGGATTAGCTTTCCTTGCAGAGGGAGAACCTCGAAAGGTGGAAGGTGCGCTGACGGGTAAACATGCCAGGGCATTGGGGAGTTGCGATTTGTGGTGGACATAGTTTTGCTGGTGACCGAGAAATGACAGGATATCTAGCAAGGAAGCCCTTACGTGGAGAAGACGCAAGGAGAGAAGGTCTGAGTTTGTAGCCCAGGTTAAATGCCTTCCTTGGTCTCTGTTATCCTTGCCCGTCCTGTATCTGATCCCGATTGATTCTCTGCATCTCTGGAACACGGTGAGCCTCTTTGGGGGGACCCTGCCTGGAGTCCCGTCCTATGCGTAAGATTCTTAACAGAAGTTTCCTTGAGCGCCTCCTGCCCAGTTCAAGAGCATAGAAAAGAAGGAGAAATGTGGAGGCAATAAGGGACAAGGAAACACAAGCAAGACTGGCTGTGGAAATCCTTGTTATTTAGTTTTTTTTGGCTTCCGCAGTGAACTGTTTGGCTTTTTGTTATTTCACCTGTACAGAATGTTGAAATAAAAGGAAAGAGGTGAATTTTAAGGTGCCCCGGGCTTTGTTTTATCTCCATGCTAAACCTTAGTTCATTATTATTTCCGTCCATCGAGGAGGATATTAAAACATCAGCCTAAACGCAGGGCGTGTCAGCAATGCCAGTCATCCTTTTGGGCTGAGTTACGTTTTCATGTACAGCCTGTTGCGCAGAAGTGATTTCGATCAGGCCTGGTGGGGTCAGAAATGCTGGGGGTTGATTAAGCTGTCAAGAGAAGACGCTTACACTCCTATTTTGGCAAGTGAGCCATCTGGCAGAGGTGATGTTTTCATAATATATTTTCAACAGAACCCTTGGAAGCAGGCATCCTTTCCCACCTCAGTTTCAAATAACCTTCTTTTCAAATGGGAGGCATCGGCATCAACTTGGAAAATTCAAACTTCCCATCAGAATTATTTGAGATTACTGATTGCCCCTTGACTTGGATGGTGTTTAATTAAAAAAACTGCGGGCAGCGTAGTATCCTTTAAGCTATCACAGCTGTATATTGCAAATTATCAGCTTTTTTGTTTTTGACCTGAGTTTGCAAATTGTTGTTAAAATATGCTCAAATGAATTAAGTTTAATTTCTTTCAAACCTTTAATCTCAGGAGATCTTGTGTTTTCACCCTCTTTTCTTGAAGGCCAATGGGAAGGAACTTTGTGCCTTCTCGTAATTACGAAGACAATGGCACCATCTTTGCCAGCTCCAGAAATAGAGAGGTGATTTCCTAGGACTTTGCAGGCCGTCTTTCTTTCTCCCCAGTTAATGATTTTAACAGATTTTGATGAGTGGGCTGCAGATTTTAAGGAAGATGATAACAAGGTCATGTCATTGGTAGCATCACGGAATGGGCTTCCTGTGTAGTTCTGTTTCATTGGGGAGAATATGATCAATTTATTTCTAATTTATTTCTTAGACACCACCAGGCTTTTTATGGAGTGTCCTTATTAGCTTTTGTGTTTCTCCCATAAATGTTGAGAAGCACAGCAAAGTGTTTTGTTTAAAAACACACACACACACACACACACACACACACACACACACACACACACACACACACACACACACACACACACACACACACACACACACACACACACACACACACACACACACACACACACACACACACACACACACACACAAATGAAGTCACCTTGCTAAAACAGGACAGGATGGGTTACAACACCATTTCTCAGCTCAGTAGATTGAACCACAATAGGGTTGTGTGTGTGTGTGTGTGCGTATACCTATTTTGTGTTCAAGATTGTGTGTTTCTGTGTGAGTAGATGCGGATTGAGCTTGGAGGACTGCTGCTGTCCAAGGTGCTCCATTTGGGAGAAACAAGAAGGTCGTTCTGCTGTCCAGATGTCATTGGGTTTGATTAGATATTAATTAACCACTCAATTTAAAAAAAAAAATCACATTGCAGTAACTGTTAAGATAGCTGTCAGAAAGCAGACAGACATAAACTGGGAGCTATGAAGGAGGTTTCTGTTGTGTGAGGGGAGAGAGGATTTTTCCACCCCAGCTGTCGCCTGTCCCTCTGGCTGAGGAGGTTGGGTGGCTGTCCTGCCTGCCGCGGGCAGAGCCCTGCGTCTGTAGACGTTTGTATGTAAAGGAATCGGGGCCAGCAGCTTGGATGAACATGGAGGCAGGTTGAGAACCATCCTGATTGTAGAAGAAGGTGGGGGCTCTCAAGGGCAGCTGGCCTAGCAGTCCTGGCCGGGACCAGTGGGAGTGATTGGGTCCAGTCAATTCCACGCGTCAGATTGCAATAGAAACAAAGGCTCGTTCTGCACAACAGAGTATGCATTATTCTACTGATTTCTGCGCTGTTAACTTGACCACCGTTCATCTCCGTTTGCCATGCAGAAGGAGGACGCAGTCTTCCTCTCTAGGCCTCCTGTTTTTAGCAGTCTTGACACTTTGTTCTGTGGCATCAAGTGGCAACTGACCTAGAGTGACTCTAATAGGGCTTTCAAGGTAAGTGAGATATTTAAGGAGTGGCTTTACCAGTTCCATACATGAACCCCCCCCCCAAGAGGTTCTATAGCTGAACTGGGATTAAAACCCACATCAAGAGAATCATCATTTGTCACTCTGTCTACAACACCACACTGGGCACCCCTTACATCTTGGGGGGATGGACGGACTGATTTTCATTGTATGCACAAAGTTTGTAACACTTCTGCAATGTGTTTCTTTGAGTGAAGCTTTAAAAAAAGTTAACCCTTATTTACTGGGCTTGGAAGAAGTCCCCACCCTCAAAATGTCTTTTACCAGCAGCTGATATGGAGAGGCCATGCTTGCTCTGAGGCTAGAAGGAATGTGTATCCAGTATGAGTCTCATAGCCCCTGGTAGTTTCATCCTCTGTGAATCTGAATCTCAGAGAACAAAGGGATGTATCTGTGTACGTTCCAGGTCACGGTTTAAGGAGCACTTCCATGGTGAGGCCCATGTAGCCTCTTCATATTTCTTTCACCCACCGTGGTGCCGCGGCAGGAGGAACCTGTTCTGTTTGGTTGATAAATGCACACATAAAAGTTTTTGTGGAAGACTGGAATCTTGAAAGCTGTAGGGATAACCAGGAGTGATAACCAAGGGACAGAGATATCTGTGTTACTCAAATCTATTTTGTTCAAGAAGTTAAGATCTTGGGAATCTGTGTGTGTTGGTGAATTATTTTCCACTAGACAGGTAGGGGATACAACTGGCAGTTTATTGTGATAAAATTAACGACGACAACAGTTTACATCGCAAGACATACATGAATCACTTACAAACCAGCTCAAGACGTTCCATGACAAAAGCAGCAACATAAATTAGTGCCGGCGCATTGTATATACAAGTGACAGAGGAATACTTCAGTTTGGTAAAATAAAACTCCAGTTTTAATTTCTCCATACCAAAAAAAAAAAAAAAAGTAAAAGGTAAACGCAGTCCCAGTTCACACAGGAAAGGGGGGGGGTGGCTGTTTCGAAAGGTTTCAGAGACAAACTCTTAAATACAGGGTTCTGCTAATTTTAAGGTAACCTGTGCGGGAGAAACTTGCAGACGGTTATGCTGATCGGCCAGGAATTGGTCAGACTGTTTGTTTTAAGACACTTGCAGCTCTGCAGAGAGGTGTGTAGATGAGAACAGGAGCGTCTGTTGAAGGGTTAATTAATTTCTAATCTTAGCATTTTTAAGAGGTTTAGACATGTTGGTCCGTTCAAAGCAGAAACAACAAAGTTCTCTGGGACCTTTTAAGACTAATAAGCTTTATTTGGCATAATGTTTTTTTTGGGGGGGCTACAGCAGTCCACTTTTCCAGATGCAGTGCAGGTTCTCAGCATTTTACTGTGTTGTTAGGTGGGTTTAGTGTAGCTGCCGCAGTAGTACAGATAGACGTTTACACACATGCCATCCTAGGAGCTCCACCAACTCATTACTTGGCTTTTGCAAGAGGGGAGCCCCGTCAGCGTCATCTTGTTTCTAGGCATTGCCCAACTCGTGAGGTCCAGCTCCAAGATGATCTTTTTACAAAGCATCACCAGGAACCAAACCCCTGCCGGTAACAGAAAGACGGCACTGCGAGGCTAGTGCTGGCTACCCCTGCTTTGCCCGCCTGCTAAGCAGCACCATTCAAATCATGAGCAGGGTAGACAAAACATTCATTGGGAACCAAGACTTTCTGGGTTTTCTGCTTCCTGCCTTTCCAAGCAACGAGGGTGCCAGAAGTCATCTTACCCCTCAGCGAAAGAGGCGGTGGTTATACTGTGGAGGGCAGAGCTGATGTGTTTTGGCCCCTTTCCCTAGATTAATCCCTTCCACAGTTGTATTGGTCTTCTATGAGTGCCCTTTTCCCTGGAGAAGCAGTGGATACGGCTGCCGTTGAGTCCCTGCAAACATAAGATATCCAGCCGTTTCCCTTTGTGCCCATCCTATGGGAAAGCAGCAGTTCTTCTTAAAACCTGTTCCACAGGTTATGGTTATTTGGGATTGTCGAAGAGATACTCCGTGAATGCAGCTAGCTATTGGCAAACACAGCATTAAATGTGACACGGGGGATTGGGATTACAAGGAACATCCATACGGTACAGAGGAAGGTGGTTTGTCAGGTGAGCAGCTTAAAGAGTGAATAGACTATAGGAACGTGGCCGTTATCATCAGAAGATGCAGGTGCGTCGGCTCCTAAAATTCCTTGAAACGTGGGAGGAGGCAGGAAATGGCAAACGGACTCCGATATTCTCAGTCCTCATTTGATGGCTTCAGCCTCTCAGTGGAGTTTGAGGTTTCTCTTAGGACTGAGGTACATAACGAATAGGTTCCTTGTATGGTGTAGAAGATCTTGGCTGGATCCCATTATTGCAGACCACAGGTGGAACTCGCGTGGTTAAAACGACCCTCTGTTTAAAAGGATAACCGTCCGGATAAGATAGCTTTGCCAGAGGGAAGGAGTTCTATCTTTTCCTCTCTTCATCCAGGCTCTTTTTCTCGGTTCAAGTATCGGCACCTTCTCGAGGAATGTACAAATGCGGAATTTCACCCCCTTATTTGTCGTTTTAAGCGCTGTAGCATTGTAGAAATTCGACACGTCTATATGGAGATTTTGGCAACATCGCTCTTTAAACGGCTATCAGGCATTGAAACACTACTATTTAGGTAAGATACAGCTGGCAAGGCATGTTGAATAGTTACTGTAATTTAGGGCAAAAAATAAAACCAGACAGCTGGGCAGATTCACATTTACAGGTGATAACATCTGTTTATACTTCCAGAACAGCATCCTCAAAGCTGCCATGTTTTTTAAAACCAAAATGCAAAGAGAGCCCCTTTTTGTCTTCCTGGTGACCAGTCACCAGCCAAATGGAAGCCAGTTTTGCAACGTACGCAGCTGTGAAGCCATGATGAGGGTAATCAGACATGCCCTGTTATGTGATTAAGCCTGTCCTGCTTCTAGTTGAGAAGGTGCCTGTTGGTTGGTTTTGGCCGTTGCCTGCTAATTGTTAAGATTCTGATGAGCAAATACTGTACATCGATGTTATATTGAGAAGGTTAAGCAGATGGTTTGGTGCAGACAGATGGAACTAAATATAATTCTCTGAAAAATTGCCTGACAGAGGCCCAAGAAAACCATTCAGAGGGCCCCACGCGGACAGCATGGAGTCATGGGTCCTTGTTAGCCTTCCTACACCTTCATGTTTCAAAAATGACGAGGACTCAAAAAGAGTCTGGAGCTGGAGTGTGTGGCCATCCTTCCATGGAAATAGTGAGAGGCCAAATCTTTCGTTGCCTCTGACGCAGTGAATGCACGTCTCGGTTGAAATTCAGTTCTTTGGAAAAGAGCTTAAAGCAGAGAGAGTTGAAGAGCCAACAGCTACCTTTCCCTCATCTCTCTGTACTTCCATCAGAGTTAGAATGGCCGCTTACACAGCGTTCATACGGATGTCGCCGAAAGGGATCTCTGTGGCCGTTTCTGGTGTAATGCTTTTTAGGATGCGCTGTGAAGGAGGAAATGAAGACGTGTTAGTGGGGTGACACATCCCTTATTTGAGCGGCGGTATTGGTGTCGGAAGGCATCTCGAAAATTTGTGCCCCGCCCTGGATTAAGAAAAGTTTGAAATCAACCATTACAGAAGAGGGCAGAGAGCTGAGCAATGGGCTAGACTGGGGTGATCCCCGAGACTTAGATTATTTTCAACTGTTCATCCTGATAGTTTCAGTGAATAACTGGGTAGAAATTTAAATAGATTTTTAATTGGAAGTGGTATCAAGCGAACCGTCAATCCTAAGCAATTAGTGAAGGAATTTGCAAGAACAGAATGAAGATTGTTCCTGGTCACTAAGGAGGAGACTTGACATTTTCAGTAGATCTATTAAGTAATCAGTAAAATAGGCAAGATAGTTTCTGAATATGGAGAGAGAATCTTAGTATATACCTCTAGTTGGAGCCAGAAGACAGAGTGGCTGTGTTGAGGGATACATCCACCGGTGAGACCTGTGTTATTCCCTCAAAAGTCTCCATGGGGCAAATCTACCATCAGCTATCTTTCCCCCAGCCCCTCAAAATTATACTAATCCATCCAGACAAAGTGAGGATGAGGAAGGTTTCATTTGGATCCCACAAACCCTACCGAACAGCCTTGGATCAAGAGCATGCTTGGGGGAAATCTACCTCTTTAAATGTTCCTGGCGTACTTGCCAACCGGTACACCATGTAGGCGGGAATGCAGATGAAGGACGATGTCCCGATGCAGTAACCCAGTACCATGGTCCAGTACGGATAGTCGTAGTCAAAGAGGCGGAGGGCTGGAGGGCTGGATAGGAAGCTGCAGATGATGAACTGGAGAGAGAGAGAGAGAATGTCAGCATGTTAATACTTCTGAAATGGTACAGTAGCAGAGACGTAGGAGGCAGGCTCTGCTGGAGAATCTCCTCCTTAGAAGTTGACCCCTAGAAGTCTTATTGAAAGCCAAGAAGAGCACAAAGGGGTCCTGTAATCTACTGGTCCAAGCAATCAGGTTGGTTACGTGCCCAATTTTGCTGCAAATTGATTGGTTAGATCAGAGCAGCTTGAGGAGAAAGGGGTTCCTGTATGTGAAGGAAGAACATACAAAGAGTGGAGGCGAGACTTCCCAGGGACCCTTTTTCATTTTGCCTCCCCTCTTGGGGGAGTGTATGTAGCTGCACAAACCTGGGAGAGATTTAAGATCACCGAGAACTGCTTCTAGCTCTGCCATCAAAATTCATCAAGCTGGTGGGAATCGGGAGGCCCTTTAAATAACTGCCCCCTGTTTTGGTCCCCCCCCCAAAAATGCAAATGGAAGTTTGCTAAGTTCCTTCATCGAGTCATAAAAATGCAGTTGTTCCAGACTTTATTCCATTACAAGCGGACTTTCAAACAGCAACTGTTATTTGCCCCCCCCCTTCTGTAATCAGACTGTTGTTTGCATTTTAACATTTGGCTTCGGCTTTCATTAGCTTTTGTTAAGCCGCTTTCAGAGGTTGTCCCTCTGTAAGGCAGCGTGTAGTGCTTTAAATAGATATTCTTATTTTACCCAAACTCCTTTCCCACTCTTCCAAGTATTATTCTGATCAGCCATTTTTTTTCGTCTCTCTTCCCTCCCTGTTCCATTTGTTCTCATCAGCTAAGAAAACAAGTGAACACATAAAAGAGAGGAAGTGAGGATCGTACTGGTGCATGCTTTTTCACTATTGCCATAACCTCTGTTCCACAAAAACAACAGTTATGAGGCCAAGCCATGCTTAGCAACGCCTCAGGACCATCGCCCTGCCTCTGTCTTATTTTAGCTAAGGTTCTCCACTCCTGCTGAGTAACCACAACATCTGGGCATAGTGCTCTTAATTTCATTTTACTGTCTCGGGTTCATAAAGAGTGAAGTGTGTGTGGTATGTGTTTATGAACGATTGACGTGGCTACCCATTATTTATATCCTTTCTACTTCTGGTCATAAAATGGAGAATGGTTGAATGTGCATAAATCACCCCTAGCAAGAGTTGTTTTTGAAGTTGACTACTGCCATCAGTAAACCCTACACCTCTCCTTCCTCGCTCAGTGCCAGGAGTTTTAACTACATTAAAAAAGCAGACAGAGGAGCTAATTTGGGAACAGGGGAAACTAAGCCTTTGTTTAGTCATGCTAGGAGCAGCTTTGGCAGATCTGCCACAGGGGACAGAGGCTCCGACTTAGGGTTTTTTTTTCTTTATTCATTTAATTAACTAAGAATTAGTTAATTCTTTAATTAACCCTTTATTTTTTAAATAAAAGTTTGACTCTTATCACTTGAAAATATTTGTCTCTAACTATTCTTCTACTGGTCTTCCTACTCTCCCCTCCACATCTTAAACTTAACATTCAGTTTAAGAATTTAATGATGATGATGATGATGATGATGTACCGTCAAGTCAGTTCTGACTTACGGCAACCCTTTCCAGAATTTTCTAGGTAGAGTATTCTGATGTGGTTTGCTCTTCCCATCTTCTGGGGCCACCCCGGGATGGTGCAGCTTGCCCAAGGCCACCCAGGCTGGCTCTGTTGGGATGCCGAGTGGGGAGCTAAACTCTTAACCTCTGCAGCCAGATACTTAACTCACTTGAGTTTTTCCAACCAGCTATTAAAAATATAAAAGAAATATGAAACACCTTTCTTCCAATCCAGTCCCCTTCCTGTGTATTAGACTGCAGTTCCACCCACCCACCGAGATACCCATGGCTACGCTGGTTGGATGGTGGAAGTTGAAATCTAGATAATGTGCGTATTGAGGAAGGCTAATCCAAAATACACGGTTGGTTGCCTTGACGTGGGAAACATGACACTGAACAAAATAGTAATGTTATCCACGGTTGGCCCTTCTTCCATAAAAAGCAGAACTTGGAAAGATTAAGTCTTGTGACGTTAAATCCTGAAAATATTAGAAACCTTTTCATAGAGATTAAACCAATAAGAGAATTTGAGGGGATGAAGTCTTTCATTAAAAGCCATTTTAAATTTTAAGGAGGTGTTTGCCTGCCCCCTAGGCCGACAAAGCAGAGTAACAACCCAAGTCGTGTTTATGGAGCCACATCCAGGAGCCTCTTTTCAAATGTGGGCTGTGTTTTTCTGGACTGAGTCTAAGGGCTTGTCCCCATTTTAAATTAGCATCACCATCATGGTTTATTTAAACCAGTGGCAGCCAGTCCCCCCATGGCCTTCCTCAACCAATGCTGTGCGTTTTCTCAGATGGTGTTGTTGGTTTGCTAAGCGAGTGGCGGTGAAGTGCCCGGAATCAAAACGGAGCTTCTTTATAAATGCTGCGGCCAAAAGGACAGGCTTACCAGGAGGAAGACGGGGCTGATGGCTACCCAGCAGATTCTCCAGAACCATCCAGGGCTGAATCCAAGCATCTCTTTCACATCGTTGCAAAACTGGGAGACGCCTGTTAGAGAGACAGGGAGTTTGGGCTGTGTTAGTCCCGTGTTGCTATGAATTGGGACTGAAGCGTTAAAAATGAAGCAGGATGATCGCTATCGGTGCCCTAGCTTTGGTTCTTGGAAAAAGACGTCGGCTTTCAGACCAAAAAGAATCATTTGCTTTTCTTCCTAATTGAAGAGTTGAAGGAAAGACTCACAGAGAAAACAAGAAAAATGGTGGGATTTACCAGAGCCCATGATTCTGCTCTTTACCAGCTCACTGTAAAGACTGCTGTATGAAAGCTGCCCTTATGCCTTGTTAAAAGCTGGAAGATCTAAGATGAAGGGTTTTCCTACAAGGGCAGTTTGGCAGGAAGCTCGGAGGCTAGCCGGGAGAAGCACCAGCGCACAACGAAACTCACCGTAGAACCATGCCACTGCGATGGATTCGATAAACACCACCGCTATCAGACTCGGGCCCGTAGCATATTCTTCAAATAGCTTCACCACGTATGCACCACCCTGAGGGGTAACGAAAAAGATCACACTGAACATGGCGGGTTTGCTCCTGGTACCCAGAAGGTTCATTAGAACGCATGGTTCATTAGGAATAGGATATACTGTAAAAACAGAGCTTGAACAGCATTGAAATGTACTGTAACCAGCCACATTTTTTTTTCGTGCTGGCACCACCAGAGTAATCCTCGGTGGGCCTAATGGCCTATTTCTTCAGCTGGCCTGCCTTGCCTAGTGTCAAACAAAGGAAAACACATTATTGGGATTTATGTGAATCCGATAGGATCTGTGCCGCCTCTTTCTCTAGTGAATTGTCTTGAAAAATGTGTGCTTCTAGCTGAGAAGAAAGCTGAAGGCAGAACCTATTGGGACCCAGGCTTATCCAGAGGGAAGGAAATGGTGCCTCCAGCAGGAACTGGGGCGCCTCGTTTGTGAGGAAGTTTTCGAGATCAAGGAGGATTTGCTGATAAAACACAATGCAAAATAAGTTCCTTCTAATGGAACGCCAACCTACATTTGGCCAGCTCGTATGCTTCCCTATCAGTGGCTCCCTATTGTGAGTCCAATCTGTTAGCATCAGAACAACAAATGCATACCAGTGGAGACACCAAAACCCTTTCGGATGCAGGATTTGCGTCCTACGCCTTTCTTGCCAAAGGACCCAGAGCTCATTCATGGCTCAGTTCTCTAGCATTTGCATGAAATGACTTTGAGTTTGTGTTTGTCTCATAATGGTTCCTGGCAGCTAGGATGGTGGGCCAAGGTCATCGTAGGCTATGAGGACTGGTTTCTGTTCCCTCCTGTTGGAAAGTTGTCTCAAGATGCTCTGATATGATGCACATAAGAAGTGGTAAGAAGTGTACAAAGGCTTTTTCGTCATTCTGTGCCAATTCAGAGGACTTTCCCATGCTACAGAAAGTCCTCCGGACTGACGGTGGCCAAGAGAGACGGGGAATGAGATCAAATTTAGAATCGCGCAACCATTTCTCTCTCTTGCTTTGCAAAAGATTCCAGAGCCCGGATTTCAGATAGTATGCTTTGCACCGACTCAGAACCTTTGGATGGCTTGGCTGGCACAGGAAGGGTGAGATACTCACAAAGGTCAATGTCGAGAGTGCGCCCATGAAGCAAGTCACCATGAAGCCCAGCACAAACAGCTCCCGGCGCTTGCTCCAGACGTGTGGGAATTCGTCGATAACGGCGGTTACCACCCCTTCTAGGCCTGCAAACTGTAAAAAGCATATTGAGAAAACATAGGGGAAAAAAAAGAAGTTGGCCACTGTCTCTTCCGGAGTTCTTAAAGCCTGCAAAGGGATCTGAATCCAAAGTGTTCGGGGTTTGAATACTGACCCCATTCCAGAGTGGTGGAGTAACTAGAAAATTTAATGCTGAGGGTCTGAGCAAACTTAGACCAAATCAGATTGAGCATCTCTAGCCAAATAAAGTGACATGAATCACTAGTGAAGACTTGTGCTCAAGAGGAAGCTGGACACACAGACACCCACTTACAAATCACCTCAGGATCAGGCCTGTGTCCAGCGATTTCATTGCACAAACTCCAGCCCCCCCCCTGCACTAGCAATTGCATGTTTCCAGAGCCTGAACGGGATGTATCCCAAGATTTTCAGGTGTGTACACAGTTGTACAACTGCTGGCACAATGATTATGCAGTGCAGCTGCTCTAGTAGTGATTTCCCTTCTAGCATGATGCTGGATTTGGACCTTGACTATTCCTGCGCAGCCACCCACTCAATTGTCCAAAGGGACCATGTTTCCATTCTTCCACTTTGAACTGGCTGAGCCCAGTTGACTTTGTGTTTCGTTAGTTCTTCCGCTGCCTCCGTTACCTGTCACTGAATCAAAGTTGCTCACCGTGCTGTCTAACCCTAGGGTGATCAGCATTAGGAAGAAGATGATGGCAAAGAAAGTTGAAGCGGGCATGTTTGCGATCGCCTCTGCATAGGTGATGAAGAGGAGGCTGGGTCCTGTAAAGTAAGTGAAGAAGAAGAAACAGGAATGATCATGCCGGCTGGGTCCCTGTTTTGAGGGACAGGACTCCATGTCCTACAGATTATTTCTTCTGGGATTTTAAAATTTATTGACATGACACCTTTCCAACTTCCTGCAGTGTTTTCTGCAGTACTCACATGGAAAGGAGGTACCACGCAACTGTGTAACATACCAGCCTACCCCAGCCTAGTTTTTCCAGGTGCCACAATTCACTTTTCTGACCCCCGAATGGAAGCTGAGGTTCAGAATAACATTCCAGCATCAGACTGGAGAGGGCTTAGCCGTAGCTTATCACACAAAAACAACCCAGGCAGCTTAGTTCGTAATCAGCAGACAAATATAATCAGCAACTACTTCACATTGTTTTCATTGTTTCCCATGATCTAAAACGTCTCGGGGAAATAGCTTGTCTGATCTCAAAAGACAGGGAGTTCCACAGCCTCATTACTGTGATGGAGAAATCTCATGCACCATCTGCCTCTCTGACAGGAATGCGATATAGGGCAGAGCCGAGCTTTTCCGAAAGAACTACGTGGACAGAGGAGATGGTGCGCAATGGGCTGGATATCCAGGTCAACTGATTCAAATCTAATAATAACCAGGACCTTGAAATGTGCCCAGAACGAACCAGGAGCCAACGTGGCTAGCGTTGCGATGGAGCTCTCTCTGGACACCCAAAATCCTTATTTTGGTTTTAGTCTATTTTAGGCATCAATGGACCCCACCCTTGAACCTATTCCCAGGACAGCTGACACCATCAAAATACAATAAACAATTAAAATATAATAAAATATAAACTGGCTCCGGCTAAAAAGTTGGGCTGACGCAGTTTGGACGGCTGGCAGTTTCCGAAGACGGTTTCAAGGGAGACCCACTTAGACCGATCCAACCTTTATGCAACCGAAAGGCATGCGTGGCCACGGCCAGGAGCGATGCTTTTGCCAACAAAGCATGATCTGGTGCCAGGTTGAATGGCAGGCTGACCTTAACGGGCGCCTGAATGAGGCTATTTTAGTAAGGAAGTTGCGTGTTCTGTGCAGCGCTATCTCAGTCTTGCACCTAGGGTTTCACTAAGTGGTCGGGCTTTCCTCCTTTTGTGAGTAGCTTTGTGTTTAATCGTGGCCACTATCAGTCCGCCATCCATCACATTCCCCTTCCAGCACTAGGAAGGCTGAGTGCTTAAGGGCAAAAAAATTTAAAGGTCCAAGAAGGAGTCCCATGCCTTCTTACTTTCAGATCCCAGAAACCAGCCTGGACGGAACAGTACATGGCATGCTGGAGACCCTAAACTAGTCTGCTTCCTCAAAGTGGTGTGGCAGAGGGTCCTACTCAGTGTTGAGCAAGGTTCAAGGTGGGCGTGCTGTGTGACCCTTTGCTGCGGGCAGAAGAACATCCTTGTGCCAGCCCTAAAGCCAACTCTGCTGCTCCGAAAGCCAGTCTGAAAAAGGGAGAATTAGCCCTCCAGGCCTGAGCAGTTCCTACAGTATAATCTCACTGCCCTCATCCTTCTCATAAGAAGACCTGCCTTAACTTTCCTGGAAGTTATTGCCTGGTCTGTTCCAAGAAAAGAGATTTTTTTTTCTCCATCGCACCAGACAGCTCGGCCTGTCCGTGTGCTGAACGGAAAGCTAAAAGATTCCCTCCCCCTCGAATATCTGGGTCAGACATGCACCCCTCCCATACGGGGTTGGTCCCTGTTCTACCTTCTGTACCCTCACAACTTTTTCAAGTTGGCTAGCATCTGCTGCTTCAAACAACCACGTCATTAGAACCGGCCCTGAAAGGAGACAGCCGTGAGATCGATCCACAGAGGAGGAGAAGGAGGGGGAGTTACCCGTGTCTTTGGCGACTTCCGATACATCTTGTTTCCGCATCTCAGCCATGTAGCCGAGCACAGTAAAGATGACGAATCCGGAGACGAAGCTGGTCATGCAGTTCACAGCACTGGTGACCAGAGCGTCCCTGCAATGAAAAGCCAAAATGGCACCTCTTGAGGATTGAAACGTGCTTCTGATGTGTCCCCACACCAGCTCCCTGTGCTCTCCAGCTGGTAGCCTCCCCTGTAAGCTCACACCGAAATAAATCTGTTGGGTCAGGGATCCTCCCATAAGGAGAAGCGTACCAAGGTTTTGCCACCTGTCTGTAAGACACCTGCTCCTTCTCTGATCTGGCAACTAGAAATGTGGCTGTCGGCTGGAAAGCCAACCAGCCATACAAACCTGTTAACCCGGTGGCCCTTACCTGTTTGACTTTTCTGCTCAAGTTCCAGCCTTAGTCTTAGAGGTGCCATGGAAGGTAGAAAAGAGAACCTCAAAAGAAGCCGTTTAGAGTTTGTGGTGGCCGGGGCTAACTGAGATTTGAGACAAGGAGTGCTGAACTGATGTCACCCACAGGGTGTAATCCTGCCTGGGGCTTTGTTGCTAATATTCTTGCACAAAGGAGTCTCTTGGCTGTCCTGACAGATGACTTAAGGAGCAGTCTGCTGCCCCGGAGCCACCAGGAAAAGAGAGACATGGACAAAAGATAAGGGTGCAATTCCCCTAAGGAATGGACTTGGGGTCCTTGGCATACTGAGCAGGTTCCCTCCCCCTTAATTTGGGTCCCAGCTTTTTCAAGGAGATCTGCATAGTCGGTTCCTTGATACGGACAGACAGGCTACAGTGTGACTCTGGTGTTCTTCAACTCTGAAAAGAAAGCAAAGTGAGCCTGATTTCTCTCTCTCTCTCTCTCTCATAAAGGGTCAAGAGAGTGTAAAATCGTGCTTCCTGGACTTTAGGTACAACATATTCTCCACCACGAAGTCACCTCTGGGTGTCATTTTCTGTGTGTGGCTTGGAGCCTCCCCTCCTCCCTTGGGGAAGGACCTTTGAATCATGACTGGAGTGTTTTCCCTCTCCTGGACCTTCTTTACCCCTCTTGGTAGAACTTACTTGAAGCAGTTGTTATGAAACTTGTTGTAACTCGCGAAGGCCAGAAGGACTCCGAACCCGGGCCCGAGAGAGAAGAAGATCTGAGCGGCAGCATCCACCCACACCTGAAGAAGAAAGATAACAACAGGAAGGAGCAATTCACAAGGAGTTCAGTAAAAGGCATCCACTGGTTGTGGAAAAACAGCGCTACGGTTTGGAGGGGACAAAGGCCTTCGCCTGTGAAGGGTAAGGTCTGGTAAATGGGTGACTTTCGCTGGAAGGAGGGAGATCCCGACTGGGATGGCTGCTGCAGAGCCAAAATAGAGGAGGAAACCAGAGCTACCCACAGGCATCCTTTCCTGCAATGGATGCTCTCCGTAGGAATCGAAAAGGGAGTGACAGTCACAGGGGCTGCTTCCCAATTGTCAAAGTCTGCTTCAGTTGTTCTTCTCCGGGTGTCAGATCCCACCCACCGTGGTGGAAAGCCGCTTCTTTGAGAGCATCTCCTGCCTTGGAACAGTTCTCCGAGAGAGGATCTGCCTGGCTGTCCTTGTTATAGATATATTTAGACACCAAGCTAAGATGTTCCAGGCACTCCACCTTCAGGTTCAAGCGCTTGATGTTATTTTTTTTACTGCTGGCTTAAAGCACTCTCCGGGCAGTTACAATTTAATTATGCAGGCTACTCATTGCACCCTCAGCAAGCTGGATATTCAATTTACGATCTCAGAAGGATGGAAGAATGAGTCAGTTGGGAGCAGAGGCTGAAGTACAATACTGCAGTTTAATCACTGTGCCACGAGGCTCAGTTGCATATTTTACAGGTGCTGCAGGAACTTGGTCAACATCTTCAGTGAACCCCCCGCCCCCTTGACCACCCTGAAATGTCTTCCTGACATGGTCACCTAAATCTCCTTTCCCCAGGAGCCATGCGGTTCCCCCTCTTTTCCTCTCTGGACTCAGGAGATGAGGGCTGCCGGGCGTTATGTACCCTTTCTCCTGCAGGAGCCGATGCATGAAAGCTAGACGCTCTGTGGAGATTACGATCTGCTCTTCTACTCTCTCCAGATATATTCAGTACAATACCAACACCCTTTATTGCTTTAAGGGAGGCAACCGGGCCTTATTGCGGATGGGCTGTTATCAGGGAACAGTGTGTCTTCATTTCCTCTTCATTGAACTCTCTTCCTATCCACGGGGGAGGCTACCAGGCTGGCAAATATTGGAAGCCACAATCTCGTTTTGAGCGGTATTTATTACTTAAAGGTCTGAGATCTCCACCTCAACACACACGCACACACACACACACCCTTCCACATCTGAGACTTTTGAGATTGGGCAAAAGGGAGATGATTTAGGGATGCAGTTTAGGTTTTCCTGCAGGTTAAGGCTCATTCAAGTTGGATTTTTCCCATTGTTTAACTGCAGCATCTCCAAAGAAGCAACTTTGCAAACTAAGAAGAGGTGAAGTTTCTCCTGAAAGGAAACATTTGGCCCGAGAGGGGCTGGCAGCCGTCCCATGGCAGTTTTGTGAACAGCTCTACTGTGACTTTGCCCTAGAATTCAGTTGCCTTTTTTTCCTGCTTTTGACATGGCTGTTGACAAAAACCAACCTGCGCCTTGCCTTCTATCTCTCTCCCCCCCCCTTACCTCCGTGGCAAGAAGTTTTGGCCAGTCTGGTTTCAGGTAGTAGATCACCCCTCTCCAGGCCCCGGGCAAGGTGGCGCCCCGTATTAAGAGGATGAAGAGGATGACATACGGGAAGGTGGCCGTCACCCACACAACCTGTTTGGAGAAGAAATCGAGAGAGGGTTTGCCGAAGATCTGAGGGAGGAAAACCACCCATGTGAAAGGACAGAATCTGGATTAGGAATGCTATTCGGCTCCGGATTAACAACAGTGTTCCGACGTATCAGAACCTGCAGATTTCCTCCAGTACCCATTCATAAGAAGAGGCTTATACTGTATATGAGCTTTTGGAGCGTGAGCACCGCCCAACGTTTGCAGTCTAGAAGCGGGCCTGTACATGTGCATTCTCCAGATGGGGATGGCCGGGACACTGGCAACTGTTACAAAGAGTTGGCGATGTGATTGTACTCGTATGTTCACTCTCTATGAGCTCCGTTCACCTATATTATGCTGACCATCTTCCCCAGGGGACTGAAGCCGGGTGAGTCATGCACAGGAAGCAAAGTCTATTGAGTTTCATCAGTATGGGCTGAGATATAGAAAAATGGGCAGATGCATGGAATGGCCCAGCATAAGCCATAAGGAACCAAGTGATGTAAAGGTTGATGTGAGCCAGAGCTGGGGAAGATGATGTGTTGGAAATACCAAGTGGCTATTCTGACTGAGGCCCCTCTGGGAACTGTAGTCTAAATACACACAGTTTCCAAGTTAAAAGCCCTGCCTCACCACCACCGAAGTGAGTCGGTCACTCAAACAAACTCCATGGGGTCTCGGCTCCCGTGACCTCCTAAGGCATGGTAGTCCATGGCTTTTTGTTGCACCATGAGGAGGCCTGTGCTCTCTGGTGGGCTAAAGCAAGTGCTGCTGTTCTTCCCCCATCTTCTACTTGGAAAAACCTTTCCGGCTGCAGCTCAGCATGGGAGTCAGCAATATAGGCAAAATTATGAGAAGCTATAACCTCAGTAATTTTAGAGAAGAAATGGAATGATGGGCTTCTGACAATAAATAAATAAGTAAGTAAGTAAATAAATAAATAAGTAAAAATGGCCCCATCTGTGTTGTGAAGCCAGCGACTTCCAAGGATACGACGAACGACAGTTTCTGGCGAGTGTTTAAAACATACTTTCTGAAAGCAAGATCATCCTTGTTTTGCACTTTGACCACACACACAAAAAAACACAGCGCTTTGCCTAAATTGCTCTTTTGAGCTCTTGGCCTTAACTCTTCACCTTTCCAGATGTCTTGACCCCTTTCCAGATGCTGAAGTACACAATGGTGAAGATAAACAGCAAGCAAAGGGTGAGCTGCCAGCTGATTCCACCCAGGTCATCCAGTCCTCTGGCTCGGTGCACTTGGAGAATGTGGCGGCTGAAATGGAAAGGAAGCGCGGATGGATCGGCTTGCTCAGTGTGTGAGGTCCTGCAGTGACGACTGTTTCAGCCAAAATGGGGGGGGGGGCGAGGTTTGACAGGAGGGCATTCCTTTTAGAGCCCACCCATTGTGGAACTGCAGTAGGGGGAAGAGAGCCTGTAATCAAGCTAACACGTCCCTCTCCATCGTAGCTCTGGAACTATGAAGGATGGGGTCAGCCATGAGCACGCTTTTGCCCGTTCTTCCTTAGTGTTTGAAAGGTCTTGTGTGGAGGTCAGGAGCCTTTGGGTGTTTTAAAAACACGAGGGAAACAGAGGCACGTCGACCCTCCTTTCCCTCCTCCAGGTGTCCTTTTCCAACCCCGCCTTTCCTGGCGCGGCGGTCTCTCCACTTACATGCACTTACGTATAAAATTCTTCTGCTGGGGAGGTGGAGTTGGAGGTCCAGACGGTGCTCTGGTTGGAGAAGTAGTTGGTGCAGTTGTTGGTGTTCCAGGGGTTGGCGCAGCTGGTCCAGGGCAGCTCATCGGTGAAGGAGGAGACGAGGTAGTACAGGGCCCAGGCCATGATGGTGTTGTAGTAAGAGGCGATGTAGAACGCAATGATGCAGATGGCGTAGCCGATGCCTGGAAAAGACAGAGGAGAACGGGGGGGGGGGGGGGGAGAGACCAAGGTGAGGAAGACAGAAAACTAGAGCCTCTCCTGTCTTTGGTTGTCACCTGCACACTGTTTTAATTAAGCATTTGCTTCTAAACTTATATACAGTGGTGCCTTGCTAGACTATGATAATCTGTTCCACTGAAATCACTGTTTAGTGAAATCATCATCTAGCGAAAAGCATTTCCCCATTGGAATGCATTGAAACCTGATTAATGCGTTCCAATTTGTCTAGCGAAGAACGGCCATAGGAAAGCCGCTTTGCAAACTGCCGATCAGTTGTTTAAATAGCTGTGTTGCGAAGCTTAGGTCCTGAAAACACCCATTTTGCGAGCACGGAGGGAGCTGTCAAAATCGTTGTCTAATGAAAATTGGTTTGTGAAGCAGGGACCAAACATTCTCCAGCAAAATTCCCCCATAGGAATCACTGTTTTGTGAATCGCTATAGCGATCGCAAAAAGTCAATGTCTAGCGAAAAAACTGTCATGTGGGGTAACTGTCTAGCAAGGCACCACTGTATATATATTCTTATATAATTTTTTTCTTTTATATATATATATTCATTCTTGTTTGCTGTCTTGTGTGGCATTATTGGCAGAAAGGCAGGATATACAGTTAGTAAATAAGTAAATAGAGTGATTGCATCAGGGTTTCTAAGCTCACATGTCGTTTTCAGAACAATGAAGCATATGCTGCTGATTGTTTCTGTGCATATTTTGGGGTCTCTCTCTCTCTCTCTCTGTGTGTGTGTGTGTGTGTGTGTGTGTGTGTGTGTGTGTGTGAATAAAGAGAGAGAGAGAGAGAGAGAGAGAAGCTGGCAGCAAGTGTCACTGGAACCCAATGGCCAAGCTTGCGGGATATAAATTCTTCCTTCTTGAATCGTCGAGTTCCTCTTACCTTTGAAGATGGGGCAGATTTTCCTCCATACGGAGATGCATCCGTTTCGGTGATACTGTCCCAGCGCCAGCTCCATGTAGAAGAGAGGAATCCCCCCAAAGACAGCCATGATGGTGTAGGGGAGGAGGAAAGCCCCTGGGGGTGGGGGGGAAGAAGAAGAAGAAGACCGATGTCAAACAACAACCAGACAGATGAACCGGAAGAGGGATGAGAGAAGAAGGGCAGAAGGTTGCCCAGGGCGGCGGTTGCTGGAAGCAGCCTGTGGCCGGGCAAGGATTCACTGGGTGATACTGGATGCATCTGTGCTTGCTCTCCCCCTGCTTGCACCCCCAGGAGTTGCTGTTCTGCAGTTAAAGTGGAATTAAAACAGCGTTTACGCACAACCCATAGCCCAACATTCTCCAGTGCTGTTTACTCACAAACAGATCTTGTTCTACAGAACTCAACGTTGGAGATGTATTCACTAGTTAGATCCATGCTGGGGTGGGTGTGTTGGTGGCTAATTTACTGTTTTCATCATCATCATCCTTATTCTTCCTCATCATCATTATTCTTATTTGATAGGGGAGATGCCAAAATAGGGCTGAGCAAAAAAAGGGCAAACCTCAAATCACCCGCCCTGCTTGCAGAGGTCAACCCTGGAGGATGCGTGATGCGCCAAATATTCTCACACAGTTGGTAGGCAGCAAAATTCTCAAAGAAGAGGAAAAAGAAAACACTCACGGAATTTATCTGAAATTTGTAATTATGAGAAATTTTGGCTCCATTAGTGAAACTCGTTAGTTCATACGCGTAGAGGAAAGAAGCAATGAGTTAAGTAAGAGAGGAGGGCTGGCACTGGGAGGGCTGCGTCCATGGCTTCCTTTGATAATATTCTACATAAAAATGAAATGCTAGCCTTCCACACACGCCCAGGCCTGGAGTGAGTCCTTCCCTGTTTTAAAAACGACAGTGAAAACTCACCTCCTCCATTTTGGTAGCAGATGTACGGAAAGCGCCAGACGTTGCCCAGGTCTACCGCATACCCAATGACAGAGAGGAGAAAGTCCACTTTCTTGCTCCAGGTCTCCCTCTCGCCCATCAGCTGTTGCTGAGTATCCACCACACACAAGATGGAGGTGGTGGTGGTCATGGGTGCCGGAGTGGCGGAAGGGGTCCCCTCGCTGCCCCCGGTGGCCTGGCAAGGGCTTGGGCTCTGTGCCCCCGAAAACCCGTTGGAGATGGGGCTGGTTGCCCCTTTGTCCCCAGAACTGGGGCAGGCTTTATTCGTGTCCTCTGCCAGTTCCAGCCTCGGCGTGGTGCTCTTGGCCAGGAGTCCATTATCCGCGCAGTCTCCCTCTTCTTTGCATTCCGAAGTCTCCCTTGGAAACGTGAGAGGTTGGGTCTCATGGTCGGGGCCTGACTTCTCCATCCCAGCCGTTTACAAGGCAGCGCTCCTGTCCATTGGCAGGTAACGTCCCACTAGAAGCGCCGTCCAGCCGTAGATGCTTTCCCCAGGGTTTCCCAACAGCTCGGCTCTGGGTTCAAGCAGAAAGAGGCAGCTTAAGAGTTTTCATGGTGGGAAGGAAATAAAGATTATTATTATTTCACCTGTGTGTGTGTGTGTGTGCGTGCGTGCGAGCCTTAAAGAACACAGGAGAGTGTGCCCCAGTCCCAGTGAACTCACAGTCTCAGATGTGAGAATAGAGCAAGTGGAGAGAGAAAAAACCCATGTAGTTTGTGCCTCTCCTGGCAGTTCAATGGCTGGGGAGAGAGAGAGAGCGAGAGAGAGAGAACTGTTCCTTTGGTGATGTAACCTTATATTTGCCTACTGAGATGTCAACATTTGCTTTCTATGGGACTTATCCACAGTTACCCATGTCTAGAATAACAGCCTTAGTGTGGGACTCACAACAAACTGTCTACACAGCCCTTCCTAGTCTGTGGACTTGACCTAGAACTATGGCTCCCAAGCTTGGGTCAGCCTGGTGTTCTTGGACTGCAGTTCCCAGAAGGCTTCACCGCCAGCTGTGCTGGCTAGGGCTTCTGGGAGTTGCAGTCCAAGAACATCTAGGTTACCCAACGTTGGGTCCTGGTCCTTCATTCTGTCCAGTATGCCTCACTGATTCTTTACAAATTGCTTACGAAAACTAATATTAACAGTGACCTTACCCATTTCCATGGTATAATCCACATGTCAAGGGAAAAGCAGTTCCCCCATTATTTTCCTACCATTTCAAATATACTGTCTGAATTAGAACAGATGTACTTCCCATTGCTGGAGGATTGCAGAAGTTGTATTGACTTGTCAGGCACAACTGCAGACGGTTCAGTAGCTGGAATGATAATGGGAAGTCAAAAGGATAACCATTCAGGCAGCTAGCATAAGCATGGTGTCCAGTCATGGTTGAAAGACATTCATGCAGAAGATGTGTGTACTGAGATGACGGTACCTTGTAAACAGACCCTGTCTAGGTGCATGAACAAGGAGGCCCTGGGTAAGAAGTCACGTTGACGGATCAAGGAGCTCTTTGATCACCAGCATAATTACCTCATACGTAAAAATGGAAAACTTATCAGCAATATGGATCTCCTATCTGGATGGGGTGGAAATTCTTAATTAGATCATGAGAAAAGATCTAAATGGAATCGGACACTTTCCAAGACGTGCATTGATCTGATGGTGTATTGCCTACACTAGACTGAAATGTGCATTCTGCCTCTCATAAGATTATACCCAGTTGACCAGGTTGCTTGCTCACTGGAAGCCTGAACCTATGTGGACATTTCATGCGAAGTGGGTTTTCAGTACAGTTCAGACTGAGCCATCCCTTTGGCATAGACGAACCAGCCAGCAAAGAGGCTCAAAGATGAGAAGAGCGAACGGTTTTTGGCGTTGGTCAAGCTGTCGAAAAGTATCATCCAGAAGTTGGCTAGGGGTGTTTTGAGAACTGTAGCCCACCAGAGTAGCAAATCTAAGCTCTGATACTATCTTCCTCGGGATACAGATGAGATGGGTGAACACAGCAGGAGAAGGAGATAAGACGTCCAGATTTCCAAAGAATAAAAACAGAAACAAGGGAAAAAAAAGAGTAGATGCTTGAGTTGCAGTTGACTTGATGGCAAATAGATGGGCAAAACCACCACCATCATCATTTTCAATGAGACCTAGATGGTAACTCAGTTGCTCCACAGTAAAGCCTTCCCTGGTGGGACGTGGTGGCGCTCCAAAGCCTGTGGGCTGCAAGGTCGTAAGACCAGCAGTTCAGATCCACGTGAATTTGTCAAAGGGAACCTTTAGCCTTCCCTGATACGGCCAGAGATCTCCCACAGGGAATTTAGTGAGGCACCTTTGCAACGTGGACAGGTTGTTTGGATTTAAGATGCCCCAGAAGACAAGTTCTGCAACTCCTGGCTTCTACGACCGCACATCCCAACAGAACCTCGGCATGTTTTTTCAGTGCCAAGAGAAAGATAACGCGCCATTACGGTAAAGCTAAGAAAGTGGAATTCAAAACCGACAGAAACATCTGATTGCGCCAAGCGGAAGGAAAGCAAGACTCTTTGGCTGAGAAGCCCTGAGGTCGACACAAGAAGAAGTTGGTCCTGGCTTGCTGTGCGCACCACGTACGACAAAAGGCAGAAGACAAAGAGGTCTTTGTTATTTTTTTTTTAAGACAAAGGTGTGTGAGTACTATGTGCCGATTTTGTGAGCGAAGTACCATGGCTCCAGCTTGGCACAAGATTTAATGACATCAGCAATATTCACAAGTTCAGTGGGACGTAAAAGCCACAGCACTCTTATCAGAACAGAAGGGCTGGCAAGGCAAACAACACCCTGACCATCCCTTGCTATAGGAGGCTGTGGGAAGAAAGGGCGGGCGGGCAGCGGTGGGGGGGGGGAAGCGTACCTGCTGAAATTCCAAAATTCCTGGGACACGGTGAAGACTCCACCACGCAGCCACGTGACACCCGCTTCCCCAAAGCAGAGGTTAAAAATTTCACGCTACGCACAGGCTGTAATTGTCACGCTTCCGTTAATCATCAACTAGTTGATCTCTGAAGATGGGAATGAAAGAAATAGGGAGGAAGGGTGGGAGCCACACGTACCACTTTCAGTTTCACCTGGAAAACCACAGGCTCGGACATCTTTGGAGGCCACCCATGGTTGATGGTCTCCCGATTCCACAGCTTAATTGAGGGCAATTCAATGCCATTGGGCATCCCGAGTGTTGAGCAGCCTCGGTGGACTTTACACCCTGACTCAGGCATGAGAGAAAGGTAAAGAATGACCCACCAATGGCAGGCAGAATTTTTTCCATTCTACTAAATTGGTTGTTGGAAGTAACCTGTTTCCAACTGTTCTTAAGACCACTCTGCGCTCCTGCTCTAAATCAGATCTCCTCCACATCTCTTCTTTAAACAAAAGGTACTGTAATGTATTTGGCATTTCTAATTTAGTTCTATAAGCGACTTCGTCTTTGCTGGTTTAATTTGTTGACACCCATCTGCTTATCCGTTTAGTAATTCTTTTTATACCTCACCTTTCCTCTGAATGAACACAAGGCTTTCTTCCCTCCCAAGAACCCTTTGAGGTTGGCCAGACGGAAAGAACATGAGGAAAGAACCAAAGGTCACCCAGGGAATATTGTGGCAAACTTGAATCTGGATCTCTCAAATCCCAGGACTGTAACCACATCTAACACCATGCTTAAAAGAGAAAAAAAAGTTGTGGAGTGTACAGAGGAGAAAGAACCACAAAGCTGTGATTGGCTGTTAGCTACAATTGCAAAAACAGAGCCTCCATATGCAGGAGACGTCCATTTTAGCCCAATAGAAGATGGTTCCTTCTCTTCCATGCCCAGCTAGCCACTATTGCACACAAAATCCTGGATTCTTTCCTTTCCTTTCCTTTCCTTTTAATGTATCTCTAACCTTCTCTGTAGCAAGAAGGGCTCTCAGCTGCTTTGCATATCTGTGAAAATTTAAAACTTATCAAAAACCACCCAATATTTAATGGTTATACCTACCCCCTACCCCCCCCCCAAAAATAACTGGGTTTAGCTATCTAAGTTTACTCATTCAATATAGTACTAACACCCTATAAGTCCATGGGTTTTCCCCCCCCCAACTAAAATGATTTATAATGCCTATTTCTATGCAACAGTCAGTGCTGTTAGCATTTTCAGTTAAGAGTTAATAAATCATGGCTTGTTGGCAGGGCATTGAATGGTGCATCGCAGCAAGCCAGATTTCAACAAACCATACTGTGGCTTGTTATGACATGTAAACATATCCTTTCCTTGGAAGAGGACAAAGATCTGTGTTCCAAATTGTCCTGGCCAATGGCATAAAGCGGTGCTTTGATCTTGAACCACAGAAAAGCCGGATTGCATAGATCTCTTTTTTAAAAAGAAGGTCGCACCAGGAGTTGGCAGCTGCTGTGAGGGTTTCGACAACTTGGAGTTCCTCTAAACCTTTTGGTCGGTGCCCTCCCTGTCAGGTTTTCCACTTTCTCCTTTTGCTTTATTTTACTTTATTTTATTTTGACATCCATCATTCACTGATCATCTGCCAATTCTTTCAGTGAACAGCAGCGGGCATAACAGTTTATTGCTCTCTATCTGTTTCTGTCTTGAAATGCTGCAAAGGTCACCCTTCACGCAAACAATGGGAGAGGGAATCGCTGGCTCCTCTGAACCGCTGGAAGCATCAGTGGTGCTAATAAAAACCATACAACCTGGAAAGCTCGCTCGGTGCAGCTTAACCCCTGGAAGTGGCCCAGAGAGACACATCTGGACAATTCAGGCACATCTGTGCTTAGGCCACAACATGCTCGGGACAAAAAGGCACCGTCTCTGGAACAACGGAAACCTTATACCAAGTCCGGTCATCACTGCCCGGTCCAGCTTTTGCACATGGATGGCCAGCAATGGTGCAGGGTCTTTCTTAGTCTTAACCTGGAGGTGCAGAGAACTAGGAGCTAGGAATTCCTGCATATAACAAAGGTCCTTCAGCATGGAGCTATAGCAAAACAAGGCGCTAGTCCTCATGGCTGGAAATAAAGATTTATTTAAAAAATTAATGGAAATCTAGAAATCTGCCTTATACCAAGGGATATAATTCTTAGTGTGGAAACTCTCTGTGCTCTAATTAGGCAAAAAGGAAAATTCTTTATATCTATGCACAGATAGCCCTCTGCTTTCATATTGGCTCTCGGTAACCAGGCAGAGAGCCCTCAGAGACAGGTTTCGTGGCTCTAAATTTTTTGCAGGATGGATTTTGCATGATACCACTAATTCCTCTAAAGAAGCCATTCCTGTCATGCTGGGCCTCTAGAATAATTTGCAGACTCTTGAAATTGTCTTTGCAACCCTGAGGGATAGAAACTTGCTTCAAAAGCCGTGAAAACATGAGAGATGCCCTCACCCGTTCTGAACCAATAGTCAATTTTTTCCCCTCCCTCATCTCCTCCCCCCCTATTTACCCCCCGAGAAGGATGATTGTGATGCTTCCTTCCGTGAGCCTCAAGGCATTTTCATATGTGGGGATTTAAAACAGATTGCCCCTAAATCCATTTTAAGATGGATGTGAAACCTCTGTTGGAAAGTGAGACTATCTGTTCATTTTTTCTTCTGCTGTAGCAACATCAAGAGTGCATATAACAGGACAAGAAAAGCGTTTCCAAGTGAGTTTTGATTTAAAAAAAAAACTAGCACTGGATTAAGCACAAAGGGGACTTTTCGAAATCTTGCTCTGAGACAGTTTGCATCAGGGGCTGAATGATCCTTGCTGGTAGGCAGGCCAAACCCAGAGGTGTTTTTTTTTTTTTAAAGCTCTGGGCATTGACTCAGGAACCCTCCTGACTCAGAATCTTATCTGGACCGCATGAGGATTATCTAAGGGTGTGCTTCATTCAGGTTTGAGTGGGGATTACTCCGGGTGATTTATTTGCAAAAGGAAACTTTGACGGTGTGAACAGAAGCAGGCTCAGTGCATTTCACAGACGGCAAAGGGGCCACTGAGTCCTCGCTCTCAAAGCTCCGTTTCCCACACCCTCAGCCCCCCCAGGGACCCCCGGGTAGCCAAAGACGAGGTCTTCACCGAAGGATCGTTTAGACATTTCCCCCAGCGTGCCATCCACCAGGAAAGGAACCGTTGGTTTTCCGGCACCGGGAAATCAAGAACATCTCCATAAGGGGCAATTTGGTCTCCATGTTCCATCTTGGAGGGTGCAGGTCTGTTGTTTTACCCTCCTGTGGATTTATTGAGTTGCGTTGCGTGTTTGCTGTCGGTCGTGGTATGCCTATACTAGGGGCCACGGTGATTCTGCCTGAAGACTAGAACTTGCCTTTTGCTGCCCCAGGCAAAGGAGGCCCACCCTTTTCCTTTCTGCCTACAGAGACCGGTAAGGTGGGCTACGTTGAAACCTTCTGTGACACTGGCCTTGGGAAAGGATCCCCCTAATAAACCAGTTTGGGGGATAGCCGAGGGAGGCACAGCCCTCTGTACCCCAGATGGGGAAGGGCCAGCCCTGACATGAGGCAAGACCTTGTGCTGCCCCCCAAAATCCCTGGAGCAGCACCCCCTGCCGTCCCCATAGCATTGGCCGCCTAAGGCCTCTGCTTCACTGTTTCTCATGGCAGGGGAGCCCTCCTCCAAATCTATGTGTTCCGGGCAGCTCCTTGATTGCTGGGCGATCCATATTCCTTTAGCAGGCCTGGCTGCTAGTGAGAGTTTCAGGATGTATTTAGCAGGGGGAAGATGGGCTCACTCCATGGCAGAGATGTCCCCATTTTTAAGACCCCGAGGATGGGCTCAGACAAATACCCCATCTTTCTTCGGCTTCCCCGCCCTCCCAATCCCAAACCCGAGGGGTAGCGCTCATACTGACATTCCAGATCTTTCCGTGCCCCGTAAATGCTCTTCTTATCTTCCCCGACGCTGTGCATCTCTGCCACGCTGAGTCTAGAGCCGCTGCTTCCTTCACTTCTGCAAAGTCTAACCTCACCTGTCTTTTCCTTGACCATGGAAGGTCTCACCTGTGTGCCTGGTTTCCTGCTCCGTTCTTGTGCATCACTTCTGCTGCTCTCCCATTTCCCCACATTTCAAAGCAGCAGGAGAGAGAGGCTCTTTCACTCTTGTATCAAAAGGCAGCTGTGTGTTCTGAGCTTGTTTTTAAACACGCGATGGGTCAAATTTATCGCTTCCCAGTCAGAACAAAAAAACACCAAAGGTCTTCTTCAGAATGCTTCTCCGCTTAGACAGCAAACTGTAGAGAGCCAGGAGTCAGCTACAACAGCGCAGCCCTGCCGCTTCCCACAACGATGCTTCCTACATGAGCCCCTGTTTATTGTTATTACTATTGGCATTTTGTGATTGTCTGTATTTTTCTTTCGGCAATTATTTATGATGGACAGCATTCTTGGAAATCCCAGACTGCCATTGAGGCAGAGAACCGTTTTGGCTATTTCTCATATGCAAGCCGAGCCCAGCGTGGTGGAGACGGGCTCCGGACGGGGACCTGCCATTCCCTCTTAGCAAAAAAACAAACAGACCTCATGAGTTTGGAGCCCATGTCGGGAAAATGGGCTGTTTGCAGAAACGGCACCGAGCACGTTGGCTGGCTGAGGAAATAGCTGAGGCATTTTCTCCCCAGGAGGTCAGGGAGCACCATGTTCTTTTCCTCGGCATTTTAGGGCTCCTCTTGAAAAAAAAAGAGGACATGCTTACTAGCACAGCCAGGAAATGTTCCCTTTTATTGTATTTATTTTTTATTTTTTGGATAACGGCTCCCAGAACCACTGTTTCCGAACACTGTCATTTAAAAAAATTTACCTTCCCAGCTCCGCCTATGAGAAGACTGAATAGTTACCACCTTTCCTTGTCTATCTTGTGCTGGATCCCTTCTCAAATAAGGCATTTTGGGGGTGGAGGGGAAGCAGAAGGAGCATTTCCAATAAGACTGAAAAGTACAACCCTCGTAAATCTTCGTTTCCTAGCCTGGCACCTCTTGCAGGTGCTAGGGAAAAACCTCCCTAACTAGCGTGTATCTCAAGTGGCCGGTAGCAGATGGTTACCGAACAAGCAGGTTCAGCTTGGAGAAGGTATTGTCTGAAAAAGCAGATTTTCCCAAGCCGGAGTCCCACAAAGCTGTCAACAAGCCAAGTCACATTCGGTCTCTTTCCACCTCCTCGGGAGTCATCTCAAGTCCTGTCCGCCTGCCCTTTGTTACATAACAGTGGGTTCTCTGTACAGTATTAAACATAGCTGGTCATTTCTTTCCTTCTGGATGCTGCTTTTTTTAAACAACTTTTCCTGTTTACTTTGATATCTTTTAAAAACAATTGTACCTGGCAGTTGAGGAGAAGAGGTGTTCTGCTTTCGCATCCCGCTGGCCTGAGACTCGTTATCAGTCAGCGAGGCCTAAAAGGTTGGAGCAATGGGACAGGCGATTTGGCAGGTCCGTGGTTGAAGCCCTGCTGGAAGTGGAAGTCCACTGGGTGACTTCTGTCTCTCTGCCTCCCAGCCTGACCGGTTTTCCTAAAGGTTTCCAAGGTTAAAGGGGCTAGGGGAGACTGAGCCGCTTCGTACTTATGGAAGGGACGACGGGGTATAAATGCAAGCGGCAAATAGGTAAATGCAATAAGCCAGGTGAGCGCAATCAAAGTTTAACCCAAGATTCAGCCACACCCTCTCGAACAATCTTCATACTTTACTTGAGCAGGAGATTGAATCCTAAAAGAACCCCAGTTTTGACCATTCTGAGCCGCCCTCTCCGCGCAGTGGGATAAACCATGCTTCTACTATGTTCTGTCGGTAGATGAAGCCGCTAGTATGTGAGAAAGCACGAGAGGACATGTCAAGCCCCGGTAACCTACACTTTGGATGCCAACAAGACGACTGCCTCTATCTTGTGCTACTGTTTTAGTCAAACAAAATGCAAAGGATCTGTGGACGTTTTGCTAAAGGAAATAAACAGGCGGATCAGCTTTCGGCGGGTCCTGCCCACACTGGGATCACAACACCCGATGGGCTCTTGTATCCCGTCTTACTCAATGATTTCCAAGGCGAGACTTCTTAGAATTGAGCCAATACCGTCAAGAGGTTATCGAGCTATTCTGTCAAAGACCTGCATTCAGGAAGTGTCTTTCTGAATTTAGCCTACCTGGTTTCAGAGCCATGAAAACGAGGCCAAATCAAAAGCCACGGGATAGGTTTATTTCTTGATTACCGGCTACCCAGAGAATGGGTTATAGGTAGTAGTAAATTACTCTGTTGCTATAGTTGCTGTTCTGCCACAATCTAAAGTTTAGGAACTTTGGAGGACAGGAATCGTATCTTATCTCTGTTTCCCCCTTAAGTCATAAAGTACCAGATAGCACTGGGGTTCAATAAAGAATAATCATCCAAAATTCATTCTCTCTCCCTCTCTCTCTCTCACTCACTCATATAAATCCTTAATTTTGCTGTTCAAAGTTATGTCCGACCATTATTAATTTCACTACCTGTTGCACAATTCAGAAATACGAACGCCTCGTGTTATAGTTTCACTTCTGTCTTCATCCTAATAAATACCAGTCATTCGTTCAAGTTATGACTCATAGCCGGAGAGGAAGAGAAGACCTTTTCTCTTGGGGGGGGGGGACAGAAAAATTCACTCTCACCTTCTTCAGGTGAAAAGAATCATTGGGAAACATACAAAAATAAGCTACGTGCGGACTGCATTTCCCCCCTCCGCTCTAACAGCCTCAAAGAAGGGGAAAGGGTTCCGTTTATAGGAACTGCTTCTTACTTTTAAAGGCTTTGTTTTTCCACTTCTTTCAAAGAAAGTGCTTTCCAGTCATGTTCAGCCGAGTAAAATGGTGACAGTCTCTTGCTGAATATTGTTGAAACATGCACTACCCTGCTTACCGTCCCTCATCAGCCCTGATAATAAAGGCGGCAAGCATGTAGAGGCAGAGACTAAAAGAAAAAGCAGAGTCAGGAACCTCCTCTTTAACCATTCAAAGAAAACTTTTTTTGCTGAAAAAAAGGCACGTTTTGTCCCCATTCTGCAGCGTTTTGAGCGAAGGTCTGTCTTCTGCCTTTCACAAAAGTTTGTGCGGGACCCCAACGGGAGCCCTCTTTCATTGCAGCAACCTTTTAAAAGCTTCTTGCGCAAATAGATCTTATATATACAGAGAGAGAGAGAGAGTGACGCTGTGTTACTCTTGCTGTCTTGAGATTTTGTAATCAGGGTTATGAAAGGTGAGATTTTAAAAAAAATCAACAACCAAACATTGGTGCTTTTCCTGAAAAGCCTTTCTCAACATCCATCTTCTGCTCATCCCTTCTGGCATCTATCTAAAAGTCGGGGGGGGGGGAGAGGAGGAGGAGGAGGAGATGGAATAAATAAATGAAACGAGTACCTGATGTTGTGATGGTCTCCGAGGGACCCGGCTTCATCCAGGGCTCTCCCGCCGCAGCCCTACATTGGCTTGGCAGACTTTGGGCCGCCCATCAGAAGAGGGGGACCTTTTTGTACACCCTTCTCACATGGTCCGATTTCCCAGATAATCTGCTGCCAAAGAGCTCTTTAAGATTTTTTTACGTCACTTTCTTTCTTCTCTCTCTCTCTCTCTGTCTCTTTTTAAAAAAATAAAGTCAAATAAACTTTATGCCTTGCCAGTAAGTGCTGCGGCGGCAACAGCAGCAGCAGCAGCAGCAGCTCTGACTCTCCTCCTAGAGGTGGGCGCCTACATTGAGCGGCCACCAGCACCCGCCAGAGCTCTCAGGAGCTCAAGACAGGAGGGGAGGCTTAGGGCTGGCAGGATGAGGCTCTCGGGCGGGCGGCGGTGGGCGGGTGGATGAGGGTCAGTTGAGCAGCCAAACCAGCTGCCCCTGAGACCCGGGGACGCTTGGGTTGTGCTATAAATGGAAAGAGGAAGGGCATGGAGGGACAGAGACAGGGTTAAGTCGGGTGGGAGGGTAAAGGGGCCAGGTATGGGGAGGTGGGCGCTCCTTTGCAAAACCGGAGAAAGGCAGGGAAGAGCCTGCACTCTTCCCTCCCTCCCCCCCCCCCATCATTTATCATTTGCTTTAAGGAAGAAAGGGAAGGAATGGAGCAGAAATGGGGGGAAATAACAAGGGAGGAGGAGGGAAAAGAAGGTTGGTTTTATTATCGGACTCCTTGCAGAAAAGTATTCCCGGACTTGGCTGCTTCTGATCACCACAAAACTTCCTCTCCTCTCCTCTCCACACCCCCACCCCCACCCCGTGTGCCTCCTTCCTAGGCAAAGCACAAGAAAAAAAAGGGAGAAGCGACTCCTATTCACAACTCCTCCTTCCACACAAGCTTCCCACCCGTCTTAGGAAGGGGACAGTGAAGCAAAATACAAGGCCTCTGGGGTGCAGGCGAGAAAGGAAATGAAATAAAAGGGAGCAGGAGACAAGGGTGATGGGTGGAAAGGATCTTTCTTTGTCATTTGAGACTAGGGAGTGTGATTGCATACAATGTTGGGCAAAGAGTCAGCCAGCATCTGATGGAACTTTCAAAGCTTTTAGAAGAAGCTTTGTCGCACCGGGCTGGACGAGTGGTGGGCACCGCACTCTTCAGGAAATACACTCCTTTCCCTGCAACAATGCTAAGATTCGAGCAAGCTTTGTTATCACGCCAGGTTCGGCCTTCACCCACTAGAATCCTCCTGCATGCCCTGAAGCCAGCCTTGCTGGGAGATGATGGGAGTTGCGGCCACTCCCATCCAGATGGCAAAGGTCGCTCCAGATGATATTTTCCTTCCCAAATGGAAAAAAAAAAGTAGGCTAAAGGAACGAAGGAGTGACCTGGAAAAGTTGAACACTGCTCGATAAAAGTAAAGAAGAAAAAGAAAAGGCAGCAGTCCTCTCCACCCACCCAGAAGGATGACAAGCCAGAAGGAAGGAAACTTTTTGAAGACCAACAGCTGCAGTCCCGAGAAAGTCATGAAAACAGAAAATATCTGCCTGAAGCATCCCAGCCTCTGGTGCTCTCGTACCTGTCCTCCTTCATGCAGCCTCAGCCTCCCTTTTGTGAAGATGAGGAGCACTGCTGCCATCTGAAGGCTAGCCGTGGTACTACAGCTCATGGAACTCGACTGCATTTCTTTCGGTCCTGACCTGAGCTCAAGGCGGCTTCTACGACTCTCCCACCTCCCCGTTTTTATCCTCAGAACAGCTGTCCCGTGAGACTGGCCAAAAGAGGGATTACTTCAAGAGTGCTCCACAAGTTTCATGGCTCAGTGGGAGGCTAGATCTCCTGAGTTCTGCACCAGTCCCCTGACCACTGCACCGTAGTGATAGCGACGTAGATGGAGAGGTGCGGGTTATCTACTTTTCTGTCTCTCTGCCTTTCTGCAGATACGTCACTCAAGGCAAGCAACCGTAATGAAAGTGAAAGAAAAACAGATGAAAATGAAGAGGGGGGGAACCCCCAGAAACAAATTTAAAACTCAGCAATGAAAAAAAGAAAACGAGTGTTCAGACGGCTTAAAGTCTTCCCATGGGAAGTTTGGCTTAAATGTCAGTGACTTGTCTGCATAAAATATGGCTTTGTCCACTGTTTGAAGGACACTGGGAAGGGGGCCAGCCTAGCTGGAGGAGCTGCTTTATACCTCACCGGCAATCTTAATGTTTTATGGATTCTGCCTTTTCCTTTGGAGGACACAGAGCACGCGCACACTCACACAGAAAGGACACCGGCAGATCTTTGTGAAAAAAAACGGGGTGGGAGAGAAGGAAGTCCAAGAACAATAAGGCACAGAGATAACTTACGAGGAAAGACAAATAACATTGGGTCAAAGTGGGCATCCTTGTGACGTGGGGGCTTCGGCGGGCGTGGCTGGGTTCTCGCCAAGCCCCGAATCTGGCCAGAGTTACTCCCAGAGTCCCTCAAGCCAACAAGGGTGTTGCAGGAGTGGTAGCCTCAAAAAGGAAGTTGGGCAAGCCATGGCTTTTGTGGCTGTTGTTTAAAGATGCACAAACCCCTTCACATGCCTCATTCAAAGTTCCATGCAGGTGCGTTTCCTCTTGAGCCAAACAGTGCTTGCATCATCACCCCAAGTCTCTTGAGGGGGCTGAGTGTTACCCTCCCACCCACGGCCTTTGACCGCAGCAAGACTTCTTTCCTCCTGGGGGTGGCAATCCACCCCACTCCCTGGCTTCGAACATTTGTTTCTGATTTTGCACAGCCTTGCTAAAGTTTGCTGCTGTTTAGCTCAGAAACATGTCAGCTGTCAGAGTGAGTTGTGATGACTTTCGTTTGTGAAACAAACAGACTATAGCAAACACTGACTGGGCTGCAAACAGACTTTGATGGGAGATTGGCCGTGTTTGTGTTTTTGTGTGTGTCTCTGTCTGTGTGTGTCTCTGTACTAGATAGTACAGAGCTGTTCTTTAGCTTTGAGGATTTTAAACTATTGTTTTCTTATGCTTACTTTATTTTTCCCTCTTTAATTTGTGGTCCCCCACTGCCACCCATGATGGATTATGTTTTCTTCTATTCTTTGCCAGTAGCCCTTCTGGTTGCCACCAACAGACGCAGCTCGTCCAACTACCTCTGACGGCCTGTGTTTCGCCCTCTCCAGTCTAAGGCCAGCATAGCCCGCACAGACGCACAGCTGCTCCCTCCAGGTTTCTGGCAAGGGGGGGGCATTAAGAGATTTCTAGCTAAAATCCTGTTGCACAGATCCACCTGGCCACAGAAGTGACATCACAGTCAGACAGCTGTTGATTAAAAACTTCTTTTTTTCCCCTGTTTCAGGGTGTGCACAGTTTCCATGCCATAAGGAGAAGTTGCGTACACCCCAAAACTGAAAATGGAAGTCTTTAATCAACAGCAATCTGCCACTGATGATGGCATCCTTCCTGTTGAACCTGCCTGAAATTAGATCAGATCAAAGGGCTCCTCTAGTCTAGCATCCTGTTCGCCCGTTGGCCGGCCAGATGCCTGAGCGACTGGCCTGCTGGCAGGAGAGGGAGTGTGCCCGCATTTCCCCATCACTTCTGGACAGCTGAATGACGAAAGCTAGGAGCCTTCCCTTGGCAAACTGGACAGCCTCTAGGCTCAGGGGATCATGTTTCCCAAGCCCGCCCGCCATCTTGTTGAGACTGATCCATCACAGGACATCCAGAGTTGTTATATTCAGCTGGTTGTATTTATTCAAACGCTCCATAGCACCACATAGTTCTCAACAGCATTTAAAGAAAATGCAGTTATTGGATTTTTTTGCTTTTTTTTCCTTTAAAAAAAAACATGTTTCACTGCGGAACTGGACATTCTTCAACGTATCTCGCAAAGCCATTTAAAAGCCTCATTCTGAGGTGGTGATAAACGAGATCCTGCGGTTTAAGTTCCTGCGTACAGCATTTCAAGGCGAAAGACTATTAATTCAGATCATTCCTCAGATGGAAAAAATGAAAGACAAAGACAGACGGAAGGTCCTGGCTAGAAACAAGACAGCAGCAATACCCTGAAGGTTATCCCTCTCCCCCCACCCCCCCCAAGGAAAAGCTCTCCCGGCTGCATCAAGCAGCTAACCTCGGAGTGGATGGCACAGACTCGATTCTCATGGTCTTGTTTCTATCTCACCCCATCCACGGCCGTCTTTTCTACACAACATTTGCACAAAAGAAGGACCTTTGAAGGATTTTAAAATAAGTGCAGTAATAAAAGAAGGTAAAGGATATTTAAAAAAGAAGAAAGGCTCACACCGGAATGGAAAAGCACACACATCAATGCAGGGCTGCCGAATAGCTTCACCCAGAGAGAAAGAAGAAAGAAGCTCTCCTTCCTCCAGAGACCCACAAAATAATCACTCCTGCAAATACGGGCACCTCGAGCTGGGGAGTCAGGCGTGGGGCCACTGGGCTTCAGCTCCTGGCCCTCCCTGTCCTCCCCAGTGCTTACGTCAAGGTTGACCAGAAGGAGGTGGGGATGGGTCCCCCTTTTCCCCTCAACATTAAAGAAAGAGAGTTCATTTAGCCAGAGCGCCCATGGGGTCCCACGCAGGCAGGACCACCGGCTCTTGCTCCATCACCGCCAGGACATCCTCGGGCACGTGCTTCTTGTCCACCACCACTTCGTAGACGTACTCGGAAAACCAGTCGTCCGTCATGATGAGGTAACCTGGAAAGGGAGTTGGTTAAACTCGGTGGGCCCACCAACGCAGTCTAGCTGGAGTGCAAGACTTTCAAAACGAGGAGCGAGAATTCACTCCCTCCTTGTTCTCCTAGAAACAGGATGGCTCCTGTCTCCCCTGCCCGGCTTCCCATTGAATATCTGCCCATGACTTCTTGAGGACAGGACACAGTCACTCTAGACACCCTGCTACCAATGGGGGCCACTTCTCCTATTCCTCTGTCTCCTTGGGTGCATCCACTCTTGTGTTTTCCAGTTACACCACCCATCCAGTTTCTGCCGGCAGGGTGTGATTACAGTTTTCTAGTCCTCATGGAATGCTTGAGGGCCCAGTGTGGTGTAATGGACAGAGCTCCGGACCAAGGCTCCAGAGACACGCAGGTTCTGCTGCCCGCTGAACTCTGGGGTCTTGGCAGAGCGGGAGCAGCAGTGAAGCCGCTCACTCCTTGGACATTTCTCTTTGAAACCCTGATTCGGATTGCTATAAGCCGGAGGCAGCTTTGACAGCACATGGCAAGGAAATGGGATCCTTATTTTCGCCAGTGTTCATTTCCCCAAGGATACGACTACAGTTTCTTACGACTTTCAGAATGATGGTGATAAACGATAAAGCTAATAGCCAAGTGCCTGCAATGATATAAATGGTGGAAGAAAGCAGCCTTTTCACAGGTTCTTGGACAAAAGGACATAAGACACGAGAGACTGAGGCCCCTTGTCTTAGCAGATGTTGATCGGAAGAGCATTGACAGCTCAGACGACTTCCAACCCCTTGATCTTTGAGCTGGTCTGCCACGTGAGCTCATGAAAACTATGGCGCAAATACTGTCCTTGGTTGGGTTTGGGTGCCTAGTGTGATTCTGGTAACTGCTTGTTCAGCTGATGTCTTACAAAGGGGGGGGGGAGGTAGGAACCCTTCTCTTGCTTCTCTAAAAAGCTGGGCGCCTTTTTAAGACAGCTCCCTGAGCTGGACCATCACACTCCTTCCTTGTATTGAATGCATTTGCGGCTTCTTACTGGGGTGCCAACGGTGCTGGCAGGTTTGCAGTGGGATGGGGGTTGGGGAGGTGGATGATTCAAGCTCAGCCTTCTTCCCCGCTCAGGTTCCTCCTCTTCCTCCTCCATTTCTTCGCAGAAGGATTCTCCCTTTCCAAAGAGCCCACCAAGAAGAGGACCAAGTTTCATTGGGAGAGGGGGAAATTAACTGGGGGGGGGGGGGGAAGAGAATGAAAGAGCTTCCTAAAAACATTTTTGGTGACCCCCCCCCCAGCCTTTGAGGAAAATCCTGAATAGCTGAGGGCACATCCATCTCGCTTCCTCCTGTGAAGACAAGAGAATGCAAACGCAGGAGAGGCGAGAGTGGGCCCAGAATGGGGGGGGGGGGTCAAAGGGCTGCCTGGCAGAGCCTCCGAGAGGTGGCTGGGAGGTGGGAAAGCACCAAGAAAACCCAGCCGGACCCGCTGGTGTGAAAGGGGAAGCGTTTCCTCCATCGCTCATCATCGGGCCCTCCGAAACAGCCCTCCGGGTCTAATCTCCGTGGGATGGTGTTGTTTCAGGCCATCCTCTCTCAAATCCTCTTTGGAGAGCTGGAGCTGGGCTTGTTATTTCAGTCCCTCCAGCCTCCTTGCCAACCCCTGGTTCCAAACCCAACATCCTCCTCCTCCCCCCTCTTCCTGAAACAAGGGGGCTGCCAGACCCGCTGGCCTGCCCTCCCTACAAAACACCCATGCCAAGAGCCGCCTGGACGATCTGATGCCCCCCCCCCCGAGGCCGAGGCGCCCAGCCGTCAGCGTTCACCGGGTTACAGCTAGGGGTTACGAAAGGATCCTGGCTCACAAATGTTTCCTGCCGGGAGGAGGGCTCCAGGAGACAGAGGAAGAAGGAGCTGGGGTTCTCTGAAGTCCAACATGTTGAACCAGGAAGTCCCCGAGACACTGAGAGAGAGACTTGGGCAAGGTGGAGCCAAAGCAACATTCTGCTCAACTCACACAGATGTGGTGCAGGAATTCTGATGGCCCCTGGCCCGCACTACAGGACTATTTGGGAGGATCCCTGACATGAGTTCCAATTCTGGGCTCAGAATTGAGAGCCTCACCTCATTTGCAACACCCTTAACAAAACACCAAAACCTGCTGTGTAAATCAGCGGTGGTATTGTCACTGGGGGCCACCCTGGGTAGGCTTCAACACAGGAATTGGAGGCCTGGGGAGAGCCCCACCGCCATCTGTTTCCCCTGACCCCCCTCCCCCGGTAGGAGTGCCAGCTACCACGCAGGAGAAACTACCAGCCGTGTGGCCTTTTTGCCTGGTTGGTAAGTGGTAGAAGGGAGTACAGTGGTGCCCCGCATAGCGACATTAATCCGTTCCGGATTAATCATCGCTATGTGAAAACATCGCTAAACGGAACGGAAAAACCCATAGGAACACATTAAACTTCGTTTAATGTGTTCCTATGGGGCCCAAACTCACAGTTCAGGGAAGATCCTCCATAGCGCTGCCATTTTCGCGCCCTCGGTAAGCGGGGAAACTGCGCGAAAATGGTTGCAGCGGCCGTTTTGGGCACCCGGCGGCTGTTTTGGAACCGCCGATCAGCTGTTTAAAAAACATTGCAATGCGAAGATCGGTAAGCGAAACGCTTACCGATCATCACAATGCGATGTTTTGCCCATTAAAACATTGCAATGCGATCGCATTAGCGATCTAAAAAAATAGATCGCTGTGCGGATTCGTCGTTAAACAGTGCACTCGTTATGCGAGGCACCACTGTACAGGGAAGAAAGGTTTGTCAGGAGCAGACCTGCAAGAGACCAGGGAGAAGAAAAGAGGAAGGGGAATCTGGTCGGCCGGAGGCAACACCATGGCACTAGGAAAGCGGCCTCCTCTCCCGTTCAGGACCCACAAGCGCACCCTCGGGGAAAGAGCAGCCCTTAAGGCTGAACAAACTGCAGTGGCGCTCAAAAAACTCAGACCGTGTCTGGCTGCCCCCAAGCAGGCTGGAAGAGGTCAACTCGGAGGCCTGCCTGTCATCATCACGTGGGCAGCTTGTGCCTTGTTATTGTCAAAAACCCTTGAAAGACTGATGTGGTGATTAAGAGCAGGGGTGGGGGTGGGGGCAAAGGCTTTTAATTTTTGGTCTACGTGCGCTTTGACGGCCAGAGTGACTTGGGATTTTAGAGCGCTCATAAAACCGATGGGTAAACGAATGGCTAAAAATAGGGGAGTGTGTTGACCTCGACTTAGATGTGTGCGTGTGTGCACGGCGGGTTAGGGAGAAGCCCACCTGGGCGCCCGGCTCATTCATGCAATTTTGGCTGGCGCTGCCCTTGTTGTCCTGGGAAGAGCATGCAGTTGTTATGAAAACAGAAACGCCTCCTCTCGGAGATACTCTGTGTGCAGACGTGTCTCTCTCTCTCTCTCTTTCTGGAAGGCCGGGATGAAACCCATCAGATCAAAAGCTGGAATTTTTAGACACCTCATTGCCCGAAGGGTCTCAGTGACTCTGAGAAACAGGACTTGCTTTTACACCCTAGGATCAAATCATACAAATGTGACATCTGACCTAAACACTGGCCAGTGCTCGGCCCAATCTGAGCCCTCTTCCTAAGCAACCTCGGGAGAGAGGAAGCCCAGCTGTCTCCAGAACTGGCAGGCCTTGCGGTTCAAAAAGGGAGCGTCAAGGGAGCGCCCTTGATGCACGTGGGGGTGATCTCTGTGTGTGTGCGTGTGTGCCAGTAAGAGGGGAGAGGATGACACAGGGCAGGCAAGGCTTTGGGAAACACGACCTCAGTTTATTAGCAGTGTCATCACTTAATCAAAGCGGAGGTTTGCAGATCTGCGCTTTGGGCCTCGATCTTCCAGAGTGCTCCCTGGGTGACTTAGCTTTGGAAACCTGTGGGAGACTTTGTTGTTCAATTTGGTTTTTGGGATTAAGATTCTGGAGGTGCTGCACTTGGGCCGCCATCGCTGTCCCACATCAAGTCAGGCCGCCGTCCCTCTAACTTAGTCCTGTCTACGTTGAGGGGAGGAAGAAGGCCTGCGGGCTGCTGTGGGTTCTTGGGACTCTAGAGCCATCATCCGTTCCAGCTTAAGGCAGCCAGTCACCCAGGACGGAAGGAGATGCCCTTGCCTATTCCGGAGGACCATCGGCTCCCCTTCCCTCTGCCAGACGGATCGGCATCCTCTTTGCTGATGGAGCCGAGATGCTGCAGTTCTAACGCAAGCAGCTGCTAGAGAGCACCCATTTCCCTTGCCTTCCCTCTCTTCGGGTCTGGAGGAGAGCAACAACGAACGGCCACCCCTCCCAAGAACGGTTTCCAAAAAAGGCTAATGAACTTATCCACACAAAATGCGATTACATCAGGATCGTAAGGAATGCAGCCCAATTAATGCATCTGCGCACAGGCTACTTTCGGCTCCCTCTCAGCCTCAAAACCCAACCCAGGAATTCTCTAATCTCTGCCCTCAACAAAGGGACGTGGTGTAGAGAGAGACACGCCAGAGAAACGGCTCTCCGCAAGCCTTTCACTTAGGTGGCAGACTGGGGGCAAGGGGAGCAAAGCCCCCCCCAGATGTGGAGGCACCCCTGGGAAGAAAGGCACGGTCGCTGTGTGACAAGCATTTCAGAAAGGTGGTCACCGGAAGGAAAAAAGCGTGGAGGAACCGTTGCTCCTCTCAGATAATCCCCCTGCATTACCTTTATTCCCACGGTCTTCGCCCCACGAGTTTTCCACACGCCATTTTTCAAAGGCGTCGCCTTTGTCTTCCTAGCGGGGAGAAAAAAAACAAACAAACGCAGGTACAGTGAGAGAAAGCTCCCCCTTTTATTAGCACCCCTCTGAACTCCTCGGTTACAAGTCCTTCTGTCCTAAAAGGCATGAGACGCCCTTCCCGCTTCTTTCGTGGGCACTTAGGAAGGGCCAGATGGGCACCACATTGAAACCAAAGGTAGCAGCTGGTTCCTTCCTTCGAGTCCTCCTTTGGGCGCTCCCACCTAAAGCTTACTCTCCTGCCCGCCATGAAAAAAAAGGTTAATTTTGCAAGCCACTGGCAAGTTCTCTTCAGCACAAAAGCGACCACCTGAGATTCCGTGACCGGCTTGGGAAAGGAGTGATGGAAAGAATGGATGGAGGTTCCAACCCAGGTAGAGCTGGGAAGGGCCTCCTCCCCCTCCTCCCCCTCCGAAACCCCACTGAGCCATTTTTGCCAATCAACGGGGGGTTGGGGGGGGGCAGTGAGGATCCAAACGGAACAGGGGCCTAAGTCAGCAAGAGACACTTCACAAAGTCCTAATGAAACGTAAAGCTTGGAGCGCGCACCCACTCAGTGGGCCTGGAACGAGGCCGGAAAGAAAAGCATTTCCAGCGAAATGGGCTTGTGGAGACAACGGGTGTGATGCACCCAACCCCCTGCTTCCGTCTGCCCGGCACCCTGTCTGGGTTTGAAATCCGCAAGACCTAACTTGGAGGTAACAACATGAATAATCACCTTAGAACTGCAAAGCTGGAAGGGGCGTCCATTGGATTATTGAGCCCAGCCCTTGTCAAGAAGGCACCGTGGGGGAGTCAAACCCACCACCGCTGGCTCCCCCAGCCAGAGACCTAAACCACCGAGCGACCCATCTATTCACAATGTCATCAGCCAGGAGCCTGTCACATTTCAGCCGACTGCTCTGGCTAACATGAGCCCTTTCTACAGAGGTTCAGCCTCAAGGAGTGCCTGGATCGACCTCAAGCCAGCTGGGGACGGGCGGCGAGGTGGAATCCCGCAAGGCTTGACTGGGATTCCGTTTCCACCTCTCCAAATGGATCCAATGACATCTGACTTTGTTTCAGTGTCAACAAAGATTAAATGTCCCGGTGGGAGAAAAGAAAATTAAATCACAGCGGAAGTCAAAAACTGTGCGACTGATATTAAAAAACAAAAAAAAAAAACCAGCCGCCACTATGTAATACCTGTCTTTAGGTTTAAAGGAGCTTTCAGCAGACCTTGTCAAATCTGTCCCGATGGCTAAAACATGCAGACATTAAGGTTTTTCAATCTCTGCTTAACTTTTGAGGCCAAAGAACCCTTTCCCAAATGTTGGGGTGTCTACCGCTGGCAAAAGAGAGCAAAATGGAGAGGGCTGCACACGATTCGGAATTCCCTCTAGAAAGGATGCTAGCTTTTTTTTTAAAGGCAAATTCATGGAGCAGAAAGGGGCTCTCTGTGAGAGCAAAGAGCGCTACTAGCTTCAGGACCTGAAAGAGTAGATCAGGGAATGAGCCTGGGGGGAGCTGGGATGTGGCTCATCTCCAGTTTGAGAGCTTCACTCTGGAGCACCCAGCGGCCCACTGGAGAAACAGGTTGTACTTCTTTCTTTCTTTCTTTCTTTCTTTCTTTCTTTCTATCTATCTATCTATCTATCTATCTATCTATCTATCTATCTATCTATCTATCTATCTATCTATCTATCTATCTATCTATCTATCTATCTATCTATCTTCTACTCTGCTTTGCTCCTGTATGGGGGCACGAGGCGGCTTACAAAGGTTGGACTCGAGAGGCCTCCTTTGGCCTAGCCCAGATTCAAAGGTCTTCAGACATAATGTTATCATTCTGCAAATATCCCTGGATCAGAGAAACATAGTCCATCTCTGGAAACCTACCTTCTCTGTGAAGGCCGTAATGACCATGGCGTGGGTCATCAGGGAGTCCCCAAAGATCAGCCGTTCGTCCTTTTTCAGATTCTTGACCGACACGCCAAATACCAGCTTGTGATTATATCTGCAAAGATGAAATAGACAACCGTAGCAATTCAGTGCTGGTGGGCGAGTGAACTGGCTCTGTTTAGAACGAGCCCCAATTTCCTAGCTTGGAGTAGGAACTGAGAAGAATTTTGCAGGATCACAGCAGAGATACAAGCAGTAGTGCTGATGAATTATTGCTCAGTTAATTGAGTTTTACATTTATTAAACTGGTAAGTTAGTAAACGTCACTTCGAACGGCTGAAAAAGACTGCAGTCCATTAACACAATTTGAACAGTTACAATGGATTTCCCTGCCTTGTTTTTTAATGGCTTAAGTAATGCATTTATTTTGAACGAATTAAAAATAATGGATCTTCAACCTGCTGCTGAAACTTTGAACAAATTCGAGCAATGGATTATTCTGAGGCTCTTGGTCATGTTGAAGCTCTTTAAAACAAATTATTTTGAAGCGTACTTGGGTCTTCCACAACACTTACATATTCATATCGTTTATGCCGAGCTTGCTATTGAAGTATTTTCCAACATCACAGCCAAACCACACAGCCTAAAGATGGGAGAAAAGAGAAACGGATGGTCCCAGCCCTCTGCAAAAGCAAACAGAACTGGAGAACAGAAGGTGACCTAGGAGAGACGAGAAGGCCAACGGGTCTCACCTCTCCATCCCGGATGGAAGATGCTGCCACCTTTTTCAGGAGCTCAATTGGCTGATTGTTGTAAAGGGTCTTCCTCCCTCCAACCATGTTACCAAGGTACTCCACCGTATACAGTCTGTAGTACTCGTTCTTGGGCCGAGGGTCATTGACCAAGCAAATCTGTAAGTCAAAATTATAGAGATCACTGGAAGGCCAGTATCCTTCTAGACACTCGAGTCCTCTCGCTCTGCTGGATTGCCACCCCAAGTGAAACAGCATGAATGCTCTCAGTCGTGGCAAAGAAATAATCATGCCACTGGGGAAGTCCTCCATGGGGCAAGAGTGGAGAGGGACATCTCTGGCAGGTCTCCAGCATCTGCTTTTCAGGTGCAAATGGTCCCCGAACACAGAGGCTCCATTTAGATATTGTGGCTGATCAATCCCCAAGCCCACCTGATCCAGAGGAGATGACGCGACCCCAAGGAAAGGGAGGTGGGTTTGACTTCAGCCCTCAGCCGTGTGCCTTTTGGAAAAGTCTGCAGGCCCTTCCTGGGGCCGCAACCCTGGTGGACGCGCCAAGGGGAGAACGAGGGGCTGAAAGAGCCTTAGAAGACCAGTCCCGCAAGAAGAGGGCAGAGCAGCAAGGTGGCCTTGCTTGAAGAAAAGATGGGGACCGCAAGGGCTTCGCGACTCATCCCAGGTATTTACAAAGAGCCTCCCCCCCCCACGCCGCCCGAAAGCCTGTCACGGATTGTCTACAGGGGGCCTTAGCTTCCTGCATCGCCCAACCTTGTCTTCCATGTTGAAGACGGGCTTGACGTGTTCCTTGTAGAATTGGAGCGGGGAGATGGGCCCGATTCTGTGGTAGTTCTTCTCCTTGTCGTAGAACTCCCAGGTGAACGTCTCTGGAGGACTCCCCAGGCAGATGGTGACCACCCTGAACACCTGGCGGGAGAGCGGGGGGGGGGCATAAAAAGGCAAATGAGAACCCCATCTGTTTGAATCGGCTGCCAGGCGCGAGTTCCGAGGACCTTTGACCACGGCTTAAAAGCCCCAGCCTAATGTGGCGTATCTCTGATGCTGCTATGCAGAGTTCTCGCAACCGGTGTGGAGTTCAGAATTAACCATTGGGAGCCAAGTGGCGTGAGCCGAAACGAAAAAGCCAGGAGGGGGGAAAAGGAAAGAAATAAATCCAGCTACCAGCCATTTCCTTCTGTTGTACAATAAAAGCAAGAGGGAGTAAAGTAGAACCAGACGGAGGCTATCAAGCTGGAACTCTGGTGAACCTTTGCCACCGTCCCCAGTGAGGAGAGGGTCTGGGAGCCGTGCGTTGAGCCCATGCCGGCCGGAAAGCCCCCGCCCCCGATGGCTGGGGGCAGGAAGGGCATTGGGTGAGGCCAGGGCCAGCGGTCCCAGCGGTCTCCCCTCTCCTGCTCAGGCAGCCAGGAGGAAGGACAGGAGGAACAGCAGTGGGAGGTTTGGAACAACCCGAGAGCAGCTGGCCCCGGCCAAGCCCCCAAAGCAGGGCTTCTGATTTCACCTGCCCGGGGCTACAAGCGGAGGGCTCCGGGCATTGCCCCGGAAGTTAAAGCAGATGAGAGAACCGCAGTTGGCGGGCACGGGGCCCCTAAACACAAGGAGTCCCAGCGCGTGTGGCCAAGAGGATCCGTGCCGTACCCGGTCTCGAGCTGCCCTCTAGTGCAGAAACCACGTCCCTGCAATGCGGCCGGCACAGAGCAAGGGGCTGTGGCAAGCAGGGCCAGGCGTCATGTGAGCGGCAGTCACACTGAGAGCAAACACAGATATTTTTTTTGGAGGGGGTTGAGGAAGAGACCCATTTCTCCCAACCGCTGAACAGGGACCTCACCTCCTCGATCATGGTGTCCACAGCCCCGCAGAGCTCCTCCTTGTTGCAGCCGGTTTCTACCATATTTCTGATCCGGAGACAATATTCCCGCATCTGTTTGGTAAAGCAAAGAGAGGGGCTGGTTGGAAGCAAGGAGTCATCCTTTGGGAATGGCTGAACCAGCCCCGGCTGGGGCCGGCCCCTTTTCAGGAGGCCCCGTGCTCCCCGACAAGAGGCCGAGGCCACAGATGCTCATTTCTGCAAGCAGGGCCATGCGCCGTTTTTGGAAAAAGGAAGCACGTGAAGAATCAACCTTCGCCAGGTATCCAGGATGAGGAAGGGCCGTTCTGAAACGTGGGCTCCTGCACACGGTTAAAGACCTGCTGGAGGTGGCCCTTCTCTGTCTCCAGTCACTGAGAGCTGAACGCGACATGGAGGGGGTGGAGAAAGTTTTCTCAGTTGTTGCACCTTGGGCGTATAATCCCCTCCCCTCCGAAGTCGGACTAGGTCAAGTGCTGCCCCGTTTTTGGACCTCGAGATAAAACCCGGGCCTTACTTTGCTTTTCGGTCTACTGGAATGTGGGATATTTCAGTTGTTTTAAAGTTGTTGCTACATTCTGAAAAATCTTCCATTGCAGGAAGGACTGAAAATATTTTAATCATAAATCTAGCTAGGGTATATTCTAGCATTGGATCCCTTGTAAGGCTTGTAAAGGACCCCGGCTGTCTTTCCTGGATACGAAGACTGCTAAAAATATGCATATGGCTACTCAGATTTTACAGGCTCGTTTGCACATCAGTGCTTAAGCAAAAAACAAGCGTGCAGGTCAGAGATTCTACTCTGCAAAACCCATCGCTGGCTGTGAGAAAGATTTCCCTGCCCAAAGTTTCAGAGGCGCCAGCTGTTCCCACTTGCGCAGAACACACCCTTCTTTCATTACCTTGTGGTTCAGGATCTCATTCATCCGCCTGGAGGCCTCGGTGGTGTACGATTCCGGGTACAGCTTCTTGGGAACAAGGCCATATTTTTCTGAAAAAGAGCACCTGTCCATTATTCGCTGGAACCAGAGAGGTACAAAAGAGATCGTTCCGCCTTCTGCACGCACAAGATTGCCATCGGGCTGCGCCAGGGAAGCGGGGAAAGGGCATAGTGGCCAGGTGGGGTGAAGCGGCCTCTAATCTTCTCTGCTCTGCTTCTCTCCGCCCTTTGTTTTTGGCATGAGATATATATGAGAATATACTGGGACTGAGACGGAGAGCCCAGTGAGACAGGGAAGCCCACACAAGCCAAATAAAGGGTGCTGCTCTCTGGGTTTGGGTCAGCTTCCCAAGCGCTTGAGGCCGAGACGAAACCGGGGTCTTTCTTACCAATGAGGTTCACCAGCATGTCCCACTGTCCACCATCATTGCTGGGATTGGCGAGCAGGAATTGCACCAGCCGGCCATCAACGGGCTCCTTCTTCTGCGCTGTCTCCACATACGCATGCAAGAAGTAGTAGCAGCGCTCCACCTGGGAAGTCAACATCCACCAGGATCCGGGTTAGGAAGCAGGATTGCGGAACTTTGCTAGGCTTCCCCCCCCCCAAGACCTCCGCCTGCGTTCTGATCCTTGCCTCCTTGTCTGCTAAGAACGCAAGTCCTCTGGGACCGTGTTTGACATACTGGGGAGGGAGGTGTCTTTAAACACGGGCCACGGGCCCTACCCCTGCTTCACTGCGCGCGCCCCCCCCAATCCGCTCTTGTTGGCTGGTGTCTTAATGGCCCTGAATCAGTTGCCTCTGAGAATCTCACAGCCCGGGCCGGCCCTGCCGTGAGGCAGAGTGGATCAGCGGCCTCAGGGAAAAGACACTATAAAGGCAAGTGAGGTGGCACTCCAGAGTGGCAAACCCATCCATGATTCACTCTCGGATGCCTGTCGTTCCTTGTGTTTTGTTTGTTTTAACTGGTAGAGAATGGGTTTCAAAATAACTGGGATGGGGTTCAGGCAGAAGTTGGAAAGAGGCTTCTTTGGGACCCAACTCTCAGAATCCCCCGAGGTATCCAGCCTGTGGTAAGCTTCTCCAAATGCTGACTTTTAAGGCGCTTTTTACACCTCAACTTGAGCCGACGGGCCGGCTTCCTCTGAATGTTTGGTAAACATCCTCTTTCATCACTGTATGCCTCTTCTAACATTACCAGAGAATCAGGAAACCCTTCCCCACCCCTTCTTCCTCCCCCTTTCCCCGTCTTTTGCAATTTTAAAACCATACAAATAACAATCTGTATTCTGATTTGTGCAGATGGCAAGCAGATTGCCCCATCTTTTTATGCCTAAAGGTAATTGCAGTAATTATGGGTGGCCAGATTGGAAACATGGCCAGAACTGAGCTCATCAAACTACAAGGAGCTCAATGCAGCCTTCGACCACCGGACCCCTTTTCCAGCAGTTTTGGGCCACGACTCCCAGAACCCCCTTTCTCAGCCAGTTAGGCATTCTTGGAGTTGCAATCCGCCTGTCACTGTGGTTTCTGAACCGCGAGGAGTGTGTTCTCCAGACAGCTCGTTCTCCCCCTCCTTCCCCCCCCCCAACAAAAGACCTGCCCGGTGGAATGCACACCTTGTCCCAGAAGAAGAGGTACGCCTGGCTGAACTCGAACTCCTCGACGTTGAACTTCTTCATGAACGGGAGGCGGATCACATTCAGGCACGAGAAGATCCAGCAGCGTCCTGAGGGACAGAAGAGCACAGGAGGGATGAGCGGGGGGGGGGGGGAGGACAGCGGAACAGAAGGACTGCCTCCTCCCACCATCTCTCCGAGGAGAAGGCAAAGCTAAAGGACCCACACGCCTGGCAGTACCTCAGGTCCTCATTCTTCTCCGTGGACAAAGGGGTCTGCAAAAGCTTCCCCCGCCCCCCGCCCCAGGGATAGACATTGGTTGGCGATTCCAACCCAACCTCCAAACCTTTTCCAGAAACAGCTGGGAATTCTCTCCTTGGCCATCATCCACATCCCTTCGATCTAACTCACAATGGTCTACACTGGATCTAGGCAGGTCTCTCCTGGATCTCAGGCAACACACGGACCTGGAGAGCCTCTCCCTGCAACAGCACGTGCTCTGCTGTGGTACAGTGGCAAGGTAAGAGTCTAGTCCTCATGATCCTAAAGAACCGTTTGACTGAAACAGACACGCAGGAAGGAGGTTTGCCACAACCCAGGCCACCGGTCCACTTAACTCATGGTCGATGTGGCAGAAATAGCTTCCTCTGGTTGGCCTTTTTCCTCGGGGGAGAAAACGGATGAAGTGTTTCATTTCTGTAAAAGGCCTTTCCCTTTGTTACGTGCTGTCCAGTTGGAACTGTCTTATAGCAACCTTAATAGGACTTTTAAAGGAAGTGAGGCATTCAAGATCCACACCCCCAGTGAACTCCTGTAGCTGAGCAGGGATTTGAAACCAGTTCTAGTACATCACTCTACACCACCCTGGTGGTTATTATTCCTATATCCTTCCCCCTATTTTTTTTAAAAGGGGGGGGCAACCCTTCTGAGCAGTCCCATGGGCTCTATTGTCTCATGGAAAGATACAGGTTAAAAAAAACTTCTACACCATCCCAAAACCCTCTGGGTACTCTTGGGCTGCTAGTTCTAATCTCTCTTCCGGTCTGAGCTACCTCGCAGGAGTGTTGTGGCGATGGTAGGGAGGAGAGCTACACAGGGCACCTTGAATTTGCCCGAGGGAAGGCAGAATAGAAGAGCCACCCAGACAGACGTCAATTAAATGAAGATTGGCTTTTTGAGGACTCCTTTGGGCTTGATCATGACAATCAGGAAGGATACGAGGCGGATTGGGGGGGGGAAGCATGTTCTGACTTGGCAGAGCTGCGAGGAATCCTCACACAGGAAACGTGCCTTCGCTACCATGGTTAAGAAAACGTCACGGGGCAATCCCGAGAGCGACCGAGGCGGCCCATTACCTGAGTTCTTCTGATTGGTGACGGGCTTGCCCTCGGCAGGTATCGCGTGCTGGAAGACCTGGAGCGTGTCCTGAACCACACCCCGCTCCAGGCACACCTCCAGCGGATCAGCGGCGGAGGCAACATTCTGCGCCAACAGGTACCGGGGCTCGGCTTTCAGGTTTTGGCTGAAACTTTCGATCTTTTTCAGGGACAACCCTGTCAAAACAAAAGCGGAAATGACAAAAAAAGAGAGAGTCAGAAGCACGTGGTTTTAGGAACATCACTGAAAACTCACATGGTATACATTTCAGCAAATACATGGCCTGGAAAGGCAGGAGAGTCCGTGCCAGGGAATTGCGGATATCCTGGTTATGACGCAAGGAATATATTCTGTATATTCTCAGAGGCAATCTTACTCTACAGCTTGACTGCTTTCTCTTCCTCGTTTCAAAGTGCTTTTCACATACAGTACAGGGTTTGTGGGCTGACCTTGCTGTAAACCATCCTCCTGTTTTATTATTATTATTATTATTTGCACTGCTTGCCTAACAGTTTTGAGGGGGGAGGGGTTAAAAACATTTGCAATGATGATAATTGACAACAATTTTGAGAGTAAAATCTAGGATTTAGAACCAGTTCTGGGAAGATGCTACACTCCTAAGAGTGTTTGCGATCTCCTTCGTTTTTAATCACAGAAACAGTAGAAAATAGAAACATCAGTATTTTAAGAAACGGCTCGGGTAAATATACACCTGCCCTGAAGAGGAGACGGCAGGGCAGCCCCATACGAAATGGGCAACTCTAGGTAAACCTTTTGGGTCCCTCCTTGGCTGGCACTTGCTCTCCTGAAATTGCTCTTTGTGGGTGTTCGGCGCTCCTGCCCTGATCCGTGCTCATAATTACTCCCTGCTGAACAAAGCTTTGCCCTGTGCCAAAGACATGTCTGCTAGGCCTGCGTCGTCCTGCTCCAACGCGCGCTCATCCCCACCTGCCAGGCTCTGGGAACCCAGAGAGGGGCTTCTCTTTAAAATACAGACATTGGGCACCCATCTCCCAAAGATGGAGGGGCTCCTGCTTGCCCTATTCATGCATTTATTGTCCCAGCTTTCTTTATGGGTGAAGGCAGAGAACTCTGCACATCCCCCGAAGCACTCTTGTCTACTAGCACCAAAGAGGGATGCCCACATCTGAAAAACAGACAGAGGGGTGGGAGACTCCGAACTCTGCAGCTCAGCCCCTCACCCCCACCTCCAGTCCCTCTTCGTATCACCAACTCTGACCAGCCAGTAGTGGCAGGAGAGCCCTCTGCACATGCTCAGCGACCAGGCGATGCCTAGGAAGAAGGGAAGGCGGGCGCTGACCAACAGGTGCGGGGCCCCGATCCTAGTTCCTCCCGGGACCCAAGCTGGGAGGGAGGAGGCGCTCTGCATATGGCCAGAGGCGCACTCGTGTCCCGATCCCGTCGTCCTTCCAGTGAGGGGGAGAGAGAGCGCGAGGGGAGATCGGGGGAGGGGGGGCTGCTTAGGGCTGCCCCTCGGTGCCCCCCCCCCCGCAAGTAATGCGAGCGCCCCTCTCCCCGATCCCCACCCCAGGCTGCCCCCCTCTCTTGTTCCCACGGCAACGCTCCCCCCTCCCTTCCCCTCCCCTCCGGGGCACCCACCTGGGTCGCTCATGGCGAGTCCTTCGGGGGAGGAGGAGGCGGAGGCGGCCGCAGCCCCACCGAGAGCAGGCAGCGAGAGAGGAGAGAGTGAGCCGGGCAGCGGCGCCGGAAGCGGCTCTTTATACGGCCTCGGAAACAGGAAGTGGCTCCTGGACGGCGGGCGGGGAGGGACAAGCTGCGTGCGGGCGGTCGCGCATCCCGAGCTCTCTCCCCCGCCCCGTCCTCACGTGCCCTCCTTGGCGGCGCGTTTGGAGGCCAAGCCGGGCCGGGAGCCCTGCTCGTCGGCTTTGCAGCGCCAGAGACTACGTACTCCCCCCCCCCTTTGCTAAAATAAGAACTAACGAAAGTTGCTTGTTTTGACTACACGATCCTGAATCCTCTGTCTTTCCCCCTCCCCCGGTCGGGGGATTCTGGGTGTTGTAGTCCGCAAATCCCCTCGCTTTCACTGGCTCTGTGATTTGATCCTCCGTGTCCCCTGGGGGAGCAGCTCGGCTCCCGATTCCCCGGGGGGGGGTTGGCGGAGAGGTGGAGACTAGTGGTCGGAGGGCAGGGCTAGGACGGGCGGGTGGGGGTGGCCGAGACCCACGCCTGCCACTGAGCCACGAGACACACGGGGGGGGGGGGTCGGTGGGGGGGGTCGGGGGTGGCCTCGGGCTTCTCAGCAAGGCCTACCCTGCAGGGTGGCTGTTGTAGATTCAGTGGGGAGACCAGGAGCCAGGGCTTCACCTCCTACAGCATATCCTTCCATTAAGGCTATGCACGATTCTGGGCAGTTTACAGTTAAAAGAAATATAAACTTCATTATGGAACATAGTGTAATATAATAACCGAACACCATTTTTTTGTGGTTACTGAGGTTCCCTGGAGAATCCTAGAAGCTTGGCGCTGGAAAGAACACACACCCCCGGGGCCACCTCAAGCCCACCGCCCAACATCCTCTCTTGCCAGAAGGGCCTTCCTTCCAAGGGTCTAGTCCCCATCTCCTTTCTCCTAAGGTGAACCCCACAACTGGGGGTGCCACCCTCAGGCTCCCATCTTTGGCACAGCGGCCCTTCGAACACTGGAAGCGGACTGCTGTCCCACTGGGGCTCTTTGCTGGCCGCACCCAGCGTTGTCCCCCCCCCCAAAAAAAACTGCACCTCCCGCCAAGCTGTTTCCCAGTAATGTGGCGCCAGTTGTGGCGTGGTCAGCCTGCACGTGGCAGTCCACCTCCAGCCACGTGGGTTGAGAAAGGGTGGGAACCTTGCGCTATAGAAATTACACGCAGGGGTGAATATGACAGAGCTGGTTAATGCAATATCTTCATTAAATGTACAGTATTCGGAATTACACCTTAATTTCCCTTTCCAATTCCTGGATCCGCCCTTCTTTGGATAAAGTAATTATCGGGGAGTTGCACTTATTTGGATTACGCTACATTTATAATCATTTCCATACGTAAAAACAATTCTGTTCTTTCAATATTCATGTTGCTAATATAATTAGCTGGCAATTACGCCCAGGCAGACACAGGAAAGGTATTCCAGTCTGACAACACACCTGCTGGCTTCTGCAGAGGCACATTTACAAACAACTTATTGGAACTCGGGGATTATCAACCAGACAACAGTTATTTTCCCAAATATTGTCAGGGTTTTTTTAAAAAGTCATACATCTCACTTCACACGTGAGATTGACCGTCTTTGCGACTGCTGGATGCGGGTGGGAGGGAGGTTTATGGGGCGTCCCCTGTGTAGGTGGGGGTGGGCAGGTGGTGCATGGTTGGCTATCCTGCCAGGAGAGGCGAGCTGAGTTTTTGGGCCGACGTGTCTCATCCTGTTCACACTGTTGCAGAGTTCCTTCACCAGGAGCAGCCAGCTGAGGAAGTCCCCATTGACTTACAGATCCAAGGCATACGGAAGAGACACTGGTCACCCCCTGCTCTCCTGGAAGGCTGCCACTACGTTTGGCCAGAGAGCTTCCGTGCAGCCCAGAAGGTGCTTGCCAGGTAAAGGGAGGGGCGGGACGGTTTGCCAGCTTTTCCTGCTGGCTCAGCTCCTGCACTGTGAACAGCGACGAAGCTCTTCTCTGTGGCCAGCTGAAGTCTCCTGAGCAGATTACGACAGGATCTTGGTCACGCCTGGTTGGAAGAAAACCAGGCTGAACTCATAGAGACCTGCTATACAAATGGAGCCCGACTGACTGGCGGATGGATTGCGAACTCTGGCAGCAAGTGTCAGCTACAAGGCAGGGAGAAAGGCAGAAACATTAAGAAATGACAGGGAAGAGGATCAAGCCTGCTTTGGGACGCTCCGTTTGCCTCTGATCTCCGAAACGGCACTTTGAACCTGGAGGGTCTCCTTCTGAGCCCCATAACGGAAGCACGGCCACACAGCGACTGAAATCCAGTGGCTGGTCCCAAGTCCAGCAGGCCCACAGGCTCAACTGTGGATCCCGTGGGCCTGCTGTAGTTGGGACCACCAGCCGTGGGATTGTGGCTGTTGCGACTCGTCCCTTTGGCGTACTTTTAAAAAGATTCCCTAATACTTCACCCTGCCCACAACCCAGAAGCACAGTCGCAAAGTGCACCACCTCCTCTTCCCTCCCGTCGCCCCTGACATGCCCCCCATTCGACATCATCCGTGACTCGTCCTGAGGTGTGCCAGCGGCCTCTTGGACAGCCGAACAAAGGAATCACGGGTTTTTCTTTTCCTTTTATGTCACAAACTCTGTTTGCAGATCCCTCTCCAGAAAAAGCTCCCCTAAGGCAGCTGGTGAAACCCTGAGGTCTACAGCCATCACCCCAAGATTCTCCTTGAAAACGGGCTGAAGGAAGCACCACCACCTCGCCCGATATCGATTGGTCAGCGTTTCTGGAATGAAGCTTTCCTGGTTTGGTTTTCAGCTCTCTGGGAAGGTGGAGAGTAGGATAAATTAAGAACTGTTTATACCTTGTTGCCTGTAAGTCATTAACAAGTCAAATTCTGCAGAGAGACAGACTCCTTTAATATTAATTACCGGGCATATGAAATATGGAGATTGCATTCACTGGGGTTTAGCAGGAAGGACAAACCCTCCTGGAGTCCTTGCTCCCTCGGGCCTTTGCACTGAAACAGTACGTTTACAGCTTAGGTTATTTGAGGGACTAGTTAATCTTTTACCGCACTAGTACATTTTAAGCTCTGGTCAGAAACGAAATGGCCCGTGCAGAGAGAAGCCATAAAAGGAAGGTGCAGCTCTTGGCGGCCAGGTCTCAGAAAGTAGTATTTTAAATAATAAATCCAAGAGGAGCAGCCCAAGAGAATCCGGGGAAGCGACCGAGGATGCTTCTGTGGAGGTTCTGAGGTCAGAATTCCTTCCCCTGGAGGGAAAACACAGGACAAGATAAGGGTCGAGGGCTAGCAGATTTAAAAAAAAAAAACAGAAGAGAAGCAGAGAACCCTAAACCTCTTAAGGGCTGCCTATAGAGATCTGTGTGGCGGAGAAGTCTCTTACCCGAGGGCCAGGTCGGGCAGGCAAAGAGGTTGGTATGGCGGGATCCTCCGCGTTGGGCACCCACAACCCTCCCTCCACCTCCGCCTGGCGTAAACCAGACGGACAAGCAAGCTGTGGGAGGCGCAGAACTTCCTCCACGAGGTCGAGCGACTCTAGACGTACCTACAGAGCGGTGTTGGTTGGCGACGCCTTTGCTTTCTTGAAGCACTTGAAAAAGAACAGAAAGAAAAGTGTTTCGTCTCTTGCTTTTAACCCTTCGGGTGAGCCGATGCAAAACCCAGCGCCCAAAAAAGAGGACCTCCTGTTGCACTCGGACCAGGAGTGCTGGCTGCGGGACCGGGGGTGGGGGGTGGGTTAGGGTTGCTGAGGCCCTGCCACAGGCAAACGCTTTCACACACGTATTGCTGAGCAGCTTTGGATGGCCTGCTTCACCGCCCTGCCCCATTGAGGGCCCTTCTGAGATTTTGGGGTGTCCGCCCACACCAGTGCCAGGACCGGAGGGGAGACGAGGCAATCTTGCCTTCCCTCCTTCCAGAGGGAGGGTGTTTTCAGAGGAAGGCAAGCGTGTCATTCGGCAAATCAAACTGGGAAATACATCAGGTGGGGGTGGGGGAAAGAGCTGGGGGTGGAGGTGTCTGAACCAGAACAATGGTGATGCTAGGACTTGAGCCAGACTCCCCCCCCCCGGTCTCCTTGAGAGAAGGGCGCCTCCTGCCGGCTGGGACGAGACAGGAGGGCTCTTCTCCCATAGGCTTCCGAATTTATGGAAGGATGCGCTCAGGAGCCTTTCTGGCTTTCAGAATAAAAGGAGGGCCTCTCCCTATATCCAGCGCAAGTGGAAAGATTCCCTTCTGGTCTGTAACACCCAAAGTCTCTCAGCAAGGTTGGCCACCGGGGCTTTTGGGATCTTTTATTTCCAAAATGTCCCTCTCTATATGTGCAGGTGTGCTGTCTTTTCTCTCAAAAGATGCAGCGTGAGGGGGCTCAGGGTAGCTTTTAATCCAAAACCACCATTAACTGAGGGAAGTACAGAAGAGCCTCGTGGCGCAGTGGTTAAAACGCTGTACTGCAGCTAAAACTGTGCTCACAACTTGGGGTTCAAATCCCAGGTAGCCGGCTCAAGGTTGACTCAGCCTTCCATCCTTCCGAGGTCGGTAAAATGAGTACCCAGCTTGCTGGGGGGGCAATGTGTAGCCTGTATAATTAAAATTGTAAACCGCCCGGAGAGTGCTTGTAGCGCTATGGGGCGGTATATAAGTCCAATAAATAAATAAATAAATATAAATAAATAAATGCACAGCTGACGGCCTTCTGAGGTCCTCTGGGTCCGGCGGAGCTCCCTCCCATTTTCTGAATAAAATATTTTCTTCTCCTGAACCTGAAGGTCTTCTTGCTCTCTGAAGCATGAGAAGATGGGCAGACGGTCAGCAAGGTCCTTCTTACCTTGAAGATCTTCTCTCGACGCGCTACGACAGCAAAGAGGATGGTGAGGAAAACCACCACGGCTGCGGTGATGACGGCCTCCGTTGGAAATGGGATTTTCTTATCTGGAGGGGGAGAAAACAAGGAAGCCCAACTCGGTTGGATGCTAGAGAGCCAGGATCCGTTCCTTTCTCTGCATTTGGCAAACGGAGGGAGCTGTCGGATTCCAGAGCAGACCTGTGACCTCTCACGCTTCCAACATCATCCGCTCTGACTGGCAGCAGTCGCTGGTTTTGAGTCTCCCGTAAAGCAGGTCCTTTTTCATCATCAACTGCTTTCCTGGTCCTCTCAAACCAGAGACGCTGGGGATTGGATGGGAGAACCTCTGTTGGACTACAATACCTAGAATTCCCTAGCGACCCAGAGGGCAGGAGGATCCCCGGAGCTCGGTTGTCAAACCAGCTAACTTGTCTGCATCTTGGAGATAACGCTTTTCTTTACTTGAAATATTTCTACCTTGCATTTCTCTTCAGGAGGGACCCAACAGCAAGACCACTTCTGCCTGTCGGGTAACGGAATCAAAACCGCCGCCGGCCGCTTGTCCGCGGCCAGTGGCATGATGGCAGGGTTTACCTTCGACGACCAGGTGGAAGCTCCTCTTTGCTTCTCCGTCAGTGGACTGGGCCACGCAGGTGTACGTCCCAGCGTCTGATTTCTGGACGCTCTGGATCTTCAGCTGCAAGACCTCAGCGGTCTGTAGGATCTGGTACCGGGATTTTTCCAGGGTCAGCGTGCTGTCGTTTTTCCACCAGCTCATCCGAGCCGGAGGGTTGGCCTTGACGTGGCAGCTCAGCGTCACATCGCTCTCCTCTGCGGCTGGAGGAGGGTCTTCCCCGCTCAGGATAGGGGCGACTGTGGGGAACCGACAAAGGTTTGCGTGAGACGTTGCCCCTTCGCCAGAGTCCTTTCCTTCAATATATTTAGGGAGCTGATTCTTACAGGTGCCTTTCTCCCAATGCAAGTACCCAAGGCAGCGAACAGGGAGTGCTAAGGTTAGCAATTGTGCCTTATTAACGTGCTGCTACTCTGTCACGTTAAAACATTATTTAATTCATTGTGGGTAAGTTAGTTATTTAAATCATTAAAAAAAATAGAATTGATAAACACAGGCCCATAATGAAGGAATGAGAAATGTCATTGTTTCTCAGAAAGAATGGTGTGGGTCGTCCATGTTTAAACTTAAGGAATTTTCCGATTACTGCTGGAAGTTTGGAATGGTGGGGGATTTTTGGAAAATTAGGGGTAAGGAATTCATTTTTAAGGATTTAGTACCAAGAACAGCTCAGAGGTGGAGGAAGATCGCAGCGTCCTCCCGACTTTGAACAAGGTTTGTTTCTCATAGCTGTGACCAAAATAATTAACCTTTTTTAAAAAGTCAGGTATTCGTTTACATTTCATCTCGAGGACATTCATGGAGGGGAAAAAATAGATACTGAAAGTGACACTTTGCCGAGGAAAACCCGGAAGTGTTGTACTGCTGGTCCCAGAATCTCCAGCCAGTGGCCGAGCTGGCTGGGGCTTCTGGGATATGTAGTCCAGATCTGTTGCGGAACACAGACAAACCCATCAGTGACCGCCCAGCGCTCTCGTCCATCAGCCTTCCTCACAACCTGATCAGATGCTGGCCACTCACACTTGACGTCCAGGGTCACAGAGACTTGGACGGAGTCATTTCGGGCCAGCTTGCAGGTGAAGGACACGCCATCATCCTCCACGGTGACAGGGGAGACACAGATGCTGCTGGCGTTCACTTGGTTGCCGTCTTTCAGGCTGACCTGCCTGCCTTCCCGGAACCAGCGCACCTGCTCGTCCTGCATATGGTTTTGCACCGTGCACCGGAGGGACTGCGTCAGGCCTGGGCTTGTTGGCAGGCTGTGATCGGCCGAGTTAGCGTTAATGGCCAGCCCTACGCCTAGGGAGAGAAAACAGGACGGAAGTCACCTGTTATAGGTAGGAAGTTGCCCACCTGGGACAGCCTTTCCTCCAAGGAGGTCAAGATGGCGTACTTCCCACCTCTTGCCTTCCTCTCAGAACAATCCTGGGGGCGGGGGGTCAGCTTGACTGAAGGAGGGAGTTCCGTGGCCCCAAACCACCCTCTGGGGCTTATTTTGACCTCCCACATCCCCGTCCGAGATGATAGCCGCTAAGCCACCCTGGCTCTTGGGGAAGGGAAGAGAGGAGTTGTCACACCCTTTTCCTCCTGCGATTACACTGCCTGGGATGCGTCTCCTCTCCTGGCAACTCGGCCGTTTTGTCCCATTGCCTACCTGTGGCCGTATGTGGCAGGAACGCCAGTGCAAGGAGAGCTGCTTTGCAAAGGAGGTCTGGCGCTCCGGGCAGAATCATCCTCGCGGAGCTCCCTCCGGGACCTGCAGCGGAAAAGAGCTACATGAACCTCCATAGCTCAGAGCCTTGCTTTCCACTCCCCCCCCCCAAAAAAATTTTCCTTCATTCCTCCTGCTGGCAAAACGGTGCTTGAAGAGTCACTTGTGGACGCGAAGGGCCGCCGCCTGACGGGTGGTGTTAGATGCTCTAGCCTCGCTCCAGCCTCGGCCGTCAGGGCCACACAGCCCAGTTCCTGGCTCCAGAATGTCAGAAGAGAACCTCAGCATTCTCCAAGCCTCCCCCCGCTCCCGAAATCGGTACTACCCATAACAGCTGTGCTTTCGCCCATTAAAGCCTTGGCCCAAGAAGGATGAACTGTAAGCCAGAGGGCTGGAAGGAAGGAGGCATCATCCAAATTCTCACGGTGGGAGCTGCGGAGCCCTAGCCCACCCCATCAAGCTGGTCGTGGCTAACCCCCCTTTCCAGATCTGCTGAATCCTGGCACTTACGCTGCTGAGGAGGGCACAGCGGACGGATGCTCGTCTTGGGAAGAAGTGGCAGCCTCCTGCGCTCCTTCGGAGGCTTTTATAAGTGCCCCAAGTTATACGTCTTTATTGCAGCCAGGAGGCAAATGACTCAGATGCGCCAGGTTCAAGGCCTCCCTTCTTTCAAGGACTTTCTGAACAAACACTGGATGCTTCTCCCTCGCCTGATGAGAAGCGGCCAAGATCCATGCCCTGGTTTATGGGCACAACCGAGACAATGAGTAACGAGCCACAAACAGCAGGTGAATCAGTTGATACCAAGTTTGGCTTGGAGAGCAGGATACAGCCCTGTTTCCACAAAGGATGTTCCACAGAAGGGAAAACCCGAGTCAAAGAGGCAACCGCTTCGGGCAGCTCTTTGGGGTTGTGTACAGGTGTCAGGTGTCCATAGCCGATATCAAGGTCCCTTCGAAAAGGACTCGAAAAGGCCTCCCTTTGTGCTAGCTGGTCCCCAGAAGCCGGTAGGAATCATTTGCCTTAAGCTCAACAGTAGAGATGGGCAGGAACCGCCAAACCAGCAGGTTTGCTGGTTCGTTCCGTGGCTGAACAGGTGTTCAGTGGTGCCCTGCCCAGACTCCTCTGGCAGGCGCCCCCTCAGAGGCAGCACCCCAGTGGGCGCCTGACAGAGGAGGCAGGGCTGCGAACTGCTGAACACCCGTTGAGCCACTAAATGAACCGGCGGCCCATGCCAATCTCAACTCAACCCTCCAGTATTCTGCGAAAGGCAACCCAGTGTGATAGGAATTCCACCTTCCCAAGACCACCTTCAGCACCTCTAACGAAACGAGGACGCCTGTTTGGTATGAACCAGCGAAACCCCCTGAAGAGGGGTTGGGGTTTCATTTCACAAAGGCCAAATTCATGGCAGGTTGTGCCGTGGCCTGAGGATGGCCACGAGAGGGAGCCAAAGGATAAGGGTTGGAGGCTAGAGGGGCCAGGTGGATGGATTGTCCTTTTCCACTCCGCAAAGGGTTTTGTGTGGGATTGCGCAACACCAGCGTCCATCCCTGCCCCTTCCCCGTCACCGGCCATGCGGAAAGAAAGGACTGCTCCCTGCTCTGCTCTGGTGCGGAACTGCTCTCTTTTGATCTTCTCCCTTAGAGCATGAACTTGGCAACCTCTCCATTTCTGTCCTTTAACCTCATTTTTGCTCTTTAATCCACCTGCCAATTGCCACTAAAATGTTTTCCAGTTTCATGTCTTCCTGAAGGGGAGTGAGATAGGATGCTATAACATGACGATGCAACAATGTCAAGTTTCATAATATAGAGCTATAGCACAGAAGGCTAACTTTAAAAACTATTGTTAAAAAACAACAATTTCCATTTCTGTGTTCAGAAGAAAAAGGCTTGGGTGTTGTGTGCATGCTTGTAAAACAGCAGTGCTCTGGCACTATAGCACTCTTAAACAGTTTTTCTTTGAGTCTAGCTAATGTGTTGTAGCAATAATTCTTAGAACTGTAGAGCGGGAAGAGACCCTGTGGGGTCATCCAGTCCAGCCCCTGTCAAAGAGGCATCCAGGGGGAATCAAACTCCCAACCTCTGGCTCCCCCAGCCAGTTACCTAAACTACTGGCTTCTGTGTTCCAAAGCAAAAAGGCTATGATGAATACCTGAATATACATGAGTTTCAAAAGCCCCTCCCCCCCAACAGCTGCAGGGAAAAAGGACACGCCTAGATTTTCTTTTCAAACAGATTTTTATGGAGAGAAAACAGTAGAGATGGGCACACCTCTGCTTTTATGGAGATTTTAAAAAAGCGAAAGGAAACCATGGATTCCAAAGAGAACACGCAAAAATATATATAGAATAGTGATGGTCTGGAACAGATGAAAACAGGAGTGCCAAGGACACCGGACACCAGCTCTCCCTTGGCTGTGAGAGGGAGTAATACCAGGGCATTGAAAAACCAAAGTGCCACATGTCTGTTAATCCCAGTTATCTCCACATCTCCTTCCTGTTAATGAGGGAGGGAGGTGATGAGGTGGCAATCCGCCTGAGGCTACCCAGCTCCTGATGTTTGAAACCTGGCCTTTTCGGCTCAGAGCCCTTTGCTGCCCGGCTGTTGACTACTGTGGGAACGAAAGGAGCCAGCAGGATAGAGATCTTCAGCACTGTGTTATCTTCAGATCTCCATCAAGAATGCAATCGAGCAATTATGAGCTTAGCTGCACACAATGAAGGTGGATGCCCTTTCTGTCAAAAGTCTCCTGCAGCAGCTGCCGGAGGGGGGGGTGCCTGATGGTGAAAATGGGGTGTGCCCCAGCCCTTGTCTTGAGAATGTGTTGAAGCCGCCATGAGAAAGGGAATCAATTCATCATTGTTGGTCTGCGGGCAGCGTGTAACTGAGAGGCCGACACACCTGAGATCTACGGCGCGATAAGCTGAAGACACTCGCTTTCTACCTTGTAAAACTCCCAGATCTGGACTGGGAGAGCAGGTGTGAAGGGGGAGCGAGAAACTCATGACCGCAGAGCAGAACGTGGAGGATGTTCTCCAAGGGGGAGGGCTAGGGAGTCTGATTTCACACATGGCCTAGTCGGAAGTTTCACCTGGAAATGTCGGGTCCCATGGGAAGAGAAGGTGTAGATCCACACGGGGACCTTGTCAAGTCTGCGAGGATGCGATCCAAAGGCCAAAGCTTGCTGTCCGAGCCGCACTGAGACATGTACTGTACTGTGCTTTGGCCTTTCTGGGAACATAAGGCCTTTGCTGAGAATTTCCCGAAGGGTCAAGTGCCTTCTCCTCGTCCTGCTTCGCTTCCTTGATTTCGCCACAGGCCTGACGTCAACCCCAAGGATTGAACCTCAAGCAGCTGTCGAGAGGAGGGTTGACTCACCCGGTGGCTCTGCTTCCCACCTGCTTCACTTGGGGCACCGCCTGGGAGCTCCCCTGACTACAGAGAGCCAAAGGTGGAGACATCCTCATCCGAGGTCCGTTTGAGTCTCCTTGAGTACCTGCTGTAGCGTGGAGGTGGGCCGGACAGGCATACCGGGGAGTAGGAACAGCCCCCAGGGCCTCGGGAATCCCTCACCAGGAGCCCTTTCTTGGATGCAGTGCTGGAAACAACACAGAGACTGGCAAGTTTGATGAATTACAGCCTCACCTCACAGCTTGGAAAAGTGACTCTTAAGTTTTTATAATAGGCATAGGAATTTTTTTCATTACAGCCTCAAGATGATTCTGGGATGGGCAGTCAATAATTCTGATGATGGTGATGTTTTCAAGCCTTGTATCAGCGTCCATGAGATGACGGCCCTTCTCCGATGCTCGTGTCATCCACATAATGCATGGAAGGGGGAAACGTCAGGCCGTGTGTGGCATCAAACCTCACCCTTCCTGAATGGAAAAGCGCCACCCTGCTCGGCTCCTGGGGGTTTCCTTTAGGGAGGCAACCCATCTCGTCCGCCTCTTTTCCTCCTAAGGACAACACAGATAAACAAGCAAACATTAAACTAACCATTTAGGCTTTGGGCTTCTACAGGTGCTCTAGTAAGTGTCCTGTTTCCAAATCATAAAATGGAAATACTAATACCTATAACCTTCCTTCTTGATGAACTAGTTGTCTGATGTAATAATTTATTTTTTTGTTATATTTACATGTTGTCTTATGTATTTGGAAGCCACCTAGAGTGGTCGTAAGACCAGATAGGCAGGATATAAATAAATAAATAAATAAATCACATTTATATATATTCACAGATATATGTGTGTAGAGAGAGAGTGCAGATGATGAGATAAGCAGCACCAGTGTAGGTTTTAGGTGAGGACTTTATAAATGCAACAAACAAAATAAATATATACTTGGTATATGTCATGAAGTGCTAACATAGATAAATGTTAATGTGTATATATAATAAGTTCATAACGAAGCCTTTTGTACACACACACACACACACACACACACACACACACACACACACACACACACACACGTCTGGGCATAAATATATACGTATCACTACAGATGTTCCCATCCGTGGCTGTCCGTCAATGGCTTCCTCTCCTTCTCATTGGCTTTCAGAGATTTTCCCCGCCCGCCGCCTTCCTCCCCCCCCGCCCGCCTCTCCCAAGAAGGCCCCCGTGCGCCGGCTGTTTTCCAAGCGCCCTTCCTCCTGAAGGGTTAAACGGACCAAGCCGCGTCGCGCGCCGGCCCCGCCCCTCCGACCTCTCCCCATTGGCCGTCTCCTTATTGGCCGCGTAACACCCGCCTCCTGATTGGCGCGCCGCCCTCTTCCTCTCGCGCCAATCGGGTGTCGAGTTACCTCAAGGGAGCCTTTTCCTCCCTCGGCCGGGTTGGCGGCGACCTGTCACGGCGGCCGGGGCGGCAATAGCGATGGCGGGCCGGGACCGGGACCGGGAGCGACGCGTCGGCGGGGCGGCTTGGGGGCGGCCGGTCCTCTTCTTCTTCTTCTTCCTCCTCCTGGTCTCGTGGCCTTGCTCGGCCGTCCATATCAAGAAGGCGGAGGCCGCCGCCGCCTCCACCACCACCACCACCGCGGAAGCCGGGGGAGGAGGCGGCGGCGGGGCTGAGGCGGCCTCCGGGTCCCCAGCGGAGACGGCGACGATGCGCTACTTGGACGAGGCGTCGCTGGAGGCGTCGCTGCGCCGGCTGGCGGACGAAGAGGCCCCGCGGGGCTTGGCGCGGCTCTTCTCCATCGGCCGCTCGAGCGAGGGCCGCGAGCTGTGGGTGCTGCGCCTCAGCGCCGGCTTGCCGGAGGAGGAGGAGGAGGAGGACCCCGGGGGCCCCCCGCTGCCGGGCCGTCCTCAGGTCAAGCTGGTGGCCAACATGCACGGCGACGAGGCCCTGGGCCGGGCCTTGCTGGTGCGCCTGGCCCGCGAGCTGGTGGCCGGCTGGCTCCGCGGGGAGCCCCGCGCCCGGCGCCTCCTCAACGGCACCGACCTCTACCTCCTGCCCAGCCTCAACCCGGACGGCTTCGCCCGCGCCCGGGAAGGCGACTGCGCCGGAGCCTCGCAAGGGGGACCCAGCGGCCGAGAGAACGCCCGCGGCAAGGACCTCAACCGCAGCTTCCCGGACCAGTTCGGGGACCCCCGGCCGGACCTCGCCCAGGTGCCCGAGGTCCAGGCCCTGGTGGCGTGGATGCGGCGCAACCGGTGAGGGATGGGGGGTCGGGGGGGGGAGAAGAAGAAGAAGAGAGGGCCCCCCGGGAGGGGGCGTGGCCGCCAGGGGGAGGGGAGGGGCCACAGGGGAGGGGGAGGGGCTTGAAAAGTCGGGCCCTGGGCTAGAGAGTTCCAGATGTGTCTTTCTTTGGGAGGAGGACACATCCCAGCATCCCTCAGCTATCCTGGAGTCCTGAGCGTGCCCCCCCCCCCAGGGGTTATGGGATTCATAGTCCAAGAATCCAGAAACGACTCCTCTAAGTGCTGAAGGAAAGGCCCACCAAACAAGGGGTAGGGTGGACCAGCAGGTGCGCAATTTGCGCCTAGCTGCTTGGGAAATCCTGAGGGTGGTAGCTTCAAAAACGCACATCTCCTGCTCTAAGTGTTGTATAGTGGCATTTGGTTGAAAACTTGGATTTTTGATTTAAAAGAAAATATTTTCCGTGATTCCCCACCACCACCACCTGCAGGATTACATGGTGGCAGCTGGATCCTGGGAGATGTGGTCCAAAAGAGAGAGAGAGAGAGAGAACATGTTGAAGTGCTTGTGCTGTTGTTAAAGAACCGCAGACCAAGACACAAGAAATGACTTAAAAAGGGGCTGGGCTGGAATCCTTTGGTGACATCGCAGGAAATGGGAAAGTTGCAGTGAGCAGGAGGAAAAGAGCGGGAAGGAAAGGAAAGCAAAAAGAGTTTCTCAGTGAAAGAGGTTGGGGAGGCTGCTTGAGGTGGAGCAGGCCCTTGCTCTTTTGAGGCGGCCCATCTGAAGTCAGAACAGCCGTGATGGAAGTGGAGCCCCTGGTGAAGAGGAGGGAGAGAAAGAGGAGGATGCAGCAGGTGATTGACACCAACAGGTCTCCTGCTGCTGGTCATCCCATTCCGGGAGCTCACCTGTGGCTTTTAGACCTTGAAACTGGCCATTCAGGTTGTGTCGGTCAAGTTCAGCCCCCAAATGTCCCTTCGCAAATGAGGTTGGCCAATGAAGTCGAATCGCCAGTGTGACCCTTGCCAAGAGGAGGGGGCGAAGTTGCGGCATTGCTAGGCAGCAGTTCCTGTCCTTGCTTAACTGTTGAGCGTGCTCATTAGGGTTGATGGGAGCTATAGTCCACCAACATCTGGCGAGCCAAACATCCTTCTCCATTAGTCTGAATAGCCATAGGCGTCGGCAGCCTTCGATATCCTTGACAGGTGGGGTTGGGGCGCATGTGGCCCTCTGTTGTTGTTGAGCTGCAGCTCCCACCAGCATCGCCAGGAAGTGGCTGAGACATCAAAAGTAGAGGCAGAGCCACAAAGTGCTCTGGAAAAACAAAGAGGGCTTTTGGAAATCCCAGTTGAATTTCAATGTGTTGTCAGTGGCGAGAGGTGCCGGTGTTTTGTTACTGAGTACCTCTTGTGCAAAAGAACACTTAAAGTAGAAAGAAAAATATTTTCCCCAAAAAAGGTGACATGCCAAAATGTATTGGGCAACTGTATTTTTCCACTTTTCATGTTTCACATCTAATTTTTCAGCTTCCATTGTGTTGCTTTCTCTTTTTTCCTTTCTTCTTCTTCTTTTCTTGCACCAGAAGAGGCATACAGAAAAGCTCACAGTACGACTTTTGTTGAAAAAGTTTTTTAAAAAAACAACCCTTACTGATAAAACAATTTTTTTCCTGGGGCATGTAAGAGCCAAGACAAATAGCAGCAGTTAAACACAAATTCATTAGCGGTTACCATCTTGTGCTTCAAAAGTAGCGAACGAGGCAGATCTCCCTGGAATGGATTGTGTGTGTATGTGTGTGTGTGTGTGTGTGTGCACGCTGCGGTCAAAATGGCATAGGCCCTTCCCTCTCCTGATGAGAGGAAAGCCCAGAACAGGACTTCTGTAGGCGATATTAGATTGCCACCAAGAATCTTGTGGCACCTTAAGGAATGAACATTTGTTGTGCAGATTTAATTAAGAACTATCGTCTGTAAAAGATTATGCAGTGTAATATAAAAGGTGTTTTTCCTTAACATGCTTTGAGACACCTTCCAGGTTATAATACAGTATTTAACAAAATAACCAGTGTTTAGAATTATTTATTTCAAATTATTATATCTTGATCTGTGCCTTCTGCTTGATAGACTGAGCATAAAAACCCAGGAAGAAGTCATCAAAAGTTGCCAGTGCGAATGGCTGCATAAAATCTATTTGGGAACCTCACCTGTGAAGATGTTTCCAGATTTTGGTGGTGGACGAAAATCCAAACCTAAGCTTTCAAACCTGGTAGCGCTTACTTGGATTTAAAACAACCGTATTACAGAGATAGCGAACACAAGGCAGCCCATTGTGGTTGGCTTCCAACTTCACACTCCACAAAACAATGGCCATACTGTGTCTGTAGTCCAAGAAGGGCAAACAAATGGAACACGTGCACATTCCCTCTGACATTTGCTTGGGCCACTCAGGATAGGTCTTGGAGAAGGACATCTTTGCCCCTGTTTTTCCGAAAGAGCAACAATGGTTGTGTGCTCCCAAAGCAGTGATGATTTGCTTTACTTATTCCATGCTTTCATGGTCTCCTTAATATACTCCCTTTTATCTTCTGTTTTGCATTGAGAATGCCTGGTTCTAAAAAGCACCGTAAATACCTTAAATAGATGCATGAAGGCCATTGTTTCTTAAGAAAAGAATCTAATGCCCTGGTTGGACTCCAGCAATTATTTAATGAGGCCTTTTCTGAGCTTGTCTTGTTTTTTTTTTTTTTTTAAACTGGTTAAGTATGAAATGGTTCTCAAGGGACTCCAACTTCTTTGAACTTACGAAAAGAAGGAAATGTGAGATATAGTCACAATTGCTTGTGACTAAGGCGCAGAAACCATACAGGTTCTCCTCTGCTTTTGTTTAGTAACTAATGTGTGCTAAATATCCTGTCTATCTAGGCAGTTGATACAGTATTTGCAAACATTTAGAACTTAGGGGCTACATAGTAGCTTGCTGTTCCATACCTTTTAGTGCCAGATCTGTTCTGCTGAGTAGGTTCCATGGTCTGATATCAACTAGGCCAGTGGTTCTTAACCTTTGTTACTCGGATGTTTTTGAACTGCAACTCCCAGAAACCCCAGCCAGCACAGTTGATGGTGAAGGCTTCTGAGAGTTGCAGTCCAAAACTCCTGAGTAACCCAAGGTTAAGAACTAGTGAACTAGGCTTTTACCTTGATTGCCAGAACTAGGTAGAGTTCTTGTTGAGCTTTCCTAGGGTGATGTGTTCTGAATTGGGAGGGGGGGACTTTTCTGCTGTCCCTCAATTCATCTGTTTTTCAGTCCTCCACTTTGTCCACTACATTAACTGAAGATGATCTGTTTTTGTGTTGTATTGTTTGAAACAGCCACTGTGTTTCCTCTGAGTTGATTTTTCTGCTTCTGAAAAGGGATATTGACTGAGGTGAAATAAAGCATGCCGCCTTAACGGAAGGTTTCTTCACTCTTGCCTTCCTCTCTGTGATTCTGACAAGTGTTGTACTTATCTTTTCTTCTTAAACAGTTTTGTGCTTTCTGGGAACCTACATGGGGGCTCTGTGGTTGCCAGCTATCCATTTGATGATTCTCCTACACACAAGATCTCGGGAGTGTACAGCAAATCGGCAGATGATGAGGTTTTTAAGTATTTGGCAAAAGCTTATGCCTCCAACCACCCAGTCATGAAAACGGGCACCCCAAACTGTCCTGGGGAGGAGGAAGAAACCTTCAAAGATGGCATCACCAATGGCGCACATTGGTACGACGTGCAAGGTAAGATGGCAAATTGGAATTAAGAAGGCTCTTGCAAAAGAGGAGCATCTTAAAAATGTTTTCTGGCAATGCTTGTCACATCAGGAGTGCTGCAGCAGAGACTCAAGGTGATGACACCATCCTGTGCTTGGTGCTGGTTCCTCTTGTTTGTGTTTTGCAACAAAACAATATGTAGAGAAATCAGCAGCCTTAACTGGCGTGTCCAACACATCTGTTCAATATAAGCAAACATTTAAAGTTTGCCTTGGCACATTGCAGCCTGCATTGTCTTCAGTCATTTCACCTTGTATCCGTCCCTTCAGATTCACAACACTGGGGAGGAATGCTTTTGTGTTCCATTCCTCTGTGGTTTAATATTCTCAGAGGCAAGATGCAGCTCAGTGGCTTGATCTTTCTATTCTCTCGGGTGTGGAGCGTGTCTGTGTTGGACATGTGGCCTTTGAACTGATTTTGATGCCCACACAGTGTGCGTGCCTCACCGAACTCTGTGTTTATCTGGCAGTCCCCTGTCAAATCCTTCAAAGTATATTGAGCTGGGGGGGGGGGGGAAGGTGGTGTTTGTTAGAACACTGAACTATTGCTGCCTGTGTATGCTTGTTTTGTTGCTCTTTCCCTATTCTCTCCCATTCTCTCTTTTTGTTTTATGGGTTGTAAACCGTCAGACAGGAGGTAAAAATCATTTGGGCATTTAAAAATGATCATCATTCTAGATGTAAGCGGTGCCAAGAAAGCAGGGAAGGAGTGGCACTTCCAGCAGATTCTCTGCCTTCTGCCAGGATCCGCAAGGTCCCAGGTCTGCAGCAGAAGACTGCCTGCTCTAGAAGGCTGTGATTGCCCTCTGGAGCAAGCTTTTTATGGCAAAGAGAGCTGCAGCAGGAGGGGGATAAACGTCCCGATTCCACTGTCATGGGATTCACAAGTACACCATTGGATCATGATCATGGGGCCAGACCTTTTCTCGACCAGCCAGCCCCTCTGTAGCTGTTCAAATAAAAGTTTTCCCTCTATCCAGTTGATCAGCAGGGCTTGTTTCCCTGTTAAATGTCCCCGCACGCCACCTTGGCATTGGACACACCCAGATTTTATCAGGAGCTGTGGTTTTTACTATAACAACAAGGCTCACTGTGTTCCATGACCAGGATGCCTGAGATTATTTGTGAAACGTGAAACCTCATACAGTCACTGAGTTTGAATCAGGATGTCCCAAAGGAGCTCAGTTACTTCACTCTTCACAGGGATGAGTTTTGCTCAATAGCTTACCCAAATTAAATATTCCCTCACAACCTTTAGTGTACTTGCAGTGCAGCTTCAAAATCTAGATGTGAAGTCTGAAAATTCTCTGCTTTACTACAGAAAATACTACAGTCTACCTAGTAGTTATATTTCCTAGTTATTGGGCTGATGAGAATCTCGTGATGGCCTTTAAAATCTCCCACACCTTAACTAATCTTTGCTGTGTTTACTCAGAGGTGAGCTGGACCAGTGATATTTGCTTCCAAGTAAATATACATAGGATTTATGTTCCCACAGGAACATAATTTTTGCTGTAAATAACGTCATAGGGACTTGTTGGGTATTTTATATCAATGGAATCTACCTGCGTATTGTCTAACATAAAAGTTAGTATTTACTTAGAATAAATAACAGGACCATTTTTTAAAAAAGATATTTTCTGGTAGCCGACCTGCAATCTGCCTCCTATACAGAAGTTGCAAAAGTAAAGGTTGTGGTCATTTTCTCACTTCCACCGACATGGACTTTCTTTTACACAAGCTGCTTTAGTTGTTGAAGTCCCAGGCGTGAGTAATAACTTCACTTGGAAAAGCAGCCAGGCCAGTTTCCTGCCTTGTGGAGGGAAGACGAGGGAGACCAAATGTAGGAGGTTTACCTAATCATCCATGAAGAGCTTAAGTAGTAGAGGAGGTTTTGTCTGTGTTCTTTCACATTACATAGGAAGAAAACAGAAGCTAGTGTTGTAAGATTTTATTTACTAATGATTGGAACCAAGGTGGCCATTGTTTATTTGATTAGTATTTTTCTGCTTGCAAGTTCATTTGTCCATTTCTTGTACATTCCCTGGTGGAGCTGAAGATCATTTTAAAACAATAAGTTATCTCAAGGGTCTTGCGTCCCTGTGAATTGTAAGACTCTCTTGTGAAGTCCTCCTTCTAGTCTCCTGGTTGCCAAAGATTTAGGAAGTGGTGTTCAAGAAATAAGCCTCTCTTCCCCCCCCCTCTGGAACGGCACTCTGCTGCTGGAACACCCTCCCTAGTTCTGTACTGCCGGGAACCGGTCTACTCAGTGCAACATCATGACACCGCATCAAGTGTTCCCAACCTACCAGGCGCTTTTTTGTTCAGTGCTGAATGGTTTTTATCACTGCTGTTTTGAGTTGGTTAATAATTTTCTACTTGGGATTTGAGGTTTTTATTTGCTTATTTCCATTGCTGGGCATTTTCATTTCATACTGTTTTATTTTGTACATTTGCCTTGCTTCTGACTGTTTTTTAGTATGTTTTCCATAAGCCGTCTCTAATACTGTCTTTAGAAAGATAAGTGTACATCAAGCAGCGCTGGGCAGCTGTTTCATTTAATACTGGGGCAAGATGCAACGGCTTGCTTCTGACTATGATTGCAGGATGCTGTTGGCTGTTAAGCAGGGTTAGTCCCCACATTGGTGGAGATCCCACGGTTCACTTTGAAACTGAAAGGGTGTGGAGATCTTTTGGTTTTCCTGGTGGCTGTGACGGAACAGAGGTTTCCCTGATAAACCTTAATGGGGAAAATATCTGGCAATGATGATAGAGGCCAGTAGCTGAGAACCTGTTACAAATCTAAAATAGAACCTCCTTCTCCCAAGAACTTTTCCCCAGAAAGGTCAATATAAGGGAGTTATCCTCTTGGAGATGAAGGTTGCGTAGGTGTGTACCGATTCTGCTTTAGACGCAGGGGATTTGTGTTTCCCTAGACATGCACAGGATTGCACTGTAAGTATGGCTTCAGGGTGTTGAGACACTTCCCCGTATGTCAAACACAGGAAACCAGGCGTTGCCTTTCAGCCAGAGGTCTCTGCCGTAAATATGGGCCAAGGGAAATGGACAGGGGTGTGCCTAAAAGCAAGCAGCACAATGTTTTAAGTTTCCAGAGGACCAAGAAGAGGGTTGAAGTGAAAACCAACCCCTTTGTTCTTTATTCTCTGCTGGACTTAACTCATCACAACCTGTTCTCTCTTTTAAATGGGTGTTTGCTCAAATAGAAACAGTTGTAGGAACTAAAATTATGTCCAGGCAAATGGCAGCTAGTGATCAGTTGTTTGCCTCATCGTCCCTTCCTCCTCATTCAAAATGTTGTCACCTCTCTGATATTCTTGTTTAGGTACATTTTTGTCATCTGCTGTGGGTAGGATCTTTTTTAATATACTGTACTGCATTTAGAAGGTACAGGGGATGAAGAACAGATAAATACATGGATAGGAATACTGAGTCTATTTTCTCCTTTTGTTCATTTCCCTCTCAGTTCTGTGATCGTCCACTTTGACTGGCTGGTTTTTGAATTTTCCTCCTCCTGCCTTGGGTTGTCTGTTGCAGGTCCAAAGCCACGGTGCATACTCTTAATAGCCTTAATGCTCAACATGATGCCATAGATGGAGGGCTGAACCAAAGAGCCTTGGGTTCAAATCAGCTCAGTCATGACGCTCAGTGACGTTGGGCCAGGGTCACATTCTCCCAGCTGAATCTATACTGATCATTTTCTGTAGAGTGCTATATTCCTATAAGATATTTCACTGCTATGACATGAGTTGCTTGTTGAACATTTGCCTGGGAAACAAGTGACAGAAAGACTGCATGGAGGAAAAACCTATGTAAATTGTTGTAGGCATTCTGCAAGCATACGGCCTTTCTTTCAAGCGTTACTGACTCAGCTAAAGGCTGAGTAGACAGAAGAGCCAGTTGATAAAATGGGCTCCAGAGGGGCCAGCCCTGGAGAGGGAGGTGGAATGATGATAAGGTCAGTTATTCAAAGATTTGGGAGAATGTGGCATTTGAGGATGTAAGCTCTCCAATAGTTGACCTCTTTTTGGACAGTAGTTCTCAGGTTTCCCTAGCCAGCATGGTTCGGGCTAACTGGAACATTCTGGGATGTGTGATCTGAAAAGTAACTTTTCCAAGCCTGGGGTTTTTTTCCTTACTGATGTGCTGAGCCTCTCTTTCAAGCAGAGATACACGTGCCCGGTGGAAGAGAACTTGTCAGATGCAAAGCTTCCCTGTTGGTGTTATTCCAAAAACATTATCATAATTCTCTTCTAGCGGACCTTTGTTTCTTTTGCAAGGCATAGCAGTGATGATCAGAGCCTGCCTTTCTGTATTTAAACTGCGTCTTGCTTGGAGAAAGGAATTTATCCCATCCTGCTGAGAAAATGCTAACTTGAAATGACGCAACCAGGTTGTGCTGCTGCAGAGGTGTCTGTGTGAGAGTCCTTGGATGAATCGGTTTCTCCTTCTCCCCCTCAGGTGGCATGCAGGATTATAACTACATTTGGGCCAACTGCTTTGAGGTCACCTTTGAGCTTTCCTGCTGCAAATACCCACCAGCTTCACAGCTTGAGCAGGAATGGGAAAATAACCGGGAATCTCTCCTCACCTTCATCGAAAAAGTAAGGGCTTTTTGAAAACCCTTTTCTGGTGTGACATTGAATCATCTGGGTACCCGTGCGTCACTTGGGTCTTGGTGTTTTGTGCCTTTCCTGTACCTCTTGCCAGTTCCTCTTGTTTGTCAGAACATAAGCTTCTGCCTGTGCTCTTCTGGCTGAGATGCTGGATAAGAAAAAGAGGTTTACCTGTTTGATTTTGCTTTTATTTCTAACCGGGGGGGGGGGGAGCTGTCCCTGAAAGGTGAAAATGACATAAACCAGAAACACCGGTCAGGCTAAAGTCGCTTGTACACAAGATGACCTTCAGCAGGAATCTTTTTCCTCCTTCCATGTCACAACCACAGCATTGTTCCAGAAATTGTTGGTTCTGACTCCTATTCCTCACTGTAGCAATCGCTGCAGGTGTCCTGTTATTTTAAAAAAATTTTTTTGCATCAACCCCGTGTGTTCTTTTGGAAACAGATGGCTCCAGTTGAGAGAGAACTATTGTAATCTAAAAAGCCAAAGCCCCATCGGCCTCAATTTTGTCTCTGTTTTGAAAGAGGCTTTTCAGAACAGGAACCGCAGTGGGCAGAAGGCAGCCTAATTACTCCTGTAAGGATCTCTAGATGTCTCAGCTTACAGTTGTTCTTAACAAGCATGTTTTTTTAAAAAGTGCAAAGCTATCTTCTGCTAATCCTTTGTAGGCTTCTTCCATTGCACCTGTCCTCTTGCAGTGTTGAATGGCAGCCTCTGTTGTAGCTGGTGAACTGGGAGCAGGTTCTTACCTTTCAGACGCATTCAGATGTTGGAGCAGAGGCTTTTCTTGTCTCTTCTGCTGTGAACATTCTATAAAGTGGGTAGTAAAATGTTTGATTCGGAAATGCAGAGATAACCCACTGAGTCACACACTCAGACAGGCCAGCTTCAGATTCTGCCAGCCCATTGCAGATCCTGCTACATGAAGTACTTTTTAGATCCTATTAATTATGTACTTATTATATTGATATCAATCACTCTCTTCAAACAGGGCTCAAGGTGACTCACAAGAAGGTTTTAAAACAAGTAGAGATCAAAATGCAAGAAGTTCCAATGTCAACAGGACGAAGTAAATTGTGACATTAAAATGCTGGGGAATTTAATAGAGTTTTTTTCTTTTCTTTTTAAAGGCTACCCTGTTGAAAGTTCCTTTTTCAGCAACTGGACATTTACCCAAACTCTGCCTCATGCTCAGGATCTTTACCCACTGGCAGAAGGACAGGCCGGTGGGTGGGTGGGCGGGTGGGAGATAGCCTAGCCGTCCTCAGAAGAGACCTGTTAGCCTTGCTGTGGGAAGGGTGACCTTGTTATCCATTAGGGTGTGCTCTGTGTGGCCCTGCCAGATCTTGGTTCCCTTTGATTTTTGCACACAAAGACATTAATCTCCAAGCTTCAATACCACTCCGTCTCTGTCCTTCTTGGCAGTGGGTGTTACAGAGAACTCTGAGCATGAAATTATAAGTCAGTGGAGAGGAAAACAACCAGAGTCACGGCAGGGAACCTAAGAATAAAGTTGCACACTAAAGACACATCCAGTTTTCTGACCTGTTTCCCGTTCCCATCTGGTGTAGGTCCACCTGGGAATCCAAGGGTCCGTGAGGGATTCAATCACTGGGGCCGGCTTGGAAAATGCAACCATTGCTGTGGCTGGAATCGCTCACAACATCACAACCGGCCGGTTTGGGGACTATCACAGGCTGCTGGTTCCCGGGACCTACAACGTCACAGTGGCTGCCTTGGGGTAAAGTCTCGATGTGTCCTCTATCTGAGTTCCTGGCCAGGCGCCTTCTGGTCACCAACAGGAACCCTAGACGCTGTTCTTGTTATCCAGTCCCCTTTTTGCTCTGTGCTGCCTAGGATGTGGCGCGTGCTCGTGTCTCTTAGGCAAACGAAAGCGAGAGAGTCGCAAGAAAGGAGGTCCACCTGCCTGGTTCTATGGGCCCCACATCCTGTTTCTACCCTTAGTGCTTAGTTTTAATGGAAACCCTGGGGAAGTGTTTGAAGTGGCCATTCTACTGATGCGATGGAAAGCCGTTGCAGCTAACAAAACAATTGGCCGTTAATTGAGATAACCTGTTTCAGTGTCTCCCGGTTGGCCCAAACAGTCAACTGGGTGACCTCTGGCCAAGCTGTTGTCTTTCTGCTTCTGTGCCCTGTTTGTGAAATGGGGATTGTGGGGAAGACGAAGGACGGGGGACCACTTTGCTTACTCTAAATAGTTTATACATTTGTGACTCAACAGTGCCAGCCTGTCGGCTTGTTAGGACGTCCGGGGGGGGGGGGCTTTCCCTGCACTTCTTGTTATTTGTACCCTCTGAGAAAAGGTTTTAGGCCGATGTCACTGGTAGACCGCTAGATCAGGCCAAGCTGAGAGCATTTCAAGAGGGAATGCAAATGGCTGCACCTTTTTCTCTTCCCCCTCCCCAGATACCTGCCAGTCACCCAAGAGAACATTGAAGTAAAGGAGGGGGACGCAACCGCCGTCAACTTCTCCTTGCGGCCTACCGTAGTGGCGCTGGCTTCCGACCCTACCCAGACGGCACCTGTGGTGGCCACAGACCCTGTGGCCAACGCGACCAACGTCACCAACACAGACCGGCCGACCTCTGCCCACCCGTCAATCCAGCCAGAGGATTTTCGCCATCACCACTTCCCTGACATGGGGATCTTCCTGAGGAAATACGCCTCCGAGTATCCAAACATTGCTCGTCTCTACTCGGTGGGCAAGTCGGTGGAACAAAGGGAGCTGTACGCCATGGAGATATCTGATAACCCCGGTGTCCATGAAGCAGGTAATGTGATCGGCCCCTGGCTGGACACTTGATTCCATGCTTGTGCGGCAAGGGAGAGAAAACGCCTGGGTCTTCGACCGGGGGTGAGTGAGGGACAGGCACCCTGGCACCCTGCTGAAGTGTCAGACTGCAAACCTTATAACACCTGGTTGTAGTCTGCGGCAACTGGGACATGATAGCTGTTTGGGAGGCCTCAGGTTGCCTACTACAGGGCAGTGTAACTGGGTTGGACCGCTGGTGTTTTACTTCTGTGGGTGCTCCTATCCAGGCACCATCCCAAAACATTTAGCTACTCTCTTCCGTTGAGTTCAGTAAATGTGGGGAAGTGATCTTGCAGGGATGGTTCAACCGTATTCGGCTTTCAACACTGCTGTCATCATCACTCCTTGTGTCTTTCTTTAATGTCAGGCATTAAGCAGGTCAGGAAAGGATGCTCCACGCATTTCCTTTGGTACCCTTAGGCATGAACAGTTCCACTGAACTCTTGACACAGGAATGTCTTTGCTGTGGGACCAGCGAAGGCTTTTCCTGTTAGTTATTTCTCCTTGTGCGTACCTGTTGGTGCTGAGGTATTTCTTAAATATGCAAGGCCTGATGTTTTCTGTCTGTTCCCATTCTGTTCCCTCTCCCTGTGAGACCCTTCCTCACTCCTGAAATGACATGGGTCAGCTGAAGGCTTCTTTGGGTTTTGTTCCCCATCTAGGAGAAGCGGAGTTCAAGTATATCGGCAATATGCACGGCAATGAAGTGGTCGGGAGAGAGCTGCTCCTTAATCTCATAGAATATCTCTGCAGGAACTACGGGACGGATCCTGAAGTCACAGACTTGGTCGAAAATACTCGGATCCACATCATGCCATCCATGAATCCAGATGGCTACGAAAAAGCCCAAGAAGGTAGCCCTGTTCGCAAGCTTCTTTCCTTGCCACTTTTGGGAGTCAGGTGCTGTACGAAGGCAGAGGCTTCATAGCGGATTCGGGTTTTCTTGTGTTTGTGACCAATCTCTGCCTGCAGACGGTGTGACAAGACCGCTCTCTTTTTGGTTTTCGTGTGAATTGGGATTTTCCCCTGTTTATCTCTTTGTTGGCTCCTGCCTCCCCACACGTACCCGAATGTTTTTCTCACTTTATCTATGTTGTGAGAATTGAAGTTTCTTTTGAGGATGCAGTGTAAAGTGGGCAGGCTTTGGCGCGATGAGGTCTGGTTGTTTAATACAGCAGTTCCCCAACCTTTTTGGGACTGCGGACCAGCTGAGCCTCTGAGCAAGGCGGGGCACCCCCCTGTGCTCCCGCGGGTGCTCTTGGATGCATGCACGAAGCGGTGGGGGGGGCGTACACCCACCAGCACCGGCGTGAGTGCTCCCCCACCCCTTTGTGCATGCACAGAAGCACCCGCACGTGCGCCCACCCCTTAGCACCAGTGCATGTGTAAAAGGGTGGGGGAGTGTTCAGGCTGGTGCTGTGCACAAAGCAGCTGTGAGGAGGGGAGTGTGTGCGGGGGGGGTGTCAGGAGGTCTGTCTCTGTGCGGCCCGGTCCAGCTCAGGCCACAGACTGGGACCGGGCTGCGGAGCTGGGGTTGACGACCTCTGGTTTAATAAACAGAAGCAAAGCTGTTGCCAGAATACATACCTAACACCAGGCATTTCATGTAGAATAACGACATAACTTCAATACCAGAGGGTATTGGAGTACAGAAAGATTTAGTTTTGAGTGACATCTTTCCAAGATGTGCTGGAGAGACATAAAAGCACAGGTGGCACAACGTATGCCATTATCCTGTTCCCTGGGGGTAAGGAACAGCTCCTGAGCTAAGCTGCTTCCTAGAGAATGGCCTGGGAGGTTCACGGCCAGGCACCTTGTTTGACAAGGTAAGGCTGTGTGTTTGAACAACAGCCTCTTCATTTATTTGGCTGCACCTTGAATCTTTCCTCATGAAAAGTTCATTCATCCAGATTGATCTGTGGGGTAAGATTTATGGCTTGTTCCCAAGACACATCCGTCAGCTCTTCCTCGGCAATGACACGCTGTGGGCAGTGCGGCATGAGTAATATTGGGCTGGTTCTATGAAAAGAACAGCCTTGTACAGGATCTGCAAAGCCTCTTACTTGGCACCTGCCAAGTTCCCTTTAAATGTAATTCATTCTTTTATTCATTATCGTTTAGCCATAACCCGTTGTCGTCCCTTGTTACAGCACTGGGAAACATAATTAATTGCAGGATTGATCGCGTGACTTGTTTTTCTGTTCCTGTGCTCCTGCATGTTGACCTTTGACACGTAACTTCATTGCCCTGGTGCGAGTAGCAGTTTGCCCTCCTCTGCTGGTGGCCACTGGGTCTTTTTGGTAGAGATTGCAGAGCCAGCCGGGCCAGCTGTGTGTTTGCCCACTTAAACCGGACACATGTCTGTGCTGGCCATCTGTGTCCCCCCTCCCCCCCCGAGCAGAAGATCAACAGTTGGTGTCCCTTTCCTCAGGAGACGTCGCGGGGACCATTGGCAGAAACAACAGCAACAACTATGACCTGAACCGCAACTTCCCTGACCAGTTTGTCAACGTCACAGACCCTCTGCAGCCAGAGACCATCGCAGTCATGGGCTGGCTGAAGTCCTACCCCTTTGTGCTGTCGGCGAACCTGCACGGAGGTAAGAGGAAGGTGGAGAACAGTTGGCAGAATATCACTGGGATCCTTCCTCTGACCTAAAGAGAACTGGGCTCAGTCGGTGGCTGCAGCATCACCTTGCAAATAGATTCCAAACACTGTCCTTTCCAGACTTGTAGGCTCATTGCAAGAAAGCTCAGCAACACGCTGGAAAAAGGACCCTAAAGGGCGGGGGGGAATGCACAATGGCAACATACCTCTCCTAACTTGCTGGCTTTTCTTCCCGCTGTGTGTCTGTGTCTTTTAGTTCTTACAAATCCACTATAAAGGGAAACTTCGTGGAAGGTTGAGTAAAGCGTGTTGCAAATCCTTCTGGTGTGGTTATGTTGCAAGCAGTTGCTTTCTCACATCATTCCCAAAGCAACCTCACTGTAGCGTGAGTGGGAGGCCTCTTTCGGAGCCGGCTTTTCACCAATGGAAATCAGTCTAGCCTAATGCCCAAGGACAGCCCTCGCCCACGTGGTGGGGTTAGAAAAGAGCTTTTAGGGTCAGTAGCTGTTCTCCAAGGTCAGGTCTTCCTTTCCTGAGTGCTGAAGACTCGCCTGTTTCTTTGGCTGTGTTTTCTCCAGGTGCCTCCTGCCTTTCCAGGCAGGTTAGGCTCAGGTACCGGCTTGCTGAATCCTGGCCCTGGTGCCTTGCAGTCGTGTGGCCTGAGGGTGGCTCAACGTTCATGGTTGTCTGTACTTCTGCCGAGCTTAGTCTTGCGGCTTGTCCTTGAGCTCAGGAGAATCGCAGGCGCATTCTAATCCAGGGCGTTAGCCACGTGGCTGCTTCCTAGGCTGAAATTGGTTCCCCTGCAGGGACATAACCTTGACATGTGGGTTTTTCCCTTCCTCCACCTGGGCAGGCTCTTTGGTGGTGAACTACCCCTACGATGATGACCAACAAGGAATTGCCACATACAGCAGGTCCCCTGACGATGCTGTCTTTCAGCAGATCGCCCTGTCCTATGCCAAGGTGAGCGCCTCCCGAAGGCTTTGGGAAGGGGTGGCGGGTCAGATTTTTGGAAGGCAGAGATGTTCTCTTTGGTGCTGCAGTTGTTCTGGGCTGTGACCCCCACTGGCCTCTTCCAGCAGAGCCCCTGGTAAGGTATTGTGAGTGTGAGAGAGAGTTCAAAACACCTGGAGGGCCTTACGTTTCCTATGGCAGTTGTAAGGAGATGTGACTCTGGGGAGGAGGGCGCATGTGGTTGTGTGTCTTCCTTGGGCTGGAGGAGATGTCCAGGCCTCATGGGTGGTGGTCCTTTGTTCTTCCAGGAGAATGCGCAGATGTCCCAGGGCCACCCGTGCAAAGACCTGGTTCCCGAGGAGTATTTCCCCCACGGCATCACGAATGGAGCTCACTGGTACAATGTTCCAGGTAATGCCTCAGAGCCCGAGGGTCTTGTTCTGGATCCTGCACAAGCCATCCCACCTCTCGTTGGCCTTGAGTGGAAATAACAGGTGGCCCGGGGGGGGTTGGGGGTGGCGGCTTTGCATACCAGCGCCAGGGGGGAGGTTCCCCCTTCGAATTGACCCGTTTTCAGCCCTGGCACTTTGATCATGTGCTTCGCTTGAGAACTGCTTATGGCAGCCTGTGAAGTATCAAGACAGCTAATCTGCTCCCTCTGTCTCACACCCAGGGTACGTGTTTTTGAGGGCAGGATGATTAGCCACTGCCTTCCCTTCCTTGTATTTTCCTAGTCCCATTCGCTCTTCTCTCATGTTATGAATTTGATGTCCTTCATGAAAATGAGACAAAACTTCACTCCTTCAAACAAAACCCCGATACATAAAGATCACCCCCTCCCCGCGTGTTTTTCTAAAATCTAACCGGTTGGTCCTTTATACCTCACTCTGGTCTGCTCCGTGGCACCATCTTTTAGTTTGTTCCAGGAACGCAGCGTGTCCCCCTGCAGTCAGCATCCCACACCCTTGGGGCTTAGTTGTCGGTTTGCCTTCTCCTGCGTTTTTGCCTGCTCCTGATGGCTCTTCGGGTCCTCTGGTTTCAGGCGGCATGCAGGACTGGAATTACGTGAACACCAATTGCTTTGAGGTGACCATCGAGCTGGGCTGCGTCAAGTATCCAAAGGCCGACGAGCTGCCCAAGTACTGGGAGCAGAACCGCCGGTCCCTGCTGCAGTTCCTCAAGCAGGTGAGCGGGCCTTCTGCCCTCCCAGAGGGAAGACGTGCAAACCGGGGGAGCCATAGCCAGCATTATGACCTCTAGAACATTCTTTCTAACAGTGGGCAACCCTCCGATGTTGGGGACAGTGTGGGAAAAGAGTAATCCTGTCATCTGCTCCCTCCCCCTTTCTTCCTCCCCCTCCTTCCCTCCCTCCTTCCCTGCTTAGGTTCACCGAGGTGTGAAGGGGTTTGTGTTGGATGCCACCGATGGACGGGGCATCTTTAATGCCACGATCAGTGTCGCCAGCATCGATCACCCAGTCACCACCTATAAGAGCGGAGACTACTGGCGCCTGTTGACCCCGGGGACGTACAAAATCACAGCCTCTGCCCGAGGGTGAGTTTCAACAGCCCGACATTTCCCACTTAGAAACTGTAAAGGGAAGGTCGTGTTTCATTTGGCCAGGGCTCCTTTTCCAAAGGCGCAGGGTTGTGGACAAGTTGAACCGATGCATTCAGAGATCGGCGTCACAGACCTATGTGGAAAACCGTAGGATTGCCCCACAAACCCCTCAGAGAGATTTCATCAGTGAGTGGGGCTTTGGGCATCTCTGCATCCCGTCCGCTTGCTGTGTAATAATCGGGCGACCTTGGGCTCTTGGCAGCAGGACCAGGTTTCTCTGCAAGGTTCAGCAGGAAGGTTATCTCCCATCTAGAGACAAAATGAATGGGCTTTTCATATTGGCTTTTGTGAGCCGTGATGAAGACTCCGCTGGCTCAAGAAAGCCTAATGGAAATATTAATGCATTAATAAAAAATTTATATCCTGACTCAGGTTTTTAATCACAGTCCTAGACTGGCCTTGTGATAATGATCTCTTTTTTATTAGACGTGTCAAGGCAGTGTGCTAGCTCTGTGCATGGCAGCATTTGCCAGAGACAGGACCTACTCTTTCTAGAGCCTGAAACATTTCAGTTTTTCGACAGTAACATCTCAAAGCGCATATGGCCTGGGATGTTTGGGGAGCTTGTGGCCAGTAAAGGATCTTTCCCACTCTATCCCACTCTATCCCTTTTTCCGCACAGGGAGGATATTGTCACAAACATACCAGAACATTGTGTTTTACTTCCTCTCCAATTCTCATGTTTTTCTCCCCCTCCCCTCGTGTTTTGGAAGGTATGATTCAGAAACAAAGACAGTGAAGGTAGGAGATAAGAGCGCCGTGCAGGTGAACTTCACTTTAACGCAAAAGGACTCTAAAGTGGAGGAGGGGAAGGCCCCAGACGTCAACATGGCCGAGACTGATGGCACCGTCACCAAGGAATTTGAAACTTTGATCAAAAACCTCTCGGCCGAGAACGGCTTGGAGCACTTCCTGCTCTCTTCCTCAGCCGATGTCCAGCCTTCCCGTTACCGCCTCTACGATGATCGGTCCATGTTCCTGAGAGGCCTAAACTTGAATTATCCACAGATCACCAATCTCACGAGGTAGGCTGGGGTACTGTTTCGGCTGTTCTAGAGAGGAAAGATGGCAGTCAGCCACGTCTGTAGCCCCCCACGAGGCATGAGAGAAAGCTGGATCCGAAATAGCCCGGTTTGGGCGGGTGGAGTAATGGGTTCTCCCTGCTGGAAGAAAACAGAGCGACTGTCACGAGCATCACGTCGCACGCAGGACACCTTCCAAATGTCTGTGGGTCGAAACCTGCTCCGGGGCCCCTGCTGATTGTCCTGAGAGTTCTTGTGAGAATATCTGGTAATAAGTGGCTGCACAGACACAGCAAAGCCCTACAGTTGTCCCCTGAGGACCTTATAGCATAAATGGGGGATCTTACAGGTCACACCAGTCTCCAGTGAGTGAGAAAACGAGGGGAAATTTCTCTATGCATTCTGGTAAGCATTTTTGCCTCCTTTGGTGAGAGATGGGTTATCTTCCCATCCCATCGCCTCAGAATGACCAGGAGCCCTATGTTTCCAGTTCCCACGGGCACGCAAAGGGTAAGGTGGCTACTTAGATTAAAAAGCCACCCAAAAGCACCTCAGACCTCTTCCTGTTTGGCTTTTTTCTAGCTTGGGCCAGAGTCGTGAGTTTCGTTACATCTCGTCCCTGGAGATCTCGAATAAACCCAACCAATCTGAGCCGGAGGAGCCTAAGATCCGTTTCGTCGCTGGCATCCACGGCAACGCCCCCGTTGGCACCGAACTCCTCTTGGCCCTGGCCGAGTTCCTCTGCATGAACTACAAGAAGAACCCGGCCATCACCAAGGTGGGTAGTGGGTGGGCGGCCTCAGCCGGCATTGGGGGCCGTCGCTTGACTTGGAGACGGCTGCGTCGAGCCTCCAGCTCGGAGAAATTCCTTTGGGGAGTTCTGCTCCCAGTCTCCACGAGCATCGGCTTGCCAGGAAGGAAACCCTAGGAAGAAGCGGAAGGGCCTGCTGGTTGTAAAGGCTGCCGAGCCCTCCTCGTCAGTTGACGCTACCGGGAAGGAAAGGGGAAAAGAATGGGAACGCACTGGGCCCGAGAGGATGACCGCACAAGATCTCAGCAGGGGTATAAAGGGGGGGGGGGAAGAGATCAATTGAATAAAGTGGTCCTGGCAGGATTCCAGTGAACAGTGGTTGCATCAGTGGTGACAGGCTGGTGCATGAGGGGTCCTTCAATCTGGCGAGAGAGAGCCCTGGCTTCCTTTGCAGCCCTGAACGCTCTGATACCATGGTGAGGTCAACCATGGATTGGGTGGGTGGGTTGGACACTCTTCCTTCATCAGAGGAAGGTACACTTGTGTGGGTCATGCCCTCTCTCTTGCCCCGGGCGGCCCCTGATGCGCCCTCTGTGTGTGTGTGTGTGTGTTGGGGGGAAGAGTTTGCCTTCTCCCAAGGAACTAGACTGAGGCAGATCTCTGGCAGCTTCTCTACCCTCTTGGCTGATGCAGGCTGGGATGTTCCTCTCAAATGTTGTGTGTGCCCATCTGTGTTTCTGTCTGTTTCCAGCTGATTGACAACACAAGAATTGTGATTGTGCCATCCCTAAATCCGGATGGACGTGAGATTGCCCGGGAGGGAGACTGCACTTCCAGGATTGGTTTCACCAACGCGAATGGCAAAGATCTGGACACGGATTTCACAAGTAAAGCAGACCTCATTTCCCCCCCCACCCCTCCCGCGTCTCACCTAGGGGCCCTAAAAAAAGGAGGGGGGGGAGCAGGGGCCTTTTAGGCGAAGCAGCTTAGATGTCAGTAGACAGAAGGGTTAGGGTTGCACGTTGGCACCCTGTGTGGCATCTTCTGTTGCTGCAGGCGCTCATTATCGGCCGGGTGCCTCACATCCCCTTGAGAGAGACTTCTTTACCTCTAGGCAATACCTCTGCAGCCAAAGAGCCGGAAACCAAAGCCATCATGGAGAACCTGATCCAGAAGGGAGACTTCAGCCTCTCCGTTGCCTTGGACGCAGGGTCCCTGCTAGTTACTTACCCCTATGACAAACCCGTGCAGACAGGTACGGGGAAACAGCTGATGGAATCGGCTCTCCTTTGAGTGGCACCTCTTTGACGCTGACTCTTAGGCCAGGGTGGGCGGCTGTTTGGAATGAGAGGGCCAGAGTGGCCAGCTTTCCGTTGCTGCAGAAACCTGGATCGCTGGGCAGTGTCCGGTACACGTTGAACCCTCACCTGAGGCCTTTGCTTCCTTCCTTCCTTTCAGTGGAGTATAAAGAAACCTTGAGGCACCTGGCGTCCGTCTATGCCAACAACCACCCCACGATGCAGCTGGGGCAGCCTGGCTGTCCGAACAAGTCAGGTACGTGCCTGCAGCGATGACTTGGCCCCACAGGCAGGTTTGGGCAGGCTCCTCCTCGCAAAGCACTCCTGACTTCTATCCCTTTTGCAGATGAGAACATCCCCGGAGGCATTTTGCTGGGGGCCGAGTGGCACAGCCATCTGGGCAGCATGAAGGTATTCTGTCCGCTCTCGGTCGGTCGGTCAGTCGGGTGTTGTTATTGTTTGGGGAATGAGCCCACAGGCGCCGCTGAGCTCTCTCTTGCTTAAAGGAAAGGAGAGCTTTTCCCCCTCAAGGGCCTCTCACTCTTCTTCTGTTTTCCCTCCTCTGGCTTCTCAGGATTTCAGTGTGACCTACGGGCATTGCCCAGAGATCACCGTGTACACGGGGTGTTGTTACTTCCCAAGCGCCGGGCAGCTCCACGCTCTATGGTCGGAGAATAAGAAGTCGCTTCTCAGCATGCTCGTCGAGGTGAGTTTTGGTGAACTCCAGGCAGACCTGAAGGTATCCAGGCTTCTCTTGGCCGCTGGTCTGCCAGCTGAACAGGGAGTAAGTAGATCCATTTCAAGAACTGGTCTTTACGCCAATTCAAGCGTCCTGCTGATGGACTCTGGTCGAGCTCGAATTTGGGGAAGCTGTCACGGAAATTCCTCTTAGTCCTGAGATCACTGGCATGACGTTCGTTCAGCCGGATGTACTGTAGCTCTCAGGTTTTCCATGGGTGTGTGTGTCATGTTTCCTTACAGCAAGATTGTAACCAGCCTTGAGTTTTTTTGATGGAAAAAGAGTGTCCTTAAAAAAAGAGAGAGAGAGAATCCACAGAAAGAAGCCTTTTGAGTCTCTTTAGTGCTTGTGCGCCTGTTATTCTGGAAAGAATCATTTGCAACATGAACACGAGAGGTAGGTGAATACAGAAAATTTCGTCTTTGTGAACACTGTTTACTAGATGGTGTGGGTTTTTTTCTCCCTCCTCCAGGTTCACAAGGGAGTCCATGGCTTTGTCCAAGACAAGCACGGCCACCCTGTGTCAAAAGCCCAAATCATCCTCAACGAAGGCGTAAAAGTCTTCACCAAGGAAGGCGGCTACTTCCATGTGCTCTTGGCCCCTGGCTACCACAAGATCCACGCTCTTGCTGACGGCTACCAACAGGAGCATGTCCAGGTACCACAGCGGCCTGCCCTGAACTCTCTTTCCGTCGGGAAGAAGGGGGGTTCACAGGTGGGCTTAGGCATGAAGGAAATGCCATGAGGCCATCTTACAGCCCCCCCCCTTTCAATGGCCTGTCCTTCACACTGGCTGGCTGATGAGGCCTGCATAAAATGAAATGAAGGACGGTTGTTGGTAGGGAACCACCCGAAGTTGGGCGGTTGAGATGCTTGAACATGCATTGGCCCAGCATCCGCCACTCCTGGCTAGCCCAGTTCTGGGGGTTGTAGTCCAGGAAAGGCACCCGAGCCCAAAGGATTTTAACAGGTTAGGCCTCTTTCTCTGCCCTGCCACCTTCATCCTTACCCTGGGTTTTTTTCTTTCTCCTTCCCTCAGCTGGCGTTCAGGACTGCCGCACCCTTCTTAGAAGGACCTGAGCAGCTGCAGATCACCTGGGTGGGCGGGCGGGTGCGTGCACGTGTATGTCTGGTCTTTCCCCCACCCCCCCCGACCTGTCCTCCAGACACCCACTCACTGGTTGCTCCTTTCCAGGTCTTGGTTCGCCACGACATGGCTACCTTCCTGCGCATACAGTTCGACATAGACAACAAAATCTTTGGGCTGCCCAGGGAGTTGGTGGTCACAGTAGCAGGTAAGAGAGAGAACCGGGGATGATTTTCCCTTGGGGTTAGTGGCGGAAGCAGGGAGCCTGGTGAGAATGGCTTTCTAAGAGGGGACAGACACTTTCCCGGTGTGTAACGCGTGCACAGTAAAGTCAGGATTTGTGCAGTAGAGCACCAAGTCTCCCCAAGGTCTGTCTTGAATCTTTGAGGAGCAATGCAACTGGATGGGATGCGGGAGTAGAAGCAAACCAGCAGGACAAGGAGGGCGAGATGGATGGGTTTTGATTCTCCCCCTCGCTCTGTCCAGGGGCCACCATGACCGCTCTGATCCTCACCGCCTGCATCATCTGGTGCGTCTGCTCCATCAAGTCCAACCGGCACAAGGACGGCTTCCACCGCCTCCGGCAGCACCAGGACGATTACGAAGACGAGATCCGCATGATGTCCACCGGCTCCAAGAAGTCCCTGCTCAGCCACGAGTTCCAGGACGAAACGGACACAGAGGAGGAAACACTGTATTCCAGCAAACACTGACCCGCCCAGGGAGCAGGGGGGCTTCCCCTGCAGAGACAGATCTCGTGGCACTCAGTGGTTTCCTCCTGCGAGCGAACCCAGAACCTGGGACCTCCTCCACATCTGTAGATCCAGAGCCCCTTTCAACAGAGCTGGTGTGGGCCGCCAGGCTTCTTTCCGGCTGCCCGAGTGAGGAGCGCCACCAGAGCAGCATCTCTCAGACTTTGGCAACGTTTCTTTAAGCCTTTCTGACCGTCGCGGGTCACTCCATGCAGCGCCTGGAGGAAAATAACACTGTCACTGCCACGTTTAGTTTAACACTACCCCCGGCCCGGCTGCTCCTGCAGCAGCACAGGCAAATTCCTGAAATTTGGGGCACTTCAGTGGTCGGTCGCAGGAGCATGAAAACAAATAGCGGCCTTGCTCTCTGGGTGGAGGTTGAGCTCCTCTTCCTCCTTGTGGCCTCCACTTAGGCCGTATGGGCAGAAGCCAGCCACACCACTTCTCTGTGTGATCAGCAGAGAAGAGGAGAAGACGGTTGTGCCGAGCGGGAAGCATCTCCTTTTTCTCCAGCTGAGGCTCGTTGGGGGTGGGGTGGGGGGAATAAAAACTGATTTTCTTTTCACTCATCCTCCTTTAACCCCCACCCCATCCCTTTTCTGCCTGAGAATGTAGGACAGCAAGAGACCCAGTCTTGTCTTTAGAAAGAATAAACTCTGATCAGCCTAGGATAGCTGGTCTACTGGATTTCCAGCCTGGTGCCAAAGGCTCCTCTCGCAGCTCAGCTTTGAATTCACTGAGCATCGCCTACCCACCAGCCTCATTATGATGCCGTTGTCCAGGGGAAAAAATATTTTAAATATTTTCCTCTTTTGAAAGTTCATCAGACTGCTCTTTCAGGAAAACTCCTTGCTCTGTCCTTTCTTTCCAGGGCAGTGTCTATTACAGCCGATCTCTGCTTTTCTCCTGAGTTTGGGCTTCTCATGGCCTGCTGCTGCTGCTGCTGCTGCTGTGCGCTCCCTTTTCTTTACAGTCTCTTGCTTTATGTACTGAATCCAAACCATACAGGGGACTTGGTTTCCAGGCGAAGGAAGCAGTGCAGAGGTTCCTGTTCCTCCCATTCCACAGGGCCAAGAAACCGGTGGCTCTCCAGATGATGCTGGAGCCCAGTTTCCTTCGGGCCCCATTTAACTTGGCCATTGCCAGGGGTGATGGGAGGGATACCTCTCCAGGGTCCGGAGGGCGCCAGGACCCATGCGCCTGCATTACGAAGGTAACGGTGTGTCTCCTTGCCTGTTCTACATGCCGTGGAAAGAAGCTGTCACACAGCTGCTGCATGGATGCGCCGGTGAGGCCAGAAACCTGCGCTAAAGAGTCCCTCCCTCTTTTTTGTACATGTTGCATACATGGTTTGGTTTGTGATTTCCACTGTGTCTTAAAACCTTTTTTCGCTTTCTTAAGGAGACTTCCAGGGATGAACACGTAGTCAGAGACATGCTTTCTGGAGGTCAGACAGTGGAGAGGATGGGTTCTGAGGAAGGAGCAGGAGACGCCGCAGAGCGGGCGCCAGGTCAGAAAGGGGCAGGAAGACAGGGACTCTCCTGGCTGCTCTTCATGCTCGTTCACCCCCACATCACAACTTTCTCCCCCACCGCTTCCGAACTGTTTCATCGTCCCCCCCCCCCGTGGGAGGAAATGGGCCCACAGAGGAGCTCCACGGACAGAATTGAGTCGATGCTTTCTTTAAAAAATGTGCCAAAGCCAGTCAAATGTCTGTCATACAGATTTTGCTGGCAGACGTTTTGCTCCTTTGGATTTGGGACCTCCATTTGCCGAAACATGTCCAGCTGCCCGAGGAGATGTATGGCAGTATTTTCTTCCATACCACTGGGCCTCTCCCTCTGAGAAATGGCGCTCTCCCCCTCCCCCCAGCCACGAAAGGTGACTTTTCAAAGGTAACTGGCTGACAACTTCTGCGGAAGCAACTCATTGGCGTGCCCTGGTTGTCAAACGAGTGGCTTGTTACTTTACTTGTTGCTAATGAGTTTAGAAACCATCCGAAAGATAGAAAGAAAGGGTCCAAGTGTTTTATGGGTAGCAAGTAAATGTTTTTGAAGTTACAAGGAAAGATGGCTTATTACCCCCCCCCCCCCAGTAATAATTTGATGACACTGGTAACATCTTTGCCTCAAAAGTAAAATGTTGCAGGTAAATGTTCCGACTTGCAACCTTAAAACTTCTCTGTGATGGAAATACCATGACCTGCTGAAACAGCTTCTTTAACTGCTCTCTTGTGTCCCAATTTAATATTGTCCCAATTGTTTAGGCGTCCGTTCTGCAATGTGAAAGCCTTGCTTTAAAGTTGGGCTTTACGGTCGTAGGCTTTTACCTCCAGTAAACTTGTGGAGGAGTCGCCCTGTTTTAGCCATTAAGATGTGACTCAAAGGTGCCCAGGGCCTGCCGCCGGAGACACACTGTAGAGGTTAAGCCCCTCTGGAGAACTTAACATTTTCCAAAACCTCTGTGTGTGGGGGGGGCATCAGGGCTGGAAATGCCCCACACCTAGGAAAATCCAAATCCAAATGGGAGCAGCTCTGGTATCCCCTTCCATCAGGCAGGCAATGCACAAGCAAGTGCCTGGACCCCCAAACATCTAACGTTATCCCGTTCCATCATCCATCCCTGACATCTGTTGTAAAGTTCTGGAACACTTTCCCAGTAATGCTTTTAGGAAGGAAGAAACCTATTAAGCACGAGCCTGGAAAATCTTCCTTGAGAGTAATTTTAAAAAAGAAAGACTTACAGAGTACTAATTCCAGATGCCCCTTGCTGGGTTTCCCTAATATATAATCAGTCTCTTTCCCCTTCCTTCATCTCTCTCTTGAATTTCCCTGAAAAGTGTATTTTTTTTTTTTTAAACCCACTCTTTTTAAAAAATCTGTTGGCAATACTGTGTGCGGATGTAGTGCTAGTTCTTTGATTTCCCTTCCGGACTTGTTTAAAAAACAGTGACAACCGGTGTGGAAATGTTCCTTTTTAAAATATACGGCAGCGTCCGGAATCCCCAAGCCAGCAGCCGTGGTTGGCAGGCTTCTCTCCCCTGGCCCAAGGACCACCAACAGGCGTTTTTTACTTGGGAGAATCGCCAGCAGTGGCATCTTTCTGACTGCAACGATGCAAAAAGGGTTCCCCCTCCCCGCCCCGGTTCTTTCGGGATGAGGAGTGTGTGTGTGGAATTGCCGAATTGGGCAACAGCTCCTGCTCTTTCTCGGCCACGTGGGCACTCCTGGGACTGCTGGCGTCGGCCTCCCTGGCCCAACAGAGTTGTGTGCCGCGGCCTGTCTCTGCTTGGGGTGGGGGGGCTGTGTTTCTTTTGTCTGCCCGTGCCTTCCAAAGCAAGTATTGGGAACGAGGCACTTAGGGATATGCAAGGAGGGCCCCCCCCCGGGTGTAATGGCTCCCAGGTCCTCTGCGGGTGGGTCTGTGGGTTTTTTTAACCTGTACACTGAGCTCTAATCTGTATAAAACTTATTTTAAGAGGTCTTTTTCCTTGTGTCGTCCTTGCTTCCTGGGTGACCATTGTGCCTGCTCTTTGAGGCCATGCGGTCTCCTGACGAAGGCTCTCGTTTCTCCCACCCCCCCACCCCCCAGCTTGGTCCGTTTGGGGAAGGAGGCCTTCCAGACATGCTGAAGGGAGACTTCAAGACAGGGATGCCAGCTGCAAAAAAGATATGTAACTTGGGAGAGGCTTTTCGCACCCGGGTCTCTAGATGTTGTGGGTTTTCAACTCCTAGAATCCCTCGCCAGTGTGGCTAGTCGTTGGGGATTCTGGGCCCTGTAGTCCAGAGGTGGATCTGAGGCCCGTGGCTCTGGAATTTCATTCCACCTTGCGACAGGACGGGGAAAGAGTGAAGAAAGAATCTCCCTCTGAGAAAAAGCGGGAAAGGGCTTTAAAAGAGACGCCTGCCTCTCAGCCCTTTTTTCTACCCCCACCTTAATTTTTCTAAAAAAGCCGTTTCTCCCCCTCCCTCTCTCTGGGCAATTGAATGAGGGAGAGCTGGGGGGGGAACCCCACACACACACACCAGCCCCTGGAGATTGCCCTGGCCTGGTTCTGGTCTTACGAGTCAGGCCGGGCCGGCGGTGTTCCTTCCGGTCTGCGGTTCTTCTTCCCCTTTGCCCTTGGACGCCCACTCCCGCGGGGCCCATCCTGAAGCCCAGCCTGTTTTATCCTTCCACCAGAACTGCGCTGCGCTCTGGATCCTCTCCGGATGAGGCCCGCCTCCGCCGTGACAGCCACCCAAAGGGACGCTGCTGCCCAGCCCAGCCCGTGGCCTTTGGGACCACCTGCCGGTGGGTGAGGTAGGGCAACCGTGGCCCCTTGGGGCTCCCTAGCTCTGCCTTGAGAGCCAGTGGTGGGGAGTTTGATTCCTCCCCTGGGCCTCCTTGATGGGGCGGGGGGGCTGGGCTCGATGGCTCTCCTTCCCCCCCCCCATCCGCCCTTCAAAGGTGATGATGACCCTGGTGCTGAGCATCCAAGACCAAAAGCTGCAGAGATGGTTTCTGCGACCTGACCTTTCGGGGCAAACCTGCCACTTTATGGACGGAGGAAGGAGTTAACTGGAAAGCAGAGGAGGAGATGGGTTAATAAACAAGCAAGCAAACCAACCAACCAACCTGAATGGGGGGAGACGGGACTCGAGGATGGGCCCCCACCGCTCTGAGCCGGGCCCTTCCAAGGCCCCCCCGGGGGGGGGAAGGGGCGGCCATGGAGAGGGAGGGGGCGCCTTCTGAGGAGGGCCTCCCAAAACGTGGGTTTTTATGAACGGCAAGGAAAGTGACTTTTCAAAGTAGGGCTGCCCTTCTTTCGTGCCCGGCTGGCTGAGAGGGTCTGGAGGGGGGGTAGGGGGTTCCCCCCCCCACTGCAGAGAGAACGGCCTTTGAGGTTTAAAAACAAAACCCAAACAGGACTTGTGCAAACTGCAAAGCCCTTCTTCCAGGAGGAGGAGGAGGAGGCCGTGGGGCCGCCAGGGGCGCTGCCGAGGCAGGCGGCGCTCTGGGATCCCGGCGGGGCGTCTGCGGCGCTTCTCTCCCCGCGCTCTCTATGGTCGGAAGTGGCGGGCGGGACCGCCGGCGGCGCTCTGGCCCGCGCCCTCTCGGTGGCCCTGCGCGAGGGCCGCTGCCGGCATTAGGCCGAGGGAGGGCTGACGTTGGACAACAAAGATGGCGGCGGGAGCGGCGGTGGGAGGAGGCGGCGGCGGCGGCGGGGGGAGCAGCGGCAGCAGCAGCAGCAATTACTGGGAGGGTGAGTGGGCGAGGGAGGGAGGAAGGGGGACGAGGCCCCCCTCCGTGAGGGAGGGGAGGAGGAGGAGGAGGAGGAGGAGAAGGGCCCTCCCGCTGGCTTCGAGGGGGGGGCGTCAAGTGGGAGGAGGTTCCGCAGGCTCCTCTGAGGGGAGGGGGCTTAAAGAGAAAGGAGCCACCCCCCCCGGGAGGGAGGGACAGGGAAGAAGGGCTTCTCGGGGGGGGGGTAATTCGGGAGGGAGTCTGACGGGGGCGGGGAGGGAGGGAGTCTGCCTTCCGAATTCAAGAGATGGCCTCCAAGGGCCGGGCCAGGCCTCAGGGTCTTGCCTCCAAGCGGGGAAGGGGGGCTAATGGGGGGGTCCTCGGGGGAGGGGGAGGCAACCGGTGGCCACACCCCGGGCAAGAGGGGGAGGAGGAAAAGGGGTGTACTGCTCTTCAGCAAGGAGGTTCTGCTGAGCTCAGGGACGGATAAAACGGGGTGGGGGGACCCTTCAGGCCATTTTTACAGGTGTGCGGGGAGGAGTTTGCCTCGTAGTCGCAGCGCAACCCCACAAAAGACTCACAGTTGCTGTCTACCTAGCTTTTTGGAGGCAGGGAGGGGAGGAAAAGGTACCACAGCCAACCTCATGTACACCTTGACCGTTTTCCAGGTGCCACTAGACTTTTCGCTGCTGGCTTTGGGACTACAGGTCCCATCATCAGCCTCTCCTGCCCATGAGGGAGGATGAGAGTCGTGGCCTAACATCTCCTGGTTCCCCTTTTTGTGTTGTTGAAGATGTGAGGGAGTGCGTTGACCCTGGCCTGACCCGGAGATGCAAGAGGGACTTTGCCCCTGCAGGCGTGGTCCCTGAGCCTCCAGCATCACGCCTTGTACACCTGCTGTGCTAAGAAATCCTTATACGAATCGTACACATGCAGTTTCTCCCGCGCTTCAGATTATCAGCCTTCCCTTTCCTAAAGCAGAATGTTTTTCTTTTCATAATTGGGGATGGATGCCAAAAATTGGGAAATGTCCCTTTTTTTGAAAGGGGGGAGGAGGAGGAGGAAAGAGTTCCCAGAAGCCCCCAGCCGGGATGACCGCTTAGTTGTGTTGGCTGGGCTTTCTGGGTGTTTTCCTCCAAAATAGAAACTTTTCCAAAGTTTTGCCAGAGGGAACCAGAAAGGGGTGTTAGATATGAGGGTTAAATCTCCCTGGGAATCGGCCCCGTTCAGCCTCTCCCCCCCCCCCCATCCTTTCTGTTCTATCGAGGGAAAGTTTATCCGGAATAGAAGAGAGCCGTGCATGTGGGGAGGCCAAGCTCCGTCTGTTTCATGTGCTCTGTCTCTCTCCTCCACGCGCAGATCTGAGGAAGCAGGCCCGGCAGCTCGAGAACGAACTGGACCTCAAACTGGTCTCCTTCAGCAAACTGTGCACCAGCTACAGCCACACCAACTGCCGGGAGGGAAGGCGCGATAGGTATAGGTACTACCTTCCTTCCTTGTTTTTGCTTTTCATTTCAGTGTTGTTGTTGTTGTTGTTTTGCAGTGGTTTCTAAAGCCAAGCCGCCTTGATTTGCCTTGAGAATCATTGTCCACCATCTTGCTTTCAGTTTTAAAATATGCATTTAATTTGCATTTGAAGCATATATTTGACATGCATTTAATATATATTTCATTTGTGTTTGAAGCATATATTTAACATGCGTTTGTCAGAAGGCCCCAGGGGAGGAGGATTTGGTTTTCTCAGGATGTGTTTTTCTCTCGTCCCATCCTTAGCTTAGAGCAGTCCACGGATGAAGTCAGGTACACTTCTGCTCCTAAGCCAAGCCAGCTTATACGATGGAGCGGATACTTGGGTCTTTCAGTACCAAGGATGATTAGAACAGCTGTACTGTCAGTGTATTATCCTTAGCCTGTGCATTTGTGGTGCTGTTATTTGATCTGTGATATCCTCCAAAATATTTTGTGGCAATTGAGTGTACTTTCCTGCTATGGAGAGGCACAGGATCTTTTTCTCTCTCTTGCATCTTTCTCAGCTCAGACACAACTCCTCTCCTGAATGGATCTAGCCAAGACCGAATGTTTGAAACCATGGCGGTGGAAATCGAGCAGCTCCTAGGGAAGGTGAGTGCTCGTTTCCGTCGGCTCGCTCCCTGCTGCGGTGAGGAAGGGGGGGGGTGTCTCTCAAGGATTTAAATGCAGGCGGATGTAAGAAAAGAAGAGCACACGGCAGCAACGCTAACGGGGGTCCCCTCGGTTTGGTTAAAGTGTCATTTCTCTGTGTTTCCACACCATCTTCAAAGCAACCCAGTTCTGTCTGGACTCTACATCTACAACAATGTGGCTTTTTCTGCTTTGGCAGCCACGGTCGTTTGCGTTCAGTGGTCAACAAAATTGTTTTAGCCTTCTCTGGCTTTTCCCAACCCTGAACTGACAAAGCGAATTTAAACTTTGTTTTGGGAGTTGGTGTTGTCTTTTATAACTCAGCACAAAGAACTTCAGGACCTTTGAAACGGTAGCGCAGTATATTTCAAACTAAGGAATCCCTTCTTGCGCTCAGGTGTGACTCGTGCAGAAATACCTGAAACCTTTTTCAACTAGTCTTAAGGCAGAGGTTTTCCAAAAAGGGTTTTCGTTTTCCTCTCAAGTGCTGGGTTCTGTGTGGAACTTCGTCACACAGTTCCTGCTATATTTCAGAATGCTGGAAAGGTTTGGCTGACCACCGAAAGCAAAGCCGTGATCGGTGTTCCTCTTAACTTGCTATTACTTCCTTCTGCCCACCCCCCCACCCCCCAGTCAAGAACCAGCTCTTCTGGAACAGCCTTTTCACTCCTTATTTATTAGATTCTTTTCAAACCGTGCAATCTTCCTGTCCAATTTCACTTTGCTGGTTTCAGAAGTGTTGTATAAAAGTATTTGTGTGCTTACAAACTTTTCCCGTGGACTGCTTCAGGATGTATTTGTATATATCTTTCAAATACTATCATGGTCCTTTTAAGGAGAAAGGTGGGGTAAAAATGTTTTAAATAAATGAATAATTAAAATAATATTATTAGGAAATACGGTGTATCAGTTCTCAGAAGGAAGTAAATAAACCAACGTTGTTTGGTGACTGGCATGCAGAAATTACATCAAAAGAAGTGTTGCCCCATCGGGCAATGTCTGAGCAATGTCTAAAATAGTGGGGCTGCTCAGAAGTGAGGCAGGGCAGCCTCTCAAGTGGGCTGACAGAGAGACGAGCTTTCCTTCTTCAATGTATGTTGGCTTTCGCGTCCTTTGAGACGCAGTTGACCTTGTGTGCGGTCTCTCCTGCAGCTCACGGGGATCAACGACAAAATGGCAGAGTACACCAACAGCGCGGGAGTTCCATCCCTCAACGCGGCGCTGATGCACACATTGCAGCGGCACAGGGACATCTTGCAGGTAGGAGCGCCCGTGAGTAGCCCTTCTCTGCCAAGAGCAGGCGTTTTGTAAAGCTAATGGCTTTTGATGGATCCAACAAGGAGTCTGGTGACACTTGAATCATGAGCAGCTTTCGCTGGCTGCAGCCCACTTCACTAGATCGCGCAGCATTCCCTGTATCCGTTGAAGTCCTCTGTGGGAGTTTCTGTTGAATAAAAACTTCCTGGACCTTTAAGCTGCGTCAAGATGATGTTGCTTTTGTGGCCACGGACTAGCACCACTATCCCTCTGAAACATCTTCATGGCCTCTTCGGGACTAGCTTGCATTTCAGTGAGGAGAGTTCACGTGCTGTGTGTTGCCATCATCCTCACCCCAAAGTGCTGCTGCTGTGAACCCTTCCTTCTTTGCACCACTGAGTCTCATGCTCACGCATAAATCTTGTGAGTCTTACGCTAAGTGTAGAAAGTTTGGACCAGGCTTTTGATGAATTATTTATTTATTTTACTTATTTATTTATTGTATTTTTGCCCTGCCTATCTGGTCAGATGACCACCCTAGGCGGTTTCCAGCACGCATAGCATACATAACAAAATATAAAATATATATTAAAATACAAAATATAACATCAAGATGGAGAAAAGAAAAGAAAAAGAGAAATAAAAAGAAGAAAGAAATCAAGTGTTCACGGGACGGAAGGCCTGTATAAACATCTAAGTTTTTAATTGGTTTTTAAAGGCGCCCAGCGAAGGGGCCGCACAAATCTCCAGAGGAAGGGTATTCCAGAGGCGAGGAGCTACCGCCGAGAAGGCCCGGTTTCTTGTTTTTTCCTTCCGAGCCTCCCTCGGCGTCAAGCTCCTCAGCCTCACCTCCTGACTCGATCGGGTGATGTGGGTAGATTTTGGTGGGAGTAAGCATTCCGCCAAATATCGAGGCCCTAAACCATTTAGGGCCTTGTACGTTAGCATTAAGACTTTGAAGTCAATGCGGAACCGAATGGGCAGCGAATGCAAAGTGGCCATAGTGGGGGAGATATGGTGATATTTTCTCACTCCACTAAGAAGTCTGGCCGCCACATTCTGCACCACCTGGAGTTTCCGCATCAACCTCAAAGGCAGCCCCATGTAGAGCGCGTTGCAGTGGTCTAATCTCGAGATTACAAGCGCATGTACCAAGGTAGTGAGTGCCCCAACATCAAAATAGGGACGCATCTGGGCTGTCTGCTGAAGATGGAAAAAGGCAGTATGGACCACCGGCGCCACCTGAGTTTCCATGGTGAGCGCCGGGTCCAGATGGATCCCCAAGCTGCGAACCTCACTCTTCGCGGTAAGAGTCACTTGCCACGAAATGTTATAGTAACATTTGGGGGCTGAGTTTAACGCCAGGATTTGTTGTTCTCTTCTAAATCAGAACTATACCTCTGCCTGTATTTATTGTTGTTCTTTTTTCCCGCAGGACTACACACACGAATTTCACAAAACCAAATCTAACTTCATAGCTGTGCGGGAAAGAGAGAACCTCATGGGGTCAGTCCGGAAAGATATTGAGTAAGCCCTCTGTGTGTGCGTGTGCTGTGGTGTATGACTTCAGAGTTTGTCTGCTACTGTTCCTTAACCTGTCTGGCACTGGCTTAGTGAGGGGCAGATGTGTCTTCCAGAATTAAATATTATTTTATTAAAGCCAAGTCTTTTTCTGGAAAGGCTCCTAGTGCAGCTTGCTTACCATCAACAAAATCAGGTCTGTTTCCGCCTGAAACAGCCTTTCGCAGCCTTCGGGACTTAATGTTTCCCTGAGCTGTGTTCGAATTAACTAGCCACATGGGAAGAGGAGGAAATAGACTAAACAGCCTTGTTTGCAGCTTGTTGAGATAGCTCTCCTTTAGCCCTGCAGGAGGTGTCACTGCAGAAAAACTACCAATAAGGGCAGAGCGACAATTTCCTCAGCTTATTTCCTCTTCTGTTTTCATTTTGCTTTGGGGCAATAGATTGTGAGACGTCACTGCCTTTTCGGGCCTGGGGGGGCCTTCCGGTTCCCGTTGCGTTGTAACTTTGAGCCGTTTCTTTCAGGTCATACAAAAGCGGATGCGGCGTGAACAACAGGCGGACAGAACTCTTCCTCAAGGAACATGAGCACCTCCGGAAGTAAGTCCATATCGAGAATGACATTTTTCTGATGGCTTGAAAAATCCTACCAGAGGATTTGTGGAGGGGAGGTCTTGCAAACAAGAAAGGGATCTTTCGAGGCTCTGGGTGTTCCTTTGGGATGTGTTTCCATCCCTACTTGCATTTCTGTAACTGACTTTTCTGTGGCCAAGCTATTTTGTTATGTTTCCAGCCAAATTCAGTCTTCAGAAAGCGGGTGAGTTAGGAGCGCTGGTGTAAGTCATTGAAAATTACGTTTTTTCCTGCTTGTTGCCTGTAGGGGGCACTCAGGGTGCATAACTTTCTTTTTTAAAAAAATCAGTGTGACTAAGGATTTAGGGATCTCTTAAATGCGAATAGATTTGTGGCGGTTGATTCTCATCTGGAGCTCTGTTAGAAGCTCTTGCAGTGGATATCCCATTGCATAAAGAAGGCTCTGGTCTCAGAGGACCTACCGTCCCACCACAGAAGTACCTTGCATGGGCTTCTTGGCTGTTCCTCGGGAAACAGCAGGATCAGTGCCATTTGGCAGTAGAAACGTTCATGTTGAAGGCGTTGTTGAAATGTAGGGTCCAGACTCCCGTATGGAATTCCCCCTCTCCGGAGTGCGAAATGCATTGCGCCCATCTGGTTTGTTTGTTTGTTTATTTGTTTGTTTGTTTGTTTGTTTGTTTGTTTGTTCCCATGGTGCCGTCCTTGTTCCATGGGGCTTCAAAGCGTTCAAGGGCTCAGGAGGGCTTACTTCTGAGTAAATGGGTCTAAGCTTGTGCTGTGGTGTTGAGCCCTCATAGGACACTGTGTCATCCCTGTTCCTCAATCTGAGGAGCACGGTGTTCCTTGATGAACGTTCCTAGTTCATGTTACGAAATTTGATGCATTTTTATTGGCGGGAAGCGTTTTGGAGGGTGGAATGTTTCTCTTGGGGGGAAAAAGCAGTGTCGGCATGCTGGCTCAAGGGGACGCTGTTTCCCCGGGAAATTGCCATTTTCTGTGCGTCGGCTGGTGTTGCTAAAAGGAATGGCGCTAGTTTGTCTTCAAGGGTACGTGAAAAAAAGTGGAAGAGGGAGTTTGATTTCTAGTTGTGTGGCATCACTCAAGGAAGAGGAGATAACCCCTCTCTGCATGTCCCATAATTTCCTCTGAGCTCCTTGCCAGTCTTCCTTCCTTAGGAGGCATGAAACATCACCCTTTCTCCTGGTTTTTACCCCCTTGACATCCTTTGAGGAGCATTGACAATAATCAGACATTATTTAAATGCCACATAAAGGAGTGTGGCTAATACCCAGCATCTCGGAAGCGTGCATCGATGTGAAGGGCTAAACTGTAATTTAGTGAGTGCGAGGTTGCTTTGTTGCAGCCCGCGTGGCTCATTTTCATATCTTGCTCAGATATCCGTGGCCCGAGAGCGGGACTCCAGCGAATCATTTATCTTGAGCCTCTCTCATACGGCAGTGCGGGAGTTCTTCATTATTAAAAAGACAAGGAAATGTTTGATGGATGGTCCAGGAAGCTGATGACTCAAAAAAAGCAGGGTTGGGGGGAGCTATCCATCAGACTGTTCTCCTATTACTTTTGTCTGGAAAGTAATTGAGTCTTTTTTTGAAGGCTCTTGCGGCACTCGCTCGATTCATCACAGGGAAGACAGGCTCCCTTTCCCTTTTAGAAGGATGGAAGACCAGTAAATTTGGCCCTGCACTTCTGCATGTCTTGATACGGGATGTCCTGAGTCCGTCACAGGACTTGGTGAGAATGGAGATTCTCCCCCCCCCCCCCTTTTTACTGCAGGGCTAAGACACTCTCAAAGGTCATTTAAACTTCCCTCTTTTAAAAGCCAGAGGGGTGAAACGTTGGAGCAAGCCCCCTAAACGGGTCTCAAAACCCGAGTCGCTTGCCCAGCGCCATGAGGATGAAGCCAGCCGGGGCCACGGACTCTGCGCGCTTTGGTCCAGCTCAGAAATTCTCGCTGCCTTCCAAACCGACCGTGAACTCGCAGTTTAGTGATTATTTAGGTCGAGTCATGTTTTGGCATAATGGGCCCGAGAGGAAATGCACGCACGCGGGCCCCCCCCGCCTGTCCTGTGTACGTGTGAAAGGAGAACCATGTTTGTTTTCTCCCAACGGTTCCTCTCAACCCTGTCCAGCTCAGCAGGACACCTCCGCTCCGTTTCTTTCGGGGCGAGCTGAGTCAATAATTTATCCGTTGGCGCTGCATTTGCTCCATCCCTCCTTCCTCCCGAGCCTGCGTGGACGAGGCTTTCCATCAAGCGGGGACACAGGCCTAGGTGATGAATAGACAGCCTTCCAGATGTTCCTCATGCCAAGTGCTGCGCTCCGAGGGAAACCAAGTTGATCGGCTCAGCCCTTGCTGGGGTTGCGTTTTTGGAGAACGCAGCCCTGAGAGGGTTTGAAGCTTAATGAGTCGTGTGTGTGCACAGACAGAAAGGGAGCAGTGGTAACGAGCTAAGAGAGCAGCCAAGGGCTTTGGGGGGTCCCTGTGCAGAGGGTAGCAGGGCAGAGGAGCTGTCGAAGGCTCTAGAGAACAAGGGAGGTTTTAGGAATGAAGCCTGTCTCAGTAGCGTACCCCTAAAAGCTAGTTACTTGGAAAGGGGAGTATAAGCAGCAAGGAGCATACGGATTCACCTTTGGCTTGAGACCTTTTTTTTTTTTTTTTTTTTAAAGAAAGTTTTTCTTGTTCTAATCACCTAGAGGCTATTCCTAATTTGCAAGCAGCGACTGGTCCACGTCTGGCCCCACTGCCTGGGAGTTGTTGTCCAAAACCACAAGTCTGCAGATCTCTGTTTTCAAGTAAACCTTCAGAGTCTTGAGGGCTAGAAGCTTGATTTTAGAGGAGAGGGGAAATCAGGGGGGAAGGAGAAATTCACACAGAGGTGTGGCATTTCTTGGGTTGGCCAGTGGTTTTGCTGCCCCTTGGCATCACCCAGTCGTTCGTATACGTGGCCGCTATTCAGTTACCCCTGGGTGGCTCCATAGAGGTATTAGCGATGGATTAGCCGTAAGGACAATGGATGCCTGACCACGTATCTGTCAGGGAGAAGGTGGGATTATTAGATTTTCATTTGATTTGATCTCTTTTAAGCACGAGTCACAGGCGTTGTGGGTGATTGAAACCGCTGTAGGCCAAACCCTGTTAAATACTGAAGTTTTCATTTCTTGGAAGATTTGCGGGTAGAAGCCAGAGGCTTTGTGGAGAAGGTGGGCTTCCAGGAGACAGTGTGGGGAGAAGCAGAGAGAGAGAGAGAGACCAGGAGGCAGTGCATTCTTCAAGAGAGTTCCAGGAAAGCTGCATGTCACGGCAATAAATCTTAATTACGTTGGCCGTAAATGGGAGGAAATGCATCTCTTACAGGTGTGGCTGGGAGAGATTTTGCTGGAAACGAGATCCCTGAAGGAAAGGCCTGGGTGCAGGGCGAGAACGGTGGCTCAGGCGGTTGGTCCATGAAGCTCAGGGGTGTGTTGCGTGTGTGTGAGAGAGAGATCGGTCACTCTGAGAGCCAGGTTCCATCTCAGAGGCTTCGCGGCCGAAGGCCAAACAGCCAAGCCAGAAACACCGAGGAACATTTTGGCTTAAAGATCTTTCTGCCAGAAACTGAGCTTCCAGAGATGGGAGTCCAGCTTTTTGGGATCTGAAGGTAGAACCATGGTTTAAAAAAAAGGATGTGGCCGCTTTCGGGTGCCCCGGGGGAGCCCGCGTGGCCCCTTTTGCCACTGAGCTGTAGCCCCTTCCAAAAGGGAGAGGGATGGGGGAAGAGAAATCTCTCTAATAGCAGTTTTGGCTCTCAGGCTGACAGATGTCTCCCGCTCTCCCACCATCCCTTGATTTAACCATTTCTGCCTTTTCTTGACCCACAAATGGGGACCCATACTGGGGAGAGTGATTTGGGTCACCCTACCCCAAAACCAGAGGATAATAAGGAGTCAACTGTCCCCCCCCCCCCCCCCCCCGTGGATCCTGGCATCTCAGGGTTACAGCAGGCTGGATCCCCAGGCAGACGCTGTTGTGCTTTAGACCAAGAGGATGATTCCCCTTTCAGAGAACAGCATGATTTCTGAGAAAGGGGGAAGTGGAAGGCCGGGTGTTGGGCTGAGGGTGTCCCCCCCCCCCAATCCTTGTGAAGTGCTGGACTGCTGAGCAAAACTCCTTAAGAACAGGACTTTGAAATAAAACTCTTCACAAGCAGTATGGGCGAGGTGACGGACCATCAATCCAAACACTGGCAGAGCTAAATTCTGGGCAGGGTCCCCAGGCGCTTAAGTCTCAACCGTGAGCCTGTTTCCTGACCCAGCCTGCTCTGTTCCTTCTGTCTGGCCTCTTGCCGCGACTCTCCCGCTGTGTGTGAGCTGGATCGTGGGATTTTGTGCCGTTTTTTCCCCTTTTCGTCCTCCCAACTTGGTGGGGATTCTGTTTGCTTTTGGACCTTGTTTCTCCACCCCGTCTCTGGATTCCCCCCCCCCCGGCTCCTCTGTTTCCTTTCCAGTCCAGGAACTGGACACCGCCCTGGGTTTATAAGACTGCCCTGTGAGGCTCAGCACTGCAAGCAGAATGCAGCTGGCTGTGAAATTCCCAGTTGCCAGTTAAAAATTCAGATAAAAGCCCAGCTTGGCATTTCCTTCCATCGGCTGGCAGAATCATTAATTAAAGTCCTCTCTGATATGCGTGCCACTGTTCTCTCCTAGACAGCTCTGTCTCTTTCTGTAAAAATTAGCCCCGTGATGTCTCAAAAACTGCCACTCTCCCGATTTTATTGGGCTCCAGTTCCCATTAGTCTCTGCAGTGAGGGATGATGGGTTAGAGGATGACGGTAAGGCTGCAGGTTCCGGTTTCAAGTTCTTCCAACATGTCCTGGATCTGGACTCTTTTTTTCGGGTGCATGTGCACTAAATTATCTCCACGCAGGTGGATTTGCACATGGTGTCACGTCTTGCGGCGGCCTGCAGTTTATTGCGGATTTGTCAAATTTGGCTTCGTCGTCGCTGATTGCGATAGAGGGAAGGGAACTAAACACAGCCGCTAGAAATAGTTTTTTAAAATATGTATTTATTTAAATAAAGAAACAAATAAACAAACAAGTAATTATTATATGGTGGACCTTTCTCTCATGGAGGAGAGAGTGTGTCTTTCTAAGTGTGTCGAGGCAGGATGGTTTGGTTTGGAGAGATTTGGTGCTGTGGAAAGGGGAGCTGACTTCCTTTCCAATTATGATGTGTGCGTGTTTTTCTTTATTTATTATAAGCGCCCTCTCTCTCTCTCTCTTTTTGCCTAGATCAACATTGTCACTCAAGTAGTGTTAGATAAATGGCCTGACATTTTTTGCTTCCTATTTCCTTAAGTTGGAAAGGTTTTGTGTATGTGTGTGTGTGTTTTTTTTTTCCAAGGAGAGGAATGATGTGTATTGGAACCATCTCAGTTGTTCAATTAAATGGCAAATTAACCGCAATTACAAGTTCCAGCGTCTATATCATGTCCGTGACTACGCTTTTTTTCCCTTCCTCCCTGTGACCCCTTTTAACGTTCAACCGAGCAGCAAGAGTCTTTACGGATCCCTTCAGCTTCTTTCACTCCTCAGGGACCCTGGCCTGCCTCCTAACAAGGTCCTGAATGATCCTTTATCTTCGGGATCCTTCTTGAATTGGGGATCTTGCATATAGGCATGTGTGTGAGAGAGAAAGGGAGAGATTTTGGGTGGCTTCTCTCCCTCCATTTCCTTTTGGCTGCCTGGCTCAGCCCAGCGAGGCAGTGAGAAAAAAGTAAGGGAGTCGGGTCCATTAGCACATTACCGGAATCCGTTCTGACAGATGCATTCAGTGGTAATGACTTACATTAATGCCTGCTGTTTTTTGTTTTTAAGTTCATTTCCTTGGGAGGCGGGGGCGGAGGGGATCTCTCTGCAGTTCTATAGGACACTCTGCAACTTTCCATAAACTGGCCTTTGCTAGGCCGGTTTATGGAAAGGCGGAGGCTGGTGGGTGGACCCCGATTTTCCGTTTCTCAAGAGGCAGCGAATCGCCTCTGGGTTCGAGTGTGAGTCTTCGAGGTCTTCAACCTTCTTCTGCGTGTGAGGAGAGTGTTTGGCCTCTCACGTAAAGTTCAGCCTAAAAGCCGGAATGGGTTTGCCGCTTCTCACGAGAGTCGGAGTCACCTGCCTTTGGCGATTGGGGGGGGGGGGGTGAAAGGAAGGCAGCCGGGCCAACCCGAGGAACTGTTGAAACCTTGGGTAGCAGCAGGTCGGGTGCTGTTCCCCTGCAGAACAGGCCGTGTTTTGACAAAAAGGTGTCCTTAACTAACTCGGTGCTCCCCTTCAGGGTCTGAAGCTAAGCAGGGTCAGGCGGCGGGAATTCTGTAGCGAGGGATCACCAAGGAATCCCATCCGGGACCTTCAGGTTAGGCTGATTGAGGATCTTGGGTGGCGGGCTCGGGGGTCCTGCACCCCGATTTATTACCAAGTCCTCCCTCCGGGAATGGAAAACAGTGCTTCCTTTCTCATCGGGTGGGGTTTACCAGCAGGCTTGCATCTGGGAGTGGGCGCCACCTAAGGTGCGCGCGCACACACACCCCCGCAAGCCCCAGCCGGGGTGCCTTTGGGAGCTGCGGCTTGAGCTTTTTTGCAAGCTGTTTGTCCCGGTCCAGAGCGGAGGCAGCTGCCTTTCCAGGACTGGGTTGCGATTTTCGCCGCATCGAGCGGATTATTCTCGGCGCTTTGCCTGGAGCGCCCTGCGTCCCTCTCTGCACCTGTTCTGGGTGTCGGCGAAAGCTGCTCAGCCTTGAAAGCGGGCCCTCTTTCCGTCTTCAGGCCATTGACTTTCCCATTCGGGGTCTGTGGATCTCCATCGTCCTGCGTTCTCACCCATGGATCTCGGCGGGTCGCTTTCGTCGCTCGCGTCTGCCACAGTTTGGGGGAAGGGGGATGAGCAAGGGGCTGATTTATTCCTTCCACTCGGAGGAGAAGGGCCAGGCTCCTCTGTCTACAGGTCCCAAGTGTGGTTTCAGAGCAGCCGCACTCTTGTCCAGAGAAACAACCCCCCCCCCCCGAATTAAAAGTACTGGGGGGAAACGTGCATTCTCCCTCTGGAAGCTTCCAGGAGAGGCATTTTGGCATCAGACAGGATACCTCCCCTAAACGCCAGAAATGGTTTCAGGCATTTAGTATTTTTCCAGATTTGGGTAGCAGATGTCCTTGGATTAAGGAGCTGAAGCCTTTCGGGTCTCCTGGACTCCCAGTCCCTTCCCCGCAACCGTGAGCGGGGATAATGGGGTTTGTAGCCCAGTACCTTACAGGCTGGCTTAAACACTGGCTACGAGGCTCCTCTTGCTGCCGCCTCTGCTTCCCTGGACGGTGCCGCTCCGGGCACGGCCGTGCGGGCCTTGTGTAACCCCAGAGGCTGCCTGGCAGAGGCCTCGAGGCTGGCGCCGGCACCTCCTCTCTGTTGGCAGGGAGATGGAAAGAGGTGGCATCGTGAGCTGCCATTGGAGGCAAAGGAGGAGCGGGACGAGGAGGTGCCTGCCGTGGCCACTTCCCTTCCCTCCCGCCCTCCCTCCTTCCTTTCCTCTAAATTGCACTCTGTGCAGGATGAGGGACCTTAGAATGGCAGAGCTGGGAGGGGAACCCTCAGGGTCATCAAGTCCAGCCCCGGACAAGGAGGCCTGGGTGGGGAGGAATCGAACTCCCAACCTCCCAACCTGCACAGCCAGAGGACCAAACCACGGCGCTCTCCCACAACCCTCGGCGTTGTTGTTTGGCCAGTGCTGGGATTCGGGAGGCATCTGGACAGGTGCGCGTTCCCCGTCTCCCTTCCTAAAGCTAGCCTTGTGTTCTTTCGGGGCCGTCGAGGGTCATTCCCGACACCCACCACACAGATTCTCTTCCCGTCCCTCGTTGATGGGTTTGGCCCCGTTACCTCTTCTGCGAAACGATCGTCAGCGGCGTTCCTCCCCCACCCCTTCTTTTCCCCTCGTGACGTGAGCTGAGCGCTGGCTTTCCCAGGATTCACGCCTCTGGCTAGGCTGTCGGAGCCGAGAGCTACGGTTCTCTGTTGTTGTTTTTTCCTCATTGCTGGGGAGAAATTTATGCTCCAGACCTGAGCGTGCGTGTGAGGATGCGGGCAGAGGGCTGATGAGGGCTGTGGCCCATCGGCCTCTCGAGAGGCAGTGGCTTCCAGAATTAAGGAAAGTGTACGGACTCTGTCTTTTTTTTAATGTGCCGTCTAGCGGCTTGCTTCCGGCGTGTGGTGACACCGTGAACCGAGTGACCTCTGCTGATAAACAGCCCTGCTCAGATCTGGCAAAGGCCAGGCTCCAGCTGCCTTTCTTGAGCCAGCCCATCTCACGTTTCCTCTCCTGCTTTCTCCACTCCCTTCCACTCTCACAGAAGACCCCAGGGATAGACCGGCCGTGGGCCCACGAGGAAGGGGCCTCGTCACTGCACGGTGGGCTCGGTTGCCCTGAGAAAGGACCGCTGGCCCCCGCGACCCACCCATGCCAGGGGCAGCGGGCCCCAGAGGGGCAAGGGAAAGGCTGTCCCTCCCCTCGCTCGCCCCTTGCTTGGGCGCTTCGTGGTGGCCCCTGTCTGTCCGCCCCCCATGTGCCGCGGAACGCAGGGTCGGGTCGACCTGTGGCCTTTTACTCGTCGCGGCCGTTCTTCCGGGGGACCCCCCTCTTCCTCGGAGGCTCGCCAGGCTGACGGTAAACAGGCCGGCCGGAGAGGAGCGCCCGCGTCACGTCGGGCCTCTCGCTCGGAAGCCTGAGGTTGCTTCCGATCCATCCTGTCCCTGGATCCGAGCCACGAGCTTGTCTCAGCATCTTTCCTCCTCCTCTGGAAAGGGTGTTTTTTTTTAAAAAAATAAAATAAAATAAAAATAAAATAAATTACTCTGTCAGAGCTTGGTTCTGCTTTCCAGGTGGAGATAAAACGGGCCATGTTTTGGAACAGATGGTCAATCGGGCCCTGAGTGGCCAAAAAAAAGGCCCCTTTGTTTAGAAACGTCTTGATTAGTTTTCTTGCATTTAAAAACAACAGCAGCAGCAGCAGCAAGAGAACCGAGACCGGGTTCTCCTTGAGTTTCCCACCAACTTCAGAATTCTCTCTCACGGACCCCCCCCCCCGACCCCTGGTGCTGCTTTTTATACGGTAATTCCAAATCCAGCTTTCTCTGCTGCTGCTAATTGTGCCATTTCATGCATGTGGGGCTAATTTATTTCTCTTGATCTGAAACAATGCAGCCGCCAATCCCAGGCTTCTCTCTGAAGCTGCCTTGGCCCCGAAGACTCTGTGAATTAATTCAGATTTGGATCAAACGCGCCCAGGGTGGGTCTCCGGCGGGGAGGGGGGGACCTGGAAATCTAGGTTGGTCTTGAGACAGCTTAAGTTTTGCAACCTGTTAAAAGCCACAGCCTTGGGGCGGTGGGAGAGGACGATGCATTTATTCTGCCCAGAGGGGAGGGTGAGCCCCATAGCTTTCTTGGAATTGTTACATAGGAGGAAGGACCAGAGGCCTCCCTGATGTAGAAAAATTAGCCCTTGATTGTCCAAACCGGCTTAATTTTGGATGATTTCACCGCCCCAGTCAAGATTCTCTAGATTTCCTCCATTGCACGCTGTAGGGGGTCCGGTGTGACGTGTGTTGGGTGCTTGAGAGTGTCATGGGGTATAGTGGTTAGAGAGAGCAGCGGGCTGGGGTCTTTTATGACGCCAAAGGGGGGCAGCAGGATAGCAAAAGGGGTGCAGGACAGGCTGTGTAGACTAGAGTATACGAAGCTCGGTCCTTCAGGAGACTGGAACAGCCAGGCGACTGAGGAAGAACCGGTTGAGGGTCCGCTGCTGCCTCCCAAAATCTGCTGCCTGAGCCAGGGCAAGCGTTCTCCCTGACAACGGGGCGGCCCGTGGGTTGACATTTCACAGTCTCTTGCAGCTTGGTAGCTTTATAGGGCTTCCTGCCAAGGGTTATCTGAGCAGTAGGCATAGTTCGCACCCAGCCCCGGCAAGGAGGGAGGCATCAGCCACAGAATGTTCACAAACAGTGCCATTGTTCAGCGTGTCGAAGGAAAGTTCCATAATACGTTGCATTTAAGACCCCACCTAGCCTCTGGGGCCCTACTGGTGTTTCTCCATTCAGAAGGAAGCCAGTTTCAGGTCAGTGCTTCGTACAGAGTGGCGGCGGTGCGCTTTCCAACCGGTGCCTCGTGCAGAGCGGCGACGGGCTCGCCTCCTCTCCATATCCATCGTCCTGTCCCTGAACTGTCTTGCCGCGTCTTTTTTCTCCCGGTGTCCCCATTAAACCAGGGACCCGCGAACACCAGAATAGCAATCCGCTCAGGCATTCTCCTGCGCTTGTTTGGTTCGATCCGTGTGGAAAATCTTTCGTGAGCATCTGCTGTTTGCAAAAGGGTTTAAATATAATTTCTGAAAGTGTGGAACAGGTGGGAAGAAAGAGCGATAGGAGCTGTGTTGCCTGGGGGGTGTGTGTGTTCTGCTCACATACCCAGTTTTTCGGATGGTGCGTAGGAGACTTTTTTTGGTCAGTTTTCAAGTGAGCAGATGTTTTTTTCTCTCCTTGCTGAGGGGAAGTAAAATCATCTCTCCGGAATCATCTTTAAAGGCAACCACGAAGCGGGTGCAGAGAGCCAGGCTTTTTGCGAAGTTTGAGGGCTGGACATTTCCTCCGTCCTTTGGTCGATGGCAAGGAAATCCTGCTTTGATTTTATTTCTCTACACCATCGTTCAGTGAAGCAGGTCTTTAATTCACCGTACAGCTTGGAAAAAAAAAAACCCAAACCATTAATCCATTAAATCTGCATAAATCTGCAGGGAATTGTTACATGAGTTGAGAGGACACATCCTCTCCTGTCCGAAAAAGGTAGGAATTTTCTTCTGAGAACACCCTTGCCAGTTTTAAAGTCCGTTTCCTCTTTTGCAGGCCGGACGCCCAAAGGATCCATTAAAACCAGGCTGTGAGCCTTGAACGGCCGCTTTTAACTTTTTCGTTTCTCTCTCTTTTTTTCCCCCCAGTTCCGACCGGCTGATAGAGGAGACCATAAGGTAAGGCTTTCCATATCACCTGGACACCCCACCACATACTTTCCAGAAAGGCTGGACTACAATTGCTATCATCCACAGGGTGGGAGACGAGATGATGGGTACTGCAGCCCAACCTCAGCTGGGTGACGACAGATTCCCCAAGCCCCTGCTTTTGACACAAATACCAGCTTCCCCCCACCACCACCATTCTTCTCTAAAACCTTAAAAGAATTCCTGCACAGCAGATCTGTTCCCCAGGAGTGAGACAGGTGGATTAATTGACATTCCCTTGGTTGCAGTGTCATCTCATCACCGCACCCGGGACGACTGCTATCGTTTTTAATGCCTTCTTTCTGCCTCCCGCCTGCTTCGCCTCCCTCCTTCCCCCCTTTCCTTTCCTTTCCTCTGCTCACAAACGGCTGTGAACACGATTCACAGGCCAGAGGAGTTCCTACCAGAACAGCTTGTCCCCTGCAGCAAAATGCCCCTCCTTCGTTAAGAAATCACCCTACTCTTAATTAGTTTGTGGCCAGCTGCCCACCAGGGTAAGGGAGAACGGGAGCCCTTCTGCCACCCTTGGGACCTGTGCGGAGTCGGATCATGGCCTTGACTGGATCGCTGAGCGTCCCCTTCGTTAAGCTCAGCCCTCGTTGGAACGGCCCTTCCTTCCCCAGCCTGGCCCACTTTCACCCTTCTTCGCTCTCCCACCGGCTGTTCCTTCCAGGCAGCTGGCCAGCCTCTCTCTGCCTCCCGCTCTGGAAACGGACGTCCATTTGATTCTGGGGAATGGTGGCTTTTGCTGGCCCAAGCGCTTCACGGGAAGTTTTTTAAGCAGCCGTCGGGGGTGAAGGTGGGGAGGAAGGCGCGAAATGAAACGAACGTTGCTTTCGACCTTTCAGGTTCCACCACTGCCTCTTCCTCCTGCTTTTTCGTTTGCTTTTTTAATAAAGGCGACCAAAAGCCCCCAGCTGCATATTTTCATCAAAGTCAAGTTTGGAAATCATGGTGCTGAGCCCTTCAGTGGGGACTGTTCCAGCGTGGACCGGGCATAACAGAGAGGCTGGGGTGCTCGGTACTAGAGCCTGGGCAAGTTACTCTTAAGGAAAAGGCTCGGGGTGACGGCGGGGTGAGCCGGCCCTTGAGCCGCAGGGTATTCCTCCTCCTCCTTCTCCTCCTCCTGCCCTGGTCCCGCCACTGCAAAAGCCATGGAAAAGTTGCGGTTAGACAGAAAAACAAGTCATTGTCCTTGTATTGGAAGGAGGGAAGAAAACAGGCCCTCCCTTCTTTTCCTGTTCTTCGGCATTTTCTTCTCCTCTTCAGGTTGCCTCTGTGCGTCGTCCCTACGCTTGTCGACAGCTTTTTCGCTTCGAGGGACACCCACCCCCGCCCCCACCCCCATTTGCGCTTCTCTTGCCAAGAGAGGCAGGCAGCCCTGCGGCTGGGCGCTCCCTCCCGCCTTCCCCTGATCCTCAGGAGGCCAACTCCCAGGAGCGTGGGAGACATCTTGTCCGGATCCCCGCCGGTCGGGTTGCCATAGAAGCACGCGCCAATTTGACAGAGCCCACGTCCACCAAGGTGCCTCATTAAAACATCCCCAATTAGAAGCCTGCATCTGCCTTGCTGTTTTTCAGACCAATGTTAAAAAAGACTCCCTTTTTTTTTACTCTTCTTACTGTTTTTCCTTGTGAATATCTTCAGTTTTTCACCTCTTCTTCCTTTCCGTCGGCGGCTTTGGAGAAGACGCCCCTCCTGCTTCAGAACGGGCAGAAAACAAACAAACAAACCAGCCAAATCGGTTTGAACTGGAAATGATTCTCAGCCCATGTTTCTTGCTCGTTTTTGTTTCCAACTCACAGGTTCTTTTTGACCCAAGAATTGGTTGGGTTGGTGCAAGGGGGCCAGGGGTGGGGGCGGGAGGGCCAGGTTTGCGTCACCCCTGGGCCCGATTGACTCACTAGGAGACCTTGAGCCAGCTCAGGACCAATTTGGCCTACCTCACTGGGTTGTTGTGAGGATGCACAAGGGGCGGAGAAAAGCTGTTCGAGCTGCCTTGACTTAATTGTTGTTAACTGATAAATATGTTGTTGCAATATTCAGTATTGGTCGGTTCAGTAATCATCTTTTTCTTTCTCTCTCTCTCCCCCCCCAACCCCCGGCTTCTAGCATCGCCATGGCAACGAAAGAGAACATGACCTCTCAGAGGGGGATGATGAAGTCAATACAGAGCAAGATGAACACCTTGGCCAGTATCCTTTTGCAAGGGGTCAGCGCTGTGTCTGGTCCTTCCCCCCCCAGCCCCATCACCAGACCAGCTCTGCCGAAACCCATACATTTCAGTTGATAGCCAAAGATGATCACTAGGGGCCGGTTGGAGATCCATCCCCTTCTGGCTAACTCTGGGTTCGTATCCAAACACAGGCCCAAGGCGTTTGGAATGACAGTGCCCATCGCCCCCAGACCGCTGGCCAAGCCGGCTAAGGCTGCTGGGCGCCGGACCTCTGAAATGTTGGGGGGGGGGGAGGCTCAAGGTTCCACGCCCCTCCTACGCATTGGCCTGGATGGTCTGGAGATGATAAACCCAGCTGCAGAAATGCTTTTTGTTCCCCTTTGATTCCTGGAAGGGTTTTTCCAGGGTGACGAGAAACGTCTCGTGGGTTGCCGTTTGGAAGCAGCAAACGTTTCTGCCACAGTAGGGGCCCCTGTATTGCTTCCCAGTTCCACATCTTGCCCTTTTCGGTTTAATCTGAGAACTGCGAAGCTGGAAGGGACCACCGGGGTCATCCAGTCCAGCCCCTCTCGAGGAGACTCAGTGGGGGAATCCAGCTCCCAGCCTCCGGCTCCCCAACCAGAGGCCTAAACCACTGAGCTCTCCAGCGGTTCTTCCTGTCTGGGTCCTTTTAAGGAGAAAGGTGGGGTAAAAATGTTTTGAAACAAATAAATGACCATTCAGTGAAACAACCCCAGCCAACTCATTTGGCAGGCCGTGCGCCTGGCCCTCCAACCCCCCCCCCTTCTCTGACGACAGGCTGAGCTCAGAACAAGAGGCATGACAGCCTCGTTTGATTAGACAGATTACATCCCAAAGATGCTCAGGTTGATGAACCATAGGTTTTATTTGGGCTCTCCTTCTCTTTTATTATTTTATTTTATCTTTCACCCCACTCCACTCCCCCGGCAGCTGGCGAGAACAAAGCGAGCCGGCGAAGCATTAGCCATGAAAAGATTTCCTGCGAGAGAGAGCGGGAGATAAAAGCTCCTGAAAACTCCCTTCGCGTGACCTCCCCCCCCAAGGCTGCTAATCAGATGCTTCTTTGCAGGCCTGAAGCTCAGATCAGAACAAGGAGGGGAGGAAATCCAGCCGACATGCGCTTGCTTAGGGTGAGAGGAGAACAAAGGGACGCCCATCAGCCCCAACCCACTGAGGGAATGGGTGGCTGGGTGGGGAGGCGAGGAAAATGTGCCCCCCCCATCCATTCTCGAGAGTGTGGAGTGTTAAAGCGTCATTTTGGTGGAAGCGGGGTACATTTCTGTGGTTCCTCCTTTTTGCAGCCGCCGGGCATCCATTCCCCCAGAACGGATGCTCTGCAGATGTTTGCAGTCCTCACCCTGAAAACACATGTTATTCGCTCTCAGAAGCGTTACCCAAAGCAGCAAAACTTTGCCCAGATCACCAACGAAGCTGGTCATTTGGCGAGAGGAAATCTTACGAGGGATCCTGCACAGAGGTGCCCCTTAAGCTTTTGCTCCCCTAAGTCTTCATTCCCCTTGTCCTTTGTTCCCCTCCCCACCCCTTTCTCTCCCTCCCTCCCTCCCTCCCTCTCCTTTAGAAACCCATCTGTAATCTTAACAAGCACGTAGGGGTTTAAGTGGTGCCTCTCGGCACTGTCCATATTTCCAGCAGCTCAGTTTGATTTTGTCACAAGAGATGATCCGGAGAAAGTTTTCTGTGGATAGCTCGGCGAGCTAGCCATGGGATCGGGAGTCTTGATTCCCACCCTGCACCTCCTTATTATTTATATTTATTTATTTTATTTTATTTATTTATTGCATTTATAGGCCGCCCATCTAGACATGGTCTACTCTGGGCGGCTCACAACATACAAATAGAAACAATTTAAAACATACACAATTTACATAGATAAAAACAGAGAAATATAAAATCAAAGAGCTTACAATTTTAACCATTAACTTAAAGCAAAGAGTCCCAAGATGGGATGAGTTAAAAGGAAAGAAATTGTACGATGTGAAGAAAAGAGCACAGTTCCCTGCTGTGAGGTGGCCATCCGTCACGGGCATCATGGAGGAGGAAGTGGCAGGATGTAGACTGGGCAGGGAGAAAAAAAACCAGTACCGCAGAATGATGGTTGTATTTCTGAGAGGTTTTTGAGGCTTCTGTTCTGGGTGTGAGAGAGTGGTTGAGTAAAACGGTAGGAATGCCAAAAATAGCACCAGATTTTAGCTGAACGCATTTATTGCCAAGGATGAACTTTTGGAAGGGTGTGTCTGCCTTTCAGGTTGGTGGGGAGACCCTGTAGAAAACCAAGGGAAGATGCCATAGAGGAGGGGGGGGTCACGTCTGTCCAGGTGAACCCCATTCCACCCCCAGGGCTGGGGGAGTCCTCACACACACACCCAGATCAAGAGGGGGTGCTCTGAGCTGAAAGGACTGAGGCGCACCTCTGCTTTTTCTGGGAATGCCGGCAGGTCAGATTGGGGAGGCCAGCGGGCTGGATTCGACCCCGGGGCCGGAGGTGCCATACCTCAGCATTCAGATCTTCCCAGGATTTGGCCTGCTTTCTCGTGACGGGAAGGGGAACCCATCGCCCTGCAGGAGAAAGTGGTTGAGGAACAGAGATGATCCAGCTCATCTGGTGAGCGCACGGACCTTAACTCCCTCGCCAAAGATCGCTTTCCCGCCGTCAACAGCCTGATCCAGAGGATCAACCTACGCAAGCGTCGGGACACCCTGATCCTCGGTGGGGTGATCGGCATCTGCACCATCCTCTTGCTGCTCTATGCTTTCCATTGACGGACGCTTTGGGCAAAGAGACTTTCGGAGTGCCGGGTTCCGCCGCCTGACGTAGGAAGAGGCAGGGGCCGGCAGAGCCTTTTCCGACGGGCCCGCTCCGGTGAATGTGAAAGCAAAAAGGTCACGCGCAGCCAGGGGGTGTGGTCCTTTTCCCTTTTTTCTCTCTCCCCACATCTGGCCGCAGGTCCTGAATGGGGTGCTCTCCCCCGCCCTTTCTTCCACGTCCCTCCCTCCTTTGGATTACAGTTTGGCTTAGATTTAACTGGCCCCTTTCCTTTCATGAAAATCTCTCACTTGGCAAAAACTCTGAACCTATTTGGAACCACCTACAAAGCCACAGTGGCAAACATGGGAAGCCTCCAGGTTTAAACTGCGCTTCCCAGCGTCATCTGCTAGGCTAGCACAGAGTTTATGGGGGTTGCGGTCCCAAATGCTAGCTTATCCCCAATTCAGTGATAAATATCATCCGAACCAAAACCATCGCTATACATTTTCACAAACGAATCTCCCTTTCCTGCATCCAAATATTAAACTAAGCCCTTTTGGTTTTGTTTTCACGGAAGATGATTGGGTGTCTTAAGCCAGCCTGCTGCTGAGTGGGTTGGATGTGTAAAGTGGGATCATTTTTGCAGCTTAAAAACTCCAGCCTGATCCTCTTGGAGATCAAAACATCTGGAGAGAGATTTTTCTGAGATTCGGGGGGAAGGGGGAGAATTGAACACCACCTTAAAAAAAAAAAAAGGGAAAGATGCCACACTGAGAAGTGACCAAAGCTTATCTCCTTGTTCTTTTTCTTTCTGACCACTCCGTGGATGGGCGTGACATCGCAGGAACCCTGTTCCCCCCCCCCATCCCCCGTAAAAGGTTCTGTTTTAATTGAGCTGAAAAACTCCCCTACGCCCAGTCTTTTACTGTAAGTGGCTGGGCCACGAGGATACACGGGGAGAGGGGTCTTGTCGCCATGTTGGTGAAGGGAGCCACGTTTCCCTACCGCCCGGATCCCTCCTTAGGAGTGAATGAGAGCCAGGCCCAAAGGGTCATCCATCATCCATCCGTTTCTAGCAGGCCACTTTGGACTGTGGCTGGGTGCAGGACTCTGGATTTGACAACGTGAGGGTGCATCAGTGTGTGTGTGTGTGGGAGATTTTAGAGAACCTCTCCCTGTCTTTCCTGGCCTTTGTATTTTAATTCCTGTTTCCTCAGGTGCACCATTCACCAAAAGAAAAAAAGGGGTGGGTGGGAGGGCTTTCCAAGCAAACACAACCCCGTGCAGCCTCGAAACTCGTTCACTTCTTTATTCTGCTTTTATTCTCACCGAGACCCGAGATTCCCTGTTTTTTTGAAGAGGCAGGGAATAAATGGCTGCAAAAATTTGGCCTCAGCACCTCCTGACCTGTCGAGGAAATTGTCACCTTTTTTCTCCCCTCTCCTTCGCCACACCAGAAAACTTGGAACCATCTCCTCTTCTTTGGAAGACAAGTAAACCTACCGAGCCTCTGCACGGCGGGGCGGGCGGGATGTTTTTCCTGGACTCTGCAAATCGACACCCCCACACACCCCTGCATCCGATCCTGCAAAAAACTGTCGCATAACGGTGTGGAAGAACCCTTCGACGTTTAACACATGGACCTAATTTTCCTCCTTCTTTTCTCACTCAGATGGACTCAGAAAACAGTCGCTGTACAGATTTAACCGCTTTCTTGCGCCAGGTTCTCAAGTTGATTAACTGTTGATTCTCATTTGACTTTCGAAGGTAATTTACCGTTAGTGTTGAGGGCAAAAAAAAGAGAAAGAAATGGGATAAGATGGGGATGTGTTTCTTTTGTCGGTGGAGAAATTGACGACATTTCTCACGTCTGAGATAAAACTAGTCATCGGGCATTTGTAAAGAAAGATTCCAGGATAAAGTGAATTATTTCTCTAAACGTTTGTGTCTCGAAAGCTGCCCAGGACTCTTTTTATTTTTTACCCCAGATTTGGTGGCTGTCCGCATTTGAGGCGGGGAAGGGTTTGGTTGCTTTATGTAGCTGGCAAATTAATAAGCACTATCCCTAAATAATTAAAAAAAATCATTTATTTAATCTTAGAACGTCTTGATCATCTTTTATTTTTTGTTTTGCGATTGCTTCCTCTCCAGAAATTCATGGGATTCATACCTTAAACTATAAATGGGAGAGGTGAGAGAAACGAAGTGCGAACGATACAGTCGGTGGCTAAACCTCTTAAGGATAGGGGAAAAAGTAGGCATTGAGGCCTGGATTCCTCACTGGCTGTGGAAACCCCCTTGGGATGTTGTTGGAGAGAGCAGACCACTTCTTGAACGTCTCGCGTAGCTCAAAATCTTGATGAGGGCTGCCCTGAGTCAGACATAACAAAAAGGGAAGCCTGGGATCCAGAAGTAGAAATAAAATGTTAAATTGAGTAACTTAATTGGGTCACAAAATGATGTATGCTGGCCCATGAGGATTTTTTTTTAACTCTGAGAGAAAAATCCATACAGACTCCCTGTAGGTAGAAAGCTAATTCATCAGGGTAAGGTTCAGATTAGAACCTTGTTGTTCTAGTTTTCTAAATTCAGGGTAAGGTGTATGTTTTTTTTTTTTAAAGGTGCGGGAGTTTTTAAATAATGATCCCGAACTACAGTCTGAAGTGGTCCAGAAGGTGTTGGAAATGTGATGTGCCTGCATAGGTCTCTTGGCAAAGGGATACTGCACTACTCTGGGTTGGCAAAATGTTAACCCTCTGGATGCAATTCCCAGAGATCGTCACTCGTGCTGCCAGTTGTAAAGAGAGAAAGGGAGTGTTATCCAAGACTACTGGGAGGGCAGAGCATCCCTTATCTCTTGGTCAAAGCAGATGATATAGTTAGCACACCCTTAGAAGATGAGCTCTCGTAACTGGGAACAGACCCATAAGTTATGCTACCCAGTGCTTGCCTCATGTTTCATGTTGCAGAATAGCTTGTTTTTACTTTGTGATTGGTGATCGGGAGGCAGACCCCCCAGGTTCCTTTGCAGGTGTGGTTGCTTGGGCGTGGAGCTCTGAAGGGACACGTCTCTGGAAGGAAAACACTTTCGTCACCTCTGATTGTGAAGCTGACATCTCGTTTAGTTCATCCAGGAAAGACTGGTCTGTTTCCGGAGGAGTCTTCTTACCGTCTTTAGGAAAGCCCGTCTCCTCAACCCACCCGTGAAGGAACGCGAACTCAGCACCACCAAAGAAAGAGAATACGTCTCTCTCTCTCTCTCTCTCGACAAAAGAGACAGTCCTGCCTCTCTCGCCCTGCCCGCGCCTGTGTCCAGAGAAACGAACGAGAGCCTCCGTTCACACTTGTGAGTGGAAGTAACCAGCTGAAAGGAGAAGCCCCACCCCTTTTATTTTTTAAAAAAGAAATCTTCTCCCTGGATCTATTATTCATGGGAACCCACCGGTTTGGTGTATTGATTAATAATAGAGAAGGCTGGAGCTGTCGGCTCCAATCTCCGTTCAGGAAAACTCGGGCTAAAACCCGGCCTGGATTCGCCGCTCCGCTGAGGTGGCACCCTTCCGCGTTCATCCCATACCTAGACGCTTTCCCTCTTCTCCCCTCCGCGAGCCAGATCGCAACGGTTCTGGAGTTTTAAGACAGACCTCAGGGCTCTTTACAGAAGCCGTGGTTCCTTTTAAGCTACTGGAGAGCGAGAGTAAAATCTCGCCGGCTCCTTCCCTCCCCCAGTTTGCATTAAGAAGCCGGGGCAGTGTGTTTTTCTACTTGGGTTGAGAAAGACTTAATGGGATCAGACAAGCCTGTTCGCCTTTCTCCCAATAGACCCACGGAGAGAGACGTGGGGTTGGTTTTATTTTATTTTATTTTGTGCCTTGGCTGTAAATTTCCACTCATGCCTGATGGCTTTCCGGATTTTATTCTCCAGCCATTAAATTTGTTAAAACGGTGGTCAGGGGGATAAGAGGCAAGTTCCTCCATGCCTCTGAATGTCTCAGAATTTGTAAGGTGGAGTAGACTTTTCTCCTTAAACTCTGACATCCCACATCCTCCTGGTCCCAGGATGGGAGAAGAAGATTTTCTATCCTCCTGTTCTTTTAAAAATCCAGAAAGAAACTTCCAAGCAGCCATTCAAAACCAAACCTACATCTTTAGCAGGCAGGCGGTGGCCTATGTGTGGCCCTCCCGCGTCAGAACTGGAGTGTGGACCCACTGAAGTAGTTCACGCATTTTAATCCCACAAGCATTTATGCACAACCCATGCCCTCCCACCAAAAAAAGAAAGAAAGAAAAGATCTAGCTGCTGCAGCCTTATGACTTTTTTTTTTTTAGAATGTTAAGAAAGGGTCACAGCACAAAGGGAAAAGTAGAAGAGGAGGGAAGAGGAAACAAATAGGATGCATCTCGCTTTGCCTTGGCAAGCGGGAACAGTTGCAGGTGCCAACAGCTGAGTGGGGAGGGGTTACAGCAGCGGCCTTTGGGCTAGTGGCCAAGAGGCTGCCGAGGAGGCCTTGCTCCCTGGGTAGAGCTTTGCAGACACGCTGCCCCAGGTTCAAATCTTGGCACCTCCAGTTACTCCATTATCAGTGAAAAGAAAAAGTGTTTTCAATCTGCCTCGGAAGGAGACCTGGTATGAGAGCAGAGAACCAACAGGGAGCGAGATCTTATTCTGGGATGGGATTGCTCAGCCTCTCAGGGGCCGTAGCCTTAGCGTCTGGGCCCACCCCTTTCCCCACGACACCATAACTTCTGGGTTTCCAGGGTTTCGCCCCCCCCCTTTGCCTCCCATTCTAAAAGTAGGATGTGTATCTCCCACAGCTGAATGTCAAGCTTAAACTGGTTAGTGTTCCTGACCCACTCTTTGCCTGTGGAACCACCCGCCACTGGATTGTGTCCCTGAGAAATCTTTGGTCTACCTGCAGAGGGGGCAATGGCCTTTTTGTATTTGTCCCCCCCCCAGGGGGGAGCGGGGTTTCTGTTTAAAAGCCTCTTGCCAAGCATCCTCGGGGTTGGCATTAAAAAGAGGTTATTTCCAGCTCCCCGAAGCTTGGAGTTCCTACCTGAACTTCCTAAAAGGATTCAAAACCTGGATCTAGCTGAAAAAGCATCTTTGCGCACACAGGAGCAAGAATTCCCCTCTGCCATCACGCCCCCCCCCCCACATACACACACACCCATCAGTTCTGCTGAATGTGTAAACTGGCTTCAAGCCAGCACTTAAGGGAAGCTGCAGAAAGCCAGCTTCTTCTCCGTCCCCAACCACCCACCCCGCTTCCCCCCCCCAATGCTGGTGGTGGTTTTTAATTTTGCTGCTGCATTAATGCATGCCTGGCTGGCTGGCTGCTGTTATTCAAGAAAAATGCTTTCCATTTGGCAGGGGCACCCGAGCGCCAGCGGCAGCCGCTCCACGGACCGGAATCTGCTGGTTATTCAGAAAAGATGAAGTAACCCTTGTAATGAATGCATTTGCAAAGCCTGGCGATGGAGGGGGCAAGGTGGATGCGGGGGGGGGGGGGAGGTGCCGTATAGACCGGCTGCTCCAGGAGCAAATGCTGGCCAAGACGCAAAGGAGGTCGATTCCCTCTTGGCCGCTGCAGGGTGTGTGTGTGTATGTGTATGTGTGTGCACAGGAATTGCAGCTCTTCATCTTTATATTTTCTAGCTAGCTCTCGGGGTGGAACACCGACCCCAAGCACCGACTTGGAAAGAGTGTGCCCCCCCCCCGGCTTGAGTGAGGCTGCCTACCCATCGTGTTTAAAAACTATTTTTCTTGTGCTACCATTTGGAAGAAACTCATCTTGATGGATGTAAGAAAAGCCCAGGTTTGCAAATATATATATATATATATCTTTCTGTGCACGGTAGTCTTTATTTCCATTTTAAACACATTTCTTTTCTCACATGCCAAGAAATAGAAAGAAAACCACCTCCTGGAGATGAAAGGCAGCAAGGAAAAAGGGGAGCCCCCCCAGATTCGAGAGCCTCGGCTTCCAGGAAATGCCAGCCACCCCCCAGAATCGGGAGATGTGAGTTGAGAAAAGAGGAATGTGCTCAAAATATTTCTCTCTATTATAGCAATGGCTCAAGCTTTCTTCCTCCAGTTCATGGCTAGATTGCAAGATCAAAGGAGGTTCTGAAGAGGTTTTTCTTGTGGGGGGGTGTTGGGGAAGACAAATCATGTTATCCTTCTGGATCATCACAGAGTTCAACTTCGCTACACAGCTGGCAGAAGACTCATAAAGGGACAACACCCGAACTTCATGGCATAGAAACCTTTGTTTGTTAATGTCAACAGAGTATTTTTTTTCCTCCCCTGCGGGATCTAACGTGCATTAGTAAACCAAAGGCAACATCCTTGTATCATGCTTAAAAAGGACTCTATAAACTGCCCTCCCATGCAAAAAGACGAAAGACCCCCCTTAAAAAAAACACCCACCCCAATTATTATTTTTTTCTCATTCACTATAAGGAACAAAAACACCTTCTTTCCAGACTGGGATTAGCTCCTTTTCGCTCACAACTCCTCTTAGAAGGTGGCAGCTGGCCCGCATGGTCACCTCGGAGTATGCTGGGTTATGCCATCTTTTGTTTTTTTCAAGGACATTTTTCGTAGCTCTGCTCCTGTCCATGAGAAGGTCGAGAGTGTTCCCAATGGCACACTCAGGGACTCAAGTGGGTCCAGAACCCCAAAACTGAAATGCGTCATGCAGGACAACTTGAAAGACGGGCCCGGAACAGTCCAGAGGCTCAGCCTCTCCCACCCGTGAAAAAGCTTTCCGTACAAGCATGCAAAAGTGCAGCGGAGTTCTGTCCTTCCCATCAAAAATTACAAAAGTCCCCCTCCTTCCCCCCCCCATGTGGTTTCCCCTCCCTGGCCGTGGACTTTTGCCATCTAGTTGACCCTGTGGCAGAATCAGATCCACCCCAGAGAGAGGCCATGCGCCCTCTTGGGTCTCCGTGATGGATCGCTCGGTGGGTCAGTCCTTCCGCTGGGTCCAGTCATTGGTATGTTTTTTTTTCCAGGGGTGTGGAGAACCTTCCGGAGGGGATCATGCCCGGGAAACTCGTGCGAAGAAGGGGTGGCCAGAGGAAAGAGGAGAAGGCATCGTTATTTTGGGACCACAACAGAGCTCCTCCTCCTTTTGGGGGGAAGGAAGCAGGAGGCAGGATGAGGTAGAGTCGTCCACCTTGGACAAGGGAGGGCCTCCGGGGGCCCCTTCTGTTCTTGTCCCTTTTACAGCGGGGAAGGGGTCCGTTCGTTTCTCCCCAGGAAATGGAAGCGGTGCTCCGAGAGGTAACAAGAGAAGGGGGGTTCCCTCTCCCCCTGTTGCCGGAGAGTTGTCGATGCCCAAGGTTTACCTCCTGAGGCCTCTTGGGAGATGGGAGACGGTCACCAGACGCAGGTCAAAGCCCTTCCCGGGGTTAATTCGCCGTCAGGAGTCCTGGGGGGACAAGGGAGGAAGGAAGGAAACAGAATCAAACACAGGGCGGGGGGGAGGGGGGCCCTTTTCCCCTAAGACGAAACGTTGGGTCGGCCCAGGAGTTGTCTGTCTCTGCTCTCGCCTCCTGGAGGGCTGGGCCCATTACAGGGTGTATTCGCTTTCTGGGATGAAGGAAGGCTTGGATGACACTTTCCATCATCCCCAGACACTGCCCTTGTTAAGTGGGGTGCATGAGGTTTGTAGTACTATGGCACCAGCTTCACCCCCTAATGTAAGACCTAGCCTTGCAGATGCCCCTTTCGGATGACAGTGATAATGGGCACTATTTTATTTATTTGTTTGTTTGTTCATTTCCTTTTATGTCCTCTTTTTCCTTCCCTTCTACTGTTGCAGGACTGCCTGGGAAGGGCCGGGAGGGTTGAGGCCTGGCCGCCCGTAAGGGAATCTGGGACTTGAAGTCCCAGGAGATCAAAGAGTAGAAGGCTGGGTCATGTCACTGAGAAGCGTGGGAATAGCGGTTCCTGAGATTCCTCGGAGGGAAGCTTAAAATGCCACGTGTCTCTCGGGCTGGGAAGCAGAAGCCGGTTAGGGGCCAGAATCACCCTTCCCACCGGCCTCCCAAGGGCGCAGGATCTCAAGATGGTCAGCTGGCATTGGCAACCCCCCACACACACACAGTCTCCTGGCCTAGCTGGGGATGGTGGGGATTGTAGTCCAGCTCCCTTGGAGGGGGGGGCAGGGTGAGAGACCAGCCTGGGCTGAACAGAGCGGGTGATCCTTCCTGCCCCACTGCCCCCCTGCCACTGGGTTTTTGAATGAAACCCACCCAGCCTTCAGGGGAAAACCGAGGCCAACCCTCCCACCTCAGCCTGTTCGGGACTCACCGGCGAAATTCAGACAAATGATGACGAGGATGACGGATCCCAGCACGATGGAGAGGATGCTCAGGAAGCGGGCCACGCGCCCGAGCCTCCGCGCCCCGTCCGCGTCGCCCTGCTGGTTGCTGTTCCTAGACTGGCAGGAAGGGAATCAAAAGGAAGGACTGCCTTAGCCCTGCGCTTGGGCATCCGTGTTTTAAACAGACAAACCAGCCTTCTTATTTTGGTTTTTCTTTAGAATACCTGTTCTTTCTCTCCGCCGCCTTCTAGAGGCTGTTGGACTACGACTCCCATCCTAGCAAGGATTGATGGGAGCTGTAGTCCAGCTCCACCCGGAGAGCCGGAGTTCCTCCATCCTTCTCATTAGCATCTCGCCAGACAAGAAAAAGTTCATGACTACAGTTAGGAAAAATTAGATCCACGCAGAATATACCGGACACCTAGCTAGGCAAGGTTTAACACAAAACAAGAACGGGGGTGGAGGGGAGAGAACCCCCCACTACATCCAGAAATGAGTAGAATATAAATCGTATCCTAATGGTTGCAAAAGCATTTCTTGCTGCGAGGAGTTAAGATACTTCTACCATGGACAGCTCCCTCGATGAAGCCAGGCCTCTCTCTCTCTCTTCTTCTCCAGCCCACGAAGCCGCTTTCCCCACCTGGCCGGCCTCTGGATCTCTCTGACAAAAGCTCCTGCACCCCCTCCCCCACAAAATGGGTGCCCTTCCTCTCTGTCCTAGCTAAGGAGAAGCCCTCCGGCAGCCGGATCCTGCACCGCCCACCGTCCCTGTTCTGTGTTTTCAACACTCGGCAAGACCCGGTGAGCCTCGGGAAGGGAACCGTTCTTCAACCCGAGACCCGTCTTCAGAGATGTTATCGCAGCCGCGTGGCTGTGGTGGGAGGCACCGAGGATAACAAGGGGGGGGGGGTGAAGCCAAAATGCCCACTTTGTTTTGTACCGAAAACCAAGCCACCGGAGAGAGAGAAAGAGAGAGATCCCAGTGTTTTAAGATGAAGGGGTTGCAACCAAACGAAAGGCTGGACTCCAATGGGAAGATCCAGGAAGGCCAGATTCAGAGTCAACGGCCTGAGTTGCCGACCAGTGAGTTGCAGGAAACAATAGATTGTTTTCTGGCGTATTGAAGGCTAGCACATTTATTAAGGAATTGGTTTTTTTTAGGGCTGAAAGGGGATTAAAAGCCACAAAAGCTTATTATAGGCTGTAAGAAATATACTAAGACCCCCAGGGGTCCCGATGAGCTTCCCCCCCCCAAGTTTGCTTTTTTCCTGTGACAGACTAAGCAAAGCTTTGTTCACTCTGGAGTCTTGTTTCACAACAGCCGTGTTTGAATAATGCTCCCTTTTATCTCTTATCAGCCGTGGAAGCTTATCAGGAAGTCGGAGCTGACCCCGTGACCTTTTGCTCCCTGAGGCAGTGCAGCACCTGGCCCCCTCCCCTCACGAAGTCCAGGTGCAGGAGACCCCAGGCCAGGTAATTTATTTTGGGCCGAGGGGCAGGAAACCTATTGAGAACCCATCTTCCCCAGGAAGAGAGGACAACCCACAGTGAGATGGATAAACCATAAAGGAAGCCATGAGTTTACAAGAGAGCTGGAGCAGGGCTGTGGACGACCGGGTATTCTCGAGATTGCTTCTTCATCAGTTGGGAAGGGCTTGATGGCACGTAACTACCACCACCGCTTCTCCTCCCCTCTCTCATTGCTTTGTGTGATCAAAGTGCTTCCAACTTAGACCAGAGACCTCGTGAATCAGGGGATCTCCAGAATATCTGCTGGTTACCAGCCCTGCTCAGCTCTTTCGGACTTGGAGGCCGTGGCTTCCTTTACCTAGTGAATTCCTCTCATGTTTTGGTCTCCCTCTTTTCCTCCTGCTTGTTTGGCCTCTGAATTTGTGCGAAATCATTGGAGGCTGGGAGCCCCCCCATCCCACTGAAAACCACTAGACGTATTTCAAAGCCTGCGGTTCTGATCGGCAGAGAGACAATGGCCTCCGATGGCTGTTCTGCCCGCCACCATCCCGGGCTTCCCTATGAGCTCAGCGGGAAGCCTTCCAGGGACAGAGAGAGAAGGGGAATGGATTTTTCCCCAGCACAGACCCTCCTGCTATGAATTAGTTGAGGTAGCGTCGTCTTGAATAGCCACTAAGAGCTGTTCATTTCACAAAAGACCAATTCCCTGTGCAAAAAAAGGAGAGCGCTGGGATGGGTTTATTGATATGGGTCAAAAGCAGTAGCCCCCATTTCTGCGCTCGCCGCGTGGTGCGGTTCCGGGAATTGTCATGACGGGGGCTTGCGCTTCAAAACTGCCAGTAAATGCAGCTACAGCAGGGGCGTTAAAAGGGAGAGGGGAGTCACTCAGAGGAAGGCTGGGGGCTCCCGGTTTTCAAAATCAGAGTCATGCCCCGTGTCCACGGAGAGCATTTCCGGTCAATCCGTGGTCAAAGAGAGGAACCAAGAGGCTTCAGCCAAAGCCCCAAATCACATCCTCTGCTCATTCTCCGTAACGTGCTCAGAGGTTCACTTTTTCTTCAGGATCTTACACCTCGACCTATTAAGTCTTGCCCTCCAGATTTCTCCCTTTCTCCTGGAGGTTTAAAACTGGGATAACACAAGCTGATAAGAGCGACTCTGAAAGGAAAGACGGAGGCCCAGGAGAGACCCAGAGGTCAGCAAGCAGAGACCACGTCCCCTGCTTGCCTCGGGCTCCTTCCGTTTAGACCCTCTCTTTCGTTCAAAGTCAAGCAGGAACTCGGAGGAGAAAGAGAACCGGGGCTTCCTTTATGGACAACAAGGGCTCGTCAGTTAGAGAGCGGCCAGGATGGAGGGAGAATCCACTCCCTGCTTGAAATAAGACCCAACCCTGCAGGGTAAACAGCTTTCTCTAACCACAAGAGAAACCAGTATTGGCATAGAGAGGAAAAAAAATGGATCTGTTTCTTGTTTTTACAAAGGAGGTTCTCTTGCTATGAAGTGAGGTTCTTAATGAATCTGGGCTCTGCCCCCAAACTCTTTTTATTTTCTTTCTTTCTTTTTGCCACACCTTCCCCTCCCAAAATGATAAGAATTCACCCCCAAGAAGGGTTTGAAATGAAGTGCCTCGAACCCACTGTTTTAGGGTCCCCTTAGGAAAGGTCCCTTCACCAGCAGCCCCACCACCACCACCACTACACGGGTTGGAAAAAGTGTCCCTCTCCTTCAGATGCGAAATGGTCCTCAAATAAGGGCATATTCTCTCTCTCTCTCTCTCTCTCTCTCTCTCTCTCTCTCTCTGTTCAGAACCATGGAGAGCTCCCTCTTTCTCTCTTTCCGCCCTTCTGCCCTTGAGATTCCTTCTCCCAATTTGGGAAGTTGCGTCTCCTTCCGGGGGTTCCCCACCCCCGCCTCTGCTCCCCCAAGTTGATCTCGCTCTTCCTTCCCAGCTGGGGAACCCTTTCTCGGGAAGGAAACGGGGTGCCCAGGGCGCACGAGAGAGAAAGACAGAGAGAGAGGCACAAGTGCGCCTTTGCGCATGGAGGAGAAAACCGTCCCGGGTGGAGGGGAAGTGGGGAGGGGGGGCGCGCACGCATCTCTTCTTACCATGATGGAGAAGACCAGGGCCAAGATGTTGACGGGCCAGATGGGGCAGAAGCAGGAGAAGATGGCCAGGAGCAGGTAGTCTCGGGGCCGGCCGGCCTCCTGGAGGTTGGAGGTGGTGGCGGTGGAGGAGGCGCGCCCCAGGCTGAGCTTGGAGGGCGAGAGGGGCTTCCCTGCCAGCTGCCCCTCCGAGCCGGCTTTGTAGGGCAGGCTGGGGGAGTGGGGGTGGCCGTTCCTCTCGGCCTCGCCGTCCGCCCCAGCCCCCGCCAGCCCTCGGTCCCCAGCCGAGAAGGACTTGGGCACCTGCCCCCCGCCGTTGCTGCCACCGGTCAGCAGCTTCTCCGTCTCCGTGGGTGGAAGGGAGCCTTGGTCCACCCCCTTGGCCAGGGAAGGGGCCTCGTCCTCCTGGAGGGCCATGGCTGCCCTGCGGACCGGAGAAAAGGGAGCGGGCGGGAGGGCGGGGGCCCCGGGGCTCGTCCGGTGCAGCTAGAGGGACGGCCGGCTGCCTGCCTGCGCCCTGCACTGCAGATCTCTGAGCGCACCGGGGGGGGCTCCCTCGGTCGCCTTTAGCGCCCTTCCCTGCCTCTCCTGCTCCTCCACGCCCGCCTGCTTCTCTCCCGGCTTTCTTTGGCAACTTTGCCCGCCAGCTCCCCGCCTGCCCGCCCCGTGTGCGAGCCAGCGAGCGATTGAGCGGCTGCCCAGCCTGCTTGCGAGCGCTTGGAGGAGGAGGAGCGGGAGGAGGAGGAGGAGTCCCCGTGACATCCTTTTCCTGCCCCAGGCTCCCTCCCGGAGCCACTGGGTTTGATCCCCTCCTCCCCCGGCAGGCTCATACCTTTCAAGGAAACCATTAAAGATTCCGCACAAAAGCCAAGGGTTCCCCCCTCCACCATCCTTGCCTGACCAAGAATCCCGGACAGCCTGGAATCTGGCGTCCTCCGGGCAGGTGTCCTTGGGGCTTATAAACCCGTGAGCAGCTGTGGATGAATGGATGGAGGCCGAGACCCCTGAAATACACAGCGTGAAGACACGCAGGGAGGCCAGGGGAAGGAAAAACAGAAAGCCAGCTTGGAAACCTTTCTGCTCTCTTGGAGCATCCTAGAAAAAGTTGGCCAGTTCCCCATCAAACAGACTGAAGGGGGCTCCAAAAACACAGCGTGAAAAACTAATAAAGCAAGCTTGTTTTGCCCGAAACAGAGGAGGAACGCCTGTTTGTGGGTTCTGGATCTTAGCAGCTGAACACAGCTCTCCCTTTGGGAAGGCCCGCTTCTTCTGCACCAAGAGCCATCTTCAAATGCGCAAGAGCCTCTGTAAACTCTTTGCAAAAAATTAAACACTTTTCAAATTCGGCTCCACATCCCTCTGCCTTGATCCTCACCGATGCTGAGTAGCGGTTGCCACCTTTTTCTTTCGGCGAGGCTCTGCATCTCTTAATGCCGGTGCCACCTGCCAGCGTAGGCCGAAGCAGGGAGGGATTCCTATCAGGACATCTTGGGAGGGTTCCCCCCAGTTTGGAACCCCCCCCCATTCTGCTTGAGGTCAGAAGACCGTGTGTAACTTAACACAAAACTGATGCACCGAAAGCAGAAAAAAGGAAAAACCTGTACGTTGTGCAACTCTTAAGTAACATATAGGCATCGTTTTAATAGTCTCTGACCCTATCCTTCAACTTATATCCCTGGGCTTTGGTTAATCCCCTTTCAAATCCATCTGAGCTGGTCTCCCTCTGCAAGCTGATAGTTCTCACTGCTGAGCACGGAGGAGTCTTCTTTTAACCCTCTGGTTGTGTTTATTTCCAGGAAGCGGCGGTTCCTGCTCAGTCCAGAGCAGAGTTTATAACGGTCTGGAGTGCCATCTGGTGGGGCCCCAAAGAACATTTTATTACGGCTCCCTTCCTGCGCGTCTTACATTGGCACAAGGGTCAGAGAGGAGCGAACGCCTTCTTTGGATCACCAAAAACGAACAGACAAGGTGAGCCTTTGTGTACCCCCACGGCAGCCTCGTTCAGGCTTAGGTGGTATAAAATGTGGGGAGATAAGAATAGAAGCCCCCCCCAAAGGGCAACAACGTCTGTGCAGATGTGGTGCCCATTGTGGCTGAAGGACCACCACTGGCAAGGCAGAGACGGTGGATTGTGTAGAAAACAAAAGCAACCACCGGCCACTTTATAGTCACTCCCTCTTGTTTTCCTCTGCCCTCCTCATGCTTTTTTCCTTTCGTGACGTGTCTGTTGCCTTATGAGCGGCTTGACAGGCCTCTTGTTTTGGCTGAGAGCTGGAAAAGTTGATTTTCACAGGGCTTGAAAAAGTTGATTTTGAAAGGGACCCTGACTCCCAAGGTTGTGTTTCAAGACACATAGAGGTCACCAGGTTGGAGGAGACCCTTCTTGGGTGGTTGTTCAAGATTACATTTTGTTTTATTTTTTCAAATTCGTTCTGAATTAGGAGAAGATCAGAGCCAGCATAGGTGACGTGTCCGGGTGGGTGGGCGGCAGCTGCCGCCTTTCTCTGGAGGCAGCCTGCGTCCTGCGCCCTCTTTGAGCGGTGAGGGAGCAGTGGCTCCCATCGCTCTTCCCTCCCCCAGAATGCCACTTGTAGGGCTGGCCCCACTGCAGGCTCGAAAGACGAAAACCCAGAGCAAGGGGCTGGGCCGAGATGCGGTCCGGGAAGCTCTTCCAGGGAGGGAAAGCTTCCAGCTGCCTCCAAAGCCTTTGATGAGCTAATCCCTTTATTTCTCAAACATGCCGTCCCTATACCGTGCAGAGATATCAGGGCAAGGGTTTTTCAGCAACGTGATTATCACAGTTCTTGCCGTTTGATCTTTCAACCTTTCTGCTCTGCCTTCCAGCAAGCCTGGTGTTTTCTGCCCCCCCCCCCCATCTCAAGCTTGGCCCAGGCCCTTCGATTCCACCAAGCTGAGGGGAAAAGAAGCGGAAGAAAAGCACCTGGGAAGGCAGCTTTCTCGGGCTTCACCTCTCCCCTAACTACCGTCTACCCGGCGTGGATTCCAGCAGAACAGGGAACACCTCCCTTCCCACGCCTGCACTTCGGGTGGCTTGTTTTCCTTTGCCCTCCACTTCCCTCTTTCCTCTTGTGTGGTGCGTGCAGGTGGCATTTAGATTGCAAGAACAGGGTCGGCCTTGCGTTTTCAAAACGGCCGTGGAAACTCTTCTCCAAGCCTTTTCAGAGCTTCATACATAATAAATAACCAGGTATGAACAAATTAAAAAGTGGACCATGTCATTGCAATCTAGTGTGGTGACTAACAGGGCATTTTTAATGCCGAACAAGAGAAAACTAGAGAAAGAATCGTGGCGAAATGATTGGGATCCTTTTAAGGAGAAAGGCCTAGTAAAAACATTTGAACTAAGTTAAGTAAGTAAATAAATAAATCCAGTTGTTTGGAGCATCACCCCATGTTAGGGTATGGGCACCAAACTCTGTGAAACGAAAGGGCTTCTGAGCATGTGCAGAATGTTATTTGCCTCGTGGTTGTACAACCTCCGTCTTCTGCCAACCTAGACAATGTATTTTGCTAGACCAAAGGCAACCAGTGTTTTCTGCACCTCCCCTTCCTTCCATCCAAGCTTCAAAAGTCGTAACCTTTTTTCCTCGTTCTTGCCCATTTTGCATTTAAGACCCAAATTTCATAACCTGAGGCTGCCCCGAGACATTTCGCCACCTGAGGCGAAGCAGGACCTGGCCTTTTCACACACACACACACACACACATACCCGAAGACCCAGATTAAGCCACAGAGATGCTTGTGACAGCCCTGCTATTTGCCCCTATAAGGACTAATAACCCAGAAACACCTCTCTCCGTGTCTGTCAATGTAAACCAGAGCTCAAGAGATCTTAACTGTCAGATTACAACTCCCAGAATCCCCGGACAGCATAGCCTGTGGATTCTGAGAGCTGTGGTCCGAAAATTCAGAGAGTTTGGGAATGTGACATCAAAGCAGCTGATTAACAATTAAGCTACCTGTTCATTCATCCTGTGGTCTCAGGCAGCCACGCAAGAGCCGGCCGGCCCCGTGACGGACATCCTAAAACCGAAGCGGTCCTCATTGGCCCATCAGGAAGGTAAGAGAAAAGCACAAAACTGAAGCTTCTGCTGTGGAATATTTTTATTAGAACTCGCCCAAAGGTCACAAAACAACGAGCAAGTTTCAGAGTTCTTCAGAATTTTCCTTGACACATTTTTTAAAAAGGCGTCGTCCCGGCTGGGTTGTCAACAGTTCCTATGGGATTAAAAATCAGACCTTAATCTGAACCTTTGCTTTCAGGATCAGCACCACCACCTTTACAAAGACCCGGAGTTAAATCCGCACCTTTGTTCCATCTAGAGGAGACCCACAGAAGGAAGGGGGCCTGTTAAACCATCGAAGCTTCAGAAGGAGTTTTAAGTTTCATTCTGACTTGAGTCTAATTCTGCCAAGCCCCCGCTGCCCCACACTGCTCTAGGTACCTTTTACAAACCAGCTGAGGGGAAGAGGAATTTTTGGATGCCTCTTGGGAAAATATCTGAAAAACCCACAAGGATGATTTTCCTTTACATCCTGGCAAGACTTGTGTCGGGAAACAGGCCAGACCCCAAGCTCAGGTCAAAGGCGTCTGCCGCCTTCCTCCGTCGCAATGACAGAGGAGAGAGACTCCCACGAGGTCCCGAGATCCGGTCTCTTAGAAAAATCTGTATTCCCATGGAAAAGGCCCCGTAGGGCCAGTTGGAGTGTCAGGTCCACGTCTTTGCTGACAGGCAGCGGGACTCGGGAGGAGGCGATGACGGCTCAGGTAACAGGTGGGGTTCGGTACTTCCTCGCCCTCTTCGGGACCTCCGGCCAGAGACAGAGCAGAAGAAGGCTGAAAGAGAGCCGTAGTCAGATAGCCGGACTCTGGCGGTGGCTGGAAAAGCCCCAGCTGGTGACTCCTGGCTCCAGGCTCACCCCACGCCTCGTGGCATTCCGGGTGGGTGCAGGACCCCTTGGGCGTGGGCCTAGGAATCCTCAGGGAGCAGGAGAGGCTGGCGATGCGGTGGATGGCCCGGCGCAGGGTGGCGATCTTGGAGAGCCTCTTGCCCCCCAGATCGTGCTTGAGGGCCAGGCGGAGGGCGTTGAAAGCTTGGTTGTAATCCAGGATGCGCTTGCGCTCCCGCACGTTGGCGGCCATGCGCCGGGCCTTGGAGCGCACGGGCCTGGCTTTGCGCCTCCGTTCGGGCTCCTCCGGGAAGCTCCCGGCATCCCTTTGGCGAGGCGGCGGAAAGCACGCCGTCTGCATGGCTGCCCCTGGCAGGTCGTCTCCCCAAGGGCTGGGCATCTCCCTGGGACTCGGAGCGGCGCTGGGCATGGCTCGGACGAGGAGCTCCCAGAGGATCCGATGTGCCTTTTGCGCAGAGCTGCGCCGGACGACTCCAGCAGGAGCTGTCGGCTTCCTCCTCCTCCTCCTCCAAACCCCTCAAGGCTGTGCTTTAATTGCACCCGGTCAATTCCTCTTCTTGGTCTTCTTTTTTATGACAGCCCTCCAGGTATCCTGCACTCAAGGAGGTGCCCACTGTCCACAGGAAGCATCCTGTCCGGACAAATCCGCCCAGGCTTTCCTCCCCATCACCTCCTGGGCAATGCGCTGCCGTGGCACAAACGTTTGAGGGACGCTCCTTCCTTTGAGTGACAGCGGCCGCAATTATGGGGTGGCGAGCTCCCCTCCTGAGCTTCTCAGCTTTCATCCCTGCCTTGAAGCAAGGGGGAGCCCCCCCCCAGACTTCGCAGAGGGGAAGAGAGAGATGCAAAGCTAGGAGCCGACGCGTGGAAACCTCGAGGCACGGCGGAACAAAACCTCCACGGGTCCAAAAGCAGGTCTTTGTTGCTTTTGTTAAGCAGTCTATGAAGCCATTTTGGCTGGGGGGCAGGGCTGTGCAGAATGGATTAATCAGTTAAGCCAGAATATCATGCCCACGCCTACCCACAGCCACTAAGAGCCGCTGGCCTTACAAAAGACCTGCCTTCTGATGGAAACAATAACCGTTCCCAATAGTTCCTAGTTGTCTCCCAAAACAAGGGGCCAGGGCAGTTTCTTTCGCAGTTCCTCTTAGGGATCTGGATGGGGAGGATGTCATGACAATCCTCTGTACTGAAGAACGGACCGAGTCCTCCAGGCCGCCAGAGAACGCAAGAAGCCTCCGGTGTAGTAGTTTGATCCAGATTTGAGAGATCAAGGTATTCATTCTCACTGAATCTTGAAACTTCCTGCTTGAACTTGGGGGGCCCTCATGTGCTCTCCCTGTCAGTCTGCCCAACCTCACCGGGTGGTCATGAGAATAAAGCAGGTGGGAATTCAAAAGGGACAGTTTTTTTGCGGGGATGGGTGAAGAAATGGACAGCAAGGAGGAGCAGGACCAGGAAACCGGGGACCCTGGGGTTGCTAGTTCTTTCTCGCTCACTGCCCTTATTTTCGACCAGAGAGAGAGTTGGGGTCACAAAGCCGCCCTTGAGCCGAAAGGGATGTGCTGAGGGCTCCCGGCTTCAGCCTCCACCCAAAAAACAGAAAGGCCCTTCTGTTGCGTGTTTATAGGCAGGGGAACAAAACGGACATTGTAAACCTGCCTCTGTTTTTAGGCTAAGCACGGGTGGTCCTCTGGCAAGGGTGGAGGTTTTCTGCACAAGCCGTGGGGTTGGACTGGATGACCTTCCGAGTCTCCAGGTCTTTGATTTTATTATTCTGCCTCTGAGCACAGAAACCCCGGCTGCGTGCAAATGTCTGGGCCGCTAATAGAAATGTTCTTTATTCAAGGCTTTGCAAATAAACAACTAATGTTCTTCTCTCTCCGCGAAAATGCAAGAAGACGACAGAAGCACGGTGTCTGAAAGAGAGGTTCTTCTCCACACTGTGTGTTGTGAACCTCTGGAACTCGCCGCCCCATGAACAGGGCGAGGTTGGCCAGTTTCTAAAGCCACCCTTGGGCTTGTATGTCACCTCTGGCGCATTGGTGGGAAAACAAGAGGAAGAAGCAACCAAATAGGATAGCCATGAAATATCTTTCACAAGTGTGGTGTGTCAGTGCACAAGTGTTTCACACTCATCTCCCATTTTATTTGCAGGAACGAAGGAGGAAAAACATCCTCTTTCAGCAGGACATTTGAACAGCGACCCTTTCCACTTACATACCACCTGCATCTCGAGGCAAGCTTACTCCCGAGCAAGCCCCAGTATGTTCCATCGACTTTTCTCCCAGGTAAGTGCATACAGCTGTACAGCCATGCAGGGGGATGTCATGACTTGAACCCGGATCTCCCAAGGTCCCTCTCTGATACATTAACCATTGTACCACGCCGCCCAAAATGATTGCGCATTAGACTAAAAATGTACATTTTAAAAAACCCAGGGGAAATTTCTCGGTCTTTCTGTCCTCCCCGCTTTGAGTCCCTTTACCGCCATGAATCTCTGCCTTATTTGTTTCCTGCTTCCCGGGGCGCCTTTTGAAGCTGGGGCTAATCGGGGTCCCTGCACCCCATAAATCAGCTGAGGGGAAACCCCCCCCCAGGGAAAGAGGCCGATGGAAGACCGGACTTCAAAGGCAGGCGTGGGTTAGAAGGGCTTTTGCTCCCACCCCACACCCCTTTTCCGGCGCTCACCTGCCGGGTTCTTCGGCCAGGCCTGAATTTCGCCCTGCTTGGGGGGGGGGGGCTGGCTTGTGGGGCGGGGAGAGCTGCAGAGCAGGGAGAGATTCACCTCGCAGAGACTTGCCTTCGGAGGAAGGGAGGCCCCGGCGGTCATTTAAAAGCCACATAATTTTCCTCAGGAAGGCGACAAGGTGCTTATTATTGTTGGGGGAGGTTAAACAAGGAAAGTCTACCCTGAACCTAACATGCAGCTTTGGGGGGGGGAATCTTTTTTGGGGGGGGGGAATGACCAGTTCCAGAACCCCTGGATTCTGGGACTTGTAGTCAAAAAAAAAAAAACGTAACTTCTCCAAACCCTGACTGGAGGCCCAGTATCAGCAGCTAGGGCTGGAAAAGACCAGGATTGGGACCCCCCCACACACACTCCATTTTGATTTATCCCTTGTCACCCAGGCAGGTTTTACAAGCCGGTGGTGGCTGGGTAGCCAGCAGTACGGGGGGGGGGGCCTTGACGGTCTCACCACCGGGCCGTAAATTTTGTGGCAAAGACATTTATCTTCGGTAAATCCGAAAAGCCCTTCCTGCCCTTCCAGCGTGGGGCGGGGGCGATGAGGAAGGCATAGCGGAGGGGGCGGAGCGGTGCCCTCAGGCGGTCCTGCACTTCACGCTCTCTCTCTCTCTCTCTCTCCTCTCCGCCTTGGTGGGTGCAGGAGGGGTCGAGGTGCCATGGGATCGATCCCCGAAGGAAGCCCCCACCCTGCCTTGCCCTGGCCCCACCCCTGAGAGAAGCGCTGGACAGAAAGATGGACAGAACGCAGAGGGTTTTTTTTTCCCACCCCAGGACCTGGAGGGGCCACCCCCCCATACCACCCTGTCCCCATGCTTGTCTCTCTTGCTACACATCCGTGCATTTTTTGGGAGTCATTTATTAGAGTTTTTGGTATCTGTCTCTAGCAGGTGAGAGGCACAGAGGTGCACCTTGAGGGAGGAAGAAATGCACAGAGGGAGAGAGAGATTCAGGAATGATGGGAATCAGAGAGGCGTGTGTGCACATATAGAGGAGAAGGGCAGACCTATAGGTCGGACAAGACAGCGAGGGAAACTGTATAATTAAATAGGTAGATAAGTAGACAGATGGTTAAATTGTGCACCTAGACAAAGGGAGACACGCCTGAGGATCGAGAGAGAAGTACAGAAACTCTGTAATTAGAAAGTAAGAGACCGACAGGTATGTGTGTGTATACCTACCTAGAGAAAGAGAGAGAGAGAGAGAGAGAGAGATTTCCCAGCCAAGGGAGGCTGGAGGCTGGATGGTGTTCTGGCTCTCTCTGGTGGGGAAAAGTAGAAAGACCGGTGGCTCCTCTGAGGCAGTGTCAGGGTTAAAGCCGCCTTCCTTGATAGAAACGATAAAAGGAATTTACAAGCCAATTTAAAAAATAAAAGTTAGGCTGATGGTTTGGGCGGGGGGGGGGAATGGACCTCAAGGATGCTCGTGGGCCAAATCTGAGCCCTGGGAAGGTCGCTGGACCCGGACCCGTGTACGTAAAGGGAGAGAAATATAAAACGAAAAAACATCATCGCACCAGCACTTGACTGATTTAAAGTCAACTAAAAGGCCATTTAAATGTATTTTTATTTTGTAACAGTAAAAATTCTGCTGTTTACTTTTTAAAAAAAACAATTATTCCTGTTACTCATGGGAGCATTTTAAACAAATAATTTGGTCTCCCTCATTACAGTGTTTAGAAAGCAACTCTGCATGACATTTCTTCTGTTAGTTTTAGTTTCTTTTTGTGACTTAAAAATGACAAAAGAATGGTGTAAACCTGGGAAATTCAGTGCCTTAACGATGGCTTTAAAAAGGAACTTCCTGAAAAGTAACTATAACACATTGTTAGTTACACCAACCCTAAGTAGTCCCATTCCCACGTCAATTACTTTTGGAATGGAACTTTGTTGCATCCTCCGTTTCAGTAGAATGTGTCAGCCTTTATAAGTTACCGCAAGAATCTTAGAGCGATTAAAGACTGATCGGAGGTTAGAAAAGTTCCTTTTCTTTTTTTTTTTTAACTTCAGCACCCAGTTTTCTAGTGCCCACCGGCTCTGGCTTTCCAAAATGTATATTTTCCTAATTTCAAGTAATTTGTCACAGATAACTTGTAACTAGATGGGTGAAATCCTGTTTTTTTTACCGTAGTAGGTCACAAGGGTCTTCTTTGCGAAAGCCAAGACACAGGAACAGAAGGAAAGAGAGAAAGAGAGAGAGAAAGAGGTTTGTATGTATTCGCAGTTTGTCCATTGACGTGACCTGGTCTGACTCACCCTAGCGCTCATTGCCTGCCTTTTGTGCCCACACAATGGCCCCGACCTTTGTCAACCCTGTGGGGGCGAAAGGCCATCGCAAAAATGCTCAGAGGACCCATGGGCTCAGCGATTCCAGTCTCTCATCCTGACACCCCCACCCACACAAACAGTCCTGAAACCCTGAAAAGGTGACGCTGCAGCCCCATCTTGGGGGTAACCTCTCGCGCCTGGGAGACACGTACTGTTTGACAACATTCTATGGCTGTCACTTTCGGCACTTTCCTCTTTTAGCTGAATGAATGGGCGCTACCCTTTCCACACCCTGTCACCGTAGTTGACACAATATGACTTGGGATGATGTCAAGAACCGTCCCTGCCTCAGGTGGCAGCGGGGGGGGGGGTATGTCAGCAGCACGTTTTTTTAAAATTACATTGTCTTTTCCTCTTCCCTATCTTATCCTTACAGTCTTCCTGCGAGGTAGGCCAAGCTGAGGAAGATTGCAACTAGTTCGAGATCCCCCCCCCAGGGAGCATTGTGGCTCAGTTCAGGATTTGAACCTGGCTCTCTTCTGTCCCAGGCCGACGCTCCGTCCGCCTTTCTGCGTCTCTTGCCCTTGGGCTCAGGCGGCCTGATCCCTCTGGTCAGCCCTGAGGACCTCGGACAGAAGATGCATCGCATCCTTTCCTAGGAAACGCCAGCCTTCAACCCGAGGAGGAGAATTGAGCGCCCTTCGCAATAACCTGCCGTAGGATGAAGAGAGAGGCAGACCAGCGGAGCACGGAGGGAGGAGAGTGGGATGATGATGATGATGATGGTTTCATTAACCAATTGGAGCCCTTTGCTCCCCTCTGGGCCTTGTGGTTTGCTCTGCGGCCGGGTGGCCATTTTTGGAGCTGTGCCGCTGGCACGGGGCCTGGGTGGCAAAGCAGGTTCCCAAGGGAGACGCCTGGCTCTCTCTCTCTCTCTCTAATGCATCGACGGGCCGAAGAAGTTTTCGCTTTCTCAGCATCGGGAGGCGATCCAGAAAAACACTTAGCCCTTGTCAAAGACAGGCTGGTTTATTGCCGGCCCCTGCTTCCCCAGATCGGTTGCCGGCTGGCCGGCCATCTCCCGTCGAGAGAGGAGAGCCGTGTCCTTTTCAGCAAGACAGCGGGCGGAGAGGCGTGGGCCGACCGTAGCCCGAAAGCGGTCCCAGCATCCTCCGAACGGGGGGGGGGGGACCCCACACCTGGAAGGAAACCTCGTCTGGGTCCCCGCCTTGGATTTAAAAACAAAGCTGGATCCCCGGTGGACGCCTCCAGGACTGCAGGGGAGCCGATTTCAGCCCTGCAGGGGATCCCTAAGGTGGCCGAAGGCTGCGCGGAGAGAGGTTTCCTGGCACCGGAGGATGGATTTTTTCTCTTCTACTATTTGGGTTCTGTCTCAGGAGTGATTAATCCCAGCCAGGAAGGGAAAGAGACTTGACACCCCAACAGGGAAGCCTCTCTTCGGGGGGGGGGGAATCGGGAAGGAACCTCTAGACGACACCATCCAAAGGAAGATGGAGGCTCATCTGGAAGACCACAGGTGTGTGTCCAGCGGTGGGGGGGGGGGGAGAATGTAGCAGGGGATCTAATGGGGCCAGAAAAATAGAAAAAAGTGAGATGTGCATCTGGCCGGGGGGGGGGGGCGTGAGATACCCCAAAGGGCCTTGGAACAATGGGGGGGGCTGTGTGAGACTGGGGACCCCAGTTTTGAGGGGTTTGTAATCAAAACCCAAGCACTTGGATAGAGAACAAAGGGGGGGGGGGAGGAGGGGGAGGAGGCCGGGGGTGATTTCCTGTACAGGTCCATTTTGAAACATTATTTATTGGTGTACTTATAGCACTCCTACATTTCTTTTGAGTTTTAAAAACCCAAAGTGGTTTATAAGATTCCGAGAGGGCTGCAGGATAGCCTTCCTTCTGCTTTCCCCACAGCCCTGCTTCCGTTGCAACCCTGTAAGGGCACTTCGCCCCTACACTCTGGGGGTGCACTTGGGAAAAGTTAAGTTAGCCAGGGGAATGGATTCACACACACACGCACACAAGATCAGAATGCAGAAGTACAAACGTAGGCATGACATGTCTATGTGGGTGACGTGGTCTCCATTTGTATTTGGGAAGACGTTTTAAAAAGCACTTGCAGACTCCAATGGTGGCATCATTGGCCGTGAGTAATGGTTTGGAAACACAGCACAGTAGTAGCAAATGGCTGTTTAAACAATCAGTTTGCAAGATCTGCTACTGCTGACCTCTGGTGTTGGTGGAATGGAAGAAAATCAGAGAGATTCACGGGGGGGGGTGGTCAGGCTTATGTGTAAATCGGCATTAACTGGCTTGCGTCGGCGCCTTTGTTACCGTTGTGGTTGTTAATGGCTCTAAGCCCACACCTGAAGGGTCCCCACGTGGCCACAAGTGGCACAAGAGGATGAAATTCAGGGGCGTTCTTCCTCTGACTCAATCCACCTTGGGGGTGGTCAGGGAAGTTTCTTGTCCCACCACCTTAGGCTGCGTGTTTGTGCGGGGGGGGGGAGGGAGAAAAGTCCACAGGTCAATCTCTGGCGATGTGTCCTCCTCTCGCTTCTGACCTGTGCAGACCCTGTGAATGAATGGCTTCCTTGATGTAGTTGGTCCATCTCACACAGGGTCCTCCTCTTTCCCTACGGCCTCCCCTCCCCCCCCTCCCCCAGCATTACTGCCTTTCTGGTGAGGCCCCGCTTCTCCTCGCGTGCCCTGATTCGATCCAGCTGCCTCCCTTCATTCGCCTCCTCGCAGGGCCAGGGGTTCCCCCCCCATCCTCCGCCTCCTCTTTTGCCCTGTTGGCTTCCTTTCTGACCGGGCGGTCCCCTCCGTCCATCGCAGGAGGGTCAGCCTGCCTGCCCCCCCCCCCCCGGGGGGGGGGTGGCGTCCCTCCTCCTCGCCTCCGCCCCGCCTGGAGGAAGGCGGCTCCCCTCCGGGCCCAAGAGGGCGGGCGATCCAAGAGCGGAAGCCGCGAACGAGGCTGGAAAGTTTGGCGCGTCGCTTGGGCCGTCTTTGCGCCCGGGCGGAGGGGCTGCGCGGCGGAGGCCGAGGAGGCGGAGGGGGGGGTCCCAGGCGTTCGGCTTCTTACCCCCCTACCCCCCCCCGCAGCCCTCGCTCGCTCTCCAGCCATGGGGGAGCCGGAGGAAGAGGAGGCGGCCGACGCAGCGGACTTTGAGCGCCTCTGGCGCCTCGAGTTCCCCGGCGGCGAGGGGCCCCCTCCGCGCCTGCTGCTGGGCTTGGCCTCGGTGCCGGCCCTGGAAGAGGAGCTGGGCCGGGCCCGGCGGGCGCTGCAGGAGCTGGAGCGGGCCCTGGCCCGGGAGACCGTCACCGTGGCCTTCCTGGAGGCGGCGCTGGCCCGGCGGCGAGGAGGCGGACGAGGAGGAGGCGGCGGCGGCGGCGGGAGCGCCGGGGAGCCCCGCGCCAGTCCCCGTGCGCCCAGGGCGCGTTTGGAGAGGCCGAGGGGGCCCCCGGTGGCGCCCCGGACCCCCGGCCTCCAGCCCCGCCCGCCCCGCCCCCCGCCCTCCCCGGAGCCCTCGGGGGCTGCCCGGGCCCTCCTGGCGCCCCCCGCCACCGCCCCCCGGCCGCCCCCTCGCCGCGGGGAGAGGCGCCCCCGGGGGGACCCGCTGCCGGAGGGCCCCAGCTCCCCGGACCGCCAGTGGGATGCCGAGTCGCCCGGCGGCGGCGGCGGCAGCGACCCGGAGGGAGGCGGAGGAGACGCCGTCGGAGGAGGCAGCAGCGACTGGAGCGGCAACAGCTCGGACCGCGAGGAGGACGTCTCCTCCGTCGGTGAGGCTCCCCCCTCGGAGATGTAGGGAGGGGGGCGGGAATCAAAGGGGCGCTGGCCTCCCCGGGCAGGTTGGAATCGCGGGGGGGGGATCCGGACGAGCATTGCCAGGTAGACTGCACCGGGGAATGGAGGTTCTCCTGAGCCAACCCCCCCCTCCCCCCGTGGGTCTGGCCAGGGAAAATAGCCTTTTGGAGCAACGAGTTGTTGGCCTGTGGCGGACCCCCCCTGGTCATGCCGGCTGGGGGAGCGGGGAAGAAGTGCAATCCCTGGATATTGAAGTCTGAAAAGAAAAAATCTCTTCCTCAATTTTGCTGTGTACTTCCTCCAATTTGAATGTGTTCCGTGATTTCAAAAGAAGCGAATGGTGACCACCCAGCCTTGTGGCAGTGAGTCACAGGTGTGGGAAGCAGCCTCACGGTGGAGTCTTTGGCCTTTCTGGCCCTGGGGTCCCTCCCGCTAGTGCATTTGTAGGATGAGGCCGATTTTGCTTTTGCTTTTCTTCCTTCTCCTGCTAACCCTGGAGATGCTTTGGATTGGACTTCTGGGGACAAAACCAGGTTCTGGCAAACTAAGGTCCTAGTCCTCATGATTCTTCTTCAACGTTTGATTTTAATAAACCCTCACCTGGATCCACCTGGTACTTTTTTCAACCTGGAGAGTTTACAGGTTATACCTTGGAGACCTTCTCCACCCAGACTAGATTGCTCTGCCGCTGCTGCGTGAGGGTCCCCGATGATCTTTCCACTCTACAAGGGCTGGCCCTGCCTTGTGGCAGAGTGAGGCGGCTGCCTCGGGGGGGGGGGCTGGGCACAGATGCTCTGGGGGGGGAAGGCGGGGGAGGCCTGCTCTTTCGAAGGCCCTTGTCTCTCATATTTTTGGAAAAGAGGATGGCATCTGCCACGTGGCTGGTCTTGCACCCACCAAACGTTCTCAACTGCAGTGGATGATGGGGCATGTTGTCCTTTAGCCTCAGGCTGCAACAGGTCTTGGCTCAGCCCCCAAATTAAATTTTGCCCTGGAGTGGTGAAAGCAGTTTCTGTTGTCCATTGTTGCCTTTTTTTGCCACTCAGCTTTCATGCGTGGCCAGGAAAAACCTACCTTTGTGGGCTGGAAAATAATTATTTTCTGCTCTGTCTAATTTCATAATCCTCTCTGCCTTCCTAGGTGCCAAACACCCCTACCCCCCCCCCCCCAAGAGCTATCTCTCTTTCCTTATGGCCTGGTCACGTTCATAGACCAGGGCCTCAAGCTTATGAATGTTTCATTCCTCGGCCACCTGGAAGCTCTCTGCCTGGGGCCCTCGCCGCTTGCAGAAGGCGTATGTCTGCTCCTCGATGAAGGCCGAGGCCTCTGTACATGCTCGGGGAGGACGGCTGGGTTCAGCGATGCGAGAGAGGTTTGCTCCTGGAGGGGCCCGGAGGGGGTTTTGGTGCTGAGCTGCAGCACGGACGGAGCTTGGACGCCTCCGCTGTTGATTGTGAGGCTTTTGTGGCGGAGAGAGAGAGCCTCCGATTTAGCTCCCGAGGCCAAGAATAATCTTGATAACCCCGCGTATACTCCTTGAGAGAGACCTGGATCGATGAGGATGTCTCTCTGGCAGGAAATCTTCACATAAACAGGGCTCTAATCTGCGAGCCTCCCGTAGGAGGCTTTGAGGCAGGGAGAGGCAAAGATTCCCTTCGAACCGCGAGCCCGGCTCCAGAGGCTGAGGGTTCGGATCGACGGCCTTGGAAGTGGGATGAGTTTTAGGCCTTTCTCCGTCACCCGGAGACGGGTCCTCCATTCAAATCCTGGAATTCCCTACCAAGGGAAGTCCCTTGACTGAGACGTCCCTCTTGAGAGGGAGAGAATTTTAATTGTTTAATTGTTGCGCCTACAGGCTGTTACAGCAAATCCTTGATTTTAAAGTTGTTTTATCTCTGAATTCGTGTGCCCCTTAATGAATCTATGATCCTATCAGGGCAGGGTCACTTTTACATGCCCCGAGGCATCCCTTTTTCCAACAGCAGGGTAAAGCTTAATGATTGTTTCTTGTTGTTGTTGTTGTTGATGATGATATTATGTACATGTGGTGTTGTGTTGTGTTGACCATGTAGTTCACTGGGTAAGCTGTGAGGCAGGTCCCTTCCTCTTCCCTGGCCCTACCTCGTAGGGCTGTTATTGTGAGGATCAGATGGTCAGCTATGTTGGCGACCAGATCAAAAGAACAGGATAGAGCCCTGGATTGAGGGTTTCAATATTCACATTTTAGTCTGGAGAGGGGTGGAAATGAAATTCACTCTCTATTTGAGGCTATTTGAGGCCAGTCCTACATCTATAGTCTCTGTCTCTCAGCCTGGCCAACCTCACAGGACCGTTGTTTGCAGAAAAAAAAGAAATGGAAGGGGTGGTAGATGAAGACAAGGAATAAATAAAAGAGTGTGGTTTGCTGGAGATGAAGAATGGCTTGTAAATTTTAGAGACAAGCAGAAAGAAATACTCTTACCAGACATGTAAACCGGTGGGCTTCACAAGGAAGTGTTTTGTTCAGCCAAAGTTAGGAAGAGCACGGCGGGAAAGGCTTTGCCGCGTCCTGGTGGGCCGGTTCCTGGATGCGCCTTTGGTTCCTCGGCTTTGTAGCGCTGGCGGGAGACGAGGTGACCGGAGGGTGTAAAGGAGCCAGCCACTTGTGAAGTGACACCAGATCAAGGATCTTGCATGGTTAGAAACTACGGTCGGTTGTCCAGGTAGCCCGCGAGGGCAGACAATGAAATAAGGCTAGGCTCTCCCGTGGGCCGACCATTGCTGGAGCCTCTCCTTTCTCAAGAAAACTCCAAAAGCACCGACTGCCCTGTTGATCCATGTTCAGCGAATCCACTCTAGCCACTTCCTGTCTCTGCCAGGAGCGTGTCTTTTGTAAAGCCAACAGCTCTTAATTGTCCTTACGAGAACAAACTATCCCCAAAGACTTTTCATCCCAGTATGGGGAGTTCCTGATCATTTATTATCTTCTCAGTAAAACAGAGCTGAGATTCTCCGGATACCTGCAACGGACGGTTTTTCCATTCATGTGGGGGCAATCGCCTGATGAGAAAGCAACAGTTTGCCATCTTGTCTTATCCTTTGTCGGTTTAAACGGCTCCATTGAGAGCTGTTGTCAGCTGGACAGCAGCCTCTGCCCGGAACCGGAGGCTTGTCCGAAGGTCTTTAGTTTCTCCTCTTGCGTTGCCAAATCTGTGATGGCCTCGGTGGGTGTCTGAAGGCAAGGCTTCTTCGAAAACTTGGTGCATCTTAAATCTTATTGCTTCCAACTCCCTCCCTTTTTTAATTAGCTAAAAGCTCTCTTGGCCGCTTCCCTTTCTCCTGCAGTTCAAAGCCAGGCCCTGCTTAAATTTCGCTGACGTTCTCTAGCCTCTCTCGGCGACTCCTGGTTAGCGTTGCGCTTCACTTTCATGAAACATTGGGGGGGGGGGCCTGCTGAGCCTGTGGAGCGGAAAGAACGATCATGTTGGCCTATCCGCTCGTGGGCAAAACACCCCCTGGACATTTAACGGCCTGTTCTACCAGAACGCTGTCAACTTCTCCCGTCTTCCAGCGTGGAATAGAACTTCCTCCCATCCGGAGGGTCTAACCCGTCGACCTTTGTGGGACACCCCTGTCTCGATATCCGGGCGAAGGAGGGTGCTCCTTTTGGCAGAGCGATCTTGACATCCTTTCCGCCGTGACGTCCCCCAACGGTGTGCCTTCACAGAGGCCTCGAAGAAGAGGAAAGAGAGATTTACCTACCTGTAACCCTGGTTCTTCGAGGGGTCCTCTGTGAATCCACGCCTCCCGCCCGTCCTCCCCCCTCTGCCCATCACATTGTCCTTGATCTAAGGCCTTGGACCCCAGGGGACTCTTACAGGAACTGAAGGGACCTTTGGAGGGTCGAGCATGCCCTCCACGGGGGAAGTTCCTACGAATCACATGTCTTTAAGCTCTAGAAACTTCCGAGACGTCCTGCACCATGGCCTCTGTGAATGCAGACCATTGGGTTGTTCTGTGCCTGCACAGGAAGTCCTGTCACTTCTTTCTTATTGCTGAGAATGTAATCTCAGTGAACACAAGAGGAGGAATACAACACAGTCCACGTGCCGGCTTGTACATGGTCCCTTGTGTGGCGGGGGTGGTGGTGGTGGATATAAGAGCTGATGAGAGAAAAAGTGTATATTTTGCACCAGCAGCTGCTGGTTTGTATCATTCCACGTATGTGTTTTGCAAAGTACAAAGTAATTTGTTTAGATTACTGTTGTGAAACCGGATAAGGAAGAGTTACTTTATAAACAATTGTATTAAGTTTGCAGGGTTTTCTACTGTAATTACAAGAGATTGCTTTTCAAAAAGCCGACGAGGGTTAAACCTTTATTTACTGGTCAGGAATACGTTGTTTCCTGAGCGTGTTATCTCTCTTTCGCCTGGTTCCCAGAGCAAGCCAATGGCCATACAGTATTTATTGCATTTTTATTTCTTTTCTCTGTTCGGTGCCAAAGTCGGGACAGGAAAGTTTGCTTTCCTAGGAGGGGTGGATAGAACTGTTCCTTTGGAAATGATTTTTTTTTTTAAAAAGTGTTTGGCTCTGAAGGCAGGTGGAGAGGTTGAGCAACGCCTATTACTGTATTCCGGCTCCTTGCACAGAATGAGTCAGGTCGAAACCGAAATAAATCACTGGAACAGGGAAATGGCTCGGATCCCATTTCCAAGTGAACCAGGAAGTTCTTCTCCAGGTAGTTCTGGAGGCAACACACGCTTGATCCCCCTGAGGGTGTGGGGTGGGGGACAAGATCAGTTCTCCTGCCCCCTCCGAAAAGAAAACCACACCCTGCTTCTGTGGGCCATCAAAACCTAGCTTTGTGTGTCCTCTGAATCGAGCGACTTCCCAGTTCCTAGAAGGGGCCATTTGGGGCCTTGAGGGAAGCTTCAGGAGGACTGCAAGAGGGAGATCAGAAGACATCAGAGCATGGCCTTGTGTGTGTGTGTGTGTGTTGCAATTTGTGAATTTGGAGTGACTCCTTTGGGGCGAGGGACAGAATAATCGGAGGGTCCCGCCTTCTAAACCTCCAGAAAAAGAAAAGAAAAAAACACGAGATTTTTGCCTTGAGTCACCCACCTGTCTTAACCAACGCCCACCGAAATCCTGCACCTCCTCAACATTAATGGGAATATAGGAGGTTTTTCCCCCTGCCCCCCCCACCTTCTTTAATTCCCACAACCAGATGTCTGTGGTTTTGGAAACAGATGGTGCTAACATTTGCTGTCAAGCTGGGGGGGGGGATGCTATTTTAGAGTCTGGTGGTTACCATTCCAGTTTGCCTTTAATCTGTTTCTAGTATCAGATTTAGTGATGATGATGATGTGCCGTTGGGTCGATTTACGTCCTAATGGTGGCCCTTCAAGGGTTTTCTCAGTCGACTCAGAAGTGACTGTTTCCCGCCTCCTCCTCCTGGGGGCACCATGCCCCCCCCATGCGGCTGGCTCTGAGGCCACCCGGGTGGCAAGCCAAGGAAACCCATCAGCCACCCTCGCGCTGTGTGGTCTCAGCTGCCTCCTCTCTCGGGAGGCGTAGTGGTGGTAATTCAGATTCTTTTATCTGACAGAAGGAGATAATTAATAGCGTCTCTGAATGTGCCACATGCAAACAGTGACAGGATTTCCTCTTCTCTGAGAAATCATGACTTTATTTATTTAGTTATTTGAGCATTCGTTTTAAAATTCTGCCCCTCTCTCTCCCTGACAGTCGATGCTGCTCTTTTCCCTCATAACAGGATCCCCGCGGGCTAGGTCAGCTTGAGAGGGAAGGGCTGGCTCAAGATGAGTTTCACGAATTTGCGGAGACTCGAACTCAGATCTCCCAAGTTTCAGCCGGATTCTTCGTCCTAAGCAAGGCCGGGCTCAGTTTTGTATATATGAAATAAATCACATTTCTGGTTATCTGTGCTCTGGGGGGAAAATATGTCTTTGCTGAGGAGTGGAATCTTAGAAGGGTGGAATTCTTGAGAGTTACAAATGGGGACATGTTGGTAATTTATCTCTTTTTCTTTTATCGTATCAGAAAGGGTCTGTTTGCCAGCCAGGGCCGGCCTTCAAATTGAGCGAAGCAAAGCTGCCAAGGTTCTCCAGCCTTGCCTTGCTAAGCGTTCTAGCGGCCCTTCCTGTCGCATCAAAGAACCGAACTGGCAAAAGATTTTCTGCAGCTGATGGAGGCCGTGGTGGCTGTGGATGATAGGAGCTGTAGTCCAAAATCCTCTGGAATGTGCCCAGTTGGGACCAGCTGCTCCAAACCCAGTTTTGACCCTGGGGGGGGGAACCTTGCTTTTATCTCCAGTTGTTGATCGGATAGAAGAACAGGGATCTTTTTCTGGGCACCTCCTCGGGAGGTGGGTGGGATTTGAGAAGCACCCCCGTCTTCTCCATTAGGTGATTCAGCTGCAGGGTTTCAGGTGGAGGTCTTTGTCAGGCCCGGCCTCAACGCCACCGAACCCTGTGGGCCTCCTCTGTGAGTAGAAATGTGTAGGATGCCTGTAAGTGGCGACCCGCACGCCTGTCTTAGCAAAACGGTGTGGATTTTGGTCGGAAGAGGCTTCCTTGTGGTCAGTTCCAAGACGACCAGAGAGGTGGTAGCAGAGCGTGGGTAGCAGTTTTGTCTCCCCGTTCAGGAAAGGAAGTGATGTGCCGGATTGTGCGTTGTAGATTTTATCTTGTCGAGAAAAGCCACCCTGACCATTTCCTGAGCTTGCTTGCTCCCTTCCAATCCAGCCTGTGTTTCAGTTAGCTTGCCGTTTGAGTGTAGGGGAAAATAAAGCAGAACCTGGACTTGAGAGAAGTGGAGAAGGGCCAGGATCCTGGGGAACAAACCATTGGGGGGGGGGAGGGAGAGAAAGATTGAGAGAGAGAGAGAACCACTTCTTTGCCATAGGCTCCCTCTCTGGCTTCTGAGCAGCTTCCGGCTGGCCTCTCTCTGAAGCAGGAAACGGGGTTGTTCACAGCCGTTGATGCAGGAAGATAGAGGTGGGTTGTTTTGGGGTACATTCTTCAATCACACCTTCCTCTCCCCCCCCCCCACTGCCAAAGGAAAAAGTTGGGCAAACTTGACTTCATAAAAATCGAAGCAGCAGGTCTCTAAGCATCTTAAGCTGATTGGGGGGTGGGGGTGGGAGAGAAATACAGATCCCATAATCCCCCTAGCAGCCTCGCCTCCTGATTTTACGGCGTATTCATTCTATACAAGACGATCATTAAAGTATCTGGAGAGACTTGCATGCTTTTAAAAGCCTGTTTCCAATGACATGTTTTTATTTTGGAGGAGGGGCTTATGATGATGATGATGTCCGATCATGGTTATGTCCTGAGATTCCGCCATGTACTCCTTTCTCTTCCCACTCGCTCTCTCTTTTTTAAAAAAAAGCCATATTTTTTTTCCTAAAGAGGGACGAGAAGTATAGCTTTTGAGGTGTTGTTCCACTTCATCCCTTATCCTCCCTTTAATTTGGCTGATGGAGTTTGTAGTCCCACAAGATCTGAAGGGCCACAGACTCCCTACCCCTTCCTAGATAAATTAAAACGTTCCCTCTTGTTTCCTGAAAGAAAAGGAGCAGTTGTTTTCAAAGGAAAATATGGAATATTTAGTGGAGATTTCTCCTAACTTTTGGGAACCTTGTTAATTTTTTTAAATCCTAATTCCGACATCTAGAGTTGCATCTGGGAGATCCTGGCAACTGTGGACCCCGGAAGGAATGGTTGCCAGCCTTGTGCAAGGCCGCCGTGCCCCAAACGCCGCGCCGCCTTGCCTCCTGCAGGGTGCGGAAGGCCTTCCCCAGGCCAGGAAACTGGGCTTCCCTCTTGCTTCCGGGAATGCTCTCCGCTTCGGCCCCGTGCAACGCTCGCTGGCAGTGGGGCCCGTGGGGTTGGGTGGGGCCCTCCGGTTTAGGGCAGAGACCGGCGATTGTAGAGGGAAATACATCCGGTTTGACTTCAACCAGATTATGGGCTTAGCCACGGAGGAGATTGTCCACTGGAACTGAGTTCAGCCGCCACAGACATGACGAGAGACGAACTCCGATTGATTGATTGATTGATTGTATTTTTACCACACCTCTCTGGCCAGACGACCACTCGAGGTGGCTCCTGATGGTCTCTATCCCGCGGCCTTCAAACATTGGCCCTCCTCCTGAATTGCAATCAGACTGACCAGTCAGTGGGGTTGTATTAAAGCTCAGGAAAACAGAAAGGTGGGCATGAGATGGACAGACTCCCCTGGGGGGGGGGGAGGAGGCGCCTCCATGCGGGGGGGGGCTTGCTGGAAACCCCTCTCCGGCTCAGGGACGGATCCAGGCTGCGCCCTGAGGTTTCCAAGGGGAGGGCGACCCCCTCCAGCCCTGATCCCTGGGCTGACCCAGGGCACGCCCTCTCTCCCCCTCCCTCTGGTCTGGACAGCTCCCGGGGGGGGGGGGAAGGGGGAGGGACAATGGAATGGGCAGAGTTACCTCCAGCAGGTTCCTCCTGAGCCCCCCCCCCCCAAAAAATAAACTTTGGTTTCCATGCCAGTTCTGGGGGTCAGGACAGATGGAAATCAAATAAAAATATTTTTTTTAACTAGGCCACAGATTTCCTATGATGAAGAAACATTTTGTCTTCTCGTTCCTTTCATGAAGATGATTATTTCCCTGTGAGTTCCCTTTGTTTTTTATTCCTTTTTAAAATATGGTTTTATTTTTATGGTGTTGATGCCTTATTTGGTGCTTGATTTAAAACATCAAGTCCATTTCTGGAATCAGTGGAAATCAGTCCAATGTGGAGACTCCCGGCCTTTCTCTCACACCCCCCCCCCCGGGGTGCGTCTGCAGAGTCCGAGCAAGACCCGGGGTCTCCTTCAGCCTGACCCACCTCGATGGAAAACACGAGCGTTGCAAGGGTGGCCACAGCCAAGGAGCCTTGACTCGAGACCTGCCGGTTCTGAACCTCTGGACTCCGGTGGACTCTGAGGTTTGCACTCTGTACATGATCCAGAAAAGAGAGACCCCCCCCAAAGCCACACAGATCTGCATCTTCATAAACATAGATCACAAGAAAGATTTTTATTGAAATACATCAGTGGTTAATGTATGATTACTGTGGGAAAGTAATAATAATAATAATAATAATAATAATAATAATAATAATAATAATAATAATAATAATAATAATAATAATAATAATAATAATAATACGATATGGATTTGGTCCAATCTTTGGTGTCATTTTTGTCGCCCCTGCAAGGGAACCTCACCCAGCGTGCAGGCAGGGGAAGGGGTCGTCTCCAGCAGGGACTGAATAGGCACCAGGAGCCCCTCCTTGATGTGCAGCCCTGATGGAGATTCTGGCACATCCACAGGGGAGCAGCAGAGACAGCAGGCGATGGATCTCCTTTTCTTTTCCACCCGCACTCCCTGCTTCCGGGGGCATCCTGCTGGAGTCTCTATTGTGGAGGGCTCTCCAACCACAGTTCTCGGAAACCTGCTGGAACGTTTTCTCATGCCTGCAAAGAACGATGGCAAGGTTTGTTCTCAGTCAAGCCGAGGGAATTTCAGAGAGAGAGGGAGCCCTGGGAGGAGCCTGTCAGCTGAAGGCCCGTCTGTTTGGGACCACGAAAGGTTTGGGTGAGAGAATCAGCCAGTTTCCAAAGAGAGGAGGAGGAGGAGGAGGAGGAAAAGACGATGGCTTGACCGACGGTGTTCCTGTTGCAGACGACCAAGAGATGGGACGGCACTGAAGGCGTGGAGAGAGTAGGCAGAGCTCAGAAGGAGACAGGGACTGAAATTTGGCAAATAGCGAGGATGGGAAAGCAGTGCAGAGACTCGAGGCTGCCCCGTGAGCTTGGGCTCTTTAGTGTGTTCCTGGTGCCGACGGAGGATGCTAGCAGAAGGCAGAAGATGAAAACCTGCACTTCGTCTTCTCCCTCCAGGGCCACTGGGGCCAAGGCACAGGTCTCCATTGAGGCTGGTTGAGGGAATGTCTGTCTCTGAAGGGCGCTGTCTCCCTCTCTCACCCTCGAGCAGGACACGCTCGGTGCTTCTTTTGCAGGTCTCTGGCCTTCCTCGATGCTTGAAAGCCGCCTGCCTTGACTCGAACGTGTCCAAGAACCAGAGGGCGGCTGCTCTAGAGAAGGTGAGCCAGCTGATGGAGAGACCGAAGTTGTCTTCCTGCCGTAGGACGAAGGCCGTTCTGTTTTCGGTGCTCTGTCTAGGCTCCAGCTTGGAGCTGAGCGAGAGAGCAAGAGAGCGGCTTTGAGTTCCCGCTGCAGAGGTGAGAGGCGATGGAGGGATTTCCTGATTCCTCTCTCAGTCTCTGGATGCCGACCCCACAGCAGCATCTCTTGTCATATTCTGTGCATGGATTACAGGGGATTGACTATCCGAATCGGTGGTTCAGAGATGGATATAATAAACGACAAAAGTGGGAGGGACCTTACAGAAGCAGAAGACATCAAGAAGAGGCGGCAAGAATACGCAGAGGATTTCTATCAGAAAGATCTGGATGTCTCGGACAACCCAGACAGTGTAGTTGCTGACCTTGAGCCAGACATCCTGGAGAGTGAAGTCAAGTGGGCGTTAGAAAGGGTGGCTAACAACAAGGCCAGTGGAGGTGATGGCATTGCCAAAGAATGCTCCAACTACTGTACGTTGCACTCATTTCACACGCTAGCAAGGTTATACTCAAAATCCTCCAAGGTAGGCTACAACAGTATGTGGACCGAGAACTCCCAGAAGTGCAAGCTGGATTTCGAAGGGGCAGAGGAGCTAGAGACCAAATTGCTAACATGCGCTGGATTATGGAGAAAGCCAGAAAAAAGTTACAGAAAAACATCTACTTCTGCTTCATTGACTAAGCAAAAGCCTTTGACTGTGTGGACGAAAGCAAACTATGGCAAGTTCTTAAAGAAATGGGAGTGCCTGACCACCTTATCTATCTACTGAGAAACCTATATGTGGGACAGGAAGCAACAGTTAGAACTGAATATGGAACAACGGATTGCTCCAAAATTGGGAAAAGAGTACGACAAGGCTGTATATTGTCCCCCTGCTCCTTTAACTTATACGCAGAATACATCATGCGAAAGGCCGGACTGGAGGAATCCCAAGCCGGAATTAAGACTGCCGGAAGAAATATCAACAACCTCCAATATGCAGATGATACCAGTATGATGGCAGAAAGGGAGGAGGAATTAAATGAGGGTGAAAGAGGAGAGTGCAAAAAACGGTCTGAAGCTCAACATAAAAAAAAAAAACCCAAGATCATGGCCACTGGCCCCATCACCTCCTGACAAATAGAAGGGGAAGATATGGAGGCAGTGAGAGATTTTACAGTAGTACCTTGACTTACGAAATTAACCCGTATTGGAATGGTGGCCATAAGTCAAAATTTTCGCAAGTCGAAGCACCATTTCCCATAGGAATGCATTGAAAACCGATTAATCCATTCTGGCCAAAGAAAAAAAAAATACCCCCCCCCCCAAATAAAAATAAAACACTGCAGGCCCCTGGGCCTGCAAAAAGCCGAAACAAATCCAAAAATAAACATTGGAGCAAGTCCCACACTAGTACTGCAAAATAAAATAATCAAAAAACAAAACAACACAGAAACATACACCCCAGCCCAAACCTACCTGCCAAAATCCACCCAGAACAACTTTTTTTAAAGAAAAAAAAAAGCAGCAGCGATCGCGGCAGCGGGGGACCCCCAGGAAGCTGAGCTCAGACGGGATGGTCCAGCGGCTCGCCTCCCGGCGATGGCGTCAGCAGCGGTGGAAGCCAGGGAGGCTGAGCCTCCCTTTTCCTAACCGTTGGGGCAAAAGAGCTCCTAAGAAGCAGCCTCTTCGCCACCAATGGTTTGAATTTCCTGCCCTTGACCTACGAATGTCCCTACTTACAGACATTTTGACCTACGGACTGCTCCAGCTGGAAAAATTTACATGTACTTGCAGCCGGAGCTGTCTGTAGGTCAATATGTCCGTAAGTAGGGACGTTCGTAGGTTGAACTACCACTGTACTTTCTTGGGCTCCATGATCACTGCAGATGGTGACAAAATTAAAAGACGCCTGCTTCTTGGGAGGAAAGTAATGACAAACCTTGACAGCATCTTAAAAAGCAGAGACATCACCTTGCCGACAAAAGTCCGCATAGTCAAAGCTATGGCTTTTCCTGTGGTGATGCATGGAATTGAGAGCTGGACCATAAAGAAAGCTGACCACTGAAGAATTGATGGTTTTTGACATATGATGCTGGAGGAGACTCTTGAGAGTCCCCTGGATTGCAAGGAGAACAAACCTATCCATTTGGAAGGAAATCAACCCTGAGTGCTCACTGGAAAGACAGATGCTGAAGCTAAGGCTCCAGTACTTTGGCCATCTCATGAGAAGAGAAGACACCCTGGAAAAGACCCTGATGCTGAGAAAGTATTGTAGCCTCAGCTTCAGGATCTGTCCTTCCAGTGAGCACTCAGGGTTGATTTCCTTCAGAATTGATAAGTTTGTTCTCCTTCCAATCCAGGGGGCTCTCAAGAGTCTCCTCCAGCACCACAATTCAAAAGCATCAATTCTTTGATGGTCAGCCTTCTTTATGGTCCGGCTCTCACTTCCATACATCACTACTGGGAAAACGATAGCTTTGACTATGTGGACCTTTGTCGGCAACGTGATGTATCTGCTTTTTAAGATGCTGTCGAGGTTTGTCGTCTTTTAACAAAATTAAAAGACGCCCCTAGCAGGCGTCTTTTAATTTCGTGGCTGCTGTCCCCATCTGCAGTGATCATGGAGCCCAAGAAAGTAAAATCTGTCACTGCCTCCATATCTTCCCCTTCTATTTGCCAGGAGGTGATGGGGCCAGTGGCCATGATCTTAGTTTTTTTTTTTATGTTGAGCTTCAGACCGTTTTTTGCACTCTCCTCTTTCACCTCATTTAATTCCTCCTCCCTTTCTGCCATCAGAGTGGTATCATCTGCATATCGGAGGTTGTTGATATTTCTTCCGGCAATCTTAATTCCAGTTTGGGATTCCTCCAGTCCAGCCTTCCGCATGATGTAGTCTGCATATAGGTTAAATAAGCCGGGGGACAATATACAGCCTTGTCATACTCCTTTCCCAATTTTGAACCAATCAGTTGTTCCATATTCAGTTCTAACTGTTGCTTCCTGTCCCACATACTGAGATAGATAAGGTGATCAGGCACTCCCATTTCTTTAAGAACTTGCCATAGTTTGCTTTCGTCCACAAAGTCAAAGGCTTTTGCTAATCAATGAAGCAGAAGTAGATGTTTTTTTGGAACTTTTTTCTGGCGTTCTCCATAATGCTGTGCATGTTAGAAATTTGGTCTCTAGTTCCTCTGCCCCTTCGAAATCCAGTTTGTACTCCTGGCGGTTCTCAGTCCACATACTGCTGAAGCCTACCTTGGAGGATTTTGAGCACAACCTTGCTAGTGTGTGAAATGAGTGCAATTGTACAGTAGTTGGAGCATTCTTTGGCACTGCCCTTCTTCGGGATTGGGATGTAGACTGATCTTTCCAATCCTCTGGCCACTGTTGGGTTTTCCATACTTGCTGGCATATTGAATGTAGCACCTTAACAGCATCATCTTTCAAGATTTTAAGTAGTTCAACTGGAATGCCATCACCTCCACTGGCCTTGTTGTTAGCCAGGCTTTCTAAGGCCCACTTGACTTCACTCTCCAGGATGTCTGGCTCAAGGTCAGCAACCACACTATCTGGGTTGTACAGGTTATCCAGATCTTTCTGATATAATTCCTCTGCATATTCTTGCTGCCTCTTCTTGATCTCTTCTGCTTCTGTGAGGTCCTTCCCATTTTTGGCCCAATCTTCTGGCTAATATTTGTCACCCTGGGAAGGGAACCTCACCCGATGTGCACACAGGGATCCTCTCCAACATGGACTGAATGGGCAACAAGAGGGCCTCCTGGTATGCCGCCGTGATGATTTTCGGGCACACATACAGATGCTGCAGGTACATTTGGGGGAGGCCCCGCCGTCGGTCTCCATGGGGGAGTACTCCTCGTCGGTCCATGGGGGAGTACTCCTCGTTGATCTCCATGGGGGAGTACTCCTCGTTGATCTCCATGGGGGAGTACTCCTCGTCAATGTCCATGGGGGAGTACTCCTCATCGATCTCCATGGGGGAGTACTCCTCGTCGATGTCCATGGGGGAGTACTCCTCGTCGATGTCCATGGGGGAGTACTCATCAATGTCCATGGGGGAGTACTCCTCGTCGATATCCATGGGGGAGTACTCCTCGTCAATGTCCATGGGGGAGGCCTCGCCATCAATCTCCATGGGGGAGTACTCCTCGTCAATGTCCATGGGGGAGGCCTCGCCGTCAATCTCCATGGGGGAGTACTCCTCATCAATGTCCATGGGGGAGTACTCCACGTCGATCTCCATGGGGGAGTACTCCTCGTTGATCTCCATGGGGGAGTACTCCACGTCGATGTCCATGGGGGAGTACTCCTCGTCGGTCCATGGGGGAGTACTCCTCGTTGATCTCCATGGGGGAGTACTCCTCGTTGATCTCCATGGGGGAGTACTCCTCGTCAATGTCCATGGGGGAGTACTCCTCATCGATCTCCATGGGGGAGTACTCCTCGTCGATGTCCATGGGGGAGTACTCCTCGTCGATGTCCATGGGGGAGTACTCATCAATGTCCATGGGGGAGTACTCCTCGTCGATATCCATGGGGGAGTACTCCTCGTCAATGTCCATGGGGGAGGCCTCGCCATCAATCTCCATGGGGGAGTACTCCTCGTCAATGTCCATGGGGGAGGCCTCGCCGTCAATCTCCATGGGGGAGTACTCCTCGTCAGTCTCCATGGGGGAGTACTCCTCGTCAATGTCCATGGGGGAGTACTCCTCGTTGATCTCCATGGGGGAGTACTCCACGTCGATGTCCATGGGGGAGTACTCCTCGTTGATCTCCATGGGGGAGTACTCCTCGTCGATGTCCATGGGGGAGTACTCGTTGGTCTCCATGGGGGAGTACTCCTCGTCGATGTCCATGGGGGAGTACTCCTCGTCGATGTCCATGGGGGAGTACTCCTCGTCGATATCCATGGGGGAGTACTCCTCATCGATGTCCATGGGGGAGTACTCCTCATCGATGTCCATGGGGGAGTACTCCTTGTCGATGTCCATGGGGGAGTACTCGTTGGTCTCCATGGGGGAGTACTCCTCGTCGATGTCCATGGGGGAGTACTCCTCGTCGATGTCCATGGGGGAGTACTCCTTGTCGATGTCCATGGGGGAGTACTCCTCGTCGATATCCATGGGGGAGTACTCCTCATCAATGTCCATGGGGGAGTACTCCTCGTCGATGTCCATGGGGGAGTACTCCTCGTCGATATCCATGGGGGAGTACTCCTCGTCGATATCCATGGGGGAGTACTCCTCGTCGATATCCATGGGGGAGTACTCCTCGTCGATATCCATGGGGGAGTACTCCTCGTCAATGTCCATGGGGGAGTACTCCTCATCGATCTCCATGGGGGAGTACTCCTCGTCGATGTCCATGGGGGAGTACTCCTCGTCGATCTCCATGGGGGAGTACTCCTCGTCGATGTCCATGGGGGAGTACTCCTCGTCGATGTCCATGGGGGAGTACTCCTCGTCGATGTCCATGGCGGAGTACTCCTCGTCAATGTCCATGGGGGAGGCCTCGCCGTCAATCTCCATGGGGGAGTACTCCTCATCGATGTCCATGGGGGAGTACTCCTCGTCAATGTCCATGGGGGAGGCCTCGCTGTCAATGTCCATGGGGGAGGCCTCGCCGTCAATCTCCATGGGGGAGTACTCCTCATCAATGTCCATGGGGGAGTACTCGCCGTCAATCTCCATGGGGGAGTACTCCTCGTCAGTCTCCATGGGGGAGTACTCCTCGTCGATCTCCATGGGGGAGTACTCCGCGTCGATGTCCATGGGGGAGTACTCCTCGTCGATGTCCATGGGGGAGTACTCATCGATGTCCATGGGGGAGTACTCCTCGTTGATCTCCATGGGGGAGTACTCCTCGTCGATGTCCATGGGGGAGTACTCCTCGTCGATGTCCATGGGGGAGTACTCCTCGTCGATCTCCATGGGGGAGTACTCCTCGTCGATGTCCATGGGGGAGTACTCCTCGTCAATGTCCATGGGGGAGTACTCCTCGTCGATGTCCATGGGGGAGTACTCCTCGTCAATGTCCATGGGGGAGGCCTCGCCGTCAATGTCCATGGGGGAGGCCTCGCCGTCAATCTCCATGGGGGAGTACTCCTCGTCAGTGTCCATGGGCGAGTACTCCTCGTCGATGTCCATGGCGGAGTACTCCTCGTCGATGTCCATGGGGGAGTACTCCTCGTCGATCTCCATGGGGGAGTACTCCTCGTCAATGTCCATGGGGGAGTACTCCTCGTCGATGTCCATGGCGGAGTACTCCTCGTCGATGTCCATGGGGGAGTACTCCTCGTCGATCTCCATGGGGGAGTACTCCTCGTCGATGTCCATGGGGGAGTACTCCTCGTCGATGTCCATGGGGGAGTACTCCTCGTCGATCTCCATGGGGGAGTACTCCTCGTCGATGTCCATGGGGGAGTACTCCTCGTCAATGTCCATGGGGGAGTACTCCTCATCGATCTCCATGGGGGAGTACTCCTCGTCGATGTCCATGGGGGAGTACTCCTCGTCGATGTCCATGGGGGAGGCCTCGCCGTCAATCTCCATGGGGGAGTACTCCTCGTCGGTCTCCATGGGGGAGTACTCCTCGTCGGTCTCCATGGGGGAGTACTCCTCGTCGATGTCCATGGGGGAGGCCTCGCCGTCAATCTCCATGGGGGAGTACTCCTCGTCGATCTCCATGGGGGAGTACTCCTCGTCGATGTCCATGGGGGAGGCCTCGCCATCGATGTCCATGGGGGTGTCCCTGCCGTCAATCTCCATGGGGGCATCCCTGCCGTCAATGTCCATGGGGGCGTCCCTGCCGTCAATGTCCATGGGGGCATCCCTGCCATCAATGTCCATGGAGGTGTCCCCGCCGTTGATCTCCATGGGGGTGGCCTTGCCTTCGGTCTCCATGGGGGCGGCCTTGCCGTCGGTCTCCATGGGGGTATCCCCGCCGTTGATCTCCATGGAGGCGGCCTCCTCTTCCTTTTCCCACTTCTCTTTCTCATCCTGAGCAGTCAGGACCTGCGGGGACCTCTGAAGCCTTATTCCGTGTTCCAGATCTTCTCTGGGAGTCGCTCCAAGAGGCAGAAGGCCCCCCAAGGGTTGAGAAACCCATCTGGGAAGCCCCCGCCTGGGCTGGGCTGTTCTCCTCCTCCCGTGAGCTTCAAGGTCCTCTTTTCTGGGGAGGTTCAGGAATGGGAGACGCCATTGCTGGATGGGGCTGGAGAGACGTGCCCTCTGTTCTTTCCCCCCAGTCCTTGTTCCCTCAGGCCCTTGCCCCTTTGCTGGTCTTTGCTCGTACACCTGGGACCAGAAAGAGAAAATGAAGAGAAAGGTCCGGCATGAATGAGAGTAAAGAGTAACTAGTTCTGCTTCGTGGCCTCTGTGAATTCACACATAAGGGTTTAGTCTGCGCCTGCGCTCACGTTCTCGGAGAATTCTAGAGCTAAAAGTAACCATTTCATGGGATGATTCCCCCATGAGGCGCCCATGCTCTTCCCACCCAAGATTCCCCTCAGTTCCTTTTTTCCGCCATGCTGGAAAGTTCTACAGAGAACCAGAGCTATTTCTACATAGTTTTTCCCTTAACTTATTGATCACCTCCCTCTCAATCGGATACTTTCCCTTCTCAATTATCTAATCTACGATCCCCCGTGAGTTATTTTCGTTTTCCTTTGCCAGCCGTTTGGCTTGCCCCCACCACACACACACACACGTGTCAACTCATTTACTTCTTTCTCCTTTCCCGCCTTTTTTTCGGCCTCCTCTTTTTGACTCTCGGGCACCTTAATGATTTTCTGCCTGAGTAAGCTACATCTTACCCAGATACGTGCAGCCAGTTCGTTAGCCCTGCACACACACCTCCCTTTCTTTCGGATCCTGTAATAGCTTAAGTTTTATTCTTGGTTTCTTAGTCTTCCATACAAATTTTGTTGTCAGGTGGTCCAATTCTTTGAAATATTTGAAATTTAGTAATATTGGTAGATTTTGAAAGAGGAATAAAAGTTTAGGCAAAATCATCATTTTTATCGTTGCAATTCTTCCCATCAATGACAGTTGTAGCTTCTTTCTTTCTTCCAGGTGTTTCTGAGTTTCCTTCTGTATTCTAAGATAGTTCTCTTTCATTAAGTTGCTGGGTTTTTTGGTGATGATGACTCCTAAATCATCCTAAATGATTTTTTGTACTTCTTCAAAATTATTTTCCTTCACCAGATTTCCTTCTTCTTTCTTTATGTTTTTAATCATAGCTTTTGTTTTTTGGTAATCGTTTTTGAGACCTGCCACTTGTCCATAATCTTCTATGATTCTCAATACTTCATCTAGGTCTTCATGAGGATTTTCAAGTATTATCACCAGATCGTCTGCATAAGTTTGTAACTTGAATTCTTCACCTCTAATTTTTAGTCCTTTAACTCTCATTAGCTCTTATCTGCCTATTTAGGATTTCCAAAGTTAGTATAAATAAAAGAGGGAATAGCGGACAACCCTGTCTTGTGCCTTGTTCATTCGATATGCTCTCCGTTAAATTCCTGTTGACCTTAATCATGGCTTCCTGCTTAGATTATATTGTTTTGATTATTTGTAGAAATTTCCCTTCCACTCCCATTTTCTTTAGTTGTAGCATCATAAATTCTCAATTGACATTATCGAAGGCTTTTTCTGCATTTAAAAAGATTAGCATCATCTGCTTTTCTGGATGTAATTCATAATATTCTCAAATGTCTATTATGGTCCTTATGTTTGATGACAATTTCCTTCTAGGGAGGAAACCTGTTTGGTCTGTATGTATTATTTCTCTCAATATTTCCTTTAATCTTGATGCCCAGATGGTTGTAAAGATCTTATAATCAATATTTAGAAGAGAGATTGGTCTGTAGTTCTTGATTTTATTCTTTTCGGTCCCCTCTTTATGTATTAACGTGATATGTGCCTCTTTCCATGAATTTGGTATCACCCCCTTAGACTCGATATCTTCAGTTAACTTCTTAAATTGAGGACTTAAGAGTTCTTCAAACACCTTATAATATTCAGCTGGAAGTCCATCTGGTCCAGGGGATTTCCCACTTTTCTGTTTTTTCCAAGCCTGTTGAATCTCCTCCAATGTAATTGATTTGTTTAATTTCTCCAGTTGTTGGGGGTTAAGCCTCCATTTTGGAGTTTTGTTCAAGTATTGGATTTGCTTCTCCTGCTCAACATCTCTTTCTTTTTCAATCTCTTTTTGTATGTAGATTTCCTTCTCTTGCTTATTCAGTATTCCCGTCATTCTTGTTTTTTCTCTTTTTTTATTCTATATGCTAACCATCTTCCTGGTTTATTTGCATTTTCGAAGAAGTTCTGTCTCGCCAATTTTATTTTTTTTCTCCGTCCCTTCTTGTTCTAACAGATTAATTTTATGCTGTAAGATAGCTATTTTGTTCAATAAATTCTTGTTAGTTGGGGACTTCTTTAGTTCCGTTTCCTCCTTTTTTAAGGACATTATTAAGGTATGGTATTGTTTATTCCTCTCCTTCTTCCTTTGTATATTACATTCTATTGCCCAAGCACGAAAAAAATGCTTTCACAGCGTCCCATATCACTGTCATCTCTGTGTCCTGGGGTTTGTTCGTCTGGAAGAAGAAATTTAATTCCTTTCTAATTTTATCCAATAATGGTTTTTCTCTCAGTAGGTAACTGTTCAGCTTCCATGAGCCTCTTCTTGCTATCTGTCCTAAGTTCAGCCATATTGGATTGTGGTCTGAGTATGTGTTTTGTTCACTTGGTAGATGAATTCCGCTGAGATCCAGCAGTTATCTATTCTTGACCAGGAGTCGTGTCTATTTGAATAGAATGTGTAGTCTTTTCTTTTTCGATATCTGGTTCTCCTTATGTCTATTAGACTTGATTCTTCTGCCATTTCCAGAAATACTTTGGGTATCACATTCCTTCTTCTTTTCCTCTCATTTCCATTTCCCATGGATGTATCCTTTTCTTTATTCACTATTGCATTAAAATTACCCATGATGCATATTTTCTCTTCTGCCTTCGGAATTAATTCCTCAGCTGAAGATAAAATTTATACTGGGTATTACCCCTACACCCAAAAATGGCAGGGCCTGTTGCCCCTGCACCCCAAAAATGGCATAAATCAATAAATCAAGAAATCAAGAAATCAAGAAATCAATAAATAAAGACCAGAAGTTTATTAAGGTGATGAATTGCATCACAAAGATGTTACCCCTACACCCAAAAATGGCAGGGCCTGTTGCCCCTGCACCCCAAAAATGGCATGAATGAATGAATGAATGAATGAATGAATGAATAAATAAATAAATAAATAAATGCCTTTCTATTTATACTTTAAAATGTTATATATCTGCTACTGTTGCCCATTAACCAGATGATTCTGGTCCAGTATAACTTTTGTCTCACTCTGTGGTCCCACATCTTCTCAGAGGACTCAGTGCCACCCGTCCTCCATGTCAACGCTTTGTTCCTCTATGGTCGATGGCTAATTCTAAATTCACTCACGTGCCCGCCATTCGAGCCCATTTTCTCTTCAAATGCAAAATTACTTACTTCAAACAGCCTTCCTAGGGGCTGTCATAACACGCGAAATAGCCGGATTGTGATCCGATCCACCTGTTACTCAATTTTCCTGATAAAGTAACTTCCTACTTTAATGTCTCGTTCCTAACCTATTCATGTTCATCTAGGCTTCATCTTACCATCATTCTTCAGATCACCATCATCTCCCCTAGAGCACATGCTCCACCATATTGATGTAAGACCCTCACCAGGGGAATCTTGGGTGGGAGGAGCATGGGTCCCTCATGGGGGAATCATCCTATAAAATTGTTACTTTTAGCTCTAGAATACTCCGGGAACGTCAGCGCAGGCGCAGACTAAACCCTTACGTGTACATTCACAGAGGTCCCCTCGAAGAACTATGGTTGCAGGTAAGCAACCTGTCTTTTTCCCGTTCTCTTTTTCTGGAGAACGGACACCAGACCCGCTTCCTGTCTCTATGCATTTTGCTTACTTATGGAAAGCAAACCCATAACAGTAAAGCCACAGCCTACCTTCGCCTGGGCGCTGGAAAGCTGGGGTGGCGTTTGACGGACCGCAAAGGGGCGCCTGGAGCATCTCTTGGTTGAGTTGCAGAGGTTTTGAACAAAAGTGAAACTCTGGAGGATCTTCAAGAGGAAAACAATCTGGTAACAGAATGTTACGACCAAGAGGAGAAGAGTCAAGAGGAGGTATCTGATGAAGGTCGCAAGGAGAGTAACCAGAAGCCTGCGCTGGGTCTGCTCCATCCTTGGATCAACACCGATCCCGGAGAGCAGGTGACCCACCAAATAGATGGTTGTAACCAAGATCATCATGGATTCCAAGGTGTTCCGAAAGAAAGTAAAACTCTGCAGGAGTTCCCAAACGAGAACAAACTGAACACATAATGTCATCAAAGTCATAAGAAGAAAAACGATGAGATAGCTGACTGCGGCTGCCAAGATTCTCCCGGAAGCAACCGGGACCTTGCGCCGGGTCTTCGCCATCACTGGATCACGACAGTTGACTGAGCGCCTGTCACTCACCAGATGGGTGGCTGCTGTCCTGGACCAGAGGTTTTATTAGGGTGATGAGCTGCATCACAACATGACCTCACAAAGAGGGGTCAGGGTCCTGTTGCCCCTGCATCCCAAAAATGGCAGGGCCTGTTGCCCCTGCACCCCAAAAAGGGCATAAATCAATAAATAAAGACCAGAAGTTTATTAAGGTGATGAATTGCATCACAAAGATGTTGCCCCTACACCCAAAAATGGCAGGGCCTGTTGCCCCTGCACTAATAAATAAATAAAGAAAGAAAGAAAGAAAGAAAGAAAGTTGGAAACAAGGACACAAGGCGACAGAAAAGCCCTTGTCTCTGCTTTGGAACCCTCGTTTCTCAAAATTCTTTGGACTCTTGCAATGGAATCCTGCCTGGGTCAGGCCAGGTTGTGAGAGACCCCGGTTGGGTGGTCTCCGAAAGAGGAGTCCAGGAAATGTTTGTAACCAAAATCACAGTAGAGACATATCTTTATTTTTTTCAAAAAAAAGTTATTTTAAATATTGGTAGTTGGCCTTCCTTTTGAAAAGGGCCGTTGGTGGCTTTCAAAAGTAAATGACTGTATGCTTTTGTGTGTGTGTGTGTGTGTGTGTTTGTGTTTGTGTGCATGTGGTCCCACTGGAGTTCACATAGTTTTGTCGGAAGTTCTTTTGCTATCAATAAAAATGGATACCAAAAACCAGCATCCATATTATGGGATACCTACCAAGTTTTTTGACTGTGCAGGGATCTCAACCCGTATCCTCCTCTTCCAAATGTAATATTCAAACCATTATACTCGACACTGGCTCGGTCAGAATGTACATAGCCAGAACATCTTGGCATGTATCCTGTTGCAAAGCTATATGGAGAACGCGGGGAAAACATTGACCCGCCGGGAGACTGCCGCTGAAAAGAAGTCCCTACTTCTGTTTCGAGGTCCATTCAGTCAGCTTCTCATTGCACACCCTCTGTGCCCATCCCAAAACCCCAAGGAGCGACTCTTTCATTCATCGCAAGTTAGTCAGACGTTGGGAGTTTGACTCTCCACTGGGCAGGGGCTGATAGGAGACGTTCCCCCCCCCCCGGGTATTTCAGACCCACCCCAAGGATCTCTGGAAGTCACTTCTCTGGAAGAAGCGAGCCCTTTCCCTTGCACCGGAGAGAGGCGTTTGGATTCTCCCGGAGAGGACCATCAAAGAGTCAGGCTGGCGGGGTATCCCCGGGCCCAAGTGTTGGAGGCAACTGTTGGCCCCTTACAGGCAGGAGGGCCAGACCACACAAAAAGAGACCACTTTAGCACTCTCAGGAACCCAAGCCGGGCTTTTCTGGACTGTACTTCTGAAGGGCAGATTTGCACAAAGGACGCCGCTCCGCCAAGGGAGAAGTGTCTTCTGGAAGGAACGGCAATAAGGCTGAGGACGAGAGGGGCCTCCTGCAAAGCAGAGAAGGAGCGGTGCGGTCCTCCTGCCAAGAAAAGGGAAGCCTCTTGCCAAAGGAGGGCACCCGAGGCTGAAAGCCAGGAGGATCAAGGTGTGGACAGTTCCAGAGGAAGCAACCCTGGGGACAGGCAGCTGAAAAAGCCACAGACCGTCAGTCAGAAGGCTGGACTCGCTGAAGAGATTTTTTTTTATTTTTCTTTTTATTTGGATAACTTGGGTTGGGGTTATGGGATTCAGAAGGTAAAAGGAAAGGGAAGAGGATTTGGGTTAGGGGGAGAGGAGAAACAAAAATATACTAACATCCATTCTATTCATATTGCAATATCAAGATTCACGCTCAACTGTTGCACTATTTTTTGCCTTCCATATTTTAGTTCACATTTAGATCCCCACCTCTCCCGGAAAAGTCAACAGCCTCTGCACCCATGGGTGTGTTTTTCTGCTTAGTGTTGACTCAGGGGGCAGGGAAAAAAAGAGATAATTGGTTGGAGCGATGATTAGGGCCGGGCTCCAGAGCAACGAAACAGCCGCCGCACCCTCTGGGTATTATATAGGGATGGTGTGTTTTTCTCAAGCGTGGGCCAGGTGGCTGAGAAGCAGCTCTCCGCAGGCGGATCCTTCCCTTAGCCAAGCCATAAGCCAGTCAGCAAGGCTGTAGCTCCCCCCTCCCCCGTAGTTCACCCTTAAGATCTTCGGCTCTTCCCCTTGCCACACGGTCCACACCGTGGCCCTGTGGGCTAGCTGGACCGGTTGAAAGGGAAGGAAAAAGGAGATGCCACCCAAGTTCCCCTTTTGCTCTGTTGGCAATGACACCGGTGCAGCTGGGGCCAAGGAGGTGGCAGAGATTACCAGAACTCCCTTTGGGGAGCAGGCAGAAATTCAAAGGGTAGAGTAGTCTCGGTCATCTCCACCTCCTGCCTGCCCAAAGGATGGCGTGGATCCCTTTTGATCACAAGGTGGCGCTGGGGGGCTCTCCAAAAAACGGGTGCTGGGATGGGGTGTTCAGAGGGATCCTAAAATTGGCAAGGTGTTTCTCTCTCTCTGTGTCCCTTTCATTCTCTCCGCAAATGATGAGGGTTTTGAGAAGGCCTGGCACAAAACAGGGGGGAGAGGAAAGGAGCCTTCCTTGATGATGGCGCTTGTTTTTCTTCTCCATCAGCTGTCTGTCTTCAGCCCGGGATGTTCTTCCCCGCTTGAAAAAAAATCTTCCTTTGCTCTTCTTACAACCAATGCAGGAAGGGACGGGGTTGTGAAAGCAGGCCGGCCAGCCTCTGAGCATGCACAGAGGGATTTTTGCTGCACTGTCCCCAACATCCTTGAGATCATGGCTGGCTTGGGTGTCACACACTTGAAACGAGCAGGGCAGTGGCTTGTCCTAAAATCAATTTCTGGGTTTCAAAATAAAAAGCTCTCACTGCATATAAAACAAGTCAAGGTGCCTCAGAATGGCTGGCTGTGGCCCTGAAGCTTTGTAAAGCACGGTGGGCCATTAAAAAAAATCCCCCCCATCTCAATGTGACTCTATTTTGTCTGCACTGCCTGGCAGCGGCTGCTTTCCACACCTGGGGGGGGGCAGTGTGGAAGGTGTGTGTCTTTCTCCAGTTCTGTCCAGAGAGAGAGGTGTCACAAATTCGAACCCAGGACCTCCTGTATACAGGCAAAGCACTCCCTTCACTGCGGCCTGGTGTTCTTTCAAGGTGATGTGTGTGGCTTTCCCTGCCCAGGTTCCCCCCCCCCCTTCCGTGCCACGACGCACCAGTGGGGTTGCCAGACCCGTCACCCGCGTGGGCACCTTGCACCGTCCTCGCCGCTGGGCGGTCTGGGTGGCCGTCCCTGGTTTGCGCTAAGCAAGGATCAGCGAGGCTTCGTTCGCTGATCCGAGCGAGGCCACTTGTTCTTTTCACTTGCACGTAATCCCGGGGCTAATTTTGGTGTGTTCTCTCCGCCGCTCATCCTCGGTTTCCCACCTTCTGTTCGTGACTCACCGCCTCCTTCCCTCGTGAGTCACGGGGGCCGGAGAACAAGGGAGTGAACGGGGAGGGGGCTGCGCACTGGGGTGGGGGAGAGAGAGCTAAGTGGGGGGGGTTGAGTTTTTGGCCCTGGGGGGATGAAATTAGTCAGCTGGGGGTTAGTGTATTCCCCCCCCCCCGGTCTTCCACCCTTTTCTGACAGCATCTGGCATGACAGGTCTGCGTGTCTTTTTGCCCGCTTCCTGGTTCCCTAAATTCTCATCGTGCAGGGTTTTTGGGTTCTGCGGTTTGAGATCCAAGATACTTGGAATTTTGATTTTAGGCAGGGAGCCGTGCATCCGAAAAAAACATGGCTCCCGTCCAGGAGATCATGTGCCGAATGAAGAAGCATGCGCCTTCTAAGTTGCCACAAACCTCTTGGTGGTTTTTATAGTAAGAAACGGTGCAGGGTGCCACGCACGAGACACATCGTGGTTGGTACTGCATTTACTATAATCTGTAGTCTTGAGATTTTTCACAATAGGTTTGTATTGAGATGACCTGGGAAGTTTGGTGGTTTGCTTGCTTGCTTACTCATTAATCTATCTATCTGTTTATCTGTTTGCCTAGTTGTTTCTCACGTCCCCTCCTGTTAGGATTTAATTAATTTGTCGGATTAAAACAGTTGCAAATCGGATTTGAAATATGAGCAGAAAACCCAGTGAGGACGATTGTGTTGCAAGCCGACGGGAAGAGGTTTTCGAGGGGGAAAAAAACCCACCCATTTAAATCCTAGATACTCCCAGGCCTTGCTTCACGAGAAGGGGCAGGGTGTGAGATCGTGATCACGATGACAACCGTAATAATAATACAACTTTGGGTTCAGTTTGGGAGTTTTATATAATTAAATTGAGTTGCTTAGCATCAGAGTAGCCTGAGTTGTGTGAACAATCCTTTAGGGTTCATTTGGGGGGGAAAGGAGCAAAAGTGTGGAAAGTCTCTTTTTTATTTTTAAGTAGAAATCCAAGAATGCCCAGCCAGCTGTGCTGGGGGGTTATGGGAGTTGTAGCTGACGAAGTATGTCTTCTCCCAGGCATCTTGCGCGCTTAGAACTCGAACTGCTGATGGCTTGAAGGGGGGGGGGACCCAGAAATATGTGTTTGGTTTGTTATTATGTGCAGTCAGAGACCCCTTGGATAAGCCATCTCCAGAATGTCGTGTCCGGTTCTTGCAAACGTAAGCCTGTGGCTTCCTTTAGAGAGTCTGTGCATCTCGTATTGGGTCTCCCTCTTTCCCTGCTTCCTTCCACCTTTCCCAGCGTGATGGTCTGCTTTTCCAGAGCCTCCTGCCTTCTTACGATGTGCCCAAAGCAGGACAGGTTCAGCGTCGAGAAGAGAGTTCAGGCTTGATTTGATCTCGGATCCCCCTTGTTCATCTGGCTGGCAGCCCAGAGTATGCGCCGAGCTCTCCTCCCGCCCCACCGTTCCGTCCTCAAAGTGGTGTTTGGTCGATGGGTGGTGTTGCCTGCGATGTCATCCGAGGGGGGCAAAGGAGTGGGTGGGAAGTCGAGAGGACGAGGCAGGGGGGAGGAAGGGTGGCCGCCTGCCGCGCCGCCACGATGCCCCCCAGGGACGGACCAGTCGGCAGCACTCAGCGAGGGCCGCCTCTCCGCTTGGCTGGCGCGCTGACATATTGGGGTTGATGTCCTCCGCGTTTCCTTTGGCTAAATGTTAAAACAAAGCAAGGAGAGGGCGGTGGGGGGGGAGCAGAAGGAAGAGGGAGGGAGGGAGGGTGCCCCCCACGTTCTCCTTCCTCGTGGCCTTGGCTTCTGCCTGCCTAGAGAAGAAAGAGAAGAACAATGAGGAGATGGAAGAACCCGTTCGTATTGCGGCACAGAGACCTTTTGCCTCTCTGTTCACGGCTCGGATCGGCAGCATCTTCCCACATTTTGAGGAAAGAATGAGTCCCCCCCCCCGACTGTGACCGACCATCAAGCCCTTTTTTGAATCTGGAGGGGCCAGAGTTTGAACCTGGAGCTTTTTGGTCTACCAAGCAGCAGCACTGCTATATTGTTTTTGGCAAAATAAGGTTCTAGTCCTCATGAACCCAAAGATAACTCTGTCACTGCAGGGTTTTAGGTGGGGAAGGGTCTTCCCCCATCCCCTCTTCCCCAGTCCCTTTCTAATCGGAGGTAAAACCTGGGGCTTTGTCTGTCCAGCACCAGTATTCTAGAATTTTGCAGAGAAAGATTCTAGTCCTCATGTTTTGGAACAAATCTTTGATTTTAAAGGTGTGGTTCCACATGTGACTGTCTCTCCTCCGAGAGCTATTGTATGGAAAACCAGAAATCGCCTCCCAAGAACTTCCAGCATTTGTATTTCTTTCTTTATCTTGTCTGTTCTGGATGGATGTTTCACTTATTCCCCCCCCCCCCCACTTACTCCTCGCGCCCTCTGTTATTCAGAATTTGAACTCTGGCCATTCTGCACCCAAAATGTGGGCCGGGAGCTATTCAAATAAAGCAGAAAGCTTACCGCCCATCACCAGTCAATGGCTTTATGATAGGCGCTGAGCTGAAATCAGAAATTAAGTGTTATAGCAGAATAAGCTATTTATTCCTGGGTTCTGAAAGGGCCTCCTTGCATTTTGTCAGATCCTGAGATTTGGAGCTTCTTAGAAACGAACGAAAAGACCACAAAATTGTGGTGACACCCCTCGCTTGTCCCATATGGATTTATCCAGCCGTGTACTTTTCCATGCAGTGGTCAAGTCTTGCTGAGTTTCACAGGCCTTACTCCAGAGCAGGGTTTCGATATAACGTGTCAGAAATAAAAACCTCCCTTGTAATTACTTTCTTTTTGCAGCAGATGTAACCAAGTTACATGATGATTGCAGCTGAAGATGGGACACCGTTTTCGGGTGTAACTCTTAATTAACTCATCCATCACCGTTACAAGAAGTGTGTAGCCTTGTTTCTCAAATCCCATGTTGTACTACACACTAGTGGCTTGTTGCATTTATGGGCGTAGGGGAAGAATTAACTAAATATAACAGAATACATTTTGAATCAGCAAGAAGAGACAGAGTTACTTTGTCAGCTGTCAAAGTAATTATAACCGTCTGCATTTGTGGGGCCTTGTGTGTGTTTTATAAAGGCAGTTAATGACTTTTAAAAAGTAATTTTCCAAGCTCTGTTGGAAATCATCTCGGCTTCAGTGGGCGAACAGCCTGTCTGGACCAGCTGGTAACTGACAGTTTGGGAGCAAATGGCGAGTTTTTTTAAAAGTTACATTTTTGGGGGGACTAAAACCCACAGAATCTGTCAGTGACAGAGGCCACGTTGGCTGTTGTAATCCCCAGAAGTTCATTGGGGGCGGAGAGAGGAGGAGGGAGAGCCTTTTTTGCTCCGGATAGGCTTTGGGACTACATTTCCCATTATCCCTTGCCCTTGGCTTGTCCGGAGACGGCTGGTCCATGGAGTTGGCTGGGTGGGGGCTTCTGTAGCAAGGAGGCTGACAGAGGACCTGGTGTTCACCGTGTGGGGTCCTCCCTTCCGTGTGCAGAGGGGGGGGCTTCCCCACTGGGCTCCAGGCAAGCCATGATTCTAGCCCTCAGGAGGGAGCCTAGCAAAAGTCAGAGAGCTCGGGGGGGGTGCTTTTTGAGGCCCGGGAGCGCCTGGGGACTTCTTGGGGTGCAGGAGGGGAGTGTGGCCCCCCTCCTGCACAGGATGTGATCGTGGCTTTCCTTGCCCCCCAACCTCGGCTCGTCCTCAGACATCCGCCGCAGGGCACGGGAGACTCATCTTCTCTCTTCCCCCCCATGCCATCCATGGGGGGGGAAAGAGGGGGGTCCCCTCTTCACTGTGGCATCATCATCATCCCCCCCTTCTGTCAGGCAAAAGAGGAGGAGGTGACGGAGCAGGAGGCGGGACAGAAGGTGTCTTCTTCGCCATTGGTGGGCAGCTCCTCCTCGCCTTCTCAACCCCCCCCCAGACGAGCACGCTTTGGAAGTAACCTCCCCCCCCCCCTCTGCCAGCCCCAGACATCCCTCCGGGCAGGGCTGGCGTGTACTCCTCTCTCCCGGTGCCGCCCGCCTGTCCGTCGCAACCCAGTCTCCTTTTGGGTGGGTGGGTGGGTGGGGGGCTTCTCCCCTCCTTGCCCTACTCTCTTTCTCTCCCCCCCCGCCCCGGCCAGGCTGACGTTGGAGGATCCCGACTCCAAATTGGCCTCCTGATTTCTGACCCCCCCTCCCTCCCTCCCTCTCGCCCCCCCCTCCCCAAAAAGCCCCTTCCTTCCCCATCCTCTCTTTGTTTTGAAATGCTGGGCGGCTGGGAGATCTGACGGCTTCTTCTTCCCTTCTCCTCCCGATGGAGCCCCTGAGCCAGCCGGGTCTGCCTCGCCTCTCCTGGATCGACACCCTCTACGGCAGTAGGTCTTCCCTGCCGGGACCTTCCCTTTTTATTTCTTTCTTTATCTGTGTGTGTATGTGGGGTGTGTGTGTGTGTGTGTGGAGATGGGATTAGGGTTTGGTTCTCTGCTCGATCTTTTTTTGGGGGGGGGAGAATGCTCGAGATGCCCGCCTTCCTGGCTGTTTTTTCTCTTCTGTTTTCTTCTTGGTGACGTGGGGTTAGGTGGACTTGGCATCCTGGGTTGGGGGGGGATTGCAAAGGCACAGCACCCCACCATCTCCTTCCCCTTGCCCCCCCCCATCATTTAATGCTTGTTCCTTGCTTTTCCCAAAAACCCTCTCCCGAAGGGGAGGAGGGAGGGGAATGAATTGTGGAAGCCTCCCCCCCCCCCGGATTTTGGCTCTGGGTGTCTGTGACGGATTATATAAAGGCAGGAAAGCTGATGATGAAGCAGAGAGGCTGGTGGGAAAACGGGGAGCAAAGGAGAAGGTATTGCGGGGAGATCATCCCCAAAAACCTCCAAAAAAACCCCCTCCAAAAACCTAGTTAAAGTCCTTGAAGCATTGCTGTGTGTGCCCCCCCCTTAAATCTAGCGTTGCTGTTAATTACCTCTAGCATCGTGTAGACAGGTGTGAGTCACTTACACAACCAGGCTGAGTTTCTTCCCCCCCCCCCACACACAGACCCTTCGCTCACCAACCTCCAGCCCTGTCTACCTGATGCTTCCTTTTTTCATCTCTGCCCCTCCACCCCCAGCCCTGTCCGTTCAATCTGGGACCCCCCCCCTTTCATCCCCCCAAAATGCAGGCAAGGCTTTCGGTTTGATTGCCATGAGGATTTTTTGCGGAGAGATACCATGATGGACGGCGACAGCCAGCCAAGAAGAGGTTGGGCTGGACTGAAGAGGGGAACAACTTGGGGGGAGGACCCTAACCCTAGCCCACCCCCCACCCCTCTGGCCCTCTACTTATTCTCGACCTTTGAACTAAAAGTCTTCATAACAATAATTGTGATGATGGCGATCAGAATCCCATTGGCGCTTTATAGGCACCGTGAAGTCCTCTATGTGGCGGTGGCAAATTGACGCTAATTACTCAGGTGCTGGTTGGGCTTCCGTCACGTGACCAGGAATGTGACTAGCGCCTTGTTAATTAGTGCTAATTTGCCACCATAACTTAACTGAGTTTCTCTTGCACCTAAATTGCCAAAGCGAATTCTGACCGATCGGCCGTTATTGCTGAACACGGACGGAGTCGCTTCTCCGCATTCAGAAGGTGTGAGAGGCGCCTTCTCAGTAATCCTTCTGCAACGACCCTGCAGGGTAGGCTGATTTTTTTTTTACATCCACATTTCCGACTATAGTTTTTTCCTGCCTTTATGGGATGTAAAATCTTTCTCCAGCAGCTTCCACGTGACCTGAAGATGCATTAATAAAAGGTGATACGCAGTCTGAAGGCAGAACTATCCACCAGGAACTTTCTATACGTCAGAACAGCATTTCTCACGTTGGGGCCTTCCTGCCACGTGAGGGGCTGTTGTAGGTCAACTGGCCGTACTGCCTGGGGTGTGTGTGATGGGAATTGTTGTCCTGCCGTTTCCATGTTGGAGAAAGCTGCGTTTGCATGTTAGCGTCGAACAGGCAGGCCTGTGTTCACATCCCCGTTTGGGCTGATCAGCACCGTTGGTGTTGCTGGACTAAGAGCTGCCTGCCCATATGGCCTCCCTCACAGGGTGGTTGTGCATAGAGAATGTGATGAGGTAGAGAACAGAGCCTCCGCTCATCATCATCCTCTTCTTTTTCATTCATGGTCTCCTTTTGCAATAAACATCTCCTGCCTCCCCCCGTTCTGATCTGCTTGTAAAGAGGGGTTTCTGTTTGGGGCAGGAAAGGCCCTGGACTTCATCCAGGCCTGCCTCGGGGACCTCTCATCATCATCACCACCTAGTTACGCTTTTGTTGTTGCAAAAAAAAAAAGAAGTAATTACAAGTGAAGTGTTGTCTATATGTAGTGTAGGCATCCTTCAGTCTCGAAAGACTATGGTATCGTGCTCTGTATGGAGGACTTGGAACAGCGTCTAGTGTGGCTGAGGAGGCCAATTCGAGAGTGACAATCCCTTCCACACTGGAGACAAATCCAATCTGTCCCCTGTCCAGCTCCCTGGTTTTGCTTCCTTTGTGACTTCCTCTTTGCCTCAGCCTGCTGGACAAGGGTCTCTTCAAATTGGGAGAGGCCGTGATGCACTGCCTGCCTCCAGGCTGAACGATCAGATGTCAGAGTTTCCCATCTGTTGAGGTCTATTCCTAAGGCCTTCAGATCCCGCTTGCAGATATCCTTGTATCGCAGCTGTGGTCTCCCTCTGGGGCGATTTCCCTGCACTAATTCTCCATATAGGAGATCCTTTGGAATCCGACCATCAGCCATTCTCACAACGTGCCCAAGCCAGCGTAGACGTCGCTGTTTCAGTAGTTGTCTATATAGCAAGTGGCTTGCAAGTTCGGTTCTGGACAGAGTGTGGAACTCCAGAAAACTGGACGGTTTGGTTAGAAAGGGGTAGAGCTGTGCTTTTGACTTTGTCTGGTTGGGCAGGAGTCACGAAAACAGGAGGAAACATTGTGGTTTTGAAGATGCTCTGGGGTTTTGAAAAACGGATGGATTGTCGAGCTGGGAGGAACCTCAAGGGTCATCTAGACCAACCCACCACCAAGGGAAGAATCCCAAGAGGGGAGGTAGAATCTTTGGGATAGAGAGGTGAGCTTTGAACTCAGGTCTTTCCAGCTGACCACCCCCACTCACCCCCACTGCCTTGGGCTGGCTGGCTTGAACAAGCCAGGCCCCTTTCCACCCACCAGAGGTTGCAACCGAGCCCCGTGGAAGTCCCCAGAACAGGGGCACTCCTGCTGATGGACATCCTTTTGGCCAGGGGGCCAGCCGGGAGGGATAATCGTAGCCCACCTCCCTCCCTGGTCCTTGTTTGAAACGCTTGGGCAGGTGGCCGCTCAATAAGGGACAGGGCGCGTGGCTCCTAAATTAGGAGCCGGTGGCTACTAAATAAGGACGTGTTCCTCGAAATAAGGCGGGAGCAGCTGCCGAATGAAGTACCACAGCGGGTGGGCTACTAAGCAAGGAGCTCCTCTTTGAAATAAGAAACAGGTGGCTAGTGAGTTAGAAACAGGTGGCCCCTCAATGAAAAAATAATAATTTCTGGAAACGAGGAGCAGCTGGCTGTTTCGTGTCCACGCCTCAAAACCCCCCCTCCCCGGCACCAGTCTTTTGAGCATCTTGTGATCTGGTTGGGAAGACCTTTGTGAACAGAGTAGCCTAGTGGGTAGAGTACAGTAGAGGGCGAGGAGGTGTGAGATCCTGGTTCCTGCCTTGAAACCTGTGATCATCTCTCTCAGCCTAGTCTACCTCGCAGGGGTGTTTGTGGGATACACGGAGGAGCAGGAGAGACACCGATGCTGCCTTGAGATTCAGGGAAGAACCATGGGGGGGGTTTAGCCCCATGTTGTGATGTTTACATATGTGTCTGTGTATGTTTGTATTCACATATATTATAAAATTTGTAAAATTCTAATGTTTTATTGTATACACCTTATTGGAAGCTGCCCGGAGTGGTCGACCAGACCAGATGGGTGGGATATAAATAAAATAAAATAAAATAAATAAATAAATAAATAAAAATTATACTTGTGGTGACATAAATTAAAAAGTAAATTTATTTTTCGCACCGCTTATATTTGTGCGAACTATATTTATGCACATCATTAGGGTTTATATTTTAGGAATTATAAGTATGCTTCGAAATGTAACTACAATTGGTCCATGATTCACTTTTGAAATCTTTGCAGATAGGGCTTCTGTTTGGTGGAACAAAGGGTTGAAAATGTGATGAATGGCAGACTAAAATATAGACTAGAGGGTAAGAAATAGCACAACACTTCAGATGGCGTTGGACAGCTGATAGCTTTAGCGCAATCAATGCCCACTCAATGTTTAAACAGAGGCCAGACGGCTGTCAGCCAAGGATGGGGTGCTTGCATGTCATAATGGCCCCAAGGGGGGTTTGGCTAGATGACCCCCGAGGGTCCCCTTTGGAGTTTTCCTCCACCCTCGGTTTCCACCCTGGCACAGTGGCTGGTCCGCGTGGAGCTTTCTCCGTTGGCCTCCCTTCCGCCGACCTGCCTCTTGCTTTCAGCCAGCCCCGTTGCTGTGGTGCCGTCCCTTGGCCCCGAGCCGCTGGGAATTTCCTCCTCACACAAGGGTTGACGTGCCCAGGGAGCTGTCCCTCGCTGGCGTTCCTCCTGCTGCCGGTTTTATTTAGCGGTGCCTTTCTCTCTTTCTGGCTGCCTACTTTTCTCTAGAGCGATCGATCAAACTATGTTGAGCGGGTTTTTTCGCCCCCAAAGTGGACCCTGGAGAGAGAAGGGAAAGCTGGCAGGTGTTTTGTATAAGATGCAACACCACGGATGGACGGAAGGAAGGAAGGAAGAAAGGAAGGAAGGAAGGAATGGGGGGGCCCCACGGGTGCCCTACTCCAGGTTGTTGTGTGTGGTTGGAGATGAGGTGGACCAAGAAAGAAACCTGGTCATCTAAGCCAAAAATGTCCCTGGCCGCACGGGAGAGGGCCTTGTGAAGTGCCTTCTGTCTACATGCTTGGTATTCTCGGCAGGAGCAAGCTGGAGCCAGGAAGAAGAACATGTGTCGCGCACGCACGAGGCGCAGGGAAGCGTCCTCGCAGTCTTGAGCCGAGGAGCAGGTTGACGGCGACAGCCCCCACAAAAAACGGACAGAGAGGAAGGCGCTGTTGCGTGGAGGCGGGAGTGGCCCTCTGGGTCACTTTGTTCCTCTCCCATAGGATTTCCTCTTCTGATCAGGGTTGACTCTCCAGGGTCTCGCACACAAAGAGAGTCACAGAGCCGGAAGGGATCCTAAAGATCATCTAGTCCTACCCTGGTCCCATAACAAGTACTGGTGGGGTTTGGGGATTTTTTTTTTTTAATCCCCTAATTCCCCATTCTGGGAGTTCAACCTGACTTAGGCTCACCTGGCAGAAAGGCCTCGCCTGGAAGGCTTTCAGACCCAGCTAGGCCTCGCTCCCTTCAAGCTTCCTGTTCCTGCCCCAGGGCTGAGCTGGAAGCCTTCCTTTCTGAACAGGAAGCTAGGCCGAGCGGAGGCTCAGAGCCGTCCCAGTTAGCTGCACTGGTGTGTCTGCCTGTACAGGGTGTGTCCATCAGGTGGATGCATCCCTCTTGTTAAACTTTAAAAAATCCAAATAACGATTAAGAAAAAGTATTGCAAAGTTTGTGACATTTTAGTTCCTGTTTCCCCATTTCTTCTCGTTTCATCTCAGAGGTAGCCCTTTTCCACGCTGTGGCGACCCACGGCTGTAGCCATGCTGGCCGAGCCCCACATGTCCCTCTCCCCACCCCATGGCCGCCACCATCCCTTTCCTTAGCTTTCTGGAGCCCTTTCAAAAGCTCTTCTGTGCCTTCTTCCCCTTCCAGGAGAGCTTTTTTTCTGTCGCTGGCAGTGTTAATTGGATTAATTTGCACATCGTCAAATTGCTTTTTAAAAATCTAATGAGTGTGGTGGTGGTGGTGGGGTGTTATTTCTCGTGGATGGCTCATCGCATCAAGGCAAAGGAGGTAACTTTCCAGTCCCGGAGGGGGAGACGGGCCACTTGCCGTTCGTTCGTTTCTGTGAGGTCGGCAGCTGAGTTGTGGTCACCCGCTCCCCTAGGGCGAGCTGACCTTTCAGGATGTGCCTAGTGACTCACGCACCCGAAGTTAAACACGGTCAAGTAAATGTCACTATTGCTATCCTTACAGGATCGGAAGCGGGAGACTCTTCCCGCCCCGCTGACCCATAAACGGCCGGCCAAACGGGGCCGCTTAAAGTGCTCCTGGAGTTCACTCCGGGTGGGTTTTTAGGGCGACCGGCCAGCTGCCCTCCTCGGAGGCAGGGAGCCGACAAAGAGCCCTGTCGAAGCGCAAGCCTGCGGGGTTTGTCATCCAAGCCCAGCTAGGGGGAAGAGGCAGACGTGGGGGGGGAACGTTCTCCCACCCATCAGTGCTTGCCCCGTCCCCCCCCCCGCGCATCTTCCAGCTGCAAGAAGCTGCATGGAGTGGGATGCAGTCGGAGGCGGTTGCCATGGCGACGGTACAGGCCTCAAGCCAGTGGCAGCCGGAGAGCCTCTGTGCGTGGGATCGCGGGGGGGGGGGGGGAGCTAGCAAGGAAAGAGAGGGGAGGGAGAGAGATGGGTGGTGGGTGGTTTTTAGGGTGTCAGGAGGGAGCCGGGATGTGCGTTTTGCCTTCAGACCCCCCCCCACACACACACACACACCCCTCAGCCTCAGGGGCTTGGAAACCTTAAAGGGAAGCCATCTTTGAAAAATTTAGCTGGGCTCGGGTGCGAGCACTTCCGTCCGGGCCGAGCTGTGTCAGGACAACAGCTATTTATGTGTTTGTTCATCCTATTTTTAAAAAAATCTTCCCCTTCTTCTTGAGAAGAATAATATTTTGGAGGTGGCTACAAACAATATTGAAAAGGAAAAGTGGAGTAGGGAGCCAAAAATGGAAAAAAAGTGGAAATGGTCTCTTTCTTCCCCGTCCTTCAACTATGAAGTGAAAAAGTATTTCCATTGAGCAGATTATTCTGTATTTTATATAGCGATTTCCTGGTCTCTTCCTCTAGCGAGCGAACCAAGGTATATGGTTCTCCTCCTGTCCTCTTGAGGCTTATCACGACAACCCTGTTAGGTGGGCTAAGTCTGAGAGGGGAAAAAATCCTGGTAAAATGGAAACACAACTGGATCTAGAGGGACCCGTAATATGGATGCCCATTAGGCTCGCCCGGCATGGCCAGGGGGAAAGCCTAATGGGAGTTGTAGTCTAGAAGCTTCTGGAGGCCCAAGATCCCTCAACCCCAGATCTCAATGGGTCTGCACCTAACTCAGTTCCTCCTTTGGAAATTTTAATAGGGAGCCATTTCTGACATGCAGATTTGGTCTTTTTGGCACCGTCACCCCATAGATGTCCTATCTCTGGTTCCAAAGAGGATCTGTTATTCCGTTTGTGAGGAAAAGCTGAATTTGTAATGCAAACGTCCGACACTTACTTCCCCAGAACAGAGATAAAGAAAGCAGCGTCCAACAACGGTTTTGCATCTTTCCTACGTCTGATATTTGCATGGGCGTCACTGTCGCGCGGCATAAGCCCTCATTCCAGAACAAGGCGAGCTTTCTGACGTTCAGAGACACACAAAAACACCTTTGAGAAAGATTCCAGCCTCGCGCCCGAAACTTGTACAATATAATCCAATAAATGAGGGGCAAGGGATGGCTGAGATGCAGGCCTTTTGACGGTAGTAATTTGGAATTCAGACATAGACAGTTGGAAGAGGGACCCCAGAGGTCCTGTAGTCTAGCCCGCTGAACCGGGGGGGCCAGGAGGCAGGGAAAGCACTTTCCAAAACCTGGGCTACACCCCCGGCCTAAATACTGAGGGAATTCGTATTTTCCTCCGAGGAACTCTCCGCTAGGAGGGGCTGGACTAGATGACCTCTAGGTGCTCTTTGAAAAAAACCCCTCCTAGGATTCTAAGTTTCAGCTTAATTAGGAGCCCAGAGGACCCACTCTGAAGAGTCTGGCAGCTGCTCTCGTGCCCCTAAGGGACCCGGCACAGACGGCACCAGACTTGGAAAAAAAGCTGCTTCTGGCGTTTCGGAGCCCTGCCTCGGTTCAGGCAAGGCCAGACCTTCTCATATAGTCCAGCACCTTCCCTCCGCCCCATCGGTAGTCCAGGGGTCAGAAGGCGTCTAATCGGGCCCAGGACAAGCATTTTAAAGCCAGGTGACCTGAGCTCCACGGGGTGTCCACAGGTCTGGTCCTTGCTACTTAATCTTCACAACAGCCCTGCGAGGTAGGTCAGTCAAACCGAGGATGACGAAGGGGCTTGTTTAGCTCTGCGGCCCCAGCAGAGGGTTTTGGACCTGGGTCTTTCAGAGAGAGCCGTGACCCCGTCCTGCGATCTCCCTTCCTTGCTCTCCTCCTCCTCCTCCTCCTCTAAGGTACCCGCTGTTCGCCAGGGTGCTCTGCCACGCGCATTGGGGGCAGCCAGCCAGCCAGCCAGCTGCCGCACGTAATTGAGGGATTTGAAGCAGCACTCGAGGCGTGCTTAATTGGGGGAAATGTGGGGAAGTGTGTCAAGCCACGAGGGTGGGGGAGGCGAGGGAGGGGTTAGGTGCCGGCAGGCACACGTGCGTGCGTTTGAGTCGGTGCGGAGTGGGTGGCGGGAGATGGGTTTGCAGCAGGGAGAGGAGTGGGTGGAGTGGTGCCCCCGGAGGGGGAGAAGGAAAGGCGGGCGGTTGGTACGTGCCCACGTGTTACCTCCCTGCCTCGAACCATGCGCAGGGCTTTCCTCTCTCTGCCAGTGCACCTCCGGGGTGTGGGTGTGCAGGCCTCTTCTTGAGTCCTTGATTTATTAGATTTCCATGCCACCTTTCCTCCCCACAAGTTCAAGGTGTGGGAGGGGTGGTTCTCTTCTGCTTCCAATCTGGCCCAAGATGACCCGGTGATAACTTTAATCTGAGTGTCCTGGGTCCTCGGTCCAGCAACATTGGCAATTATACCTGTGGTTTTGTGCCTATAAATTACGCACAAGGCATTCCTTGCTTGTAGAAAGCCAGCAGGTCAGGGAAAAGGATGAGATGCAGCTGGTCTTCCTCACTCAGGCAGAAGTCCTGGGGAAGGGCTTTCAGAAAGTAAAGCATGCAAAGTTCTTCACTCGCCCCTTCTTCAGCCCAACCGTCACCCAAAATGGGCTTCTGTTTGGCTGTCGCCTTTGGGCTCAGGGTGGCAAAGTTGAAGGAATCTGTATTGACTTCCGAGCAGGCGACGTTGATTTTGCAGGAGGCGATGGCTCTGCTCCAGGGTTTGGTCTGAATTTAAAACAAAAAACAAGAATCGTCCACGTTGCTGCACCCTATCTGCAAAAAACAAGTCTGACATCTCGGATTGCTCTTTCAGCATTCGGACTAAAACCCACTGTGGATTTGCTGCCTTCACTTGGGCTTGTAGCCCACACTGACCGGGCTTCCCCATTTTTCTTTGGACAGATTTCAACTACGGCACCGAGGAATATGATGCCGAGGGCAACGAGGAGCCCAAAGTTCCCCCCGGCGGCTCAGAGACCATGCCTTACATTGACGAATCGCCCACAATGTCCCCCCACCTCGGTGCCCGCAATCCAGAGGGGGGCAGCGCTGGCGACAACAGGGACGGATCGGAGAGCGTTTCCCCCACCCCTGCAGATGGACTGGGTGCTGCGGTAAGTGGCTGGAATTTGAGCCGGGGTGCTGTTTCCTTCTCTCTTTTTTTACTTTTTGTTATTTTATTTACAAAAACAAACCAAGTTCAACTAAAAATAATGTTTGATTTCCGAAAAAGCGAACCTGTAAGGTGCAGGTTGCAGAAAATCGCAACTTACCAGGCTGTGTGGGAAGGGCACATAACGGGACAAAGGAAAGTTGCTTGCTGTGTTATATACTGTATGGCTGATCTTTGAGTAGGGTGCTATTGGCCAGTGCCTGGGAAGTGTTCCCCACATGCTTGCTGGAGAGGCATGTGAGCGGGAAAGTTGCCATTAACTTACGAGACGTGCGTATGAACAGTGGCCGTGCCTGTCACCGGGAACAGGGGAGACATTTAAGCGTAAAGATATGTTCATTGTTCCCTCCTCCCCAGCAGGCACGGTTTCTGTGTAGCAGGGGTGGGTAACCGGACGCCCTGGGTCAAATCAGGCCTTCAAGCCAAATCCAACCCTTCCAACCTTTTCTGAGGGATTTTCTCTTTTCTAAAAGGCTGAGCTGCTTCCTCAGGGGTTTGGTTACCAGCCGTAGGAGCTTAAAAGTGAAAACCCTGCCCACCCCCCACCCCCCGGCACATGACCTCCGGGAATGTCTGTGACTCGAATTCAGCCCTTGAAAGGGAATTGCCCACGTTGGCTCAAAAATCTCATGCAGAGAGGTGTTTTCCAGCTTGCTGCCTGTAATCTTTTCAGAAAAGTAAAACCTGTAATTTCTCCTCCAGCCCCCTCATCACCTCTGAGAACAAACCCATTGCTGTAATTATCCTGTATAAAAATGTCTGTGTTTGCATAAGGGACATGCATTAAAACTATTGTCATTTGCACTGCAATTCATTTGTAAGTATAAACTGTATGTCTAAACCGCAATAATGGTGTTAAAGCCACACAAGAGGAAATCAGACTTTCTGAACACAGGCTGTTCTAGGATTTTGTTATCCCGGCGATTTACGGGGAAATTACATTTGTTGGTCAAATTGGTCTATTTGACGGGGATCTTTGGCTCTTGTATAAGATGAGAGCTTAAGACACGTGACGTGGCCAACGGATATTGCTATAAACGAGGCTGTGCATATACTTTAAGCTGCTTGGGAATTAAGTGCCAGCAAAATTGGATTTTTTAAAAAACACTTGGGATCACTGGGATTAGGCTGGTTGCTCTTTTTCTCCCTGGAATCTTTTTAATGTATTTATTTATTTATTTATTGAGAGAGAGAGAGAGAGAGAGAGAGAGAGAGAATGACGGGCTCGAAGTCAGCCAATGAATATTATGCATCTATGGGGACTTGAACTCGCCTCTCCCGGGTTCTGTCCCCAAACGTTGGTACATAAATGCGCCGCTTATGTCCAGAATCCTATTGTGACCCGGAATGGGAGCATCAGCTCTGCAATTTGTGATAGTTTGCGCCTGAGATTTACACTAGCGACGCTTATGATGGCTCACATGCCCTGCAGGATTCTGGCCTCTGGCTTAGAGCCCGTTTCCTGGGCATCCTGCATTTCAGAGCATCCAGGTTTCTTGAGCAAATGACTTAAGCGAGAATTAAAAAGAGTCCGGTCATCCTTGTATACCCTGGGAGAAACCAGGTTTTTGGACTACACTTCCCAGAATCCCCACACTTGCCGGGTGATCTTAAGAGCTGTCTTCTAGAGAAGTTACTTTTCTCCCCTCCTTTCTTTCTTGGTTGAATAACTCACTTGTACATTCTTGTGGGCATCTGGTATTGCATACTATGGGGTGGGTTGCTCCACCTGGCGGTCAAAATCTGGTATCACCTTGTTTTTGGGAAGGGGAGGGAAACCAGTCTCCCATCATTTCTGCTTGAATTCGATTTCTGAATAACCCCATTCCTAGGAAAGGCGTTTGAAGGCCAGGTGGCAAAGCTGGAGGGGGGGAGAGAGAGCGCAGAGAGACAGAGGTTTGTTGTTGAAGGCTGGAGGGAGAGAACCTAAAAGAATTAGTCCCCCCGCCCCAGTGCCATGGACACAAAAATCCCCCACCTTGGCGGATTCGTAGGCCCCATAGCTAAGGGGATTTGCTTAAATCCTTCTCTGCTGCTCTTTGGACTTCCTGCCCTGTAGGTTTTAACTCTTTCCTTCCAGTGTGGGAAGTGTGGTTTGCTGAGATGCCCTCTGGATCACACAAGGGTCTTAGACAACTTCAGAAACCTCTTTTCATTTCGTCTGATCAAGCCAAATCTCTGTGCTGGCTCCTTCTCTTGTTTTGCCTTGATTTCAAGGCTCTAGTCCTTATTATCTTAAAAATATTCCACTGGTTATGTTTCCTTCCATCCTTCCTTCCTTTTCTCCCTCCTGCCCTCATCCTGCCTCATTCCTCCAGCGAGTTCACCCCTTCCTCATCAATCGGGCACATAAAACACATTAATTTTTAAAACCTGTGTTTGCCAGGACTGCAGGGCAAGTTAAGAGCAAGTGAACTCTTTCCAACAACACCCGACTTTCTCACAACAGCCTTTTGAGGTAGGCCGAGCTCGCGTCCAATGGTGCCTTCAGCCGCCCAGTGAGCTCGGTCACAGCAGACTGGTGATCTGAACCCCCCCCCTTTCTGTTTACTGGGTGTGATATTTGCATCGCCTTGGCTGTGAAACTGGTTGAACGGGGTTTGCTGGGGTGCGATTTCATTCCCTGTTTATTTGCTGCGCAGACCTGTGAGTGCGTCTAAGTCTGCGCTGGTGAATTCCGATTATTTGGGCAGAATAATCTCATTGCTGGAGAGGAAAGGGGAGAGCCCCGTATGCAAAACCTTTGTGGTCTTGGTGGCTTAATTTTCTCTGTGCTCTGTAGCTCGTGCGCCGTTCACTTGTTGTGCCGAGATGCCCTTCTTGCGGGGGAGGCTCACGGTGGTCCTCGCCCCCTCTCGTCCTGACATGGGGGGTTGCAAAAGCGCGATCAAAACCCGTACCTGTGTTTTGATTTTGGAAACAAAAGGGGACCCGCTGGTCTGTTTTTGGAGGCCCTTTGTTCTTCACCTGCTTTCTTTCGGTGGGGTTCTGCCCCCCCCAACCAAAAGGGGTTCTGCATTTCTCCAAAGATTACTTCTTCTAAGCCAGGGTTGGAAGCCTATTCCCGTTCATATCGTGGCCTGACTGACGTGTTCTGGACACCTGCCTCCCCACCCACACCCAGTGAAGCCTTTTGAAAGCTCTCTCCAATTTCAGACGATCATCTGCAAACAGATGCCTGATGCTTTTCTCTCTTTCTCCTGTGCATCTGGTGACCTAAGTTGTAGCAGTAAGAAAAATCAGTTTAAGGTTGTTCTCGCTTGTCTTTACAGTATATATCCGAACGTCAAGGGCCATTCATCATCCTCCCCCAGATCTCACAATAGCCCTGGCTAAATAAGAACAGCTCACCCCTGACGTCACCCTGCGAGCGGCGAGATAAATCTGTGGCTTGCGCTTTATGCTCCACTTCCGCGCTAACCACTCTACCGTACTGTCACGTTTTCTAAAATTGAAACTAGCGTTGCCCATGCGCTTAATTATAAAACACGCTTTTTCTGCAGTGCTCCACAGTCTTTTCTGAGTATCGTTTAACATCTTCACTATCCCAGCAAGGCAGGCCATGGGAAAAAAAAGACCTTTTTGACTTCCTCCCTGTTTACTTCCATTTTCTGTCTGTTGATTCATTCATTACCTTTATATCCTACCTTTTCTCTGAAGAGCGCCAGCCAGTAGATCCGGCGGCATCTACGGCTGTCGGGCGCCCATCTTAAGCCTCACAACGCCCAACCTCGTCAGGTAGGATGATGCTGAGCCAGGGACAGGCTCCAAACCACCCCATGAGCTTCACGGCTCAGTGAGGACTAGAAGCTGGCTCTCCGAGAGATTCCAACCTGGCGATTTGAACACAGATCCTCGGACAGTGGTTTTTCCAGGACAGTATCTCCTGGTGTCCTTTGAACCCCAGGTTGAATGGTGAGATTTATAGGACCCACAGTTTTTAAAAAAGTAACTTTCCCCCAGCCGTGGCTCTTGGGATCTGGGGCGGGAGGGAGCCGGCTCCTTCTCAGACCAGTTTGGTGCCTCCTGCTGCAGGCGGGGCGTTCCTCCCAACTCCACGTGGTGCCTTTTTTCTTCCTGGATGGGATCAAGATCTCCTCCCCCTTCTTCTTCTTCTTTTTTTCAATTTTCAGCTGTCCAGTGGAACAGAGCTTGTGAATGCGGTTTTCTCCTGCCCTTTTTTTCCTCTGGTTTTTTTTTTTTTTTGTTTTAGTCTTAGTACATCTGGCAGCTGCTTCCTCCTTCACTCTCCCCTTGAAACAGTCGCCGGCCGCTTCCTCAAAGGCAGAGAAAGAGAGAGAGAGAGAGAGAGGACACCCTTTTCGCTGGGAGAGAAAACTTTCTTTTTTCGCCCCGTCTTGTCAGGTGGAAAGGCCTTCCTGCGCCACCTGCCTCGGTTGGCGCCTCCTAACGGTGCCCCAAAGCGGGCAAGGCGGATCCAAGACAAGGCGGGCACTGGAGAAGCGGGAGGGGAATATATATATATATTTTTTCTTTTAAAAAACGCAGGAACCTCAAGCTGGCACACTGGAAGACGTCCGAGAAGCAGCCCAGTTCCTGGATTGCTCTCTTCTTCTCGTTTCTGACGGAGTTTAGTTCTTTTTGTGCCCACCGTTTGGCAAAGCTGTAGGAAAACTTGGGCTTTTTTTTCCGGTTTCCCGAGCGAGCGCTGCCCAGAAATGGCTCCCGTCCTCGGAGGGGAAAGGCCCTGCCAACTTCGGGAGAAAGGCGTGCCAGCCCCGGCCTGCGCCAGGCTTTAAGGAACACTCGCTCCCCAGCGCGCAGGTTGGCAGAGAGGGAGGGGGGCGGGTGGGGGCGGGTTTGCAGGCATGCAGGAAGAGGAAGAAGCCATAGGGTACCTGGACAAGATCCTGGAAGATGAGGAGGAAGAGGAGGAGGAAGAGGAGGAGGTGGACAAGAAGCCGGGCACCCCAACCTCGGGAAAGGTGGGCGTTCAGGGGAACAGTTGTGAATTGGGGAGGGGGGGTTGTCTAAGGCCTGTTTGCAGGGCAGTGTGGCTGGATTTGCAGCCTCCTTTTTTTTCCGAGGGAGGTGGCTTGGTTGTTGATGTTGTTTTACAGGGTTTCCTGCTTGTTCTCGCCATGGACCCAATCCTCTGGCTAGGGGGCCTGAGTTGGTGCAGGCGGCCGTGTCCCCTGACATCCCGCGTGCTTAGTTTTGTGGTTCCGTGTCTGTGCATGCTGGGAGGGGTGGTACAGATGACCCCTTTTTGCCCCGGAGCCCAGCCTCTTTGCTCTCGAAGGCTGCCTCCCAGAACCAGTCCCTGGTGTAGAATTGCCTTTCTGGTGAAAGTGAAGAAAAAAAAACGCTCTGCGCATGGGCAGAGGCCGCCTGGCCTGTCGGGACTCAGAGCTTTCCAGGGCTGTGCTGCTTGGGGGATTTTGGGAGTTGTAGTCCCAGACGCAACATAGCCAGGATTTAGCTTGTGTGTGTAATGCGCCGGTGTGTGTGTATGTGTCTGCTTTGTTTCTTTTACCCCAGTTCTGCCTTCCGGTCTCCCTCTGTGGGTTCGTGGTCAGGGGTCAGATAAAACAGTTTGTTCTGTTAGGGAAGGAGGCGGTTCCCGTTGCCACGTCCGTTTGCCCTGTGGATGTGGTCCCCGGAAAGGGAGCCAACCTTCCTGATTCCCCCCTCCCCACTGTAGACCCCACAGGCCTTCAATGTGGGGCAGGGAGGGCTGACCTGTGGCCAGGAGTCGCCAGCCTCATTCAGCTCAGGGCGCACCCTTTCTCTCCAGAAGGGAAAGATCTGTTTTCAGTGCCAGAGGTTGGGATCTGTCGAGGCAGCCGCCCTGCGCCTTCTCCACACCCGTGCACGCCTGCCCTTTGGGGCAGGAACCTCGCCCTTGACGCTGGGCGCCGCAAAAGAGGTCCCAGGGAAACGGGTTGATTTCTGTCCTTCGTCAGGAAAGCAGAACTTAGGCTTGGCCCTTTTGGGCACGGCGAGGGGGGCCACCCGTCCTCCCTCCTCGGTCCGGCCGGGCCCTCGAGCTGGCAGCCCTTGGCATGGATGTGTTTCTGAGCTGGCACAGTTGGCGAGCAGGTCCCCCTGTGTTGGGAGGGAAGCTGGAGGAGAGACGTTGGGAAAGGAAGGAGGACAGGATGATGGGGGTTGTAGTCCAGAAAGAAAGGAAGATGGTCAGATGGGAATTTTGGTGAGGAACAGTGTTCGATAAAGAAAGCAAAACAAAACTCGCCAACGCCTTGCCTGACGATGCTGACCGCCTAAATTTAGGTTGCAAATTTGGCAGGCAGGAAGAAGGGAGGGGGAAGCGTGGAAACCTGCTGTGGCACCTCCCGGGGCTCCATGATTTGTGGAGAGGGCCCTCGAGCGCTGGTGCATGCGCTCCTCAGGCGTCGTTCAGGGGAGGAGAGGCGTGGTTTGGCTTCATTCGCGCTTCACCATGGACCTGCAAGGTAGGGCAGGCCGGCCAGCAGGCCATGAGCGAGCGAGGGATCGGCCCCTAGCTTCATAGTGAACGTCACGGTGGAGGGGAGCATTTGAACCCGGGTCTCTGATTTAAGCTTGCTCTGAGGAGGGAGTCTGCTGTAGTGGGTAGAGCAGCAGCAGTGGGGTAGGTGGGTGTTATAAAATGCATGCGTGCGCACATGCACACCCACACCCACACCCACACACACCCAAGGCACACAAAGTAAAGTGAAAAAGGAGGAGAGCAGTGTCAAGGCCAGGAGGCATGGAAGGAAGGAAAGGCCGGGCCAAAAAGGGACCTGCTGACCGGCTCCCTCTTCAGTGAGTTGAAGTCTCAAGAAGAACCGAGAGGCTCCCTGTCCATTCCGCTGTTCTCTACCATCTGTCAGAACGGCCCTTATTCCAGCCATGAGAAACGGGGCGCCTGTCATTAAAATGAAAGGTAGACGCCCGCAGGTCGGACCAGCTGCTGCTGAAGAAAGGACAGGCGGCCTGTTGTGGAAGGAAGGGAGGGAAGGAGTCCCGAATTCTCCCTGGTGCTTCTGGGAGGAAAGGCAGGGGGTCTCCACCTGAATAATCGTCCTTCATTGAGAAACAGACGGGACGGCGGCTCAGGGAACGAGGAGGGGAGGACGATGGGATCGGGTGTCCAGGCCAGCCACGGAACAGAGCAGGAAAGCCACCCAGAACGTGGGTTAAGAAGAAGGGGGGGAGGATTGGCCACCGAGGTCTGGAAGGAGGCGAGAAGACCCCGGGCAGAGGAGAAGGCGAGGTGGCCGAGAATCCGTGACCCCTAAAGTTTTCGCTTTCAGGTTTCTGCTCTCTGTGCCTGGCTAGACGTTTCGCCATCCTACTGTTAATGAACAGGCGCGCGCCTGTCGTTGCTTGATTTTTCCAACCTGCCCCCCCCGCCCACGCCTCTTTATTTTTTGGGGACTCGTGTTTCTGCCGGGACCCGTCTTTGGCAGAACCTCCCTCCCAGGCCAAGTTGTGATGCGAAATCTGGAAACCTCCACCTAAAAATATCCATTAAAAAAAGGCCCTGAGAAAATAGGTAAACTCAAAAGGCCGGTGTGGGCGAGGGAGGTGGAAGGATAGCGACCAAATAGCCCCAGAGAAGGAGGAAGTCTTGGCTGCTTTAGAGGGACTTTCCAACTAAGCAGGGAAACATGGGGAAAGATTGGATTTGTGGACTACAACTCCCAGAATCCACATCACCAGCGGTGTTCTGTTGGCCGGTGCTGCAAATGATTAGCATCTCTTGCGTGTGTGTGTTTGTGTACATGTACATTTGCGAGGGCGTTTGTGTGAGAGAGAAAATGTGTGAGAACGGAACTTGAGCGTTACTTGCCAGGAATAATGAGTAACTTGTCATGAATTCCTTCTTTGGAATAGTTACAGCATAGCCAGAGGTCCGGTTGTGGGACTTTTCTGCTCCTCTTCCTCACACCCTTTCAACTGTGACAGTGCCCAACCGAAAGAAGGGCTCTGGAACCCTCAGAAGCTTTCCTGGGTGGTCCAGGAAAATATCACACCCACCTGCCGTTCTTTAAGGGAGAGACGAGCGGTCGAACGACATAAGAAAAGTTTGTGAGACTGTTAACGGCGTTCACGTTGATTTCCCATAAATTGGTGGGGTGGCCCACTGCCTGAGTACGTCTCCTCTTTCTAACACGATGCTTTCTCCTTCACAGGGTGAACGGGAAGCGAGGAAAGGGGTGGACATGCGCAAGTTGGTGCTGAAGGATTTCTTGGCCAGCGAGGAAATGTACATCAACCAGCTGGAGGCGCTCTTGCTGGTAAGGTCCGTGACCAGCATTGGGGCGGGCAGAGCAGGAACGGAAAAGGAGAATCGCCTCGGAGGTGGGACTTTTTTTGGGGGGGGGAGAGAGACCAGAACAAGGGACCACTGGTAAAACGCAGAATTGTGAACCTGTGAGCTAGAGAGCATGGCCACTTTTGTCTTGAATGGGCTATTCAGACCCGTAAGCCTTACAAAAGACCTGCTCCTGGCTGGAGCTGAAAATCACTTTGTTGGGATACCTGGCTGAGCTCTGCGGAAGCCTTTGGGCCGACTGAGCCACGCTCTTCTTAAGAGTCTTCTTTTCTAAAAAAAGAGAGAGTCTCCCCAAACTGGTGGGTCTATGAAGTTTGTGAGCAAACCGGGCAGAAGGGAGAGCAGAGCCACCTGCTGTGTTCCCCCCCCCCCCCATGCACTAAGCCTGGCCCTTGGGGTACACTGCGTCGGGAGACAGAAGTTCCATTTCAACAGCTTTCCTGGCTAGCAGCTTTTTTGATCCGAGGACTTCCCGTGTCACCAGCCCGTCTGGACTGCCAAAGTTGTGCTCCATGTCCCTGGGGAACGCTGCCTTTCCCAAAATAAAAAGAGACCTGATATTCTTCTGACTCAAAGCCCCTCTTGTGGCAGGGAGTTCCCTACGTTTCGCTTTTTTTGATGTCCTGCAGCCGTAACATCTTCTGCAAAAGTTGTCTCTTTGGGGTTGTATTTGGTGCTTCTGCTTCCTCTTTCAAGCCCGCCGTTCGAGTCAGATCTGGTTGGCTTTGCGTAACACCCGCGTGGGAGGGCGAGACTGCGTGCGTGTGTGTCCTTCCGTATTTTGGAGCATTGGGGAATCTTCCAAAGGGCCGTGAATGTTTGAAAGCAGCTCTGCAGAGACGTAGGGGCAGATTTCAGAATGCAGGCCTTCGTCCTAAAGAAAGGTTGTCAGCCAAGGATCTCATACCCTATTGACCAACCCTTTCTGGCCCTTTTTCAGCTCCGTCCGGGAGCAGATCTTTTGCAAGGCTCATGGTGGCCATGGACGACAAAACCGACCCCCCCACCCCAAATTTGCATTAGATCTGGACTTGATCGCAATAATAGTTATTTGTTGCTGGGAAAATGCGTGGCTGCAGAATTATGGGAGTTCTGGGCCCCAACAAGTCCTATCCACCCACCTCAGGCTTTTTATATGTTGCGTTCAGACGTACCCTGGTGCTGTGTGTTGAAAGAGTAAGGCCACAGGTGGGCCAGGGGGGCTCTTCCATCATCAGTTATAAGAGACACGGATCGCTAGATGGGAGGTAGAAACTCAACCGTCTCTGGGCCATCGGCAGCCCACTCGTAATGATGATTGGGGGTGGGAATTCAACTCACAAAGGAGAAGCACCTAGAAGCTTCCAGCAGGTAGGATCCTCCAACGGAAGGTTATTTTATTCCTGTACCTGTTTGAGGCCTGAAACAACATTTAAAAAGAGAGAAAGGGAAAAGTGACCTTATGATCTTTCTCATGATTTCTGGTTTTTAAAAGAAAGGGGGTGGCGGAAATCCGGTCCAGGCAGCAGCAGAAGATAATGATGATGATGATGAAGGCAAGACACCCTAAATTCAGTAGAAAACAGTTTGTTGGCACAGCCGACGGGTGGCTGTCTTTTCCAGTCCTCTGTCTGCGAGTCCAAAACATAAAAAGTTGTGTTTCTTAAAAGTCCCAGGGCCATCTGTCTCCTCCTGTCCTCTGCAGCCGATGAAGCCCCTGAAGGCGACGGCCACCACCTCCCAGCCGGTCCTCACCGTCCAGCAGATCGAGACCATTTTCTACAAGATCCAGGACATCTACGAAATCCACAAGGAGTTTTATGACAGCTTGTGGCCCCAGATCCAGAACTGGGACAGCGGCGTGGTGGTCGGGCATCTGTTCCAGAAGCTGGTGAGTCCGGTCGGCTCTGCCCAGCCAGCCCCTGGGTCCCTAGATCGCCCTCTCTGCTCTTCCCTCCTTGGTGGCCTCGGTGCAGGTCAGACGTTCCACCGTGGTTCGTGTTTGGTGTCCTCTGTGGCCCCGGAGGAGGCTCTGTGGCTGACCCCGTTGGCCCTGCTGTGGGTGGAGGGGCCACTGATCTTTGGTGGCCCTGGTTGAGATAGGATGCTTAACTGTGGTTAGCCGAAGCTACCTTCAGCCACTCTCCTACAAGCGCTGTGCTTAACCATGGTTAGCACAAACTGCCCTTGATCAGCTTGGTGCTGGTTTAAACATTCATCGGTGTTAGCAAAACAGCCGGGGTAAGAATCTCAAACGTAAAGTGAAACCTGGACTGAAGCTGCCTTCCCAGACAACCCCCCCCCAAGGGTCTAAAAATATAAATAATCATCTCTTTTCCTGCCCCCCCCTCCACGAAAAGGGCAAAAAGAAAGGTATTTCAAATCCCAACCTTAATGTCCATCATTTAGGTATCAGATGGGTTTGTTATTTGTTGATGGAACCATTGCCGTCAATGCCAACTCAAGGCAGTGAGCTCAGAATGGCAGGCATTCTGTTCTCCTCTTCTCTGCTTTATCCTCCTAGAGACCTGCCAGGTAGGCCAGGCTGAAAAAGCCCTGATGGATCCGGGGTCAAACGGAGTGTCAACATTCATGGGGGACAACAGTTTCCCGATTCCGTGACATTCACCCTTACATTGCTTGGTTTAAATGCTCTCTGAAAAGGGATTAGACAAATGAACAGAAGGGAAGAACCTAAACTAGACCCCCCCCCCCGGTTCAGGGCAGTCTACCTTTGAGTGATGGTTGTTGGGCAGAAAGAGTGAAAGCCAGCGGCTACCTTCCGCCCCTCGTTTGATCGCTCCTGAAATATCTGCTTGGCTGTGGGAACACCCGGGGGGGGGACCCTTTCTGACCCACTTGCGCTTCCTTCTTCCTGTCTGGAGTTTCGACGGTGAACCTTCGCCCTTTGCCAGACACCAACGGCCGGCCGGGCAACCCACTTTGCAGATGGGATGTTCCTTAATTGCACAAAACAAGGTCAAGCCATTATCCCAGCCGAGGAAGAAGACATGACACACTCAGCCTGGAGCCAGGCCTGTCCCTGAGCAGACGCGTCACCGCTTGCCAAGTTTTTGGAGGAAACGGGGCTTGACCTGCGGAGGCCGACGGCAGGGCCCGACTGAAGGGCCTTTCTGAGTGTCAGAACTGGAACCTGGGGTGCGCCGTGAGGGTGGCCGCTTTGGAATACCCCCCCCCCCGAGACCTCTCTGCCCAGGTGGCGTGGATAGGAGACGGAAGTGTCTCCCCTCACATTTAGAGTCCACTCGGATGGAGGCGACGAGGGCCATCAAAACTTTGGGATTTCTCCGTAACGTTTATATCCTGCAAAAACATACTTTGGAACGAAATTAAAACGAGACAGAGGATCCAAAGTGGCTCATTTTCTGCAGCCAGCAAAGCTGGCCAGGGGTTATTGCACCATAAAGTTGGGTTCTTGTGACTATTTGGCCGTTTTGGCTGGTGGATGATGGGAGTTGTCACCCATTGCACCTGGAGGTGAGGGATGGGGGAAGGCCGTCGTTATCGGGCAGGGTGGATCGTAATCCAGGGAAAATTGAGCTCAAATGAATTGGCTGGTCATAAAGGCACGCGCGGAGGAGTTTTGCTTTTCCTCTGGTTTTTCAGAGGTTCACAAAAATCAAATTTCTGGGTTGTTTCTTCCCCTCATTCCTCTTCCCTCCGCAGGCGACCCAGCTGGGGGTCTATAAGGCGTTTGTGGACAACTACAAAGTCGCGCTGGAGACGGCAGAGAAATGCAGTCAGAGTAACAACCAGTTCCAGAAAATCTCAGAGGTGAGGATCAGGGCCCCCATATTTACACCAATCCCCTGCGAGGGGGGTCAGGAAATGAAATAGGATGGGGCCATCCTCAGAACAGCCAGGGATAAGGAAAGGCTGGACGGAAAAGGTAGAAAGGGAAGCAAAATTAATAGGCTTTGGGAAACAGACCCGCTCTCGTAGATTAGGAAGCAGAGCCTCCACGTTAAGAGCAGTCTATCCCCAATAATAAAAGATAGGTCAGCTCGTGCCTGTGTCGGATCCGGAGGGCCACATCCCGATGGACCCTGTTTGAATAGAGAGTGCAGTTTTGGGGAGACGATATTCTTGGGCGAGGATGGATTTTCCGGCGTAAAAGTTATTTCTCGAGGTACTTTTAGCCAGCTTTTCCAGACAACTTTGCTGAAATATGGCCGCACGTATCGAAGGCTGCAAGATGGGGTGCTGGGTTAATTTCTCAGGCGTAGCCCCTTTTCTCTCCCTCCCCTCCTTAACACTGGAAGATGGAAGATGATGGAGGGCTCCACTTTGCACAGAGTTGCCTGAGTCTTTCTAAATAAGAAAAGGCTGGGGCGGATGGGCCACCAGATAAATCCCAAGAGGTCAGGACACCCTGCCGGCTCTCCGCTGGGAGGTGTCCCCCCCCCCGCAGGGACTTGCCCGTGTGTAACAGTGGGGGGCCAGGGGAGAGCTTGCTTTTTTACCTACACTGAGAAAAGTCTGCTTTTGACCGACGGATCATTCCCTTTTGGCAGGAGCTGAAAGTGAAGGGGCCGAAGGACTGCAAGGAGAGCCAGACATCCGTCACCATGGAAGGTACCGACTTTTTCTCCTCTCTGTGCGTGTGTGTGTGTCTGTGTGGTGCAGAGGGAGGAGGGTGGCCAGCCAGGGCGTATCACCCTTGGGCCCGATCCTCCTCGGTCTGCCCCTGGAATCCCCCTCTGCCCTCCTCCGGGGCCGCTGGGTCCAGGAAAGAGGAAGGGGGAACCCTCGGTGTTTGGTAGGGGGCGAGAGGGAGCCCGGGAAGAGGAGTGGGCTGAGCCTCCTTAGCATGCCACCAGCGTCTGGCAGCCCCTCGCGCTCCCCACCCCTCCGCCTCCCTCCTCCTTCCCCTCCACCGACTGGCTTTGTAGCTCTCTCGCCGCCACTGACAGCCAGCCAGCCGGCCGCTGGACCCCCACACCGGACAAAGCCACCGGGTCGCAACGATGGCCATGCCGGGCGGCGAACGCCATGGAAATCTTGCTCATCGTCCGTTTTTGCTGTAACTGCACCTACGGTGGGCTCTGGGGGGGGGCAGGTTCTTTTTTTGTGGGGAGTGGGGACAGGGCGGCTGGAGGGGCGGGGGCCTCCGGGATCTCTTGGCCAGCCAACACCTTTAGGGGGGGCTCCTAACAGGGGGGGTTGTTGCTCCCTTTTGCGGAGAGGGGGGGCCCTTTGCTTCTGAAATAGCCGGGAGACCGCCTGAGCTTTGTCTTGGGCTGAGCGCCGGTTCCTCGGCACGGCACGGCTCAACCCTGTTGGCTCCCTTCCCTGCCCCCCCCCCCCGTTCGAACTCGGTAATTTCTTTGTTCCTCCGCTGGAACAAAGCATCGGGCTGGGCTTCCTTCCCCCCCCCCGTTTGGTTTTCCATCCTTGGCTTCTTAAGGATGGTTTGGGGTGCCAGTGATGGAGTGCAGAGGTGAAGCCATGAAGGGAGACCCCCCCCGGAGGCGTGGCAGGCGGGCGCGAAGGGTCCGGGTTTCCCCCGTCCGTTTCTCCCCCACCGTCTTTTGGGGTACGGTCGGGGTGCAGCGTCCTGGCTTAAACCATCTCATCAACCCATGCTTTGGGGGGGGGGTTCGCTCAATGCCGCCCTTGGGAAAGGGGGGGGCTGTCTTGTCAAGGCATCGAGTAGATTCGCAATCCGTGAGGAAAGGTTGCTCTCTGTTCCCCCACCCTGAATCATCCCTGAACCTTCGTCTCATTTACTCCCAGATTAACGAGGCGCGGTGGGACATCCGATGCCTCGGTAACCATGACAACGGCGACCACTCTCTCTGCCTTTGTCCATGGATCGAAGCCCTGTTTCGTGGTGGTGGTGCCAGGCGGGGACCGGGCAGGCGGGGGTGGCATTTCCTTTTGCCCCATTGAAGGGGGCGAATGCTTTCTTTTGGGGAGCACCCGACCCCCCCCTTACCCAATGCCAGCTGGGGTTGATCCCCTCTCCAAGTTGGAGTTTTCGAAGGGACTGTACAAGACGTGTCATTGGGGGTGTGTGTACATTTTTAACCATGGTTGGCACCGTTCTCTGCCCTGGGCATCTGCCTTTACGGGGGGCTGAAGACTTCCCCACCCCTCCAGGGTTGGGGAGGCTTCCGATGCTCCTGCCTCCTCACAAGGAGGCCTCAGCAGACCTCCCGCCTCACACTGGTGGACTCACTCGGGGAAACCTTTCCGAGGTTGACTCTGTACCCTTTTGGTCGCCTTCTGTTTCTGGGGAGAGCAGGAAGCAAGGCAAGCGTCCCGCCCGACAGGAGGGCTGTTTTGTCATCCAACCGTTCACACAGAACCCTTTCTCCCCCTCTGGAGGTACCATTGCATGCGCTGGGGAGCGTGACCCGCCGAGTGCGTGGCGTGGGCGAAGATCCTCCTTTTTCCAGCCCGCTTTGGAACGAGACTCGGTCGCTATTTCTGCCCGCCCGCCCTCCCACTTTCTTGATTTTAAATAGAGGAAGTGATTTGGGGGAAAGGGGAAAAATCCAGCCCGTCTGTCTGGGCAGGAAGGCAAATGAATCAAATGTCGGCGAGCGGTCTTGTGGAGTAAACGCTTCCCTGCCACTTGATGGTGGCGATTTGTCCTGTCCTGTTAGAGGGCGATAAAATCAACGCTTATCTTCATAACGTCCTTTTGTTTCCTGCTTCTCCAGTGTATGAGAGAGAGAGAGAGAGAGATGCATGCATGCAATTTTGCCTTGGGGGCCCCCCAAAAAAGCCTCGGGCGAACGCTTTCTTTTTTTTCTCATCTCAGAAACAAGACACTGGGGAGCAGAGGGGGGGGGAACTATTTTATTTTGCCGTCCTTCACCGGCGTCCTTAACCTAAATCCTAACGTAATAGACAGAATGTGGCGTTCCAGGAGGGCAGCCAGCCATGGCTCAGACAGAAAATGGTGACTTCACCTCTCCATGTGTGTGTGTGTGTGTGTTTGTGTAAAACAGCTTATACTACCATGTCTTGCCGAGCTGGGTGGGCGGGAGGGATTTAATTTAATTTATTTTTTTTTAAGTGCACTTGCAGAAAGCTGGGAAGACGGTGTATGGGTGCATGCATGTACAGTGCAATGCATATATATTTATTTCTGATTTTTAGTTCAAAGCACTCAAGGTATGAAAGGGTGGAGGAGGTTTAAAAAATATTCTTGGGAGAGGATTGTTTTGCAACCTCACGTTCCCCTTTTCTCCTGCTGGAGAGCAGCCTTCCCCTTTCAGGTCAAAAAGGATCAGAAAACCCATGTAGTGACTACGCTCACTATTCCCCCCCCCCCAAAAAAAAGGGGTGGGGAGTTTGGGGAGCCCTCAGAGAAGTTGTGGGCTGTCAGGTATTTTTATTTTTAATGAGTGGATAAGATGAAGATGGATAATACACATGTCCCATCTGCTGCCAAGGGGTGATGGGCATTGTAGTCCCAGGCTTACCAAGGGGTTATATGCCAGGTGTGTTAGCCTGGCTACACACCAGATGGACGGAGGCCTTCGTCCCCTTTTTCCAGAGGTGGTTGGACACCAGCTCCCATCGCCCCTCACCTTTCTTTAGGTTGGCTGGGGCTAATGGGAGTTGTAGTCTAAAACGATGGGAGGGCTCCAGTTTTTGTGTGTGTGTTTTTTTTACTTCAGGCTAAGAAGCATGCCAAAGGAGAGTGCGTGACAGGAAAGTGGGGTAGAAGGGCAGGAGGCCGGCGTTTCCATGGCGACGCTGTAGTCATCTTGGCTCCCTCGGGCCTCCTTGGCCAAGAGGAAAGAAAGGAGGGTCTCTGACATTTTGCCCCCCCCAAAAAAATTAGCAAGGTGCAAGTGACCGCTTGCCTTCACCCGGTTGGTACTCAGATACGCGGGCGGGTCCCAGCAGAAATACATGCCTTATTATGGGATGGGAAATGGCCCCTGGAGTCCACAGGGCGTAGCAGAGTCAGCCAGTCCACCTGCAGTCCGTCTTTCTTTATAATCAATAACAATGACAGATTATTTGCAACCTGCCTTTCCTTCACTAAGCTCAGGCGTGTACAGAGGCTTTAGGGTGGTGGGTTTTTTACTACAGCGCCCATAATCCCCAGCCAGGATGGGACTTGTAGTCCACGAAAGCAACTCTTATACAGTCTGCTTGTTTTCAGTGGAAGGGCACGGTTTATTTCGGCGTTAGACCCGATATTGTACACCTCTTAGGCTGGAGAGATGTTTATATTTCCAAACAATTTTTGCAGAATAAAAACCTTTTAAAATGACAAACGAGTCTCAAGGATCCGGAAAAATTAAACCACACCCTTTTTTGGCAGCTTTTCAGGACTGTTACAGGGTTTATATCCCCGCCTACATCTGAACCTATGAAGGGTTAAACGCCTGCGGCCCTTTTGCGTGTTTCTGGAGGGGGTGGAAATCGGAGGGAGCAGCAACACCCCCCAAAAAAAATCCCCCTGATCTTTGGTCTCTCATCAGCACCTCTTTCTCTCTCTTCCCCACTGAACAGCACTGCTGTACAAGCCGATAAACCGCGTGACCCGCAGCACTCTGGTGTTACACGTAAGTACACAAGAGAGACATTGTGCATATTTCACGACTGCTGGTGACACATGCGAAGCACACACACATCCAAAGAATCTGACCGGGGTGGTGGTGGTTCTGTATGTGCTGGAGACCGAACGCCAGGACATGTTTCCAAAGATCTTTGAGGCAGAAAGGGGCCCCCCGTGTGCAGATTTCGGGTTTTTAACAGGCGTTTCCTCTCTCGGGGGGGGCAGGACCTCTTGAAACACACCCCGTCGGACCACCCGGACTACCCGCTGCTCCAGGATGCGCTCCGCATCTCCCAGAACTTCCTGTCGAGCATCAACGAAGAGATTGACCCCCGGCGGACGGCCGTCACTACGCCCAAAGGGGAGGTACGCAGGCAGGCAGGGAGCGCGAGCAGCTGCCATGGGGCGGGGGGGGGGGAGAGACTCTGGAAGACAAAGTATTCTGTCTTGGCCAAGGGGAGGCAGAGTGTGGAAGAGTCTGGTTGCGTTCAAGTAGCTGGGCAAGGGCCGTCCCCAAAGCAGAGTTCAGAGGTAGTCTAGCCGCCCAGTGACCTCTCTGGCTTTGTAGCCCACGGTCCTGCCTCGACTCGAATGAGCCTCTCCTGCTGAATGTGGGGTGCCCTGTGTATTTGGGGGGAGGGGGTATGCGTGCTCAACTCTGACTCACACCTCTCGTTTTTTTCTTTTCTTTTCTTGCCCGTGTGCCTCCAGACGCGGCAGCTGGTCAAAGACGGCTTCCTGGTGGAGTTGGCAGAAGGTTCTCGCAAACTCCGCCATGTCTTCCTCTTCACTGACATGCTCCTTTGCGCCAAGCTGAAGAAAACCGGAGTGGGGTGAGGCCCAGGGAATACCAGGACGGGGGTGGGGTGGGGGGAAGCATGACGTGTGGGGTGGGCACCCTCCTAACCCGACGCATCCATGGCTTCCCTGCTGCCCCCGTGGGGGCTCTTGGACGTCCAGTCTTGGCCCCACAGCAAAGAGGGGATTCCGAGGCCATACGGTGGCCGTTGTTCAGACTGGCTGAGACGCAGAATTCATGGGCAAACCCAGCACGTTTCCAAAGCGGTCGCCGCCTTGGTCGGTCTCAGCCACTGGAGACACAGTAAAAAGAAAACAAACGGCGGTGATCCCTTAAAGGTGTGGCATCTTACTAAGTGGATTTTGATCCACAAACCTCACGTGGAAACAAATCTGTCAGTCTTCTTGGTGCCGCAACATTATGTCCTTTGGGTTTTTTTCCCCCCCAACCTGTTTTTTATTTTCATTTTGTCAATAAACTAAGCTAAAAGGACCTCTTCGCTCCTCGGATTACGAGGCACGATTGCGAGGTGTGTCAGCCATTCCCCAGGAATAGTTTTTCTGCTCCTTGGAGATTAAGTTTTAAAGTATTTTTAAACGTGTAATTTTTATTGTTATTTTTAAAAAAGAAGAATCGGCCTTCCCAGGGGTCTGGTTTTCTTTTAAAACGAGCGGCGTCTTTCGTCTCTCGTGTCAGCATAGAAGAAAATAAATTAAACTATAAAAGACATCCATTTTATAAACGGAGTGACTGGAAGTGATTTCCCATTCATGATGGGTTTAACTTGGAAAGGAAGGGCTCCCCGACGGGGGTCATGATCCAGCTTCAGGAGGCAGAGGGGTCCCCTTCGCTTAAACTGAGGCCGGATGGCTTTAGAGCAGGAGTTTTGTGGGTTGAACGGCACCGTGTGCCCCTCTCCCCCCCCCCCCATGAAGACCGTTGCTCCCGTTGTAGGAAACACCAGCAGTATGAGTGCAAATGGTACTTACCCCTGGCGGAGCTGGTCTTCCCGTCGCTGGAAGAGTCGGACTCGTGTCCACACGTCCACGCCCTGCCGGACCACGACTTGGAGGACATGAAAATGAAAATCTCCTCCATGAAGAGCGAGGTGCAGAAAGAGGTAGAGGCTCTCCTCCCATGTCATTGCTCTTTGTTCTTTTTGTACTGCTTTGGTGTCGGGCTTCTCGGGTGTTGATCCTGGCCGGGTCCTGAGGTCTCTCTTGCTCTCTGGCTGGCAAGAAGCGTTGCCTTTAAGCAGAGACTTTAAAGTCACAACATAAAAGGAAAAGGCTATGAGGAGGGAAGAGGAAAACAAGCCAGCTCAGCCGCCAGCTCTGGAATTCCGTCACAACCAGCTGGAGCAGAAACAGTTCAGGGGCAATAACAGGAAGTCTGGTGGCTTGTGCCTTTTGGCAGCTTTTTCAAGCGTTCAGTCCCAGTCCCGTTGTGCAAAAAAAGGTCGACAGGCTCGGTTTGGCAGCCACGGCGCTTTCTCCTTTTTCCTCTGTAGAAGGCCAACAAAGGGCAGAGCCGAGCCATGGAGCGCCTCAAGAAGAAGATGTTTGACAATGAGTTTTGGCTACTCTTGAACTCCCCGTCCATCCCCTTCCGGATCCACAGCCGCAATGGGAAAGTAAGGAGGAAGGGGGTCTGGTGGAGGGACGAAAGCGGGAGGGGGCATAAAAATGTTGGGGTATCTCCCCTGTCACTGGGAGACAGGCAGAATGGAAATGTGAAAAGTAAATCAATATTGTTGGAAATAAACTCTCACCAACCAAAATAATCCAGCTATAACTGTGACACGAAAGGCATTCCTATTGCTGAGTACAGACGTTGCTCAGATAATTATAAAATACAGAGAGAGGTGGTGAAAACATTATACAGTAGCAGTTGTTTTAAACAGTGACTAAAACATTCATGCTAAAATAACTGTTGGCCCTCCTACAAGGAAAACAGACAACAGTCATCATTCCACAAGTCTGCTTTGTAATAAAAACTGGGCATTTCCCCCCCCCCTCCCCAGGCAGCTTCCACGTTCCACTGGCCTCCCGTGTGCCACCGGGATGAGAAACGCTTCTCTAGAGGTGTTGGCTGGTGACTCCAGGTTCCTTGGAGTGAGGGAGGCTGTGAATCCACTCTGGGTTTTACTCCACAGTTTTGCAGGAGGTCTCCAAGGTGCTGAAAAGAGTCAGTTTGATGCAGCGCCTAAACTAAAGGCGAGGCCAAAACATGGAATGGAGTTGCAGCCCCTCTGAAGTGGGAGTCGCATCAACCTCTGCTTCTTTGCTCTTCTGTAGAGCTTTTCGGGGGAGAAGGGGCAGGTGCAGAGATCCTCTCCGGGACCCACCCAGGCTTGACGGCATCTTGTTTCCTTCTAGAGCTACCTGTTTTTATTGTCCTCTGACTATGAGCGGGCCGAGTGGAGAGAAGCCATCCAGAAGCTGCAAAAAAGAGGTGAGGAATTATTTCATGATTGTGCCCGTCTTAGCGAGTAGAGTCTTTCTTCGCGTCTGAACGCGTGGTTCAAGAATGGAGGTTTCGGGGGGGGAGGGGTTGTCCGGCCGATGCCCTCCTCCCTTCCTTGGCCTGCTACCAAATCCCACTGCTGCAGAAAACTCTTCTTTTGCCTCTGGGTCAAACAAGAGGCCTGCAGTGCCCCACAAAAGCCAAGGGTTTCCAGGTTTAGAGCTCAGAAACGCAGTCAGTTCCGCTTTCTCCCAGACATGGATTCTTGAAACCTTGTGGTCCTCCTGCCTGGAATATGGAGAAATGTTTCCGTTCTGTACATTTTTTGCCAACGCGGCCCTGCTTTGCTTCCTCCAGCAAATTCTGTGCTGGAATGCCAGTGGCTGGGTTGCCCCTTTGATTCAGTCGCTGAAGGGCCAACCGATCCTGTTTGTTCACTAGCCCTCCTTCCTCGAAGCTTCCAGACCGAAGGAACGGGGTCGGCCGTAGCTGTCCTGTCCTGTGGAGGGCGAAGAGGTGGCTCTTCTCATTAAAAAAGGGGCGGCCACCCCAATTCCAGCTCTCATGTAGTGAGCATTCCAAAGCGGACTCGTGGGAGTGAAGCGCCCCAAACGCTGGGCCTCGATGGAAGGCTCTGTCCAAGTTTCTTCCACTCAATTTTTTTAAAAAAATTCCCAAGTTCTTTCCATCCTCGAGAAGAAAATTTGTCTTAAAGTTTTACCCCCACAGGAGCTGAAATGGAATCCTTGCCCATCTTTAGGAAACGGTAGAGCCTTTGCCAAGGGCGACCCTTTTTTGTCCTGGAATGAGGGCCTTTCGTGTCCACCCTGGGAGACTTGAAGCTCTTTCTGCCCTAATCCCTAGACAGACCCACCCTGGTTTCCACTTCCTTCTAGCCAATCACACATTTTAACCTGATTCCCCCTCGCGCATTCCCCCCCCCGCCCCACCTTTCTGCCTTTCCTGGGACCAGACCTCCAGACCTTCGTGCTGAGCTCCGTGGAGCTGCAGGTGCTGACGGGTTCCTGTTTCAAGTTGCGCACCGTCCATCACATCCCCGTCACCAGCAATAAAGACGGTGAGTAACGCCTTCGCCCCATGTCTCCCGGTCCGGCAGCCGCTCTGCGCCCGGCTCCTCCGTGTCTTCCCTGTCGCTGTGGAGGATAGGTCGGCCGAAACATTTCCCAGACCTTTGTCTGCCTCTTAGAACAAAACTCAACCAGAGCGATGTGGCCGAGAACGGCTAGGGCTGGACAGGCATCAGGTTTCCCAAGTAAAAAGGGGGAGACGTGCATTTACCCACTCCTAGTTGGACATGTTGAACAACCTCCCACAGTTGTGCGGTCTGCAGAGCCGGAAGGGACCCTATGGATTGTCAAGTCCAGGCCCAGTGGGGGTATCAGGCCTGCTTTGTCTGTGGATGGGTGGCCACCCCCCAATCTCTGCTGCCTGTCAGAGCTGGCCGTCCTCGCCTAGAGGGATCTCCAGGTCTCAGACTCCGGCTAAGGTGCTGCCGGCGGTTATCCGGAACCCTGATTTCTGAAGCTCTTGCGCCACTAGAGGGCAGCACAGAGGCCAGGAAGGGCTCCGGAGGCACTTTTCCCTTCTCCCTCCTTATACCGGCTTTAGTGCATTCCCCCTCATCCGCTCTCGTTTCTTGGCCAGCCCGGGCTCTGCTGGCGCCGTGGCCTTGCATCTTCGGTGGTTTCCTTCTCCCTCCAATGAATGGCGGCAACTTCTTCCTCAAATCGAAATGGGTTCTCTCATCCATTCGCGGCCATGTTACTCGCTCTAACCGAAGGGTGCGTTCCCTGATGAATTCTCTCTGCAGCCTGAACAGTTTCCCCTTTAGCTTGTCACAGCCTTTCTTTTTATGAATTGTTGCCATTGTGGAAATAAGCCCATACAAGGACCAGAATCCTATTGATGTTTGTGCAACTTGTCGTGGCTGATAGTGGATGATTTATGAGGTGTCGAGGCAGGTCCTGATCATAATACAATAAGATTCGGGCCATCAAGAAATAATTTAAGAGCCAATCTCCCTCTGCCTTCTTTGTTCCTCCGCAGATGATGAATCGCCGGGGATGTACGGCTTTTTGCACGTGGTCGTCCACTCTGCCACGGGCTTCAAACAGTCTGCCAGTAAGTGTCTCTCACACACACCCTCCTGAGTTTTGTGTCTTCAGCTGAGTTTGTTTAGTGTGAATTGAACCAGCTCCATGGAGGAGAGAGTGCCGGACTAGGGCGGCCCGGCTCCTTTCTGCTGACCAGGCGGTAACCCTGGCGCTGCTGTCTCGGCAGCGGAGGGTCCGACTAAGGCACTAAGGGGAACGTCTGTTCCCTCAATTGAAGGAATCTGCAGGTGAAGAGAAACTAAATATGCACATACGTACATGGACCGTTGTCTTCCATTTCTCTTTGGAAGGAACCCCCTCCCTCCTCCCAGACAGATCGGACTGTGCCCGGGAGGGAGGGAGGGAGGGAGGGGAAGAGCCCAGTGGGATCCCATCCTGAGAGGAGGGGAAACACACACACACACACACTTTTCCTGGGCTGACGTTATATCTTTCCTCCCCATTCTCAGACCTGTACTGCACATTGGAGGTGGACTCTTTCGGGTACTTTGTCAGCAAAGCCAAGACGCGGGTGTTCCGGGATACGACCGAACCCCAATGGAACGAGGTGAGCAAGCGGGTTGGGGTGTGTGTGGAGAGGGGCATATGTGCAGGCACTGCTGGAAGCCCCCCCCCAAGAGCTTTTCTGACATTAGATCTGGTCCCTGCCCCTTGTCGTTGGGAGATGAGGTGTGCCTCAAGGCCTGTTTGCAGCCAAGACGGCAGCCTCAGAACGTCCCGGTCGCTCCAGGAATGCATGCGCAGGGGGCTTTCCCCTTCGTGCCCCAGAATGAACGCCGTCCTTCCCCCCCCCCCCCGCATATTTGGACTGAAAGGAGAACCTTTGGGTTTGTTCTTCAGCAAAATAAAGGCAGGGTTTGGGGCACTTCCCCCCCCCAATCCACAGGGCCTTCCCATCTTGGCCCAGATAATGAGCCGATGGTGGGTGGCTGGAAGGCTCTCTCTGCATGTCCTCAGAGGTGCTCTTTTTGTCTTGCTTGATGAGCAAGGCAATCTTTCATTAAAAAAAAAAAAACATAGGTTCTGGCCGACACTTCCTGGCCTCTGGCTGAAAAGAGGACCTGCCTCGAAGGAAGGCAGGCTTGGTGGGGGGGAGGGCAAAGAACAGGGTTTCTATGCAAGCTTAAGAATCCCTCCTTTGTGGTTTGGACACAACCCTCTGAGACATTGCCCTCCCTTGGCCTCCACCCTCTCATTAGGTGTGGCAGGTTTATCCAAGAAATCCTGCGATGCCTGTTCAGTCAGCAGAGAAAGTGAAATGAGTCGATGCAGCGTTTATTCTGACAAGCTGATGATGCTCTGGAAAACAAACCCATTTTCCACCCATTTTTCCCACTCCTTAGCTCTGTCCGGTGCCTCCCCCATTTTATTTCCCGAACCTTTTTGACTTCACTCCTCCCTGGTTTGTTTTCTTTTGGTATTTGTCAAGATAGAGAAGACTAGAGTGGAAAAGGATGTTTGAGAAAAGCAAGAAAAACAGCTTTTAAAATGTCAGTGCTGTTAAAAAATAGTACCAAAGCAGCTGTAGTTGAAAGGAGACCTGAAAAGTTTTCTAGAAAGATGTGACTTTTCGAGCAAGGATCGAAATGGTGGCAAAATAGGAGACGGCCTGTTTCACGTGGCAGGGAGTTCCGCAAGCTTGGGAGCCCCTCTGGAGGAAACCCCACCAGAGACACATCTGGAGCCCATTCTGCCAGTCTCCAGCTTGTCTCCATTTCTCCACCTCCTCTGTCCTTGCTCTCCTGGGCTCTCACTTATCCGCCCCACCCCCCATTGCTCTGCCCCCCAACCCCCTGCAGGAATTCGAGATCGAATTGGAAGGGTCCCAGACGTTGCGCATCCTCTGTTACGAGAAGTGCTACGACAAGAGCAAGATGAACAAGGACAACAACGAAATTGTAGACAAGATCGTGGGCAAGGGACAAGTCCAGGTAAGGAGGGCGATGCTTGTGCGAGAGGAACACAAAAAATCAGGATGGGAGGGAAGGAAAACCTTTTGAAACCAGGCCATGTTCTTAAAAAATATAATGAAATAAGGTATTTTGGTGTGACTTTCCTTGAAGGAGAAATCTCAGTTTTAGAACGCGTCGCTTGTGTTGGGGTTTCTCGCCGGCAGAAAGCTAGCCTGTCGGGGGAGAGACAGGTTAACATTCCAGAGCTGATGTGCTGACTTGTTTTGCATTGCTTAAGTTGTGTGTAGTAATTGTGATATGTGTTTATTTGGGAAAATACCGGTGAAGATAACAGGATGAACTGGAAGGAATCCAGCCTTCTCTAGCGCCAGACAGCGTTTCTGTTCCGTCGTCCTTTCCTTCTGTCCAATGTGCTGAGATATAGAATCCTGCCTTCCTTTTAAATATAAATTTCTCTTAGAGCTCTGGGCCTGGGGCTAGGATCTCTGCTCCCCGTTCTCTCCGGATCCTTCTTTTCCTGGGTTCTGCCTCCCCCTCCCTCTCCACCCAGAACGCCGTGTTATCAGAATTTGGCTCTCAGTCTGGCTTAAGGCTGCAGAGCCGGGGGGGTGTGGGTGTGGGGTGGGGGTGGCCCAACCTGCCTCCGGAGGGCTGCCAGCTTCCGACTGTACGGCATCCAGGAGCTTCCTTGTGGGCGTCTTTTCCTTCCCGTCTAGCAGGCTGGGGTTTTGTCTGGGTTTGGGTTTTTCTGCTTCCAGCTCCATATGGACTTGGGTGAATTCTCCAGGGCCGAGCCCATGGGGGTATCTCTGGCTTCCACTGAAATGGGGGCTCAACGTGCAGAAGCCAGTCTGGCGTCTGCCTCCCACGTTTCCCATCGTTTTTAGTGACTTTGACCCGTTCGTCACAGACTTTACACTGGGAGATCCGGCGGTGTTCTTCTGGAGATGGGCAGATTTTTCTCTTCGTTCCTTAAAAGTCAGTTTATCAAACAGAGTCTGTCTTTGCTTTCGTGAAGTAAACCCTGGGAAAGAAATTCCCTGCTACCCTCTTTTGCCTGAAGCCGTCTGTAGTTGTGAAGCAGAGGTGGGGACTGGGGGCGCGCACCACCCCACCACCCCTGGCCCTTTGTGGCACTCACACACACCCCTAAAAAAAAGATACCCCCCGGTGTTCTTTGTGGAGTGTGGGAAGCAATTGGGAGGTGTTTCCAGGAGACCTCCCACTCTCCTCTTTTTTTAAAAAACTTCAAACATATATTTCGGACCACTAAAGGGTGAAAAGGGATTTTGACATTTACAAATCTGTTTAAAGAATTTTTCTTTTAATTTTTTTAGGTGTGGGAGTCTGGGGAGTGCTTGGTGTGCCTTAGAGGGGTCCCAAAGATGCCACAGAGCTTAGCAGAGAGCAGCAAAGCCAGGCCTCACTGGGGCTGCAGGGAGGTAGAGCGTTTTGATGAGCAGGAAGGATCCCTGCCCTCTCCCACCCCCCCACCCCCGGTCTTTCGTGTTCCCTCTGGTCTTAGCTGCTAACCTCACAGTGGCTGCCCTGGGCGAGGTCTCTCCTCAGCAATCTGTGGCCCTTGTAATGCAAAGCATTTTGCAGTTGCTTCTGAATGGGCACTGAAGAGCCGTTGGCTTTGCAAAAGACCCGTTCCTTGTGGAGATTACTATGGATTGAGCGGTTATATTGTTAAAAATCACTTCAGTGCTACATTTGAGACCGGCCATGGACACATGAGTATGAGGTTCTGCCTTGCTGGATGGCCAAACTTCAACCTTTTACTACGAAACCGCCCAAATTCATCTCTGTTTGTGTCTTTAAGTGCCCTTCACATGGGCCAGATTACTGCCTCACTCAATGTTTGGTTCTTCCAAAGGTTTATTTCTTTGTGCTACTTTTTTGTTGTTGTTTAATTACAATAGGCTGATTTTTCAGGCACCGCTCCCAAAAAGGTTGCTTATATCATAACAAAAACGAACAAACACAATTAGAGCTCAGTTCCAAAACTTGGTTTAGAACAAAAACCACATCATTTGACAGCAGAAAACAATTATGTTAGAAACACAGGCTAGTTAAAAGTAAATAAAACAGTCATCTGGTGAAAAAAAAATTAAAACACTTTAAATGGCTCCATTGGGCTCTTGCAGTGGAAGAGGGCCGAATGGAAAAAGTGAGCAGAAGTAAAGGAGTTTTTAAAAGCTTGTTTGAATGTATGCAGGGTCAAACCACACATACTCCGTATGTGCAGGGAGTTCCACAGGCGAGACCCCTCTTGCCTACAAGGCTGACAAATGGAACAGTGTTCTAGGCGAGGCCTGCGAAGAAGCCCATGTGCAGGGAGGCAGACCACGTTCTCCGAATTAATGATGTTGGAGAGAATACACAACTGCGCCTTCTCCAGCCCTGGCATGAGCAGATTTTATAAAGCTCTCTGTCCCTGAAAGTTCGGGCCTTCCAGATTGTTAAGAAGTTAAAAGACAGTGAAGGAAGCTGACAGGGAGAGGGGGGGAAAAACCCCCATGATTCGTCTGAAACGGGGTGAGAGCTTTGCAGGCGTCCCGGTCTGCCAGAAAGACCAACAAGGGGGTCCTAGATCCAGCTGAGCCTGGACTAACGCCCGGAGGCCAAAATGAGGAAACTGAGGCTGCCACACTTTGTCTGATGAGGGTTTGGGCGTATTTTTCGGAGCTGTTTGGAACGGCCCAAGCCCTACATGGCGAAATGGGAGCTGGATCGAGGCGAGGGAGCCCGGGTCCATAACTGGGGGGGGGGGCAAACCTAGGGAAGAGCATTGGCCTTTTTCTCTGCCTGGATCCGGATGCCAACGATCCGGAGGGTTTTGAATCTGGCCATCCTTGCCCTGGCCTCTGCCGCCATAGGGAGAGAAGCGGCGCTGGTGGAAATTCTCCCTTCCCCTGGAACCGCAGAGACGTGCGCCTCTCCCAGCCCTCGACAAGGGTGACAAGGCGAGGTGGGTGGGGAGATTCACCCTCCCGGTCCTGCCTTTTGCCATCACTTGCCTCCCGGTGATTTTATTCCTCCCCTCCCGTTGCGCTAGCAACGGTTGCTAGGAGAACCGCTGAGCTTTGCTCTGATTGGACGAGGAGGATCCCAGGAGCTGAGCGAGAGATTTTGGGACAGGCGTGAAAAGGATGCCTGCTAGACGCAGGCGGAGAAGGATGGTAGGAGAGGCATCTAGTTGGGTGATACGGGAAGGGAAGGCTGCTACCACGTTCATAATGTTCTCTTCGGGGAGGAGTGTGTCCGTGCGAGGGGTGAAACCGGGATGGCCTTTGGTGCTCATACCAGCTTCTAGCCCAAATTCCCCCTTAACTCCTAGTACTTCCTTTTGAATCGTGAGTTGTATTTCCACCCCCAGCTTCCCTCCAGTCCTCTCAAGCTCCAGGCCTGGGCAGCTGCGCTTTTTCTCAACCACAACCCTGTATGGTCGTCCTGAGCGAGAAAGAGGGGGAGAATGGGTGGCCCGAAGCCACCCCATGTTTCACGGCTAAGCGGGGGCTCGAAGCACAAAACGACAGTCTTGCAGGGGTGTCTCTGTGTGTGTGTGCGTGTGTGTGTGCGTGTAAAGACTGGCGCCTTTTAAGCGCGTGCAAAAGACACGTGTCTGGTTTCCCAGATGGGACAAGACGTAATCGCTCAAAATCCTCCCAACAATTCCCTAGCCCAGATCCAAATAGCTGTGTGAGTCCTGGGGGTGGCGGGGGGAGGGAGCCTTAGGAATCCAGGGACCCTCCGGAGGCCGGCCACCGCCAGGAGGAGGGAGGGAGGGATGGCATCTTCGAACCATTCCCGGCTCTGGTTGGGTGGAAGGGCCGACAGGGTGTCGGGTGAGAGAGGCGGCGAGGCACCGCAGGGCTGTGGGGAGCCTTTTTTTGGGGGGGGAGAAACGGGGCTGTTTGGATGGCCGGCGGAGGCCTTCTCCCTCCTCATATGCCCAAACAGGACCCGTCCAAATGCCAAAGCAGTTAGGAATGAAGAGTTTTCTGTTGTTACAGCAGCAGAATATTGTTATTTAATTTATTTACTCACAATATTTCTATGCCTCCTTCCACCTCCAAAAGGACCGCAGGCTTGATAGGAAAATAAACATGACATTATAGGTTGATTGCCCCAGATTCCTGCTTTTTTCCCCACCAAAGAGTTTGCCTCCTCCCTCCCCCCCCCCGACCTTTCCATGGCTGGGAATTTTCCCTCCCTGGCTGTGGGGAGCGTCAGGTCGGCAAACCGGCACAACCTGTGTCTTATCGGGACCAGGGCCAGATGAAGATGCGCCGAGACCTTGAGCTGCCGTGAACTGAAGAAATGCCACTGAATGGCAGAAATATGTGGATCGGTTTCGCCAGGGTTTGGGCAGCTGAGGGGAATCTGGGACCTTGAGCTTAGCTTGTGGGGAAAGCCAGTCCAGCTGGGGGAGGGGGTCCAGCAGAGGCACCCAGGGGTGGACCAGGGAGAGCCGGCCGCTGGGTGTCATTTTACCTCCTTCTCCAACCACCCAGCGTCCTCTCTTCTCTCTCCAGCGCCTTCCCAGTGTTTCCTTTTTTCAGGGAGGGGAAACAATTCGGCCATCCTGCTGCTGGGATTTCCTTTCCCAAAAACCTCCCCTCCTCACACACACCTCTTATTTCTCTCTCCTCCTTCTCCTCCTCTTTTTTTAAAAAATCACTGACCGGGCCCCCTGCAATGGGAAGCAGATGTCTGTGGGGCTTGTGGGCTGGTTGGTCGTGGCGGGACCCTCCACCCCTCTCTTCCTCCCTCCCTCCCTCTTCTGTGCTGGCTTGTAAATCACGCACAGGGGGACTGCTAGGTAAATCAACCTCTTCTCCCCCCCCCCCATTTTCTTGGGAAGCAGCCAGCAGGAAAAAGCTGCTTCTCACAAGGAGGACATAAATGTTTGCAGGCGTCCTGCGCCCCACCAGGCTTCGGGTGACCTTCGCTTTCAGAAACAGTACCTCTGTGTCACGTACAAAGTGTGTTTCTTCCAGTGCTGCATCATTCCAAACAGTTAATGCTCTTGTAAAGCAGGAGACAGAGGTTCAAGAGACCACGTCTGGTTTTTTGGGGTGATACGTAACTCCCAGCTGGACACCCAGAGAAGTGACTCTCCAGTTTCGAGTTTGTGCAAACAGTGCTTTATTTATTTATTTATTTATTTAATTTATATGCCGCCCACTCTACCCAGAGGTCTCTGGGCGGCTTACAATAATTAAAATTCAATACAATAAAATGACTAAAATACAATTAAAATTGCCATCATCAGGACCCACAGTTGTTATTTCAATTAAAAGCCTTCTGGAACAGGAAGGTTTTGACCTGGCGCCGAAATGTCATCAACGTCGGCGCCAGACGAATTTCAGTTGGGAGGGCGTTCCATAGTCTGGGGGCAGCTGCCGAGAAGGCCCTTTGTCTACAAGCCATCCCTCTTACCTCTTTGAGGGATGGCTCTTTCAAAAGAGATCTTAACTGCCGGGTAGACTCATATGGAAGGAGGCGGTCCTTCAAGTATCCATGAATGTGAACTGGGCAAAATCCTGGGGCCAGCTGCACTGTTGCACCAACTGGTAAGACTCAAGAGGCCTCGGATGGGTTGCTTGCCTCTTTCTGAACAACCCGGCGGCCCTTGCTTTGTTGCTTTTCTGCAGAGGCCATTTATATAAATTAGGCAGCGCCCAAGGAGAGAGAATAAAAACAAACCGTACTTCTTGTTTTGTGCTTGCCTGGAGTGGGAGAAGCTTGCAGGACTGGAAATGTCCTTGCTGATAGTGACAGCAATGCCGTTGCTGCCCTTCCAGGGTGCCCCCCCCCCAAAGTCTCACCCGGGGCAGCCGCCCCTTCCTGTCTAATGGCAGGACCGTCCCCAGGCTTGGAGGGTGGGGGCATCCCCCCCCCCCCGCCTGTGGGCCGCAGCCATTTGCTTCTCATTTAGGAGGGAATGCGGAGAGTAAACAGAGGCCCTCCCGCTGCCACCGCTGGGGAGGTTAACTCGTGGCGTCCTTTCTGACGAGGGGGGGGGCAAGAGCACAGGAGAGCTGGAGCCATCCATCACAGGGTGGATTTTAGAAGTTATTGACAGGGCAAAGCCCTGGGGCTCTCTCTGTGCCCAGGACTAGTTGGCGCTCTCTCCCTCTGTGTGTGTGTGCATGTGTGCTTTTCCATGGGATGCAGTAGTTAAAAAGTCTGACTTTGTAGCTGCACACATGTGGTTTGGGCTGGGCTGTCTGGCAAGGTGCAAATTCCAGCTGTTTCCCTCACCCCCCTCCAGTACCTGTTTCTAGTGCATGGACAGTGTGAGCATGCGCACCTGCCTGAGCCCCTCTCTCTCTACAGCTGATCCTTGGGAGGACACGGTTGACTTTTTCAGAAGCTGCGCTCTTTGCCGGAAGGAATAGCTGCCTTTTCTAACGAATCACGTCATCTGGTTCCCAAGGCAGGTCTCCTGGCTGTCTTCATTTAGCCTGGCATTTTCCATGATCGACTGGACTGCAACCCCCATCATCCCCAGACACTGAGTGTTGGCTACGGAATGGAAAAGGAGCTGTTGCCAGGAGACGGCTTCTCCCTTGCAGGGTTTAAAAAAAAAAAAACCCTATGTATAAACTTCATAACCCGTGTTTTGGATTCCTTTTTTCCTTCTCCCTCTCCATGGCCTCTCCTTGTGTGTTGTGACCTCTGGACTTTTGTAACCAGAGTCCAGGAGACACACTTTTGCCCAAAAGCGGGCATGAAACGGTGGCTTTTGTTGCTGGGGATTTTGGGAGCCGTAGTCCAAGATGTTCCTTTTCCAAGCCCTTCTTTAGCCGCCATTTGGTTTGGTCAGACCCTTCCGGGCAGAAAGCATCTGGCCAGCTGCTGGGAAAGAGACAGATGGCCAGCCGGCCGGTCCCTCAAAGCCCCGGGTCTGAGCCGGGCACAGTCTATACGTTCTCGGTCCCTGCCTTCTGTCCGCTTTGGGATGGGTGGGGGGGAAAGAGAGCAGAGCCATGCCATCTGGGTTTTGAAGGCGGTGGCAAGGGAGGGGTTAACCTGGGAAGAGTTGGGGAGGAAGGGGGACGGAGCAGCGGAGCTGCTGCTTTCGGAGAGCTCCCTCCCTCCCTCCCTCCCCCTGCACCAACCCAGGAAGATGCTGAGCTGAAGCGGCGCTCCTTCCCACAAGGCGTGGAGTCTGCGGGACGCCTCCACCCTCCGAGCTCTGCCCGGCCGGCCGTGCGGGCCCAAAAGGACGGGGATCCCCCCCCCTTTGCTAGCTGTCCGTTGCTGCCACACACCCACCCTCCAGCCCCTGCCCGGCAGCTGCTCCTTGGAGGAATCGCCCTTCCAGGGGGGACAGAGAGAGAGAGAGAGAGAGCGCGCACACACACACACCCGGGCCATGACGGAGGTTCTGGTGCAACCCGACTGCCAGCTCAGCCGGGCTGGCGAGCGTCTGACCCGCTGCTCGCTGGACAGCCTGGAGGACTCCCCGGGAGAGGGCAAGCGGGCCCCCAACACTGGCGCCCGGCTGTGGGGCAGAGTGCGCAGCAAGCTGCTTCGACAAAAGGTGCCCCCTAAGCCTCTGGGGTCTCGTTAAATGGGGTGGGGGTGGGGAAGGGGGGGGAGAAATAGGCTCCATCCTAAGAGGAGTGGGGTGGGAGGGAAAAACCCGGTCGGCTCTGTCTGTTGTGGGTCTAAATTCCTTCCACACCGCGCTCTGTTTATCTGGGGGAGCTGAGCTTCCACCCAAAGCTGCTCTTGGGGGGGGGGTGTCTGTGTGTGGAGGGGTCATCTAAGAGGGGCTGAGTTTGCTGTTCCCCGATCTGGCTCCTTGCACCCTTTGCTGGTTCACAGAGAGGCGCTTGTAGGTTGCGTGCGTTGGGAAGACCGGCGGACGGAGGGGTTTCTGGGAGTGGTGGAAGAAAAAAGGCCCTTTGATCCCCCTTCTTGGGCCAGTCTGGCTGCTCTCGGGGTGTCTCAAAGGGGGGGGCACCTCTGCTTTCTTTTTAAGGGTGGGTTTGTTTTCGCTTTGTTTTTCAAGAGAAACAAATGTACAAACAAGACCCTATAGGATACTCCGTCAGTAAACTACACAAAGTGAGACGGGTCCTTCCCAATGAGCAGGAAAGCAGATCCTAAGCGCCCGTCGAGTGCAAAATACATCTGACAAAATAAGTCTCGACACTTATAAACTTGCGCAGTCAAAAGCGGACGTCCCCACGGTGACTTCCTGAGAAACGGAGGCGCCTGCTTCTGCTGGGGAGTCGCCTTCTCTGGCCTTGTTTCAAAACGCTGCAAGTGTTGGGGTCGTGTAAGGTTCTGGTGTGGGAAAGGGAGATGCGCTCTGCCCATGGGCAGAGGCTGCTCCTTCCTCTGCGGTGCCTCGGGCTGAGATCTTCCACTCGCTTCCCTCCCGGCATGACTGCAGGGTCTAGAGCAGCTCACCATGAGGCCTGGGTTCAAATTCTGCTCCTTTAGGAGCAAGAAGGGCTCTCGAGGTGAAAATGTGTTGTCTTTGTGGCGCTTGCGTGGAGGAGGCGATGGCTTGGATCCGCTGGCCGTACCCGTGGCCCAGCCAGACTTCCACACACACACGCACCCCCCTCCCTCGCCTGCCTTTGCTCTTCTTCCCCGGCCTGCTGACACACAGGGAATGTGAGACCAGCTGTGTGTGCAAACTTCACCAGCGCTAGTGAGCTAGCTGTGCCTTCCGGGTCCTTTTGAAGGTGACCGTGGAAGGCGGGGGGGGGGGGAGGAAATGCTGCCCTCGGGCGTTCCAGGGGATGGGTCCATCAGGGGCCTCTGGTGCCAGGCCTGTGGCCTCGCCCACCGTCCACCCTCTGCGTCCTCCCCTGTCCTGGGATCCTTCTGTAAGAGCCAAAGGTCTGGAGTGCTCCCTAGCTCCACGTTTTGAGGATCCCTGGCTCGGAGGCCTGGGCTGTGATCTGGGGAAGATGATACCCCCCCCCCCCCCCGGTGTCTGCTTTGCTGGCGCTCGGGAGCAGAGCCCTTGCTTGGCCCGGTGAAGGGCCCAGGTCTGATCCCCAGCGTCTCCTGGAAGGGCTGGGAGAGGAAACCCAGCGAGGCTCCTAGAAAACTGCTTTCCCCCCCCCACCCAGTCCATGGGGCGGAGGCTATGTCCCCCCCCCCCCGGTTGCTTAAGAGGTGGAGCAGGGGCCCCTCTCTCCATTCTGCTTGTGGGGCTGCAACGGTGCTCAGGGCAGCTGCTCGCTTCCTGACAGAATGAAGGGGGGGCCGCCCCCAGCGACTCTCCGGGAGGGGATCCAAAGGGAATAATCACCCCTAGGAGTCAAGGAAGGCCCCCCCAGAGCAGAGCCCCAAGGGGTGGGGGGAGGAAAAGGCAGCACGCCCCCACCCCCGAGTGCCAACGAGTGGCCTGATTGTGAGAGCGACACCCACTTGTGCGCCCAAGGGCCCTTGCGTCCTGTTCCTCTCCCGTTCTGGACGCGGCTCCCAGCATCTCCGGGTGGCGGTGGTGGTTCTTCCTGAAACACCATCTCTGCAATCTCTCTCTGTGTTGTGTGTGTGTGTGTGTGTGTATATGTGTGTAGGGGAGAGGGGTTTGGCAGTTGTTGCTAGGGCGGTGCTTGTGCAACAGGTGGCTGGGCTTGTTGTCCATGGAAATTGGCACCGGGCCCCCTCCTCGGAAGGCAGCAGCTGTCCCCTCCTCGCTTGTGCTCGTCCTCCTCCTCCTCCGGGGGGGGGGGAACACAGCCAGCCTGGTTTTAGAGACGGGGGGGGGAGGTTGCTGGCCTCCCCAACTCCTCCTTCCCACAGGGCCACCCGAGGTCAGCATTGGTACCTCTTGCATCCCCTGCAACGGTTTCAAAGGTCCCCCTGGCCCTGGCAGAGGTCTCGGGGTCCCTCCTCCTTTCCTTCCATCCTGTGGGGCATCTGCATGGGGGTCAGGGGGTGGTGGGGGGGTGGATTTTGGCCTCTTTGCAGGGCCTCGGGCCCATCGGTGGGGCTGCTGTTGCTGCAGAGGTGCCGGGTCGGAAGGGCCCCCCCGAAATCCGAGACTGCCCTCGCGGTGGAGCCGTGTGGGTGGCTCTGCGTCCAGAAGACCTACCCCAAATGCTCGAGGGAGGGGGGGTGAAGCCAGACCGGGGCCCGCGTCCTCCTGGCATGCGCCCCTCAGGTCTCCCCAGTGGCTGGGTTGGTGTGTTTGTTTTTGCCGTCCTCCGGCTGCAAACGGCCCCACCAGGAACAGCTGCTGATTCAGGGAGCTCTTCTGGATCTGGGAAGCCTGGGTTTGAGCGTGGGACGTGTTCCCCCACCCCCAGGATCGAGGGGCGGCTTGGGGGGGGGCAAAAAGGACAGCCTTTCCTTTTGAATGACAGCCGCCAGAATCCCTGGGCCAGAAAGGATGCTATGTCCTTGCCAAGGTCACGACCCCAGCCCCGACCTTGTCTGGTTTGGGGAGCGAAGCGGTGGACGGCCTGGTTGCTCCTCGAGAAAGATCGGCTGTCTTCCCGGAGGGCGAGGGGGGGAAGGATCCGGCCGGTCCTGGTCTGACCCCAGAGGAGCCCAGGCCCAAACCTTTCCAAGCTTTGTTTTCCAGGCCATGGGGAGAGTCCCCCGAAAGCTGCGCACCGGCGCAGGTTTGTGTAGGGACATCTCGGGGAGGAGACTCTCTCCACCCCCACCTCCTCCAGGTCCTCCCCCTTTTGCCATCAGGAGCCCCCTGAAGGACAAGCCTTCCCAGAACCCCCCCCCCAACCCCCATGTGCTGAGGGTCCTTCTTTGGTGGGTCTCTCCACCCCAAAGGATCAGGCCTTCATGGAGGAAGAGGCTCGTCTCGTTTCCCTCACTTTGGGCCACCTTCTCCCCCTGCCCACCCACCCCGGCCCTGATCCGGAGGAGACGGGGAAAGGCGGCGCTGGTTCTGGCCAGGAGGCCGACCTGCTTTTCATTGACACAGAGCCCTGCCCAGCGGCCGCCCTGCCATCTGGCATCAGGAGGAACTTCAAAGCGGGAGGGGGGTGGGAGCCATGGGGAGGAAGCCCAGGAATGGGGCTCCGCGGCGGTTGTTTCAAATTAAGTCCAGGGCCATCAGATCGTGTTACGGGGAAAGGGGGACTGGGCAGCTGGGGGGGGTTGAAGGGGGTGGGGGGAGTCCAAAGCAATAAGAAACAGCCCCCCCACACCCACCCCTTGGGTATTTGTCCAAGGGTTTCCGCTGGGATCAGCTTTTGGGGCTGAAGGAGTTCTCTCCCCCCCCCTGCGCGTCGGTTTGTCAGAACGCGTACGCACCTGGAGTGGCGCTTGGGCAGAACATGCGGCTTTGCCACGAAGGAACGGTCTATCCGGAGAGGACGCCACCCCTGGTTTTTCCAAAGCCACTCTGGATGTGTCCCCGCTGAGGCTCGGCGAGAGGGAGGGCGCCATGAGGACAGCACACTTTAATGCCACTTTGGAAATGTCAGGAGGGCTGATTGGAAGCGGCCGGGGGGGGGGCTCTGCCGGGGGGGGGCTCTGCCGGGGGGGGCTGCTCTGACAAGCCTCTGGGGGGTTTTGGAGCGAGGATAAAAAGGCCAAAAAGGCCGGGAAGGGGGCAGGAATCCATCCCCAAACACCTCGGCTTCACACGTGGGGGGGCGGCGGCTTTTTTTGCTCCTAAATTTTTCTCTTCCGTCTTCAGTATCTGAAGCGGAGATGTGAGAATGCCCGGAATGGGTTAATTCATTAAGTTGATAATTAAGACGCCACATTTGATGACAAAAAGTCTCTTGAAAGGGAGACATCTTTGACAGCTATCTACCCTGATTATAAATTACCGTGTACAATTTATATTGTATATGTACTGTTTTTAGTTTTTAAATGTTGCTACGTATAGGGAGAAAAACCTGCAATGGAGCATTTACAGGATATCAAAAGCTTCAACTTTGGGGTGCCTGAGAGCACCCCAAGACCTTACATAGTAAGGCAAGAGAATCAAATCTCTGGATCCTTGTTAGAATGTTTATCTCCTTAAAAGTCTGATTTTTTTTTAAAAAAGTCTGTAGTGTGTGGGAGAAAAGAGGCAGGAAGCCGCTCTGAGAGGTGGGGGGGGGAGAGAGAGAGAGGGAGGGAAGGAAGGAGAGCTTGGGTTGAGCAGAAAATGTTGTTTCATCCCTGAATCTTACTTGGGAACCTGCTTTTTCAGTGCAGAAGAACACCCACAAGTCAGGCATGTTGCCTTCCACCTTTAGGACGGGCACTCCCATCAGCTCTAGCATGTCCAGTACCAAGGACTGATGGGAACTGGAACCCAGCACCTTCGGGTGAGGAAAGCACATGGCTCCTACCTCTAGCCTAGTGGGGCCAATGATCTCAGTCAATAAGAGCCAGAATATGAGCACAATGATGTCACCTTTGGTACCTTAACTTCCACCCCAAGTAAACACTGCAGCATAATACCCGTCGCCACTCCTCTCACTGTACATCACACTATGAGCCGTGTGGAAGAGGCGGCTCTGATCATGTCAACTAGAGCTATTTCAGTAGCCATCCTAGCTAGGAATTCTGGGCGCTGTAGTCCAAAACTGCAATTCTGGTAACTACATCTAAAGACAGATTGGCAGAAGAGTCTAGTCCGTGGTTATATGATTGTAACTCGTCTAGGTGTTCCATATTTGGGGGTGGGGGAGAGACTGTGTGTGTATTGTGTGTACTATAGGGCTACTTCTTAAAGAGATGGTTATTTCTCTGGGTGAGCTGCTCAAAAGTTTTCCCCAAAGAAACATACTTCCAGGATCTAAACCAGGAGGTCAAGGAGAGGGGGCATTCTTCCCGAAGCGTTTACCCCAAAATTGCTGCTCTACATTTTCATTTTGGGTAAAAGGCAAAAGTACAGACTTTAGGCTTTCAGGTGGCAGGGTGGAGAGGTAACCACAACCTTGGTGAACGAGGCCAGTAATCAAAAGGTTTGCCATAATGAAAATTTTTTAAAAATGCAGGCCTTTGCCATGAGGATCTACAGAGAAGAAACCGTGGGAACCGGTCATCCACCATGATTATATGCTGACTGGAGACACCATATAATCTCCACCTTATTAAAGCCACTTATCCTTCTTTTTTGTCGGTGGTGGCCCCATCCGGAGGATTTGCAATTGGGTGAGGGGTTTGGGACGTCCTGCTGTATCTCCTGGGGCTGGACTCGGATTCTCCAGCCAGAGGATGTGAAGCCACTGCCCACCCGGATCCCGGGGGTTCTTGGGATGGCGCCATCAGGAGCAACCCCACGGCTGCAGTGGGCTCGTCCGGGGGACACCGTTGGCTGTAAAGCAGCTTCTCAAGAGAACCGCCGGGGTGTGTGTGTCCTGGGCTGTTCAGGGCGCCGAGCCCTGCAGGTCTCAAAAGGGGGTGGTGGTGGTGGTGGTAGGTGCTGGCCACGCTCAGCGCTAGCTTTCGCAGGGGACACACACACACCCCCGAAGCCATCCTTGTGCGAGCTGGCGCAGGCTCCAGACTCTCCGGGCATGTTAAAAGCTCCTCCGGTCCTTCTGAGAAACGTTGGGAGGTGCTCCGAGCCCCAGCCTGACCCGGCCCCCTCCATTTGGAGAGTGCCGGAATAGGCCGGCTTTCAGGAAAAGGCTCAGCCAGCTTTCCCAGGAGGCGGCCCTGTCACGGCCTTTTCCCGCCACGTTGATTTTAGAAAGCCGTCTCCAAAAATATCCCTCTTTCCTGGGAGTTCTTTCTTGCGGTTCTTTCCTGTTTTCCCCTCGTTCTCTGGCCTTGCTTGCCCCGGCTCTTCGCCCAGCACCTGCTTGGGAAAGAAACCCGGCTCTTCCTGGAAGAAAGGAGGGTCCGGAGAGGGTCCCAAGTGGGACACTTGCCCCAGCCCGGATCTGCTCCGGTTCCTGCCGGGCCTTCGCTCGCTTCCCGGTTCTCCCAGAGAGGCCTTCCCGCTGGTTGAGTGGTAGAGCCGCTGTCCAACCGTGGGATTTCTGTTTGTTTATAGGACAACCTTTGCGACCGCCTGCCTTGAATTGGGGCCAGCGAGAAAAGCAGCACAACCCCCTCCGCAGGCCATTTCCCCTCTCCTGGCCCTGCAGGATTTTCTCATATTTATTCAAACATTTTCATCCTTCATTTCTCCTGTCGTGGAATTCAAACAGCAGCTTCCCATCAAGGTCCTTCTGACCGGCTGGGCTTCACGGAGCTTTTTGCATCATACGCACCTCCAGCAATACTCAAGGATTATACTTGACGATATAAATCTCTGTGTGCTTCATTTTTGCACATTTTCCTTCAGAAGGCAGGATTTTACCCCTACTCAAAACTAATATGGTTCTTTCTGGTTTTGGTGTCATGAAAAAGATCTCCCATCTTCAATCCTGCTGAATTTATTCACTCACCTCTGCCTTTGGGGAGTTTTGCTCCTCTGGCTGGGACACCATATACTTCAATCATAAGGAGCAGAAACTGAACTCAAAAAAATAAGTACATTGAGGAGGCTGAATTCCAAGGCCGTTCATGTCCTGCAGACCCCACTGCAGCACGCTGGTTGCGATGTAAATGGCGTTGGGTTAAATTAAACTATTAAGACATCTCTAGGGCAAAGATGGGGCAGCACCAAGAGTGCCCATTTTGCCAGCGTTTCATTTGGGGAGCGGAACGGGGTCTTGAAACAGGTAAATGCTGAAGCACCCGGCAGCGTGAACTCACGTTGCATCCTCTGCCTGTCTGTGGGCATCCGACCCAACAACAATGGTCCCCTCATGCCCTGGAGTGATGCAGGACCGTTTGTGGTCTTGCGGTCAAGAGCTCTGTCTTATCCAGGACGGGCATCTGACCCCTCATTCTGTTCTCTCTCTCTCTCTCTCTCTGGTAGCTGGACCCCCAGACGGTGCCAACCAAGAACTGGCAAGAGGACGTCATCGAGATGAATGGGGTAAGTAGAGGGTGGGTAGCATGCCACCCCTCGCATCCCTTTGCATGCTTCAGAGTCTTCCCACGCGCGCCCCCTTGACAAATGCGCGCCTGAACCCTCTTTCCTGGGCTCCACTGCGGTTTCCTCGCCACGCCGCGTGACTCCGAGCATTCTCTCACCTTTCCTGCAGATCAAAGTGGAGTTTTCAATGAAGTTCACAAGCCGGGACCTGAGCCTGAAGAGGACGCCCTCAAAAAAGCAGACAGGAGTCTTCGGCGTTAAAATCAGTGTGGTCACCAAGTAAGCTGGCAGGGGCCGTCTAGTGGAGGAGGTTGGGGGGGGTGCAATGTCTGCCCAAGGCTTTCCATCAGTCATGCTCTACTTGTGGGTATCTTGCACCAGCAGGGGGTGAGGCCCTTGGGACCCCCCCCCCCCCAGTTCTGTCATTCTCAGGTGGAAGCAGCGCAGTGGGTTTAAAGATCAGGCCTGGTTTACTGAGAGATAGGAGACACAATTGACAGCATTGAGTGATGCACAGCCAGTGCGTTCTGCTGAGATGCTCTCCAGGAAGGGCCGGTACAGACCTCTGGAGGTCAGGAGTTCCAGAAACTCACCCTGTCATGCCCTGAACCTTTTTCCTCCGTGGATGGGCAGAACCATGCAGGGCAGGAAAACGCTCTTCCTTTAGGGCCAGGTCAGGCTTTCGAGGCGGTAGCAACCCCTTTGAACTGGGCCCCAAAACAGACCCGGCTGGTAACGCAGTGGACGGCGTAGGGTTCTGCTTGGTGGCTGGAGGGCATGTTTGCTTTTTTTGGGGGGGGGTTCTCAAAACAGAGAATAAGGCTTCATCTGAGCCACGTTCTGGCTCCAGCGCCAGATTTTACAGCGAAAAGGGCATGCATTCAATACCTGATGAGGTCTCCTTACATTTCCGAGGCCAAACATACCCGACCAGGATTTGGGGAGAAGCACTGTGTTATCACACGTCTCGCTTTCCCAGGAGGACAGATGGAGCAGGCCTTCCTGCTTCTTCCTCCAGTTATCATCATCATTATCATCCACATTCTCCTGATTCACCTCTCTCTCCTCTTCTCCCACAACCAGGCGCGAACGCTCCAAGGTGCCGTACATCGTGCGCCAGTGTGTGGAAGAAGTGGAGAAGCGCGGCATTGATGAAGTTGGGATCTACCGGATCTCCGGGGTGGCCACCGACATCCAGGCCCTGAAGGCAGCCTTTGACTCCAGTGAGTACCTCCTCCGCGCTCCCTCGGCTGCTCTTCCAAACAAGGGTCCAAACGCCAAGAGAGGCAGGTTCACAGTCATACGAAGAGCTCTGTTGCTTGTGACCGCCTTTCAACATGGAATTTCCATTTCTCCACTAGATCGCTGTTAATTCCCCCCCCCACAAGGCCAAGTTACCTAGCGGTTATCACCTCCTCTCACGGTCCTGAAGCCCGACTGCTGGGGGGTACAAACAAGACACTTCCTGCCGTACGGCGAACCTTTTGGAGGGTCTTTGACTGCTTTGATTTTAAAGCCCGCCTCGTTCCTCCTCTCTCCGCTACAGACAGTAAAGACATCCTGATGATGCTGAGTGACATGGACATCAACGCCATCGCTGGGACCCTGAAGCTGTACTTCCGGGAGCTGCCTGAGCCCCTCCTCACAGATCGGCTTTATCCAACCTTCATGGAAGGCATCGGTAAGAGAGTGTCCGCAAGCAGTCTGAACTGGGAGATCCCGCACGACCACCTTGACAGAGATGGCTGGGGAAGCAAAGACAGTGTGGGTCACCTGATCTGTGTCTTCGTTTCTGGTGGTTTCATAACTGGGATTTAATGCTGCGCTAGTTCTGTGAGCCACCCAGATCACTTCTGGGTTTTTTTTGGGGGGGGGAACATGCGCAATAGCGTCAAAGCCACCTACAGATCTCTGTGGCTGATGGTGGGATTTAAACCTACATCCTGCCAGCCCAAGGGCAGAGAGGACCCACCTGCCCTGAACCCTGTGTGTGTGTGTGTGTGTGTGTGTGATTTGCAGCTTAGGGGTTCGTTAGCAAGGCCCCCAGACCGACTTGTTGACTTCTGCACCTCTTCCCTCTCCAGCTCTCGCTGACCCTTCGGCCAAGGAGAATTGCATGATGCATCTTCTACGCTCCCTCCCGGACCCCAACCTCATCACATTCCTTTTTCTGCTCGAACACTTGAAACGGTAAGTTTCTGTCCTCTGTCCTAGAGAAACGTTTGTGCTTCTCTTCACTTGCGAAGGCCAATAGGGCCTGCCATCCATGAATACTTAATTAATTTTGTTCTGCACTTTCAAAAAGAATTTTTCATCTGCAATTAATCACTTGAACAAACAGAACACAGATCAAGCAGAAACAAGCACCACAAATTTTAAAATATTGGAACAGCAAAATATATATATACTAGGTGTTTGGTTTGTATGGGATGGAGGAAACAGAGATTCTGCCAGAGAAAAAGTGGTGTTCAAAAGAGAGAGTACCTCAAAGGCCTGGAACACAAATATAATGACACTTTTGCAGATATCAGAAACGGAACGAAGCAAAGGGCCCGGCCAGCTTCTGCCCAGAAGGGATTATAAAGATGCCAAAGACGGCTGGAATCTGCCAGCTCCTGAGTGTTCAAAAAAGCAGATGTCGTCTGTGTTGATGTTCAGGAATAGAAGACTTTAATGGGATCAACTGTACATTCATAAAATGTGCAAGCTTTGGGGGTTCTCCGGAACTCCTCCTCATGCTAGTTGGTGAAAAGAAAACAGGGGGAGGGAGCAAATGGCTCCTAACTTGGCCAGATGTTTTGAGTAGTGGAGATGTGTGATCAAAGGCGCTGAGACGGAGGAGGAGGACTGGGAAGAACGTGATCCAGGGAGACCCCTTCTTTTTTATTTTTATTATTATTTATTTATTGGGAAGTCTAGTCTTTTGCTCTTCGTTGGGGAGCGTCAGACCCTCGGCCCTACCTCGAGGGCCACTTTGGGGAGCACAGCAAAGCAAACGGTTCCGCCTGGCCTCTCTTGTGTTCCCAGGAGGCGGTGGACGCCATTCAAGGGGTGGAAAGGAGGCAAGGGAGCGGGTTCAAGGAGATGCTCGGTAGCAGGTCCCCCCCCCCGGCCTCCGCTTGGGGAGCTCTGCGGCCCCAGCCACGGTGGCTCAGGTCACGGTCCTCTGCTGAGGACACCGAATCGGCAGAGGAGCTTGTGGCTTGGCGCAGCATCCACCTGGCTGCAAACCGATGGAGGGGAATTTTGGAATTGGGGACTGGAATCTTGTGTTACTGGCACGTTCCCCCTCCCTTGCTGGAAAAATAAATAAAGAAGAGCCAGCACCGGGAGGGAGGGAGGGAGGGAAGGCACTGCTGCGCCTCCAGGAAAATCCATTTGGCTCTTTCCTCTGGGAAGAAGCAGAGGGCACATCCAGTTCCCACATCTGTTCGGCTGCTGGAGGGGAGGGGAGGGGAGGCCAGGCCGCAGCACAGCTGCCTCCCTAACGTGGCCGGATTGGGATGTGGGTTTCCGAAGCAACGGCTGTCAGCCGCTTCCGGGGAAGGTGTGCGCCGGAGGGGAGTTTGGGTTAGGATTCCTGGAGCCAACAGGTGGGTCAAGGGGCTGCAGAGATGGGGGGCGCGGAGAGTCTGATGCCACGTTGAGGCTGGGACTTTGAGGCAGGCAAGCTTTCTGACATGGACCTGGTGGCGTTTGGGCAGGAGAGTTGGCAACGGCGCTCCTCGCTTCCTTCCCTGTGGTGGCCCTGGCATGGGCTTACGCGGCAGAGCACAGACCGCGCACCGGAGCCGCGTTGCAGGGGTCCCTCTCTTCTGTCGCACAGGGTCGCCGAGAAAGAGCCCGTGAACAAAATGTCCCTGCACAATCTGGCCACCGTCTTTGGGCCGACGCTGCTGCGGCCTTCCGAGGTGGAGAGCAAAGGGCACCTCAGCTCTGCTTCCGACATCTGGTCCCACGACGTCATGGCACAGGTAAGGGGGGGGGCGGAGCGGCTGCAGGTGAGGGGAGGAGCCGGCCAAGGTGCCCGTGGGAGCAAACCTTCCAACAAGGGATGGTTTGAGGACCACAGAGGAACGCTGTGTGCTAAGCCCGGTCTCGCCTCCTGCTGGGTGGCCGTCCATGGGGGGCTCCCAGTGTGAACCAACCATCTTGGTCACTTTCTCTAGGTCCAGGTGCTCCTGTACTACCTGCAGCACGCGCCCATCACTTTCGCCGAGCTCAAGCGCAACGCGCTGTACTTCTCCACGGACGTGTAGCTCTCTCCCTGGCGCTCTGCGGCTGGAACAGCAGGCCGTGTTTCCTGAATAGAGGCACGCAGTGGTGCAGACTCACACCCGGGACATTCCGCCTGAGGAGGACACGGTGCTGCGTCTGGACACGGACGGCGGGTGCCTGTGGGACCATTTTGTACCACCTTCCATCAGCCCAGCACTCTTTTCTTTCCTCTGCCCAGTCGCCCTCGTCCCTCACCATTGGCCCCATCCCCATTCCCCCCCCCCGGGTGTCTGGGAGCCATTTTTACATCACGTTGGCTGGAGAGGAGAAAAAGGAAGCGAGGCATCGAGGAGGATCGGGGACCCCCAGAGCCTTGGCAGGCCGTGCGTTTGTTTCCAAGAGGTCGCCCCTCCCCGTCTAAGTCTCCTGGGCTTCTCTTGCAGCCAAGCCCCTCCTACTGCGCCGGCCAGCCAGGATGCCCTGTTCCCTCTTTGCAACTCGCACTCGTGGCCTGCATGTCTGGGGCCTGCTTTGATCGTCTCGCCTTGGTTGCTGAGAAGACATCGGGAGCTCTTCCTCCACCTTCCATTTTTCTACCCCCAAATTCCTCTTACTTTGCCTCGTCCGCCGGTGCAGGGGGGGGCGCCCACAGCGGAACTCTGGTCCCACCTGCCTCTCCGAAGCCCCTTGGAAAGACTGGGAGTGATGATGGGGAGTGGGTGCCTGGCTTTTTCTTTGTAAAAATTCTTGTCTCGGAGATTTCTCTGTACACTGAGAGTCTGGGTGGTCCGTCTGTCCCTTGGCTTGGTCACTGTACAGATTGGGAAGGGGCGGCCCTGCCATCCTGCACCCCCTCCCCTCCATATGGTAAGGTACTTTGATCACAGCAAATGTGTTTGCTAGTCTTAGGTAGGGGTGTGAGTGAGTGAGAGAGACAAGGAATCCCCCCCACTCCACCCCGTCCAGTTGTTACCCCTTCTGGTTTATTTATGTTTCCCTTCTCTTCCGACAAGTCTTCTTAACCCTTCTACAAGAGAACAGAGATTATGGCAATGGAAAGCTCCCCAAAGACAGAGTCCCCTGGACAAGAGAATGCGTGCATGAGGTGTGTTTGGGGGGGGGGGGGAGAGGCTTGGCCGCCTAAGGGAGGCAGACCCAGAGGATGCCCATGCCCAAGGCGCTTCCAGGTCGTCCTCGCCAGCCATGCCCTGCTGAGGGAGCGACGGCTCTTGCTCAGCCCCCTTTGACGGAGGCCTACTGTTTCTGGGCGCTGGACTCCCTTCTGCCGTCCACGGGGAGGAAAAGGGCAGCTTCTCTGGGTCTCCACCAGCACTACTTTTACAGGGTTTGACTAGGAAGGCTCAGGTAAAATGGACAGGGACTGCCTCCCGCCCTCAAGAGGCTCCGGCTTGTGGCACATCTTCTGTCTGCAGCCGGCCCTGGGAACTGACTCCTCCAAAGGGCGGTCAGGAGAGGGGCGGCGTCTGCTTTGCGGGCAGCTCACACGCCTTACGCCTCCTCCTCCTCCCGGTGCCCGGAGCACCTCCTCTGTCTTCTTCCCTTCAGAGCAATTTGCTGACTAGATCCGAGCTCGGCTTCCCTCTGGGCTAGGGGAGTCTTTAGTGGCTAGCAGTTTCTATTCTTTGCGGAGGGGGCTTCTTCGCCACAGCTGTCCCCCCCACCTGCCGGTGCTATCCAGAAGCCCAGCCAAGACTTCAGCCAGCAGGCCAGCCCACCAAAGGAGGGGCATCTCCACTCCATCCCTGGAGATTAAGGGACGTCAATCCCACATCTGCCGGGCAAAGGAAAGGCGACCCAATGCTGTTCAGGGACCAGAACGATCTTCCTTACCTAGGCGCTGGATTGCGTAGCTGCCCAGATGTGCCTTCGACCCGACGGCACACCCGTTCTTTGCGTTTCGACATCTACCTGTACACGTGGCTCCGTTGCTGGTGGAGTTGTCACGACAAACCCAGTTCTGAGTGTCTTAACTCTGACAGCAACGTAGACGCCTGCCCCTGCCCAAAACTGCACTTACTCTTTTTATTTGACCTTTTAAAAAGGGGGGGGGGGGCAGGGGAGACTGGGCCTCCTTGAGCTACAGGTGGATTAGAAACCCTTGATTGAATTTTGACTTGTTTAAGGTGATATATATATATCAATATATATATATTGTGTTCCGTTGCAGGCTTTTCTCCCTGTAGATGACAAATTTCAAGTGGATATACACCACATGGAACAGATCTTTAAAAAAATGCTAATAAAATGCAAAGCCCAAAACGTTTGCAGAAACGATTGCAAGAGTGGCCTTTTTTATGTCCAAGGTTAGAGAGGTACTTGGGAAAACCTGCATCAAAAACCCGAGGCAGCGGCTGCCCGTCAGGCCTGGCAGCCCTCAGCGAGGTGAAGTGCCCGTCAACTGTGGCCCAGGGTCCCTCCCTCGCCATAGAGACGGCATCTGGTCTGGACAGCCCGGCACCTGGCGGGGTTACTGCGTCTAGCCTTTCAGAAGGAAGGGTGTGCTTCCGCTGAGCCTTGCTTGAAAAGGCTCCCGTTGGCCTCATGCCGTGGGGTGCGCGCAAAAGCCAGTGGGGGGGGGGGGGTACATGGGCTCATTACAGTTATGTTGCCGTTCAACAAAAGACTTCACCTTCTGTGCAGCACCACCACCACCACCACCACCACCACCCCCGGCTTCCCATTGGGCCAAGAATGGGAAGGAGGGACACACGGTGTGAAACCCTCCTGATTCAACTTGGAAACCACCACAGGTCTCCTAGGCAACCAGTGCCGTTACCATGGGGACTCCAGGGTGGGTGCCTGGTGTGCTTTTTGTTCTCCCGCTGGGGTGACCCTGCTGAGTGAACCTGCCTGAGGTCTCCGTGGGTTGTTTTATCTAAGCCTGCCAAATGCTTAAGAGACCACAAGAGTGAATGAAGAGCGAAAGGGTCGCTGCCTCTTTCCCGGGTGGTGCTGGGAGGGAGGGGGGCCCTCGCGAGGCCTGCAAAGGGTTCCCCCCCCCCCGTTTCCTCAAAGGACCCAGGAGTAGCCACTGATGGGAGTATCTCCTGGGGAAGAGAGACCCTTTCTCTCTCCCCCAGGAGAAAGCTGCTGGGGGAAGCAGCAGCCCAGGCTACATGGACGGACCTATGCTGCCGCCCCCCCCCCAGTGGGGAGCCTCTGGCTTTCTACCTTCCCATCACTATGTCCAACTGCAAGGGATCGTGGGAAGTGTGCTCCAAAAGGGCTGGAGGAGCAACCATTTCCCAAACCTGTTCCTACCTTCCCTGCGATCCCATCTGGTATGTTTTGGCTGGCCGCCTCCTGCGTCACACCAGCGAGTCGTCAGCAGCAGAGCTCCCGCTTCAAGTAACGATCCCCCATTTTAATGGCCGCTTCTGCAAAGTGTTCGTTAGCTGCCTGCACGCTCATTCTTTGACCTACAGAGGGGTTGGGGGGGGGGGCTATCCAGCTCAAGTGCCCACATTGCCTCTGGCACTAGGGAAGAACCTATTCCTGCCAGCAAGGTCTACTCCATGCCCCTGAAGGCACTTGAGGAACAAGCTGGGTGCTAAGCAGCAAGAAGGTCCCCATGCTCTCTTACAGATTCTCCTGATAGAAGAGGACTTGAGGGCTTGGAAGGACAGTTACCTCAACCTGGCAGAATGTTACTTTTACTTTCATTGGCCGTTTGCCCCGACGGAGGGAACCCGACAGCTCCCTCTTGGCTTTTTGTAACCGTTTGCTCATGAATGTGTTTCAAGACCACACTTTTGAGGCGGCTGGGAGGGCCCTCTGGGAGTTGCAAGGTCTCAAGAGGGCCCACCTCTGGAATTCACCCCGAAACAACTAGCCATGGGATACTTGTTCTGTCTCTGAAAGCAGTTCCTGCTTTATTGGTATCAAAGTCCTTGATATGCTGACTCGAATCGTAACTCAATCTTTCCATTCCACTCATATCCAAAACTGCAGCAACAGTACAGGGAGTTCTTGCGCGATGGGAGGTGCTGCCCTAACGTTAAAGAGCAGCCACAGTCACCAAGCAAACTGCGCCTTAGCCAGAGCCGGGAGGGTCCAGGGTGGCTCTTTGCTGGTTCCCTCCGATGTTCGGCCAGGGCTTGGCTTAGAAGACTTCGCCACCGAGGTACCGGGTGTGTGCCCGTGTTCTTCTACAAGAGAGCACCCCAAACTTTCTCTGCTTCCCTAATGGGTAGCAGCCCAGGAAAAGAAAGCATGCGGGTACCTGCTGTTCTGCAGAGTTCAAACCAGGAGGCCCTTCCATGTCGGCTCCACCGGCGGCTACCGTAAATAATAGTCAATCACCGCAGAAAAAGCTGCAAAGCCTCCACACCCAAGGACGCCTGCTTTGAGGCCAGCTGCAAAAGGAAGAGGCGAAAGCAATGAGGCCCACCCAGCGTCTCTCGCTTTTCGGTGTGTCTGGACGGTTGGCCCCAAAAGCACAGATCACCCACACGGCTCGGTCTGCCCTGGAGATTTTCGCTCGTGGTCCCTAATTGACTCATGGCCCCTTCAGAGGCAGCAATGCTTGGTGAAAAGCGATCAGGAGATGACAGCTGTGTTTCCTCCCAACGATGTTTAAACCAATCAGGGCTGGCCTAACGAGCTTAGCAGGAAGCTGTCCAGAGTAAGGTTTAATGCTCTTAGGAGAGATTAGCAGCACACAGGTTTTAGCCAATCTGCATCCCTCCTGGCCCCAAACCACTCTCGTTTCTAAAAGAACTTCGGGTTACTTTTCCTAACTAGAAGGCAGCGCTTCTCCCGACTGAACAGCTGTGCTCCTCCTAGAGGACGTTTCCTGTCTCCTTAACCCTTGCTGCTGGAACACAGGGTCCAGCTGAGTTTTGTGTATCTCCTACAGGGCCACCTCCATACGCACTGACCAACTGAGGGGCCCAACGGCTAGAATCCCCCAGCCAGCTTAAAATGAGAACACTGAAGTTTGAAAATCAAAAGGCTGATGTTTCTTTTGGTTCACATCCTGCCTTTCTACCAAAGAGTGCTTAGGGTAGCAAACAGCAAAATAGAGACTTAAGCCAGTTTAACATATTTTCCTCCCGTTTATCAGAAAAGAGATGCGTTTGCCTTCATAAGCAACCACAGAGCTTGGGATTAGCCCTCGAGACGGAAAAGGCGCCGCGGGTGGAGACAGCTGCACTGCGTCACCTACCCAACTCAGTGCCATGAAAAGGTGTAGGACAGCAACATGAAAAGCTTTGCTTTCACTTCAAAAATGTGTTTTTTAAAATTTAATCAGCCGAGTCACCCTAAAAGCCTACTCACCCCTGAAGCCTATGGCGCCTCCAGTAATGCACCCACTCATAACGCTGTTCTTCCAGTCTGATTTGCCTCGGTACTACGGAAGGGAGAAACACACACAGTCAGTGCCAAGCGTGCGGACTCTACACACGGCATCTTATGCCCCAATTGGTGTCCTTTATTACAGTCTTATGAATTTCAAGTTGGGAAACAAACACATGTTTGGAGCGTTTTTAGGGTGTTTTATTCCACTCTTATTGCTGTACTTGGTGAAGGATTGCTCACAGATCAATCCATGCTATGGGGTAGCTCTACCAGTAAACGACGGGGCTTTACAGACGACAGCACGCCCTCTGAAAACGGGGGCTCCCAGGCCATGGCCGTCGGGACCACTGAAAACAGGCAGGATGATGGGGGAAGCCGTCCCCTTCCCGTTACCCTTGCCCACCTGGTTTTTGGTCAGGAACAGAAGAGACCAGCGGATCCCGGTCAAAAAGCGACTCACCGACTCCACCAAACATTCAGTGCAGGAGAACATGGCGCCCACGATGGCAAAATTCTTAGCATAGGACATCCCGCGCTGGCCCATGTCCTTCAGGACCTCCCGGGCCGTCGGCGTGCGGTACGGATCCTTCGGGTCGAAGCCCACGTTCGTATCGATGCCGGCCGTGAACACGCCAAAGGCGCCGCCCAGCACAAAACCTGTTGGGGGGGGGAGATGGGGGAAAGAAGAGGAAAAAGACCAGTGAGTGGATTGAATTGGGCTACACGTTTCTTCGCGGCTTTGTCCCTCCAAAAGTCTCCTGATTTCATTTCTCAAAATCCTAAAATGCTGCACAGGGTTCATCCCAAAAGCAAGATCGAAAGGATGGGAGACTCCTTCTCTCTCTCTCTCTCTCTCTCTCTCTCTCTCTCTCACACACACACACACACACACACACACACACACACACACACACACACACACACACTGCTTAGAGGTTAATTGGCTAAAAGAAAAACTACTGACTGGCTCACCGCGCTATTTTAAATTTTTTTTAATTAACTGGGCTACTCACAAAGGTCGGCCAACGCAACCTCTACCACCCCAAGGCTGAAAATGAGATTTATTGCTATATTGGTAGAAAGAGGGATCCCACCTAAAAATGATGTGCAAAAATATAAAAGGGTGGCGGGGGGGGGGGGACACCAGAAGGAAACCTCAGATGGTCCTCATTTAAGCCCCCGCCAGCAAAGATGAGAAAAGAGTCCGTTCAAGGGTTAATTGATCCCACGCCGCCCTGCGAGGGAAGCCCGCGAAGGGGGCGTGGGGGGGCATTGTCGGACCCTTTAAGTCTTCTCCCCCGTGCCCTGATGACCCTGTGAGGCAGGCCAAGCGAAGGGAGCCTGAGGAGCACTTCACCCACTGAAACTGGCCTCATGACAGCCCTGCCAGGTAGGCCTTGGGCCCCAACGTAACTTTTAAGAGCCCTCCCCACCTCTTTCTCTCTCACGACAACCCTGCCAGGTAGGCCTCGGGGCCCTGAGGTAACGTTTAAGAGCCCTTCCTGCCTCTTTCTCCCTCACAACAGCCCTGCCAGGTAGGCCTCGCCCCCCCCCCGAGGTAACTTTAAGAGCCTTCCTCGCCTCTTTCTCTCTCACACCAGCCCTGCCAGGTAGGCCGGCTGAGGCGTCTTTCCGGCCTCCCTCCCTCCCGCCGACCGAGGGACCCACCCCCGACGCAGGCGAGGGCCGCCTTGAAAGCGCAGCTCTCCATGGCCCGCTCCACCATCTTCTGCTCAGGGCTCTTGGGCGGCGTCGGGAAGCCTCCGAGGGCGGCCGGGTCGAAGGTCTGCGCCGGCCTCGGCCCCCGCTTCTCTCCCACCAAGTAGGCGAGCAGGAGACTGTACTGTAGCGCCGGGGCCGCTTCGGGGCCCTTCCCGCCTTCTTGGGGTCCCGTCGGGCCTGAGGAAGAGGCCGCCGCCATGATTCTCTAATGCCCCCCTCAGAAAAGAGAAACTGCGACCCCCAGCGTGCCTTGCGCGCAGCGCCCGGGTTCTCCCTATGGGAGCCGCGGCGCGGAGGCTCATGGGAAGCGGAGTCCGGCTGCAAAGGCGGCCCTTTTGAACAAGAAACGAGAGCTCGCGCCTGCGCCGCAGTACGCATGCGGGCTTCCAGCCCAATGAGCTCTGTTGCCCTCTGCAGATACTACAACTCCCGGCATGCCACGCCGGGTTTATAAAGGAAGGTTTTTCTTTCGAGCTTGGTGGGGATGGTAGTTTTTTCGGGCGGCCGGGAAGTCCTTGACCTGCCCACGGTGGCCCCCTGCTGGACCAGCTGGGAGGAAGGAGGTTGGCAAGCGGAGCATCCCGAGGAAGGACAGGTAAGGAGGCCTCAGGTGAGGCAGGCCCGGCCAGGTAGGCCTGCGGAGGGGAGGGGCCACTTTTGGGGGCGAGGGGGGAGGTTTGTCCCCAGAGGGCAAAAGGGACCCTTTGAAAGGAGGGCTTTAATAGCGTTATATGTGTGTTAATACTCCCACAGTTATTCAAAATATTAATATTATTAGCAATAATAGTACAATTTCTAAAGGGGAAACTGGGTTCTATCGGTTGGCACTGGGAGAAAAAAAGGCAGAGACTCTTGTGGGCTTCATAAAAGCTAGCAGTTTTATCGTTTCATATATTTTTTGGGGGGGCTTATCATCCTCCACTCCTTTCGGTGCATCTAGTGTTTGTTTGGGGTTTTAAACGGGTCGTTCTGCTCCGTTTTCTGTACATGTGTTTTTAGTTTTGATTTTATCAGCTGCTTTTAATATCATACTTGTTCAATTCGTTTTAAATATCTGTATCCTTACTGGTTTTAGCTTTTAAATGCTCTTTTAAGTAGTGGTAAGCTGCCTTGGGTCCTTTTAAAGAGAAAGGTGTGGTAACAATGTTTTAAATAAATAAATAAATAAAGTTTTTTTTTCACCTCATCTTTCTCCTTTAGAAGGACCCAAGGCCATTTCCATCACTAAACATAATGTTTGAAGCGGAAAAACAGTTAAGATACCATCGAAGGACCAAAGAAAGGCCACAGTGAAAGATGGCAAACCAAAGTGTTATCCATCCATTCACCTGTGAAGTGAATGGATAAGAAGCCAGTGGTTAGAGTTTGTCCCCACTCAGCCGCAAAAGTTACTGGGTGACTTTTGTTTAATTCCCAAACCTTAACCCTGAGTGGGTGGGTGTAAGTCACCTTGAGTGAGGTGCAAATGTAGTAAATCAAGTTACTCTCTTGTAACCATACACCGTTATGAGAAAGATTGGGGAAGGGCGCTGTTGTCTGTAGTTTTACTGTCTGTGTAACATGGTGGTATGAAAATAATGCGTATAACAGGTTCTTATACCCAGTGGTTTGGAATCTAGAATGAGACCCAAGAAAACAACACAGGACAAACGAGGCAGCTGAGGCAAGGGTAAAAAGCTATATCATTATGTCAATTACATGTTTCTTTTCTTAGTTACAAAGGATGATAAAGTTTTCCCAATGTTACCAACAGACTAAAAACAAGACAGGAACTATAGAGAGAAGTGGGAAATGGTGGATCAAGCTCCATATGCAGCGGCATGGTAGTGCGAAATTAGAAGATAAATTTGCAAAATAACCCTGTTTTATTAGGCCTGGGTTATGTGGCGGTGGTTGTGATTGTGTGCCTTCAAGTCACCTCCGACTTACGGCAACCCTATGAAGGAGCAATCTCCGAAAGATCCTGTCCTCAACTGACCCACTTAGTTCTTGCAAATTCAAGCCTGTAGCGTCGTTTAGAGAGTCTGTCCATCTCATATTTCGTCTTCCTCTTTTCCTGCCAACTTTCACCTTCCCCGGCATCATTGTATTTTCCAGAGAATCCTGCCTTAATAATATTTATATGAATAATAATATTGTTACTGACATTTATAAACTGCTAGAATTTGTGGATAACATTAGAATCATAAAAGAAGAAATACAGATTCTACTCTCAGCTCTGGAAAATCTGGTAGGAAAATAATGATGAGTAGAAATTCGGGAAAGGAAGAGAATAAAAGCAAATAAGTTACTGACTTGTGCGATAAACAGAAAACACAGTAGGAATTTTTTTGGATGGAATAGTTGTCTGTATGATTGGAAAATTAAGAAATTGTTCCCAAATGGGGGAAATTAATTATACTTACAGAACACATTTATGAGGGCAAGAAGGCAAAAATTAGTATTTTTTTTATTATTTTAGTGATTGATTTTATTTTTTTATTGCATAAGTCACCCAAAAAGGCTTTCATAGTGGCTTACATGCACTCAAGAGGGTTCCTGCCTTAGGCTGATCATCCAGAAAGACGCAGCACGAAAGGAATAAGTGGTGGGGAGGGGGGAGGAGTAGGACAAAAACGTACTGCATTGTTTGCCCAGGTGTGCTGCTCTTTCTTGGAAGCCTCTGTTCTGCAACCTGCAGGTGCTCTTCTCAATTTGAGCAGGTGAGAAAAAACAAACAAACACACACACAATTAAGCAACTAACAACATTTCATTGGTTCACCAGCTGCCACTTGGGCATTAAATCCGTTTTGTGGTCGCCAGTCCAAACGCCTTCCCACCCACCTTCCACCGAAGGATAACTTGAATTTTCTTCCCTTTAAATAACCCATTGCCATGGCAACTCCTGGAAGTGCGTTGGTTAGCAGAAAGAACACGGACCTTCCCTGGGTGGCGGGGCATCCACGGGTTGCCGAGGCAGGGATAATCTGTGTGTGAATTTTTGTGCAGGCGTGTGCGTGCGTGCAGAGAAAGCTACAGGTAGAAGATGCACCGTTCAGGCTGGCTCTGGCAAGCTGGAGCAAAGAAGAAGGATAGTGATTCTCTGTATTGTGCAGGTATTGCTATAAAATGATGGTTTTTTTAAAAACCTGCAACGTGAGCTTCTGATATCGATTGACGTTCAAGGATAAAGCTTCCAGGTTGCATCTCCAATTGTTTTTTAAAGAGGAGTGGAGATCAGGTAGCAATTGAGGTTGGCGGGAGGAAAGACCCTTCTTTGCAGTAACCTCGACAATAATAATCTAGAGGGACCCACGATCTGACTCACGAGAGACACAACAACCCCATCCTATTAAATTTCCCTTTTGATTTTGCCCTGTTTGGTGCCTTCCTTGTTCCCTCCATGCACCAAGCATGCCAGCTGCAGCGGAGTTTCCAAAATCTAGAGGCATCAGCAGTTCAGCCGGGGAGAAGTTGTACGTGTGGGGTGGGGGGGTGGGGGAAAAAACGATTTGAAAACTCAGCTGTTTTTATTTTAGCTGGGCTCACACCATCAAATCCTCCACCCGGAGGGTAGAGGCCCTGGTAAATCCGGGCAAATCCTTCCTCCTGGCTTTCATTTTTCCTTCCTCCGCTTTGAGGCCAATGCGTTTCTGTCGGAAGTTTAGCCACTGCAGTATCAACACCGTAGTGCATTCAGGCCCTGGGGGTTTGGCATAGTGGGGGTCGGAGTAGATCCCAGGAGAAAGCGTGATGCAAACATCAAGCAGCCTGCTGGCTTAGACGAGACATTCTCAGGTTGGTCCCTTCCTTTCCTGGCTGTTTATTTCTTATTGAGGTCTTACATTTATATCCTGCTTTTCCTGCTGCAAAGCTCCTCCTTCTCCACCTTTCGTTTTAGCTTCACAACCGCCCTGCGAGGTAGGCCAGTCCGATGGATCGAGCACCGCCGTCCCGACGCCACTTTCCCAGCCGTCTATCTGGTGCAGCCGAAGGGTGGGGGACGGAGGAGAGACCAAAGAAAATCTTGTTTTGAAACGAGCCAACCTACTCTCAGGGAGAAGTCTTGTATAGCATTTAAAAGATAAACAGATTTTATTACCCCAACGAGGTTTCATACTTGGCAGCTTCCTTCCTCAAAGGCGTGGAATATATTTTTGGTATATAGCACTGCCTGTATCTCGTGCACAATCCATTTTCTGAAAAACATTGGGAAAGTCTTGTTTTCCCTCTCTTGAAGGCCCCAAGTGAACCACGCGGGGGTGTCTACTCGGAGGGTGGTGGCCTGGAAGCGAGTAGATTGCTTTATTTATAGGACTTAACCTGTTTGTTTACAAGGACTCTTAGTTTGGCTCTCCAGAGGTTTGGAACATTGTCCCCCCCAGGACACCTTGCTGCTAAACCATGCTGGATGGGGCTGATGGGCATTGTAGTCCCAAAGCCCCAGGGGGGCAAGAAAAGTTCAGAAGGATGAGACGATTTTCCTCGAATAGCGGGTTCTCCTCTTTGGAATTAAGGAGATAAAATCTGGGGAAAGTGTGTTTTTTTCTTTTATTTCTTTCTTTGTACAAGACAGGGCATGAGGGCAGTAGGTAGATGCCAAGGTTCCCAAAGCCTGGAAATGTGTGTGTGTGTGTGTGTGTGTGTGTGTGTGTGTGTGTGTACGTGTGTACGTACGTGTGTACGTACGTGTGTACGTACGTGTGTACGTACGTGTGTACGTGTGTACGTACTACAGGTCCCAAAATCCCCCAGCCCGATTAAGTGGTCCAAAAAAGCAAACTTCTCAGCAGCCAAAGGAGCTTTGCCTCCCCTTGGCTAAAACAGGAACATGGCCTGCGTCTCGCCCTCGTCTGAGCACACACCACCCGGCGTAATTACAGTCCCGTCCTGAGCCAAACGTAAGCCTTGTGGCTTCCCTTTTTTCTTTTCAAGTCTGTTCAGTTGGACGTGGTGATTAAAGTATTTGAGGAACTGGGCAGGCCAGTTCTCGTCCTCAGCAGAGATGCCTGAACCCACAGCTTAGTTTCTCTTCCCAGGAACCGGGCCGTGTCTTTAGGTAGGGACCCGGTGGTGTGGTGTTTTTTTTAATGACTTGCGTCTTGGTTCTTCCCATGTGTTGAATCAAGACGCCGGGACCTTCGTGATCTGCGTGGAAGTGCGTGTTGAACTTGATGAGAGAGCAGCTCCCAGTTAGGCACTGACAAAACCTTCACCCTCCATGGAGGACTCAGTCATTCAAAGCTGCTGGGTTTCCATGGAGTTTAATTGTTTTATTTTAGTGTTTAACTTATGTTTTTAATTCTAATTATTTTAATATTGTGAGCTGCCTTGGGTCATATAAAACAAACACACAAACAAGCAAACAAACCTGTTGTTTATCTCCAGTTGACCGACCCCTACACAGAAGCAAGCTAATGTACTTTTTGCAAACTCTTGCTGCAGGATTATTAAACGCTGTTTTGCTTTGTAAGGGAGCCTTGCTTTCAATTGCAAAGCTGCCTTCTCAGCACGTTTGGCCCTCAGGTGCCCCTTCCTTATGCTTCTCTCAGTCTGGATCTGGTTCTCTTCAGGCTTTCTGACAGATGCAAGAAAGCTCATTGCCATCATTTGGCACTCTGAGCTTAGAGCTTCCAACTTCGCCGCTGTGCTAAGTCAACAAGTTAAGCCACGCACACAGGAGGGGAAAAAAAATAAAGAAAGAGGAACCGTCTTCCGCAGTGTTTCTAGTTTCACATCCATTTCTTTCTCAGAAACATCTCTTAATATTATTATTTTTCTCTTTCCCTCCCTGCTCTCCAGCTAAGTATTCTCTTCCTGTTTGGAAAGTATTAAAATGTTGTGTGGAAAAACATTTTGCATCCAAAAATACATTCTAAAAAAATACATACTTGGCATTCTTTTGCTTGAGAAGATGAAATTATTATTAATCTTATTTTCTCTTCCTGACTTTTTATCTGGGAAGTGTTGAGGAAATGTTTTTTTTTTTAATTTGCCATCCAGTGTGTGACATGGTTTCTGGGGTATTGCTAAGAATTCCAGTCTCTTTTGCTTTCGAGGGCATCTCTGCCTCCATAAGGACTAGAAACCTGAGGTGCCTTTTTAAAAAGATGGAGCTGCCGCTGAAGGGGAATTTAATGCCAGGTGCAATGTGACATTCTAAGCATAGTGATTTCTATATATTTGTATTCCAATTTCCTTCCCTTTTCCCTATGAGCAGCTACGGGATAGGTTTATCTGGCTTCCGAACTTCTCTTCGCCTGCCACTTCATCCCAAAATCATACATCCCTTGTTCGGGTTTCTTTTGGACAGTACTTCAGGGGTGAGCTCTGATGTGTGAGCACTCAGTGTGACCATCGTCAAGGCTCCCCCCCAAGCAGAGTTCGAAAATGCAAGGTGCTGCGTTCATCTATATGAACAAACCAATTCTAGTGCTTTGCATCAGAGGAAAGTCTTTTGTAAAGCTAATGGCTCTGAATGACACCTTTAAGATCTGCTCCGCTACACCACAGCGTTGGGCTTGGTCTCTTGGAAAGAGCTGTGGATCGCTTCGGGTTCAAAGCTTTGGCCCCTGCAAGAGAGAGGAAGGAGGAAGAAAGAGATGCCGGATTTTGGTAGACAGGGCTTTGGATTTTGGTGCAAAAGTCCACGGGGTGGAGGTCAGCGCTTTATGGCCAGCAATCCTGGGAGTCCTTCGGGATTCGTGAGAAGGGAGGGACCCCCTCCGGGTTGTTTATAGCCGTCCGCCGCATAATTGCACCCGGCTGCCTGATGTGAGAGCTGGTTCCAGGAGCGCAGGTCTGGAGAACATTATAATTTGAGCAAGAAAGAGAGACCGACAGACAGTTTGGCTCCTTGCCTGGCAAACCAGGCAGAATCTCCTGTTTCCGGGTCTCTTAAGAGAAGCCAAGGGAAGGACGCAGCCAGGAGAGTTACTTTTAAATTAGTAATGCATCCCCGTTATGCCTTCCAGCATTGGACAAGTAACTCGGTGCTTGGTGCGGTCCTGGGAAAAGCCATTTGTTGAATTTCCTTGTTGCTTTAAGAATAAGAAGAAAGTAGCTTTGTCTCTGCTGCTTATTTATATGACTTTTGACATGTCCTTTCATTCCATTGCTGTTAGGGTTGAGCAGTTTCCTTTTTAAGGTAAGGCCTGAGTGGAGAAAGTATAATTGAGGGTAGTAACATTCTGCTTAGGCATGGCAGCTAATTAGAGCCTCTCCATGCAGGAGCAGTCTATGTTATTGGGTAATTGAATCCAAAATACTTAGCAGGCTGCCTGAAAACTGGAAATAGGATCCGGTGGCATCTCTCGGCACCAAGCTGTGTAGGGCTAGTTAAGTCCCCTTTAACTCATGGAAGGGGGTGGGTAGGAATGCCCTTCCAATTAAGAGCCTTCCAGCTCCCATCATCCCCCACCATTATTCACCCTGTCTAGAGCTCATGGGTGTTGCAGCCAAATAACAGCGGAGATCCCATCATCGTCGTTATTCTTACAACAACCTGGGTCCTTTTGCATCCAAACCTGACGTTCGATGGCAAGCAGGTTCCTAGTCCTCATGAGCCCAAAATAAAAAAAAAAGGTGGCTGCCAGTAGGAACGTAGGCAAGCAGTTTTACTCCAGAAGAGCCTGTTGCTCCCTCCGGCTCAGCAGCGTTTGCACCCACCGGCGACCGCTCTCCAGAGTTGCGAGCAGGGTCTGTCTTCCTCCATCATCTCTGCCCATGGGTGCTGATGACACTGTCATCCACCCCCCCTTCTCCGGCGGAGGAGGAGAAGGAGGATGCTTCCCCTACTTTGCAGAATTCGCCCAATTTCCCCCGGACCAGGTAGGGGCTCCCTGATTGGTTGGACCCCTTTCCCCCCCACACACAGCCAGCTAGCAACAACCTCATGCCTGTTGTGTGTGCATGTGGATGTACGCTGGATATGTCCAAAGCAGGGTGGAGGGGAGAGAGTGGGGGTGATAAGAGATCTCTCTCTCTCTCCTCCTGCTTCCGCATGTGAATCATTTCTCAAGCAGCCAGTTGCTCTCTCTCTCTCTCTCTCTGTGGTTCTGCAATGTGGTTTTCCTTCTGAAAAGGAGAAGCCCCATCAGCCTTGCCTTCTCCGCCTGGCTCGCAGATGCCGCTGGAGGGTGACGGGAAGACGGCGCTCCGGTGGATGCAGAGCGCAGGGCAGCCCGGCCAGTGAGTGCTTCTTAAATCTCTCTCTCCTCTCTTCCCACCCCCCCCCCCCGCCACCCCTCAAATGAAATGAAAATGTCATTCTTGGAAAAGAGGATGGAGAGCAAATAAGGAAGACCTTTCTCTCCCTCTTTTAGGATGCTGGAGATGGGTGGGTGTCCAGACGACCGGGTCGTTCAGAGAAGCTTTAAAAAAATGGGTCCTGGTGCAGGATTTGTGCGTGTCTGTGTGCATGGATGTTGGCTGGAGGGGAAAATGAAACAGATCTGCTCACCCCCCCCCCAAACAAGGTTTTGCCAAAAAGCAAAAACCTGCAGTAGGGATGGCTGAGCTTTCCTTATATCTCTCTCCCTGCTTCCTGCCCAGCCACCCAAGTCATTCCTCCGTCCTTCTGCAGGATGGTGAAAAAAAAAACATCACTCGTGGGTCTCCGTGCAAACCCCCCCCCTTTTTCTCCCTTCTCCCATGTCCTTGCATGCAAACGTGGGTTCCCCACCTGGATCGGATCGTTCCTTGGAGACAGGTTGTGGTTCGCTGAATTAACGGGTGTGCTGTGGATTCCCCCTTGCCCATAAACACACACACACACACACTCAGATTGACTCACTGCAGGGTTTCCTTAGCGACAGAAAAGGACTGAAATTTTATTCTCCCTCTCTTTGTGCCCATCATAAGAGGGGCTTGCTGGATTAGAACTGGAGGCACATCGAATGCAGTGTTTTCCTTCCAATATCACAGCCCACGTCCTTCTGCAGAGCCGGAACGCAAAGGCAGTGGCAGCCCCCCCCCCCCCGTTCATAATAAGATCTATAGTGTCTAATATTTGGAGATGGAGAGCCCCTGAAAAGGGAGGTTTGAATTTTATTTGTTTCAGCCTTGGGATTTGTTTAACGATGACTGATCCCACCCATGCAGGCGAGATCTCAGGTTTTTTTTCCCCCTGCCCTGGTGTTGCCTGGAAAAAGAGATTCATAAAGGTCGGAGAAATGTAGCCTGGATAGATAAGAGTCTTTGATCTGGTGTAAAGGCAGGAATACCAGGAAAGGTTGAAGGCAGCAGGAAGTGAGGAAGACCCAATGTGAGGTGGATTGATTCCATAAAGAAAGCCACAGCTTTTGAGTTTGGAAGAGTTGAGGACCGGACATTTTGGACATCACTCATTCAAGTCAGAGGCGACTTGACAGCACATCACAACAACAAAAGCAGTAATGGGGAGGGGGGGCTTTATCTCCGTGCTAGACTGTCTCTATGGCATTCCAAAAAATCCTAGGTTCAGTCTCCAGTTTTTTTTTAACGGGGGGGGGGAGATTGGGTGACAGCAGATGGTGGTTATCACCTGTTGACTTGTACAGGTGATCAACCTGGGCCAGGCAGATAAATCCTTTGACATCCCGTAAGCCTATTTAAATCTGATCATGAGGACTAGGACCTTATTTCTCTATATCCCTCAGCCCTTGCTTGACCGTGGCCTTTCCAAGATGCAATGAGAGGCATGGCTAAAAGCAGACGCTCCCTCTGAGACCAAAAAGATAAAGGCCCTCTTGGGTCATCACAGGATCTTGCCCCGACTTGTTTTCCAGCTGAAATCATCCTCCAGAAGGCTTCACGCCAGCACGACTCTGCTCCAGGTTTTCACAACAGCCTTGGGAGGTAGGTTAGGCCAGGCAGGAATCTTTGTGGCTGTAAAACTGTAGGAAAAAAAAATAAACTAGAAGCGGGTATCTGGACTTCTCTGCTTTCCGTTTTTCACTCTGTCCAGACCGGATGCAGTCCCCCGCCGGTGCTGAGGGCAGGATTTGCCCTCAAGCTCGCCCAACTTGCCCACTGGGGACAAATGACCCAGGATGACTGTCTGTTGACTACTCTTCTCTCTTTTTCTGTCCCCTTGAGATGGACAGGTGCCCGGAATAAAAATGGCAGGCAGTAGGAAGAGAGGAAAATCAAACAATGAGATAGATGGACTCCATAAAAGAAGCCACTGCTTTACTTAGACATGAACTGAGCTGGACTTTTAAACGACAAAACCTTCTGGAGGTCACTCATTTGTAGGGTCAGCAAAGGTCGACCGCAACTTGTCGTCACAAAACCACCGCAAGTAAACAAACAGATGAAGCCGGACTGTCGGCTTTGGTTGGTGTTCCCTGACAGGTTGGACGGTTATGCGCTATTAACGCTGGCTTAACCATCTAAATAACACATTATCTTTGCTGAGTTACTTCCAATCTCCCAAGGGTGGCCTTCCACCACCGGTCTGCCTTCCAGATGCGTTGGGGATGATGGGTGTTGTAGTTCAGCAGCTCAAGGCCTGTGCATGTGGGCATGCTGGCTGGCACATTCTGGGTTTTGTAGTCCAAAAAAAGAGGAATTTTTCCCAGTCCCTGGGTTTCCAAACAGTTCTGAATTTTTGGGGTCGGTTCTGTTTTTGTAGTTTTCGCCCACCGCCCTTAGGCAGCCGGCCATTATGCCAGTGCGGTTCCCTGCTCACAGATGTACAGATGCACCACTGTAAGGGTTGCAGGTTTGCATTTTGAAATCCCGCAAAAGCAGGGCTTCCCTCCGCATCTGTCCCTCTCCGCCTCTCTCTCTCTCCCCCCCCACACACACATGTGGTGGTAAGCAAACTCATTTCCTGCAGAGTCTTGCCCGCGCTGATGGCTTATTGATTATTTTCTGGGCAGCTCATCGCGTCTTGGTTGCTTAGCATTTTAAAACGGGGGCATTGATGGGTGGAGATGGTGGTCTGTGGGCAGCTGCCATGTGAAACTGAGCGGTTTTGATCTTAGCTAAATTTTGCTCACAATGCCTGGCTTTTTTTTTGGTGGGGGTGCTCTGTTTGCCTTTAGGCTTTCTTGAATTCACTTGATGTCAACAGCAATTAGGTAGGAAAGATAAATAGAAGAAAACTTCTCCGTGACTGCAGTGAATATGAATTCTGAGTGAAAATTCCATGATAGTTTTTTAAAAAGTTAATGTCTGTTCTTCTAGAATTCCAAGATTATAAAAGGGTGAGGCTTAAAACTGATACAAGTACAGAGATGAACTGTGGCTAATTTCTCCTTTCAATTGCATCTATTCATTTTTATTATTTTAAATGTGCCTGTCTGCTTGCTCCCAGTAGTACCACTTTCTGTCACTAGGAGGCACACATAACTAATCAGGGCATAGGCTTGCAGGCCAGTACAGTTTGGCGAAATGCAGTCTGTAAAAGTAATTTTTTAAAGCACTGGGTGACCCTTATGCGAATGCCCCTCTGCAGGCTTGGAGCAGGTGGGGATTCAAATGGATTACTAGATAATTCTGGGCTTGTGACCACCTAGCTCTTATTTCTGGGATTGTAATCCTGGTCATGACAGTTGTGATGTTTTCTGTTTTCTCCCTGAGGACTAGCTGATATATCTTGTTTGCAAAACCTGGTTGGGAAGGAGGGCCCTCCAAATGGGTAGGGAAGAAGCAAGGCACTGCAAAAAGGGTTTTTTTAAATTTTATTTTTTGCTTTAAGGTGTTCCGACCATGCTCCCCATGAATTTTATTTGGGCTGAGGTTTTCTGTTTTAAGCAAGTATCATCCCCAACCCTCGCTGTGCTGAGTTGCAGGAAATCCAGATGAGTCACACAACACGAGGATGCGTCAGGCCGACAAATCTTTGTGGTTTCAAACGGACTGCCAGAAGGCCTTTCGGCTCTCCGTATCAGCCCCATGTGCCTCGTTTTTTTTAAAATTCTTCCTACAGAGCCCAGTAGGGAAGTCATGGCTATTTCAACCCTGTTCTGTTTTTTTCGTTTGTGCCTTACCCTGCCACCTTCCTCCCCTTGTTTTCGCTCAGTCTAGGAATAGCTGGCTTTCCGTTGTGGCTCACGGTGACAGAAAGACCCTGCAGGTGAATGGACACAGGGCTTGGGAAATGACATTTAAAACGCAGCCGGTTATGGTTCTGAAACCCAAACAATTCTTTCCTGTCTGCAAAGAATCTTATGAAAAGGAATACTTTATTCTCTTGTTAATTCAGAAGTAACTAACATAATTACTGGGTTTAAAGAAGGCTCTCGGAATGCTCCTGGCTATTAAGTTTGTAGTTCAAAACCCACCTTAGTAGTAAAGTTACCCCCGTCATGGTAAAAGCGACTTAAAACCGTTCTGCTGTCTGTGGAGCAGCATGATACGTCGTTAATGTTAACCATGGGTGATATCGCTGAGTTATGCCAAAAAAAAAAAAATGAAAGGGAGAATAGAGATTTATTTCAAGTAATTCCTCATGACAAGTTAACTCCAAACGTTCCATGCTCAGCTGGTGTCTCCAAAGCAGTGAACGTGGATCGTATGCTTATTTATTCATTCTATTTATAACCTTTTTTTTTCCTTCTGTGAATGCCAGGTGAAGCCCATGGGTGGTTTGCGCCCGATGGTATCATCACAGCGACCCTGGGAGGAAGGTCAGGTTTAGTGAAGCCGAGTGTCCACGGTTTTGTGGCTCTGTGGCCTTAAGGACGTCAGTCATCCCCAGCTGAATGCCCTTTATTATTCCATGATGATCTGGCTGTTTCCCCAGCAAGCGAAGTTTGAGCACTCGTGGGCCTCTTTTCCCCATTCCCAGTCCTAGCAGAAGAACAAGCTCAGTTATAAAAAAAAATCTGCTTTATGCGCGTTCTCTCCCGCCCACTCCAGAGCGTTCAAAAGGCTGGGTGTTCTTGGCATCCGGTACAAAAAGCCACATCAGGAAACCGAGAAGGGCCGTTTAAGAAGTCGTGAGACTTCTGGAAAAAAGAGGTAGGTCCGTGAGGTCTGCACTGGAAACTCTGAATTTTTCTTGATTTTGATGGGTGGAACGGTCACTCTTCTCCCTCTTTCTCTGCCTGATCTACCTCACAGGGGTGTCGTGAGGACGGAGGAAGAGAAAAGCCATCTATGTAACAAAGAAGTCAATCGAGTGGCATTTTTGGGAGGGGGGAGTTACTCCCACGAAAGTGCACCTCTAATTGTAGGGTTGCCCGGTTTTACTCTGTAAACCAAGTCGTGAAAAACATGTAGAAGAAGTCATTTTAAACAATCAGGATGAAATAAGGCTGGCTTGTGTGCCAGAAAGGGTAGCATGTGGTTAGAGCTCTGAAGTCGGGAGGTGGAGGTTCTAGTCCTCACAAAGGTATGGCACTTATAAGGTGACTTTGGCCCGATGCGTCTCCTTCTCTCTTCCTTGTCTGGCCTACGTTGCAGGGCTGTTGTGAGAAGGAAGATAGCCGAGGTCCATCTCCTCCCACAGAGCTTAGCGAGGCGAATTCTTCAAATGGACAGTTCCCAAAATCCACCAGTGAGCTGGCTGGTGCGTTTGGGGAGCTGAAGTCCAGAAAAGAAACGTTTCCAAGCAAGTATGCACAGAAGAAAAATAATAATAATAATAAAGGAGGTGGGGCCATCCAAAGGCCCCTTTCCATCAGGCTCCTTGGGCTTTTGACCTCCATGTGTGAGAAATATCATAATGTTTGCCGTACAACTGGCATGCAAGCTTCTACCAGATGTTTTTCCTTTTTCCCTTTCGCAGGGCCCAGGGTTGCTGGTGGAGAAAACGTCCCGGATGCTTTCCAAAGCCACGAGCGCTTCCGCCCGCCTTTTCTCATGCCTCTGATATTTCTCCCTTTTTTTCCATCACAGCCTGGAATCCTCGCAACCAGAAGGAAAATGAAAGGGGCCGCGCGGCCATGGGTCCCCGTGTCCAAGCTGGGGGGACATGGGATGGAACGAGGGAAACCCCTGGCCCCCTCCGCACCAGGGGGGATGAAGGCCTCTAAGTCTTCCACCTCCCTCGCCTTCGACTCTCGGCTCAGCAAGGTAGGTGATCGCTTGGGGGTTTTTTCTTCCCAAATCCAGGTGAAGAAATACGCGAGCCTTAAGGCTCTGAACTCGTTTGAGAAAAGTGCAAGCTTGAAATGGGATGAGTAAAATGAGAACCACAGGGTCTATCACATACATAACGCTAGAATGGGCAACATGGGACCTTCTAGAGGTGGTTGGACTGCAAATCCCATCAGCCCTGGCCATCACAGCTGATAGTGAGGGATGGTGGGACATGTTATGTGACCACATCAGGAAAGTGATCTTGTCCACCTCTGCCCAGAGGTGGGAAACATTTGGGGAGGGGTGTATTTTGGGGGGGTCTAGAAAACTCCCAAGAACTTCCAAGCAGCATAGCTTCCAAAGGTGAGCAATTTGGGGGCAGCCCCACCCCTTTGTTAAGAGTTGCCACCACTTTGCAAAACTGGGCCAGGTTTTTTCAGAGGGGAAAGCTTTCTTCCCAGTGTCTTAACTACCACCACAGCTTGGATGGGTTCACGTCTCCGTGTTTTTTTTTGTTTTTTGTTTTGTTTCTGCACGTCAGCAGCCTGAGAGATTAAAGGAAAAAGGGGGCCTGGAAATCTCTAGGAATTAAAGAGGAAGCGGGTGGACAAAGAAGCTGCCGCCGTGTGTTTTTAATTTCCCGTTCTGCCGTTCATCTGGTTGGGTCTTTAAATCCAGTTTTGAAAATAAGGCCTTCTATAAAACTGCTTCCAAAGTGGAACTGTAGGTTGGGATTGAAATTTTTCCAGATCAGAGCAGGCCAGCTTCTGAAGAATGGTGCTATCTCCTTTGAAGTCGGAGAAAAATCAGTCTGTTGGGTGTCACCTTAAAGACTTAAAGGGTTTATTTGTCCTGAGCTTCCATGAACAGCAGCAGTCTGCCTTCATCTGAGGGACGGAGGAGAACCTCCCTATGCAGACGTTTACAAGAGACATGGGGTGGTACGGGTAGCGGGAGAGACATGGGATGTAATAGATGTGCCAAAGGCTTCACAGGGTGATGGTCTTCTCGGTGGTAATTAAGGTTAATTAGCAGCCCATGGGTTTAGATCTTGACGGTGGGCTTCTCCAGGTACAATCAAGCCTGAGGCCAATATCCTGTGCGTTTTTGTCTAAAGTTTACATGCAGTGGCTAATTACAGCTCAGTTATGTGGTGCCTGAGGGCAGCCCGGTTGCTCGCACAGTCATATGACCAGACACATGCCCGAGACATGCTCCTGTACCATCTCGGTTAGCCATAAGACGTTAATGCAAAATCATAAAAAAGCCTTAAGAACTATATAATCCTACCGGGCTTTGTATTTTCTAAAATTGCTTGAACAAGTGAGTTTGAACAGCAAAAACCGAGAAGGCCCTGCTCGTTACTGGGAGACGGTACTTGGGGCTGGTGTGGGGCTGAGTCCCTTGTTGCCCCAGATCAGAAAGCACAGGAGGGGGGGTGGAAGTGGATAGGATCCTGGCTCTGTTTCGCCCTGATCCCCACCAGTTTTGCCAATGCTGTATGGGTTTCCTCTGTTGCAGCTGAAGAGGGCCAGCAGCGAAGACATGCTGACGAAGCCGGGGGTCGCCACGGCCTCGGGGGGCTCCCGGCTGAAGAAGACAGTCACCACCGGGGCCATTGCCGAGCTGGCCGAGAACCGCCTGCGTCCCAGCACAGGTAAGCCCACCCCCCCCCACCCCTGAGCCTGGAAGCTGGTGATTCGAACGGCGAGAAATGGACACCCAGGGCTTTGTTCTGTTCTCCTTCTGGATATTGCATGGCAGGTGCCCTTTACACCGGAGAGGCTGGGCTTTGAACCCCAGGCTCACATAAAGGATAGAATCGCCAGCCTCTTGCAAGCAGACAGGAGAGCAGAGATGATCTGGAAAGGTTTTACGCAATGAGTAGGCAAAGATACGTCTGTAAAATGATTCTCAGCCTTGGAGCGCTGTCGTTTTGAACAAAAAATGAGCTTGACAAGTTCTGATTCTTGACAGTGTTAGATTTGGGAGGCTTGGCTGCCTCGTAGCCCACGTGGCCACTGGTACATAGTCTGGACTCAGCTGTTTGGGTTTCTTGTTGGCTTTCGTTGGACGGCATTCAGTACATCTTTCTGCGAGTGGTTCCTCAAATCGTCATGGTCGATGTGGGTGTTTCCTAGCTTTTTCGGACTCCTGTGTTTGTTTTCTCCCTGTTTTTATCTTAGGGTTGTTTTAATGCAAAGTGAAAGGAAACGGTTTCCCTGTATGCGCTCTCTGTATTTCAAATGTATTAACGGATGTTAAATATTTTAAGGATGGTCGCAAGAGACAAGACAAAAAAGACGGACAGAGGGAGACAATGCGCACATCTGTGGAGTTGCTAACCATTTGCTTGTTTATATTTATGGGCTGTGTTTTGTGTGACCGAAAGGAGTTTACAGACTAAGATCAGATAAAATCCAAACGGGGACCCAGTTTTAAAAGGATCATCAAAACTTAAAGCAAAACATGCAAAATTAAGTAAATAAACAAGCTCCAGAGCAGCTAACTTGTCTCGTAAAACTTAGCACAATAAACATGCAATGCAGGAAATATTGGTAGCAAGGTAGGAAGGCACCCGGGCAATTTAAAAATAATGAAATAAATCAAAATGCTATAGATATCTTCCATCTAGGTTTTTAGTTCCCACTAAGGTGATGATGTGGTCAACTTCCCATCTGATGCAGGCACTTTGTTGTGTTGTTGTTGTTGTTACAGCCATGGTTCTGCGCTGTTTGTGTGTGTGTGTTCCTGCTGGTCTTCCTTGAAAGCTCTCCCCCTCTTGATGGGCTCCCCTCCTGTGAATGCAAACCCACATAATTTCCAGAGGACCCACCCTGGGACTGATCAGATGCGCTCCCCAACACTCCCCAAAATATTTTTATTTATTTCTATTTAATATGGAAAAATGCCCACTTGTATCCTTTAGGGGCAACTTTTAAAAAAAAAACAATTTTCACCTTCTGAAACAAGCTTGCTTGCCAATGGTCCAACTCCCCAGAAATCACGAGAGGGCTGTTTCTTGAGCCATGTTAAAAACAGAAGCCAATGCGAAGACCGGGAGGGATCCGTCCGGGATCACCCTTCGCCCGCTCTTCTGATGATCATGAGAATATTTGCAGGCGTACACCATTTCCTCTCTCCCCGGATGCCTTCACTTCCTCTAGGTTTCCTTCCCCGTGAAGAGCGATGACTTCGTAAAAGGGATTCACGAACGAACACGCCTTTTTCTTTCGGGGAAAGTTATTTCACTCATGGGTGGGGAGAGAAGGACCCAGGGAAAATCCTATTTATTTTCTGTCCCTCTTGAACGGGCAGTGGTTTTGAAGCCTTGGGCTGCTGAACCGCTAGAGGGAACCCACAGGCAGCCGGAATGAATTTCAGCTGGCAAAAATTTGACGGCTGTACTAGGAGGGTGAATTTACAACTCTGGGAAAATATATATATATATATATATATATTCCAGATGAACTGGGGGCCCGTGAAGCCCCATGAAGCCCTCACATTCCTTGGTTCTTGTATTCTGCAACCGCCTTCTCCCTGCTAAAAAGGTAAAAATCAGCAAGGCAACCGAGCCGAATTCAATTTTTTACACGCTATATAAAAGTCCCGGAATTATTTCTGACAGCTTCCAGTATTTGCTCAGAAATACTGTACTGAGTTAGACCCACCTCTGGTGCCTTGTGCATGCTTTCTAGCCATACGGCTTGAAGCTGAGCTATGGATGTTTTAAGTTTTATGGCAGTCGCTTGTTAAATATTTTAGGAGGTGACCCCGGAGCAGGATGCAAATTCGCCTTGCGCGCGCAGCTCAAATATTTTCCAAAGGCTGGCCGGGTGAATCTGGTTTAGCAAACAGAGTCACCTGAGCAGCTGAGCAAATTTACAGCTGACAGAAGCCCTTGTCCATGACCATTGTGTTTTAGCGTGCCGGGTTCCACGGGGTTCTTTGTTCGTTTCGTTAATGATTTTGTCGTGGTTTTTTTTCTGAGTCTGGGAGCAGAAAAGAAAAACTACAGACGTTGTTGACTCATGGGGATGTAATGGTTCATCATTATTGCCCTCCTGACCATGTTCTGCCCATATTTTGAGTTGGGCTTCAGGGAGGGTCTTTCTCTCACTCCCGCTGCCCTCCCAGTGACACCCCATGAAGACGTGAGAGAGGATATTTTCAGTGGCTTCCTCCCAGTCTGTGGAACTCCTTGCCACAAGACGCTCAGTAGATCCGCTAGCTGCTATTTTTCCGCCAGCAGGCAAAGTCCTTTCTTTGTCTTCAAGGAATCTTTGGACCAAGAGCTGGGCTAATAGTAAGAAAGACATTTTTCATGGGAGTGACAGATATTGGTTTCTCAGGAGGTCCAGAGAGCTTCCCGCTTCCCGTTTTCCCCCTTCCTTGTTTTAAAACCCCGTCAGTTGTTTTTGGGGTCAGCAAGTGAGAAAAAGGGGCCACAATAAGCAGAACTGTGAGCCGTCCTAAATTGTATTGCTGGACATTCATATAACCAGAGAATTTCATTTTGTTATTTATGGTCTGTGATATCTCTAGAAGTGTACTCTCAAGGTCACAGATGCTGGCCAGAGGGAGCCTTCAGCCTTGCTTTTCTCTGCACCACATCCCTCTCCCCTCCCCCCCCCCACCCTGAGAAATGAAAAAGCATCAACCCAGTGACCTAGCCCAAAGCTTCCTGCAAGTGGCCAGCAGAGGGTTTTGAACCCGTTCTGCTCTGCTTCCTTTTCCTTACAGCCTGGAAATTTCACTTTTGTGCCTGCTGATTTAGACTTGTAAAGGAAGCCCGTATACTATATGTCCCAATAACCAACTGCAAAGCAAAGGAAGCAAATTTTCAGAATACAGCTGGTTTGCAGAAGGCTCGTGCTGTGGCTATTAAAGGCTTTCATCAGTTAAGGAATTCTCTCTTTTAATTATGGGTCATCTCTAATGTACTGTTTGGCCAAGATTGCATTCTGTGTTGAATAGGTTTTTTTTTTTTTATCCCCATCCTGGGCTCTCCGTAAGTAATTGAATAAATGGATTTTGGAAGCCTCCCAGAGAACAATGCTATTTGGCAACCTGGAAAATATAGTAGAGCTAAATTAAATTAACAGTGAAGATTTTGGCGGGCAGGGGGGAAGCCTTTCGTTCATCGGTTTTGCTCTTCCCCACATGCCTGTGGTGCTGGGATTTGGCATTTCTTCCCACCCCGCCCCGCAGGATCGGTGCGTGCTTGCCGCCAGCACCCAATTCTGCCTCTGTGAAGTTCGTGGGGTAGACAGGAGACGAGGTGAAAGCTGATCTTCAGGCCTGGAAAGGTGTCCCTACTGGGTTTTTTCAGTAGTCCAACAACTCCCTGAATCCACGAGACAGTGTGGGTTATGGGAGTTGTAGTCTGAAAAAGGACCTTTTCTCATAGAAGTCTGGGCAACTCTGGATAGCTTAGTGATTTTGGCCTCCTTGACCAGGGGCTGGACTGGATGATCTTATAGGGTCCCTCCCAGCTATGCAGTTCTAAGATTAATAAGATTATAGCTCCCTGTGGGTGTGGTTTTCAGGTGAGTCGTAGTTATGCCTTACTGCTTTTTTAGTACTACAGTACTTGTGCTTTCTGGTTTGGGGTTTTCCATTTCTCAGAGTTACATTTGTTTTTGTTTTGTTTTTGTTGATTTTTAAGTATCTGGATACTTGCCGTTCTTATCTTGAATGTTGCCTTTCAATGCTGTAAGCTGCATTACCTGCAATAATGACACACCATCGAATTGAATTCAACTTTTGACCACCTTTTCTGAGATTTTTGAGACATGAAGTCATCCTTCTACCAAGAAGCAAGGGTTTGAAGGTTTGGGCTGCACTTTTCGCCCAAAATGTGGCAAACAACATGAGCTTTTGAGTTCATACAGAGCTCTTCATCAGGCAAAGAGGGTGGGTGCCCTGACACCTCTACCATGACCCAAACCACAGGCTCCCTCTCGTCTCACCCGTGGCCTGCTGTCGAGAACAGTGTCCATTAAACTGGGCTCTGAGTTTTTCAGATGATTTGCTTCCTCCCTCCTCTGCTAACTATGCCCTCGCTGCCTGATGAAGAGTTCTGTGAAACCCCAGAAGCTGGCTTTGTTAAGCCACGTTGTCGTCATCCATTAAAGGTACAGGCAAAGCTGGAATTTTGTGACTATTTAAATGTGGATACTGGATAAACATGGGTTGGGTATAAGTGACACCTTCATGGTGTGTCCCTGATATATCTCAGCCCTAAAACCTTCTTTGAGCCCTGCCTCATCTCATGGATTGTTAATTGCAGAGGAAGTCAACATGAATTCTTCTGAAAACTATTTTTCAAAATGTCGCAAGCTTCTTCCTGTCTCGCCCCTGGACGGCGTGCCTCCTTTAGGGTTTGTTCTCAAAGATATGAGAGCTTTTTTTTTTTAAAACAGGGAGGGGTGAGAGAGAGAGCGCCACATATTTTTGGAGTACAACTCCCATCATCCCCGCCAACACCATCTGCCAGGGTGAAGGATAATGGGCCATGAAGTCCAGCAATATCCACACTTTTGCTCGGTTCGGGCCCAGCTTGCTAGCTCCCCACTCCCACTGCAGGGCTAGGAAAAAAGGAACTTTTTCTAACTCCATTCCCCAGGATCCTCCTTGTCGACATGAGTCGGTCACGGAGCTACAACCCCCCCCCTCCGCCCCCCTAAAAAAGCAATGTTTCCCGGCTCCACTTTTTGGGACGTCCCAAGTTTTAGACTGCAAGCGCCGTGGGGCAGGGACCTTGCTCCTTAGGCTCTTTAATCAATGCTTGATCAGCAAAGTGTGGGGTTAAGCTATAACGTAAATCCGTCCCGCTTCTGTTTGGGTCGGTGCCCTTTCAGATCCTCCTGCATGGGGTGTTGTTTTTTGGGGAGAGAGGGGTGCGTCTGCAAGGGGGGGGCTTCCCTTCTTCCTGGGGTTTTCCTTCTCTCCCTGCCATTGCTGGCGCTTGCCTGCCGGTGGCCCTTTCTTTCTCTCCCCCCTCCCTCCGTGAGTCACCTTCTCAGCCTGCTTTTCTTCCAGCAGCTGCCGCTTGTGAGACACAACAGAGAGAGCGAGAGCATGATGCTGATGATGCTGCCCAGCCCGGCCTCATGGTAATGAAGTCGGAGGGCTGGCCGGCCGGCCCCCGGGGGTGGAGAGACGAACGCCTGCCCATAGCAGCCACAGCAGGAACCAGCCGCCTCGGCTGGCTGTGGGGCTAGCTGCCTTCCACCCAGCTAGCTGCTTCACCTCCTCTCTCCCCCTCAGTTATGTGGGGCCGGTGAGAGGCAGGGAGACCTCCCTGTAAGAAAAGCAGCCCCCCCACCCCCAGGATGTGACCCCCGAGAGGAGCTTAGAGGAGGCCAGCAAGATGGGCAACCAGGCTGGGAGACCGGAGGAATTGGACCCAGGTTGGTGATGGGCTGCGAGGAGGGTCAGGGGATGGGTGTGGGTGTGGGTGGGGCGGTTTGCCTACCCAGGGTGTGTGTGTGTGTGTGTGTGTGTGCTTTGTGGTTTTGTCCACCTCCTCCTTCCTGGCCTCGCAGGTGTTGATCCAGACACACCTTTCCGGGTTCACCGCGGCCGGCCGTTCTCTGGGAGGTGTTTCCTTGGCCTCCGATCAGACGGGTTGGCTCTTTGATGCGTTTCGAATCCAAGGCAGGGTTCCTCCTAGAAAGGCACCGGAAACCTCTGTCTCGTGGCCTCGACCCCACTCCCTGCATCTAGAATGGAGAATATTCACCTTTTTTTTATGCATGGCAAGATTGGATGGCGTGAAATTTCTGTTAACAAAGGGGCGTGTTTCTCCGGTGCAGACAGTGGCCTGCTTCTCTGTGGGAGATCCTGCTGGCTTCGGGGGGGGGGGGAGGCTGCCCGCTGGAAAGACAGGGGTGCTCCTTGGCAGTGGGGAGGCCCTCCCCCCTCTTTCTGGTTCATCTGCCCAAATGGCAGGCCAGAGGATGCTCGTTCGGGGGTGGGTGGGAGGGGGCTTTGTTCCGAAAAGCCACGTGTTCAGGAATGCTTCGCAAAAGAGGGACGGGGATAAGATGCCACGGGCGGGCGGGCCACCGTTGGTTTGATGCCTGAGCCACGGCAGCGTCCGGGAAGCGTCAGGCGTGGTTGCCAGGAGGCCGAGGGTGGCGCGTATGAAAAATAGACACAATGCTCAAAAAGGAGAGTGCTTTGAACCTATGCCATTCAGGTTGAGGACTGGGTGGCGGTTGGCGGCCCAGGGGGGGCATCAGCCACCTGAGCGAGGCCTGGTTGGCAGCATCCTTGGAAGTCCGTGCCCGTCCGGTGCCCGCCTCTCCATCTTCTCTGGCGGCGGTGCCCCCTCCAGCAAGGGACATTCCGCTTTTCGGAGAGCCTTGGGAACGGTTGCCTGGCCTTTCCGAGCCGCCACGCTGCGATTCCCTCTTTTGTGAGGCGCGCTGGCCTCCGCGCTGTCAGCGTCGTCCCTCGCGAGGGCCGTGCGGCGCATGCTAAGCAGCTTGTGGGTGGTGGGAGGCAGGAGAGAGAGGAGAAAGGGGCTCCTTGGTTCAGGGGGGAGGGAAAAAAAGAGGGGAGGGAAGCCGTCCCGTGGGCATCGTCCGTGGCCCACAACCACACCGGTGAGGGCCGTTTCCCAGCTCACCTTCTTCAGGGTGGGAGCACCCTGGCGGATCATGTCTAGCCTTTTGAACGGTGTGCATTTCAGGGTTGGTTGGGTCTCTTGTTCTCAGGGGAAGAGGGCTTGAGTATAAAACAACAGCCACTTGCAGAAATCCATTTCCATTTGATAGGAAACTGTCTGCGGGACTGTCTTGTAGCTCTAAGTGGCTGGTTCGGAGGGGAATTCTGGGGGGGGGGGGAACGACGCAGGCTGAAAAAAGAGCGTTCCCATTCTCAGAGCTGAGCTGCAGAATCCGCACAGGTATCCTCACCTTCCAAGTTTGGCCTGAGTTTGCTGGACACACGACAATAATGGTCAGAGATGGTGCTCTCTCTCTCTCTCTCTTGCTCTCATCTCAGGGAAGCTGTGTGTTATGTTTTGGTGGGGAAAGTTCCTTTGCCAGAAAACCTAAGATAGACTCCAGGTTGTTTTTTTGTCTGCTTTCAATCGGAACAACCGCTTCCAGTTTTATCAGCAAAAGGTGGCCCGTTTTTTCTGTCTCCCTCTCTTCCTGTCGTCGTTTCTCCGTCCTGCTCTGGTTTTTAGGGCTACTGCAGTCTGATTAAAAATTGAAGATTTTTGAACTGGGTTTGCAGCGTGTCCTCCGATGGCATTTGCTGTTCATCTGACCAGCGGCCGTATAAACCTGCCGTGGCGTGCGGAACACCCCTTAAAGGTGGGACAGAAGTCGATCCACCAGTAAATTGTTGATCTGAAAGGTTTCTCTAAAACAAAGATAAAAACCGTCTGTTTATTCTTCACCGTTTCTTTGCCGCCCACCATGGCAGCCCTAAATAAGGTTATAAAGACGTCTGCTGGGTGTCCTCTTCTTACACGACTGTTCAGGTCTTCTTCCCCCCAACAAAACAAAGACACACAAATTTTAGTAAAAGAACCTTCCCCCCCCCCCCCAGTTTTTAATGGGAGAATGGCTCTTCTGGTTCAGTGTTTTATCTCCTTTTGGGGTGACTGAGCGAAGGTGGGCCTCCCCGTGTTTGTCCCTGTTGGAAAAGAGATTTTGGGGTATGGTATGTGTGTGGATGACTCGGCCGCCAGCTTTTGATGATCCGACGAGAGAATTCACAAAAGTTTGCTCTCTCTTTTATGAGTGGTTGCAGGGACCCCATCCAGACTTTCTGGTTATGCGCATCGAGAATCATTTGTGGGAATGAGCATAAAACCCAGGTGTGCCTCTGGGCATGGCCAGAGTTATTTCCCTGGGCCTTCCAGGGAGGAAACACTTTTCGTCTTCAACAAGGCCCTTTTGTGCATTTCAAGGGCACTTGTGTGCCTTTTCTTTCAGAAACCAGGCATTGGGGGGGGGGGGCTTTTGATAATCATGGCCTTTTTTAAACCCTTAAACCCCGTCCCTCTCGGCACGTCCCTGGGTAACCCCATTCCTTCTCAAAGCTGGCCTCCCTCGCAGGGTTGTCGTGCAAATGACAAGGAGAGCCAGGTAGATGCCTTTGAAGTCATTAAGGTCATACATCTACATAATACATTCCTTTTACACACACACACACACACACATATTCCTAACTGGTCTTATCTCACAAAGCAGGGATCAAATGCCTTTCTATTCCTAGGTTCTCGCAGAAAACTTGGCAGCCGACTCCGAAGTGTGACTAACCATCTAAGGACGTGTTAATAGGGCTATGACTCTGCACGCCACCCCGGGCGCTTGGTCGCCAAAACTGGTGGTTCACTAATCTAAGAAAAATTCAGACTGTGAACCCGAAGGGGGGACAGAGGGGGGAAGGACTTTTAAGAACACAGGAAGTTGCCTTGTTTTGCCAAATTTCTCCCCTGTCCCATCTGACTGGCAGAGGCTTCTAAGGGGTTCAAAATCGCTTTGTCTCCTTTTTTTTTTTGGAACTGGGCATGCCGGGGATTTGAACCCAGGATCTCCTGCTCTGATAAGCAGGAGCTTTGAGTAAAAGGAGGGTTCTAGTCCTCATTGTCCCGGTCCAGTTTTAACAGGGGCTGCTCCCTGGAGAAACACGCCCTCCATCTCATCTCAGGTATTCCTCTTTAGTCTTGTCTGTTCAGCATCTTCCCCTTAGCTTAACACTGTCTCAGGAGGAGGGAATACGGGGTGCAGAGGAAGGTCGGAACCCCCTGTTCCATCTGGGATACCGAATCTGCGTCCTTTCCAGTGTCGCTGGATGGCTACACCTGCTCGTTCCCAAACTTCAGCCAGGCTGGCTTGAATGGAGGGGGATGTTTCGAATCCAGGGTGCTTCCATCCTCCAAGAGAATCAGTTCTCTTACGGGGCTGGACCTTGCATCGTGAAATCCATACCCCCCCCCCATGCAGGAGGGGTGGGTGTCTCCTCGGCACGGGGGAAACCCCAGTGCTCCCCAGCCTCACCAGATGTGTGGTCTCTTTGGAAGGGAAAAGAGGGAATGAAGGAAAGGGCATGGTTGGGGGGCCGGCTAGCCGGCGGGTGGAAAAGCACACCCTGTGTGCTGTTGCCGTCTTGAATTTTTTCCTCCTGAGCCTCCCACTGGGTGGGAAGTGGGAGGGCAGAGACGGGGTGACCCCGAAGGGCTGATAATGGGGGCCTTTTATTTCCAGAGCATGCTATTGTTTCGGCCTAATCTGGAAGGTTGCGGAGGAAAAAAACGGAGAATGGAATGTGTACGGTTATGACTCCAAAGAGGAGGTGGAAAAAGACAGGCAATATTCTCTTCCCCCCCCCTCCTTTCCCCCATTCCTGGGTGGTTCAGCAAAATGGTTTGCTGTGACCGACCAGCCAGCTCTGCAGAGTAACCTTCGTCCGGTCTCGCTCCCTCTTTCAGGTTTCTGGGGCTATCATCCCCAGCTGATGTGGCTCGGAGAGCTTGTAGTCCAATTTACGTCGTGGACCCTAGCTTTGGAAGGGAGGTTCGCGGAGCAGTTTTTCTGCCTTAAACAGGGCTTTCTTAAAACTAGCTTTTTTCATGTTTTTTTTTTTTTCATGGAGGAGAGAGTATTCCTTGGTAAAGAAATTATCATCTGTAGTCCGTAATGGAGGATGGTGGAACTGTGAAAGGAGTTTGAAAAGTATAGACTTTTCTGAGCAGAGAAAGCCGCCTTCATCCTCCTCAAGAGGTTGCCTGCAGCATCTCTGCATGAGTTCACGTGCTGCTCTGGCTTCGTCTCTCTCCCACCCCTGCAGGAGGAAAGGGCGAGTTATCCTGACTTGACCAGAATTGATGGATGGTTCGTTTCCCTTCCCAAGCCAGGTGTCCCACAGAATCGTGTCTTTCCCAAGGCGTTTGCCTGCGACACCCCCCTGAGCTTACATGCATCCATGTTGGAGGTTCATCCAGAAGAGCGACTCCCTCCATAACAGCGGGCCTTGGGACTCTTTCCGGAGTGTGCATGAGATGATAGTTCTCTCATGCGAAAACGTTCGGAGTGCAAAAACTTAAGCATAGAAACGATTTTCATTACGGGGGTGTCTGTGAGAGTGCATTTCAACTCTCGGACACAGTTCTGCGTTCGAGGTGACCTTCGGAGGGCGAGTTCCGGGGACCCTCGGGGGCGGCATGGCCAGGCGAACCAACCAAGGGGGCGAGATTTCCCCGGCCCCATCCCCTTTTAATCAGCACTCGTCAATGACATGGCACGGAGCCAAACGAGGGAGTAACAGTGCATAGGGTGATTGAATGCAGAATTGATCACTTTTTGTTTTGGGTTAAGCAGCAGCACCATGAGAGGAGGGGGGGGCAAATGCACTGAAACTGAGACAAAACAGAGACGCCTTTAATTCCATTTCTGGCGGGGGCCCTCGGATTATAAACTTCAACATGAAAAAAGCCTTTTCCCGGGCCAGTCGTCCCCAATGTAGTTCTGCAGCTCAGGTGAGCGTGGTGCAATTTTCCCCCCTGCAGAAATTTGGCCCCTTGCAACTCAGATGTAATGATTAATCTTGTAGGATGGGGGGGCAGGCGGGGGAAGGCCCTCCGCTTGACCAGGCGAAGGGAGTAAAAGAAAGCGCCTGGGGTTACCTGGGAAGAGGTGCGGGGTGGGGAAGCGAGGAGCCTGGGGGTCCCCATTGCCTGGAAGGGGTGGCGGGGCCATCCACGGGTGAGCACGCCGTTGTTCGTGAGGAATATTAATCAGACTCCCCACCTTGGTGGGCGTGTGACGTGGTTAATATAAATCGAAAGTACTGTATAGTGCAGTAGCTGGGGCTTTAGCTCCCTTAGAAGGGCCCAAGGGCGAGCGTGGGCTGGGTTAGGGTCAGGGCTGGGGTCTGGGGCCAGCATTTCCTACCTCAAAGAGCTGTTGCAGGATCAGACCCTTGGACGGCCGCAGGTGTTCTTGCGCCCTGAAGCTGTTGATGCTCTGAGGACTTGAGCTTTCTCCAGGTGGGACTTGCTCGCGAATAAGTCCCATCAGGTGTGGGGGGGAAATATCTCTCTTTTTTGAGTCAGACAATACTCTTAAGGTGTGGCTGTGTTCAAACTTGCTAACCTGGTGAATTTCGGAGGAAATCTCCTGGGCAGGTCAGAGCTGTTGACTCGTTTTGCAGCGGTTTCTTCTGTCCCGCCAAGCCAAAAAGACCGGGCTCTTTGAAATGGCCCCTTCTCCTATGGCCACCCCACACACACACTCTTCAATTCGGCAGGGAGGGAGGGCCCTCCAGATGTTTGCACTTACAAATCCCATCAGCCCCAGCCAGCGTGGCCGGTGGTAAGGGGGTCTCGGAGTCTGTAGCCCTAAAGATCTGGAGGGACTAAAAAAGACATCCACCCACCTCCCCAAATTCTGTCTTAGCACTTTTGGAAGGACTCCAATAATTGCCCAGGGCATCCTTAGGATGATTGAAAAGTTTTGCAGTTCTGGTTTCAAACCTGATGCATTCAGGGGGGAAAGAAGAAGAAGAGAGAAGCATTTTCCCTCCCCAACATACACACACACATTATTTCTTTGAAGTTCGTTAAGCGCTCCGTGGAATGACCCCCTCTATCTCTTCATCTTTTATCTCCAGTAAAAATTTGGAGCCTTGCAGATTTTAAAAAAACAACAGCAAGTTAGTGGCAATTCTTATCTGGTGGGGATGGGTTCCCACTCCACTAAAGTTTTGACAAGCTGAAAAAAAGTCTCAAAATAATGAACACAGACACCCCGGCAACCAGCGCCACCCCTTGGGTGACATTCCTGTCTCGGGCGGTTTGCTGGCCTCCTTTTCTCTCCCCCCCCCCTCTTTTAGCCCTCCTCCCTGCGGGAGAATCTTTGACTCATGTTCTGCAAGACGCACCTTATCTCAGGAAGGGAACCTGCGCGGCCGCATGCCTGTCTCGGCCACCTCTAAGCAGATAAGTGGAGCCTCCACCGAGAGGGGCAGTGTAGCTCCGCAGACCAGTCCCTGGGGACTCCGAGCAGGGGAAGGTTGCTCCTTCCACGGCCTCTCTGTTTCCGAGCGCTTCACGTGCAGATGGGGCGGGGGAAAAGGGTGGCTCTCCAAATGTTGGACTGCAATGCCCGTGATCCCCTTATCAGTGGCTGCGGGTGATGGGAGTTGTGGTCCTGCAACGTCCAGAGGGTTGCATGTCCCTCCTCCCCAGCCGTGTCGTACTCAGCAGGAACGTGGAAGTCATTTAGAAAGAGCCAGGCATGGGTCGCTAGGACGGACCACATTTGGTGGAACAGAGACAGCCTCGCTCCTGATGCCTTCGGCTAAAAATCCCATCCTCCCCAGCCCAAGGTGCCAGGGCTGGGAAAGGCCAGACAGGAGGGGGGGGGGGTCTCAGGAGAGATGGTTGGAAGAGGCATCTCTCTGGGTGGAGAGGCAAATTCCCACACCTCCCTTCGCCTCACCGTTCGGTCCTGCCTGCCTGGTTTTCTCAGGCACCGGACATGCCAAAACCAAACAAAAAACAGGGAGCCATAACAGAAATGTAACGCCTGGCGGGCTGCCCATACTGGGCCTCCCAGCCATTGCGGGTTATCTGGCGTTTAGGATTATAACCTTGAACGTGGCATTCCATGCTACGTAAAAGAATGGCCACTTTATTCAGCTACCAATCTCTCTCTCTCTTCCTATCTCTTTTTTGGAGGTACATTATATCCAGCTTGCACGCTCTGGTCATCCACTGCCGTCATCCTCTTTTTTTTGATTTTGGATATCGTCGGCTTTCCTGCTTCGGATGCCCAGAACCCGGTGTTGGGAATCAGGAGAGATAACCCTTCTGAACAGGATTCCCCGCCGCACCCCCTGGACTCTTGATTTCCATCCACAAAGATTCAAGCCACTTCTCTCTGCTCCCAGGTTTCTCTGCCGGCACCTTTCTGTACTTCCTTGGAGAGAAAAAGGGCCAAGGGTGGGAAGATTCGGCTCCTTCGCCCGGGGCGTGGGCCCGATGACTAATCTCTCTTCAAACAAGGGACTCTCGGGGCAGCTGCGGTGGCTGGCGTGTCCCTTCCGTGGGCAGAGTTTCAGGTCCGACAGTGAGATCGCCGTCTGGTGCAGTCCAAATCCTAGAACGCTTGAGCCCAGTGGCTACGCGCCAGGCCGTACCACATGGTGCAGCCCCTGCAAGGACATTAGGACCTAGGTGGTTTAACCTACTGAGTGACACCGTCACGTCGGAAATCAACTGTATATCTAGATTCTGCGCATTGTTTATTATCCTAATCCAAGGGGGCCTCTCTTAACGATGATTTAAAATAATCCAAAAGTGTCGAAATGGGTTAAGGACCCGATTAAAAGTCTTTTAGTGAAACAAAGCACCAGGGAGCTTCAGCCGAAACCCATAGAAAAGCTAACTCAGTGGTGTCTCTTTTAAAAAGTGATTGAGATTCTAGTCCTCATGGGTTCTGGATCCAGGAGCAGCCCCAGCTGCGTGCTCAGAAGAGAAACCTGAGCGACAGGGCTTCTTTCTGTCCCTTCTGTTTGGTGATCCTATCTTAATCATACCCAGAGAGGCTTCTCCTCGTACCCGGGAGTTTAGCTGGTCAGGGTCGCTTCTCTGCCTCCTTATCCTGGGTTAAGGACGGTTTCCTTCTGGTGATGCAGCTGGCGATGATCTCTCCTCCTAGCTTTCGGGCTTCTGCCTTGCTCCATCGCCAGCAGGCCTGTGAGCTCAGTGGGAAAAAAAACGATCCCTTTTCCCCTCCTCGTTTTATCGTATTGTTCCACGTGGGAGCCGGTCGGAAACGCTTGTCTTTTGCCTCCTGATAAAACCGCCACTTCATCCTCCCCCCCTCCCCGCTTGATCTCGTTTTTTTGGCAAGATCTGCTGGGCTCAAATTTCCAGGGAAGCTGCCCATGCTCGCCTGTTGCCACCCTAAAATCCCACAAACACCACCACCCCAGAGACTGATGGGTTTTGTAGTGGCAGAGGCTTCCCCCAACTGCTGTCCCAATCAGGTTTCTAATGCAATGAGTTGAGTTCCCTGCAACTTGTGCGAAATTAAACCTTCTCGGTCTTTATTGCTGTTCCAGTTGGGTTCCTCTTTGGCTTTTATCTGTTTCTGTTTTTCTCTCCCTCCCTCCCTTATCTGTTCTGTTATCTTCTTCCTTCCTTTTGTTTCTGTTCCCTCGTTCTTTTTAGCCCACCCTTCCGTCGCCTGCCTCCCAGGAAACCGGCCCCTGGTATGGATGGGTGACGGAAGGCATCGTCTTCCCCCTTGATGAAGCTTTTTGCGTGCCGTGGCATTTGACGTTAGGCCTCCTTCCCTCGCCAGCCCTCAATAAATGGGTCATTCCTCTGGGTTCTGGAAGGACCCCGGCTAAATCCCCGATAAAACCACCGCAACATCCTTTTGCAGACAGAGGGAGAGTTTCAAACAACACGGCTGGTGGATTCTTACAGCCTTGCAGCAACTGCCCCGGGGGGGGGGGGGGGGGGGAGAAGCGCCAAAGAAGGAATAAAACCCAAGCCTCAGGTAGTTCTGGGTTTTGGACTCCAACTCCCAGAATCCCCCAGCAAGCCTGGCCAAGCTCAGCCTGCCGCGCCCACAAGATTCTTCCAGGATCCTCCCGAAAAACCACTTTGGTGGAGGATGACTCGGGGCAGACGTCCGCCAGTTGCCAAACCCCGTCCGATGAGCTGGAGGGGGAGTTGCCAACCCCAGATCGAAAAGGCTCAAGGATTTCACTCACCCGGAAGGGAAACATTCCCGGGTTCAAAGGTGACTCGGACCTCATTTTATAAATGGAACAAAAGAATCCGGAAGATGGCCCTGTGAGGCCAGGTACTAACGTTAAGCAGCCTGGGTGAAGAATCGAACCCCCAACACTCTCTTGCATCAGGACACCAGAGAGGATGTTTCCTCCTCTGAAACTTGATGGCCGCTCAGACAAAAGTACCAGTGGCCGTTCTTTCAAGGAGCAGGGACAAAACTCCTGGCTTGGGGGCGACATTACAGGGTGGGCTGGCATCTGGAGAATCACGCCCCCCCGTGCAGGATCAAAACATGGCTAGCGCCTCAGAGCAGTATGAACTGGTGTCCCTGTAATGCAAAAGGCAGGGAGTGATGACCACATTCCTGTCTTGAGAAACATGGATTTTCAGAACAACTGTAGTTTAGCGGCCCGGTTCCTCTTGTGCTGGGACGCTGGCCTGCCATTGTGGAACGGGAGCCAAGAACGGGGACTGGATGAATCCGTTGGCAAGGGTGCACCCCCTGCTTCGCCTCCGTGCCCTCCGTCTGGGAAAGCAGAGTCCCGTTCCTTTCTTCTCCACCCACTCCTCTCCACCCTGTCCCAGGGCCCCCCCACCAGCATCCTCTGGCTACCGACCGGGTCCCCTCAAGGGAGCCGAGCGCAGGAACCAATGACTCATCCTGATGAACAAATAGGCCTTGCAGATTTGGGAAAAGCCAGACTCTTCCGCTCACCACTCCCACTGCACAAGACAGATGGAAGTCAGGGCTGACGAGAAGAAGTCAGGTCCGGGCTAGCCCATGTTAGTCTGGAAGCAGACCTGCCCTGGTTGGCCGGACGTCGCTACAGCTGAGATCACAGGCCGTGTCGGCTCACTGGGGACCCCAGTGCTATTTATTCGCCGTTCCCTTTCCATCCCACCAGGCAGAATCCACATACCTATGAAGCCAAAGAAGCGCTTGCCGAATATTAGCAGGGAGGATGATGTTTTAGCAAGCAAGTAGGAGAGTGCCAAACCCACAAATTGGAAAGACCCCGGTGGCTTCTTTGTTAAGTTACTACTTTTTTAGTTATTGCTACTTTCAAACCATTGTAGAGTTTCCTTAATCCAGGATCGCCTTAAACAGAAGCAACGTTTGGTTGGTTTTTAACACTTGTTTCCAAGACTGGGATGCAGGACAGCTTGTGGGATGATTAAAACCCAGATTCCAAAGAGCATTACGTTAAAATATTAAAAGACAAGTCCGTGGCTTATCGTAGTCAAGCCGCAACCCAATTGAAACCAGTTCAGAGACTCTCCAGGGAAGAAAGAAAAAGTCAAGGTTGCATCCATATCCCATTCACAGCTCTTTCTCCAGCAGCCCATCCTTCTCCAAAGTTTCAATATAGGCTCAGTACAGGGGATATTGTACCATACAGTATTTGTGGAGTTTCTCCGCATCAGCTTAGGGGAGTCAGGATCTGGCAGTTTAAAAATCTCAACAAGTGTTTCTGACTTTCATGACGGATGCTCGGAAAGCGAGTCTTCTTAAAGGAAACTTTCTCTGTTGAAAGACGGACACTCGGAAAGCGAGTCTTCTTAAAGGAAACTTTCTCTGTTGAAAGACGGACACTCGGAAAGCGAGTCTTCTTAAAGGAAACTTTCTCTGTTGAAAGACGGACACTCGGAAAGCGTGTCTTCTTAAAGGAAACTTTCTCTGTTGAAAGACGTCTGCCAAATGGCACGTCTTTTTTAATTGAAGGTGTTTTGTTTTTTTCCCCCCTCAGGTTGAGGAGAGGCAGGAACAAACTTAATGGGTCCGTTCTCTCCCCCACGAGGGTGTGGGGGAGCCCCAGAAAAGGAGCAGGGTGCTCTCTCTGTGCAGAGTCAGAGCAGAGTCAGAGCCGGGCCACGCATTCCACCGAGGTTGCCCAGCGGCCTTTGGCGAGCCGTCTGAAGGTCATCTCGGAGGGAGAAGAAAAGCAGCCTTCAAACGGGACTTTTGTTTTCTCCGAAGGCCTTTCACACCCTCACCGGGTGGGGGATCAGAAGTTGGGGAAAGTCCCTTTTCTGAATTCTTGTCTTATTCGACCTCCTGGTGGAGCCTGTAAAGAGTTTCCATTGGGGGTGGGGGTGGGGGCCTGGGAGGAAATTTCGTTTTTAGCTCTCTTCTGGATGCATCTGGCTAGGTTTCTGTTTTGCTTTGGGGAGCTGGCATGGCTTTCGGTGGGATGCCTGCCACCGCTGAAGGGCTTTGATCCTGTGTCCTTAGCTGCGGTGGTGGCCACCGTGAGGGGTGGGGGGCCCTGGAGACTTGGTTAATTTAACTTTAAGAAGGCATGATGGCAGGGGGGGGGAAATCCATCTTTCCACTCCTGGAAAAAGATAGAACAGCAGGCGGGCATTGTTGGGGCATCCCCAGAAGGCCCTTCTTTGTCAAATCAGATCCGGGAATGTTGCTCAATGGACTACAACTCCCAAAATCCCCCAGGGGGAATTATGGGGCTTGTAGTCCCCCCCCCCCCCAAAAAACCCCCCAGCTTTCCCCAAGTTCTGGCCCCTGCAGATCCATTGAGGTAGCGCGTGAAGAAGGAGTGTCCTTTTTTTTTTTGCTTCCGTTGGACTCCGACTCCCATCATCCCCGGCTGCTAGTTGGGGCTGATAGGGAGCTGGAGCCCAGCACCCTCCAGAGGTCCACTCCTTCTTTCGCTGCCTTGTTCCGCTCTGGCAGGAAGTCGCTTCCCCGTGTGTCGCAAGCAGTCTGGCGTCGTGGTCGGGGGCCCTCCAGATGTTGATCAGGACAGATGGGAGTTGTAGTCCAGCATCAGCAGATGGGACACCTATTTCCCCACTCTTGGAAGCGGGAAAAGCCTGGATTGAAATCTCATCCGGGCACACCATGAAACTGGCTTAGGGGTGGGTGGGTGGGTGGGGGTGACCTAGGGCTGTCCGCTCTTTTTTGAATGCATTCCCCCCCAAAGCACGAGCCGTGGGTTTGCTGGAAGGGCAGAGAAATCCATGGGGAGGGGGGCGGTGATGATGATGATGCTGCTGTGGCTGCCTCCCGGTGCCGCCAGCTGCAGCTGCCGGAGGGTGGCCGGGGTGTGCCTGCGTGGGTTGCTGGCACCGGATCCGGAGTGAATGCCTTCTGTATCTTTTCTCCCCCTCGCCAAACAGAGCCCCTTTTGTCCGTGGCCTTTTATTCTCCCTGCAACACAACACAAGAGCCTGGCCGTCCTTCCATTAAAAGAAAAAACCAAGCCAAACAAAACTCCAAACCCTTCCTCCTTCCCCCATCTTGAAGGTTTTGACGGAGGCGGTCAAAACGTCCCTTTGATTTCGGACTACATTTCCTATGAGTCCCTATCTTGCATAGCACGGGGGGGGGGAGCCTTTGGCGAAAAGCATGCACCACCGGGAGCTTCATAAATTAAAAAAGCAAAAAAACCTGAATAAAGAAAGGAGGCTTTCCAAGCTTGGGTGTGGGGGTGTCTTAGTTTCTATTTACAGTATTTCTGCCCACCTGGCAATGTGGATTGTCATTTATGACTTCTGAAATTTTGGTTTTCCTTGGGAGGCAAGCAAGAGGCCGGTTTCCGACCTTGTCTCGATTAAAACCGATTAAAATTGATCAGGTCCCCAAGATGGAGGGAGGCATTGAGCACCTCCTAACCATGCAGAGGACTAGAAGATTGATTCCTTTTCATAAAAGTCCTTGGTCCAGCCTAAAATAAAACCCGTTCAGGAGATAAAGCAGGCCATTCTGTTCAAGAAAAGACATGTCATTATAAAATTGATACAGTAGATGGCCCTCGGTTCTTTTTTGAAAAGTAAGAACTCTGATAACTACTCTTCCGGCACTTGCTCTTTGTCCTCTATAGAAGTACTCCGCCATCATTCATTTAAATGCAAATGACTTAATTTCTGGCCGTCTCTGGCTGTCTTGCATTTGTCTCTTTTTAAAGAAAAAATAAAAAAGAAACTGGTTCCTTCAAGGAATTTAGGTTCGGATTTGCAACGAAGTGACTTTTTCCGATGCTGCGTGTGTGATTAAAAGAAACTGTGCCACCTCTTTCTGAGGTCAGTCGGGTTGACATTGTAACCCTGGATTTTTCCCTTGTGGAGTGCTTAATTTAGGGGGTGGCCATTGATTTCTGCCTCTCTTTGTAGCCTTTCTGCATCTTGATGTGGCAACTGGAAAGTCCTGTGTGGCTTTCACATCCATGAAAGACAATTCCTGCTCAGAGGAGAATTATGTAAAAAAAAAAGGTGGGGTGGAGTTACGACATAAAAGGAAAAGGCAATGAGGAGGGAAGAGGAAAACAAGACAACTTAGACAGAGGTGCTTAAGTTTGTCCCCCTGGTGGAATGTCTGCGAGATTGAAATTGTGGAGAGGCAGAGCCTGAAGCTTTGAATGACTCCGACAGCATTAGATAGTTGCAGAGGGGGCATCAGCCTGCATTTTGCCCACTTCTATTTAAGAAGATGATGCAGACTCCACAGCCGATCTAAAGGAGGAGGAAGCCCCATAAGTCCAGGAATGCCCTAATTCTCTTCCTCCCTTCCCAGGTCCCGTCCCGTCCTCCAAGCGGACCGGAATCCCAGCCCCTCGAGAGCTGCCCACCTCCGTCGCCCGAGAGAAGGCTGTCCTGCGCCCACGGAGAGCCCAACCCAGCCCGACCTCGTCCGGGACTCCGACCCCCACCAAGCACTCGCGCCCGGCCCTCAAGTCCAAGCATGAGGCGGACGGGGCCGACCAGGCTGCCCTGGAGTCCAGGGTCAGGGAGCTGGTGGCCGAGGCCAAGACGAAAGACTCAGAGATCGCCAAGCTCCGGAACGAGCTGAAGAAGAGGCAAGGCCAGGGGCCGGCCCGTGGCGACCTTGATGGGTGGCTGGACCGGAATCCAGACCCTCTGCCGGCCGAGGGGGAGGCGCTGATCCGGGCCCTGCAGGAGAAGAACCGGCATTTCCAACAGGAGCTTTTGAATCTCGGAGAAGAGAACCGGCAGTTGAAAGAGAAACTGAGCCACCCGGATCCTTCCCCGTTGTCAGACTCCTCAAGCAGCCGCGGCGGGCAGGGCAGCTTCCCGACGCCCACCACGCAAGACTCCAGCTTTGGAAGCCCGACCCGACCCTTGCCGGACGACGGAGGCCCCCCGTGCCTGAATGGGCCCCCGTTACGGAACTCGGGGTCATCCAGCAGCGACGTGACCAAAGCCTCCCTCTCGCCCGATGCCTCGGACTTCGAGCACATTACGGACGTGCCGTCAAGGCCACCGTCGGCCAACGGCCACCCCTTCCAGACCTCCCGCTGCTCCCCCTCGGGCAGCTCCCCGAACAACGCCAGCGACCTCTCGGTGGCCTCCCTGACGGAGCGGATCCAGCGGATGGAGGAGAACCACCACTGCACGGCCGAAGAGCTGCAGGCCACCCTCCAGGAGCTCTCGGACCAGCAGCAGATGGTCCAGGAGCTGACGGCGGAGAACGAGAAGTTGACGGAAGAGAAGGCCCTCTTGGAGAACTCCTTCAGCCAGCACCGGGAGCGGGCCGAGAAGCTCAGCCAGGAGAACGAGAAGCTGCTGGCCCGGCTGGACGCGCGGCCCGAGAACGGCGATGCCGAGGAGAGCAAAGCCAAGCTCGGGGAGCTGGAGCAGAAGTGCGCCGAGCTGCAGGAGAAGGCCCGGTTCGAGAGGGAGAAGATGCTCAACATCCAGCAGCAGCTGACCAGCAGCCTTCGGAGCCTGGAGAAGGAACACCAGGGGGTCCAGGCCACCGCCAAGAGCCTGAAAGACGAGAACGCCCAGCTGGGAGCCCTGCTCGAGGCGGAGCGGCAGAGCGGGGCCACCTTGGCCAAGACCTTGGACGACTGCAAGGTCGCCTTGGAAGGCCTGAAGATCGAGAACAGTTCGCTCCGGTCCCAGCTGGAGAGCGAGAGGCAGAAAGCGGCGGCCATGGACCCCGCGAGCGGCCACCCCCCGAGCCACTCGGACTTCCAGGAGATGCTGAAGGGGGCCCAGGCCGAGAGGGACCAGTTGGAACGCGCTTGCACAGAGCTGAAGCAGGAGTTGTTGAAGGCGCACAGCGAGGTGAAAAGTGTGCAGCGACAGCTAGCCAAGGTAAGGCCTTAAAATCTCGTGGGGTGTGTTTCTTCTCCTGTCTTTGGGACTCAGGAGGCAGGGCTGAACAGTTTTCATCAAGGGCTTCCCACAGGAACTTGGGCGACTGGGCTCAGGAGAAGGTGTGGAGCCAGACTAAGCAAGTTGCTGATCCCCTAGCTAGAAGCGGTGCTCCTTAGGCAGTGAAAGAGATCTGATTGTGAGAACACATTAAAAGCAGAGGCGTGATTAATCACTGGAATATTAAATACCTTTGCTTCTTTGATCAGCAGGACAAGCATAACAAAGCATGATTACATCATTGGAGGGAAACATTATAAGAATAAGAAAAAGCACATTTCCATAGCTGTTTCTTTCAGCCTGTAGGAATAAGTGGCCGGAAATCACATTTTTAAGCCCCTGTTGAGGAAAACAGAAAGCCCCGGCCTTCCCTTTTCAACCCTGCCTCCCTCCATCATTGTATCAGAAGTGGGAAACCTCGCGCCTAAACATTTCAGCAAATTTTTAAAAGTCCGGAGAGGAACATTTAACACAATCTTCAGGGTCATTGTTATTTTTAAAAACTACATAATTCAAGTTTATTTTATTGATTTTATTTTTCCAAATCATGCAAATCCTGAGACAAGAGGAATCTGGTAGGAAACTGAATATTCTGGGACTAGATCAGTTGTGGTTCCTGCGATTTATGCTCGGGAGCTCCGTGAGTGGCCGTGGGAAGGGGCCTCCAGCGGCCACAGAAAGATCATTCATTCATTCATTCTGTGATCTTTCTGTGGCCGTCAGAGGCCCCCTCCCATGGCCAACTCTTATCTCATCGTTCCAGGCTATAATGGGAGGATAGGCTGGGAAGCATCGGTCCAAAGACAGTGTTGATGGTTTATTTACGGCGCAATTCATTTCGTAATTTTTCTTTTGTCTCCGTTCCCTTCGCTCAGGTTGAGAAGGAACACGGCCAGCTGAAGGAGACCAGCGACCGGCAGGCCGAGCAATTAAACCACACGAACCTCCAGCTGCAGGAGAAAACGTCGGAGAACGAAACGGAGATCAAGAATCTCAAGGAGACCATCTTTGAACTGGAAGACCAGGTGGAGCAACACCGGGCCGTCAAACTGCACGACAACCAACTCATCCGTGACTTGGAGGGTGAGTGGAAGGAAGAGGAGCCGCCGCGAAGTTTTCTAGCTGGTCCAGAGACCTAAAATATAGAGAGATCTCCCTTTTGCTTTGTACATGTCTCCCCGTATTTGGATAGTAGGACCCACTTATCCGCGGGATCGGCACCCGTTGATTCACTTATTGACGGTCTGAAAATATTAAACAAGAAATCCTAGAAATATATATTTCTAGTCAAGTTTACCAGAACTGGCCACTGGAATTGGGGGGGGGGGGAACACTTTGTAGGAAAGAATGTGGTGACAGCTTTCTGAATCGGGGCCCCCACAGTGCCCTATGGGAACGCAAGGCTGCCCTCTGCTGGCTGAATTGGAGCATGGCGTCGTGTTGGGCTTTGCTGACTTCCCCACCCTCTGGCTATGCAGCAAACTTGCTGTTCCTTCCTTGGACTAATGGTGATGCTTTTACAAAATTTGGGTTTCGGATCTGAAATGAAATTTTTCGGCACTGCTTTTACTGCCCTCCTCTTCTCTCTTCGTCAACTCCTCTGTTTTCTGCCTGAGCCCTGGGTTTATCTATCGCGGCGTTTCCATCTCAAAAATAACTGTCCTTTCCTTGACCATTCCCAGATACTCTGATGAAACTGGAGGAACAGAAAGCAGACTTGGAAAGGCAGCTGAAACTCCTGAACAGGCAGATCAAGGTGAGACGCTGGCCATGTTTGGGGTCGTTCGTCAACAGAGGCCAGAGTTTGCGTGAATTAAAAAAAAATGAAAATTGGAATAACCCACCCACATGCCTGCCTGCCTGCAGACACATGCACACATACTCCTACTCAACTGCACTCACACAACGCCGCCTGCACCTGTGTGCCTGCACGCACGGACAGATGGGCTGGATAAAAACTCCATACGGGCCAGATGCGGCCCGTGGGCCATACTTTGGAGACCCCTGTTCTAGGATGATAAGGATGGCAGTAGTCTGTCTGTCTGTCTGTTTGTCTGTTTCTCCCGTCCGCCTGTCCCTCGAAAGGGACCCCCCCCCAGGGGACTTGCAAGTATTTCTGGTGCAGCTTCCCCCTTGTTTCCTTTCCCCCTAGGAAGACACGGAGGAGTGGCGCCGTTTCCAAGCCGACCTCCAGACCGCCGTCGTGGTGGCCAACGACATCAAGTGCGAGGCCCAGCAGGAGCTGCGTGCCGTCAAGCGGCGCCTCCTTGAGGAGGAGGAGAAGAGCGCCCAGCTGCAGAAGGAGCTGGAGGAGGCCCTAGGAGGGACCAGCAGGTGGGTGCTGGGGCCAGCTTCTCCATGCATCCGTCCTGTTCTCCCCACGGGGCCTGTGGCTCTTTTCAGACCCCCAGAGGGGTGGGGAAGCTCCATGCCTCAGTCTTCCTCCCACTTCCTAGCTATGCACACACACACACACACACACACACACATTGCGTGTGGATGTGTGTGTCTATCTATTTCCCTGTCCTGGGTTTTGTTGTCCGTGTGCTTGAAAAGCAGGTCCGTCTGCCCTTGTTCGTACCGCCTTGCCGCTCTCTTCCACCCAACGTGCTCGGTCGCCTTGTTTGCTCTGTGACATGCCGGCTGGGGGATTCTGTGCCTTGTAGTCTTCCAAAGTCAGTTTTCCCAGCCAGGGATATCCAGCCTCTCAGACTCGATTCTGACCTCGAATTATATAAGCCCCTCCTCTCCAATCCTATAGGTAAAGGTAAAGGTTCCCCTTGACAATTTTTGTCCAGTTGTGTTCGACTCTAGGGGCGGTGCTAGAGTCGTTGGACCCCACCACCTTCCAGTCCTATACCTTCCACATTTTGTGGCCTGAGAAGCTGAGTTAACGGGCGAGCCCAAATTGAGGACCTGTATTTATATCACCACTTTCTCGAGCGTCATGAGGACTAGAAACTTCGTCAAGGTTCACAGATTGAGCCTCTGATTTTAGCGCAGCAGGTTATAGGTTCACGTCATGGTATTTCCAGTTGAGAGGGTCAGATGGGAGGTGCTGGGGGGGCATTTACTCTGGGGCCAAACCTGGAGAACTCCTGCTTTTCAGAACAGGCGGGGATAGCACAACTTCTTCCATGCCAAAGGAGGGTTTTGGGGTGGACTGAGGTTTTGGAAGGACTATGAAACTTGGATGCCTCTGTATTAAATGCGCTTGTTTTCCGAAGACCCGATCGCACCCGGTATAGTTCATTGATCGCTGATGGGTTTGATGGATCAGCCGAAGGGCTGGTCTATACGGTTAGCTCCCAAGCTTCCTCCAAGCGGCAGGTAGGTGGGTTCGCAGCCCATCCACTCAGTGACAAGACGCCTCCCAGGTGTCTTCACTCCGCCCCCCCCCAAAAAAAGCAGTCCCCTTACGGTTTGGCCACGGATCGGGTTTGGGCTGGAGTGCCTTCAGTCCCCATGCTTCATGGGATCACCACGAAATAAATCACACCAGACTGCTTCCTAAGCAGGTCCCAAATGCCTTCTCTTTCCTCGTGTGACCGATCACACGCGGAAACGACAAAAATAAACCCACGTTTCGTCTGGCTTTCCCAACAGGCGTGCGTTCTGTGGGAGCACTCTTGCTTTATCGATCCGTCTCTGTCTGCCTGTTTTCTCTCGCTCTCTGGTTTTGCTCTCTCTTCCCCTCACCCCTGCATTTGCCTCTGATGTCCGTGTCGTGTTGCAAAATTTGGGAAAACAGAAGGGCCGCCCGTATTCGTCACTCGAACTGTGAGAGCTGCTTGTGTTCTGAGTTGCATGTCCCTGTTGGCTCTCCGTCGCCCTGGAAGCAGCCGACACGGAGGAGGGAACCCCAGGAACCTGTGCTTCGTTATGGATCGTGATGGGTTCAGTCCCGTTGAAATTTCCTTTCCAGGGCCGTCCTGAGTCCTCTACACAACAAGCCATTGTTTGACTTCTGTGCTGTCTGTTCTATCTTCCCCTTTGCCTCCCACTGGCACACACAGCCCCCTTTCTTCTCTCCCTCCCCTTTATCCCCAGTACAACAGCCCTGTGAAGTAGGTACATTGCTGGTCCAGCATTGGACCTGTTGTCTTTTGACCTTCTCCTGCCTCGCTGCCTTTCCCCACCACTGTCCTTCTTTCCTTCCTCTCTCTCTTTCCCTTTGTGCCCACGCATTCATGCACGGACACATACACACACAAACACACACACACGTGTACGTACAAGTTGTCTTCCTCTCCAGAGCGGCCTCCGAAAGTGAACCTTCCGGGTCTCCAAAATCCGTCCAAAGCAAAGGTAAGGGATCACCTGAGTGAAACGGCCTGAAACCTTCCGACTGGGCGGCGTGCTCTCCGCCCGACTAACCTGCTTCCACCCTTTCTGTGCACACGTTTTCGCGCCGCCCCCCCAGTCCCATGCAAGGCCGCTGCGTGCTTTCCATTGTTAACTACCCTTTCTGTCTTCTGGAGTTCAGCTGGGGCTGTGTTGTCTGTGCTCTGCTCGCCTCCTGTCGGTCTTCCGTCCATCCGCTGGTGGTGTGTCTCCTCCTTCTCCCTCTTCCGTGCCTGTCTCTCGCAGCCGTCCCCTCCCTCCGAGGCCCTGACGCAGATGGCCAACTCCTTTCTTAGCGCCAGCTCCCAAACGGACCCCAGGAAAGGGGGCGTTTGCTTAACCGGCTGTCCCTCCTGATCAGTGGTGGGGCAGAGACCCTCTTGGGTAAGGAGGCTGGGGTGGGGAATGCACATTTGGCCAGAATCCTAGTGGGGTTGCCTAACTTGTAGCAGCTAATTGTGGAGGGGCCACGGTGTGTCTCGGTGGCAAGCCTCAGCTTGCACAATTGAGGTGCACCCCAGTGTCTCATAAATTAGCCACAGTTAGTCATCCTTAGTCATGCGAGCTTTACCCAAACAACAGTAGAACTCCCGCTTTTAATTCCTGCTTTTCCTGTGGTGAGCGGAGGGTCATTTCCGTGGTTCTCCTCCTTGCCTTGTCTTCACACCGACCTTGCGAGGTAGGTCAGGCTGAGAGAGAGGGACTACCAAAGGTCGCCCAGGAGTTGCACGGCTGAGGTGGGGAGTCCAGATCCAGGTCTCCTGAAGCTCAGTCCTGCTCTCTGCACCGCAAAATGGAATCCTAGTGATAAGGAGAAAGGAAAGAGGCGAAGCATGTCCCAACCCACGGTGTCAGTAAGCCATACGACTGCCCTGCAAGGTTGGTCCCTCAAGACTCCTCCCTGTAGTTTGCAACAGCTGATTGTCAGGAAACAGAGCCGATAATTCTCCCCCCCCCCCCCGAGTTACTAGCCAACAGAAATGTTGGTAACCCTCTTGACTATAAACAACGGGCTAAGTAGAAAGATCCCCAGCGCTCACCCGGTTTCAGAACGTTTCCTTGCCTGGTTGCACCAGATCAGGCGAACAGTTTTTCTCGCCCCAGGTGACCAGATAATGAAAGACCAATACAGCTGGATGGCCGTAAGCGGTGGATGGCCGTAAAAGTCCACCAGAACCTGTTGGCTTTTGCGAAAACCTACCATCCCTGCAGGAAACGACCCTTTATTTGAAAGCTGTAGGTCCAAAAAAAAAAGAGGGATCTTCTCCAGGTGCTGAGAGGCACCGATCTCCCGAGGCAGCCTCTATATTTTCTCTCTGATATTCTGGTGGCGGTTTTCCTGCATTGTTCATTTTATGATATTAGAACATTTCAGTGTTTTCTAAAACCCGTCTCTCTTTCTCCTCTTCTTCCTACAGATCTCTGATCCCAGTCAATTAACCAAGCCATGAGAGAACGAGGCTGGCCAAACTCAGTAGCCAAGGCCTGTGATCTCTTCTGCAGCTTGAAGAACAGATACTGGGATTTTATCCCGAAACAAGAAATATATAAAAAAAGACTTCTTTAAAAAAATATATATCGGCCTCTCCCGGGCAGGTTATCTGGGACCTAAACCTCAAAGCAGTTTGCTTTCCTTTTTACCGACCTGATCATTTGTTGTGTTTTTTTTCCCCCTCCACTTGTCGTCGCGCAAATTTGGACGGATTCAGAACATTTGCCAAGAGCCGCTCTTTGATTTGGCATCGCGGTGCCTCGGGTTCTGAAGGAGCCAGCACAGAACATTGGTGGGAAAAAAGTTATCTTTCACCCGCTCAAGGTGGCGTCCCGAGAACATGCATATCTTTGCTTCTTTTGGATATATGTTGACTGTCGCAGGCCTCGGAGCAAGAATGGAGGATAGGTGGCTAGGAATCTTTGCCAGGCGGAGTTTTTTTTTCCTGTGCCTCTACTATGAACAGGAATAATCATGTGTCCTCAAGCAGATTCTGACTCGGGCTGAACCTTCCCATAGGTATAAAGCGCATTGAAGTGGTTTACCTGTCCATCTTTCTGGGAGTGCCCTGGGATCGGACAGCTCGGACGAGGATGTCTTAAACAGAAACCGTCAATGGAAATGTGTCGCTAGATGGCAGCACAGGACGGAGGGAAAAAAACACGGTCCCTTGTTCTGGAGGCGCAGAGCGATGCCGTTTGAGAAGGGCAGAACCTGCTGTTCCCCAGATCTGCCAGCTGAAAAACAGAAATGAGGAGGCTGTGGATGGGGAAGGAGGGGTGGTCAAGGCTAAAGGCAGGATGGATCCTGAGTTGGACCTATCTTTCGGGGAAACCTTCCTGCTTTTTCCCTTTCCACCCTAGTTCCCGGCAAGCTCTCCTGCCGTTTGGAGGCTCCGAACCGGTGTGGAAGCTGGGAATCGTTTTATCGCGAGATGGTCGTGAAAAACCTCAAAATTGGCACCGAAGGCTTCTGACTTTTTGTGGCACCGGACCAACATTCCAGTTCTGTTGTGAGGACTGGCAGGAAACACTAGGAGGTTTCCTCCGGTGTTATTTTTCCCTTCGGAAATCTTCCTTTGGAGTAGTCAGTGGTTCAAGCCATGATGCTCGTTTCCAATGCCCTTCTTGGCGCTCGGGCGCAGAACAGTCACGAAGACATTTGCACAGATCGAAACACACACACACACCCGCTCACTGGTTGGCAACTGAGCAGCCTTGAGTGAAATCCTACCACGTACTCGGGGGGGGGGAGCAAAGGCATCTACCTAATCCTAGAAGCCTAAGCAACCCATAGATTTGTTCCCTCCCCCCATGTCTCCAGATCTTTTCTACACGACTGTGGAGGTTGAGCGGGCAGAATCCAGCAAAAACACAGTCACGAGAAGATTAAAAAAGACACTTTTTGGGGGGAGGGGGTGAACTACATTTCCCAGAATCCCTCAGCCAGCATAAGCACTGGATTAGGGGATTCTGGGTTATGCAGTAACGGCTTTCAAGGCTCAAGAGGATAACTCCAGCCACCACCACCCCTTCCAGCAAAGGTGCAGGATGTTTTCAGAGGACAACAAGGTGGAGGCAAGCGGGTGGTGCTGACGAGCGCTCAACTACAGGGGTTGACCTTGCGATGGTTCGCACAACCTGGACCGTCACAAAGAGCAGAGGGAAACGAGTGCTTCCCCAAAGCCGCCTTTAATTCGTAGAGTCGGAAGCGTTGTGTCTGGCCAGATTCTGTCCAAGGTGGCATGACCGGAACGTGGGAACGCCATGCGCTTCTCCTGTTGCCGCCCATCTCGCCCTCCGATGCTCTGGGCATGTCACTTTTGTCGAAACCGTGTGTTGATCCTGCGTACGTTCGGGTATTTGGACAGTCCGTCAGGACAGATCTTTACAAAAGTGCAAAATAAATGTGCCACTGGTGAACCAGGTGGGGTGGCCGCCTCTTTCTCTCCGTCTCCGTTGTGATTGGGGGGCGTCGCTCTTGACATTTCGCGGTGGCTTCTACAAGCGCATCCCGGGTTTTATAATAGAACATCATCTTAGAAATGCGGAGCTGGTGGTGGGGTTTTGTATTTTGGGAAGAGGGGAATGACACGGGGGCAGCCCCATCCCCGTAAGCCATGCGCAGGATGAGGGCAGTCATGCAAAAAGTCTGCTAGGGTTCTGTTGAGCCTCCCGGTCTAGTAGTAGTCTATCTCAGTGCACCATTTGCTGAGGAGCAGATCGCTTCGTGAAGAGCACCTGGTTGGTCTTCACGCCTGGATTTGCCCTGGGGGGGGGGTTCTAATTTCCACTTTGTCTTAAAATGACAGAATCTATGTGTCCCCACCTCGGTGACTGATGGGTCCCCCGCTTTCTCTGAATACGTTAAAAGACCATCCAGATTAACCCACTGGACCTCCCAGACTCTGTGATGAGACGTGATTTTACAAGCAACACAGTTACTTTCTTTTCACAGTAACAGAGCCACCTTTTAAAAGTAATGCAGTTACTTTCTTCCTAGTTACTTTAAAAAAATTTCCCTTTAAAATGTATTTTTAAGGGTAGTTTATTAAGGGGCTGAAGCCCCTTTCTCTGATCAGTTCCATGGCTTCCTTCTCCCCCCCCCCCCAAGTAACAGAAAGCAATGGGAAAATAACCAGGGATCCAGTGCGTTAAGTGGTATATTCCTGTCTTTTTTTTAATTGGGGAGGTGACAGTGAACTGTTTTTTTTTTAAACACTTCAATGAATAACCGGATTTCTGTCGGATCCAAAGGGCCACCTTCCTCTCTCTCTCTCTCTCTCTCTCTCTCTCTTGTGCCTAAGATATTCCAGGCTTTTGAATGGGGTCTGGTCCCTGTCCGACTCTGACCCGGTTGTGCCTATCTGTTCTTGCGGCTCCCTGCTTCGTCGTTTTTAGTTTCATTTTGGCCGGTCGGTTGCGTGACCGAGGGAGAATCTGAACTTCGGTTTCCCGGGGTTTTCGTCCAGCCCTTAAGTGGTCTAAGGAAGGAGCCCCATTATTCTCGGGGTGTCCTTTGGCACGGTCTGGGGATGGTCTGAACGGGATACGATGCTTGTACCAGGGTGGGTCCCCAACGCTGTGAATTTATCAAGTCCTGCAGGGTGGAAAGGAAGAGGGGTAGACGTCTGTGTGGGAACCTACCTTTTTCTGCCCTAAATACTTGGTGTTCCTCTTGCTGAGCGCTGGCTGACAGCCACGGTGGCTTTGGGGGGAAAATCGTTTCCTCCCTGTGACTCCAGATCCCTCCTCTGGCGCTTTCAGAGATCAGCTCTGGGAGATGCGCTGGGTACATATTTTACCCCGAAAACACCCATTTTGAGGGCATGTCATCCCACAAGTACGGCATTTTTATGCACGTTTTAGCCTAAAAGGCGTGGATTCGGGTGGATTTCTTTTCATTCTTTTGAAGCCGAGAACAGAAACTCGGGATTCAAAGAAGGGAAGGGAAGCTCTAAAAGCTGGCCTTGGTGGCTGTCCGTATTTTAATCCGAAGAGTTTGGGTTGAGTTAGCGTGCTTAAGAAGGGAAACCAGACCAACCTTTTAAGGCTTTCCCCGACTGTTCCTGATGAACCCCACAGCCTTTTTGAGGACTCCGGCGGGGAAAGTCGACCGTCTTTTTATAATGGTCCTGATTTTTGTCTTTCTTCCTTGCAGGCCTGGGTCTGAGGTGAAGGATGTCACGGATGCAGATTCTGCCGGCCCCTGGCCAGGCGTCGTCTCCATAAGCCGCCTGTCGCCGACACCGCCGGAATCACTGGCCACGGTTAAATCGCTGATCAAGTCCTTCGATTTGGGGTGCCCAGGTGACCTAAATCGCCGTGAGCAGGGAGTTTCCCCCTTTGAGAAAATATTTACAGAAGGATCCTCTTATCTGCGGGATCAGTATCCGCTGATTCGCTTATCCACCGTCCGAAGATATTTAAAATATTAAAAGAAAGACCCTAGAAATATAGATTTTTAAATATGAAGTTACCAGAACTGGCCGCTAGAGGGAGCCAGAGACCAGGCTACATCTCGTGTGTCCTGCTATCCACATTTTTCAGCATCCGGGCAGGGTTTGGAACCGATCTGCAGATATGGGAGTCCTACTGTACTTTTTCCTTCCCCCCTCCCTTCCCCATATTGTCATTTTGCATGTTGTTCCTTACTTCGGAATACATTTTGCGCATTTTGCCCTGTTGAGCAAACAGATTTCTCCTCCCCCCTAACCTCAAGATATATATATATTTAAAAGTCTATTGCTAAACTAGTTTCGGGCCCATCATCCGTGATAACTGTGGGCGATGGGAGGCCTAGTGGGTGCGTAGAGCGTCGTCTGGCTTGGAGGACTAGCTTAATCTCCGTTGGTTTTGTCTCCAATCAATATCCTGCATTTTCTTCTCTGTCTTTGAACCAGTTCCCTTGTTATACCCATTAATCCTTCCATGTATTTTTTTTTCTCCTCCCCCGCCTCGCAGGGAGCGGCGCTGGACAAAGTGTCCCGGTTGTTCACAAGGCGGCCCGGAGTCCCCTTAGCGGCATTCCCACCCGCTCTGCGCCTGCGGCGGCCGTCTCCCCCATCCAGGTACCGGAAGGTCCACCCAGACACACACACCCTCCACCCACCCACCCACCCCCATCCCACTCGCCATCCCTTAGCGAAGGGCCTGCATTTTCCTGGGCCTGGAGAGGAAAAGGGAAGGGGATCCTGACTGCTTCGTTTGTTTGCTTTTTCCGTAAAGACATCAAATACCAGCAGATCAAAGCGAATCCTTGGCAGTCCACAGGGAACACCTTTGACCTCGCTGGAATCCAACTGGGGTGGGATATTGGGTCGGTTTCGCCTTTTAAAAACAATAACAGTAATAATAATAATCATCTTGAGCTGGTTTTGATCTTCCCTGTTCCCCACCCTCTGAAGAGTTCTAGTAAGAAACAAAGTGGGGGAAGGAAGTTAACCTTATAGATAATCCACACTTGGAGCTTGAGAGGGTATTAGTGTTGGAAAGATGTGATTCAAACAGATTTCCATGTTTCAAAGGAACCCTATGCCTAAATTCCGGAGCCAGAACAGAGGGAGTTAACTTGTAAATGAAGCAAGGGAAGAAAAAATTCTGTTGTGCACTCAGATGCTTTCAGCTGTTAAGGAATTCTCTTTTGTAATGACGTACTGTCCTTAACGTCTTTTTCCTTTCCTGAGTGTGTGTGGGGTATACATGCACATTTTCAATCTTGCTGTCTAAGTGGTATGCTTAAGCGTTAAGTTTTATTTGTTGTGCCACCTGCTGAGTGCTCTTCTTCTTTCTCCTTTCCCTGCTTTGTTGCAGAGACATTCCACCTCCAGCCATGCAAAACCTCCGGGGAAATCCTTCTCCAAGCACACTGATCTTCCGGATCTCCCATTGGCAGGTGAATCCCAGTTGAACACAACTCTTAACACAGTTCATAGGAAGAATGTCTCTTTTAACTTTTTTTTAAAAAATCTATCATCAACAAGCAGCACAAAAACAACAACAGTCCTTCATTTTTTTGTGCCAGAGATGAGTGAAAGCCAAACAAGGGCCCCACTAAGTTGTGTTGTCAAGACGGCCACAAGAACACTTAAAGGAGAGCGGGGAGGTGTTTCTCGGATCTGGCCATTATCTTAATTGAGCAGATAGAGAAACCTTTCTGGAGAGGAAGAAAGACAGACCGTAAAGAGTCTTTTTGCAACTTCGGAGTAAAAACCCAACATGGATCTGAGCCAGAGAGACCTCTGGGCAGAGGGGGACGGGAGGGCCCTGTTTACTGGAACAAACAACCCAAAGAGAGTAAGACTGGGTAGCGTTTCAAGCCTTACATTTTATACGTCCTCTTTCTTGGGTGGCTTGTTGGCGTATTTATTCCTTCTTCATTAAACTGATATCTTAACCGTCTCCTGTCGGGTCGGCGGTGGGGCCTGTCGCTTTCCCCTTCCCCAGTTTTATCTTCTCGACAACCTCCTTGCGGTGTAGTTTGGAAGTTTGAAAGAGAGAGATTGGCTAGGCCAGAGTCACACTGTGAGCATTCGAGGGATGGGGGGGAATTCGAACCTTGAGCTCTGAAGTTCTCAACCCAGTGCTTGAATGTTGTAGCGGCTCTCGAATTCAGGGGAAGGAAAGCCCTAATGGGTAACTCTTGGCTCGGACGAAAAACAAGGAAGGATGATTGGCTCTGGCTGGGGAAAATGAAGGCGGGTGGGGTGGGAATGGGAGGGGAGTCTCTCCCAAAGGGCATTGGTGGCCGGGCGGCTGGCAACCGGGAAGAAACCCCCTGCTTCACCGTCCTCCTTTGTTTTGCTCCAAAGATCTGCTGAAAGGGAGAGGGGAGGATCTGAAACCGGACCCCTTCCTTCGCAAAAGCCCCTCGCTGGAGTCTCTCAGCAAACCTCACACACTGACGCTGGGCGGACGGATGCTGACCTCCACGCCCAGTGGCTTGAGACCCCCGAGCAAGCTCAGGTACGTCGTTTCGAAGCTTGGAGGCACCGCCGGAAATCGGGCGCACGGAAAGGGGGGGGGACCTTTGAAAGACAAGGACCCTCCCCATCACGGGCCACAGATGAGTTGGCTGTGCTGGTCGAAGGGTCAGACTAGATGATCTCTTGTAGACCCCCTTCCAGCTTATTCACTGGGTGATTCTAAAGCTGAATCCTTTCCTCCCCCCCCCCCCGGCTGGCCAAAGCTAAGTGACTTCGGTTAATCACTCACAAGACCTTTTCCTTCCTTCTTCTGACCTGCGTCCAAAGCGTGGAGAGGAAAGATCCGCTGGCCGCTTTAGCGAGAGAGTATGGCGGCTCGAAGAGGAACGCCTTGCTGAAATGGTGCCAGAAGAAAACCGAGGGTTATCCGGTAAGGAAAGGGGGCCTTTTTCTTCTCTTTGGTCAAGACGTTCGCCCTTGGAAAGAGGGTTTTTTTTGGAGGGGGGGAATCCAAATCAAAATAAAACAACGAGAGCGTTCTCGTGTCACAACAAACCATCATGTGGCTTGTTGGACTCTGGGATGTGCAAAACCCCACGGCTGGGGGCTCGGGAACTGGGCAGGATCGGAAATGGAGGAGAGCGCTGAACGGAAGTCATGCTCTCCCGGATTACTCCCTCTTGGGCCCAGTTGACGTAACTCTTGTCTCGCTCCTTTTTTATTCAAACACCCATTTTCCCCCCAACCTTGTGTTTCCATTTTCCCTTGGAAATTCTTATTTCTGCAGCAATATGATACACCTCTGTTCTCATCTCCCAAGGAAGAAAATACATATTTTGGGAAACAAAACAGGGAGTGTTTGGAGACGCCCTTTTGATTTGCTTTGGGACTGGGTTTTTTTTTAAAGGGCTGGTTTGTTTGTTTTTTAAGTAAAACTGTTGCTTCTGGGAACAATATGGCTTACAGAGCGAGGCGGGTTCTCCTTGTGCATTCTTGCTGAAACTTTAAATCCATGGGATGATTTTTTTAAAAAAAGAGTACATTGTTCTGTTGAGAAGACCCATCTTTCAAGGATCAGGTCGCCGATCCCTATTTTAAAGGCAGCACCTCACGCAACCAAGCGTTTGTCTGCTGGCTGCCAACCGGAGGAGGCTCTAAGTGCCTGATGCACCTCGGCGCTCCCCAACTGACACCTGTCGACATGACAATTCCCCCAGGAGAAGTGGTGATGATGGGAGCCGTCCTCTCGAGAGGCGTCTGCTCCCGGAAGCCTCTTGCACGGGCAGGAAGCTTGAGGGGCATGGTCTGAGGAGCTGGGGAAATGTCCTCACTTTCTTTTCTGGATGACCGAGGGGTTCGGGAAACAGGCCATCTTAAAAGAAAATGAAAAAAAACACGCAAGAATTTAGCCATCATGTGTTTTTTTCCCCTGCTTTGCAAGACGCAAAAGCCCCATCGTCTCTTCTAAGAAAAGCATCTGGAAGGGGCAGAAAAATGAGCCCCTTGCCTTTCCTTTCCTCTTGACTTCGTCCCATTCAGTTTGTTGTCTTCCTGAACCGTAAGGGGGGGGGGGCTTCACAGCAGCGTCCCACAGAGAGAGGAGAATAGTAATTTTAAGAAGCAAAAGATCCAACCCCAGGCAGGATGATCCCTCTGACCCACACAGAGATGGAGATGTATTCGGATCTCCGGGCCTTTCTCCCAGAGGCAAACGTGCTGAAGGTGGCCTCCCTTCCCCAGCTGGCATCTTGCAGGACCCTGGGGACTACACTTCCCATTGTTCCCCCGGCCGGGTGGCCTTCAATGGCGGGGGAGACCCTCTACGGCTCACTCTTCCATTCGCTGGACCGTGTTTGCACGGTGTCCCGGAGACCCCTATCCTCTGGGGAAGCCAGGGTCCATGGGCGCTGCGGGGCAGAGTGAGGACTTTTCATGGACAAGGACCGGATCCTCAGCCCCACAAGCCCCTCTGCCATGCAGCACCACTGAGGACCCTCTCAGGGCGACCTCCCTCCCCAGGCTGTCCGTCCGGCGAAGCACGAGGCCCTTTGGATCTGGTCTGGGAGGTCTTTGACCCCCCCCTCGGGCAGCGGCTGGAAGCTTCCCCCCCCAACCTCTTGACTAAAACTGTCTGATTCCGTGAGCGATTGTTTATGTCGAACCCTCCACCCTCCACTTAAAAGTTTGCCTTTGGATAATTAAGGCTAATTAAGAGACAGCTTTGCCTGAAAATGGCCCTTTCTCTTAGAAGACACAGAGGCCAAGTAGCTGAATTACTTATCACAACCTGACCAGTGTTTCTGGAATCGAGAGCATTCATTTCCCAAACTGACACAACGGACGGAGGGGTGAAGTCGCTGCTTTAATGAGAAATGTTTTGTAGCTACATTTTTGGTCTTTAAAAGGGCTCATTTTAAAGCAGGAATTGTAGCATTCTTGTATTGGCTGTGGATTGTGTTGTTGGTGGTTTCTTTTTCTTTCGGTCTTTTCCAGGCTGTGAAACAGAAGTAATTACAAAGCCTTCCCTTCTTTTCTCCCCCCCCCCTTTTTTTTCATTTTAAGTAAACTGCTTTTACTTAAAATGGCTGAGTCACTTTTCAAAGCATGATCATGAGTAACAGGAACTCATTTTTCTTTAAAAGTAACTTTTGGCGCTCCTTGTCGGCCACCGCAGGGGAAAAGTTTCTAACAGCTTGATGGGGACCGGTGGGCTTTTTTCAACAAGGAAATCTGTCCAGGTTTCCCCGAAGGATGGAAAAGGGAGCGCTGACAAGCATCCCCCCCCCCCAAAAAAAAGCCTGATGGGCTGCCAGTGTTTGGGGTACCAATTTCCATCAAGGGCCAGGGATTCTGGGAGTTGTAGTCCAGCTCCCTTGGAAGAGGATCGGAGCCTCCGAAAACAGCTACCCCGTATGGTCGGGATAATCCCATCAGTAACAAAGCCCATCTCCCCGCCTCGGTCCCTTCTCCTCCCCACATCCCTTCTTCCTCCAGAAGACTGAGATCGGAGAACACTTTCCAGATCCTTGAAATGGAGGGGCAGGATCCGTTCTCGATCCTCCCAGAGGGCAGGACACGTCACGATGTGCTCAAGCACTGAATCTCAGGAAAAAAACTTCTCAACGGTTAGAGCAATACGACAGCAGAACCCATGACCTCCGGAGGTGTTGAGCGCTCCAGCGCTGTGGCGGCATTTGAGAGAAAATGGGACCACCCTCTGTCCGATCTGTTTTGACTTGGATTCCTGCCTTGAGCAGAGAGGGTTGGACTCAATGGCCTTCGAGGCCCCCTTCCGAAGGCATTATGACTCTACGATGATGCTGTGATTCCTTTTGAGAAATGGCCCCTCGGTTGGCGAGACCAGAGGCCGACCCGGCACGTCTCTCTGGCTGGAGGCTCCCTGGCTCCGAAGAAGCTGTCGGCATTTCCTCTTGTCTCCTCCTCGCATGTGATTTACCCTGGCATCCCGGCCCCGAAGCTGACAGACAGACATGGAGATGAGATCATCCATTTGGGTTTTTTTGTCCTCCCCAACCTCTTCTAGAGAAATATCTAAATCTAAATCTAAAATCTAAATCTCCTTCCTCCACTCTTAAGAGCTGGCGCACACCCGCGGAGTTTATTCCTCATTCATTGCTCAGTCAATCTAAGTAGTTAAACCCATTCTCGGTGACATATCAATTCAAACCCACCTTTACATCAGCATTAAAAAATAAGACATGGCACAAGAGGAGAGGGCGACGAAGAGGGAAGAGGAAAACAAGACGTTTAGACTGATGGAAAATCTAAGTGACAACTGGGGGAAAACAAAATCTGGCAAATATCAAGGTGGGAAACACTCAGAACGAAACCACCAGAAAAATAACACCATGGCCTCATTCAGACAGTCTGTTGTGGCTTCGTACATTTTTTGGATCAAACATGAGATGAGCTTTGCTTTGTCCTTAATTCAGCGCCGTCTTTGCTTGAAATGCCTACATATTTGTCGACATTTCCTCTCCCCCCCTCCAACCTCTTTGAGAGCTGTTTATATCCAGGGAATATTGCCAGCTAAGTTAGTTTCATACCTCTTCATTTTAAGAAGCATTTAAAAAAATCAACATTTATATTCCATCTTTCTGTAAAGCGCCCAAGGTGGCTTCTAATCTCCATAAAAATCACCCAAACTCTTAACAGAAATGAGGAACAGGGGAGGGGGAAAAAAACTAATGATATTATTAACATCAATTAAAATGTTCAGTAGCGCTCAAGGGCCTCTGTTGGGCTCGCTTACCCAAGAGTAAGCCCCACCAAACCCATTAGGATTTAATTCCGAGTCTACGTGGGAAGAGCAGCATCCAGCAAAGGTTATGAAAACATAATTAAGAATGAACTTCTGCCAAAGTGAGATAAATGAAAACCTCCGTTTATTTCATCTTGCTGCTGCTTTTCTTTTTTTTTAAATTACAGCAGTCCGTCTGGATGTCTCCCCCCCCCTCCCCCCCCCAATTTAAGCCTCTTTTCTCTTCTTCTTCTTTGTTATCTTATTATTTCGGTTTTAAGCCTGCCGCCAGCGTCTTGTTGACTTTTAAAATACTCCTGCAGGGCCAAGTTATGGTAAGCCCCCAAAGATAGAATAAATACCCTTCTGAGATTTGCAGGGTGGCCAGAGACGTGGGGGTGGGGGGGGGAAAATGATGAAGGAGCCTAATTTTACAGTGGAAGAGGGCTCTTTTCAGATTACAACTCCCAGAATCCACTGCCGGCAGGGCCTGCTGCCTGGGGATTCTGGGACCCGTAGTCCACAAAAACCTTGGGAGCTGAAAGCCACACGGCATGCACCTCGTATAAAACCAGCCCCGAAGGTTTGTGTAACTTGCGAAATGCGTCAGGAGCTGGAGCGTGTCCCGGCTGGGTGCTTGGGCACCCATGCCAGGGTGTGCCGCCCAGATCCTGCTCCCCAGTTGGCACCTCCATACCTGCCCGCCGTTCGCCACGGCTAGCCACACAAATGCAGACCCTGATCGGATTCCGGGCCGTTGCATCTCATCAAATTTGGGATACTTATTTTTTTAGGAACCATTTTGTACCCTCTCCCCAGTTAAGAAAGCAAACATCCATCTGAAGCCAAAGGGGCTCAAGAAAACCCAGGTGCAATAAAACACGATAGACAAAATAATAAAACAATGCAAGTCAATAACTAATTAAAATCCAGGGGTAAACGTCGGCCGGCTCTGTTTTGCGCTTGCCCACCCTCCCCGCTGACTTTAGACAATAATGGCTGCTAAATAGCTGACAATAAATAGCTAGTTTTGCGCCAATGCAGCACACTGAGGATTTGGGCCCCCATAAGCTGCAACACACACACACACCCTTCAAGGCACGGTCGGTAAATCACAATATTTAACTTGGTTCCTTTCCAGCTTCTGAAAAAAAGTAGGGGGGAAAAAAGCACAAATCATCCATTATCAGACCAGCACCTTAATATAATTAAACTCACCAGTAATTAACATTTGGAGCTTGGAGGCAAGAACATTATTTCCACCCACCCGATCACACACAGCAAATTATGACCTCCCGGCGGCGTGTTAACACTGGCGATCTGGCCGAGTTGTTAATTTTGAGGATGGCACGGGCCATGGATCTTCTGACCGGACGGGTGCCCACAAGTTCATTATTTTAGATAGTGTTCTGGCTGCTGATTGAGGTGAAGGCGTTGTTGTCTCCTAGGGCCGTTGGTGCAGCCGAGGTACTGCAAAGGCCTCCGTCTTATCCTTGTGAAAGACGGATCAGGAGGCCATGTAATCCACCCCGCTCACTTGAACCCACATTTTGCTTGTGATTTCAGCCTGCCTGCTGGCCTAGAATTATGGGTTCCCTTCAGAGCTTGGAAAAGTTACTTTTTTGCAAGCGTAGTCTTACTTTGTTTGAAAAAGGTAATCCATAGCTGGACCGCTTGAGTTTGCAGCTGCTGTTTTCTACGATGCTGCAAAAGACGCATGGACTTCCTCATTATTATTATTATTATTATTATTATTATTATTATTATTATTATTATTATTATTATTATTATTATTATTATTATTATTATTATTATTATTATTATTATTATTATTATTATGCGGTGTAAGCTTTCTGCTCTTCACTTGCATCAGGTGAAGTTGGGCCAGCTTGGTCCTGTCTGAACCCTTTCCATCTTTTCTCTTTCCTTCCGCAGAACATTGACATCACAAACTTCAGCAGCAGCTGGAGCGACGGACTGGCCTTCTGCGCCCTCCTCCACACCTACCTGCCTGCTCACATCCCATACCACGAGCTCAACAGCCAAGACAAGGTCAGTCTTCATCACACCCCACGGGCGGGCAGGCGGGCGGGGGTCTCAGGGTCCCTGACTCAGTGTCGCTAAGTGGCAGGGAGCCCAACAGCCCTGCTACCAAGTCCCGAGTCCGGGGACCACCTTAATCGAAATTGGAAGGAATAGCAACAAGGAACAGCTAATCATTGAGGACTAGTAACTTTACAAAACCGGCTCCTTTTGGCAATTAAAAACCGCCCACATTTATTTGCTGCGGTGGCATTTTGGGGCTTTCAGAAAGGTTCTAATGTAGGGAAATGCCTCTTATCTCCTATCCACTGCTTCCCTCACTCTATCATTTATTTATTGCACTTTGAGATCACCCAGTAGCTCAACACCCTTCCGCTAAAATGTGGAGAAGTGTCTAGGAGTAGAGAATAAATCATGACCCCATGATGGGGGGGAGCATGGCTTGTTCCTCGGTTCCTTGACTGTGTCTCCTTAGGAAACGCTTTCACGTTTCTGTGTGTCAAAAAACGCACGACAATGTCATCTGCAGGGTGGGACCGTTTGTATGACCTCCCGAGTCCCATCTGACGCAAGGCAAAAAAAAAAAAATTGGGCAGTGATTTTCATTTTCAAACAAACTTCCCAAAGTTTTCTTAATTTTTTTTCAATTCACATTTGTGTGATGGCCAAACAAAAAAACTCAGGGCAAATGTCAGCTCCTGATTCCCAGACTTTGTCCCGTCCCTGTCACCCAGAGCCATAAAACCTGTTCTAGGGCTTGTCATCATGGCGAGATTGTTTGAAGTATTTGCAAGGAGAGGAGAGAGGGGTTCGAGTGCCAGGAATCCGGGTGAAAGGACAGGAACATGGGATTTGGTGTTTAACTGAGAGAGCAAAGCAAAGCAGAGGCTAAGAAGGCAAATAACGAAGGAGAGGCTTGAAGAAGAAAGAGATTTAAAAACTAATCCTCCCAGATCTCAAAGCTGGTTTGTGCTCAGAGATACGGCCGTCGATGGAGAAAGTGACCCCACGGTTTGTGAGGTGGGGGGGAATCCATTTTGGGTGGGAAATGACAATAACCATTGTCTTTTAGCCTGTACAGCCAGCTGCAGGATTCTGGGAATTGTAGTCCAAAGCCTGTTAATCTCTGGGCTGGCAACCTGGTCTCTTGGCCCAAAGATGATTAACTGGACACTCCTCCTAGCCTGATCGTTAGATGGGGTGGGGGTGACGACGAATTCAGCCTCAGCCAGGAAATCTTTCTGGTTTTTCATGCATCCTCCCACCTTTATTGCAACCGTCAAGCCTTCTGCAAAAATAAATATTAAAAAAAAATCAAAACTTTACAAGCTCATAAACCTCAGAAGCTCCTTCTGGCATGCCTGAAGTCACTCTGTCCGTTGTGGTGGGTTAATGTTTGTGTAAAAGAAAGGTTGGGTTTCCTGATGAGAGTTTTCCTTTTCATGTATTATTTAATCTGAAAGTCAACAAGTTACCTGAGAGGGAGCAATGATTCCTCCGTCTTTGCAAAGAAGCCCCTGGACAGCTAGTGACAGAACTGGTTCCCATTGCTTTTCACCTTCCGAATAATTCGCATTCCTGTTGCTATTATTTATTTGTTCAGCTGGAAAGGGGTATTTAAGTTGTCAGCTCTTGGTTTTATCTTCCTTGTTCCCTGCAAGCAGCTAGTTGGCGGTATTGCGGGGAAAAGATCCTCACTTTTTTTGGGGGGGGGGACTACAAATCCCATCATTGCAGCCAGCAGGCCATTCCTGACAGGAGGTCACGCCTCACCCTGAAATGTTTGGAGTGAGGGTTGTGACCCATGGCTATGCTGGGCCTCCTTGCCAATATGATGATGATGTAAGTTTGTAGACTGCCTTTAAGAAACCTGCCAGTCCAGAAGAATCTAGAATTTCTCCCAAACTTTGGAACCTCAAAGATTTCCACCTCCCGCTACCAAAAAGACTCTGTCTGCAATCTGTACGTTGCCGAACCTGATCGAGGAACGAATTTCTCTTTTTTTGGGGGGGGGGGGGAGCACTATAACTGCCAGAATTCTCCATCACTACGGCTGCCAGGCCTGCTGACTCAGGGATTCTGGGATTTGTAGTCCAAAACCAGACTATTCTCCCCCCCCCCCCCGGCCACCGCCGCCAAGCTCTGGCCACCAATGAACTTTCTAATTGCCACGACATACGGGAGGAAGCAGTCAGGCTGGTGGGAGATGAGGCGGTTGTTTTATCGTGACATCCTCTCCTGTCTTATTTTCCACAGAAACGGAATCTCCTTTTGGCCTTCCAAGCGGCCGAGAGCGTCGGCATCAAACCCAGCCTAGTGAGTGCCGTTCTGGATGCAGCCGGAGGGATAAAAATTAGTAAAACGGCATGGGGTGGTGATGGTGGGGTGAAGGATTCATTTGCGTACCTGACAGCTGTTTCTTTTTTTAAAAAACAGTTCATTGCACAAAACATTTCAATACCTATTATACATATCTCGATTTATTGATTTATTTAATTGTACATGGTTTTTAAAAAGGTCACTGAACCTGCAGTCCGTTCTCCCTTTCTCAGGCCTTCCCAATGTTCCAGAGCAGAGGTTTCCCACTGCATAAAAATGGGCAGAAATTTTGCATAAGGAAATAGTGGTAGCCTGGGTGTATATTTGTTGACAGCGTCCGTGTCTCCCAAAAATCATGCCTTCAAATATACATTATAATTTTTAAAAATCACATTATTTCTTAGAGACCGGATCAGACTCGTCGGACGGTCTGTTTCCATCAGACTCTTAAGACCACGAAGTCTTAATGCCCCAGTGGTCTTCTTTTTCCCCCTCTTCCCTTTTTCCTCGTATGTCAGGACTCTGTGGTTTCTCGGGTTTTCTCCCCCTGCGTTTCCTTTGCCTCGCTCCCTCCTTTCTTGCAATTTTATTTATTTATTTATTTATTTATTTATTTATTTATTTATTTATTTATTTATTTATTTATTTATTTATTTATTTATTTATTTTATTTATATCCCGCCTATCTAGTCGGTTAAGACCACTCTAGGCGGCTTACAACATAAAAATACACAATAGGGGTATATATAAAACAATTTTTTACATAATAGAAGACATTTCAACAAGATGGGGACAAACAATGGGGGGGGGAGGAGAAAAAGGGGAGATCAGGAATTAGCAGGGGGGAAGGCCTGCTGAAACATCCATGTTTTTAGTTGATTTTTAAAGATACCCAGCGAGGGAGCCACGCGAATCTCAGGGGGAAGGTTGTTCCAGAGGCGAGGAGCCACCGCCGAGAAGGCCCGATTTCTTGTCCTTTCCTTCCGGGCCTCCTTTGGCGTTAGGCTCCTCAGTCTCACCTCCTGGCTCGCACAAGTGACACGAGTAGATCTTGGTGGGAGTAGGCGTTCCACCAAGTATCGAGGCCCTAAACCGTTTAGGGCTTTATACGTAAGCATCAACACTTTGAAGTCGATGCGGAACCGGATGGGCAGCCAATGCAGTGCGGACAGAGTGGGTGAGATGTGTTGGTATTTTTTCACTCCACTAAGTAATCTGGCCACCGCATTCTGCACCACCTGGAGTTTCCGCAACAGCCTCAAAGGCAGCCCCACGTAGAGCGCATTACAGTGGTCTGATCTTGAGATCTCTCTCCCCCCCCCCGCTTTTCTCCTGCAGGAGCTCAGCGAGATCATGTACACAGACCGGCCAGACTGGCAGAGCGTGATGCAGTATGTGGGTCAGATTTACAAGTATTTTGAGACTTGAGGAGCCCCAGCGGACAGAGGCGGGGGACAGCATCCGAACACACACCACGCAAAGCACTCGATCACTTTAGAAGATATACCCCCTATCCAACCACTGCCAAATTTCCTTCCCCCCCCCCAACTTCTATACAAAGTCCGATGGATATTTCTTGAAACCCTGTAAAAGAACTGGTCGCATTTAACTCTGAGTTGCGCCGGGCATATTTCTCTCGGCTCGGGGCCTCCATGAGAACATTTTACACACGCACACAAAACAGTGCCAAATAGACTCTAGTCACAAAGGTCTCTGTTGCGGGTCCGGATAGATGCCACATGTGCCCCTTGCCAGTCTCTTGGGAGACGCTGGTCTTTTTTTGGTCGACTGCCGTAAGAACTATTATGGCAATTTGGTTTCTCCGAGCTGCAAACACTTTTGACGGACTCCCACCTACTGGCTTCCCCTCCGCGCAGAGAGTCTCATAAACATGACGTTTTCTTCGTCCTCAAAACGGCTGGCGACAGATAGGTGTGTATGTTCCCCTCACCCAAAAAAAACAAAAAAAAGAGCGGCCCTCCGTCCATGGCTTGAAACCGTGGTAGTCCATCCCCAAGAGCAGCCGTCTTCAAATGGCCTCGTGTTCGTTCTGGGACAGGGATGCGGCGATGGGGGGAAAGGTTTGTCAACACCCCTGCAAGGTAGGAAGGAAGGTTTAATCATGCGGGGCTCTTCCCCACACCGTTAGTTTAAGGTCGCCAGTGGGACAGACAGACACACACGCGTGCCAGATCAACAAAATACAAGCCAAACCAGAGATTCCCATATCTTTTAATGCATCATCTAGACTTCCAGGTTTGAGTTCTCCTCCCTCGTCGGGAAACGAGAGAAGATGCACCTCCTAAAATTCTCCTTTTGCCATCGTGGGACCAACAGGGGACCCCCTGCTGGTTATAGGCGCTGCGTGTTGTCCTAGGTGCTACCGTACATCGGGTTTGGGAAATGTGTGGCTCTCCAGGCGCTGGACTACACCTCCCATCACCCCTGCATGGGGCTCATGGAAGTTGTAGGCCAAAAAAAAAGAGGAGAACCTTCGGCCGGAAGGAAGCCAGTGGCCGGCCCTGGGATGAGTCAGGCAGCGTGACGCTGGCTTTGGAGGGTTGTAGATGGCCAACGTGGAGGAATGAGAGAGGTCTCGGGAGGGCGAAGCCACGTGAATGAGGGGGAAGCAGAGAGTGAATGGGGACCTTCGCCGGCCCAAAGCAGCAGCTGGCAGCTCTTGAAAAAAAAAAAAGCAGTGTCGCCAACTTTTTCTTCACTGGGGCTTCTCTGGCTTTCCGATCAGCATCACTCCAGCCTGGACTTGTCCAGTGCAGAGGGGCACTGTGTGTGTGCCAAGGTTTACCCTGCCACACTTTCCTGTTGGCTGCGCAGCATTTAGGAGTGGAGGAGCCCTTCCAGGAAAAAAATAGTTGGTGACACTGGCCGGCTCTGTTTTCTTGCCTAACTGCGCGCTGAGAGGACACTGAGCATAATGGTTGTGTGTGGGCATCGTTAAGGTCTGGTTAACAGGGTGTTCTGCCGTGGGGCAGATTTATCGTAGGCGGCTGTCCGTGGCATAGTTGAGCGAAGGCACCCCTGAGGAAGCGCCAAGCACAGTTGTCGGAGGTGTCGCAGTGGAAGCCTTTGGGCGCGTCTCCTCCTCCTCCGCACGTGTGGGTCAGACCCGAGGCAGGCCATGCAAGATCTGTTGCGCGTCGGGAGAATCCTGCACAGCCCCGCTTGATCCCTGGGGATCTCTTTGCCCCCTTGATGTCATGAAAAGGGGGATGGGAGGCCCCACTGGAAGGTTTTATCTTTCTCTTGAAAGCCCCATTCCCTTTCTCGTAAGACCGCTCCCCCACCCCCTTGGGTACGTCCCCTTGTTTGGAGCGTTGGCCATGCACTTGGAGGCCTACGGTGGTGCTAGTCCTCATGGTTATCCGTGGAAATCCCTTGGCCAGGCCCCGGCAGGCCAGCGTTCAGGTTGTTCTCTCTTTCTCTGGATGAAATGTCGGATCCCCCACCCCCAGGGATTTGCAAAAGGATCTGAAGGTTGGGAGGGGGAGGCAGCGGGGAGATCAGGCGGATTAAATCCTCAAGGCCTGTAAAAGGATTAGGACACTCTTTCTATTGTACGCCTAATGATAGTTACGGGAGAAGTCAGACTAGGTGGGAGAGAATTGGGGAGGGGGGGGATGTTCCCGGGATTGCCTGTGGCTTGCAGAGCTTGTCCATTTCGGAGAATGATTAACGTAATCGCCCAAATGAGTACTGGAAGGACAGCACCTTTTTGGGTCGCTTTTCTCAGAATGGCCTTTGGTGCTTGGAGAACGGCGAAAAAGACAGGCTCGCCAGCCCTGCGGGCGGGGGGCTGTCTGTGGCAAACCCTTCCCCAGTCTCACCCCTTGGGGGTGGACTACAGGGCCCATCCTGTCCTGCCCTGCTTTATTCGAGAGCTGAATCTTCGTTGAAGGGCCACCAGATCAGAGAAAGCCGATCGAGGAGGCACCGCTTGCAAAATTTGGGTCTTGCTTCCCGGGCTCTTCAAAGGCTCGAGACAGGCGGCTCGGAAATGGGGGTTTCATCTCCTAAGATGCCTTGTTTTGCTATGGGGTAGAGAGTGGGGCTTTTTTGGGGTGGGGGTCTGTGCTTCGGCTCGGCCGGCAAAAGGCAGGCGGAGGTGGAGGGAAGGCAGGAGAGTCCCGAAGAGAAGGCAGCGTTGATGTGGGGAGGGGACCGAGGTTGCCGATTCTTAGGTGGTTAAGTGTCTGGTGTCTCTCTTGGAAAGGAAATGTTGGAAAGCGAGCCCCCCACGGAAGATGCCGAGGGTCAGCGGACGGAAGAGCCCTGCCAAGGAGTGGGTCAGGAAAGTGTGAGCGGACGGAAGAGGAGAGGAGCAGGAAGGTGGAGGAATGGTCCCATTTGGGAAGCGAGCGCTTCGTGTGATAGAGCACTGTATGTGATAGACTGTTGTGAGTGATAGAGCGCTGAATTGGTCTAAACCTGACAGCCCCGAGGGCTTCCTCTCCCCACAGAAGGCTCTCTAGGCCAGGGAGATTTTAGGGCAGCTTTCCCCCAATCTTGTAGGGAACGTCCTGCTGTCTGAGCGATGGTCCTGCTTCTCCCCACCCACCCCCTCCAGCCACTGCAAGCTGGTCGGAGAGGGTGAGGGTGGTTGCCCAGGACCACAAAAAGATGGGGAAGCCTGTTTTCAGGAGCAGAAAGGTTGGAAAGGTGGATTCAAGTCTGGTTTGGGTGATCCTTTGGAGGAAGGGAGGAGTCTCTTATCCTCCTCCTTTCGCTGCTCCCCCCAGACCCCTTCTGACACACGCGAGAGGTCACCTTTGGTTCTACTAGGCGAGGAGACAACCTCCAAGTCGATTTGGGTCGTTGTGTTGTTTTGTTGTTGTTGCCAGCAAGAAATCTGCCCCCACCCAAGAAACCAACCATCCAGTTGCAAGGCCTCCAGCCGTCCCCGCCGAGGCCACCTTCCTGTGTCCGTTTCGGGTTTTGCTCTGTCGTTCCTGCAATTCTGTGACCTTTCTCTCCTTCCGTGTGAATTTGGGCCTCAGCTCTCTTGAGTGGCTTTGGTGGAAGCGCTGGCCGCAGGGGCCGAAGGGGGCCCGGCCGGCTTTGAAGCCAACAGACGGTGGTGTTTTGGGCCACGCGTTGTAAGTCGCGCTTTTCCAAAATGAGGCCTGCTTTGGGGCCATCTCGGATTGCACAGACGCTCCTTGAAGATCCTGGGTTCTGGGAATGGCCCATTTTGCAAGCATAGTGTAGAACGTTTATTGGGGTGTGTGCGTCTGTGTGTATGTTAATCAATTTCTTTGATCAATCACCTCCCCCGCCCCAAGAAAAGGTGATTTTTCTAAGCCACCTCTGCCCGGATGACGGCTGTCGGGTCCCGACCAGGTTCCTCTGGTGAAACAGTTGCTACTGAGGAGGAGAAACAATTAAAAAAAAAAACCTGACGATGTGAGATAACGAGGAACACTTGGTCTCCATCGGTTGCATTGATGTTTTCTAGGTTCATTAGATCGCCACCGGCTGGGAGCAAGCACACCGTTCCAATTTTTCTTCCTTAACTCTTTTGTGTTTTATTTTTTCCGGGAAACGGGGAAGCATTAACAGTATCTGCTTCCTTCCCTCACTTTGTCTTTTTTTATAAAAAAAAACACCTCTTACATGTGCCAATTTCTGCCAGAGACGGCAGTTTGTTCCTTGTTTCCTAAAATCGGATCCACTGACATGGGCTGAAAGTTCGTCTACGGAACCCGCAGCGTCCGATCATCTGGCCGGAAGTGCCACGAATCTTATTTATATGCCAAGAGCGTGCCCGGACGTAACTGAGGCGAGGGTTCCCCCCCCCCCGAGGATGGCTGTGCTCATCATCGTCCAGTTCTTATTTTAAATTGGGGGGGACCCCAAATGGTTAACATTATTGAAGGGCCTTGCATAATATTTCTAATAAATACTTTCCGTTGATGAGTTTGGCTCGTGGTGATGCTGGAGAAAAGTCATCGTAAGCTTCTTGTCGTTCCTCTGGGAGGAAGGAAATTACGGTCTTTCGGATATTCACCCCATTCTTTACCCTTTTATAACGACAGTGGAAGGTAGGTCAACGCCGGGTACCCCAGCTTGGAAATGCAGAGCAGAAACAGACAAGAGAGTGGGGTGGGCTTTCTCCAAGAGGTAAGTTTAATTCTTGAGGTCTAAACCATTCTTCCAAACAACCCCCTGGGCTTATTTTGTTGGTCGCATCATAGATTGACAGACAATCGCAGTCTTTACTTCCACTTATTTGGATGTTTTGATATGCCCTGGGGCTACCGTTATGCACTATACAATATCCTGGAGGCTTTTAAACTAATAAAAATACAGGAATTAGACTAGTAAGATGCAAACAGGAAATTTCAAGCAAAATTGACACCACGTAGACAGGGATTTATCCAAACTTGTTTAGGTAAGAAACGGGAGTCTACAGGCATGGATTTCCAGCTGGGCTCAGTGGGATGTGACAAACAGACCTGTGGTCGCCCAGAAGATGCCCAGTTTTTCAGCGAAAAAAAGGAAGTGCTGCATCTACCCAGAAAAAGAGTACATTTCCTGGTAGGCTGGGGGCATTCTTGTTTGGACCGACATCTCCCAGAATCCCCCAGATAGACAGACAGCATGCTGGGAATTGTAGTCCAGGAAGTTTTCCAAACATTGGCAGAGTGGCCATAAAAGCAGAACCAAAATAGTGGCTCAGCCTCAAATCACCTGCCCCCCCCCCGAATGCAATTGCCCTCCCCAACAGTCCCAGAGAAGGGAGTCCTCGCAGCAGGGGCAACGAAGAAGTTGCAGCACATCAAGGCTCAAATCTTCCATCTCCACTGCTGGCTAGTCCGGGCCGCCTCCTCAATACTTTGTTCCATTTCCCCCTCCTATGTGGGTTTCCATTCTGCTATCCTGAGAGTCACAGTTTCCAGATAGCTGTGTACACCAAAGCCGCCTACTACCATCTCTGTTCCTAAATATATATATATATATATATATATATATATATATATTGTATTTTTGCAAACTTCAGGGTTCCCTCCCACTGCTGCTGAGTTTCCCCCCTGGGTAGCACCCTCCATTTTGGGCTACAAAACCACACAACGTGTCCTGCCCAAACGGAAGGATTTATTCGCTCGTGTTAAGCCTCAAACAGTAATCATTGTTGATCATTTTATCAGAAGAATAAATAATGAGCTGGTGAATGAAATGACAGGTTTGCAATGGATTAACAACCCCCCCCCCAACACCAGAACACACACATTTGACAGTTTCTTTCTAGATCAGTTTCATAAATAATATGCACAAAGCATTTTGCTTTCACTGAACCAACAAGACGGGAGCAGCAACGGCATGAGTCGGTCCACAACAGCAACAAAATTTTGCAGCATAGAAGATGATTCTGGCCAGGTGTTCCTTGCTCTTTTATTTGTCTTGTCATGACTGGCACCGGCGCTTCCAAATTTACTTCTGAGCTACATTAAATTCCATTGTGGACAGCTTGGATCTCCCTGTAGGAGAGTGACCGAGATGGTAAAAGATCTAGTAATGGAACTGTACATATGAGGAACAGTTGAAAGAGTTTGTTTAGTCCACAGAGATGATCTTAGCTGTTCCCTGGAAGATTGATTGATGGCGCCAACCTCTTTGCTGCTGCTTCTGGGAATAGGCCCCGATCCAATGCATTCAAGTTACATCAAAGGAGACAAGGACCAAACATTAGGAAGAACTTCCTGATGGAAAGAGCTGCTCAACAATCAAACAGACTTGCCTTCATTTGGAGGTTATTTAAAATACATTTGGTGGCTGTGAAGGATGCTGATTTCCAGCCTCAACTGGGCCAGGCTAGATGACCCTTCGGAACCCACCCTTTCAGCTAGGCAAGGCCATGCCCTTAGGATGCATCCTGCTCCATCTAGTCTGCAGACAGGGCTACAGCATGAAGGCAGCCCAACATCTGATCGCAGAAAGAGGATACGCCTGTTTATTTTCCCTCAAGACTGTGAGAAAGACCAAAGGGCCACCTTTTGCACCGCTTCCTGTCTGCCGTAGCAGCTGCCAGGTAGAGGACGAGGGAGGGCCATCAAGACGGCTTTGAAGGTAGTCGCTCTCCTTCCTGCGGCCCTGGCGGTAAAGCCTCCCCATTTTCCAGTTGGAACAAGCAGTTACTGCAAAGCTTCTGCTTTCTAAATTGCTTTAAAAAAAAGAAATAATTTTCATTGCTGCATCTTAATCCTGCATCTCCCTTGCAGAGAAATCCACATTTCAAGGAGGAACCCAATGAGGTGAATAAAATGACGCATCAAGATGGTCCTCTTCTTCCTCCTCCTCTTTTTATTGCCACAACACCCTTGGGAGGTAGGCCAGGCCAGCGGAAACCAACCGGACCGAGCCCTCGCCCAACGGGAAAAACCTTTGGCTCACGAGGCTTTCAGCTGTAATGATCTAACCATTATGACGTGCTGTCTCGGACTGCTGTTAAGAGATAAGGGCCCATCCGGCTGTTTTTATTTATTTGGAAGCATTTGGGGAACGGCAGGGGAGAGCCCGAGAGGGCAGGAAGAGCAAGGGAAACAGAGATAATTCAATCAACGGAGAAATGAGTCAGAGTCTGGTGTGGAGGGAGGGAGGAGAGCAAAGAGCAAGGCTGTAAGAGGCCAGGAATCCCAATTGGATCAGCAGACCTTCTTCCTGACATGACCCAAGCCCGTTTGCATCTTCTGGTTCTATGGAAAATGCCACTCGGTCCACCGATTTTTCATCCGAACCTTGGAAGACCTCAAGCCGACCACCACTGCACGACCATTCATCGGTTGGCTCCCTCAGTGTTCAGCTCGTAGCCGGCCATAAATAATCTGAGCAGCTTCTTTCATCTTACTTTTTATTCATCACTATAGGAGGACGGGAGTGGCCTAACTAATTTTGCTGCCTGAGGACACACGGACACGCGCACACACAAAACCCAATCTCCCAAGCTAATAAGGAAAGGGCTCAAAGCGGGCAGGGCAGAAAATCCTACCAGCAACCTCTCCCCGTTTTCTGGCACACACCCCCCCTCAAAAAAAGGTAGTTGAATTAACGAACCATTTGCTGCCGTTTCTATTTTGTTCTTAAGCACTCGGAGAAAAGCAGATATTTGAAAATCAAGCCACCGGCCCCACCACCACCACCACCGAACCCAAATCCTGCCTCATTTTCCGGTGGCAAACTGTGACACTGAGAAATCTTCATGTCCTAATTCAAAAATCTGCAAATGTTCGATGCCAATAGATGGACAGAGTTTCGCTCCCTGCAGAATACTTGGAGTTTCCTTTGTGGGACTCCGAGGCCCAGAATCCCCCAACAAGCATGGTCGAGAGAATTCTGGGCAACACCGGACAAAATAAGTAACAGACATAGGACTTTTTCAGAATTCTCCAAAAGACAGGAAGGCTCTCTCTTGTTTTAAATTTTTTGCCTGCGTTGCAAACAGACTGTTTAAAAAAACGGAAATGATTCTTTTATAGGACATGCGGCAAAATTAAGGAAAAAACATGCTCTAGTCCTTGTTTGATCCTTGCTAAAAAATCCTAAAAATAGACGAGTGTCACAAACTTTTTGCATCAGATTGATCTCTTCAAGGCCCAGAGCGAGATGGCTTTTACTGTTCAAGCTCCCTTAAAGTCCTGGGGGTTTGGGGGGGGGGGGAAGAAAAGCCTCTGAAAACATTCCTCCATTGAGCCGGAATGTAGTTGATTTCATTTATTTGATTCTTTTGTTCAAAATGCCCATCGCCTGCCCTGTATCACAGGCTCTCCAAGCAGCCTTACCAAAGCCACTGAAAACAATTTGAAACACAAGGCATTGAAGACTAATTCGAATTACCCCGCTTAAAACACAATTTATTTATGTATTCATTCGATTTATACCCTGCCCCCCCTAGACAGCGTCTACTCGGGGCGGCTTACAAAATCATAAAAAAAATCATAAAATGACAATAAAACGTCACAATCAAAGTAAACGACATTCATAATCACAAAATATAAAAACCACAACGTGAAAACCTTTGCAGGCCACCATCCTCCATCTTCAAGGGCTCTAAACCTGTTTTGATTTGGTGCCGGTTTTAACGCCGTCATCCTGTTGATCAGGAGGCGGATTGAAGCCAAGCGGTGGGAGGGAAGGGGTAGTGTAGTGTAGTGGTTAGCATGCAAGACCACCGTTTTTCCAATTCTGCATCCAGGTTGTTAAACTTGCCCGTAAACTCGAATCGTTTGCCATCTCTCAAAGCTGCCCACCCACCCCACCCCCGGGATTAATCTAAAGTGTTAGGGGAGCTCTGGTTTATTTTCTTCGCCATTCGCAACCCAATTCGGCAAACTTGCATCAAAGTGAAAACGGAAACCATCCTGGCTTTTTGCTGGGCGAGGATCAAGAATGAAATACACCATCGTCCCGTGCAATGACACATTTTAAAAGATGCACTAAGGAAAGATTTGGTTTGGCAACTTCGGGGGGTGGGGGGATTGCCCAGCGGTGATGTGACGCGACTCCTGCTGAGTCCCAGCTTCCATTTTGGTCTGGGACTAGGAAGGGCCCTGCATGGAGGGAGAACCACCCTGGCGGGAACAGGAGGCGTTCTCAGCAGCAGTGAGAGTGTCGCTTTCGAAGCGCTGGCCCCACAATCAGGGCCCGGAGTCTAAAAATAGGAGCCGTTGCACGGAGCCGTATATAGCGGTGGCAGTGCTTTGGACTTCTGTCTGGCTAGCAAAGGGGGGGTGTCACTAGCCGTTTTGGCACAGGGGGCAAGCCCACTGCCTTCCCCTCTCGCTCTCCTCTGCTTTAATGCACAGCACAAATCCCCAGGGATGTTGGCAAATCTTCAGGATCTTTGGTGTCCCAAGTTTGGTTCTGAATCTTTGGTACCGACTCCCACGTCCGTGTCCTTATAAAAACAGTTTTCCCCAGAAACAAGGGAGGGGGTGGGTGGGTTGAGTCTGAGTCATTTAAAAAAAAACTGAGTCGAGTTCCCCGTGCGAATTAAGTCCGACTTGACAGCGAGTCTTGCAACGTCAGTCCCCACCCCTGCTCATCCCTCTCCGGAAGGGTGTTGCCATTTATTTATTTTTTTCCCCCTTAACATGCAGCTCTATGTTTATGGCTAGATTTTGGTACCCCGTCCGGTTCGGAGCCCTGGGTCAAAGTCCGGAGCTGGTGGGGTTTCTAGCTGGGAGGGCCGGCCTGCTAATTATAGCCAGGCTCGTCCTCGTGAGCTGATCTTCAAAAAAAAAACACGCTCCCTTTGAGGGCTTTTTTTTTGGGGGGGGGGAAATGAGCAAATAAATCATCCTCAAGTCCTTGAGGGCCGGTTGACTCATAAGCCTGGAGAGGGGAAAAAACCTACAATGGACCCAAACGGACACACAAGAGAAGGAAAATGTTTATAAAAAGCAAGATGGGCTGTCAAAAGGAGCAGCTGTCGTTTCCCTCTGTCTGCAGCTGAAGAGAGAATAAATTGCAAGCTATCTGGTGAAACATGAGTGACTGATTCACCTACATCATCATCATCATTATCACTGTTGTTGTTGAACCACAAGCCTCCTGGCAGGGCTTTAACATGGGCAAAGGAGCCAACAAGCCGCTCCAGTCCCGGGCAGGGTGTGGAAAGGATTTCCCTTTTTGGACTACAACTTCCATCGTCTGCCCAAATCGTCTCTGAGGGATTATGGTTGTTGTAGTGCAAAAAAAAAAAAAAAAAAAAGCCAGGTGGGAGCCATTTTTATCCAACCCTTCGAGGTAGGCCACGCTGAGGGAGAAGGAAAGAGAGACAAAGAAGCCCAAGGTGACCCTGGGAAGCTTCGTTGCTGAGTGGCTGGACTCGAACCCAGATCTTCAGGGTCCCAAACCTCTCTTCTAGCCAGGATGCCATGCAAAGTTTGTGACTCCCGTCCGCTGTAAAGTTCAGAGTAAAATCCAGAGTGGATTTGCCCCCCCCCCCACATCCCTGGTGAAACTGGAGCCCCCCCCCTCCGGCTTCCATGCTGGTCCTTGGGTTGGTTTGTGCCCTTGAAACGGAGCTTAATTAAATCCAAAGAAAAGACGGCGGGACCGGAGAGCAGCCACGAAGCATTTCCAATTAAGTCAATCAATAAAATATGCCTCCGGGCTCCTGGCACAAGAATCCGCTTCCTTGTCTTAAAAAGCACATCTATTTCTGCTTGGTAGCGTGCAGGCTTCCAGGCTTCACAGAACACAATGTCAATCAATGCCTGTTCCAATATGCTCACCTCAGTCCGCAGCGCATCTTGAATGAAGCTTTCGGATTTCACAGCACTCCTCGACGGTTGCCTCTGAGCACGTGCGGCGTGCTTTTATCACCACCCCTTTGCAGCGTGCTCTTTTCACCCTCCTCTGAGCTGGAAGAAGACACGTGTTCCTTTTTTCTTCAAAACACAAGGGGCTCGAGGAGGTGCCGACCCCTCCAAGGCGGCCGCCTGAGCCCTCCCTTCCCCTTATTTAAGGGTGACTGGGGGAGAAAAAAAATGAGCCCAACTTTCCTTGGCGAGGCGCCTCGTGTCGAAGCTTTATGGTAAAAAGGCAGGGAGGGGCGGGGCGGCGGGGCGCGCCTCCACCAATGGCGGGCCGTGTTCCGCCCAGGCCCCGCCCCACTCTCCCCATGTGTGCCAATATAGAGGCGCAAGTGGGGACTTGCCGGCAGAAGCGCGAGGAAGGGCGCAGGCGGAGGAAGGGAGCAACTTTGGTGGCTCTTTAGGGAAAACGTCTCTCAGCATCCCAGGGAGGGAGGAATTTTAAAGAAGACTCCAGTTTTGCAAGGAAAGGGATTTTTTCCCCTTCTAAATTTAAAAATTAAAATTAATTGTTTGGTCTTGATAGTGGGGTAGAGAGGCAGCCTCGAACTCGTGGCCCCCCAACAAGGAGGAAATCGCGCCTCTATTGGCCGGTTTCTGGAAGAAAGAAGACTGGAGCATCTGCTGGAGAGCCTTGTTCGGCCGCCGTGCTGCTTTGGGCTCCTTCCTAGACCTCAGGGTGGTCTCTACTCCCTCGGTGGACGCCGTTGGTCCAAATGGGCCAGCCAGCCTAGGGGCACCGAATTCGCAGAAAGTGGCGAAAGTCCTCTCCTGGACAGGCCATGGCCGAGGCTGTGGGCCAGCGATGAAGCCGCGGGAGCAGCCCTGCCAGGGTCACGCCGGCCCATGCCCACCGGCGGCGGTGGTGGCCGGGGGCTTCCTGGTTCCGACGCATGGGTGGCTCTTGCCCGGAGTAACCCGGGCCCTCGGGGCTTGACATGACCACGGTGGCCTCGGGGCTGCAGGGCATGGGGTCGGTCTACATCGCCCTGGAGCTGGTCATCGCGGTCCTGGCCATCGGGGGCAACGTCCTGGTGTGCTGGGCCGTGGCCATCAACACCACCCTGAAGAACGCCACCAACTACTTCCTGGTCTCCCTGGCCGTGGCCGACATCGCCGTGGGACTGCTGGCCATCCCCTTCGCCATCGTCATCAGCATCGGCCTGGACACCGACTTCCACTGGTGCCTCTTCTTGGCCTGCTTCGTCCTGGTCCTCACCCAAGGGTCCATCTTCAGCCTCCTGGCTGTGGCCGTCGACAGGTACATGGCCATCAAGATCCCTCTTAGGTATGACCGCCCGCGGGAGGGGAAGGGGAGGCCGACAAAATGCACCGTGGCTTTCCAGATGCAGCTTGGCTCGCTGGCTCGAGCGATCTGAAGTCATGCTCTGCAGCCACGCCTTCCCCCAGGGGGGCGCCCTTCATTGCAATGCCCAGCCTTGAGGTGGGTGCCAAAAGGAGAGGCCTTCATTTCTCCCCCCCCCCCGCCCCTCCATTGATTTCTCAAATTGAAATATTTCTGCCCTCTGCTCTCCCCAGCGATCTCGGTTACCCACCCTTCAAACCGCCCGGAAGCCGTTTCAAAGCCGCCTGAACTGTTTGAAGTGAGGGAGGCTTTCTGATGAGATCAAAACCTTTTTTTATAACAGTATCAAACGAGGGCCATAAAACCGTTCGGTAGCCTGTAAATATGCTGGGAAGTGATATAAAAGAATTAAGAGTGAATCAAAATTCGAGTGTTTTCAAAGGAAAGGCTAGGTTAGGGTGAGTTATGGGGCCCTCTCACCTTTAACACTTTGACCCACAATTACCTAAAGATCGAGGGTTATTCCCTGCATCGGAAACCCCCCTTTTAAAGACCAAACTCTGCCCCCCGATTCAGTGCAGGAAAATCTGGTGGCTGTGATTCAGACAGGCATCAAACATGTGCCTCACATCTGTACGAAGAGGTGGGTTGGAAGCAAAGGGAGCGAACGGGCAGTTGAAATTTAAAAATCGGTGGTTAAGATTTTTTTAAAACCACAAGTTTAGGGACAATCGAGAAACTGCTGATGCATATCGTTTCCCTGATGGTGCGTCCTGTGATGCCTGGAAGCTTGCAGTCTGCCAGTGAGAACTACCTATGCGTTTTCAGATCAGCCCTCTTGTGGCATTCAGCGGTGTCCGGCGGGGGGGGTGTTGTGGTGGTCCTGCCGGTCTTGGTGGTGTGGAGAGCAGAGTTATCCGCGATGCAGACGACGGCATGGTTTTGCTTTGATCTGTACAAAGGCTAATTACACCTCGTACCCCTCCCCTGCTAATTAAGAAAGGGTGCCAGGAGTTAAGAACTGCAGAACACCCACACACACACACCCCCAGGTGCTCTTGCCAAAGTTGGAGACAGCCATGCAGTTGCTTTCGTCAGAAATTCGGTTTCTGTCCACTTTGAAGAAACTTCACATGCGGGGGGGGGGGGGGAAACCCACGCTTGACGGTTTCCTCCGAGCGGGGCTGAAGGCGTCAGCCTCGTCTCCTCTTTCCTCACCGCCGATGACTAATGCCGGCTTGAGGAGGATGTCATTGTTTGAAAGCCGTGGTGAGGGTTGCTATGTAGAGCCTCCCTGTCCAGGGGCAGTCTATCTGGGGCCGAAGGCCCAGCCAGTCCGCTGTGTTCGTTCCCGGTCAAGCTCTGAGACCGCTTGAGAAAATGGCTCCCCTTCTGTTCCGAGGAAGCGGCTGGGTGCTCGAAGGGTGCCGGTTTCTGGACTACAACGCCCAGAAGTCTCCAGGCCGTGGGCTTTCAGAGTCGTGGTCTGCCAAAGACCCCAGCTTGCACGCCTCTCGTGCCAGTAAGGCCGCAGGTGAAAAACACGTTCCTGATGGGCATGAGTTTCTCCCTGTGACTTTGAGTCGTGGGACAGTCTCTGGGTGACCCCGTGGCTGAAAGGAGCCCTGGATTCGAGATAAACTGTCTCTGGACGTGGAGGTTCGGGGAAAAGGTGCGTGGGTGCCGACAGAGGACAGCCGTGGGAACAGCCCGAGACTACGTGCCTGTTTGCCTGTCTGTCTGTAGGACGGGCTTCCATCAGTTGACATTGCAGCTCAGAGGGGGGGGGGTGATACTTTTTTTCAGACTACAACACCCAGAATCCCCCAGCTCCATTCTGGGCCTGGTCATCCCAAGCTCTGATGAGCCTCTCAGCCGTCAAGGATTCGGGAAACTTTTTTGCTACCCCCCACTTTCTTGCCATCCACCGGAGCACAGATTGCATCTATCTTGGCACGTAAGGACCCCTGTCTGGAGGGGTGCCGATTCGCTGGTAAAAAATTTGTTGTTCGGACTACAACTCCCAGCGGCCTCAGCCAGCACAGCCACGGGAGAGGGATGAGGGTTTTTGCGCTCCATTGCTAAGGGTTCGCCCATCGTTAGCATATACATTTTATGGCTGCTATAGGTGTCTCTTGGAGGGGTATTGCAATACATAGACGGATAATGTTTCTTTATTGCTTTCCATACGTCATCCCATGGTGGGTGATTAACTCGTTAGGTTTCCCACCGTGAGGCGTGGCAGAGAAGTATAAATTGAGGCGTCTTTACAAGCCGTTTCCCCAAACTCATGGAGCAAAAGAAGTAAAATCTCTTTATTATGGGCAATAAGCCTATAGTTTGACCCCACATTTTTCCTTATCTATCTCCACCTTGCTGCGTCATGTACTAGAAGCCAGTGGCGGGCAGTTCCCCTGGCGTCCCCGGCCTGAATTTCAGCCACAACGCCTGGCCTTCCCACTTCGATCTCTGGCCGAAAGGTTGCCGACTCTTCGCCGTCAGCGTCTGCTCGTCAGGCCGGATGGTCTAGAAACCCCCACCCGCCCCGCTCGCTCGCTCTATTGAGGTTTCTGTCGTCAGTTTCCAATTTTATCTCCTTTTCACAAGACTCGTTCGTTACCCTCTCGTTTGCTTCCTTAAGAGTTGAGCAGAAAAATGACGGGATCTGGGCAGGGCAACCACGTCTAGAATCTTTAAAATTCAACTCAACAACAAAAAATCAATTCCAAACCCAGCTCACCCCCTATTTCCATAGTTCGCCGTCCTCCAGAGGTGTCTGACTACGAGTCCCATTGTTCTCAGCCAGCTGGGCCGGGGACGATGGGAGCCATCATCTGACCCCAGCAGGTTCCTCATCAGTTAGATCTCTGCTCTCCTCATTTCCAGTTCAGGATGTGGGACTTGTAGTGGGGGCAGAAGAGGGTCATTTTTCTTATTCTTCTTTTTTTAACTTAAAAGAAAAAAATATCATTCTGGTTTTGCTTCGTTTAGTTTGCTTGGCTTTCCCCCTCCGTTTCCCCCAGTTTCCTGTTTCGTTTCTACGCCTACCTGTTCCGCGGCTCGGTTTTTAGCAACAGAGGAGCCCCAAGAGAGGAAAAAGATGGCAGCTGCAGGAGAAAAAAAAGAAGAGAGGTGCCTCCCGGATTTCTGTTAACGAGTGTATATGGTATAATCCTGTACGTTTTTGGAAAGAGAAGGAGCATCGCAGGAGTTAGCGAGTCGATTCACATTCCTTTTAGCTGGAAGTGTTTTTAAGCTCCTCTGCAGTTTTTTCCTCCCAAAATTTGCAAGTTGGCTTACTAAATAAATAAATAAATTACTCAGGATTCTCTCCCTGAAGATTTCTAATAATCTAAAAGTCGTGGCAGGAAAGGAGGAGGGAAGAGGGGAAAATGTAAATCCGGCAATAGAGGCACTCGTTAATAAATGATCATCTGGGATGGCGTATAGGGAGCCGGAAGAGTTAAATGTTGTTTTCTGAGGAAGTCCAGTTGTTTTCAGTCCTTATTTACACTCCCCTCCAAAATCATTCTGGACTGGCTCTTAAGTAAAAATTAAAAAAAAAGATAATACCAGATCCTGCATCATCTCCCAGCAGAACAACAGAACCCCTTTTGTTCGTAGGCAGGATTTGCTCCCCAGAAATGTGGAAGGGCGACCAAAATAAGAGGCCGAAGGACGTCTCCTGTCATTTTAACCAGGCAGGATCTGATGTTGTGAGAAATGTTGTTTTAAGCAGTACATTTGGTTTTTGAAGTCCTCGAGGAACTCTTCCAGGACTTAAATACTTCAAAAGTCGAAATATTTCTACCAGGCGGTGGGGAATCTTGGGCCACCCAGATCGTTTGAACTCCACCACCGTTGTCTTTGTTTGGTGGGGGGGCTGATGGGACTTGTAGTCCAAAGACCTCTGGGGGGGGACCCACTCCTCTTCCAATGCGTTCGGCACTTAGGTCCCTGTTTGTTACCTTCTGCGTGGTCGGAAGTATCCTGGTGGCTTAAAGGTTGGTATAGGATTACTCAGTTGTCACCGGGCGCTTCCTGGAGAAGTCGTTAACATAAATATTTGTTTAATGCATCAATCCATCCCACCTAACAAGGTAGCGTGGAATGTAGATCAGAAGCAGGCAAGTCGTAGTCTTCTGGAAATTGTGGGATGGCAGCTCCCATAATCCTGGCTAAGACCCATGGGAGTTGTAGTCCGTCAACATCTGGATGGGCTGCAAGAGTTAGGTACGCCACCTAGAGTTTATGGAAGGAATGGCAGGCTATAAATATAACTGGTGGCTATCATGTCAGATCATTATCACATCTTCCTATTTTCTGACATTTCTATTTTCATATTTCTTAAAAATCTAAGACTTAATTAGGTTGGGATAAATTTCCTATATTCTGATTTAAAACGGAACCAGGGTCCAGAACCATGAGGGCTAGAGCCTTGGTTTGCCTTGTTGAGCTTGTGCTTTCGTATTCGAGGTGGGCGGATTTCTGGACTACAGTGCCCAGCTGCCTGGGGAATTATGGGAGCTGTAGTCACTCTTCCACACCAAAAAAGGTACAAATCTGCATGCCTCTTCTTTTTACCTGGAAAATGTCCTGGGTTCAATTCCAGACGACTCTGGTGTGAAAAAAGGATCCATGATGGGGAAAAACACTTGTTCTCTCTGCCCGAGACCTTGGAAGAGCAGCTGCTGGTCAGAGCAGGAAATATTAGGCTGAGATGGTCTGAATTGCTTTTCAAGGAACTTCCTGTGTGGTTTTTTTGGTTTGGCTTTTTATTTATTTAATTTTTATTTATTTATTTATTTATTTATTTATTTATTTATTTATTTATTTATTTATTTATTTATTTATTTATTTATTTTTGACATTGAGAGCTCATCTCTGTGCAATGAAAATTAAGTTTCTGTGCCAGATTTTTCCTGGGCCAGAAAACACGAGGGTGGGAGTTTTTGCTTAGTTGCTGCTGTTGTTGTTGTTGTTGTTGTTGTTGTTGTTGTTGTTGTTCTTCTTCTTCTTCTTCTTCTTCTTCTTCTTCTTCTTCTTCTTCTTCTTCTTGTACCTGCTTGTTTCCAAAAAGCTCTTTTTTTCCCCTCCAGCAATCAAGTCGTCATGAGATATCCGTGCATCGGCTGACTCGATTTCCCTCCTGCCATATCCAGGGTTCACTGAACGCTGCATTTTGGCCTGTGTTTTTCTTAAGACGCTGAGCTAAAAGGCAGCCCGCTCTGCTTGGGTGTCCCCCCCATAATCCCACCCTCTTGTTGTTGTGATTAATAAATTGCCAACAATTCTACCAACGACTAATAATCACTTTAATTCTGACCATCGCCCAGAGAGTCCCGCTGGCTGGTCAAAGTGTTTCCGGAAAGTCATGGAATAGTAGATTTATAGGATTTTCCAACCCTTGTCATATGGAAAGAGAAATATATATACATCAGCTCCTCCCTTGCTGGTCTTACTAATGAGTGGCAAGGAGAATTGTGTTTAACAATTACATTTTATATATTTATTTGAGCTGTTTCGGTGTCTGCCTGCCTGCCGTATTTCAACCAAATATGTCCTGCAGATTCATGGCCCTTGCTTTAGATTTAGTGTAGAAAAAATGCATACAGTACTTTCTAACACATTTTTCGCAAAATCCCCAAGGATTCCCATGAATTGATGCAGGAGTTTTGAACTCCGCCTTCTTGCCCATGTGTGGAAAAGGATGATGGTTATGATGTCATCTCCCAAAGCTGCCTTTGGACAAGGAGAAAATGAGGAAGGTTTTTAAAAAAAAAAAAACCCTAAAAACATAGAAATGTAAATGAACAAACGAAAATTTGTCCAAACTGTTTCGAAGCCAACTTTTGCAGCCATGAGAACTAGAAACTTGCCCTTTAAAATAAAAAAAGGGGGAGGAAATCTAAGAAAGAAAGGCTGAGATTTCTTGAACTTGAGAATTCCTACTTGCTGTTTTTACCTGTTGCTGTTTTTATAAAAAATTATGAAAATGGATGGTTTGGTCCTCTATATTTTTACAGTTTCACAAAACTAGTCCATCAAAGCTGTTTTGGGAGACGGGGGGGGGGGGGTGAATGGGGAGAAATCAAATCGAGGGATCGGATTCTGGTGCATTTACAAACTTGATGAAATCCTTATATAAACGGGCGTAAATAGAAGCGCTTGAAATAACATCCGCCGCCGCCACCCGCAGAACGTAGCCCGAACTTGCCAACCGGGCGATGATGGCGTGCTTTGGGTGGCAGAACGGGTTCAACCACATCTCTCAGTTCTTTATTCTTTTTTTAAAAAATGCTCCATCGAGTGAATAGTTTGGATCGATGTTGAGACTCAGTATCATGAAGTTTGCGGATATTAACATTTGATTTGGAGGGGGGGTTGGCCACTTCTGGACAGCGGGCCAAATGCGGCCTGCAGAAATCCCACCAATCCGGCTTCTGGGAAATGCGATGAAAGCCCCGCCCACTTTAAGCCCCTCCTCCTAGGCCACGCCTCCTGGGATGGCCCCTCCCCTCTTAGGCCAGGCTTCCCTATTTGGATAGGAAAATAGGTGCTGTGTTTCCCCCTCCATGGAGAGTTTCATCTCTCCGCCTCGGTCTTGCTTTTGAGAAAGTTTCTAAGCCGCCTTGTGCAAGAACTTTTAGGAAAAAAAAGCTATAAATGTATCCCATAATTAATATATATATATATATATGAAAATCTTCTAATTGCCCTGTCGCCTAAGAGTGTTTTCTTTTGAGATCTGGGTGGCAGTAACAAGCCAGCCCTATTAAAAAATGGTCCGAATGTGAATTATTTAATGGCGGTTGGAAAAAGAGAGCACCAGAGACCCACTTTCGTGTGTTAATAGCTCGATCAATAATTGAGAAATAAATCTATGCCAAGCCAAAGAAGGAAGGAAAAAGGTACACAAAGAGGCTTTGCTGAGGAGGGGGATTAATAATTGAGTATTTGTTTATTTTGCAGTATTGAAAGAAAAACATTGGCGTCGGAGGGAGCAGAGATTTTAACTAGCTTTGGCCAATTTTGATTTTTAATAAATGCAGGGACAGAGAAAAGAGGAAATGGACGTTTCTGTTGATTCTCTCTGAGCGTGATGTAAGTGAGGGGTGGGGTGGCCTCTCCTTTGAGGCCTCAGGCGGCGAGATATTTCGGGTCCACCTCGTCCCGAACTGCCTCCCGGCTTGGAGAAATCGGATGCGGTCTTTTCCTCTGGTTTATCTCGTTGAACCGATGTGGACGGTGAAAAAACACACACACACACACACAAAACCACAAACAGGCAGAAGGTCTGAACAAGAATGAGAACTTGTTTTTTGCACTCGAGAAAGTCGGGTTTTGACCGGGGTGTGTGTGTGAGGAGGAAGAAATGGGAAATGGTCCTGCCGAGAAACAACACAGAAACTCAATCCCCGGCAGGGAAGGATGGGCCAGGATTTAATCCTAAATCCCCTTTTAGGGTCACGCCTTCTGTTTTTCTGCTGGGTTGGGGCCTCGGCGACGCCGTGAGCTGAAAAGGTTTAGCAGCGGCGGGCTTGGGTTTGCCCGGGCGCTGAGGTCTTGCAAAGCTTATGTGAAGTCAAGAACTGAAGTGACCCCAGGCATTGGGAGAGTGGAGTGGAGGGAGAGGATGCCACCCCCCCCCCCAAAAAAAGAGCCTTTGGTTTCTGGCCTCGTCCTTTCTCTCTCTCTCTCTCTCTCTCTTTCCAAAGTGGTCACTTCTTATTTTGGGCATGAAATTTCTATTCAGCCGGGAACGTCTGGTTTCCATGGGGATCCTCGGCGCAGACAAGGAGAACGCGGCCCTTTCAGGCCCCTGAATAAGGACCCGGACAAGACGGGAGTGCTAATAAGAACGAGCCAAGAAGGGCGCCTTTTGTGGGGTGGCGACAGAGGGGACTTTCCTGCCACGGAGGGGAAGAGCCGAGCCTGGCTCGTTCCGTTTTTCTGCCGATAACCCTTCCTCTTCTGTCACCCTCGCTGTGAATTGCAGCCACTGTTCTCCTTGCTGCAACCTCCCCCCCCGGCACTCCTTTTCGAGAACTGCAGCAAAATGTTGCAGCACAGAGCCCTTCTGTGCGGGGTTCCCGTCAGCCTGCCCGACGGAGCCCTTTTCGGATGAACTCTGCGCCGTGCCGTCCCCGTTCTCTGGGCCAGCTAGGGCGAGCAAGAACATGAGGCTCTGGAAGGCCACCAGTTGGCCCGCTCGTCCCTACCCATTGCACCACGCACCCTTCCCGTGTATAAACATTTCTGACCTTCCCTAGCCTTTCTAGCGTTCTTCTTGCAAGACCAAGGGAGGAGAATTTCATTCCTTCCTGGCGCTGGTGGGGTGACCTTAGTTCCCCCCCCCACACACACACACCCCAAGCTATCTCCTAGAGTGGTTGTGAAGCTCAAGGTTAGAGGAGGGAGGGAGGAGGTTCCTGCGAACAAACGCAGGATATGAGTCAAAATAATCATTGAGCAGGTAGCAGGGTGACGGTGGAACTCCTGGCCCATGGATAGGGGCTGTGGCGTATCTGGGGGTTTTTGTGTCTCTGTTTTGATGCGAGAGGGAAATCCAGTTTTAGGCCTCCGTCGATCTCCTGCTCCTCCTCCTCCTCCACGTCCCCTGCTGTTCCCGACATCCCTCCATTGTTCTGGTTTCTCGTTAAAGTTTCTCCCCTTCGTTTTCCCACGAAAACGAGAAGAGAAGGTGAGCGGGGGAGGAATCCGGAGGCTGGACGTGACGTTTGGCGGCCCTCTTCCCACCCACCCTGCCCGGGGCTCTGGAGGGACAGCAGGACACCCACCCACCCCCTCGGGAAGAGCCGTGGCAGAAGCCTCTATGTTCTTGGAACAGGCAGGAACCCCAAAGGTCATCCAGACCACCCCTCTTCCAGTGCAGGAACCGGTCGCTAAAGCAGGTCATCCGGACGACCCCTCAACCCTGCAACTTCCAGCGGACTGTCGGCCACCTTTCTGAGGGAGTCTCTGCCCTCATTAAACGGTTCTTCGCGTTAGGACCTGCTCGTTAGTCGGAATCCCATTCCTGATAGGAAGGTTTGTTGCGTGGGGGGGGGTGTTTCGTGAGATGAGCCTGGACAGGGGGAAACACTGGAAAAACTTTAAATCATCCTAGGCCAAGCTGCAAGGAAAAGAGAGAGAGAAGATCATGGACCATTCATGTTTCTTGATTCCATGGCCTCTTTCCAAAACACTTCCTGGCTCCTCACGACCTGACGAGGTTGGCTCGGCGCAGAGATCTCGCCAGGAAAGATCCTGGTTCTTGGAAATCAGTGAGTCAGTGTTTGTGGGTGGTCGTTGTTAATCCCCGGTCTTCTCGGTTTGCAGATACAAGAGCCTGGTGACGGGGAAACGGGCCCGAGGCCTCATCGCCGTCCTGTGGCTGCTCTCCTTCGGCATCGGCCTGACGCCGCTGATGGGCTGGAACCGCCGTGCGTCGGCCACCGCCAACTGCACGAACCAGACGGGGAGGCCCTGCCTGGTCAAGTGCCTCTTCGAGAACGTGGTGACCATGAGCTACATGGTGTACTTCAACTTCTTCGGCTGCGTCCTCCTGCCCCTCGCCCTCATGCTGGGCATCTACGTCAAGATCTTCACCGTGGCCTGCAGGCAGCTGCGCCAGATGGAGCTGGCCGGCTACTCCCGGGCCACGCTCCAGCGGGAGGTCAACGCCGCCAAATCGCTCGCCATCATCGTGGGCCTCTTCGCCCTGTGCTGGCTGCCGCTCCACGTGGTGAACTGCCTCTCCCTCTTCCGGACGGACTTCGCCCGGGACAAGCCCGTCTGGGTCATGGACGTGACCATCATCCTCTCCCACTGCAACTCGGTGGTCAACCCCATCATCTACGCCTACCGGATTCGGGACTTCCGGTGCACTTTTTATAAGATCTTCTGGCGGTACATCTTGTGCAAGGCGGACGGCTTCCCCAACTACCCGAAGGGTCCTGGAGGAGGGAGTCGGCATCTCTCCGTCAGCAACGTCGCCACGTCGCCGGCCTGCCTCTAAGGGCCCGCGTTTCTTGACATCGTCACTCCCCCCCCCAAACGGACCCGCACGAACGGCTGCTTCGGACTGTGACCGTCAAAACTCCCGGAAAAAACTGTGACCGCTCATTCTCTCTGGGTTTCCGTGGTTCGAGTCTGTGTTATATATTCCTGCCCTGAGGTGGGAAAGAAAGCGTGATTTCTAAGGTCCCATAAAACTTGGAAATTCTGGGATATATCCATTTGTGTGTGTGTGTGTGTGTGTGTGTCTAGGATGTGTTTGCTGTCTTAAATCCACCGTGGGCCTCTTGGCAGAGGTCCGTGCAGGCTGAGCCTTTTAACTGGAAGTTGGATAACCATTTCCATCCTCCCCTAGCCGGGAAATGTGATCCCGGGGGCTGGAATTCAGTTCAGATTCCGGGGAATTTCAGTTCCAAGCGGGAACCTTTCCAGCCTCTGGATCAAAGTTTAAAACAGATTTAACCTTCCCTTCCCTGGCTTTGGAATAACAAAACCAAATCGTGCATTAAATTTATGTCTCGTAACCAGACTCCTAAATTGTCCCTCCTACTCTGATTTTCAGATGTCTTTTGGCTTTATTATTATTCTTAGTTCAACACTCAAAAGAGAGGTTTGTAAGGTCAAGGGGGTGGAGGAAGGCTAGCCCCACCATTTGACCGTTCCGTATTTTGTTAAGTAATTGTCTTCACGCCCCCCCTTTTTTTCCTTAGAGGGATTAATTTAATTTTATCATCAGTTCTTTGATGCTGCTTGTATTCTCAAATGGGAAATTGTTTTAGCTAGACCAGTAATGGTTGAAATAATGTGTCCTTTTAAAATAAACAAATAATAAGTACTTTTATGACAGGTAGGGGCAGAGTTAAGGGGAATCTGTGACTTTCAACAGAATACTGGGCAAGAAATGGCCTGTTTTGGACACAGGTATTTTATTTCTTTCCTTTTTTAAAAAAAATAAAATCATTGCAAGGGAAACTCATTCATTAAGACAGATTCCTCTTGCTTTGATCCGCGCGGAATGCTTTAACCTGTTCCAATATTAAGATCTGGGGCAAAGTCTGGGAAAGCTAAAGTTTTTGAACGTTAACTCTCCAGATTATTGTGATTTCTGTTATTGTTTTGATTGTTGGTTCTGCTGTCCCTGCTCCCCATTTAAATTAATTTCTAGCCTGCCGCTCCTGCTAATTTAAATAGGACCAATTTAAATGAAATTATCTCTTGCACTTGATTCAGGGAGCTTAACGGTCAGATTGGTCCTGGATCCTAGTCAACTGCACTGTGCGCTGACTTTTGTCGGCATCCTAAGGGCATTATCTTCACCTCAGTGAGGACTAGAAACTTTGTTTTAAAAAGAAGGGAAGAGGAAATTCTCAGAGGGGTGAAACTGGAACCTGTCACCCTGGCCCCCATTTTTTGCCTTGTGCTCGCATGAAATTTGGACAGAACACCAAGTCCCGAATTCTAAGCCTTGCACTATGTATTAGTTTGGAACCAAAACCTAGTTTTACATCTTCCCCCCCCTCCAAAAAATTTGATTTACAGGGGACCAAAGTAAAGCAGGTCCTAGAGGAAAACAAACCTGAGCTGTTTCTAGAGACAAAGATATTGAAACTGAGGCTGTCCTCCTCCTCTGGGTCCATCACGAGAAGGCAGGATGCTCTGGAAAAGACAATAGGGCCAGGAAGAGGTGGGAAGCAGCAGGAAAAGAGGAAGACCCAACACGAGATGGACGGACTCCCTCAAGTAAGCCACAGGTGTGAGTTTTGCAAGACCTAAGCTGTTGAGGACGGGGCATTTTGGAGACGCCTCATTCATGGGGTCACCGTGAGTCCAAGACAACTGGACGGTTCATAACAACAACAACAACTACTACTACATATGTCAAAAGTTTAATTTGTGTCTGTTGCCATAGAAAACAGCCAGGGGTATGTAACTCGCTTGACACAAGACAATCAGAAACCCAGTTTCTGGTTAGTCCTTTGCAGGGGGGACCCCGCAGGCTCAGGGGGGATCCGGCAGGGGAGGTTATGACAATAAGAAGAAGAAGAAGAATTCATAAATACAGAGGGGTGAGCGGCTTAGCAGGGTCTCCAGGGCTTGGCTGGCGGGCCGTCTCTTTCTTTTTAACCCCAGCCGAGGGTTTTCCGCTCATCATCCTTTTGCTTCCTCCGGCAGTAAGAGTCTCGCCAGCTGCTGGTCCGGGACGGACACCTCCTGGCAGGTTCCCAGCGCCCGGCTTAGGTAGATGGCCAGAAGGTGCTTGCACTGCAGGGGCCAGAGAGGGTTGGGGGAGAAGGGAAGTGGGTCCACATTAGCGCCAAGCGCAGAGAGAGAAGAAGCAACCGAGGACTGGAGGAGTAGAAGGCTGACATGTTCGGGGCCATTGATACAAAGCAGAAATTCAAATTATATCCCTCCCCCCTCCCGGCTGAATAATGATTGGATTAACTGCTTGTCTTTCTGTGCCTTCCAAGATTTTCCCAGTCGCTCTGGATCAGGGCCAGGACCATCCTTCCTTAGAGGAGATCCATGGAAATCAATGAGTGTTGACTCCATCAAGGCAAACTCCAGTCCCTTGGACACGGATGGGTCAACTCTATGGAGGATGGGGCCGAGATCCAATCTGTTCTCTCAGGAATCCTGACCACTCGGCGGAGGGCCCTAAGATGCTGAGCGCCAATAAGGTTTCGTTCGTTCCTTACTTAATTAGGAGAATAGCCAACGAGGGACTTTTGGCTCCCAGCTCTCCTTGGGAGAAGCCGGGATTTGAACCTTCAACTCTGGACGTGCAGAAACGAAGGCTTGGCTCCGGGCAACGATGGCCAGGTTAAGATTCTAGTCCTCATGTTTCATAATAAAAAATTGGTTTCGGGGAAGCTGTCTGATAGGGAGCCCACCTGTATATACAAAATGCTGCTGCTTTTTTTGGGGGGGGGTTGAGGTGGAGGGTGGGAGAGAACCACAAATGCCAGAATCCCACCATCCAGCAACTATGGAAGCTGTTGTTCAAAATTATTATAATAATAAAGCCATATTTTCAACCTCTGACTCCACTTGAAAAGTGTCTGCTCTTGGGGTAAAAAAGGCTTCCCCATCGCCCACAACCAGCTCTTTTTTAACTGGGGATGCTGGGAATCGGAACATCTCTCCCCAAAACATGGCCAGTTCTCTGCTCTTCCCACCAGGAGCTTTTTAAATTGACTTTCCCCACGTTCCTCTCCTCCCGAACTCACCACCAGGCTGTCGCCTTTCCGGAGGACAGAAAACATGAAGGCCGGGCAGGTACAGAAGTGGCAGGAGGCGTAACAGGTGTAGGTCTTCCTTGAACTGCCAACAACCTGCGGAGAGGCAGACAACGAAATGAAATAATATATATATAATCAGTGCTATATTTATACAGCACTGATTTAAAAAAAATAACCATATATAATATGGTTATTTTTAAAAAATCAGTGCTGTATAAATATAGCAGAGGAAAGAGTTTCAAAGCTATAAACCTCTGAGAAACAAGGACACATATTTGACTTAAATCAGAACTTCAAACCGATCCTTTCAAATTGCAAATACCAAAGAATCACTTGGCTAAGAATAACAAATAATTGGGAGTAAAGTTGGCCTCCGAGTGGTGTGGCAAGTTAGGCCAGGAAAGAGAGGGAACAATAAAGGAAATTATACCCTCCTTCCTAGCATAAATCGTATTTATTTGTTAGGTTCTTACCCTGCCAGTGAAATTTGGGCAGATTGGAAGGGCTCTCTTTTCTCCTTGTGAGAACCGTAACCCAAGACTGACCCAAGGAGCTTCATGGTGGTGAGGATTTGAACCCAGAACGTCCACATCCTACCCTGGGGGCTCGCGCGGCTACACCATAACCACAGCCAAATCACTGGAAATGCGGTTTGGGAGAGATATACAGTATAAGAGGATGCACCACTAATTCAGCATTTTTCTGGGGGAAAGGAGGGGTTACTGCAGAAGCCAAGCCCTTCTGGGGGGGGGGATTTCTGCCTGGTGGGACATTTCTGGTCCCCACAGTGTTCCAGGAGTCCAGGACCCACCTCTCCCCTCGGGCAGATCCTGGGCTGAACCCCAGATGCTACGTAACCGGTTGGGCCCCAAAGACCTAATGCAGGCCTTGAAGGACTGTCACAGTCCAGCTGTCCTGGACGGCCCCAGAAAAACGGGAAATGAGAGCGTGGGGGGGGGGGTTAGCCCAGAGCATAGAAACCAGGTGCCAGGAGGCTCACCCACCGATGCATCAAAGGAAAAACTGGCCTGTGGCCAACGGGCACATCTTTTCTCCGGCGTCTGTCTGTGCCCCCCCCCCCCGTTCGGGCATGAATCGCCCACCCGCCCCCACCAGTCGATGGCTGCCAGAGGGTCTGGCCAGGGGAGCAGGGGCCGGGCCGCCACATTGTCCGAGGAAACCCTGGCCCAAGACCAAGAGACACAAGGGCTCAGCTCCCCCTTCCTTCCTTCCCGGGCGATTTGTCACACGGCTAATCCACCTTCCCATCCCGGGACGTCTTAAGCCCGAAAGGAGCCGCGGGCAAGCATATTTCAGCCGGGCAGGTTTAGTCCACCTTATTGCTGCTGGTTTTGAGTGGGTGGGGGGGAGAGAGAGATGAGTGCACAAATCAAAAAGCAATTAAGATGGAAGTGATTTACAGAACAGAAGGGAAACGGAGAAGGGAACAAAGCAAAGAGGTCGGAAAAGCCGAGAAGAAGCAATCTCGCCAAGAAAGCGTTGGCCGCAAAATGGAACCATTCACCCAACTTGATCCTTCGGCCTTTTTCGAATCCGCCACCCACAAACCACTCTGTGTCTCTCCCGCTCCTCAATTTTCTCTGAGGGCCACCAGTGGCTTGCATGACGGGCCTTCTTTGGGGGAACACCTCATTTCCAGACATGATCAATAAGTTGTTCTCCTAGACTATGTGCCCCACATTCCCGTTGATTGTAGGATTTTATTGGCAGGTGGTTTTTGGGAACTGTGGTTGAAAACAAGAATCCAAAAGGTTTCCCATCTGTGAGCTCGGAAACTTAAATTGTTAGAATGCAACAGCTTACTGTTGGAAATGTTATGTTTCTTGGACTACAAGTCCCAGAATCCACCAGCCAACACATACTGGCATGCGGATTCTGGGAGCCGTAGTTCAGCGCAAAGGTACTTTTTCAAACTGTGCATTTAAAAGGGAAAGTGGAGAGACCAGACCTGGTATACCATCCTTCCGCTCGGAGACGCAAAGCGGGTGACGGAGTGGCGATCGACCAGGTCCAAAGCCAGGACAGCAGAAGCCCCAAAGATGAATTTAAGCCTGCAAAGGAGTAAAAAAAAAAGGGCTGGGTATGTTTTACTGAAAATATTCAAAAAAATCCTTCCGTGGTGCCAGCTTCTGCCAGCAAAAGTATTTACAATTATAGGACAGAAACCTTGAGGTAGGGGTGTGTGTGTGTGTGTGTGGGTGGGTGGGTGGGTGGGTGTGGGTGTGGGTGTGGACAGTTCAGCTGTACAGAAAATGAGATCAGCCTTAAACCCTTAAACATAAAATTCAACAGCAAACAACCCCCAAAATTAGCAGAAAAAGGGGAGCTGCTTCATATAGCTCTCTAAAAATCAAGTAAGATGCTAGCCCTCAAGAGTGAACAGAAACACAAGACATTTAGATCAGGATTGTCAGTACTGGTCAGCATTAACTCAGTACTGTCGAAGTTACATTTTTCCCGACCATGTATCTTCCAGAAGGGTTCTACCACAACTCCCATCATTCTGACTAGAAGGCCAAGGTTTGCAGGGGTGCAATTTAAAAAAAAAACCCACAGAAATCCAAAAACTAAGAGGCGACCGCAAGAAAAACAAACCCACAGGACCTGAGAGGTTACCACGAAGCATGGGCTATGTAGTGCCAACCAGAAGAGAAAAGCTGAAAACTAGTACAGAGAAGGAGAGATGCTTAATTTTACGAGATTTTATTGTACTTAATACTCATAGCATCTTGGCAGCAGGCCGGAATCCCGAATAGGGTGGAGCTCTCTGGCTCGTGCAAAGTCACTTCCTGGTCACCTAGGGCGAGTACCGACCTTTGCCAGGTGATATTCAACTACTTTGCTTGGCCAGGCTAGTCAGCCTCCAGAGCAGATTATGACCTTTCGGGGGGAAAACCCTGGCCAGGTGGCGATTTTGTTTGCTCAATTCATTGGAGGGGGGGGTGACGGCTCAGCAAACCCAAAGGGAGAACCGCTGCCCTTTTAAGGCCGCCCACGATGCCATCATTCGCACACATGACCGGCATCAAGAAACTCAATGCAATTCGCCCGAGGTATCCACCAGGCTGGGGGTTGATGCCGTTCTTTCCTGCCCGCTTGGGCAGGAGGGCCATCGCGAGCCTGGGGGGGGGGGGAGAAGGCAGGGTCACCTCCCGGAGCAGCAATTGAAAACAAGCCCAGGAAGACGGCTTTGTCTATTCTGGGAAGAAGCCGATCTAATTCCACTCCCGGACAGAACTCAAGGGATTCTCAGCATCGCCCTGTTCGGCTGACCTTAATCTCCTTTGAAACCCTCGACAGATGGCCTCGCCATTAAGAGCCGAGAACCAGCCCCAAAAGCAGGGGCCGCCTTGTGCCTCTGGAGACCCCGGGGCCCTGGAGGAAGAGGGTGCTCGAGAAACGAAGAAATCCAAAAAGGCGCCTCTAAATTTGGGAACCGGGCCTCTCTCCTCCTCCTCCTCCTCCTCCTGCTCTCGCCTTCCGATTTCACTCATCAAAGGCCGTTTGTGTCTTTTTTCATCGGCAGGAAGTTGGACGTCCAGGCAAAACCGGGACAGCTGGCGGAAGAAAAATCCAGAGCGAAGACGTGGGAAAAAGAAGGAGGGGAAAAAAAAAAAGACACACAGAGCCAAATACGTGAGGGGAGGCCCGTCGGTCAGGTCAAAGCTCCCTCCTCGGGGTATCAGGAAGCGTTCCTCCCAAAGAAGATGACTAGCATGCCAGTTCCGGACGTGTTCTCCCCTCTCTCCCCTGGCGCACGTAGACACTGTCTGGTCCGCAACCCCTCCTGCCCAAAATGATTGTTGTTATTATTACAAAGCGTGTTCACATTCGAACCCCACCTTGCATCGGATCAGTGAATAAATGCAGAAATCATCCACCCTCATTTTCCTGCCGTCACAAAGAACATGGGGATGCTGGGATAAGAGCCATGAGGACTAGAAACAGAGGTACTTTTTAAAAAAGTAGAGAAGGCCCAAACAAAGCAGGGAAAGAAAAATCACAGACCTGTCAGGGTTTTGCATGAAAAAGATATTCCCTCGTCTGAGAGCTTTCAAGGAAAGAGGAATGTTTGTTTCACAGAATAAAAACAAGACAAAATTAGTCCCGTCTACTTCTTCGTTGAATTAAAATGCTTCTGGTAGAAATTAGACAAGTTATGAAGCACAAAAAAAGAGATTATTTTACAGTTATTTCTGAATCATGTAACCTGGATGCTAACTGACCAATACCTAAAAATGCTCAGTGTTTAATCTTTAATAATAAAAGGGAATGCATGCCATAGCTTCAACAATCAGAATGACAGAAACACATTATAATGGTATCCCAGCCATGTGATTATTTCTTTTAAAATTGATTAATTAATTTTAATTAGATTTATTTTGTCGCCTGCAATACCGTCTTCAGCCACTAGGTGCCAGGCAATCCCTAAGTAGAGCAGAGGAAGGGGAAGACAGGTGCATTCCTCTAGGGGGCCTCTAGTCAGGTCTATGTGCTGTTTTCGCACACAAGGCCTCCAAATGATTTGAAGAGTTTAGGAAGAAAGAGAGGTTTGTAAGGAGGAGAGCGGAAGAGAGGGAACGGCTGAGTGAGCAGAAAGATGGAGGGAGAGAAAAACAATTTAAAAATTGCAGAGTTTATAGGAAACAACAGTTCTTTATAGAGACACTTGGTTGTTGACACACTTTTCTTCCCAAAGATAAGATGTACCCACAGGAATTTTTTTTTTTTTTTGCTTCTGTTTTACAATAGGCTTGGCTTTATTGCACACTGTCTCATCTGACGTTAGCATGAGGAGTTTGCATATGCCGTGGCTCCAACAATCTGAAACACAGACATGCGTACCCGGGCCATGTACGTCTGGTTGTTATTTTAACTTTTAAAGTGGATTAATGAATTACAACTAGTTTATAGCCTGCAATATCGTCTTCAGCAACTAGATGGCAGGCATTACCTAATTAGGGGCAAGGAAAGGGCAGACTGGTCCCGGAGGACAGCAACACATGTGAGGGGCTTGAACATCAGTATTAAGAAAATAGCTGAAAGAAGAAATAAAAAGATGAGCAAATTGGATACTCACGCTGAGAGGAGGTCATCAGAGACTGCAAAAGAGAGAGATGGGGGGAGAGAAATATTATTATTAATATCATTATTAATCTTTGACCTAGCTTCCAGGACTGGTTATCTACACCAAAGTGGAGGAAATGGAAATTGCTCTCCACCACATTTGGGGGGGGGGGAGGGGAAGACTGCAATGCCCATCAGCCCCAAGCGATTTCACCAGTGGCAAAGAGCTGATGGGGTTTGTAGTCCAAAAGCTTTTGCAGGGCCCCGCATCTGTAGGGATCTCCCTGCACCATTCACACAGACGTGTTTAAGCGAAGCGAGGAGCAGAAACGACCTCCCAAAACCTTTTAAAAATAAAAACCGCTAGGAGGAGGAGAGCTTTAGAGAGGGCGATGCGTTTGACCTTGCCAACCTCCCGCATCCCCGGCTTAGTTTCTAAGCTGCCCGACTGCGTCAGTTTTCTTTCCAGAATTAGTCCCTAATCAACCGCTGACGCCGCACCCTTCGAGGTTCCCGTGTCACCGCGTCACTGATGCAAAGCATCACGTGGGAGGCAGAGTCAGACCGTCAGAAGGGCACATGAGTTTCGGCACAGGCTGAAGCCGTGCTTTTATCAACAGCTCCTCTGACTTCCGAGTAGGGACATGGCAAAGACGTGTCAAATCCCTCATAGGCTACCTCGACGCGAGACATGTCAGTGAAGGACGTGACATGTCTACATGCCTGCGCAGATGACGGGCCAACTGGTTGAAAAGATGCAAATACCCCACCCTGTGCTTCTCATGTTGAAAAGCTTACCGTACAAAGCCAGTGCTCGCATGGATCCACGCACCGCGTGCGAGCAATCATCCTCACAACCGTTCTCACAAAACTGAGGCCAGAAGACACTATCTCCGCCTAGTTTGGAGGCTCCAGGGATGAGGAGGAGAAAACCCAGAGAGGGGCACCGGGGGACCGGTTCTGTCGTGGGTTGTTGAATAGACACACACACCCCAAGCCCAAGGGAGAGGGAGAGAAAGGCAACCGAACACGTTTGTGCCCAATCCACCATGTTTGGCAACCCTTTGGCACACTCTACTGGTAATGGTGAGCATTTTACACCCTCTCTTTCACAACAGGCTGTGTTGGCTGGGCAGCTTTCAAGCCGGCACCAAGCGAGATGCCTGGATTTCTTACCCTGAGCCGTCTCTCGGAAAGCCCTCCCGATCTCGTTCAGCAGCTCTTCGGCGACGGCCGGGAGCGTGGCGTCCATCGCGAGGGGACCCCGGCACTCTCTCCACCCCCTGGCGGAAGACAAGCAGACAGACACCGGGTTCTCATTAAAGGATCATACAGTACGGTGGTTTTAATTATCCCAGAAGATGGAAAGGAGAAAGACGAAGTGGACGGAAAAAGAAAGCAGGACCCCCTATTTATTTTTCCTTCATACATTTAAAATTTATTTGTTTTTCATTCCCGAGAAAAGAGACGATCAGATATCGTTGGTGGGTGGGTGGGTAGAAGAGACGACTTTAAAAGTCTCTCCCCCCCCCAAATTTATAAAATATCAACTATAAATCAGCTCTGTGACAAAGTGGGTGAGAAGATCGCCTTCAACACACACACCCCACATACACTAACACCTCCGTCGCCAGGCATCCCAGCCTCTGCGTAAATATGATGCTCTAAGTTTCCGAGGAGATGATGCATCAAAGCACTGACAGACGCTAAGAGGTTTCTCTTTTGCTTCGGGCTTTGTTTGTTTTTTTTGTGATCGAGTTAAATAAACAATCAACAAACAATAAATGAACAATAAACGGATTAAATATCTGGAAGGGATCTGGATTGTTTACTCCTGAACTTAAGCAGGCTTCCCTGTGTCTAAGAGCGGCTCCACACCAGGGCTTTGAGAAATGAGATATAAATCCCTTTGTGCTATCGGTCAAAACCTCCCAAAATTAGGAGGGGAAACAACTCAAAATATCTGCATGCCAGATTGCTCTTGAAGGCAAGGGAAAACCTTCCGCGGGGCCAAACGGTCTCCTTTTTACCAAATCTGGCAGATTCCAGAAAACAACAGGTTGTTCTGTTCTAAATTTCTCCACCTTCCCCCCCCCCACCCTTAATTTCCAGCCAAGATGAGCCCAGTTCAGACTGAATTTTGTTTTTTTTAATCGCATTCATTTTCTGCTAGGTCGCCGGCCAACTTGTAGAGGAGAAAACCCGAGAAAAACTGGGAGAGAGAGAGAGAAAGAGAGAGAGGGTTTTTCTTTCTCCTTTCTCTTTTTTCATCTGCATGAAAGTAAGAAGAGATTATAAAGACTGCATATTTTTGCCCAGCTGCTGCTTCTCAAATTAAAAACAACAACAATCACTTAAAAATAAATAAATAAAAATCAATTCCAGATGGTCCCAAGGGGCAGCTTTTGATTATTTCAATACTCCGCATACTTGGCCAAGGCAAGAAGGAAAAAAAAAAAGCCCTTTTGGCAGGCAGAGGAAAAAAAGCTGAGATCCTGGGATCTTGACCTCTGTGGATGTTAATATTTGGAAAGGAACAGACAGAGGGTCTGGCGCGGGTCTCCGGTTTCCCCGCCTCGCTGTCCAGCTAAACACAGGCCCGTCCTGAAGTGGAGACAGGCGGGTGTATCCGTCTCAACAAGCAAAATGTCTCCCCGTCCTAAGAAGGCGAATCTAGGGCTCGCAGCCCTTCTTCAAAGCGAGCTGTTCCGGGACTACCCTTCCCATCGTTCTGCTGCAATCGGGTGGGGATGGGAGTTGTAGTCGGGGGAAATGACTGTCCTGGCTTGCCACCCTTTCAAACAGGAATCATGCCTACATGGTTAAAACAGGAAAGGAATTACATACTTTATAACAGAGCGTAAGTTCCTGTTTTGGACTACAAATCCCAGATTCCTCCCATCAGGCTTCCATGTCCAAGGTCGTATTTATAATTTGTTTGTTTGTTTTTGCTTAGTCTCACTAGCAGGGTAAATTAGGAGAAAGGGCTGGAGCCTCGTTAAAGGCGCCCTCCTTCCTCGATCCTATTGGGATACAACCTGATGTGCGTTTACTTGGGAGTAAGCCCTAATGGAGAAAGGGGAGCCGACATCCCTGGAAACAGCCGGTCCACTGCTGGACACAAATCGGCATTAAAACGTCCTAGAGAAACAGGGACATTTGGGGTTTAAAGAGCGCCCTTGCGCAGGCCGGGTGACCTGGGGGCCTTTCATTCTCTCCCTACCTGTCCGACCTCGCAGGGCTGTTAGGGGGATCATATGGGGAGACCGTGCTGGTAGGTAGGTAGGCAGGCAGGCAGGCTAGCTGGATGGAAAAAAGGTGAGAATCAATGCAGCCTGCACCATCTTTTTTTAAAAAAGAAACTTTCCTTTCTCTTTCCGACACAATCAGGCCTCTTTTCAAAGACAGGTTCCACAAATACGTCTTTCAGAAAATGGCAGCTAAACCCTTGTTCCTTGGTTATTTATGGGAGACTAATTATTTTTATTTTATTTTATTGTGCAATTGATCAACCCAAACCCATGCCAATTTCGTCTGACGGGATTTATTCTCATGCCTGTGGGAATCCAACGGAGTGCAAGGAACGCCCCACTGTGGGCTTTACTCCTGAGTAAACCATGTGCACAAAAAGGGGGTAATGTCATGCAACTGCACGCTTCAGCCTGCAACACTATGATCCTTTTTGTGATGGACAAAAACATGCACGTAGCCGTACCAATCACGAAGAAATAAACAACAGAAGTAATGTCCTTTGTAACAAAATTGTCTTCTTTTTTCCAATAAAAACTGTTCCATTTATCTCTTGTGTTGATTTTGCACGTTTCCATGTCTCCTATGAATGCTTTGTCAGATTTATCTATTTCTTCTATGTCTGGACTTGTAATCGATAGGATTCTGGAATAAATTAAAAATAAACTGCACCAGATGTGCAAATTTCCTTTTGTTTCTGCTGTGGGAAGAACCGCATCCAGCTTCATCGTAAAATTGGGGAGCAAAGGGTAGAGGCAGAGGGGATTAAAAAAAAACACCTTTAACATTTTAGTAGCCCTCCCAATCACTAATTCATGAGCCAACTTAAACAAACAAATAATAAATAAAGCAAAATAAAATCAAAGCCATGGGTGTTTTAGTGGATCAATCCATCGCACATTCCCAATTCCTCTTTCCCTACTGCCTTTGATTTTTCCTGGCATTGTCTTTTCCACCCAGTCTAATCTTCTCAACATGCATGTCAATAGATAACCATCATATAAAATGTTTTGTTTTTCCTGATATTGTTCATAATATAGTATTATGTTTTCTGTGTATAAATCTCAACAAATAACCTACAACGCAGGTCAGATTGTTATTGCATTTAAAGCGCTTTTCTGTTTCAACTGTGTGGGTCTCTTTTTTACTGAGTTTTACTGTTATCAGCTTTTAAAGCAGAACATTAGGAATGAATTTTAGTCAAAAGCAAAGGAATACAGTATATGTGTCTTTAAGTGGTTTTCTGGGTAAATATTACGCTGTAAAATTCGAGAGCTTGAGAGTGATTTTTACAGTAATAATCCACCGATTCTCTGGAATAACGTTGGGCTCTAAAACTAAAATTAGATTTAAAATAATAAACACAAAGCTAGTTGAGGCCTACAAGCCGGGACTCCGTCGCCTAGCAACGATACAGTCCGGAAGAAGAGAAGGTCACGTGACTTAAACAGCCAATGAACACCAGCTCCGCGGCAGCACGCGCTGAAAAGAGCGCACCCTAGAGATAGGAAAAGAATAAAAGGGATCACTCACCTGCCGAGCTGAGAAAACCGCTCGGTTCCCTGTTCGGGTTAATTTATTGCTTCTCCGCCACTTTAGTGGGAGGAGGAAGGCCACTAATTAAACTTACTCAGACTAATATCAAGGCATTTAATACTGTGAGATTCGGGGATAAATTTGGACGCCATTTTCTACTCCCACTAAAAAAAAAATAATTGCGTAAATACCGTGATATGAGCCTAAGCAAGTTTAATTAGTGGCCTTCTTCCTCCCAATTATTTTTTTAGTGGGAGTAGAAAATGGCGTCCAAATTTATCCCCGAATCTCTCAGTATTGTGTCACTCTATCAGGTAGGTTGCTTACCAGTCTAGGGTCACTTCCCGTATCACGTGACGGGGGCGTCGTCTTCGCCAAGGTCACGGCCTTCCTTCCCCTTCCGCTTCTCCTTAAAGGGACATGTCGCTCTTGAGGGCGCTGCCGCTGCTCGGGCGGCGGGTGCCTCGCAGCTCCTTCGGCCTCCCGCCTCCGGCCTCGGCCTCGGCTCCGGGTGAGAAGGCGGCTCTGGCTCTGGCGGCGGCGGCGGGAAGGCCCTGCCTGGAGAAGGTGAGGCCACGGTGGGGCAGGAAAGGACACCAAACCCCGCCGAGGACCCGCCGGGCTGCGGGAGGCGGAGCCGCCGCCATAACGGCCAGCCTCGGCCTATCAGGTAAAGGGGCGTGGCCAGGGGCGTGGCTAAGAGGAGCAAGGGGGCGTGGCCATGCAGAGGGTGGGCGGGGCCTCCTAGAACGTGGACAGCGGGCGAACCTGCTGGGGGAGAAGGTCACTACAGGTCCCATCATCCCCCCAACTAGCAGGGCTGGGAGAATGATGGGAGTTGTGGTCATTTCTTTGCACTGTTCATTTAAGAAGGCCCTCTTGCCTCTCCTGTGCTGTTCTTTGGAAGTCTGCTTTCCATTTTCCGTAACTTTCCCTTTCTCCCTCGCCTTTTGTTTCCCCTTCTCCTCTCCTGCTCTTTGTGAGGCCTCGATTGGGCAGCCGCTTTCGTTCTCTTGCCTTTCCTTTTCTTTGGGATGGTTTCTGTTGCTCCCTCCTGTACCAGGTTACGAGCCTCCATCCATAGTTCTTCCGGCACTCTCTCCACCAAATCGAGTTCCTAGGATTAGAGGTTTCCTTCCCCCAATTCCTTCCCCCAAATCACAGAGACTATTTATTAATAAAGTTTTCATTCATTTTATCAGTGCTTCTGTTAGTTTTATTACAAATAAATACATAATCCAGACAATATATCAATAGATAATACAGATACTGTTGAACGGTGTATGAAGTCCTGGGCTGGCCCTTGGACCCATACATTTATGGGTTTTTTTGGGGCGGGGGTTATGGCGGGGGAGGAGTGAATCGTTGGAAGCTACTTTACCCGATTCTGTGAGTGGCAGACTGATCCGATCGTAAAAGGTCCTTCGTTCTTCCTTGCCGGCTGGTGAGCGAGTGATGCCTGACCAATTCAATTCTGTTTCTTTTGGTCTTTCTCCAGTTTTTTCCCTTTTCTCCCGCGAAACGGAGAAAGAGAAAGGCGTGCAAGAAGAGGAGAAAGAGAAAGGCGTGCAAGAAGAGGAGAAAGAAGCCACCAAAGAAGACACCATCATATATTTGCTGAAAACAGCCAAGGTGAGACCCCGGGGGAGGACTGAGCTGGTCAGGGGTTAACTTGAGCCTTGGAAAAGGAGATGAAAGCCACTCAGAGATGTTCTGGCTTTTCTCTGTAGCCCCGTTAAAGTACAGTAGGTGTTGAGACAGGTAAAATGAGCCTTTCTTGGACTAGATTTTATTTATTTAAAATATGTTTACCCCACCGTTCTCCTTAAAAAAGGACCCACAGTGGTTTACATCGTGAAAAGTCTAAAAACAGTAAGCATACAAATGCTAAGAAAGACGACACTGAAAATGGTAAATAAATCTCAGTCTTTAGCTCCAAGATCTCTGAAACCAGCATGACGACAATTCCTGTTTGTAATCCAGAAAAAGAATAATAATTTTTCTGATCTTGACGTGTATGTGTCAATGAACAGTTGCTGCTTTCAGGTTCTCCCATTCCAGGCCTTTATGCTGGGTGGTCTTTCATTTCGCTTCTTTTCTTGGCCCCTTGATCCTTCCCCCCCCCCCCCCCAACAGCTGAACATCATGAAAGGAGAATTGGACAAAGCGGAACAGATCCTGCACGAGGCCGCCAGGCTTTCGCATGAGTCGGACAACAGGAATGCGATCATCTACACGTACGATCTGGTTAGTTTTGCTGCTGTTTAATAACCTGAAGTCGAGAGGTGATGTTCTCTGCCTCTTAAAAACAAGTTTCTAATCCTTGTGGTTTGCTGTACGGTTGGAAATTGCTGAGGTTTCAGAAGATAAAAGCTGGGCGCGTGCAGGAACATCCGGTAAGATTTTTTTCCTTTGGTCTATTCCAGATGGCAAACCTGGCTTTTATAAGGGGGCAGATGGAGCAGGTGAGTCAATGCGGACCCTTTTACCTGCAAAAAGGGCTGGTGGGTGGGTTTGTGTCCCTCATAGAGGACCGGCTGTTCTGATCATGACTCGCTTTCCCCTCTCCTTTCAGTCAGAAAAGCTTTTCAAAGCCACGATGAGCTACCTGCTGGCTGGGGACACAAAGGAAGTAAGGATTTATCTCGGCTTTGAACTCAGTATTACTTACTCTGCTCTGCTGGTTTCCCGACCCCTGGAACCCAGAAATCCGCTCCCCCCCCCTTGTTAGATTTATGTCCTGCCTTCTCTTCATCAAGAGGCAGGTGGCCCTTGCGATGCCCGTCTTTTCCTCTTTCTTCTCACGACAGCCGTGGGAGGCTGCTCACTCGGAGCGTGTGAGCAGCTGGAGATCACCCACTGAACCCGGGTCTCCAGAGTCTGAAGCCTGCCCTGCTCGTAGGCCCTGATCCACTTGATGCTCTCCAGGCTGGAGCAAACGGTCATCCCCCGGGCCAGAGGGGCTGGAGCAAGGACCTGCCCTAATTGGTGCAGCCAACGTAACCCCCCCTTTCTGTTTCTTTAACCCCCCCCCCCAGGATGACAACGCCATCATCGAGATATCTCTGAAATTAACCAGTATCTACGCGGCACAGAACCAGTTAAGTGACGTCTTGTTCTGCTTTTACATCATCTTATTTTTAAACCATGGCTCCCCAACCAGAAGGTTTCCCAGGGTCACTTCAGGTGCCGCGGTGGCAGCCTCTCTCTCTCCCCACGGTATCCTCACAACAACCCACCAGGTAGGCCAGCTTGAGAGGGGGGAGAATCCCCATTTCAGCCGACAAGAGATACCCCGCCCAGGAATTCCCAGGTCCTCCTCAGTGCTATGATTTCATTGAGCTTGGACAACATGGGGGCTTTGGGATGTGACTGGACTACAATTTCCATTATCCCCAGTAGCCAGCGATGGGGTAGAGGGCTGGACTTACAGTGAATTTAAACAAGCCTCCCAATGGATTGCTGGGAAATACACACAGGGATGTTTATTTCCGGCATGTGAAGAGTTCGCTCCCCCTGCCTTTTGTTCGTTTGTGATTTTAAAAATTTTTTCACCGGATAGGCACGATTTGGCGCTGACCGGTTACCAGTTCTGCCTGATGACCCTGGAGGAGAAGGTTGCCAAGCAGAAGGACGTGCCGGCTGATGTTTTGCCAGGTATAAAAGTCGAGCGGCAACGCACGTTCAGCAGCGCCTGCTCGCCTCCAGCCTGGAGATCCCGGGGGGGGGGGCTTCGTTCTTCCCAAGGCTGTGGGTCCAGCCCTGCCCCTTAAGCGCAGGCAGGCTGTGGTGGCCTCAGGCGGCAGACGGCGGGAGGCGGCACTAAGGCCTTTAGAGGAACGAGCTGGATCCGTGCTTCCTTGCTCCACTTCAAGGGCAGCAAAGGGTTCGGTCACATCCTCACGGCTGAGGATATTCTGATGGCTGGCTCCGTCGAACGGGAGGGGGCGCCCCGTGGTCTCAGGCGGGACAGTTATTGGGGTCGCCTGCACAAGGCCTGTGCTCGCCCAGCGAGCTTCGTGGCCGGAGGGAGATCCGTCTGAATCCCACCTTTCCCACGCTGGCTGCTGGCTGGGCTCCTTGACGGCCTGGATTCTCATCCCGGTCCGTTCCGGCTTTTTGGTTCCCAGAGGCGGAAAAGGACAACACGCGCCTTTTGCTCGGCATGACCCTGGACTCCTACGCCCGCTACCTGCTGGCCAACAACCAGGCTGCGGCGGCCCAGAAGATGTACGAACGGGCGCTGCAGATTGCGGTGGAGGTTCAAGGCGAGACCCACCCCCAGGTGAGAACGACAGAGGAAAGCCCTTTCCGGTTTTTCCCCTAGGGCAAACTGGCTTTGCTGGGTGCTGGCTGGGCAGGGGAACATGGGTGTTGTAATTCCCATTAAGTATCCCTGCAAGGCACGATGGGAGCGGTCATCCAAGAAAGTCAGAAAAGGCTCCCAGTTGGACTGGTGAGACGGTAGGACAAGCTGGTCTTGGACGTTCCTGGTGAGATGTTAAGTCTTTTCCGTCCTGAACAGTGTTTTTTTTTTCTCCTCCTCCTCGCCACAGACGGTGGTCCTGATGAACGATTTGGCCACCGCCCTGGACTCTCAGGGCCTGTACGACGAGGCCCATGCGCGAGTGGCGAGGGCGTCAGAATTGGCTCGCCAGACGGAGCACCCGGAGGCCCACATCGTGCTGAATAACTTAGCCGGGATCCTTATGCATAAAGGTGAGCTTGGGGAGGGAGCTGCCAGGCCCCCGAAACGGCTGTGGGTGCTGATTTTGAAGACACCCAGGCCTACGTTTTCCCACCCACTCCGGGCCCCATCATGCACTGCACCAGATCCTGGAAATGTGAACAATTTTTACAAACCGCTTGCTTTCCTATTTTGGGGAACTTGTGCCTCACGTTGCAATTTTTTTCACTCCCGTGAAGGTTTTAAAGAACAGAAAATAACCACCTTTTTTCACTCTCTTTTCCCCCCTCTCCTCATGGTGTCCTGGGAAGAGGTTCGAGAGCATGCGGGGACAGCCCTAACTGGCACTTAGTGCAGAAGCTGTGCTCCTAAATTGTCTTTTAAATCAGTTATTTTTTTTAACCTGCCACAGAGCGCAAGTAGAATCAGAGGGATAAAATTCAATTCCTCTCAGAAGTAAATCTTCTGTTCCATTTGAACCAAGAGGTTTATGACAGAGCTTCATCGTAATATATATATATATATATGCCTCCATCCTCCCCAGGATCTGAAGAGACTCTTTCGGATTCCTTTTCTTCTTCATTTTTGTTCTATTCTCTAGCATAAATAATAATACAAAGGCATTTATTGCTTCTCTCACCGCGCACCTTGGTTTACGTGTTAAAGGTAAAGGTTCCCCTTGACAATTTTTGTCCAGTCGTGTTCGACTCTAGGAGGCGGTGCTCATCCCCGTTTCCAAGCCATAGAGCCAGCGTTTTTTGTCCGAAGACAATCTTCCGTGGTCACATGGCCAGTGCGACTTAGACACGGAACGCTGTTACCTTCCCACCGAGGTGGTCCCTATTTATCTACTTGCATTTGCATGCTTTCGAACCGCTAGGCTGGCGGGAGCTGGGATAAGTGACGGGAGCTCACTCCGTCGCGTGGATTCGATCTTATGACTGCTTGGTCTTCTGACCTTGCAGCACAGGCTTCTGCGGTTTAGCCCGCAGCGCCACCACGTCCCCTTGGTTTACGTGTTAACTCATTCAAAATATTTCATTTTGCCTCCCTCTCTTTCTGTTTCTCTCTCTCTCTCTCCAAATACAAGAGGATTACGCCCAGGCCGGACAAGTCTACAAAGCAGCTCTGAAACAGGCGGAGAAAGTCGGAGACAAGGCTTCTGCCCAATACGTGCGGAAGGAGATTGCAGAGCTGGTGAAGAGGCAGCGGAAGCGGGGGCAACCCCAGAAGGAGGATGGCGCCGAAGCCGGCAAGGCCTGAGATCACGCTTGCCGGCTGTAGCTTCTGCACGGCACAGTTTCGAACTGCAAGGGTGTCCCCTTTGGGGCTGCGAAGGCCTGGATCTGTCTATAAGCAGAATGCACCTGTCGTCGCCCAAAGAGCCCCATTAGAGGTTGGGACTGATGCTGGGAAGGCCGGAGACTGGCTGTGCAACATCGCCGGAGGGCATCGGGATTCTCGACATGCGTTCAGGAACAGAGGATCCTGCTGCTCAGATCCTGGCACTCAATAAACCCCAAGTTCAAACGTGGCGACCCATTTTTCCTTGGGCCCGTGTGCCCAGATTCCTTCTGAGGCTTGCTGAGCGAGAAAAGCTGTCTTGCTTGAGAGCGACGGAGGACGGAAGGAGAAAACGGAGATTGCGTGTCCCTGGGAATACTTCCGTTCCTTTGACACCCGGATTGTGAAGCCTCCCGGGGGGGGGGGATGTTGCCTTCAACTGGGGAGGGCCAGGCAAGCTGGGAAACCTCCCCCAGTCCGAGAACCTGGAAAAAGGGCTGCCAGTCCCTGGGAGTAAAGCTTAGCCAGAGAGATGGGCTGTCCCTCTTGCCAGTAAAGGCAGTTCCTTGCACGCTTCTGTAAATCAAACCTTTATTCTCTGTACCACGTGGCTGTTCTGGCTAAGACCGTACCGTCCGGGGCTTTAAGCAGGAAAGGGGATTCCTAGCTTTACGTAGAAACCTCAGCTCAGGTACAGGAAGAGCGAAGGCAGGGGAGATAAAAGATCCCTGCTGAAGATTTCAGGTATGGCAGGGAAAACAAACTCAGGAGTATTTGGGGTGGGGTGGGGGATTTCTTTCGGAGTTGAGGAAAAATGAAGAACGGACACAGAGCCGACTGGTTCTGGGAAACAATTTACTGATGGCTGCCTGTCGAAGAGTAAAATTTGGTTTCCAAAACAGCACTGTCAAAGCAAAGAGTTCACTGGGGTGAGGGAGACGGGAGGGTTTCGAGGTGGGAGAACCGACAATGCCGCGGGACTAAGCGATGCTCAGTGTGAGGTGTGTATGTGTGTGTGCGAGAGAGAGAGAAAAAGAGAGAGACTTCACCACTATGTACCCATGCAATATTATTTTCACAGTGCACTGCTTGAACCAAAACCAGCCCTAAGGGAAGGAAAAAAAATAACAAAATATACACCCCGGTGCAGAGAACTCGCTCCCAAGATCTCGTTCCCCCAGCTGACCAACCGGAGACTTTTTTTTTTTTTAAATATACAAGATTAATTCAGGAGTCAGCTGGGAAAATAAAGTCACTTTTCTTTTTCCACAAGGCCTTGAACAACCACAGAAAGGAAATAAAAATGCATTTTTAAAAAAATCGGCAGGAAGGAATGCCGCCCGGGAGAAGGGGTGCTGGACCGATGAGGTGAGGGGCCATGTGACCAGATCCATCTCTTGCGCCTGCTGGACGTGCGCCCTGCCTGAGAAAGGTCTGGCCAGCTTGTGCGGCAAAAGATCACGAGCATCCTATATCTGAGAAAACACTTTAAAAAAAAAAAGAAATTGTAAAACGATTCCCCCCCCAAAAAAATAAAGGTTTATGCAATGATTTTCAACAATAAAGTACACCAGGTATTCTTAAGCAGGAGAGCGGAGGGATGGGGAAAGGAGGGGAAAAACACAGCAGAAGAAGTTACTCTATTTACATCATAATGATTTCTTATTTTTTTGAGACATTATGTGAAGGTTCTCTTTACAAATAAGGATGTCGCTCCAGAGCAGGTGCCTCTTCTGTTTAAAAAATAATAATAATAATAAATTCCCTTGGCTTTTTACATATTTATCTTCAAGAGGCGTGACGGTTCTGCACAGACGGCTCACTTTGAAAGGAGTCTTTTTGAGCAAGCGGTGTGGAAAATGAGAATAAAGACAGGTTCCAGTAAAAGGTCGTCTTCACCTCTGGAGACCCCCATCTTCTGCTCTCTCTTTTTCGCTCTCTCTGTGTGTGTTATTTCTGTCGGGGGGGGCAGGAGGAGGAGGAGGAACGCGTCTTTTAAAAAAGAAACCCACAACCCACTCCCAACAGGCTTGCAAACCCTGAAAATGAGTATATTTTTTTCTCCATGTTTAGGGGTGGTGCAGTTTGTTTCGTTTAAAAAGGGTCCTTTTCCCCTCCGCTGCTGCTTCCACTCAGTCGTCGCTGTCCGACAGGGTCTCGTACTGGGCCGAGAGGAGAGGGGCGGGCTCGCGTTCCCAGATCCGGTTCGGTTGATGGGAGGCGGCTTGGCTGACGGAGGGCGGTGCGCAGGCGACGGAGGTTGGCGGGGTGCTGCTCAACATGCGCATGGTCAGCGGGTTGTAAGGGAACTGCGTCGATCCTGGGGACCCAAAGGTAAGCAAAAAGAGGTTTTTTTTAAAGGTCCTAGGGCCCAGATCGCCCCACCAGGTGTAAATCCCACCAAGGATGGACTTGGGAGCTGGCTTCAGGGAGTCAAGGGCCTCGAAGTGGCACTCACCTGTCGAGGACGGCCGGTCCTCCCACGACCATACCGGCGTCTGTCGGTGGTAGTCGCCTTCCGAATGCACGGACGAGGGCCGCTCCGTCCCCATATAGCCTTGCCCGGGAATCGGAGACTTTGATTTCCGGCTGCCGGATTTCCCCATCAGTTTCTGCTTACCGACTCCCCCGCCTGGGGGAGAAAAAGAAAAAGACAAGACCGGATGGGTGGAGGGGGAGGCTCTCTCATTCAGAAGTGGCCGGCGTGACCCGAGCCTTAAGCATGTCCCGGATTCGATTGCCGACAAGCCCAAAGAGTTTACAGGAGAACCCTTGTATCCGTGGCCTGAAATTATTATAAATACTAAACGGAAAAACCCGGAAATGTGTTTTTCCAAGATGGCATTACGGCCACCACCTTCTGCTCCCCAGGGCAGAGGTGCCCAAATCCCCCTCATTTCAAGGCTAGCATTACGACGTAAATGTTTTAAAAACCAGGCCCGAGGTGTTAGGAAATTGCTGACTATCTCCATCGGGGTGTTTTCTGGCTTGATTTTCATCCAGGACAACCCTGGTTTCCCTGCTGCACAATCGTGTATCAGGAGATGGCTCTCTGTCTGAGTATTTTCCCCTTGCGGTTGGTAAACCGGTCTGCCGGGTAACCAAACTCGGGACAGGCAGAATGTCCGTCTCCCTTTCGAACCCGAGGGCAGCTGCCGGTCCCTGTTTCTTACCTGGATTGGGGGAAGGGTTGGCGTCTTCCCTCCGGGTTTCGCTGTTGGCTGGCAGTGTGGGGTTGGGGCCCCCAGGCACCAGCCCCATGGGCTGCGTCATGAGGAGGTGGTGGTCTTCCCCCTTGTCGTCGAAGTTGCCCATCAAAGCTTTGCGAATGATGTCCTCCAGGCCGAGGTTGCTGGCCGGATCGGCGAAAGAATGGCCTCGGGCGCTGACTGGACCTGGCAGGAAAGGAGACACAGAAAAAGAGGGCCCGAAAGTGAGCCCCCAGGCTTTTGACGGGAAAACCCGGGAGAAAAGGCCTCGCCACAGGATCAAAACTTGGAAAGGGTCTCAGGTTTGGCAGTCAGGTCTGCTTTTAGGCAGGGTGTGGTTTTATTTTTTATTTTTTTAACTGGCTTTTAAAACTGTTTAGGGTGACAATTTCAAAGCAACTTTTCGGAGTTTTGATCAGGACCAAGGAGGGCAGCCAGAGTTTACGGCTAGCAAAAGCAGGAGATCTTTATTTTATTTTTAAGCAAAAGGATCGCGGATGTTAACAGAAGCTACTGCAAAAGGGATGAAGAGACGTTGAAATGTGGATTTCCAGCCAGATGTGGTCACTGGACAGGGAGGGTAAGTAACGAAGACGTTTGATGAATGGCAACTGAGAAATCATAACACAGAGAAGTGCTAGACAACTGAATGAGAAATCAGGTGTACAGATTGTTGCAGCTGATCATTCAAAGGAAAGTACATGGGAAAAGAAAAGCATTTATGCCACTTTTTCTGAACTCTTATGTAAACCATCCTGTGAGCCCTTCCAGAGGTAAAGTGGGATACAAAACCCGTCCCAGTGGAGAAAGGAAGACAGAACTTCTTTGACACCCAAGACAGGATCTCAAGAAGCAGAATGAGCCGACCCCGATGCTAGATTTTCACTCGGGCACCCTTCCAAAGCTACGAATCCTCATCCAGGCGGGAGAGGCAACCGAACATGCTCTGTGGAATTTCTAGCTCTGTGGAATTTCTAGCAGTTATCAGAATGTCTTCTAATTTCTATGTTCGCTGTGAGAAAAGAGTCACACTCTTCCTGTTTCCCCAGCTAGAGTCTCGCCAGACCGGATCGTCTTAAAAACAGGATCCAAAAATGATGTCGTCACATGCAAAGAGTCCAGCCGTTAAGAGTCTGACCTCTTCAAATCATGAATTAAGCCTCTAGTCCTCATGATGTAGGGGCTTTGTTTCCGCCGGTGGGTCCCCCCACAACAAATAGGCCTCTCAAAAAGTTTTAAGTGTGGCACAGCGTTCTAAAGGGATCATGAGATTTTTAAAAAGATCTTGTCCTTTACCATAAAATACCCAGCTTTTTCCAGGAGGCTTACCTGAGGCCGTGACTGCAGGCAAATTAAATATTTCCGTCCCTGGCTGAGCTGCAGCTGTTAACCAAGATAAGAAAAAAAAAAAAGAACTGATCACACATTTCTGTGAAGCCGCCCAAGTAGCAACCACCTTCAAAAAGCAAACTAGCCTTATCTGTTCTTAATAAAACAGTAATAATCAGACTCTTTCAGAATGAAAAATCTGGTTGACGAAACAAGCCACGGTACTTTCGTACGTCTGCCTTCGCACAAACCGTATATTCGCAAATCTATAACAGAATTATCACTTCTTCGACACCTGCTATTTCTTTTTTGAGAAACAGGCTGGACCCTTGATGACGTTTCTGGTCCTCATGATGTGCTCTTATGGGCCACCCCTCATACCATGCTCTGTTCCTCTGATTTCTTTAGCTGCACGACTTTTTATTTTTAAACAGCCACTTTATCTGCTGACCTCCAAGGATGAAAAATCCAGCCCTTCCAATCTTGATTAGGCCGAACGTCCAGCCCTTTTGAGACCCAGGAGGCAGAAATTGTCCAAATAAAGCCCTCTTACCCATCTCGGAGTCTCCCCCACCACAGGAATTCAGTTTCCGGAATATTTCTTGCTTTTTGGACTTCACCATAGGCGAAGTGCTTTCCAGCTTGGTAAAAAATGACGGTAAGTAGCTCATGCTCCCCGGGGAACGGGAGTCCGTCCTGCCGAGATGGAAGAAAGCAAATTAGAGGCATGCAGAAACGAGGGAGGGTGCCCACGGCCTTCCGCCAGACTCTCAGAAACCCCTGCAGACTTGCAGTTCAACTTTTTATTTTTAAGGCACTCAATACCACTGCATTCTGATATAGATTTTTAACAAATTCACAGTGAATGACATCCCCCCCCCCGTCGTCCAAATGAAACACCATTCAGCAGCTCCAGAGGACAAAGAGCGAGAGAAAGAAGAAAAAAATCAGCCAACTCTGAACAGCTGAAAGTAAAATAAAAATAAAAACAGATTTCATTTCTTGGTGGTCAAGAGCTTGGGCCGTTTCCCCAAGATAGCTGAGGCCCGGCAGATGTGGCTGAGCTGCAGCTAGAAAGATCGCTTCTAAGGGTTAAATACCCTTTTGGCGATTTGAAGCGGAGTACAGGCGAGGCTCTCTGCACTCCAGCTAGGGGAGGTTTCTGGATGCTACAAGGGGGTACATTCCCCCCCCCAGCCCAGCTAAAGGATGGCAAGAGGCCCTTAAACCCACAAGACACAAGACTTCTGTCTCGTATACAGTACTGTTTTCCTGCCTCCTGGAATTCTGCCCTCTGCAGTGGAGGAAAAAAGAATTCCGATCACCAGACCGAGTACAGATCCGAAGGAGAATTGGTTCCAAGCACACCCACCCACCCACAGATGCCGAAAAATGCAGATTATACCTGTTTTAATACATAACCTGGTCTCTCCATGTCCCTCTCTAGTGGTCAGTTCTGGTCTAAACTTCATCTTCAGTAATACAGATTTCTAGGACTTTTTTAAAAAATATGAATCAGCAGATACTGATCCTGTGGATATGGAGGTCCTACTGTACTAGATGTGGAAATGATACTTGGGTCACAAGCAGAGTGTCCTGGCTTCCCAGTGGAGCAAATTTTCGACCTTATCTGGGTCTCTCTCACCTTCAAAACGAGAGGGGCATTTACAAAAGTGGACACTCCCCTCCTTTTAAGTCTTTGCAGGAAAAACCAAGCGTGCTTGCACCCCGGATGCATGAGAACGGTTAAAGTGAGACACATCACTAGTCCTCAAGACCTCTCGGGCTCAAAGGCCAGAATCCTTGCCTGGATTTACGCGGGCGCCAGTGGGTCAGCGTTACGTGGATCAGCGCTTGCCTACCTCTGCTCTGAAGGCTCAGATCTTTGGGAGAGTAACAAGAGACTGTCCTGCTTCTCGAGACTGGCCGGGGCCTGGGGTGGAGAGATCGGCTCATAAGGTTCGGAAGGAACGTGGCTCCTCTCGGGGGACTTTCCGAGCCTAGGGGAGAGGAAGAGAGAGAGAAAGTGTCAGGAAAGTCATTTTTAAAAGGACCACATTCGAAACGAGGTCCAGGGGACAACATTCCAGGGGAAAAGCACCAATTTTTCCATGGGGAAAAAAACAATCCATTTCAGGGACTCTAAGAAATCATTTGGAGGAACCATTTTTTTTCTTTGAGAATTAGTGGAATTTTTTTTTAAGGTCAGTAAGAGAAAGATCTGGAGGATGTACATCTATAGAATGACAGTGATTCCCGTTGCATACAGCCATTGTTTACAACACAGAGAACAGGATCCTATTGTAGATTTTCGCTGCAGAAGGGTGAAAATCAGAAAATTCAGCCTGAATAAGTTGACACTGGTGGGGCGTGGTTTTAAGGCCAGCGTGAACCCCAGAAAAGAGGATCCTGGCTGGACAGAGAGAAAGAGAGAGGGAAGCAAGAGGAGAAAGGCAGAGAAGGAACACAGACATTGTCCTGATGTCGCAGAATCGGGAAACGGAAAAAACCCGACACACCTGGAGTCTGCAAAAACACCACCGCTCCTCTCGGATGCCACTTACCTCCCCCGGTTTTTGTCCGGCAGGTTTTCCGGGGAGACCCGGGACCCCGGGCGCTGGTGGGGTGCCGGCTGCATCTCCGGGCTGTAGCGGCTGGAGGCCTTCAGGCGTCCGGTGGTGGCAATGGTGGTGGGCGCCGAGGTCTGGAATGTGCTGGTGGGCGTCGGAAGCGGGGCCTGGGTGGAGGAGGCCTGGCTGCGGGCAAAGTCCTGCGTGATGATTTGCTGGGGAAGGAGAAAAGGATGAGTTCAGAAGCTGACTTAGGATGGCAGCCATCAAAATAGGCAGAGAGAAAGAGAGAGAGAGAAATTGACACCCAACTGCACATACTGGGCCCCATCAAACAAACCGGGAAGGAAGCCATGGGGAAAAAGACACACACACACACACACACACACCCCACAACAACAAAAAAGGCAGAGGGAAAAGCCCAGGCGGGCAAACCTACACAGATGTGATCCGCGAGGGTGATGAGGCGGTGGGTGCGGGGCACAGGCCCCATCCCTTCGCCCTGCTGGGCAGGTGGCGGCGGCTGTGGGGGCTGCGGGGGCGAAGGGGAATCCTGCTGAGGCCTGTACGGGTGGATTGGGCCCTCGTACGGGCGGCCGCACTCTCCTAGAGATGAGGAAAGAGAGGGGGAAAGGAAGAGAGAGGTTTCTATCTGGTGCCATTCAAAAATGGGAAAATGATTCCACTCGTTCCGATGTCGGCTGGCATCCTGTCTCTGCGAAACGTTCCTCTTCTGGACTAAGGAGGGTTTCTGTGGGTTGCCGTGTGTGTGTGTGTGGGGGGGGAGAAGACCTTTTCCACGCTCTGCCTGATTGGCGTAAATTTTGGGACTCCTACAAGCGGTAGACACAACAGCCCATCCACCAGGTTTGTATTGCCCAGCATCTTCTGGCCGAGCAGATATTTCTGGGAAATTTTCAACAGGGCATTAAGGGAGCAAACAGCCTTCCTCCCTCAGAGCCGATGTTCTCAGGTAGAGTGCCCAAGAAGATAGAGGTTCTTTGGCACAGAGCACACTAAAAGACCAGTGAAAATTATTTTAAAAACTCCCTTTGTTGGGGGAAGAAGACGATGTTTTTTATTCTCGGCTGCAGGCAAGAATAAAAATCCCTCCTCAGCCGCATGGATAGATGGGGAGGAGGAATTTTGCCATTCAGCATTCCTTCTCTAAACCAAGGATGTTCGCTGGGGACTTGGGAGATTCGAACTCAAGTCCCGGTTGAAGCTCTCTCTCAGTGACCTTGGGCCAAATTTGTTCTGGATCTCCCTCTAGCTCCAACTGGCCTACCTCGCAGGGCTGCCGAGAGGGAAAAATCACAGAACCCAAATGCACCCCCTGCAGCTCAATGAAGGGAAAATGGGACAGAAATTTGCCCAAAAAACAGAGTTTTTTTTTAAATTAATAGGTGGGAGAGCAGAATGCTGCTCTTCTTGCCTGCCACCCGCCTCCCGCACTTTCTCCCACCAAACTTACTTTCCCCCTGATTCATTTTGGGGACCTCCTGGGGGTACGACGGCATCTTCTCCTGGGGAGGGGCCGGCGAGCTGGCGGGGCTGATGACCTCGATGGCATCTCGGGGGGGTTCGTAGCGGTGGGACGAGGAAACTGCGCAGGGCAAGAACACGACACAAAAATCAACCCGCTCGCCAACATCAAAAAGGGCCACCAAACAGCAAAGAAAATATAAACGAGCAATGACACAATGGTTTTAAAAACGATTTGCTAAACACCGAAGATGTTTAAATAGGCGGTCATCGGCCTCGTTACAAGCTGTTAAGGTCAGCTTGGGTGGCTTCCGTAGATGGAATATGTTGAATTGTTTAGCCATTTCAGGGGGGTTGCTCTGAAAATGAGATTTTCACCAGAGATGCAAAAGACATTTGAAGCCAAGGAAGGATATTTCCAGAGATCAAGGAAGCATCTACGTTCATCTTGGAGTAGAAAACCCACCTTAAAAGACTATTTAAATTAAAAACTATACATGGGAATGGTCCTTCCACAATTTTGAAGAACTTTATCGCGTTTGGAAGCCACACACGGAGCAGCAGGGAGACGCCTGAGCCGTTTCATGGTCCGAGGCAAAGCGGTGCCTGATCGCATCCCCTCCTGTCCCAAAAATCTTCTAAGCCTCATTCCCCATCTTTGGCAGGAAAAATCCAGCAACAGCCCACTAAAACTCAAACATTGGTGGTTATGCTTTCTCGGGGCACCCCATAAAAACACGGTGTATGAGGCAGCCGCCTTGCTCGACCGCATGGCAGGGCTGGCCAGGCAGAAACTTTCGGCGGAGAAGCGATACAGGGAAGCCTTTAACAATGAACACGTGCACGCGTACGGACGCACACTGAGCCTTTCCTCGGGAACGGCCACACTGTGGCTAGAGGATCCAGCGTAGAAACAGTCTTAAGGAACAGACCCAAAAATGGTAATAATAAAGCTAGGGCACGAGGGATACACAGCAGGAACCTCTTATCCGCGGAATCAGTATCCACTGATTTCCTTCTTCAGGGTCTGAAAAGATTAAAAGAAAAATACCCCCGAAATCTTAACAATGAAGCTACCAGGCCACTTGAGGGAGCCACGGACCCTGCCATGGATAGCATTTGCTTTTATAATAGTGTATGCTATTATCTGCGCTTTTCAGCATCCACGGGCATATTGGAACTGATTTTCCCCTGCAGATACAGAGGGGCTACAGCATTAAAAAAAAACGGGAACTTACGACTACTGGAGGAATCCGAGCTCTGGGAGCTGCGATCGCGGGCGTCCTTGTCCGAAGCGATCTGCCGGGTGATGATCACGTCGATGAAGTTGGCGGCCGTGATGGTGGTTTTTCCGCGCGTCCGCAGCTCCTCCTCGTACTTTGAGATGGACGGCGGGCCCCTGTCCTTCCCAGCTTCGGAGTAGATCGCCGAGGACGGGTGGCTCTGGGACTTGCCGCTGGAGAAGGAAGCGGAGGAGGGCGCCGATGACGCGTACGGGCCCGGCGGGACTCTCTTCTCGGCCTCCAGCGCCTTCTGCTCCATCTGTTGTTGTTGTTGTTGTTGCTGCTGCTGCTGCTCGCTCACCACCGACCTCCGGCCCGGGGCCTCCTCCGTCCGGCTCCCGTCGTGCTTCCCGTCTTTCGACTTGGCCACCTCCATCTGAGGGGCGGAGGCTGCTGCGTCCACCAGAGCGGCCAGGGCGTCGGCAGCTGTGTTGTAGCGGGAAGCGGGCAAGCCCTGGGGCATCGAAGGGGCGCCGGGGGGAAGCTGCCTGCGGAACGAGAAGGGGGCGGGGAGAACATCCAAACCCTCAGCGGAAAGGCTCCAAGAGGTGGATTTCCTGCACCGGCCCGGGGTCAGACTAGATGGCCTTTGGGGACTCCCAATCCCACAATTCTATGATCCTAGGTCAGGGTGGGAGGGGTTGTCAACCACAGAAAAAACTCAAAAGGGGGTTTGGTGGTTTTCCAGTCGCCTGAACCCGCCTCTGCTAGTGAAACCACGAACGAGGAGAAATTTGCGTCCTTTTCGTTAAAATGAGGCTAAAGTTTTAAAGGGCGAAAATGAAGGGCCTGCATCGGACTCCCCAGAAAACTTCCAGAATGGCAATTTGCTTCCCTCTCCATAGCTAGAAAAAGGCTAGAAATGTGTATTTTTACAATATATTTACCAGGAATGGTCATTAGAGGGAGCCAGAGACCATGCAATATATTTTTTATACAGTATAGTGGTGCCTCACTTTATGATTGCCCTGCATTACGACGAATCCGCTTAACAATGATCTTTTTGCAATTGCGATCGCAAAACGATGATCTAAATGGGGAAATTTCGCTTTGCGATGATCGGTTCCCTGCTTCGGGAACCGATTCTTCGCAAAATGACGTTTTTCTAACAGCTGATCGGCGGTTTCAAAATGGCCGCTGGGTAATTAAAATGGCTCTCCGCTGTGTTTAGCGACAGATTCCTCACTATACAGGCAGCAAAAATGGCCACAGTATGGAGGATCTTCGCTGGACGGTGAGTTTTTACCCCACTGGAATACACTGAATGGGTTTCAATGGGTTTCAATGGGGTTTTTTATTTCGCTTTACGATGTTTTTGCTTAACGGCGATTTTCCTGGAACAGATTATCGTCGTTAAGCGAGGCACCACTGTACCTGGTAAAAATGCTTTTAACTGGATTTTTTTCCTTTTACCATGCTAAGTATAGTGTTCACTATTATCTGTAGTTTTCAGCATCCATGGAGAGGGATTTGGAGCGACTATATTTTCAAATCCTTGTTCTGCCTCCCTAGAGAGGTCCCATGAAACAGATGACAGGCCCTTCTACAAAAGGCCAGATCCAAACCCCACGTCCAGTTTACCCAGAATCCCCCCCCCGCATCCCAAACCGGCGGAAACCGTCCCGTACATGATGCGCAACTGGGCGGCAGGATCCAGTGGGGTGATCACGCTTGTCCCGTTCGACCCCTGGAAAATGCTGGGCCGCTGCTGAAGGATGGTCTCCTGACCCCGGACCGAGGGGGAAGGTGAGCGGATGTAGCCGTGGCTGGACGGCCGGCCGGGTTGCTCGGCCCCTGAGGGACAGGAAGAGGAAGAGGGGGGTCAGGAGGGGCAGATAGAGGCACCCCTTCATATCCACAGCCCTTCATATCCACAGTTCTCCAGGCACAGAGAGCGTTTTGCCCCCAGGACATCCCTGCTCCAGAGGCGGGACGACAGCTCCCATCGCCCCGTCCCCCACGGGCTATCCTGATGGGATCTGTAGTCCAACGCACACCCAAGGGGATTCCGTGTGGCCCATCTTTGCTTCCAAATAAAGCCCACGGCTCAACAGGATCAGAGCGATTACGGTCATTTGGCCCCATGCAGTCCGATTCTTAACTTTGGACAGCTGGTGTTAATACTGCCGCCAGGCAACAAAACACACCAGCCGGCCGAAGCGAGATGCAGACCGCTCGGGGCGACCGGCTTTTACCTGGACGAAGGTAGAGCTCGCTGGGGACGGAGGCGATTCGGTCCCGCTCTCTCTCTCTCTCTCGCTCCCGTTCCTTCTCTCGTTCTCTTTCCCGTTCTCTCTCAGCGTTCGCGACGGCAGAGGCCGCCAAGTGAGACGGGTGCCCTGGGAAGGAGGACAGAGAAACGTTTTGAGGAATCAGGCTATAAAAACCCGGCACCCACCGCTTCTGTTCCTGCACGTTTTGACTTTCTTGAAATGAAGAGGCACCTTCGGGGAGGAAGCGTCACGCCAAACGTCCTCTCCTGCCGCACAAGAGGAAGACGAGGGGCGCTCGCTCCTCCTACCAGTACACGTCTCCCCTATTGACCACAGACGTGTCTGTATAAAAGGAAGCCCAGGCACCAAAAACGTACACAGAGGAAGCCCAGGAGGATCTGACCATTGTTCAGAAAGATACCAAAAATCTTTCCAGGGCTTCTGATTCTGAGAATGGGTGGCACGAAGGCAGCAGCTGTGATAAATTTTGCACAATCACTGCCCTGTGTCACAAAAAATGTGAAAGCTCTTGTTGATCCGGATTAAACACAGTTTTCCTCTTCCCTCCGCATCGATATCCTTTAATGCCGTGTCCTTTCAGAGTTCCAGAGGAGCCCACAGGAACTTGTTTTGTGTTTACTGACTGTGTGCAAGACACCCTGGGAGACCTTTCCGTTATAGCAGGAGATGCCAAACTGTTGTGCGTGGAAAACGCCTCCTTTCGGCTGGTTGGTGGGGCAGCTCTCACCTGGGGACATGGAGGGAGGGTTGTAAGGCCTGGTGGGGAATGCAAGCTGAGTCCCTGGGATGTAGGTAATCCTTTCCATGGGAGGGGTGCTCGGCCCGCCCGGATGGGGCACTAAGATGGTGGGGGCCATGCTGTTCAGGTCGATTATTCCTAAGAAAAAAAAAGAGAAAAACACGAATTGAACGGGAGGACCGGACAAGGGAGGGCCACTCCACGGGATTCCAGAGAGCGCCTCTCAGTTCTTTGTCTCCTCTGTGAGATTGGCCCGCCTTGGGCCACAAACCCCATTATCCCCACTCATACCACAAAAGCGACCCAGTTTGAGAACGGGGTGCCTTCAAGAATCCCAGAAAAGCTCCTTGAGGGCAGCCTATTTCCAGCGGCCGTTGCAGGCGGCCACCCTGCCCAGGGGGGTTCCCGCCAGGCCGAAGGCCGACTCACCTCGGGCGCCTGCGTAGGGCAGGGCGAGCGTCTGCTCCCGGGGGGAGAGTCCTCGGGCTAAGTCCGGCCGCAGGTTGACCTGCATCTGCTGGGAGGTGATGTAGTCATTGAGGATGGTCTGGCGGGTGTTCTCCATGGCGTAGAGCTGGTACTGGCTCGGGTAGCCGGGCGTGGGCGAGAGCTGGCGCTGGAACATGTAGGCCGTGGCTGCGGGAGATATATGCATGCACATACACACACACACACAAAGAAAGAAAGGTGAACACAAGGAAATTCTGAATATGGATCAGCGCTTCGGTTAGAGATTCTAGGCCAGGACTAGGCTCAAATCCTCAGTCACTCACAAAGCTCGTGAGCTAAATTTGCTATGCTTGTTATCCTTCCAGCTAACCTGCCCCACGGGGAGGGGGGGGTTGTGAAGGCAATAACTGCGAGAGCAAGGGACGGGGAACCCAGTTCATCTCAAACCAGGAGCCGTCTGCTTGCCCAGCTCCGCTGTACTGCTGCTGACTGGACAGTTAAGATTCTAGTCCTCAAGACTCTGAATTTAAATTTGACCTAAACTTGAGCTTTTCTTACACTTGTAAGTGTACCTGTGGGGAGAAGCGTGTACCGCTTTTCTTCCTCCCTCCCCCTCGTTTCCCTCCTTTGGTGCAGCACCTTCTCAGACGCCACGAGCGTCCCACTTTTTTATCGGTTTCGTGGACCTACCCGGATCCATGGCCCGGTGGAACTGCATGGCCGGGTCCAGGTGGGAAGGGAGGTGGCTCCTGTAGACCTCTGGGGTCGCGCCCCGGTGGTGTGGGTCGAAGGGGCTGTGGGCGACCACGGGGTCCACCCCAGGGACGGGCGACTTGGAAGGGACGCTCTCCCGCTGCGTCGGGGTCAGGGTGGATTTCCGTTCGTGGCTGGCCGGCTTCCCAGAAGACACGCTGCCTGCAGGGGGAAAGGAGAAAGAAAACCCCCACCGTCAGAATGGGAATTCTTTTCAAAAGAGGTGATCGGGCTCCCAAGGGGAACGGCGGCCGGTCTCCCAGCAGCGGTGGCAAGATATGTATTTCGCCCTCCACGACCCGCAAAATTCAAGCCTGTGCATCTCTTAAACTTTACTGTCTACTCCGGGGATCGCTTGCTCCTAAAACCAACCACCCTAAGATAAAACGCTGTGAGGGGGACCCTCTCCTAAGAGACCCAGACCTGACACACAGAGGTGCTAAGCTCACACTGATTCTGTCCCCCCCCCCTGGCAGGAAGAAAAAGTGGATTTATTACTTATTGATCTATTATATTTCCCTTATTTGCATCCTGCTTTTCTTCCAGGAAAAGAACACAACGTGGCATACAACCAATTAAAGGAAAAAATAAATGCACGTATATCAATCACAATAAAAGAAACCGTTGCCACTGAAATAAGATGGAACCTGAAGAGCGCCAGAGACGTCATTTATTTAAAAAGTTGGAACAAACTTCCATAGACTGGGAGTAGTCAACAAAAATGCCATTTTAAAGTATCTTCACTGAATGGGGAGGGAGAGGGAAGCCCTTGCAGCCGGAGGAGGCTAAATTTAACAGCAGAGAAATTCTCAGGTGGGCAGAGCTGAAAGTGAATGGGGTAGGACCAAAACTTAAAAAAAAATAATGGATGTACAGTAGGACCCATGTATTCATGGGAGAGCGGTTCTAAGCAGGGCCGCGGAGGCTGAAAAACGTGGATAATTGTGAACACTGCGCACAGCGTAGTCTCTGGCTCCCTCAGATGGCCAGTTCTAGCAACATCATCGTTAGAAACAGATATTCATTAGATTTTTCTTTTAATAGTTTAAACTTTTTCAGACCATGGATAAGTGAATCAGTGGGTCCTGATCCCACAGAGAAGGGGTGTGTGTCCTACTATATATTTTAGACTTAACGCTCTTCCCATCAGTAACAAAGCCAGTGCAGAGGCATTTCCCCCATTGAGGCCAGAGAACCAGCCAGGCGGTGTCGAATCCCGCAGGGCATGATCTGGCCCCCGAGAGGGCCACCTTTGGCTCCAGGGACCGGCGTTGCCGACCCCGGGGCGCTAGCCGAACACATACCTTCCGACACTCGGTTCATCATCGGGGAACTCCGGGACATGCTTTGGTAGTTGACGGGCGTCCGCCTGGCGTTGGCGTCCTCGTAGATCCCGGGGCTCACTTGGGACTTGGGTGCCTCGTGGAGCGTCGACCGGAGGACCGAGGTCCCGGAGCTGACCACCGAGGTGTGGCGGGAGCGGACCTCTCCGGCCTTGGCCTCCTCGTACTTCCCTCGCTCTGCCGCCTTGATGTTCTCCGAGACCATCTCCAGGGGCGGCATCGCCCGGGGCAGCTTGCTCGGGCCGGTGATGAGCGACTTGACGTTGTGCTTGATGGCCGACGGTCCGGAACTGCTCTCGTACTTGATGGGCGTGCCCTGGGAGACAGAGAGGGAACGAAGGCGTCAGCCCGGACCCAGATGGGGCCCCCCTCGGACCCGTCACCACCGTTGCAGCTGGTGCCTCTCGGCGGCCCGGCCGTCCACCAACCTGAGAGATGGAGCCCTCGATGATGGGCCGGGTGCTCTGGACCATCTCGGGGGCCGCGTGGCTCTCTTGGTTCAGCAGCTCCTGCCGGGGGATCTCATGGACGGAGCGGCCCATCTCCTTGATGGTGGTCACCCCGTCGTAGGGCTTGCCTTTGGTGATGGCGCCTTCGAAGCTCCGGGTCGGAGGAGACTCCCTCTTGATCTTCGGGTACTTCAGCCCTTCCTCGTAGCTCTCGGCCGTGGCGCGAGGGGTTCCTGGACGGGGAAATCAAGAGAAAAAGCTGTCGCAGAAACCCAGGTCGGTTGACCCACCAAACCGGTCTGAAGTGGGGAGTTCCCCAAATTTCCCTTTAAAACAACAACAACAACACATGACTGCAGCTCTCGGATTTGGGGGATTTACGGAGCTGAAATTCAGAACATTAACTTTGCAAGCTCTAGATTTAATCCATATTGAATAAAGGCTAAGCTAAACTTGACAACTCTTGAACAGAACAATGATTGGGAAGTGTGTGTTTAAGGAGAAATACTTGGGTTGTGTGACCCAGATCCAAATCTCTTCCTGCTGAAATTCATTCATTCATTCATTCATTCATTCATTCATTCATTCATTCATTCATTCATTCATTCATTCATTCATTCATTCATTCATTCATTCCATTCCATTCCATTCCATTCCATTCCATTCCATTCCTGTATTCTGAACATTTATATATTGCCAAATCTATTGACAATCATTCCTCTGGGGAGTGAACCATAAAAAGGAAATCAATCCACCAAACCGAGTGCCACAACGTCAACATCCACTGGTAACACCCAGAGGGATTAAACTGAAATTCCAACCGGAATGCTTCTCCAGCCTCCCTGCACCCCGTGACAGGCTGAGTTACAAAGCCATGTGGTTAAAGTCGGGTGAACGAGACTTTCCGTTTCAAGGTAAAAACAAAGCAATGCCTCTCCACCCAGTCTGGGACAAGGGTTCGAGGCCCCCCCACCCCCTCCGACCCAGGGCTGGATCAAGACCTCTGCTGCTGGTTTCGACGCAGCGAGGAAGGAACAAGTAGTGGTTGGAGAGCAGGTGGCCATAATTCTTGCACCCGAAGAGTAAGGAGAGGGAGACGCCTTGGGGTCTCTACCTTGCATTATCGACCCAGAGAGCACCGTCCTCTCTTTCAGGTCGGCGTGGGGGCTTCCTCGAGGCAGGGCCCGGCAGATTAACCCTAGAAAAGGAGAAGACAAGAGTCACCCACGGATCTATGGGGCTGCCCTCTTTTTGGACCAGTGGGCACGCCCATTTTACAGCGCACGAGCCCCGAGTCAGGGTTTCCCCCCCCCCTTCTGGCCGGGAAAAAGCCAAACGCAGCCCTTAAGGACACTGTAACGGAAAAGCCAAACGCAGCCCGAGGGTCACACCATGAAATCATGGCTGGCATGGACGTTTGTTCTGAGCGGCACCCGGTCGGCCTCTTGCCTGCAGAACTTGCATTTTGTTTTTCATTGTTTCTGCACAGCTTCCAGGAGACCCTTTTTACCTTCCAAGGGTGCAGAAACGGGCGACTCCCTCAGGGGCATCCCCTGTTTCAGGTTCCCTTCCATCGCGTCGTACGGCCTCTTCAGGCTCATTTCGTGAGCCGTCCTGGGGCTCCGCGTGCCTATGGCTGTCGAAAGGCAAAAACAAAACCACAAAAACCCCGGGGTCAAACGGACGACTGCGGCCCCCGACGGTCTCTGGTCCTCCTGCTGACTGGCAGAGACCTTTTCATGCAAGCAAACCTGTGGCTAATGAAAGGGGTTTCTAACCCGAAGAACGAGAGATGGGCTTATTTTCTCAAAACAAACATGCTTTTAAAAGTACAGTACGTCTCAAAACATTAAAAAAAATTAAAAACAGTACATATTTCTACAATGGGATTCCCAAAACTGGCCACTAGAGGGAATCGGAGACCATGCTTTGGATAGGGTTCCCTATTATCCATGGTTTCCATCATCCACGGGGGAGATATGGAAGGGGGGGGTCCCACTGTAGTCTTAACCTGGGCTGTGCCCATGTAAAACAGGCGTCTCCAAAACTCAAACCTATATAGTTCTAATTGGAATCACAATCTGTAATGATTTACTGGATCTTATTGGGGTCGGTGCACGGGGACTCTCAGCTGAAAGATGGGTAAATCTACTGTTTTATTAGACAGAACTTCTTGCGTTACTGTTTGTAATTTGCAATGTGCAAATAAAAGATTCCCAGCCAGGTTCGGCACAAGAGACCCTCGGGAAAAGGAATACGGCCTTTGAACCTGGCCACGGCAATCCGCCGTGAGCTGGACTCACTGTCGTAGGTGATGATGTGTCCGCTCTTGCCCTCGTAGATGACGTGGCCCTTGGACGCCCCGGCCTCCTCCCGGCATCTCTCTGGGCTGCTTTCCTCCGTGGCCAGCCGGGTGATGGTCCCCTTCAGCAACACATCCGCCGCGATTCCGGACTGAGACAGAGCCGGCGTTCCCTGCAAGGAGAGCGGAAGGATCAGGAATCCGCCCATTATTGCCCAAGAGTCCCTGACAAGGTGCTGAAGACACACCGGCTCCAGGACGGTTTTGGAAGCGGAGCAGAGAAAGGATCAAGTGGAGAGGGGGGAAAATGCCACAGGCACTGCCTTGCGCTCCCAAGAGAAAAGGCAACGGTACGGATACAGAGACACGGAATAGATAGACATGTTTTCTCAACTGGATCCCTATTGCAGGGGGCTTCCCTTTCAACATGTCTTCTTCCTGGACACAGAAGGAATAGTGTGTAAAAGAAAAGAGGATTCAAGCAGGAAAAAAACATCCGGGTCCAGTGAGAAACCAGGAGATCGCTATTGGGCTGAGCGTGTGGGCTCAGCTGCAAGAAGCCGCGTGGGGCCGGGTCAGAGATGGGGAACGTGATCCAGGCGCCCCTGGACTATAAGTCCCATCAGCCCTGGCCACGACAGCCAACGGTGGAGAATGATAGGAAAGGCAGTCCAACTGGGCCTTAAGACGGTTTTGCAAGGATCAAACGGGGAAGGAGCTCAAAAAGGGAGGCTGGGTGCAGCCAGAGAAGGGGCCCTCGCCCCCCCCCCCGAGTTGGAGAAATCACTTTCCAGGCGGAAAAGAGCCAAAGGAGACTGCTACGGGACTTCAGCGCTGACGTACCTGGGTGATGGAACCACGGAGCGAGGGCATCGTTTCCACGGAAACCTTGCTGGTGGGGGTCCCCCGGGTGATGCTCCCTTCCTGGATGGTGGCCGTCGTTCCTGGCGGAAGGCACAGCCCCGGTTATTGGAATCCAACGCGCCCGATGGGCCCGTCCTCGTCGCCCCGCCCCCCCCGACTCTCAAACCAGGAAGCCCTCTGGTCTCCTCTGGGTATTTTGGACTCAGTGTCCCATAATCCTTGTCCCAACGGCAGAGGTTTCTTGGGAGCTGACGTTCAAAACACCTGACAGGCAAAAGGCGGGCCTTGATTATCAAGAGAACCAGGCCCAAATCCATCATCCTACAACGGACGGATGAAACTTCATGGCCTTTTCCCGTGCCCAAGTTCACGGGCTCCCCCATCCCTGGGGGTTTCTTAAAGCGTGACGGTGATGCCAGAGCATTTCCATGCACACACGATCCAGAAGAGGAGGTCCAGGGGAAACGGAGGCTTGAGAGTAAAGGGCCGGGAAGAATCCGGGTGTGGGGCTCACCTCGCACCACTCCTTCATGCTGGGCCCGGACTAACAGGCCTTCGGGCTGGGAATTCTGGCTTCTGGGAGAGAATTCCTCCTGTTTGATGTAAGGCATGGAAGCTGGAGAGAAAGAAGGAAATACCAACGTGGGGTTCCAGTGAGTCGTCGGCAGAGACCCTATTTGGCAGGGACCCTTACAGAGGTCGTCGGCTGCCATCCCCGGGACGTCCGGCCCTGTCCGAAGCCAGCGATGGCTGGCGGGCCAGGGCTTCTGCTCGGTGGATTGGTTTTGTACAATGGAGGAGGAGAAAAATAACATCTTTATTGCGGGACAAGGAGAAGGAGATGGCAGGAAAGAAACAGGAGGAGTAAAATTCAGAGGAGGAGGCAAGGGAAGGAAAAGGCGTAGGAGGAGGAGGAGAAGACAAAAGAAACAGAAGAGAAAAAAGAGGATCAAAAAGAGGAGGAGGAGGAGGAGGAGGAGAAAAGGGGAAGCAGAGGGTTTGGAAAAAGGACGAAGACAAGGAGGGTCATGATGGCCATCGCAACCGTGAGAGAAGGCAGAGTGGCTGGCTGCTTCTTTTACAGCTCCTTCTTTATTTCTAGAAGTGGGCCTTGTTCCGGCTCCGGGGGTTTGCAAACCTTTTGGAGCCACGCACACCCACCTCTGGCCTAAGCTCCCCCAGCCACCCGGAGTCAGGAACCGTCCAGGGGGGAAGAAAGGTCCAGAACGAGGAAGCCGGGCAGGTTTTCGGCGTCCTTACCTGATTTGTTTGCCTCCTGCTGCCTCGGCAGTCCGAGAGAGATAGAGCCAACAGAAGGCTTGGCCGGCTCTTGGCCGTACAAGGCTTGGCCGTGGGACGTGAGATAGGTGCCCGGCGTTCCCTAAAAGTGGAGGGTGGATAAAGAGAGAGCAGCCGTGTTGGCAGGAGGATCAGGCACGAACGGAGCCTGACGTCGAGAGAAACCGGGCTGGGGCCCTTGGGGGGTGCTGGATCGGGCGATCCTCTCGCCGGCGGGGCTGAAGGGGGTCTCTCTGCAGGGGAAGCACCAGGCTTCTGCAAGCAACCTGCCCTTCAGAAATGCTTGTCTCAGGAAGGGGAAGAAACCACGCTCAGCATCTCACACACACCCCCCATCAAGGCATCTATCTGTTCTATTCATCGTGAGATATGTACCAAATGATTAATATAGGAATAGTTCTACTCACACTGCATTAGGATGAGCTACACCTGCATAACTGGATAACCAACCAAAGCTGGAAAACTACAAGTGACTAGAAATGCAGCATCCGTGGGGGGGGGGGGGGGAAACTGGGTCCAACCACCCCCCCCCGGATACCGAAAAGCGCGGAAGGATCAAATATGATGAATGGCATGGTCTCTGGCTCTCTCTAGTGGCCAGTTCTGGTATGTACACCCTGGAAATGCATAGAAAAAGGTATTTCTGGGGTGTTTTATTTAGTATTTTCAGTCAGCGGGTACTGATCCCGCGGATAGAGGGGGTCCCACTGCATCTCACCGTTCTTAAATACCTCCTCTAGCCTGTGTATGAAAATGGGGGGAAAGCACATTGTTTAGACTGCAGTTCGACAATTTTCCAGCTAGCACAGCCAGTAGAACTGGGGCCGTTCTGGGCCAAGAGAGTAGATTTCCCTGCCTCTGTCCTGCAGCAGGCGTTCGCCTAAGGCGAGCCAGGGGCGAGCCACTACTCAAAGACATGCACCCTGCCTCCTTACTTGGGAGATGGATCCCCCCATGATGAAGGATGGCTTCTCCGAGGGCACCACCGTTTTGGAGGATGGGATCAGCGGAGGCGGGGGTCTGGTCGGCCGTGTAGTCGGGGGGCGGACCCCCTCGGGGAGATTGGTGATCACCTGGTGAGGAGCGGGTTGGAGAACTTGTGGGAAAAGAGGAGAGGAGGAAAAGAAGACAGTTTTGTAGACGTAGCAAATAAGTCAGCGCAACATATTTCAGAAAACGTCTGTATTCACCCGTAAGCAGGGCTTTGAAAAATTCTTTCAACTTCCTAGTCCTTATGGGGGAAAAAAGTTTCTTTTTGATTTCTGGTATGTGTCTGAAGCTTTTAAGTTCACCACAGTCAATTTTTGGAAGAACATCCTTTAACAAACTAGCGTCGCGGGAAGAGGACACTTACATAAGCAGAATGTAAGCAGAATATGTCGAAACCAGGGGGAGGGAAAGAGGAGGGCCTAACATGAGATGGTTTGGCGCCATAAAGGAAGCACAGCTTTCTGCCTGCACGAGCTGAGCATATTCTGAAGATCATTTTCATTTGTCCGGCTGCCAGACAACACCTAACAACTACGCGTAAATCTAGTTCGATCTGAGACTAGACATGAAATAAAAATCGCCCTGGACTGGAAGAGTGTCCTCTCAAGAAAATGTAAGGTTACGGCCACTTCAGTTTAACAGATTATTTCTTATTTATGGATACTGACTCTCCTCTTCAACGAGCTTAAGGTAGCCCATGTGGCTTGTTCGCCTCTAACTTTTACCCCCGTTAACAACCTTGCGAGGTAGGAGAGGCTAAGACACTAACCAATGATCACCCAGTGAGTTTTCATGGTTTAGTGAGGATTCGAATACAGAACACTCAAGTCCTAATGTAACATTCTTAAGTGCTAAACCCTCTTTGTTTTCTATTTTAGAGGGATATCCTACAAGTCTGAGCTTCAACCTCTGCCATTCAACATTTATTTTTTATTCTTTATTTGTCCAGTTACATTTTTACCATCCCGCCGGTTCCTTTAATTAGCCCGAGGTAGCATACGCCTTTTCTCCTTCCTGTTTTTACCCTGCAAGATAGCTCAGGTGGACAGCAGTTCCCTGGCCCAAGGTCAAGGAGTCCCATGGCCGAGGGAGGATCTGAACCCAGGTCTTCCTGAGCCCTCGGCCAACGCGCTAAACTCCTACACCTCACTTTTGCTTATGGCGACTCGAGGTCCGAAGAAGGATGTGCGTTTCCTGAAATCGGCCCCTAATATGTTTAAGTTGAGAAGAAAGCCGGCAAACTGGAATGAATTACCTACCGGGTGGGACGCTGTAGCGGGCGGCGTTGACGTCCGGCTGGGGGGAAGCTTTGCTGACCTCCCTCGGGGACAGGCGGTACGGCGATGATGACCTGGCCACCGCGTTCTGCATCTGGGCCTCCTGCTCCATGGCGCGCTTCACTTCGGCGTAAGGCATGTAGGCAACTGGCTTCCCTACGAGAAAGGAGGTTTCGGAAGTTAAGCAGCAGCAGTGGGCCCCGTGAAGCTGAAGGTATTTTTCTCAAAATAATAATAATAAAAACTTCGGAGCTTCTCGTAAACTGCAGAAGCGTCCACCTACCGTCCCACTCGACGCTCGGGCTCTTGGAGGGGGCACAGGGGCTGGCCGAGGGCCGGCCGTCCAGCTCCGCCGGCTCCTGGCGCTGGCCGGGCTCCAGCAGGGCGGACTTGTGCATGGCCTTGATGTGCTGCTGGAAGAGGGTGTAGCCGCTCATGGCGATCCCCGGGGGCAGGCCTTGCGGGGAGGAGGAGGAGGAGGAGGAGACCTGCGGGAGGAAGAGGGAGAGGAGCCCGAGGAAAAATCCGGCCCCTGGCACCTCGGTTGCCCGGTCGAAACGCTCCTCCTGAACCCTAACCCTGAAGGGGTTCCGGGGGGGGGGAGAGAGCTCGGCTCCCTGCCCCTGGAAAACACCTCCTCCCAGCGAAGAGGAGGGGACCTGCTGGGCGAGGGAGGGCAGAGGGCAGAGAAGAGCTAGAACTCTTCCTAGTTCACATGCCAGCTGGGGGGACCCTGCAGTGGTCATCTTAAAAATGAATTAAAATATTTTTAAAAACAGGATTTTTTGCCACAATCCAGAGCGATTGAGGCCTCTGAGGCTGCTGGCGACAGGACCTGCACCCTCTGATGCACCAAAGCTGGCTGCTTTCTCTTTCCGCCCATCTCGCCCTACCTCGCAAGGGGGTTGTGAGGCGAGGCGAGAGGATCAAGAGGAAGCGAGACTTGGCCAAAGCTTGGGTGAAGGGCAGGCCCTTGTCTCAGTTCCACCACCCCTGGAGGCACGTGGTGTGCAGACAGGAGAAAGGGTCTTTCTCGAGGGCGGTGGAACTCCCCGCCACAAAATACTCTCTGGGGCCCTTGCTTGGTTGCTTTTCCCAAGCCCTTCGCGGGAGCGGCCACCTCCGCTCTCCAGACGTCCCACCGAGACAATCTCCAAATTTAGCCCCACAGAACCTTGATGTCTTCAGATTCCTTGGACTACAACTCCCATGAGGCCTCCTCCTCAGCCAGGCCAGCTGCAGCTTCTGGAAAACCAGGCCCGGCACATCTGTCTGGCCCGGTTTTCTTTGCGCTTTAGGCTGAGCCCGTGAGCTCCCTTTCCAAAGGCGGGGGGGGGGAGAGGTTGCCCATAACCTACCATGGGGGGAATGACCGCCGCCCGGTGCTGGAGCTGCTGCAGGTCCATCAGCCCTTGCTTGGTGGCGGACGACACCATCAACGGCCCCGTTGGGTTCAAGAGGGAAGGCTTGGAGTCCATCGTGAACATCCTGGAAGGAAAACACATTTTAGGAACTGAAAAGGCGGGGGGGGGGAGAGAGAGAAAGGTGACATAAACACATCTATCTATCTATCTATCTATCTATCTATCTATCTATCTATCTATCTATCTATCTATCTATCTATCTATCTATCTATCTAATTTCATTTCATTAATAGCCAAATGATCTGTTCTGCAACGCAGGGAGAGATTTCCTCCGTGGCAGGCGTGTGGCGAGGTGGACAGGATTTGCCAAGGCAAGAGAGTAGACGATGCCGATTTTTAAAAGGGGAAGGGAAACGAAATTGTGTTTAGCCCAAGCCCCTTTGGAGGCAAAATTGGCCAAGAAAGAGGCAACGGGGAGGAAGGGACTCTCCACGCCGGGGGGGGGGGGACCCAATCCATCCTGGTATGGGGTTGCCATCCAGCCCATGGCAAACCCCCTTCCGATGGGGCTCCCCAAAGCCCTGCCCCAAAGGGGCTTTGTCCCGTCAGAACCCGCATCCCTCTTCATTTGACTGCAGGGCCGTAGGACGGAGGAAGTCGAAACCAGGGAGCGCCGCCTCGAAGGGCTGTTGTGAGGAAGCGGCGGCTGCCGCAGACAGCATGAGAAACAGCCCCTTGGCAAGTAACGCAGCATATTGGGGGAGGGTTTAGCTATGGAATCGTAGTGACCTCTCACAGCGCTATGGAAAGCCCGCTGGCAGGCAAACTGCTCCTATACATTTACGATTCTCAACGTCGCTCCGAAGGAAGAGCTTTGACTCGGGAGGAGAAGGAAGAGTGTTTTGTGCGGAAACTGGAGGGGGAGCAGTCAAAGGTGCCGGGTGGGGGCTCCAGAGGGCCAGGTTCAAATCTGGGCCTCGAAGCTCCCTGCGGTGGCCTTGAGCCGCCCAGCCCAGCCTCGCAGGGCTGTTGTGGAGAGAAGGCAGGGAAGAGATTTTCCTCTCCGGGGAGCCTGACTCGGCCGGCTGGAGGGGAAAGGTGCGACCGAAACGATTGTGGCCAGGCCCGCTCTCGTCCGCCGAGTGCGAGGAGGGAGTTCTCTGGAAGACCCCCTCTTTTAAAAAATTAAAAATAAAGGAGCCCAGGAACCCGATCGCTCTGACATTTAACACCCGCTCCAGGGCAAGCGCGATTCAAAGGCGGCTGGCTGCCTGGAGGGCTTCCAAGCTGGCACAGGAAATTTTCCATCGCACGGGGGAGTCCGGAGGGTCACAAAGCCATCATCCAAAAAACAAAAACAAAAAAGTCACACCCGCGGCAGATGGCATTCAGCAGCGCCCGTTTCTTGGGCTACACAAGACGGCTGCCCACAAGCGTGCATTGAACCTACACGGAGGTAGGGGGCTGGGAGAGGGAGGAGCGTGACGAAATCCTTCCCCCAGAACGGTTGTGAAAAATGGGCCCTTTCGTTCCCTGGGGAAACGCAAGATGACCAAACTGTTTTGTAACTCCAGCGGGGGAATCTCGCCTGTCATCAAAGCCTCCCCACACCCCAAAAATTTGAGAGCTCTCTAGGTGGGTCACCTGGAAGGACCCATTTTTTGGATTTGGGCACTGTCTAGGAGCCGTGTGGAGTGCTGGAAGTGTCAAAAAAAATGGGGGGAAAAAGGAAACCCTAAATCTGTAAATAGCCATAATCCTACTCCCAATTTTGTGGGGGGAAATGGTATTTTTGAAGTTACACAGTCCAGGAAAGAGCTCAGTGGTCCCTCCCAGGCTGTGGAACTCCCTGCCACAAGAGGCTGGGCTGGCCCTATCCTGCTGAGCTTTTGCCTGGGGGCAAAAATCTTTCTTCTCCTAAGGAGGCCTCTGGCAAACGACGACTGCCTTGGCGAGGCAGCGAGGTTGAGTGAACCGGAACCTGAACGAACACTGCACTTTTTGATTGCAACCATTTTCCCCATCGTTTTTACGATGATTCTATGTTTAATGTAGCGTTAACATCAAAACCCTGCATTTTTAGCTTCCACTTGGGTTTGTTTGTTTTTTTAACCACCATGGCCTGAATGCGATCAGCAGTCCCTCAAGAGTAGACCCACTGAATCCCCAGAGTGACAACCGGAGGGGGGGGGGGGTGTTCGTCAGCCTGCTCTTTTACGGCGTCTGCTCTCTTGGAGCGACCCACGGGAGGCATTTCTTCGTCCTCCGCCTCGGGCTCCTGCAACCGCTGGAAAAGGCCGACGACGGGCGCAACCGAGACGCAACCGGCGAGGCAATCCTTGCGCGGACCAACAAGGCCTCACCTTTGCCTTTCCGGCTCCCCCTCCACATCCTCGTCGGCACTACAGGTAGCGCTGGAATCGTTATCCGAGTTGGGGTCCGACCTCTCCGTGGCGGCTGCTGACTGAGACAGGCTGAAGTCCATCCGCTCGGGCGCCGGCTTCTCCTCAGGCATCTCCTCTTCCGGCTCTTTGGCGTCCTTTTCCGTCTTCACTTGGACCTCTTCGGGAAGCGGGGGCTCCGGCTCGGCGGGCTCCGTTTTGGTGTGCGCGGCAAGGTCCGGCTCGGGCTTGGCGTCGGACGGCGAGGCCCCGCTCTCCACCTCCATCGGTTCCTCCGCCTCGGTGGCCGCCTCCTCCTTCACCTCCAAGTGGGGTCCCTCTTTTTTGTCCGGCTTTCCGTCCTGAGCGCCCGCGGCGGTGGCAGAAGGAGATGCCCCCGGGCCGGGTTTCATGCCAGATCCTTCCGCCTCCTCCTCCTCCTCCTCCGCCACGGCCTCGCCAGTTACCCGGGCCACGCCGTCGGCAGGAGGGCCATCTTCCGGGGCCTTGGCAGCCTCCGCTGAGGACGGAGAGGGGGCACTCTCGGTATCCGAGCTATTTTCGACACCTGGAAAGACATTAAGCCCTGCGTATTAAGCGCCCGAAAGGTAATTAAAGGGCATTAACTGGATGCCGGGCAATTACCACTGCAGGCCACATGACACACAGAAAGAAAGAGAGAGAGAGAGAGAGAGAGAGAGAGAGAGAGAGACCTGCTGCCTCACAGACCTTTTGACTCTTCACGGATGCTTAAACTGGAAACCAAGCTTAGAAACGGCTTCCTCTTGTAGAAGAAAATCCCAACAGAGCTCATGGCTGCACAAAACTCTCAAGACGCCATCAACACACCCCCTTTGGTTTCGCTCTGTTCTGCTTCGTAAGCTTCTCCTTGCAACGGGGACAGAGGGAGACCCTTTTCCTTCGAGGGGCATGATTCTCTCTCCTTGGTCTTCATCCCGCAGGCCCCAAAAGAATCCTGCAAGGGCCTCATCCAACCCCTCTGCGCCATCGTCCCTTCAACTCTCTCTGCTCACTGGCCCTTTCTCCGAAGTAAAGCCCGACCAAACCTCATTTGCCTTTCTGGATTTCCCTCCCGCTACCCTGACCTCCTGCGTTGGTTTTCTATGCCCTGTCAAAATTCAGACGGCCGGCTTCCCGAGAAAGAGGCCGTTGTTTCTGCCTGCACATCACGGCAGCAGCTTGGCAAGTCACGAACCAGAGAGGCATGGAATTTGATACAGGACGCAGAATCCTACATCCAATCCCGTCTCTGGGTCCCCCCTCAGGTGAAACTCGTGTGTGTGTGTGTGTGTGTGTGTGTGTGTGTGTGTGTGCGCGCATGCGTGCGTGCGTGTGTAAAGGAGGTGTGACTCAAGCCAACTCAGCCCCCTCAGCTGGCCTTCAAAGATAAGAAAACCACAAACCGGATTTCCAAAGATGATCAGAGAAAAACGGCCTCTGATCTGCCTGCCTCCCAACCAAGCCTTCGGTCAGTTGAACTACATCTCCCATTTTTTCTTTCCCCCCCCTCTCCCATGGGAGCTGGAGTCCAACCCCTTCTGGAGGAGAGAGCAGGTCCGGAGAGGGGAAACGCCGGCCACTTCTCGAGTCACCTTCGCTGTCTTCCGGGTTCTCCTCCTCGTTGGACGCCTCGATGTCCTCATCTTCCTGCGCAGAGACCGTGGAAGCCACGCTTTCGGATTGGGACACTTCACGCTCCTCCCGGGGTTTTCGAGAAGACTGGGAGGGAAAAAAGAGACAGTTGGTGGCACAGATGGAATATGACTTTCCCAGCAGCCACGGGCTGTTTACAAACTCTGGTGAAGCAAAATATTTGGGGGGGGGTTGATCATGGATGGGGCATCAAGAGCCATTAGCTTTACAAAAGACCTGCTCCTCGACCGGAGGGACACGAGGACCCCTCGAACAGGCTTGGCTGGTCTGCATCTAGCCAGCCCCTTGCATGCCTGGTGCAGTTGCGGGTCCTGCTGGCGCCAGGATTATCCCCCGGGCTGGTGCGGACTGGGTGTCATCCCTATGCCTGCGCTACGTCGCTAGGCCACTGCGTTGCCACCACAGCTCCGTCCCGGGGAAATCGTGGGGCTCGTCGTTCGGAGAAGCGTGCAAGAGCAATCTGGAAAAGGATGCAAACCCCCCTCCGCCAAACTACGAAGCCCAGAATCCTTCAGGGTGAGATCATGACGTTTAAACGGGGAAAACCAAAAGGCTGCCCCTGCGTCCTGCGAACATCCTTGTGTGAAGGCACTCCTCGAGCTGGAACGTTTTGAAACGACCGCTCTTGAGAACCACCCAAGGGATTCTGGGCCAGGCGAGCTGGAGCAGGGAGGGAGCCGAGGGGAGTCTTCGGAAAGTCCTCACTTAGCCACACTCCGGACCTGAATGCGGCTTTTGGCCTCTTGCCTGCCGGCACCTCCCTCGACAACAACGGTCCTGGTGGGGCCAAGCCTTCTGGGTGGGTGGGTGGGTGTGTTTCTCTTTACGACCTTGGCCGGTCTCCTGGCCCACGGACTCCCCGTCGCCTCGGCTCACCTCCCTGGTCACAGAAGGGCCTGCCCGTCCTGATGCCCGCTCCCCCCCCCAAGAACCAGGCCGGCCAGAGCCTCACCTTCTGCTTGTACTGCTGGAGGAGGCTGTCCAGGTTGTGCCTCCGCTTGTAGTTGAAGTAGAAGTTCTTACACTGCGCTTCGCTCTTCGTGCCCACCATCTTGGCGATGGCCGCCCAGTTGCGCCCGTGCTCCACCAACCCTGCAGGGAGGGAGGGAGGGGGGCAAGATAGATTTAGAGGTGCTCAGGGAACTCACAAACTCGTAACTTCTTGCTGCCTGCGGTTTCAGAACTGTGGGTGCCTCATGGAAAATCTGGGGGGGGGGATCTGCCCCTTCTGGCTTTCTTGGCCCCTAAGAAGGGGCGGTTTTGGTCACCGTTGCGCCTGCCACGGCCCACGGAAGAGCGAAAACGTGGCTCTCCGCCCCGCCAAAGCCACCCACCCAAGAGAGGTGGGTGTCAGAGCCAGGACCCTGCCTTGAATCACCCCAGGGAACCCCGTTGCATCTTCTTCCCATCAGGCTGGACTACATGTCCCATGATGCAGTGACTCATCCAGCCTCTGCTTTCTCTCTCTCTGTCTTGGGAGGGAGTTTCTGCATCACAGCCGGAAACCTCGAGAGCCAAGAATCTTCCACGATTCCTCTCTTCCCCGCGCCATTCGAAACTCCAAAATACAGATTTTTTTTCCTAAGGGGAAGCCACTTTCTCATCATCTCCGGCTTTGCTCTCTGAATTTCTGGGTCTTTTTGGGGGGAGGGCATCCGGGGGGGAGGGGAGGGGACAGGGCAGGAAACCTGCAGACACCCCACTCCACCCTGAGACCGGCCAAATCTGCTAGCCCTGGGGAAAACCCTCCAGGCCCATCCACTTCCCATCATATCTAGATGCTGGTCAGCGTTGCTGTCTGGCACCAAAGCGAAGCGCTTTTCCGAGGCTGAGGCCAGGGAAGGAAAAAGTGGCTCGGTCCTCCCCGAGGTCACGCCATGTCAGCGCTTAGAATAAAATAAATAATTTTTTTTAAAAAACCACCACTCAGCTCTCCTGACCTCGTAGCGCCAGGAGCTTATCGGCTGGATCATGCTGTCTCCCTGGTTGACATAACCTAATTCTCTCGGGGCCATAAAGCTGCGAGCCCTCCCTACGTGACCCCCCCCTCCTCCCTCCTGACCCGGCAGCCGGCATTAAGCATCCCAGGGGCCAGGCGGGAGGGCAGCGACGCAGAGAAACTCCATTGACTTCTTTCAAAATAGGGAGGAAATAGTGGGGGGGGAAAAACAAGGCCTGAAGATTTTATTTATTATTCTTAGGGCCCAGTCACTTGTTTTTTTTTTTCTGCTGCCAGGTCTCTGTTTTGAGAAGGATGGGATTCAGAGAGGGGTCTCCCGGCAAGCAAGGGGGAAAGGGGGTCCGTGTAGGAATAGAAGTTTATGGTTCTCGGGAGGCTTCGAAGCATGCATGGACCGCCGTGAGAGGTCTGTGCATGCTCAGAAGCCCCCCCAAGAACCACATATTTCATTGTGACGGAAGCAGAAAGCCAGAAGGGAACGCCGGCTTGGGGGGGGGGGTGCCTAACGATTTACAACAAGATCATTAGGTGTTGGGCAAAGCAGGGCCCTCTGGATGTCGCTGGGCCCATCCTCCCTCACCCCTGGCCAGGGATGATGGGACTGGCAGTTGCTGAATATGCTTGGCCAGGGTGGGAGCCATCGATTTATTCTCTCCCCCTCTCTCTAACGAATGGGTTCCCAAAGTGTCTCTTTAAAAACCAGGACAAAAACAACTGCCTGAGTCTTCAGCCTAGAGTTCCAGAAAGTTACTCTTCTGGACTACAAAGCCCACCACGCACCTCAGCCAGCTTGGCCACAGATGGCTGTTTTTTAAAAAAGACATATTCCACCATCGCCACCCCAGGAACAACACCTGAGGGTCCTGAGTGATCTGTTTTCAAGACTACAACTCCCAGAATTCCACAGCCAGAAAGATTAAGGGTCATGGGCACTGGGGAAGAAACGGAGGATGAGTCGTGAGCAGCCGCCCAGTCAGCCACCCCCTAATCCCAGAGGAGGAAGAATTCAGTGGAGAGAACGAAGACCCTAGGCCAGGCCGTGGCTAAATCGCTTGCAAAGCCATCCTGGAGGGCTCGGTGAGATAATTTCCCCCAAACCGGAAGAGAAACACAACAGAACAGCGCCTCGCTTCAAAGAAAGACAGCAAAAATACACGTGAATTGGGCAAGGGCAGAATCCCAACGGTAGGACCAAGACGGATGGAAATACAGCCGCTTCTCAGGTTTCTCGTCATCCAGAAAGACGGACACGCATCCCGGGCAACATCCCGTCGCTTGGCGTCGTAAGTCGGCCCGCCGAATCATTGGGATTTGCAGCTGAATCTACCGAATCCCACCTGATCCAATGGGCCTACTCAAGCAGCCAGCCACCTCGCAAAGGAACGAGATCTCCGCCTCGGAGCCTCCTCGGAAGAAAGCCTTCCAGAGCTCCTCCGGACGGAATCAGTTCCGAAAATATATCGATTAACGTCCTTGGAAAAGCAGAGAAGAGCGCCCGAGGAAAGGGGCTGGGTTTTGGGGAGAGCGGGGTACCTTTTTTTGCCACTTCCATCTCTTCCTCCGTCCAGCGCGAGGTCTCCACCGGCTCGGCCGAAGCTGCAACGAGGGGAGCAACAGGAGAGCAAAGCTGTCAGATGGCGGAAAAGGCAAAGACGGGCGGCTTCGGAGTAATCTATTAATCTGTTTACAGGCAGGCCCGCTCAGGGCGCTCGGGAACGGTGCCGGCTCACAGCAGGGGGCGGTCACTTGTTATTACATCAAAAATTAAGGGATGGGGAAGCAAGGTGGAAGGAGATCTGTTCCCCTCTATGTCGGGAAGGTGCACCCGCTCGAGATCCCGGGGGGGGGGGGGAGTTCTTTTTAAAATGTCTTCTTTCGTTTGTAACGGGGGAGGAATGCACATTTCTGCCTTCCGACTGACCTCTAGGCTGCACGTTACGGCAAAACATAGGGCTAATGTACTGGAAAGCGCCAGGAGACGCCAGCCAAGAGGAATGACGGCAAGGCCACAATGGCTGCGCACATCAGAGGGGGCACAGCAGAAGGTTCTGGTGGGTCGGGGGCTGGCGTGGGATGTTGTGCTGGTTAAGCAAACCTCGATGCAGAGGCTTAGATCGGAGGACGGACGGGGTGGTGGGCGGGTACAGCTCCCTCTCTCCCCGGCTGCTGCTGCTTCGTTTTTGCTTTTCTACATCCAGCCGAGGAGTTCGAGAGACTGCTCTCGGACCAGACTCTTAGGCCTGCCGCGACCCGGCAAGGGAGGACAGGCTGAGGCCCAGAGCGCATGCCTCCGCCGCCCTCCCTCGATCCAAGGGGAGGGTCGGCCCCGTGGCCAGTTACGAACCGGGAGTCCTGGCAGAACCAAATGTCATTTTAAGAAGGATGTAACGGCCACTGAAAGAGGAAAGAAAAGGGTCCCCCGACATTTTGGCCGGTCCGGATCCGACCTTCGGCTCTACTCACAGGGTTCTGGCGGGGGAGGCAACGGAGGAGGGGGGTCTTCGGTTGCCGCCGCTGCTGCGTTGGCGGCCGCCGCCTCGTTGGTCATGGACCGGGTGATCCGGCCCTTCCGCCGACCTTGGCTGTTGGCGGTCTTGCGGCCCCTGGGCGCGGCCGTCGGCTCCCTCTCCTCGGGCTCCTCGGGGGCAGCTTCCACTTTGTCCTTCTCTTTGAGGTTCTCCCTGGAGAGGAGATGCCGAGAAAGAGAAAAGAACCGCAGGGGAAGGTCAGATCCGGTTAAAGTTAAATGAAGAATCGCCACTTCCTGCTACCTTAAATTTAATACTGGGGGGGGAGGACGGACCGGGGTGCTTCTTTAAGCGGCACTCACTTTGAGTCATCTTTTTCGTCCTTCTCCTCTTCATCTCTCTTCTCCTCCTCTTTCTTCTCAGTCCTCTCCGCCTTCTCCTCCTCGATCTTTTCTTCGGCTTTTTCTTCTTGGGAAGGGCGCGTGATCTGTTGCTGAAATGGAAGCCCTCTGGATTACGCCCCTGGGTTTGCCACGGGGGCCACGGACCAGAGGGGAGAGCGGAATCGCAAGCTGCCACGCTGCAAAACGTGGAAGGGGGGGGCGATCCGTTTTCCCCAACCCCACCCCCCAGGACCCGTCAAAGATGGCAAACCCAAAGGTTGCCACCCAATGTTTTGAAACATACAAAGGAGGGGGAAATGCAGACGGTCCCGTGAAATATGCCCACATAGGATAGGATAGGATTCTGGCCACAAAGAATTTGACACTTCTCACCAAAAGGTCTGGAAATAAAACAATAAAACAAAAACAAAAAACAAAAACCCCAGTATCTTCTTGTTTATAAAAGTTTCCTTCCCTAGTCACCTACAGAGATAATTAATCTCCACAGGTGATCAAGTGACATATAAAGAGCAGGGGCTCCTCCTAAATGAATTTTTGGGTTCCTGAATTTCAAGGAAAGAAGAATTGAATGCAAGAAAGCAGAGTAGACCAGACTTTTAACAATGTTCCCATCCAGTGTGCGCACGGCTAGGATGGAAGGCCCAACATACAAACCAAACTGGGTTTAAATGACCCACAGACTTCGTGGAACGTTAATTCTTCCATGACCGAATGTTCACAATTTCAAAAAACCCTGGCTTGACTGAGGCAGAAATTAAGCAGCAAAAAAAGACAATTAACCGGCCAAAGGGGACTTTTTTAACGTGTGCACCACCCGTCTCAGAATTTACCAGCCATGGGTGGAAATAACGTTTCTGGACACGGATCAAAAAGTTTCTTTCTGATGACACCCCACGGAATGGGAGTCCATAAGAGGGGGGAGACCACACACCAGAGACACCCCAAATTCAAGTCCCTCCCAGACTTGGAATTGACCAGGAAAAGACTCGGTCTGTTCAATTTCTCCCTTGTCCGAATCTACCTCGCTGGGTAGTTGGGATGGGAAGAAAAAAAAAAGAGTGGGAGCATACGCTGAGCGTAATACAGCCTCATTCTCCTCGGCAAAAGAGGGGGATTAAAAAACGTCATGAAATTAGTTCATTGTTTGGCAATTAAATAATGAAACCCACAAACAAGGAAAGAAAAAAACACATCCAAAAATGAAAAACACGACCCTTTCCAACTTAAAGACCATCTCCCCAAGGGGATTTCTCTGCTTCAAGAGGTCAGCTAGTTTTGAGTTGAAAATACTCCATCAATATTTAGATTAATGGGACTCGGGGAGGGGGAGAGTGGGAAACGACAGGAAAGAGCTGGCTTGTATTTCTGACCTGCGGGAAGGTCCCAGAAAACTTCCCTCCGTTGGCCTGATTTATTTAGAATATCTGGCAGGTTTGGGCCAAGGCAAATAATCCCCCACAAAGCAGAGCGCAGGCAAGACGGACTGGGGAGTGTGTGGTATATGTAAGAAGGGGGTTCTAGGATGATGATGAAGAGCCGCTGAAGCCACCAAGGGCTGTATACATACACGGCATATTGCCCTACCCACTTTGATTTTACTACCAGAGATTATATTATTGCTATAAGACCATTATTAACAGAACAGACTAATACTAGTCAACATAATATTAACCAGGATATAAATATTAGCATTGATTTGGTACATAATGATTCCATCTCTCTCTCAATGAGCTCAGCGTGGCCGCTGCAACGTGGCGCACGATCTCTCCACGCTTATCCACCAAACAGCCCTATAAGGTAGATCAAGCTGAGAAAAACAATGGCTGAAACCCAGCTGTGAAGTCACGCCACCACGAGTACGTAGGCCCACTGAATCAGGGAGGATCTGGCGAGTCAGCTCCTCCGTCAGTGCCACCGATTCAATGGGCCTACTCTAGTGGTGACTTAACGGGTCAGATTTCAGCCTTCGCCCTGGTTTTTCTCAGCCTGATCTACCTTACAGGGCTGGTTGGGTGGCTCGAGTTTCCGTGGGCGGCTTGAGCCCGTAGAGGTTCTCTTCCTAGACATGGATAAAAGGATTAAAAGGTGGGGGGGAAAGGCAAAACATTAGAAAAGCTTTAAAATCCGGCAGGACTGGATCGTACGACGCTTTTGGGAGATGCAACGTGGAAGAAAAAGAAGTTTAGAACATCCTTTTTAAACATACGGAAAGCATTGCACCCTTTCCAGCCACCCCCGAAATGCCTTTGCTTCAAGACGGATACCTAAATTGTCGAAGCACTGGGGGAGAAAAATAAAAGTACTGGAAAGATACCGAGAGAGGACAAAACCACATTACCACTCAATGCTTGAACATTAAAAGGGACGCTCTTCAAAAAAAAATTAGCAACACAGAAACTGGGCTTAGGGCTGGACTCCGAAGCGTTCACAGCTGAACCTTGGCATTAACCGGTTATGCCCGGTGTTCCTTTAACAAGATAACAGGCGTGCCAAGGTAAAAAAAGAAGGACGTTTGTCATTCCTCTCCCCCCCCCCCACCAATGCCTATCAGAGTCCACAATCTACTTGATGAAACTGAGGAGGAGACAGGCAGCCTTCCCTGACCCTGCTTACAGATCCGGCCAAAACCCTCCCCCCTCCTAATTTTAAACGCTCCTCCACCCTCCCTGCTGGCCTATTTAAATATATATATATATATATCAGTAACGAGATCAGAGCCAGCTTCCTCTGGTGAACTGACTGTGCAAAGTTAGGGAAGAACCTCCACCCCACCCCTCAAAAAAAAAAAAAAAATGAAAGGGGGAAGAAAATAAAAGAGGACAGTTCTGGAAACACAAACCTGCCGTCGGAGGAAGCGCCGCGGATCGACGTACCTGCATGCTCATCGGGTGCCTAAGAAACTCTGAACGTTCGCAGCCGGGGTAGGGGAGAAACAGAGGTTACGATCGGAGGTATTGGGGGTTTTTAATAAAAAAATAAGGCAAAGGTTGGGGGGCTCGAAGGGACCGAGAGAGATGGAGGACAGAGGGGGCAGGGAGGAAAGGCCCCTTAGGAGGAAAAGATCGGCTGACCTAATCAAATTTGGATGCCGGTGAGAGGGAAGGGACCATCCCGCAGTGTCATCCCGGCCGCTTAAGCCACCTTGGCAAAGAAGAGAGTCAGGCCCCCGTCCGTCGTCTCACATGCGAGAGTTTCTAATCTGGCCGAGGTCACGGGAGGTAATCCACCCCAAGCAGGAGTGGGGGCTTGATCGGCTGTCACAGACGCAGCCAGGATGGGTTTGGTGGTTTTTTTTGCCTTCTCCGAGCCGGCCAGCGGCTGCATCAACACCGCCTCGCTGCTCAGGAGAGGCAGAATGGATCCGTGGCCGCAGTGGCCAGCCCCTCCCCCCCGGGATGGTCCTTGTTTCAGGGGCCAGCCAGGATCCAGCCTCCATTCTCTGCTTCCTCTACCCAAAGGAAAAATCATGTTTCAAATGATTTCTATTCCCGGTGGCAAGTCCAAAAGCTGGACTCGTTTGCTCTCTTTCTGAGCTCCAGAAAGAGCAGAGGGATTTTAGACATTTAGCGGCAAAGGTTTGGCACCCCTTTCAGCCCTCCACCGGGTTTGGGACTACAACTCCCACAAGTCTTAACCTTTCCAGGTGGGGATAATGGGTGTTGTAGGCAAAACAGCTGAGGAATGGCTTCTTTCTCTCAGACTTTCCTGCCTTTATCTTCTTCCTACATCTCTCCAGGACACCTGTGGGGTTTTTCCCCCCCCCCGCTTATGAAACTACAAATATTTACAGCTAAATCTCAATTGTTAGCTCTGTCTAGACAAAATCCACCAAACCAACCAGACTTCTGTAAACGTCAGGATCACAAGCCCTCATTCATCTGAGGGGCCCCTTCTAGCAAAAAAGTTCACCACTGGATTTCACACTTCCAAGTCTATGTTGATTTTTCGTCCCCCCCCCCTTTTCTTGTTTTTTTATTTTAATCAGTGTCATCTCTGCTCCACTGCAAAACTAAGGGCCAGGGTTACTATATAGCAGGTTCAACCAGGTTTTAATATTTAGAACTGACTGTGTTTATATTTTTTTTCCCCATTAGTTGACCCACGGCACGAGGCCAAGTGGGAAGCATCCAGGTTTAGAGACACATGAAGTGGGAAGGAACCCAGAGGTCATCCAGCCGATCCCTTCTCAAGCAAAAGGGCCCGGCCCGTCCTCTCAAGAGACCGGACCACAACAGCCCATCCACACCATGCGAGGCCACGGAAGTAGTCCAGGGAGCCACACACACACAAAAAAAGATCAATATGTCCAGGCTCAGTGGCCAAAATGACAGTTTTTCCAGCACAAAACCAGTTCACTGACTGGTTTTTCCAGAAGTCTGACCCAACGGTGAATCCCTTGTTTTGCCACACTGGGGGAAGACGCACCCAACCTAACAGGACAGCGCTCTTCCTAAGTTGCTCTGCCTAAGGGCTGAGGGTGTATTGTGGTCCTCCAGCGCCCAACCAGCACCGCTAAGGATGCTGGTCATTGTAGTAGTCAAATGCGCAGAAGACCACCAGTTCTCCAGCCTTGCCCCAGAGTTCGAAATTCAGGAGGCTTCCTTTGAGCCTCTGACACCGGGTAAAACTGATGTCACCCATAAACCACGAAAAAAGTAGAACTTGGTGTTGGAGAGATGCAATTCAGGCCGACTTTTGCACCCAGCAAATCAGACTCCAAAGAAATCCCATGATTACGTCATCAGGACAGATCGCAAAAAGCAAACAGCCCTGCAAACTCCAGGAGGCGGGAGAGGCTCTTGCGACACTCACATGCTATCAGCCCTTAAAGATTTTCTTGCAATGATGAGCTACCTATAACATCTAATTCTGGCCAAAGGATATCTACTCCCCAAGGTCTCTCAGACGGACCGAGCCTTCCTCTCCCCCGGCTCCATTATCCTTTCCAACTCGAGATGCCAACCGTCAAACTGTATTAGTTTCTCTTTGGCCTGACCTGTTTCGGAGGGCCAAGCTTTCACACGGCAAGTTAGGAAAAGGAATATGCCATTGAAATGGGCCAGTAGAACAGCACCTCACAAACATGCAGACAAGAATGGGCCATCAAAAGAAAGCAATAAAATATGATTTAAAAACCGACAGCAGGAAGATCAAGGGTGGGAAACAGATGGTCTGGGTCACAATTTCCCATCGATTATTACCACTGGCCAGAGATCAGAAGACTTACAATATATATATATATATTTGTCGTAATGACTATTCATAGGTTTCCCCAACTGAGCTGGGGGGATTCTGAGGGCTGTCAGCCCCAAAACGGACTTTTTGTAACTCTGCTTGGCTGGGTTATCCCCAAAACATTGGAAAGGTCAAGAGGCTGATCCTCCCAGATGGTTTTCTTTCATTTATATATTTATTAGATTTATATACCGCCCATCTAGAACATGTCTACTCTAGGCGGTTTAAATATAACACAAAAAGTTTTCCACACTCTTTGATGGAGGCTCTGTCCTTTTCCCAAGTTCCTCGAGAGACAGAGAGCGTGTCAGAAGTGCGCCTTGCGAAGTTAAGCCGTCTGGGGATGCCCTAGGAGCTGACAGGAAGCCCGGGATTCACCCCGAGACTGCCGGCTAGCCACGAAATGGGGAAAGGCAAGGCACCACCACCGACTCAAGGATGGGAAATCTAATTTCCATATAATGTTTTTGGGTAGAATCTATAAAGCGCTAACCCTGCAGGGTCGGCGTTCTCCATCATGGACGACCACACTGTTGTAAAAAAAATAATAATGTTAGTGCAGCTGTAAGCAGGGCGTAACTCCTGAACTGCCCATGAGGTTGGTGAGAGGTTCCAGAAGCGGTTTGCCACCACTGTCGTCAAATGCCTCGTTGCATCCAGGTTGCCTGAGGGTTAACGGATCAAATCCAGAACCTGAAAACAAACCAGCCTCAGCACAGCCAGAGCAAGTCCAGGGATATTTCTCAGGCATCTCTGGGTTTTTATCCGGAAAGAAAACCCATCACGTCCTCAGTATGAGGAATCACAGGGGAAGGGGAGCCCATGGATTGCAACCGTGAGCCATAAAACTTTGCATAAACAACAGACAGGATTTATATATCTAGATATCAAATATCCTTTTTTTTCCCCCAAGAAAGATAATAATTAAAAATTTGCCTTTTTCAGTCGGGTGAACCCCAGCGCCTCGCAACACTCAACGCAACGCACCTGGTTCCTCCCACGCCTCTTGCCGTAGTTTCGGCGCACAAGGGCCTTGTAATTTTCGTTTTTCTTAGTCAGATAGTAATACAAGACACAGTCCGGCACATTCTGCAGGGGAGAAGATCTGGTTGAAAACCACAAAAACAACAGCAGCAGCAACAACAACAGCACAAACAAGAAAGAGGGCTAGATTCAAACCAGATTGGTTTCAATCGTGATTTTTTAAAGTAAATTCTTTTGCGCTAGAATTCAAGCCAAACCTAAGATCCTTAAAAAGACAATGTAAATGTCCTGCAAACAAAATAAAGGGAGTCCTCTCACCTTTCGTTCTAAGTAAGAAGCAATGAGGCCGAAGTTTTTTGGGTGCTGGACAAACCTAGGAAAACACACCGGAGAAAGATGAGGTTCCAAACGCCGGCCCCCGTTCTTGCTGATGACCCCTCGCCTGTTGCCCCTTAGCCAAGCAAGCCTGTGTCCGCCCTCCAGTTTTAAACAGACACACACCCTTGAAACGGTCTTTTCTCATTCACAACTGTGTATATAAACCACACGCACTTTACAAGAGATTAAATGGGTGCCCAGCTGTTATAAAAGATGATATATAAACCTGGGATGGGCAGTTTTGGCAAGGCGGGGTGTGTGTGCATTCAATGTTTTGTCTGGGGGGGTATCCTTCTGGGGCCACACAGAAGACCCCCACACCACCCTCTCCATGCAAAAAGAAATCAGAAGTAGATGGAAGTTTCAGTTCCAGTTTTGGGGCAAAAAAAAAAAGGTATCTGGAGGGGTGCAGGTGACACATAAAAAATGGAAATTATTTCCCGAGGTTTCCAGGAATTGCTAGTCCCCCCCTTTTTTTTGGCCAGAAAAAAAGAGGGAACCAAGGCCATGAAAAGAGCACCATAAGCCACAAAGTATGTCTGGGGATGATGGGCACTGAAATCCCAAGATGGAGCTGAAATTCATGACCTTGTGTCTCCAGAATCATGGTTCGATTGTAGAGCTAAGGCAAAAATAAGGTCCTAGGATCTCACGATTTGGAGTAAAACTGATTTAAATAGGAATGTAGAAAGTTACCTTATCTTGAGTCACGTCTGTCAGGGTCCATTTAGCCGGCTGATGGGTCTCCTCTGGACTCAGATTCCCCCCCCATATTAAAAAAAAATCCTTAATTCCCTTCCAACAACCCCCCTCTCTTCACTTCATCAAGGCAAGAGCGCAAGACCAGAAACAGAAAAGAAACTCACATGGACTTTTTAGAAAGTCAATGAAATCAATGAATACACGGGATCAGTATTCATTGATTCACTTCTCCACTGCCTGAAAATACGAAATAAACCCCCACCCCCTCCAAAATACATATTTATACGTATTTCCAGAGTGTATTTACCAGACCTGGCCACTAGAGGGAGGCAGAGACCTTGCAAAGTATCGGGTTCGCTACTTTCGTAGTTTGGGGTATCCACGGCGTGGGGGGGGACCCTGACCCCTCGTGGATCCCGGGGTCCTACTGTATACTCAATTCAGGGTCTTGCAAGACTGTTAATGATGGAGGCGCCTGTTAGAGGCAAACCCCAAAGTCTCATCCCTACTTTCCAAAGTACGCGCAGGTCAAGAGACACCATGAAAACTGGGCAAGACTTCCAAAAGGCTCCCAAACCAGAAGTCCACATTGGGGAAACGGTCATGCATCAGGGAATCAGTTTACGCCCTGAGTAACAGGGATGGGGGGAAAACACCTCCCAAACCAACACCGAATGGATGGATGTTCGCCTTCCAAGAGAGAAGGTACACTGCTCTCTCCCTTCTCAGTCACATAACTTAACTAATTATTTTACTGACAAGCCTGCTTCCCCCCCCCCGCCCAGAACAGAGATCCACAGCAGCCTACCAAAGGAGGAAGGAAGGAAGGAAGGAAGGAAGGAAGGAAGGAAGGAAGGAAGGAAGGAAGGAAGGAAGGAAGGAAGGAAGGAAGGAAGGAAGGAAGGAAGGAAGAGATTTGGAGAAAAATACTCAGTTAAACCTATCAGATCAAAAACCGAGGAGGGGAATGAATTCAAAAGCACATTACTCGAAAAGGTTAAAAACACAGTATCGCCTTTCCGACTTCCCAAGTATCCCACACAGGAAGAGGAAGATCTTTGTCTGGCGGAAAGTTTGATATTTTGTTTTCCTCTGCCCTCCCTGTCCTGTTTTCCTCTTGTGTCGTGGACGCCCGTTCCACAGCCGGGAATCGCCTTTCGAGCCGAAGAGTGGGATTTTAAAAAGCCATAAATAAAATTAAACACGCACGCATGCACGCACACACAAAATGGAATTACTTTTCTTTAAAGATCTCCTTCTCGTGATCGGTCCAGACGTTCATGAACTGCCTGTCCTTGTACACCTTCATCGGATCTTCCATCAGCCCGTTCATGTTGATAAACTTGACTCTCCTCTGCTCAGCGTCGAACATCATGGGAGGAATGACTGAGAGCTGCCTCATCTGTTTTTCGTTATTCTGACCCGGAGGGGGGGTGGAGGAGAGAGAGAAAAAAGACGCACAGATTTTTTTAATAAGTACACAATCTCTTCTTATGATTAATGGTCGTCCCCCCTCCCGCCACCTTCCTGAATCACCCAAAAATCAGCCAAAAACCCTTTTAGAAAGGGTTGGCCTGTCGGGTGTTGGGGGCTCGGCATTCATGAAACAAGCACTTCTTCCGTGTAAATGAAACGGGGAATCACACATTGTTTTTGGCAACGGCGCCTCTCCCGACCCCACCTCTGGCGCAACTTCTGGGGCGGGCAAGAGGGTGGCATCCTTTCATAAAACGCTACACTCCGCTGCAAAAATCTTAAAGGCTTTGCCAGCATTATTTAAAAATGTACATTAGGAAAACGTGCTCTACAGGATAAGGCTAGAAAACCCGCAAATCCGGAGAGTGTAAGGGTTCTGGAAAACCAGCGGGCAGCCCACTGGATTGGGAAGGGTGGGGTATTTGGCCAAAAACGAGCAGAAAACAGTGTCTTCTAATGAAGGGCCAAGTTGAGTCTGGACTCAAATCTGCTGCTTCCTCAGAGGAACCTGGTGTGAATCATACCAAAGGAAAGAGGCCCTCTGAGCATGGGCGGATCGCTTTTCTTCCCCTTAACTCGCCAAACACCCCACGCTGAGGGTTTCCCACCCTTGGCTCAAGTGGAAGCTTTGTGCTTTGGGGGCAGGAAGAAAGAAGGGCAAAAAACGCCGACATGATCCTATCCAGACCTGAGCCAAACCTCCTGCAACAGGTCCCGGGATCTCTACTCCAGTCCGGTTCTCACCTCCTGCTCGGAAAGGCCGTCGATGATTTCTGAGATTTCGTGTTCGCTCCGAGCGATGGTGGCCGACAGGCCGGCTCCTCTTTGCCCCACCCTGCGAGCGAGACACAAAAGGAGAATATTTTACAGACCAGGCAGGACCCTGTCGGCAAGGCAGAGCTTCCATCCTTATCATCGAGTCAAATATTTTTCCATGCCTCCATTTAGAGCCTGCCTTTCTCCCATAACAGGGACTCTCGGCAGCTCACAAGGAGATCAGAAGAGAGAAAGGCTAAACGGAAAAACAAACGGAGCTTAAGAAGGAAGAAAACGTTACGGGGCTGCACCAAAATTAAACTACTCGTGGCGGTAGAAACATCATTAACTTTTTCTTTTTAAGATCACAGTCCCGCTTCGTGGAAAGCACCTGTTCAGGAGCAGAGGTGTGCAGATCTGTGGGAGGAGTTGGGGTCAAAGAGCCGGGTGCCTGGGGAATTCTGGGAGTTGTAGTCCAAGCACACACGCCGGCACAGCCCGAATTAGCAGCCAGTCAAAGCTCAGCAGGCATAAAAAAATCAGAGTCTTTGAGAACAGTGGTTTGCAACCTTGGGGAAACCAAGGATTCTCGGACTGCGACTCCCAGAAACGCCAGTCAGCACAGCTGGGGGGGTTGAAGGCTTCTGGGAGTTGTAGTCCAAGCACAGCTGGGGGACCCAAGGTTGGGAACTGCGACGGGATCTGGAAAGCGGTGGAGCAGCCACCTAGAAAGCTCCGTTCCTGGATCTGCAAAACGTTATCATCAGAGCTGCGCATACAGGTGACCTCAAAATCTCAAGCCCACAAACGGGGAGGGTGTTTCTATTTCATGGATCGGGAAGGGCAGGGTTCGAATTCTGCTCCACCTGCTATTCTGAGGAAAATGTGGGGGATTTTTTTCCCCTCTTTGACAACCACTCCCCAGATCCTGCTCTCCAGCAAGGGCAGCTGTGGAAGTTGGGGAAGAGCTGTCTGGACACACACACACACACACACCCGCTCAGGAAGCTGTGCGTTCCCAAGGGCGTTTGAGCAGGACAAACAAATCAATAAAGGGATCGGAGGTTCGGTTCAATCCAAGGAAGGGTTGTTTTTTTTAAACAGACCTTTGGAAGCGTTCCTGCTGCTCCCTCTGTTTCCGGATTTCTGGGAACTGCTTCTCGTAATATTCGCGCGTCTTGCTCTCTTTGGCCTTCCGACGCGGGTTGTTCTCGATCCGGTCCACCTTTTTCTCCCACGCTTCCATCAGCTGATCGTAACGCTGGCAGATTTTCTGTTCCTGGAGATTCACACACACACACACACACACAAAGAACTAAGTGACGAGACCCAAGCCGAGGCTGAGAAAGCTATTTTTGCGCGATGGCGGCCAGAACTGCTCGGTCCTTCTGGGGTCACTCTGCCCACCATGGGCGACGGAAATAAGTTTTGTCGCTCTCCCCATCTGGACAGAAGCACAGGCTTGCGCTCTGCCCGAATCACCCCGCGGCGCGTGAGATGTTACACGCGCACACACACGCAAAATGCACGCCTACCCTTTGCTTCCTCGCATGATTCCTTCTCTTGAAAAACAAAATCAGCTTCTTCCTCATGACTTGGTTCCTAAGAGGGAAAAGAAAAACAGACCGCCACACACACAAGGTGAGAGAAATTTTCCCTTCACACCCGAACGCTGCACACCAAGAAATCAAGAGCCGGGAATTAAGCCTCTCCTAACTCCACCCTGAGATACTAAGATATTGTATAGGGTGGAATATAAATGTCCTAAGGGAATTAAGAAATACACAAACGGCGACCCATTTCTGAAGTGCTTGTGCTAACAGGAGATCTTTCTCATGTGACCGAGGGTCCGGGCAGGCACCAGAGGTTAAATCTAGCCCACCTGGGAACTGTTCAGGCTTAACCATCTGCTCCTGGCATCACCGCCTGGGAGGAGACAGCATTTTCACACTGGGGGGGGGGGGGAGAAACCATGCTTAGTTTAATTCAGTTTACAAAGAGGATCTATGCCGGGGGTGGCCAGGTCAACGTCCGGGCGCCCGCAATTAAAATGGAATGGATGCATGTGCCCTGGAGCAGCCTGAAAACAAGATCTGACACGCTCAGATTCGCCCGTTCTCTAATAAAGCAAAAAATATAAAAAAATAAAACAACCCCAAAACCCCACCAAAAACTCTGCTGCCTTCAATCCAAGCCAGACATGGGGAAAGGGTTTTTTTTTATGTAATCAATCTGGACTACAACTCCCAGAATCCCTCAGTTAACCCAGCTGTAGAATTCTGGGAATTTTAATTCCACAAATAAAGGAACTTACGTTTTGATGTTTTCATGGTACACCTTGGTATCTGACGGCTGGTTGTAAAGCGGCTGCAAGGACAGAAAAAGAGATTTTGAGGTTACGTCGTCCTCAAAACCCATCTGTCCATTTCCGCAGAGAAAGTGCTGGCGGCAGCTTGGCTTCCGCAGCAGCCGCTGATTCAAAAGGCCCAGACTACAAATCCCATCCACTGGGACCCTAAAGCTCAAACAAAAGCAAACCACGCTGAGCACGACATAGCTTTTTTTTTTTTACAATGATTTCAGGAGGTATCATGGCATTCAACAGGCTGGCCAGGGAAACCCCTGAGTCTTTCTGACCCACGGTGCCCTAGTGAAAAGGATGGGGTTACGGAGAGGTACAGCTATGAGCCGCCACTTTGGGAGCAGCCCTGTCCTTCAACACCAGTATCGCACAAGAGCGAGAACCCGCTCCGTGACCATGGGAGACTCAGGGGTGTTTCCCAGGACTGAGAGAGGAAAGCACCTCCCGAACATGAGGGTCCACCAGCCCTTCTAGCAAACCTTTTGAGCCTAGGGGCCTTCTCCTCTATTGTGACACCCTGCGCTACAACTCCCATTGACCTTCCACTGGTCACGTTGGCTTCTGGGAAGTCCAAGCACATCAGGACAGCCGAAAAGTTCCCCTCTGATGCTCCAGAAAATGCTGCAAACTCTTTTTTTTTTTCAAATGGTCACCGAGCGAGCACCAAACCATGAATCCAGGGACTGAAGTTATCCCAAAAAGTCATGCTTTTTAAACTCTGGGCGAAATCAAGACCCACGATCTTCCCCACCTCTGGCAAAACATTCTTCACCCAGAGGTCTCCAGTTCTCCTTCTGAAGGAAGTTCGCGGCCCATTTAAGGAGCAAAAGCTAGTGACGTCCGGCCCGCCCTTGCATCCTGGAGTCACAAGGTTGCTCACCAGTTCAACTTTGGGCCCCAGGCCTTCGAAGATCTTGTGAGCTTCTTCTGCTTTTTTCTGAAAAGGGCAGAAAGAATCACCGTCATTTGCTTCTCCAGAAACTCTATTTCTTAGTTAGGTTTCTGTACTTTCCTCTGTTTCTTTCCTCCTCTTTTCCCTTTACAAGGACCAAGAGAGGTAGGTCAAGCCGCGAGACACAGAAACAAAATGCGGCCAGCCGTAATATTGATATGAAAAGGACAATTTGCACTACGACTCAGGAGTCTTTTAAGAGTTTGACAAGGCAAAGTGCTCAATTCACCTAAAGGTAGTGGCGATCTTTAGCTTTTGCTAAGGAAGGAAGGAAGGAAGGAAGGAAGGAAGGAAGGAAGGAAGGAAGGAAGGAAGGAAGGAAGGAAGGAAGGAAGGAAGGAAGGAAGGAAGAGAAAAAGGGAGGAAGGAAGGGAGGGAGGGAAGAGGAGAAAGAGGCCAAACAGACACAAGGGAATAAATGAACACACAAGTAGCTAGAGAATATGTGATTAAAATTGCCCCTAATAACTCCAGCCTGGAGAGCGAGTAGAGGCTGGAAAACAGGAGGAAGACCCCTGCTGAAGGGGGGGGGGGATAGTTAATCCTGTGAAGGCCTCTGCCTTCAGAGCCAGAGGGTGGGAGTTCGAATCCCCCACAGTGCCTCTTTGGCAGGGGCTGGACTGGATGATCCACAGGGACCCCTTCCAGCTCTGCTGTTCTAAGATTATTATTTTGTGTTCTGTTGCTGTAAATGTTTTAGTACTGATTTTATTACCATTTTTAATATAACACCTGTCCAACCCTTTTTAAATACTTGTATACCTGCTGTTTTTAGCTTTTAAATATTGCTTTTTTTAAAAAATGATGTATGCCATCTTGGGTTCTTTTTAGGGAGAAAGGTGGAATAAAAATATTTAAGTAAATAAATCATAAATGAGATGGTGGTGTGTGGAAGGGTGGTGGTGAGCATCCTTCTCTCCTGCTGCTGCTGCTGCTGCAGCCATTGGGCCCCACGCGTGCGCCCGATCCGCCTGAGCCACAGAGGGCTGCCAAAGACTCATCCGTCCGCCCTAACCCAAACCAGAGCCACAGGCCTTTAAAATACGTGGCTTCAAAAGCCAAACCCACAGACCCTCAAAGCCACCGGAAGCGTTACCCGGTTCTCGTCGTAAATGATCTGGACGATGCTGCGGTGCTTTTGTTCCACCGGCGGAGGGGAGACGGGCCTCTCGGGCTCGGGCGGTTTTGCTGCTTCTTCTTCCAGTTGTTGCTAGGAGATAGAAATTCAAAAAAAGGAAAAGGTGTGTGCATGGGGGGTGGAAGAGAACTCAGCCATCCCTAATGAGGAAGACCTTCCCCCTCTCCCGCACACCCACGGGCAATGAGTCACCAGCGAGGAGGCTGCCTCCTGGATCAGCCCGTTTGCTCTGATGGGCGAAGCCATGGGGAGGGGTGGCAAGAGAGCTCAGAGTGGCCACTGCCACCCAAGGACATTTTCCCCTCTTTTAAGTTGGGGAGGGCAGGAACCAGATGATTCCCCAACACTCTTGGATGCCACTAAAGAAGAGGTGGTAAGGCCCACATTCCTCCACCTGCTCGGTTTGACGGGGACACGGGAGAAGCGCCCTCTCGGCAGCTGCTACCCAAAGGGTGGAACTCCCTTCTGACCAAAGCTCAGGGGTTCCCTTCCCTAGAAATGGAAAATTTCCAAAAATGTCCATTTTTCCTGGGGGGGGGGAGATTTTCCCCCCTTTTTTAATGGAAATTCTAAGAAATTTTATATCTCTATTCTTGCCTGATTTTTTTTCTGCCTGTAAATGCCAACACCTTCCCATTTAGACAGCCCTTCAGCTACTAGCTGGCTGCTCGGGGAGAATATTTTGACGGTGGGTCCCGTACATTCACTTTTCCCCTGTTCTGCTTTGCACTGGCTTTTCGCCTGATTTCAATCAGGGCTTCTCCCCATTTATTTACTTGGACCTGAACAGGAGAACGTCTTTGCCAACACCCTGTTCGGAGCAGGAGAGAAACTGTGGTAGCGCTGCTCAGCTCCTGTCGGCCCCATGCCAAATGATCAGGTCACACCACCCACATCCCCCGGAGTACAAGACCGGGCACACGAAGGGGAGGCAGCCAAGGTGGGGAAACGCTTAGGTCACGCGCTCCTTCCCCCGTCTCATAACAGAACAGGATACGGACCCTATTCTTTGCTTTTTAAAAAAATGTGGCTGTTTTGAATTCATGCTGGAAACTGCTGAGGATCCGACACCAGGCGAAAAAGTGGGACCTCAATGAAACGAAGCATGACTCACTTGCTTCTTCTTCAGCTTGAGGATCTGCTGCTCGACCTTGGCGATCTCCCGGTCCACCCGATCCATGCTCTGGATGAGCTCTTCCTTCGACAGCTTGGACGGAGAAGAGTTCTGGTCCTCTCCGCAGGGCTGGCCCGACAGGGGCGAGGGGGGCCCTTCATGCTTGCCTCCGAACGCCGGGTCCTTGCAATTGAGGGACGGAGGGGGGAAGAGGGGGAATCGGGAGCAGAAAAAGAGAGGGAACGGTCCCTCCGTCAGCAAATGGCCACTCGGGTTTGTGGGCTGAAACGGTCACAATCCCACCTGGGGAATCCTTGGAGAATGCTGGGCGTGGGCGTTCCACAACAAAACCCATAGGGGACACCCTGTCACTGACCTGGACTTTAGTTTGGCAGAACTCGGGGATCGATCAGCCCAGCAAGGGAAGATCTGAACCTGGGAAAGGTGCGCCCTTACAAATGTGACCGGACTCCAATGCTCATCATCCTGCCTCACCCTTGGGCTGACTTCCAACTATCCAGAGAGTTTCCAAACCTTCCTTGGCCTGGACTTTCCGACATTTAGCAAGCAGGGGCGACAGCTCGGCAGGCATCCCGAAACCGAAGAGGAGCCAGCCATCTTACAAAGGACCCCCTGTTACAGGGGGCCCACGAATCATCTGGACATTGAGGATGATGGCTCCCACAATCCCTTACTCTCGGCTCGGCTGCCTGGAGCTGATGGGAGCTGGAACTCAAGCGCTGCTCCCCGGCAGCCAACCAGCCAGCCAGTCTCCTCCTCCTCCTCCTTGTGCCAAACAATACCTTCTTCAGATCCGAGGAGCGCATCCCCTCCTGCAGCTGGTGAGCCAGGGGTAGAACCGCAGCGGCGCTGACTCGTTGGTAGTGGGACTCGGACACCTGATCCAGGCGTGGGCGCTTGGAGTCCAGCGAGTCATGGTCGCCTTGCGAGGGGCCCGGGTGGAACTGGGATTCATAGCCGGATCTCCTCTCTTGAGGCCTGAGAGAGAAAAAGAAAGACAGAAAGTGAGGAAGGGGGGGGGGGGAGGGAGATAACCTGGGGGATCTCAGCTCTGCCACCCCTTAATTCTGCCCTCCGAATAGCTCTGAACGGTGGAATTATGGGAGTTGTAGTCCAACCTAGCTGGAAGACATTCCAGATCTGGGGAGGATGGTTTAATAAGACCCTTAAAGAACGGTTGAAGGAACCTTTACCATAACATCTGTTTTGACTACAGCTCCCATTATCCCTGATCCCTGGACTTGCCAGCTTGGGCTAATGGGAGACTGAACCCCACCCCACCCCATCCCACCCAGCTCCACTGTTTTCCAGCTTGGCTTTAAAGGCTGAAACCACCCTCCCTCCAGTGAAGGCTGGACTGATGCCTCGGCTGGCTTGGGGCTGGACTAGATGACCTCTGAGGAAGCCTTCAGACCTGACCCTTCTATCAACATTAGATCTGAGGACTTACACCTGTCTTTACACTCAAACACATCTGTATCATGGAAAGATCCAGAAATCCGAGACCTTCACAACATTCCGGCATTTTTTTTTAAAAAAAGCAAGAAATGCAAATTAACACACACAAAAAACACAGCATTACCTATCAGAGCCGGGATGAAATTCGGAGAGAAGAGAGGGGCGCCGTCGGAGCTGCTGCTGCTGCTGCTGTTGCTGCTGGAGGAGCTGCGTGGCCTGGCTGACTTCCAAATGGGACGTGCGGAAATCGGGAACTGCAAATTCCTGATCCGGGGGGAAAAAAATCAAGGGAATTGAAATGAAAAAAAAAAGAACCGACTCAACTTGGATGAAGCTTCCGGATCGATCCGATTAGATTTTTCAGACCCTCAACTCCCATCTGCTCGAGGCTGCTGACCACGCTGCCCAGGGCAGATGGGAGGTGTAGTCCAACATGCAAGGAATCCACCACGGTATGTGGAGGGGGCTGGTCTATAGCATGAGCTTTGACCTACAACGCCCATCATCCTGGCTCAGCGAGGCGACTTTAACAGACCATGGGAGTAAGAGTGCAACCGGAGAGGCCAAAGGTTCACCCGGTTTCTTTATAAAGAGACGGAAAGGGCTTCTAGTGTCTTGAACGTCACGGGACAGTTATTTCCTCCTGGATCTACACTCACCGTGCGAACTGAAATATTCTGGGACTCGTACTTCGGAGGATAATGATGTCGGAACAGATTTATAGCAACCCTAATAGGGCTTCAGAGGTAAATGGGATCGTTAAGGAACGGCCATCCTAGTTCCACCCCACAATGAATTACCCTGGCTGAGCAGAGGTTTGAACTCAGGCCTAAGTTACTCTTCCGTGTCCTAGAAGGCCATACTTTATACCAGGGACTTGAGGAGTACGATTTTACCACTGGGTTCCTAACAGAGATCTCTTACCGGAATAAATGGAAGCCAAAAGCTTCCAAGGAAAAACAATCCATCAGAGCCCATATGATTGGGGGGGGGGGTGTCCTTGGTCCAGGACCAAGTCTATCCAGAACTGAGCAACGGACAGGTGACCTCTGGGCCGTTCCTAATCTCTCTCGGCTTGGTCTACCCTATGGGATGGAGGGCGGAGAAAGAAGGCTCCGCGTGCCCCTTGAGCTTGGTGGAGGAAAGCTGGTGGAGGAAACCAGGACAATCCTTTGGTGGGAACGTCAATCTGCTCCTGGTACTTAATCTACGTTTTTTTCCCAGTGAGTGGACGGACGAGTCTCATCCTTCTGCCCCTCCCTTTCCTCCAACCCACCGGGCCATTTACTGTCTGGTTTTCGTTGTCTTACAAAAGTTAGGAAAGGCCAGCTTCTGCCTGTCCAACCCACCCGCTCGACTGAAGGCTGGCCGGCCAATAAGCTGGTGAAATATTAACTGTGGGCCACCTACTCTTTGAACACAGTCAAATATTTTCAAAAATATTCCAAGAAACCATGGTGTCGGTGATAAGGTCTTGGCCGGGCGCCTCTCGAGCAGACATGACCTTTAATGTACACAAACACACAAAAACATTAAAATAAAATGGGAAAATGGCCCTCGTTTTCCTTTCTTTTACCTTTCTTTCCCTCCAAATGTTGCAACTTTGTAAAATCAATCTATCACTCTATCAATCTAATCTACCTATCTATCTATCTGAAATGTGTTTACCCCACAAAAAACAGCAAATATATAACTACTAAAAGGGATCAAATAAATACCATACTAACTTTTGCATCAGCTGGCACACAGAAATAAAAATCTAAAATAGAGTCAACTCTGGTCACAGCTTTGCTGGCAGCAGGGCTGAGAAAATGCTGTTTTTTTCTGGGGTACAAATCCCATCATCCCACAACCACTGGAGATGCCGGGAAGAGGAGACTCAAAATATTTTTTCTAAGTCAAACCAAGCAATGCATGAAATCTGGGGCTCTTGCTTATTGGGTTTTTTTAAAAAAATTGCAATGGCCTAGGGAAAACCCCGGACCTCATACAGAAGCCTATGATTTGAACGACCCCTTTCGAAATCTGCACGGAGACGTCCCACTTGCCTGCTGGTGTCGGCCCCCGGGAAACGTGTACTGGACCGAGTGCGTTGGGTACCGGCTCTGCTCCGTGCTGAAGGCGCCCTGGTTCGGCGGGTAACCCGAGCTGGACATTCTCGAAGGAGGAGGAGGAGGAGGAGGAGGTGGTGGTGGTTTCGTCTTTGCAAAGCGGGAGATCACGAGGGGCGGATGACCTGGCTTCCAAGAAAACACCTGAAGGAGGAACAAAATAAAGCAGGTGAGAGGAAGCCATGGAGAGACAGGATGTCGTTGTGTCACGGTCCACCCTGGTACAGCTTTTCCTGATAGATTAACGTTTTTTATTAAAATATAAAAAAAAATTAGGAATACATATTTTTATAATATATTTACCAGAGCAGGCCAGTAGAGGGAGCGAGAGGCCAGGCTATGTATGCTTGCCGTTGTATATACAGTACGTACTGTATTTCTGGATATATATATTTTACCATGCTATGTAAAGTGTTCACTATTATCTGCCGTTTCAGCATCTGCAGGGCAACTTGGAGACAACGCCCCCCCCACAGAGATGAGGATGGCATCTGGTCCATCGGAGGCAGCGCTGCCTCTTCACGACAGCCCACGTCTTTCCCCGCCACGGGTGAAATGGAAATGCTTGGGTCTGAACCGAGGCCTTATAAAAGCCTCCACCGCTCAGCTCTGGGGTTTTTCTCAACCTATGTGGCTGGTTTGGGGTGGGAAGGGGTCATAGAATGCCAGCGCCTCCACCCCAGCACGGCCGACTCTGGCCAGCAGCAGCTTCCCAGGTTCTTGGCAGTGTTTTTCCTCCTTAACTCTTTATTTTTTTTAAGTGTAGAAGCCCCCCTCCTCCTGCCTGACCCTTTTCATTGGAAAAAAAATAATAAAACCAGGATCACAGAAGGGGGAAACCAGGAAACAGTCAGGGAAAACAGGAGAGGGGCCGACAAACCTCAAAGGTTACACAACATTGGACCCGCCAGCAGCGTCGCCTGAGGCCGGTGGACAAGAATGAGCGTTGGGGGTTTCCAAAGTGGACTCCATGGGGGGGAACCAACAAGCCCACCCACCCACCCCCAAAAACACTGTTCATTTCCACGTGGTTGCATTCCGAGCAAAGGAAGCTTTAAAAAGTGCTCTAAAAGCCTGTTCTCTTTTCAGGAGAAAAACGCACACACGGCGTGTACAGAGAGAAAAATTTGGGAAAGACCAGGAATTCCTCCATTTGGCTCCTTTATAGCCACAGCCTTCCTAAAACAAACAACACAGAAACTGGATGATGTGTTTTCTACGGCGTGGGGGTTCTGTGCCGCCAAGCGGGAACTGACTTAGGGTGATCCTCAGAGGACTTCCAAGGTAAGTGAGATATGGAAGGAGTGGTTTTACCAGTTCCATGGGCCCCCCCCAGTGAGTTCCCATGGCTGAGTTCGAACCCAGAACTCCTGACTCCTAAGCTGTCCCTCTATCCTCTATACACACCACACACTGGGGATCTACTAGGCGGGGTGAATTACAAACACCCCCCTCGGCCCTTTGCTTGGTTCATGAGACAGGAGGGTGAGAGCAGAAAGGTCTGGTTGGCGCTCCCTATAAACCAAATACCTGTCCCGGATCCCTCGGCAATGGCACAGGGGGCATCTTTTGAGGCAGAGGAGGAGGAGCTGGGAAAACCCACAGCGCCACAACCGCAGGCCCACCCCTGCTCCGGTCCGGGGTTGCCAAGGGCAGGATCCACGCGGGAGACCTGGCCACCCAGGCTTACGAAGAGCATCAGCTGGTCCCCAGCAAGCCAGAGCACGCTTCCGGCCCCACCTCCAAACTCATGCCTACGCATTGATGCAAACACACACACACACACACATATCCCCCCCCCCGGGTTGTCATCAGTGCTCTCATCCTGGCAACCGGCCCAATCATTCATCCAGGAACTGGCCACCTTCTTTCCGAAGCCTGCCCCCCCCGTCTCGATCCTCTGCCGGGGGGCTCCCCCACTCTGGGAAAACCTAGGGCGGAGAGAGATGGACGGACGTTTTTGTGTGTGAGCGCTGGCAAAAGGAACACCTTCTCCCCCCACACACACACACACACACTCGGCTCCTCTCGCTTATGCACCTCAAAGGTGTCACAGGCTTTCGAACAGCAAGAGTGAATAGGACACGATAGGGGAAAATGGGCCAGGTGGTACAGGACACCTTTGCTTACTAAACAAAGAGCGAATTAAACACAACCATGCCTTGCCTCACCATCTGCTGCTGCTTTTTTTTTTTTAAGCGGCATTTTGGCACCCTCCAAGGACCCTAAAGGCAGATGATTCAAACCCGGATCTGCCCACCTTTCCCACCAGAAAGAACAGTCAGTCGGTTCTTCTGAAAACTGGCTCTTTTTTTCCCCTACCATTTCCCTTCAAGGGTATGGAAGCGTTCCCAAAACAGGCCCCCTCCTGAGTTGGACTATAACTCCCATGTGGTTCAGGGGATTCTGGGCCTTGCAGTCCAAGATACTGGGAGGGCACCAGGTTGGGGGAAGGCTGGCACGCTGGATTTAAGAGAGACTGGGGGGGGGGGTGTAGAGGTTCGGCTGCAGGCCTGAGATTTGGCGGTCCCGCTTCTCACCCTCCCTTGATCATTAAACTCACTGGGTGACCTTGGGCCACTTTCTCTCTCTCTCTCTCTCACACACACACACACACACACACAATCAGAACAACCTCGCAGGGTTGTAAGGGGGATAAAGTGGCAAGGATAAGTAGATAGCTACATTTTGCTGCCTGGAGGTGATGAATAAACAATGTTGGAAAAATATATAAAAACCCACTTTTTTTTAGCCATTATGGAGGCAAAGATATGAAAGTGGAAGAAGGATTGCGGTAACCCTTGGGGAAGGTCGAGGACCCTCTAACTAACAGCATCCCTTCCTTCGTTCGATGCCTGTCACCCTCAATTACTTCTCCCGTAAAGGGGTCTAGCCTCCCATCCTTGTCCGAATTGCTCTAGGAAGCCCCAATTAGCATGAACGAGACAGAGATAAACTCCTGCTTGAGACGAGGAAGACCGAGAGGCTTCTCATGGTGTCCCAGCACGGGAGTTAAACTCCCATCATCCTTCCTCCTCGGCTGATGGGCGCAGTATTTCAAAATGATTCAGAAGGCCACAAGCTGCCTTCCCCAGCCTAAGGTATCACAGCCCGAAGCTCAGAAGAGGTCCTGTTTTGGACCTCCTCCCCCCCCCCCCCAGAATCCTCCAGGCAGGAAAGGGTAGCAGCCGTACAGGGTGAAGGATTATGGGAACTACTGTTCCCCCAAAATTAACTTCTCCGTGCGCGCCTAGCCCAGGTCTTGATTTCACAACAAGCTCCTCCTTGACCTGTTTGTTTCCGAAGCCCGCCCGACTCCTTAAAGAGCTAAAGAGGAGCTTTCTATCCCTAAGACCCGGCTGGCTCGGGGATGATGGGAGTTGTGGTCTAAAAAACCCAGAACGAGCGCCGTCCTTTCTGCACAGGCAGTGACACAGGCAATAAGCCATGCCCAAAACACACGTTGCAGAGACAGGAAGGCAAAATGCTGCTTTTGCCTCCCCCTGCTTTGAGGTTTCGGCAGCTTCCTCTCCTTTCCCCTCTCGGCAAACTCCGCTCACCCGGAGACTGCAGCCCTTCCAGACAACCTTGCAAAGAATCCGGGGCCCTGCGCTCAAGCTGTCCCGATAATCCTCCCGATTTCAAAAATAGCCCCGCTTACGTGGGGCAAGGGAGGTCTCGAACGAAGGCCGGGAGACCCCTCCCCAAATTCACAGCTGTTTGCAACTCATCACCCATTCGCCAGGCCCTTTGCAAGGGGGGGGGGGGCCAGGAAAACCTGCCCCCTAAAGGATTGTGGTTTTTTTTGCTCTGGGGAGGCTACAGCAGCTGCAGTGAAGTGCATGGGTTAGAGCGCTGGATCGGGCCCTAGGAGACCCGGTATCAGGATCCCTCCCCACCGCCCCTTCCATCAGGCGCACAGCTTTCTGGGTGACCTCAGGCTGGCCTCTCTCGCACCCTGGACTGTATCACAAGGCTGCTGCGAGATCAAACAAGAAGCAGAAGGCGCAACAGAAATATAATTAATAAACCGTAACGAGCCATGAATCAGGGCCTCGGAAGCCTTCCTGCAGAAACCATGCAGGAAGGACGGCAGCCTTGAGGTTCCTTGGCCCAGAAACGATTAGTTAATTAATCAACCGACCCACGTGATTGCCGTTCTCTCATTTGCCTTCGTGTGTGAGAATTCAAACACAATAAAGTTAAAAAGACAGTAACTTGTTCAAGTTTTTTAAAAAAAACACCAAGTAAACATATAACAGTATAAAAACTGCAGCTGTTGAAACAAGATAGACAGAATCAGCCTGTCCCAGACCAGTATCATCTGCTCCAAGATCACCCGCAGGTCTCTGCGGTTTGAAAAGCAGAAAGGGGTCTGGTTCTAGAGGGTGCGGATGTGTGGTTTTGGACTACAACTCCCAGAATGCCCCAGGCAGGGCAACAACCTGTCGTTCAACAACCACAAATCTACACGCCTCTAGTCTTTCCCATCGTTCCCTATCCATTTCTCTTCACTGAAGATGCTGGCATCACAACCTGAGACTTGCAGCTCACAAAGCAAATTGGCTCGTCCTACTAAGTTTCTAGTCCTCAGGGATCCAATGAAAAGTCTGATTTAACATGAATCTTAGAAGTAGTCCTATACAGAATCAACCCGATCTAAGCTACTGTACGACTGAACGGCAATTCTGATGGGTTTGTCGCTTGCGCTTTTAAGCCGGAGATTAAACTGGAAATGTCCACAATGCAAAAAACGCTGAGGCTAAGCTGCAGAAAAGGAATACGTGGCTGGCTGGGAATTATGACTCCTGGGAGTCCTAGTTCAAAAATCTAAGATTTCCAGGCTGTGGCTTGATACATTCCCAACCTCTAGAAGCAGTATCTTTTTTTTTTTTTAAAGAGAGAGAAAATGTGTGCTTTAAAAGTTCCCATTTCAATGGTGCTCTGTGGGTTTTTTTTTAATAAACCATAATAAAAATATACCAAAAAAAATATGGTCAAGAAGGCTTTGTACAGAAAAAAAGGCCCACTGGAGTTCTTCTACAGCTTCACAACTTTAAATATATATATATATGAGAAAGCCTGACCCCTTTTGCTCCAGCAACTGGATGCTCGAGAGATGACGGGTCCTGCTCCTTCCCCCCCCCCCCCGGTGAAGGAACGCCACAGACCTGTGTCACTTCAGGATAACTCGCAAGCAGAATCAGCCCCAGTCAGGCGCCCTCTCGCCCTCCCCGCGCCTGATCTCATCAGGAGATGCATCTGGAACCGGAGGGGGACTGCACAGAAGGAGTCCAGACAAGGAGAAATGTGACTCAGTGGTTTCGGGGAGGGGAGCCGAGCCAGTTTGGCCCAGCCGGCCATGAACTGGGAAGCACCTCGGTGAGAACGGCGCGCTCGGCGCAGAAGAATATCGCCAGTCCAGAGGGGGAAAGGTGCAGATTACTCTGTAACAAAATGTTGCAGCGCAGGCCCAGGCCCCTCTCTGAGGAGTGCTTCTGCCCATAGCTTTGGCCAGCCTGGTTCCATCACCTTGCAAAACTGTCCGATCCGGATCTTTCCAAAGGAAGGGAGAAAGCCCATGAGGCCTTCCTCGGCTGAGCCGGGGTTTAAGATTCACTGGCTAGGCTCCTTTTTAAATTATTATAATTCTTCTTTTATTTTACGGCCAGAGGATTTATTCCTTAAGTCGCTGCATACCTTGATCCTGTCTATCTCCCCAGGCCTCGTTCCATTTCTATAACCTACTAGGATCATAAGCCGGATGGATGGATGGCTCGTTGGTTTAAGTCTCTGGCTGGAGAGCCAGAGGTTGGGAGTTCTATTTCCCCCACTGGGCCTTCCGGGAGAAGAGCCAGCCTGGGTAGCCTTGGGCAGCCAGCTGCACAGTAGCCTCAGGGCAACCCCGGAAGAAGGGAAGGGTCAACCACTTCTGAGTCCTCTCTCCCTGGAAAACCCTGAAAAAAGGCGCCATAAATCAGGATCAACTTGATAGCACAGGACAGGGATTATGATTTTAGGTCTATCTGGCCAGCTCTCTGGCAGCTGGGGGGGGGGTCCCTTTCTATGCTCCCCCCCAGTGACCCAGTCCCTGAACAGCTGATGTTGGCGCCTGCCCTACAGAGTCACCTTATATACTAAGCTAGGCCCTGAATATTCATTTCGTTCGGTGTTATCTGGGCTTCCTGACGGGCCTCAACTCTCCACCATTCCAGACAAAGGGTTTTCCCTACACTGATTATCGGAGTGAATCTGCAGCCAGAGGCTGTTCCACTGGCTACGACCTTTTCCTACCTTACATGCATACAGCATTTATATAACAGCTAGCGCTGCATCGCCATTTAACACTCCCCAGGAGAAACGGCAGGCCAAAAGCAGGCCGTCGGAGCAAAGGGAGACCATCTGGAAAGCAACCCCCCCACAAAACTGGGGAAAGAGGGGAGGGGCGCTTTGGTCCCATCTGCAAAGGAGTCACTTGATAAAGCAGTCAGGAGAAAACAGAGCTGGGGAATTGCTCTTTGGACTACACGTCCCAGAATCCTCTCTAGCCAGCCCATGTCAGGCAGGCGATTCAAGCAGCGGGGACTCCCAAATGAACATCTTTCAAGGAATCGTGAGTGCAAAGGGGCTAGCCTTGCAGGATAAACTGCGCAGGAAAACGGGCCAAGAAGGCCCAGTTCTTGGAAGACGGCTGGACTGAAAACCCCATCGGGCCTTGCCGGGGTAGATAAAGGTGGGGGATGCTGGGATCTGGAGTCCAACAACATCAGCAGGAAGGTGATCCGTCCTTCTAGCTATCCTTTTGCCATTTCTGACTACACCACAAGGCTGACACGGGGCCGGCTCTACGATCGGGCAAGGTTTCAAAACCCAATGGCCGGCCTTCTCTGCTTCTACCTGGAAGTCCATCTCTTTCCTGTCTCCTGGTGATTAAGCTAGTTAGTTTGGAGACCCAGGAAGCTTTCTTACGCCGAAGCAGACCTTTGCTCCTCCATTTCGGCCGGCATTCCCAACTCTGACAGGCAGGGAGAAACTCTCGTTCCGGATGAACCAAGCACCAGCCTGTTCAGCTTCCCAAATCAGACACAATCAAGCGGGTTTAGGGGGGCCGGCGGGTCCTTCACCAAGCAAAGGCGGAAGGAACTGGCTCCCTAAATCTCTCCACACATCGGGATAACTTTCCTCTCTTGCCACCCACTTCCAAGGGGCCTCAAGGCTACACCCTGGAGCTTCTCAAACGCAGCGCGAACCCCAGCCTTGTTTGACAAGTAGGCAAAAAGGCCACCGGCCTGCAAGACCCTCTTCGCTTCGCCCACAAATCCACGTCTGCCCTACCTACACAAATCCTGTGTCACTGAACGCGCGCCGTTCCGGCACCTCACCGCCACCGGCCCCCGTGGCACTGTATTTACTGACCAACCACTCATGCGGGCGGACCCTTGGTTTTAGACTTACGGTTCCCATCATTCCCCACCAGTGGCTGCTGGTAAAGCCGGAGAAAATCCAGATCCAAGCCCTCCCTGTGACTTGAAACTCACCAGGTGACCCTGGATCTGGTCTCGGTCTCTCTCACTCTCTTCCTCTCCACCAGACCGACCTCACAAGGGGGAAAACAGTCAGCAAGAGGGCCCTGCGGCCCTCGCCCCGTGTGCGGTGCAAATAAGGCTAATGGCTAGTAAATAAATACATTGGGTGTCATCCTGACCTCCGAGAGGAACTCCACTTGCAGGGTTACTTCTGACCTGCTCCCTTTTAAACCCTAACCAGCAAACAACGGATTACTCATTTCCTTTGCCAACCAAGTCACCCTGTGGGAGGTGGGTTGAACTCAAGGGCCAGCGGGACGGCCCGACTCAGAATCAAAAAGCCAAACTTTAAATCTGCCACTGTTTGGGGATTACAGCAGTTACAACGGTGGCTCCCAACCTTGGGTCACACAGGGGTTCTTGGACTACAACTCCCAGAAGGCTTCACCTTCTCGCTGCAAATCTCCGAGAGGGAACCGGCATCCACAAGCAGATGACATATCGCCAAGCTTATGTTTTCTCCCCAGCCGCCGCGGGATTGGAACCGAAGGTTTCCTGGTTGACGGCAGCCTCTTCCCCCCCAGGGTGAGCGCCATTTCCCCTGGAGTTAATCAATGCATCATCATCATGGGCGCTCTCAGGCAGCCAAGTGATAAATGATGATCGGCGAGCCGTCAGAGGTTCCGCGAGCGTCTCAGACCAAAGGGGAGGGAAGGAGAGGGAGAGAAGGTGCTCCAGGACAACTCCAGGCAGTGGCTCTGACCTTCGGAGGGAATGACGCACTGAGAAGCACACCCATACACACATGCTGTCTACGCAACATCAATCCAGACCAACAAGTGGCAGAGGAGGATCCTCACTGCAGGCAGAGCGAGGTTTCTTTCCTGCAGGGTAGGGGGGGGTGGGGAGGGGAAGAAGGGTCAGTGAGCCAAACCGGCAGGAGTTTTACACGCTGAGCAAAGTCACCGACACAGGCGAGGATCCACCAGCATCACACACCCTCAGAGTAGGAAGTGGCAACCTGAGGAGTGCAGGAACGGGGGGAGTGCAATAGCTCTCCCACAGAACCTCGGAAGTAAATTCAAGGGGGAGGGAAAGAAAATTAAGCCCTTTTTTTTCTATCAGAGAAAAGAAAAAGGCGTATCTTTCCACTGGCCTCCGGCTTCAAGACAGAGACCCAGGAACACGTGCCCACAGGAAGGCGGTGGCCGGGCGCCTTGGGACTTCCCCCTCTCCTTGCCTAAACCGGATCCCCACCAAACTTTGCTCCGCCTGATGTAAACTCTCGCATGTTCACAAGCCAAGCGCTCAGCCCGCCTGACTTTCTCCTGATAAACTGGACTACGGGGCCCATTCTGCTGCCAGGAGGATCGACACGGCAGTCCGACGGGTCAAGGAACAGGTGTGTCTAGAGGCGAAATAACCCTCCTGGCGCAGGTGGCAGCCTGACACTTTTGGTGGGGGTGGGCCGTTATGTAGAGACTTCCCTCCAGGAGACCCTCACCTGCTGAGACACCACCAAGCCACTCCTTAGGAAGGCCCCATCTCCCATCTACTTCCCTCCCCACACACACACACACACACACTCGCTTGAAGAAAAAATGGGTTTCAAGGCGCTACACCCATGGGTGACCCGGATGTTTCTGGACTTCAACTCCCAGAAATTCCAGCCAGCACAGTGAGGGAAAACCTGCGCTCCGGAGTATCCAACGTCCCTTTCATAGACGGAGCGGGCCACTTTTAGCCCCCAAGATTTCTTCCTCCTTCTTCTTTTGGCTGGACTACAACTCCCATCAACAGTAGCTCAGACAGCGGATGGCAAGGAAGCAGGGGAATTACACTCCTCCTCCAGCATCTGGTGTTGCTCTTGCTTATCATTTTTTTCTGTAGTATTCGTTTGATCATTTTTAGCCTTTGTATGCTAGCTTTCAATATTGTCTCTTTTTTTTTAATGATTCCGGCTGTTTTGGGTCCTTCTTAAGGAGAAAAGTGGGGTAAAAATAATTTAAATAAATAAATGAATTAAATTAATAATAAATTACTTTTTTCTAGTCCTATCAGCCTAGAATAAGGCCGGGAACCTTCAGCCTGAGGGATGATCTGGAGTCTAACTCCCACCGTCCCTTGCCAGTGGCCATATCAAATGGGGTGGATGGGATATGTAGGCCAAAAGACCTACAGGGCCAACGCTTGGGATATATTCTCCTACAGAAAAGGGGGAAAATATTATTGTGCTCCTCAAGACATAAACAGGTAACATTGCTCTTTTTTCCTCTGGCCCTTTCTCACCTCCTTGAGGTGCACAAAGGTAAGGACCTACATCGTCACAGGAGCAGCAACATTATTGGTAAGTTGACAACCCATGAGCACTGTGCTTACCAACATCAGCCGTGAGAAAAGGGCTTCCGCCCCCCCCCATGGTCCTAACAGTAAAACTGCTCACCTTAGCGCTCCCTGATGATTTTTATGACCTAAATTCAGTTATTCATCCTATCCGAAGGAGACCCGCTGAATTGGCGGCTGAGCAGCAAATCCACACCTACATAAACCTCAAGGATTCCAGAGTTCTAGTCTCAGTTGCCGCTGAACGTAAGCCTTCGTCCTGAAAATATCATGTCCATTATAAACCTAATATAGGACACTTTCAAACAGCTTAAAGTCCTTCTTGTGGCAGCCGGGGGGGGGGCAGTCTTTTAATTGCTGTCCTGGTGGGATTCAGGACCTTTTGACAGACAGAGTGATGGGTGTGGTATGATGTATAAAAGGTCGAGAATCACTCACCCTACCCTTCCTTCTCTCCGTCTCAGCCTCCATGTTATCTCAGGCCCTCTCCTCCATAAAGCCTTCCCCTGCCGTCCAGCACCTCCTTTCCCCAAAACGTACACTCAGCCCCACTGCCGTTCTGCCCCCTACTCCGCCGACCCGCCACTCTGGGCCCCCTTCTGCCTCCTGCTACCTCTCTCCTGTGGGTCGTTTCCCACCTCTTTTCCATGGTTCCACCTACCTTCCCTAGGCCTGATCAAGCCCCATCTCAGCCTCCGTCTTGCCTTCTCTGCCCGCCCCACTTTACACACCTAAGAGCCCTTTCAGGTAGACCAAGGGCAGAGAGACAGACTGTCCCAAAGCCACCTCAAGACTCTCACAGCCAGAGGGATCAAGAGCCTGGATCTCAAGAGGTAACCACACATTGACTTATCTTCCTAATGTGGGCTATACTGCTCCAATCTACATTCCTTGATGGGCATCATACATGGGGGAGGAGGAATCATACGCTGGTCTCCAACCCATCTATGTAGTGGCTTTCCTCCTCCACCTTCTTAATCTTCACCAGGCAGGTGTCAACAGCGGTTAGAGCACTACTTCCCAACTTCAGATCCCCAGGTGTTCTTGGACTACAACTCCCAGAAACCCTGACCAGCCCTGCTAGTAGTGAAGGCGTCTGGGAGTTTTAGTCCAAGAACATCTGGGGACCCAAGGTTAGAGCCACAAAGCTTGCCTGGGGTTAACGGGGAGACCTGTCACCCTCTTTCAGCTGGACCTACCCTGTTTCCCCCAAAATAAGACCTAACCTGAAAATAAGCCCTAGTATGATTTTTCAGGATGCCTGTCATATAATCCCTACCCCAAAATTAAGCCCTGGTTAAGTGAAACCCCGCCCTCCACCATGGTGCAGCAATCAGAAGAGGATGACATGACTGTCTTTGAATAAATGTAGATGGTTGTACATGAAAAAACATCCCTAATGCGTTTTTTGGAGCAAAGATTAATATAAGACTCTGTCTTATTTTCGGGGAAACACAGTATCTTGGCAGGGCTGTTGTTCTCCAGGACATGCAGGGAGGAGAAGTCTAATGTCCCTGGATTAATAGGGGAAAAAGAGAGGAGAAAGGAGGGGTGGCAGTTTCCTGAACTCCTTAAGGAGAGAAAGACCAGCTACCAATAAATTGAAATAAATTTTTGCATAAAAATATGCAAAAAGAAATAAATTTTTGCATAAAAATATGCAAAAACAGAGCTGCCCCTCCTTCACCCTCCCCATAATCAGCCTCTCTGCTCCTCTCTCAAGTGTGATCATCACCCTCTTCTTTCCTAAACAGTCTCCTCTCACACCCACCACCTCGATTCCACAACAAAACCTAATCTATTTCCGTCTCTCTTCCCCCCCCTCTTCATGGCTGTCTCGCCACCCTCTCCCCCAGCGGAATAAATAAGTGCCCATAATGGTACGATGTTACTCCCAAACAAACTTTGTTGGAAACCTGAGATGCGCACTAACAAAAATAGTACGGATATTAATGTAATAAAATGAGTTACCAATGGGAAGCGCAAGAAGTAAGGCTGCAATTTTGACCCAATTTAGTAGCTAAACACCCCTGAGAACAATGGGGGTTCTAGCAGCACCCTGCATAAGTTTAGTGGGAAGTTTACTTCCCCACATCATCTTCCACGAGGAAGTGAGAGCGTGCATTGGAATCACAGACTTAACGTGTATCCTAAACAAAAGCCCTATTGATCTGAAGGGGGACAACTTCGGCAGGGAAGAGTGAGCGACCTGTCAAGGGAAAAATGCTTATTTGCTGGACATCGAGAGCCTTGGCAGGCAAGAAGGGGGGATGATGGGAGTTGTTGGCCAACACTCCTGGAAAGCAAAGAGGAGAGCTAGACTTGGATAATAAGAACAATTAACAAGACTTCCGAGTAAACATGCTCAGGGTTCAGCCTCTCTTTCTCCTCAAAGGCAATTTTTTTTTCCTCCACCCCAAATTCAAACAAATCCAGCCCGTCTCTGAGCCAAGCCGGCAGCCTCCAGGTGTTGACACCTGCCATTCCTCCCAGGTCCAATCCTGTCCCCCCCCCAGGTTGGGCAAAGGGCTGAGGCCCCCAATGGAAGCTAGCCGGCCTTTCCGCCCCACACACACACACCCGGGACACAGACCCAGATAGAGATGGGTGTTGTAGTCCCACAAAAACTGTGGAGGGCCAGGAAGGAAGCGAGCCTGGGATTCAGGGAGCTGAGGTACGTCAGGTGGTGAGTAAACAGCATGGGGGTGATTTTCTGCCTCCCTCACTCCTCCCACTCTACTCATGCCCCTCCCAGCAAGTGTTGGGGGGATGATGGGAGTTGTTGGCCAACACTCCTGGAAAGCAAAGAGGAGAGCTATACTTGGATAATAAGAATAATTAACAATAATTAATGTGGCTTGGGGGGCCGCTTCCTTCCAATCACTACCACACGGGGCCCGGGGGATGATGGGCGTTGTAGGCGTGGGCTCCTGGAAGGCCAGGTGAAGGTAACAATAATAACAATAGAGGATGCGTGTGAGGAGGAGGAAGGGGCGAGAGAAACGGGATTTCTTCCCTTCCCCGCTTCCCCTCCCCCCCTCGCTACCGGGCAGGGCCCGGAGGATGATGGGAGTTGTAGTCCGAGGCGGGAAAAGGCAGGTGGGAAAAGCTAAGCCTCGGGCAAGGAAAAGCAAGGCAGTTCTGCTTCCGAGTAGAAGGGTTGAGGGGAAAGGGGGGGGTCCCGTTTAGCCTCCCTCCTTCTCCTCACGACCTGTCAAGAGCCACCACCACCTCCTTTCCCCTCCCGGCCCCCCTCCGGCCCCCGGCCCTCCCTCCAGTCCCCAGCTCCACCGGGCAAAGGCAGGGCCCGCTCGCCGCTCGCCCCTCACCTCATCCTCCGGAGCCGGAGCGGCAGCAACACCGCCTCCTCCTCCGCCACCGCCGCCATCTTGGCTGCCCCCCCTCCCCCTCCCTCGCTCGCTCCCCGCTCCCCTCCCCCCTCCCCCTCCCTCCGGCTCGGCCGAGGCCCCGCCCTCTCCTCGCCTTCCCCCTCAGCGCACCGCGTCCTGACAGCTGTACAACACCCTCACCTACGAACGCGACGTTAAAATTAATTCTACCCCCGCTGCTACTCTTCCTTCAGGCGAGCAGTAATTGAAGGTTCGACTCTTTTTTCCGCAAAACGGGATAAACATTTGGGCAGCGACCCCCTAAAGTGGAAACGGCGTCACTACACCCCTTCCAGGACCCTGCGGCGGCGACCGTAGAACCCTCCCCTTGGGCCGCTTGGGCTCGGGAGAGTAAGACAGCGGCGGCGGGCCAATGAGAGAAGAAGGACGAAGGGGGCGTGACCCTGAGGCGCGGGCCAATGGGGGAGAAGAGTTGGGGCGCCCTCCGAGGCGGACGTGATAAGAAGGAGCTTAGGAACATAGAGATATTCATTAGAAGTATACATCAGATGGCCATCCCGAGGCTCCAATGAAAGTCTTATTTTTGTAATAATTACTCTTAATTTTTTTTCCACTTACACAGATGAAAACCACAGGCACGAAAGTATGGACTGCGAGTTTTGCTGATTTTTTTTCTTGATAAGAATGGGAACAAAGATGCAATAACGTCCCATCCTTTTGCACGTTCAGCTTTTGCAGCGACCTGTTGTTCCTTTATTTGGTCCAACAATTTAGCACACAATCAACAACAATAACAAAAAAAAAATCAAAAGGCATAACCATTTAGACTTATGCATTTGAAATCCCACCCAAACTTAAAACAAAAGGCTGCCAATCGAGACCGGATTTCAATATTCATGATTTTTTTTTACTATTTTTCGTGTATCTATGGCTGCGATAACATGAGCCTGTTTTTCCAAAGCCGCTTCTGCTGGCCAATCACTGAGCAGCTTCGATGGGCTTTCTGCCCCTCCAACAACCTCATTCAGCGGTGATAAATCGACCAATGAGAATACAATATGGTTGCTGGGCGGGGCAACAAGTTTGGCAACCCTCCAATGGGGATGTTGAGTAACTGAAACATTGCCAATTATAGTTCCCTGCAAATTCACTTGTAACCCTTTGCCGAACGCGTTAATTAAAAGGACTTGTTTATTTGAGGCGTGTTTTAAGCATAAATAGGCGGCCTTTCAAATCGATGCGTGTTTCTGTATCTCAAATATGCATTGTGTGTAATAATGCTATATAAATATATTTGCATGCATATATGCACATAAATGTCCTATTACTGTATTTCATATACAGTACTGTACATCCTTTTAAGTGTAGTGTAAACTGCCTTGGGTGCCAGTTCTAGAAGAAAGGCTGTGTATGTCTGTGATGCATCTGTCTATCGATCTATCTATCTACTTGCATAAAATATACATGCCAAAGTATCAGTATTGATTTAATATTCTACAAACTGCAAAATTTCTGATTTTGTGCAGTCAAGTTGCCAGACGTACGGCGAGCCCATGGATAAGCGACCTCCAAAAACCTGACTACACAATACAATTTAGTCTTTTAAGGATGCCACAGGGTGTTCTTCGTTGTCTGGCTGGTTTTGCACATATAAGTCATCAAGTATTCGCCTGCAGAGTATATTATGTTACATCCTGCTGCCAGACTCCTGGTGTTCAAATAGATCCACCCGTTTTAATCCGTCCGCCTGTGTCTCCCTTCCAAGAAGCTACCGCTTCCTTTCCTTCCGTTCTCCCCATCTGCCAAGGTGTGCCCAGGATCACTTGCTGGTTGTGGACTAAGAAGACCAAGGTTCCAGTCCTTATGGTTGAGGGAGCCTGGCCTCGTCACTCTCGCTCTGCCTGACTCTACCTCACAAGGTTGTTGTGAGGGTCAAAAGTGCGACCAAACTCGAGGAAGGCCTGGATAGAAATGGAAGTGATCGATGTGTCGCCTTAGTTCCGCTCTTGTTCCATAAGCAGCCCGGGTCTTTTGCACGGCCGGAACCATCGTTTCGGGGCGCCGGTTTCTAGCCGGACCCTTCCAGGCCTTTCCGCCTTTTCCCGCGCTATGGCGGCGGCGCTGCCTGTTCTCTTCCTTGCTCTTCTTTTGTTCTGGCTGGCTTTGTCCCGGTGGCTGCGGCGCTACCGCGGTCCGAGGTGGGGTCGGGAAGGCCGGAGCCTATTAACCGACGGACCACGGGAGGCGGCGGCGGCGGCCTCGTGGCGCGGCCGAGATGACGCACCGCGCGCCTTGTTCGTGACGGCGCACCCTGATGACGAAGCCATGTTCTTCGCCCCCACCCTCCTCGGCTTGGCTGGAGCCGAGCGGTGGCTGCTCTGCGCTTCCACAGGTGAGGGGCGGGGCCTCGAGCCGCAGCCCGCGTTGCTTAGCAACCGTGACGTCGGCGCTAGCGGCGTTCTCTCTCTCTTCCCCCAGGACTCTAGGGCGTTACGTCACGCCGCCCCGCCATTTTATAACGGCCTCCGTGACGTCACGAAATAAACATTGACTTTTCAGTCCCTCCACATGACGTAATGGGTGCCATGAGTCACTTTGACGTCACTGTGACGCCCTGGCCCCTCCTCCACTTTGCCGTCCGTGTGCCCTATCTGTAAAATGGGCATTATATTTTTTTTAATTCCCAGTATTAATAACAATAATTGTTCATTAGATCTCTTAATTTGAACACACACTTTTATACAATCTGTTGGATGACTGGGACTGTTATTTACGCGCATTTACTCCTTATGCTGGATTTCAGCATGGGACGCAGCAAAAAATATAAAGAATTTTAATGTAAATGTTATGTCCCTGTGTAGGGCCTACTGTGTTTCAAACATGTTTTAATGTGTTTTTAGATGTTACAATAATTTAGTTCAAATTTATTGCACTGTATTGCACTGATTATGTTATGCTGTGCTTCCTTTATGTCACTTCTTGCTGTGAACTGCCTGGAGGGACTGTTGGACAGATAGATGATATAGAAATTAAATAAATTCAATAAAGTAGTGTCTGTTGGGGACAGCCTGTGAGTCTCAAAAAGGGGGAGAGCTTGCCCCAAAAGCTTTGTTTGGGGGGGGAGGTGTGCTTCTCAACACAACACAGACCGCCCAAGGGGTGTGTTACTATAACAGAGCTTTTTCAGTGGTGGCTCCTTCTCCGGCACCTCTTTAGCCAGGGCGCTTCTTTGGTACCCCAAAAGTCTACCTGTGGTTTACACAGTGGCTTGACAGGTATATGAACCTTGAGCCCTTGAACAATTCACCTTCCGTTTTCCCATCCTTTCTTGTAGTTTCTTTCCTTCAGACCTCACAACCTTTAAGGTTCCACCAGGTTCTTTCTGCAGGAACAGCCCGATGTCTGATGTGACCTGGAAACCCTTCTCTCCTTTCCCTCTCCTTACTTTATCAGGACCTGTCAGACACTCGTTTTTCAGTCGGGGAGAGAGGATGGCTCCTTTCCGGACTTCAGCAGAGAACCTGACTATCTCTTTACCTTTTTTCCTCAGGAAATTATTACCATCGAGGGCCTGTTCGTAAGAAGGAACTGCTGGATAGCTGCGCCGTGTTGGGCATCCCGTCTTCTCACGTGACGGTCATCGACCACAGGTAACTTTCAGCGATTTTAAATGGGGAGAAAGCGATTATTATTTTGCTTTTGCCTGGAGGGGCCCCTCACGATTGGTGAGGCGATTGCACCCACATACATACAAACAAACCACCCGTTCTCTCGTCTCCATTTGCACAGATCTGTGGGGGCAGGAGACCTCCAGACTTTTGAAAAACAACTGTTTTTGGAGGCGGGGATGGTGGTGGTGGTTCTGATAACTGTCCCCCCAAAAGTAACTTTTCCAGGAGGTGTGTGATATTCAAGGAGTGGTTCACCATTGCCTCCACAGACATGCGCATACAATCCGTTTTGATGGCCAAATGGGGATTCGAAACCAGATCTTGTGAGTTGTAGTGCCTCGCTCTATCCCCCATGCCATGCTGGTTCTCACATCTAAAATGAGCAGCTGTCTTCTTAAAACAAACAAACAAAAAACTTCCATTCTCTTCTCTTTCCTTTTCTCTTTGTCGTTGTTGTTGTTGTTTGTGGGAAGTGGCAACAAGCGGGCCTGGAAGGTGCCAGGAAAAGAGAAGGAATTGGTGGCAGAAGCGTTTGCAACTGGGCTTTTGTGATCTGCAGCACAGCCAAAGGAAGCAGCCATGACTCAAAGCCGTGGTGCTCTACCTACCAAGGATCTGGGCCCTGGCCGTTCCTTTGGCTTTTTTCTCTGGACTGGCAGAAAAGGGAGGAGAAGCGGTTATAGGAGAGGCAGGCGTGCGAGAAAGCACCACTTCCTGCATTTAAGCTTGTTTTGCAAGGTTTCGGTGGCAGAATCAGTTGTGGGTTCGAGAGGTGAAGCTCTGAGCCAGTCAGAGAGGGCAGGGTGTGTGTGAGCTCTCTGCCTCGCTCCAGGATCGTTTTGAAAGCCACATAAATTATGCAATCTTTTCTCCTGCCGTGTAAATGAGCCGTGCTTTTATTCAGGCGGGGGACTACGCACGGCTAATGCTGTGCCCTTCTGGTTCTCTACTGGCGTCGCCTGGTTTGGGAAGGAACAGACCTCTATGGGCCACGCACCCTGACCAGGCGAGACCCCTGCCCAGGAGATTCAAAAACTGGTCTGGATTGCTTCTGCCCATGGCATGCTGGGAGGTGGAGGGATCCACACCTTCGGATCCACTGCCTCAGGGAGCAAAATGTGTTGGACTAGAACCCAGGGCTTTCCCAAGGCTTGTTGGACTACAGGTCTCATCGTCCCTGACCGTTAGTGCCCACGGAGGTCTCTGTCTGGAAGCAACCTTCGGAAGGTCGTGCTTCCCGCAGGCTTGGGTCTGGCTAATTTTGAACAGGATGCGGATTGTTAATATACTTAAAGAACCTAAACGTTCAATATGGAACGCAGGCATTCAGGCCATGTGGCGTCCAGGGTCAGGTCCTGTGATTCCTTGCACAGATGGCAGTATCGGTGTGCTGTTTTGGTTTTGCAAGTTTCAACTGGAAATGTGCCAAGAGACTCTTTAGCCCAGTTCAAAGTCCTTCTGGGTTTCTCTCCCTCCTGCCTTGGGGTCTGGCAACCCCAGTGATTCGGGCGGGGGGGGCGGGCGTCTCCTTCCGGCTCTTGCATAAAAGGACAACTGCAGAAAAGCTTCCCCAGCGGGAAGTTCTCAAAACAGGAAGCTATTTCTGGTGGGGTTTGTTGCCACCGCAACTGACCCACAAAAAAAAAAAACTATATATGTACACACACACACATCTGGAATTCTCAACAGAGAAGAGGCATTGCAGTGGTGAGGCTAGAGAGGGAGAGTGGAAATCTGAAAGGGCGAGCAAAATGCCTCGTTCCAAAGCAGAGCATAGAAATATTGCTTTATTTTGGATCACAAATCCCAGAATCCCCCTTTCAGGTTGAACCCTCGGCGTTTCCAGTTTTTAAAAAGGGAGAAGGCCACCAGTGATGGGAAGGACCGTCCCCTTTGCCTGAATCCCCAGGGACCGGCCTGCGGTCAGGAGCCTCCCCCCAAACCTTCTGCCTACAGGGTTGGACTACAAAGCCCAACCTCCCCATAGAGTCTTAGGGGGAGCGGTTGAGCTGATCCAAAGGGCAGCAAGTTAGGGAAGACTGAAGCAGACATTACCCACAAGACTGGAGGGGAAAATGGGCTTTAGAGCCCCAGGTGGGGCCCAGGGAGCCCTTCCGGGAATGGCTAGACGCCGTCATCCCTCCAAATGGGTGAAGCTGCCTTGGAGGATGATGGGAGTTGCAGTCCAACTGCCTGTACCAAAAGGATGCCAGATTGCTAAGCTTTGAGCTACAAAAATATGCCTGAGAGGAAAAATAATTTTAAAAAATGATCAGGAAAAGCAAGGGGAGGCATGATGACCACTAGAATTTTTAAGAGTCTTTCATTTGAAATAATTTTATTTAAAACTGTCTTTTCCGGGGGAGGGGAGAAAGACATGATGTACTCACATTTTTACCTTCACACCAACCCTGCGAGGTGGGTTAGGTCTTGGCTCCTCCATTCTACTGCCTGGCTCAGGTCGAGGAAACCTCTCTTGGCTTCCATTCCTCTTGTTCTCTCCCCAGCTGGGCAGGCCAGGGGGAAGGCTGGTGCCAGAAAACCCACCCGCCCCTCCCATCATCCCAAGGTCAAAAACCGACCCCTTTTGGTTGGCTTCCCAGGCCCCTTCTGAGCAAATTCTTTGGATGGATGATTGTCTCTCGACACTTTGACTGTGTCTTTAGTACTGCTTGAGTTTCCCATTTCCAAAAGGGATATATTTTTTGTTTCTTTTTAATATTTCTATACTTAAGTGTGTTTGGCTTTAACTCCTGCCTGTTTATGATGTACACCACCTTTGTGTACTCATTGCTCTGTTCTTAAATACTGTATGGCCTTTAAATGCTGTAAGCCGCCTTGAGTCCTTTTCTAAGGAGAAAGCCAGGGTAAAAATATTTTAAATCAGGTTAAAAAAACACAAATTCCTTCTGGTCGCAGCAAAAACACCCAAGAGTCCTCTGGCCCTTTCAGCGCTAACATACTTTATTTGGCCTCAGCTTTCATGGGCCGTAAGCCCACATCTTCGCATGGAAGCAGGCTCCAAGCCAGGAGAAACTCCACCAAAGAAGGATAGCATTTAGGATACCCCCAAACACTTGGTCTTTAATGCAGCTGAGTGATGCTTCGAAATGGTCTTTGTCTCTCTCTCTCTCATGAAATTCTCTCTCTTTTTTTTTTTCTTCCCCTTCTGCCATGATTGATTGCCTTGAAAGTTTACTGCAGGGACCGGGGAGAAAGAGAACAGAAAGGAAAGCTGGAAGGGGGTGGGAATGGCCGGCTTTGTCACGGGTTTTAAAAGAGCTTTCCTCCGCCTGCCGCACACCTCCTCCCCCATTCCCACACGATTCCTTTGGGGGGGAAAATGAGCCTCCACGCTCTGGACAAAAGATGGATCCTTTTCTCCCAGCGAGCATCCTCAAGTCAACCTCAGAGAGAAAAGAGGCACATTTCGAGGGAGGAGAGGATTTGGAGAAGCCTGGGTGACAAGGTGCTCTGCAAATCCAGACACAGAAAGGAGGCAAGGCTTCCTCCCCCACCCACCCCCCCGTCAACCCGTTTCCCCTTCCTCACGGCTTTCAGCATTGTTTGGTTGTGTTTAATTCTGAGAGGTATTTTATTTTCCCCACTAATGGCTTGGTTTATATAGCATTTATTACACCCACCCGGTCGCTTGGAAGGCTGTCAGAGCCACGTCTAAACCAATATGTAGATTCCAGGAAGCATGAGACAGATTTGCATCCACAGGGATTAACTGTCTAAAAAAAAAAAGTCATGGCAGAAAAGGAAGAGATGGTGGGGAGGGAAGAGGAAAGCAGGAGAGACGTCGCTTGATGACACTCCTCAGTCTGAAGGAAGGGCTGTTGGAGGAGAGTTGAGGAGAAGCAAAGCATGGCTTCACTGGCTTTCCAAAGATGAGAGTGGTTGGTGGCCACGTTTCTTTTCACTTCCCCTTCCTCAGGCTGGTCAGATTTATTTCTTCCCCTATATTCCTTGTTGATTTGTCAGGCTTCTCCGAGGAGATTCTAAGATCCTTCAGCCCCGTTAGCCACGGCTGTTTTGTATCCCTGGTGACTATAAGACAGGGCTGTGATCCAGGTTTGAATGTGGCTGCCAAGGGAGTCTCTCTCCATCTTGGCCCCCTCATCTTCGAGATGGGGCAGGACAGCCATGCTATCCTGCCACAATTTGACTAGATGGGCGGGGTATAAATTCAATGAACAAACAAACAAACAAACTTGTTGTAAAGATAGCTCATTTCTATAAAGCTCTTTGATTTCTGCATAATTTCTGTGTCTGTCTTTGTAACGTAAGTACCAAGTCACTTCTGAAAAGCCCCCAAACTTCGAAACAAAAAACTGGCATAGGAATAAAATGTCCATCCTGCCATCAAATTTACTGCAGAGGAAGACATCCTGGCAGGAATACAAGGAGAGAGAGAAACTCAATCCTCACTGACAGCTCAGCAGAATAAAAAAGTCTTGCTATTTTCCTCTAAGCTTAAGGCAGAGGGAGCCAACAAAATCTCCTTCCAAATGGAATCCTGCAACCCCTGCATATTTCAGTATTTCTCTCCCAAAAGGACATAGCGATCTAAAGCATCCTTTTCTGGTCGCCTACAGGGTGATTCGTACTCGCCCTAGGTGACCCGGCTGCTCCAGAATCTGCTTTAATTTGTTTTGACACCAGATAAAAATGACTTGACTAAGGAGCTTTCCCCCCTCCTCCTCATTGCCTTTGGGGCAAGGGGCTGAGTTGTACATTTCAGCTACAAATTTACAGAGTCGTTTTTCTTTTTCACCCATTGGCTAAAGAGTTACACATAGGCACTCCGTCTGCCCAAGAGAGTTCTCCTAAAGCAGAAAAACCTCGCTCCGAGGAACAAGGCAGGCGGGTGATTTTTATTAATGCAGGAAAGTAGGTCAGCGGGTTTTAATTGTGGCGCTCAGCAGCCCAATGTGGTTCTCGTTTCAGGAGTGAACTCGCCTGACACCGCAGATGGTCAATTTCCTCTTCCCAGAATCCGGTCCGCTGCGGCTTCTGTGCCGATTGAAGGCGGGCAAATATGTGACTTAAAGGCAGCCCAGGCTTCTCCTCCTGTCCTCGCAGGGACATGTCAACAAAGAAGCAAAACAGAGCCAGGCCAGGAGGAAGCCAGCTGGACGATGAAGCCTTTGCTTTATCTGCCGACAGGAAGGGTCAAGAACGTCAGAATGGCCCTTAGGAGGTTCATGAACAAATTCAGATAGACTGCTCTTGCTTGGCAGCTCTTAGGCTGAACTCTCCTGTCTCCCTCTCTTCTCTTCCTCCAAAAATTCTCCATGGCTGGATTGAGAAACAGCAGTGGTTCTGCTCTGCCTGGCCTTCTGCCCTCACTGAGCCTCCAAGCAAAGCAGATTTCTCTGGCTTTTCATCCGCCTCCTGAAAACACACATATTTTCCAAAACTGAGGAGTGAGCATGATGCAATGCGAAGGTAAAATGTCTGTGGTGGCCTTGTTGGGTTCTTGTGTGTTTGTTTTCCACACCATGTCTATACGCTTCCCCAGTCTAGGCCCCGCCCTGGAGGTGGGGGACCACGAGTCCCATCATCCTCTGCCAGGCTGTGGGCAATGGGAGGGGTAGCCCAACGTTCCTTCAGGGAGGAAGCGTGTTTCGATGGCTCTTCCAGTCCGATAGAAACACGAAACAGCGTTTAGGGGGTTCCTCCCCTCGATCTCGGCGGGGGAGTTGACAGTGGGATGGTTTTAATTTCCAAGAAATAAATTCAAACAAGGTTTTGCTCGAAAGAACTGAACGCAGGGAGCTGAAAGCGGCGCAGACGACAGACAGGGGAGTTCGCTTGCCAACGGTTCCTGGAAGGAAGGGCGCTTCGCCATCATCCCGGCCCTGTAGAAGCGGAGGGGGAAATAAAATAAAACATGCGGTTTAACTCCGAAGAACTTTTCCATGGGGTGCAGCTCTCCCGAGGAACTCCTGCCTGCCTGTATGACATTCAAACCCTCAACACTGCAAAGGATTCAGGGGGTGCGGAATATTTGGGGAAGCATTTTGTCTCTGCTCATGGAGAGCTGAAAACAATAGGTCTGTCTGGTTTTTTGAAGAAAACCCTTCTGGCCTCACTGATTCCCTCTGACGGAGGGGCCCCACAGGCAAAAGGAAGGTGCCGTCTCTCCTCTTTGCCCCCCTTCCCATCCCGGGATAATCAGCTCTTGGTGCTATAGGAAAAAGAAAAAGAAGATAAAATGCCATCTGTTGAACCGGCAGTTGTTATTGCTGTTGTTGCGGGCCACTGTGGTGAAAGCAGCCACCGGAAAGCGCTCAAGGCAGGCTGGGTATTGTGCCCAGGGTTACTCTCGATCAAGGGAGAGGCCGAGACGTCCTGCCTCCTCGTGCGGTTCCAGCCCTTGGAACCTCAGGGTTGCATAATATTTGCCTTTGAAAGAAAGAGAGAGAGAGAGGAAAGGTCACCCGGCTTGGCCAGCTTCCTCCTTGGCTCTCAAAAAGCCTCTGTTCTTTCTGTGTGTTTGCGGCCGGGAAGGAGGAAGAGCTGAGATGGACAGACGGATGGACGGAGCGGAAAGCAAAAGCCTTCCTTGATGAGACACAAGCCTGGGAAAGTTATTCCGAAGGGGGATGGGTCAGGGTGAAGGAGTTTCAGCCCAGCCCTAAAGGAGATCCAGGGCAGATTCTAGGAGGTGTCTGTGGAAAAAGTAACTTTTCCAAGCTCTCGTTTCTTTCTTTTTGCTCGTTGGGCTCCTGTCTACTCCCATCTCTTCGTAGCCTCCCCAAGAGCAGAGAACAGGTATCGGAAACGTGACCATTCCCCTCCTGGCGCTCAAAGAGGCACAGCCAAAAAGGAAAAGGCTTGCAGAGGAAGGTGGGGGGAGAGAAAAAGCAAACTGAGACAGTGGAGTCCCACTACCCAGGTTGTGGCCCTGGAGCCAAGCGGAGTGGAAAGGAGTAGCCGCTGGAGTCGGCAGGCAGCCGGAAGGACGGGCTGGTCTGTCAGCCCAGACCCTCCCTCCCTCCCTCCCTCCCTCCTCAAAGGCGCATCACAACGAGGCGTGGAGCCTCCTCGTCCAACTCTCCTTAGCGCGAGGAGGAGGACGCCGTGTACCAGCCTGTTCCGCGGTTTCTGTTTCTTTTGAAAACAGTCCCCTTGGAAAAAGGACAGGGCATTTCCGTGCTTCAGACCAGGCGCCACCACTGGCCTCTGCCAAGCGGGCGGGTTTCTTTCCTGGCATCGGGAAAGTTGGACCGCCAAGGCCGCAGCTTCGGGATTCGCCACCACCCACCCACCCCGTTTCCCCTCTTCTGCCTTCCAGAGAAAGGGGGGGGGAAATGTTGAGGTATCCACATACACACAACACACACAGAGAGAGACACACATGTGTTAGGATTTCTCAAGCTGAAAAGCAGACCTTGGAAAAGTTACATTTTTGACATCTGCTCCCATGATCCCCCCCCAACAAACGTGAGCCGTGGGATGCTGGGAGTTGTAGTCACCCCATAAGTTCCAAGCTTCAGTGCCAAACAGAATCTGGACCTCCCGATGCACTCTCACCACCACGGCACCGCCCTGTCTCGGCGCAATCCCTCATCCCCCCCTTCCTGACTTCCGTCCACCCTGTTGGGTTTTCCCCCCTCCCGGGGCTGCCTCCCACAAGTTGTTCCCATCTGAATATGGACGTGTTCCTGCCGCGCCTGGCCGTTGCGTTCATCCGCGGCCCCTTCGTCAGACGGAGGCCCGATTTCACATCCCGATAAGCGGTGGTGTTGTCGTCTCTGAGAAACGAACCTGAAGGCTCCTTCCAGGAACTCCTCCATCATTCAGGAGAGGGAAGCTGCTCCGGTTGTCCGAAGGAAGGGCTGGAGACAAGGCAGGAGATCCGGGCTGTCGTCCGTGACTGGATCCCCTCTCTCGATCTCTCTCTTGCTCCTCCATCGTTCTTCCTCTCGGCTTGATCTGTCCTCACAGGGCTGCCATGGGGCTGTTTAAGATGGGACCGGTCTCTTTCTCACCTCGTAAACCTGGAAGGTTAGGGCTCCAGCGTAAGCTCCTTGGGGCAGGGATCTGCCTTCTTGTGTTGCCCCGTGGGGCCTAGGAGCGGGCACCGGCTTGCCCTTGGCCTCAGGCAGCAAAATGGCGAGGGATGGCCTCGATTGGCGCCCTGTCCCAGTTCGGGTCACCCTAGATCGAACACAGCCTGCCCCTCCGTCCTTCGGCACAGCTTGTGACCGGCCGTAAATCTGCGATTCTGCCGGTCCCCTCCGGGAACAGCATGTTTCATCTTTGGCAATGGGGCTAGGATCGGGAGCTGGCCCCCAGGACCCAAAGGACCTCTGCCCCAAAATGCTGAGCCCCACAGCTCCCCCCCCAATAGGGCTTCTTTCCTCTAAGGGGCCCAGCGCCCTGAACCACAGTCAGGCTAGGAGAAGTGCCAACATCTCCCCCCCCCTTCTATGACCTTTGTGACCCACTTCGGAGGCCACGGGGATGGAGAGGAACGGGGCAGGGACTCCAAAGGGCTCCAAGGTCTGTACAGTATTTTCCTCCGGACCCATGCTGGGATGGGTCAGTCTCTGGGGTGGAGTTATAGAAAGTTCTGCACCAGCAGGTCAAGGGCTGTCAGGATCTAGCATCATCATTCCAGGACATTACTGGAAAGACACACCCTCCCTGAAAAAAAGACACACACACACACACACCACATGTCTGTGAGTGTTGTCTTGCATCTGCAGAAGGGGAAGGAGGGGAACCCTTTTGAGAAATGGGGGGGGCTCAGCCCTCCCTCTTCTTCCGCATGGGGCAGCCAGCCTTCTTTTTCCTTTCCTTGTCTTTTGCGTCCTGCATCCAGCATCCACTTTTGGGGTGTCTCTTTTGCGGGTTTATCGCCTCTTCTGTTTTGAACCCGGCTCACGGGAGCCTAAACCCCGAATCCCACCTCCTTCCACATACTGTGACTCATGACCGGACGGTCGTTCCAATGCCTGTCACAATCGTATCGAAAAATCGGCTTTCACGTTCAGTGAATCCACTGAGTCCCAGACTTCCGGAACCGCTTAACTAATGTTTGGACATAAGACAGTTTCAGTTTTGTGCTTCTCTCTCTCCCTGAGCAAGACAAGAGTTAATTTTGGCTCCCCGTCGCCTTCTTGAGCTCCCCGGGGACTTGATCTGCCTTCTCCAGCTGTTGGTTTCCATTGAACTGGCGTGACCTTCATCCCTCCGAACGAGTCAGAAGCTACCGAAGGCCTTTTCGAGGCAACTCTGCAACATTGGAGCTTTGCTCCTTATCTTGGGGAGATTTTTGTTTGTTAAACCACAGACGGGGGGGACCCTTATTTTCAGCCTTAAAAGAGCACACAGGGAAGTCTTTTTGGCTGCAAGAGAAGCGTCGTGATCGGGGAGGGTCTGGGGGTCACCACTTTGAGGAGCGGGCCAGCTGCGATTCATATCTGTTTGGACATTTTCCAGCCAGCAGGCAAAGCATGGCTCAGGCCTGCGCATGGTCCGTTTGAGAGTAAGCCCCAGCTTTCTGACCAGCAAAGCACTGCTAAGCTGAGACAGCCCCTCTGCTCGGGAACGAGCCCCATTCAATGACTTCTGGGCACGCAAAGCACAGCTTCCGGGCATGCAAAGCATAGCTTTGTTTTGTGGTTCATCTGTGCAGGAGAAGCCTTGGTGCCACATCTTCCAGACGTGCAAAGCACAGCTGAATGCTTAGCACCAGGCAGTCACTTCCAGGCATGCAAAACCCAGCTCATTTTCCAGGCAGCTGCTTTCCTGCCTTCAAAGCACAGCTCCATTTGGAACGTATCAATAACTTAGGGAAGTGGACACAACTTTTCTTTGTTGTGTGTCGGCTGCTTTATGAAGAGTTTTTATAAGCAGGATTTTAAAATAATATAAATAATAATAGCCATTAATGTCAATGTTCTTTCTTCTCTTTCCTAGAGATCTTCCAGACCATCCTTCTGTGAAATGGGATGTACAGCTTCTCTCTTCCTTGATCCTTAAGCATGTGGAAACCAACCAAATCGCTCTGGTAAAAAAAATAATACACAAACACACCTCTTAAGCATTTCCTTCTTTTAGGGTGGTGGGGGGTGAAGCGTGTGACCCTGCAGCTCTCATTGGACGGGTGGGTCACCTCCCCTGGTCCCGAGCCAAATTAGCCAATGCTGAGGGGATGATGAGACTTGGAGTCCAAGGACATCTGGTGGGCCATAAGTGCCCCCCACCCATTTTCTCCACCCAATGGAGAGAAGGTCGGCTTCACCAGGGGCTTTCCTTTCTCGTCCCTGGAGTCCCCCCTCCTTGTGGGAGAAGGAGGAGAAGGAGGAGAACGTTTCCAAGATCCGGTGCCCAGAGGGTGGCCCGAGCACATTGGCTGAGAGAGGAGGAGGGACAGAGGAAGCCTGAGAGAAAGAGGATGTCTCCTCCTCCTGACGGCACCAGCCCCAGCCGGGATCCTCCTCCTCCTCCTCTTCCTCCTCCTCCTCCTCCCTCTGGGACCTTTCCCCTACTGCCTCCAGGCCCTGCCTTGTGCAACCGGGAGGGAGCCCAGCCAAGGGTGAGCCCGGGCAAAGTTGCCGGCTCCTCCTCACCTGACGGGTAGAACAGGACCGGCAAGCCCCCCTGCCCTTCCTGAGGCCTGCCGCACCACACGGCCCCCCCCTTCTTCCTGGCCTGGCCATGGGCCAGGCGGTTACCCGTGGCCGCCACCCTCTGGCACCAAAACGGGGTGCTCCTGTTTTGGGCTTCGTCTGGAGGAGCCCAAGAGCGCTGCCTTCTGGGCTTGGGGAGCACATTCGCTTTGGATCTCCTGAGTGCTAACCACTCCCCTGCACTGCCTCTCGGCAGGGCACCTTCTCAGCAGCCGGCTCCCAGAGGCTGGACCTCATCCAACTGTGTTAGACCTTTTTGTTCATTGATTTAAATCGTGGCTGGTTTCCTTCCCTCCCCCCCCCGGGCCACACAGAAACCTTTCAATCTGGATGGGCTGGAGGTCTGTGGACCACAGCTCCCATCATCCCCCATGGGCTGGGGCTGATGGGAGTTGAAATCCAGGAGGACCTCTCCTCCCCGCCTTTAAATAGAGAAGCGCAGGGACCACGAGAGCAACATAAATTCTTGAAATCAGAGACACCCCGTCCTCCATTATCTTTAATTTCGTAGAAAAGCACGTCTTGCCGTTTTGTGCTGAGAGATGAAGGTCACTTCTCATAGCAGTGAAAACATAATCTTTCTCTGTCTATATGTGTGTGTGTGTGATTTTGTGGTCCTCTTCCCTGCCACCCCTCAGATAGTGACCTTCGACGCCGGGGGAGTCAGCGGTCACATGAACCACGTCTCCCTGTACGCCGCAATCAGGTATCCTGTCTGCTTTGTTGGTTTATAAGATTTTTACCCCATCTTTCTCCTTTAAAAGCCCCAAGGTGGCCGGCAGCTGTTAAAAGCCAATCTTTGGAAGCTGAAAATAATGAGTACACAAATGTTAAAAAAGAATTAAAGAAGTATTTTATTAAAAGCGGTCCATTTTTCTACCTACCGGACCCATTTTTCTGTCCCGCCTTCCACTCCTACAGCGAGCTCATGGACAGTGCTAACCATGGCTCTCTCCTCTCTGTATCCCTGAGTTTTTTCTTCTTCTTTACAACAACTCTGCGAGGTAGGTCAGTCTTAGAGGGAGAGAGAGAGAGGGAGAGACAGCCTGGCTCATGGTCACCCGACAAGCATTACAGCAGAAAGAGAATTCAAACCTGGGTCTCTGCGGTCCTAATCCCGATGCCGTAAATAAGAGGGGCATGGATTTGCATCTCTGGACTACAATGCCAAGAATCCCCGGGATCCAATTTGGGGCGTTGTAGTCCCCAACAATCCCACCCCGTGTGCTCTCCACCTACACAAGGTCTCCCTGCTATTTTCCCTTTTTGGAGGCCCTGGAGATGAGTTGGGGGGGCCGGGAAGGGCCCCCTTTTCTCCCCCTACATCACGTGCCCATATTTGTTCCCGGCTGCGGACAAATCATCTCCCCCTCTCTCTCTTTTTTCCTTGCCGGCCCAACCGCAGGACGTCCGAACTCTTCCAGCAAACATTCCCAAAATGGCCATGGGCGCAGAGCAGGGGGAAAAAGCCGCCCGGCCCGGCGGCAACCTCTCCCCTCCTTGGAAGGGATCCAAGCCCGCAGAGCTGGGAAGAAGAAGAAATTTAAAAAAAAATTTAAAAAAGCCCCGCTCTCCCCTCCCGTCTGTGCGCCTGCAGCCCGGCTCATTCCCATCTATAGTCTTCAGGGGCGGGCCTGGGCTTTGCCGGAGACCCCCACCACAGACGCTTTCAGGGGCAGGCGAGGGGCTGTGATTCAAGCTGTGGGTCCACTTTAGGGCATGTTGATTTAAGTTGCCGCAGGGTCTCTGCTGAGGAAGCGGCCGTCTGGGCTGGCTGTAACCCCTAGGCGGCCCAGCCGGCCACAGCGTGGTCCAGCCAAGATTTTCTGCAGGCTTTTCCCAACCATGGAGAGGGCAGGAACTGAACACCCGGCCGTCTCTGTGCAAACTGTTGGCTCCTGTACTAAGCTACAGCCAGTAAGATCCTAGTCCTCATGGTTCTCGAGGCGCATCTGAGCTATAACTTTGATTTCTGTGAGGTCCCTTTAATTGCACAGGTCAATACCAAGCAAGATAAAGGGCAGGCATGCCGGATGGATCTAGGGCTGGACAGTTCCTTCTCCCATCATCCCCTTCCTGTTGGATCTGCTGCCTGAGGATCATGGGACATGCAGTCCAGCCACTTCCAAAAGGCCACAGCTTCCCTTGACCTCCTGTAAGGAGATCGAGGGGGTGACCCACAACCCAGCTCATCCTCCCACCGATCCCACAAGGGAGGCCACACAGCACGACACGGACAATTCCAGTGTCCCCCACCCACCCCAGCTCAGCTTTGTTGCTCCACAGAGATTCAAACCCGTGTCCCTCCAAATCCAGGACATTCACTCATCACTGCCATGTTTGCCTTCCACAGGCACCTGCGCTCAAAGAGGAAGCTTCCGGAAGGTACGTTACGCCATGCAGGTCCAAACCTCCTTTGCCCACCGGACACGCTAACTTCTTTCTCTTAGTCATATTTGTGTCTGTATGTGAACGGATTCATTTTTTTAAATCTGCTAATTAATCGCAAATGATGTGCCCCGTAGACAGTCTGAGTAGGGAAGAGACTGGACGAGGAAGCAGATCATTGGGACGGGACCCCACGCAGGAAATTTCGGGCTTTGGGGCCTCGGCGGTCCAGCGCGTAGCGAGAAAGGGACCTCGCGGTCTTCAACGCTGTTGCGTTGTAGCAGATGGGCAGAGAGAGCCAGGACTGCATCTCTGCCGAGCCCCGAAACTCCCCTGGTGACCCCAGGCGAATCGGTCTCTGTCTTCCTCACTCTCTCACACACACGCACGCAGTGGTGCTACCTCGCAAGGCCGGTGTGAGGGCAAAGCCGAGCAGTCACCCTTTAGAAGACAGCCTTGAATTTACGGAAGGGGGGCGGGCGGGATTTTAACAAATGAACAGATCTAAACCCTTCCATAACCTTTCTCGGAGGGGGGGGGGAAGTCCACCTCCTTCTGATTCCTCTAGCCGTGGCTCCCCATCCAGTTCTCGTGGTGGTCCTGTCTCTTTTTCCAGGTAGCCGGGCCGGTGGGTGACGAGCCGCCTTTTTCGAAGGAAGAAAAGACCCCTCTGGCCCCTTCCGACAGGGTCACCGAGGGCAGGGGAGAGAACATGTCCCCCACCTTTGGGAGCCCTTGCGCTCGCTAGGAAATCATCCTCTCCTCGGCAGGGTCTGGTTTTTGGCCGGCGTTTAGGGTCGTCCAGTGCCCCCTGGTGGGATCCCGAGGCAACTGCACCAACTTTGCCAGCATAACCCAGCACCACCCGGAGAAGTTACTTTGTCAGGGGCGCTGGGAGAGGATTCTTGGGAGTCCTGTTTTCGCCTCCCAAGTAACTCTTCTGACCTCTCAGCAGCTTTACTGGGGCCACATTTTGCCGGCAAACCGAAATGGGCCGGGTAGAAAAACTCTGGTCTTACTGCAGGGTCGTTCCCAGCCACATTGAACCCGGTTCAGTTTCGGTGGCTTTCTGCCCCCCCTCCCCTGGGCAAAGTCCTTTCTGCACCAGCTCCAATGTTTAACCATCCTTGGTCCCTGTGTGTTGTATTTGTCGGTTGTCTTTTAACCACCAGGAGGTGGAATCCTGTATGCATTCTCCCTTTCCAAACTCAACGGCGCTTAATATTTCTTGATAGACTCAGATAGGATTCTGCTCCTAGTTTCTTGGTATGGATCCTGTATGGAGGAGCAGAGCAGGAAGGATCATCGCTGCCCCCATTATTATCCATTTCGTGATGTCCTGTACTTGAAGTGTATATGTGTATGAGAGGGAGAGAGAGGAGGGGAAAGAGAGATTATGTCTCTCCTCCTTGTACAGTACTTATTTTCACAACAGCCCTGCCAGGTAGCGGGTCAGGCTAAGAAATAGAGCATGATTTACCGAAGCCACTTAGTAAGTTTTGGTGGCTCAGAGGGGACTTGAACCCGCATCTTCCCAGATCAGCTTTTGACCTGTTGCATCTCCACCTCCCCCCCCCCCCCAAAAAAAAGGCCAAGTCTGCCACGTTCTCAGGTGGACTTGCTTTAAAGTGAAATCTGCCTAAAATTGGCAGTGTGAAGAGTCAAGGGCAGGGTGCCCGTGCAACGTCACCCGGCTTTCTCTCCGCTCGGCCAGGCTGCCGCGTCCTGACCCTTGAGACGGTGAGCCTTTTCCGGAAGTACATCTCGCTCCTGGACCTCCCCATCAGCTGCCTCCAGAACCAGGATGTGCTCTTTGTGCTGACGGAAGAGGAGGCTGAGGTGGCCCAGGTAAGAGCAGGCACCTGCGCGACCCCACCCACTTTTCCCTTTGGCCCCGCCCTTCACCTTTGGCCCCGCCCGCTGCTGGCACGCAGCTCCCTTCCCTACAAGGCGGGCCATGGATCAACGGGGAGGCCGCGGCTGCCTCGTCTCTTGTGGCACTGGGGGATTTAGGTGGCGATCCTGCAGAAATCTGGAGCCTGGGAAAATGTGTTACGTTTTGGACTACAATTCCCCAAATCCCCAACTCTGTGGGACTTCACTTAACGCGTGTGCAGCATTATACGCCTAAAGCCGTATCCCTTTCAGGAGGTGCTGATTCCAGCAACCCTTGAAACAGCAGACAAGATGTTATTCACTGACACCAATAAAAATTTTCCAGATCACAACTTGATTGCCAGTGCTTTCCCCCAGACTTTGATCCTGGTCTCACTTCACAAGGTCTAGGGCTGACCGTTCCTGAGCCTGAATAGCCTGCAGTCCTTTCTCAGCTCAACGGTTCACTGTCCCCACGTTGCTATTATATATTCAGACCTCACAACAAACCACGGCTTGCATTAACCATGATTTGTTACTTAAGGTACGAATTCCACAGCATACATCGAATTTGAATTGTCCTTTCCTATTTCTCAGTCTGTCTCTCTTTTGTTAGCTCCTGTTTTCAGGATGGGAACAGTGGGGAAACAAGCCGAAGATAAGCTATAGTTATGTCTCTGGATGTCGTAGCAAGCCATGGTTTAAACACAGCTCGTGGGTTATTGTGACTTCTGAATTGTTAGTAAGGGCAATTCAAACAGCACAATAAGGTGGATTTTGACAAACCACACCGCGGTCTGTTGTGACGTGTGAGCAGAGTCAGGGGCCTCCTCCAAAGCATACACCAGACCTCAACGCAATCTAGATTGAAATAATGATTTCCCCCCCCTCTCTTGCCCATCCAGAGAGCCATGAGGTGCCACCGCAGCCAGTTCATGTGGTTCCGACGCCTCTACGTGATCTTCTCACGCTACATGGTGGTCAACTCGCTTCGTTTCCTCTAAGGGGGGGGGGAAAGGCCTTCTTCCAAGTCTTCCAAGATGACCAGAGAACAGCAGCTGATGCAGCATCACGAGAAGTGTGGTTGCACTCCTGCCAACCTCTGTCTGTGCACTGGATCGGGTGAGCTCGCCCAAAAAGCTGCACCAGGAATTCTGCCTCTCCTGTCTGGTTTCGCAGGTTCCCACCTTGAGCTGATAAGAGGAATCTGCCAGTTGCGTTTTTCTTGCCACGATGGAAGCCGAAGGCACACAACCATGGGTTTGCCTAAGTTCCTCTCAAGACCGGAAAGAGGAAACCTTGCAGCTTAACATACTGGACAGGGAAGGAGCGATTGGACCAGGACTTTTCAGATATTGAATGTTTTTTAAAAAAAACTAAAACTTGAAATAATGACAAAAACCATTAAACATGGGCGGACCAATTACCCTGTGCTTTTTCCCCTGCCTTGCCTAGCTGAGATCCTTAATGCAGATGTGGGAAACATTTGTGTGGCAGATGTTTCTGAACTGTACTCTCTTCAGCCCCAGCCAGTGCAGCTAATGGGGGAGGGATGATGGGGTTTGTAGTCCAGGGGCACCCTCAGGAAGACCACACACTTTCCCTCATTTGGCTCATCTCACCGGTCTGTTGTGAAGATCAAACAGGAGTGTTTTTCCCCACACACCACTGCTTCACAAAGGAACGATGGCTTGTACAGGTCAAACCAGCTGATGTAAGAGTCAAGGAAGGAGTTTAAATTTCTTAATACCTTTTTAATGGGAGGGAGGGAGGTATTTAAAAAAAACAAGATTTGTTGGGGAATCGTTCTTCCGGTAGTGTTTACTCATGGGGAAAAAAGGGGTGGCACAAAAAGGTTTATTTTACAAAAATACAAGCTTTATTGCCTAAATCTACCTGGAACAAACAGGAGGGTTTCAAGAGGGGTGGAGGGGAAGAGGTGACCCGTCAGGGCACCTGTCCCGAACTGGCTGGGTCATGGGTTCGACATGGATCTGATGGTGGGGTGGGCCTTCACGGCTTTCTCCCACTCCTTGCCGTTGATTGCCTCCACTGTGACTTTGTTCACGGTGCCTTCATCCAAGCAGTGCGGTGCTATTCCTGCGAGGGAAAAGACAACGTATGAGGCAGAGTGACTCCCCCCCTCGCCCCGTCCTCTGGATCTTCCCCTAAAGGACAGGGCCAGCCTCTTTCAACCTGGCACTTTCCAAGAGGGACTGAACTCCGGCTCCCATCATTCCTGTGGCCGTGCTAGGTTAAAAAAACACTGGTCTGGGATGTCAAAGACGGAAGCATCCAGGGCTCCGGAGCAAAGCTGTATGGAGCAGGACTCAAAAAGACCCCTGTCTGAAGTGGTGGCCCACAATTCGTCCTTTGGGGCTACCGCTTTGAGCATTTCCCCAGGCAGCTAAAACCCAGTTCCTTTGGGGGTGTGAAGGACTTATTTGGGGCACAACCTAATGCTCCTATAAATGCCAGCGGCAGAGTGCCACTTCTGAGTTTAGAAAAAAAAAACTCTCTCCTCCTGCCCCATTCAAAGCTCTCAGGAAAGAAAACACCAGCGGAATGTTTAAATCGCCCACACCTCCGCACCACTTGGGGGCTTTACTCGCCCTTCAGATGCACCCTTGGGCTCTTGCAGCAGGTCACCACAAAAAAAGGCAGGTATCAGTAGACTGGAGAAAGGCAGTCGACGCCTCAGAATCTACCAGTAGACCTCTGGGATAGTGCCATCAGATCGGCGAGGATTCCCAGTTCCCACCAGTTCAAGAATAGCAGCCCCACTGAAAACTTGGGACAGTTGAAAGCTAAGAAATGTGGGGAGGAAAACCAGGAGTGGATTTATTTGGGGGCCCTGGAAGATGTCCTAGCTGAGCTTTAAAACTCAAAACAAAAAAACCTACCATTCCTGACCTACAAGGCTAGGACAGAGACAGGTCACCCCACTCTCTGGCTTATTGGGTGGCGTCCAAACATGAATTTGCCTTCTGGGCCCCTGAAAGAGGCTCAGCTCAACCCCTCTGAGCCCCCGTGTGACTTCCATATTGAGTTGCTGGGGCTCGGGAGGAGTCGAAACCAAGGACCGCAAGTGATTCCCACCCCGCTGGAAGTGCCGGCTGCGAAGACTTCTTCCCTACCGTAGCCGTCCGGATTGGAGCGCGGGGTGTAGAAGCTCTGGACGCCGCAGGTCTTGCAAAAGGTGTGCTTGGCGCAGTGGGTGTTGAAGGTGTAGGTGGCGAGGTTGTCGGCACCCTGGGCGGGAGGGAGTACATGGTCTTAGCGTGAGGGAGGGGGAGCCTCTTTCCAACCGAGAGCCAAAATTCAAATTCAGGAAAGATCTGGGGGGGGGGGCAAACACGGGCATCTTCGCACCTCATGATCTTTGTGGGCCACAGCTAAACCTGAAGAGGCGAAGAGGCCGCGGTTTCCCCTTCATCCCTTAGCGTGTTTTCTTTGCCTCCGCTTGATCCCACTTTCTGCTGCCATGAGACTGCCCTCGGAGATCCTCCCCCACTGGTTGTCTGGGGAGGGGCTGAGATGTTCTTGGGGGTGATTCAGGGAGGATAAGGCTGGAGGAGTCATTTCAGTGGCTTCCCCTCCACTCCCCGGGCGAAAGGAACCATCTCTCACCCGTTGGGGTCTGAGGTTTGGCCACACAACTCCCACAAAGGTGGGGGAAAACCTGGTGCCCCTCCCCTAAAGGATGTGTTTTGGAGGAGGGACTCCATCAGGCCAGGAAGATCTGCCCTTTATTTTCCTACCATTCCCCGGCAGATTCTCCTCTCAATGTTGGCGTCCTCTACATTTCGGTGCCCCAGGTCAAAGAACCCTGCTACTCAGTCCTAGTTACAGCCCTGCCAGGAGGTAGACTAGGCCTCTTCTCTGGCAATGAATTCGAACTCACTCCCCAGGTTTTTTAAGATGCTGCAATGGCTGTTAAAGCCATCTGTGACTGTGCAGTGTACCTACACTGCCTGTTGCTTTTCAGACGTGCCGGAAACATCTTTGAAGTCATATGCTCAGGAGCTCAGTGTCACCTAGAAACTTGTTACCATGGATCGAGAGAGCTCAGCCCAAGCTCTTGCCCGAGAATATTAATGGCAAATATTTATTTCCCCATACTGCGTAGCTGTAACCTCCAGATCCATCCAACTGTGCCGAAAATTAACCGAGATGCGTGTCTCCTGCCACGGCCACCAACACACAAACAGACACCGTTCTCAGGTCCCAGCGTTACCTTCAGCAGCTTGAAGTGTGAGGCCGGAACAATGAAATGCCGGTTTTGCTTCTTGACGCAGATGCTGCAGCTGGGAAGGGCAGGCCGGGTGGGAGAGACAGAGAAGGGGAGGAGTGAAAAGGCGCTCAGCGAAACCCACCCACTGCACAGTCCCTGCTCTTAAAAGTACAAAGTCCATCATCCTCAGCAGGCTCCGAAGCGCTTAAAGCATGCCCCAGCCACCTTAGGAGGGGGAGGAGGCCTGTCTGGAAGGAGTTTCAGCCAGGCCAGCTTCCCTCTCTTGACTAACGGAGGGGGAAAGCGTGCCATTTTCATACGGACTGGGGACGCTTCTCTGAAAGCCGGCGGTCCTGAGAGTTTTTGCCACGGCTGCTTCGAGAAGGGAGCAGGCAGGCAAGCGCCCCCACTTACTTGCAGTCGAAGACGTGGACGACGTCTGAGGCCCAGACCTCAAAACGGACAGCCCCACAGTGGCAACCTCCCGTGTGCTTCACCAGCCCTTGGTATTCGCTGGAAAAAAAGGAGGAGAATTATTATTTAGAATCCCAACTTCTCGGAAATGTTATTTTTGGTGGGCAATTTTCACGTCGTAGAATGCTCCGTACGGGCTCCAGGGTTTGGACAGCGGTAGCCTTCAAAGGTCAGTTTTCCACAATCAATTAGAACCATCGCCGTTCGAAAACTGTGCCTCGGGAAAAGGAGGAAAACGAAGAAAAGGACACATTGGGCTCTTTCACCTTCAGGGATCCTTTCTGCCAGTCTCTTCCCCCCCCCCCCCAGCTTGGTGCTTTTAGATTGTGCTGGCCCACATCTCCCATCATCCCCAGGCCAGTGTGATGGGACGTGATGGGAGAGTTGCAGTCCACTTCCACTGCCTCCGGAAGGTCACAAATTGAGCAAAACTACCCTCGGGTGGTATTCAGGCTATGAGACGAGCGCCTTAAGCGTTCGTGGTCACTGCCTGGACCTGACACGTATCCCACCAAATACAAAATTAAGCTAAATGGAGAATGTTTTTCAAAAATGTTGAGATGACTGGAAAAAAGAGAAGGAACCCCAAGGCTTGGAAAGGGAGTGTCTTTTGAGTCTAGTTTAATCCCAGATTGTTCTTATTAATAATTGCATGCCACCAAGTCAATTCTGACGCAGAAGCAACCATTTTTCAGGGTTTTCCAAAGTCGTTGACACTTCCCTTCTTCTGTGGGTGCTTTGGGACCGTTGTGCCGCTTGCCCAAGGCTATACAGGCTGGCTCTTTTACCAGGAGGCGCCATGGGGGCATCGAACCCCCGACCTCTGGTCCCACAGCCAGTTCAACTTGTTCTTGTGCTTATAGAAGGGACATGGGACGGAATACTATGATATTTACAGTACAGTATGTGCATTTCCCCCTTTTCCAGAAAACTATACCCCCCAAAAGGGGGTAGGTGCTCCTTGTATAAAATCCAGAAACAATAATATCCTTACCAGATGATCCTTATCAGATTATTCCAAACAGAGCTTTAAAGTTTTACCAATACCCAAGCTTAAGAAGGATCCTGGAGGACTTCAAAAACTAAGCAACTGAACAGTTGCATCTTAAGACACGTTCCAGGATTCCAGTACAAACAATGTGCAAGATGTAAACCTTTCAGTTTCTTTGAGTGACCCATTTAATGGTCCTTCAGTTTCCTTCACTGGTCTTCTACCCCCCCATGTCAAATGTTTCAGCTGGAGGGCTTTTATCCACTGGAGGAGGTGGGCAAGTCTGAAATTCAGACCTGAGGAGTGACCGACCGCCTGGAAACCATAAAATCTAGCGGGCTGCAGCTTCCCTACCTCCGGCTTATTTCTTAATTTAAAAAAAAAAACAAGCAAAACCACTATCGGATTTTAATGTAACCTTTCCCCCCCCCCACACACACACACACACTGCCCATCCTAAAGGCTCGACTCTTCCCCTCTGCGCAACAAGTTGGAGGTCTCCGCGCGCCCCGGGGAAAGGCTCGAGGGTCCCCGCGCAGCCTTTGCGCCAGCGCGCCCCCAGCGCGCCCTATGTATGGATCCAGGTCTAGATCGGGGAGGGGGGGCTCGGCGCCGGATCGTGTTCCCCCCCCGCTTCGCCCTCCCCCAAAAAACTCACAAGGTGTCCAGCAGGAGCTTGGCCGCTTCTTCGCAGCTCACCCGCTGGCGCTTCTGGAACTGGAGCCAGCGCTCTTGCTGCGCGCCCAGATCCAGGGCGCACGGCGGCTCCTCCTCGCGAGCAGGCGCCCCAGCTGCTGCAGCTGCTGGTGGTGCCGCCGAGGCCGGGGCGGGGGGATCGGCCGCCTCGAAGAGCTTCTGGGGGCTCTCCTCCCCACCCCCGGCGGCTTTGGAGGCCCGATCCCGAGCGGAGAGGATGGCGGGGATCCTCCTGGCCCCGGAGGAGGAGGAGGCGGCGGGGCCCTTGCGCGTGGCGTTGCCCGCCGGCGACCTCTTCGCCTTCCCCATGGCTAGTGCGGTGGCGCGGGAGGTGGCCACGCCGCCCCTGCCCCTGCCGCCCCTGCCGCCGCCGCCCCTTCTTCTTGCTCTCTTGGCCGCTCGAGGGCGCTCCTGAGCCGCGACAGCGCCTCGCCTCCATCCACGTGGAGGAAGAAGGAAGAAAAGGACTCCCGAACTGCCATCCGCGCCAGACGGGCCGGGAGCTGATGGGATCTGTAGTCCTCCTGCCACCTCTGAATCCTCAGCCTTTCCCTACAGGAAAAGCCAGTTCTGCTGGTTCCTAAGTCTGTATCCGTTTGCTTCCTTCAGGGCAGATTGTTTTTAAAAAATGGTATGCCGCCTTGGGCCCCCCTTAGGGGAGAAAGGCGGGATGCAGCTCAAATTTAATACAATAAATAGCTCAACTTAGAGGTGTGCAGAATCCACAGTGGTGGGGGTGTACCTTCCTTAGGGCCAGCGCAAATGTCATTAAACCCTAAGCTTGGTTCCTGTAACTGGTTCATTCCCACCCACCCACCGCACCCCACTCCTTTTATTTTTTAGGAGAAAAGGAAAAGCGTCTATTCCAAGTCAGTGGAAGGACCTGGAAGATCAGGGAGAGAGAGAGGATGGGATCCTGGCGGTATCCGAAGAGAGGCTGAGTGCTGTGGAACCCGAAAGCTGCCACCAAGCGGTTGTCAAAGCGACACACGGCTCTATGTGTTTCAGACAAGGTGGGGGGGGTTGTGGAAACAGCTATTTTTAGGGACAAGCTGATCTTAAGGGACAGCTGCAGGGGAGGCCTTCGAGAGAGGTGGCCCCTCGCAGACCCCACTGTGACCCTTGCAGCGGGTGGGTGGCCCCAAAGAGTCTGTGCTGTATTCGGAAATCATCCACCACAAGGAGGGACCCCCCCCTTTCTCCGGGATTCCACTGCAGGAGGTTGCCCCACATCCACGCCACTTTAAAAACTGGATCACGGGGAGGGGGGGATGATGCAGTGTGCCCAAGGCTAGCCAGGCTGGCTGTTTCCCTGGGAGACACTGCGGAGAATTGAACGCCCAACTTCTGGCTGTGCAAGAAGATACTGGGACCACTGTTAGGACTATGTGCAATAGATAAGTGGGTCCTTTATCAAATCAAGGGTGAACAAATCTCTAGACGCAAAAAGGATGGAATGGAGGCTGTCCCATTTTGGGCACATCACGAGAAGGCAGGATGCTCAGGAAAATACCATCATGCTGGGAAGGGTGGGAAGCCGCAGGAAAAGAGGAAGACCCAACACGAGATGGACGGACTCCCTCGAGGAAACCACGACATTTGAGTTTGCAAGAGCTGAGCTGTTGAGGACGGGACATTCTGGATAGCGCTCATTCACGGGGTCGACATAATTCAGAGGCAACTTGACAGAACAAGAACGCCAATTATGTTTCGTGAAAATATTGTTCTTCAATTTGTTAGTAAGAAACGGCCGTTGTTAGCAGATGTGCTTCCTTTCTTTGACTTCGAAATGGTTACCCTGTAGTTTGGCCTCTGAATGGGTGAAGTCCTTACCCTAGCCCCCCCCCCGTAATGGTATAGGCAGGGGAGTGATATTAGTTTGTCCCTTTTAAATATTTGTGTACATCTTGTTTTTAACTTCCATATTGTCTCTTAAGGCTGTATGTAAGCTTCCTCTTTATACTCATAGTTCTTAGCTTTAAATATTTTCTTTCCATGGTGTAAGCTGCCTTAGGTCCTTTTTAAGGAGAAAGGTGGGGGAGGATATGTTGAAACAAACAAACAAATACTGTAAATAAATGCATTTTGGTATTTAGGGATTGCTATTTCTTCACGCCAAGGTGTTCTTTTAAGAGCTTAAGTGGTGACGGGTGACAAACTCTTTCAAGCTCGGCCTTGTGCTCAGGTATATACTTCCTGTGTCTCATGGTAGGCAGGAGGTGAGGTCACCCTACTGCTAATGGGAACCGGATATATTATGAACCCCCAAGTTGAGTTGCAAAATTATAATTAGAGCCTTTTCCACTGGGCTCCGGCGATTCTTCCGGGTTGCCTTTTCAACATGGGCCCTTAATAAGGCTCACTCAGCACCAGAACCAGTTTTTAATAGTAGGTCTGTGGCCACAGTAATGTGTGTAGGCACATCTCTTGAGTATTTTTCCTGTTACTCCGCAGCATCTGAAGGCTGGACGTTAGAGGGGTGTCAGCTTAAAGCCCTGCTTGACTAGCTCATCAACCTTACCGCGACAGCAAAGATTATAGGTTGTGATTTAGTGGTAAAATTGGGAATGCTTATGCTTAGTCCTCTTAATCAACTTGCACTCAACAAGAATTCGAAACATGGAGTTCGTTCGGCTTACTCCAGAGGGAAATATTTCCTCTCGGGGATCGGGAGGCTCCTTCTAGCCACTTTCATCTCCAAAAGGAGCAGATATTTCGGGAAGCGAACGCCTTTTCACGAACGAGATGTCTCGGGTACAACAGGTATCGCCGAAGTGGACATTTTTATTTCGAAGAAACAACATAGTCAGGTTGAACAAAAGAGAAAGGAATCCCTAAAAACCACCATGTGGACCGATTGCAACATTTGGTTTATCCTTGAGTCTTTGTGCCATGACTTGTTCAGAGTAAATATTTAGAATAAATAAAATGATAAGTACAATGTATCTGAAAATAACAAAATAGAATAACAAAAACAGGCAAGTGTTTCTCTTTTTCTAGCTTTTAGGAAGGGAGGTGGATGGGAGCACTTCCTGTTATTCCCGTTCTGAAATGTATTCCCCCGATTAATTCTAACATGAGTCACTTTGTTTCTGCTTTCTGCGATTCTACAAAGTCTAGTCTCCACAAGAGCAACTGAACCAACACAGTCCTGAAATACTCCTCAGACAGGTAACACTTGCTTGAGATTTAGCCGTACCAACAAAAAGATATCTACCCTCCCCAACAATTTTTTAAAAATTTCCTTCTTCCTTGCCATAATTCGCCTACTTTTTGTTGGGGGTGTTTTGGCCAGGATAAAGTTTCTAGTCCTCATTTTTAAACTATCTTCTTGAGCTTTCTGTATACTTCTCCCCTATGAATCAGATGGCAAGTTGGAATGATTTTCTGAAAGAGCCACTACTCGTGAGAAAGTGCTCCAGTCAGACATGCAAACTACTTTTATGTCTTCTTGCTTGGGGGAGGGGCGTAGTTCCTATTTTATTTGACAGGAACACAATCTACTTGATTTTGTTTGCTTCTGCCATTTATATCCTGCTCTACAGCACGAACGCCTCAAGACAAGACCAGAGGAAAAAGAGGAATTCTCACTGTTATAAGGTTCCTTTAACGACCAGATTGAATGCAACCATAATGCTATAATTCTGGCAGATATTAGTAGTCTTTTTATCATGACCACCAAGACCTGAAAGAACTCAACAAAATTAGAAACCAAAAAAAACTAGTTGAGCCACATGATGGCTCTGCTTTTTGTCTCCTCCCTTATATGTCAGTCGGACATTTGAGGGAGTATTACTTTGGGTATAACTTTACTTTTTAATTCTTACACTTCCATCCATGGTTGCATCTCCCTGCTTTAACCTCACAACAGCCCTGTAAGGTAGACTAAAAGAGACTGACAGGCCCAAGGTCATCTGGTGGCTTTCCTTCCTAAGTGAGGATTTGAACCCAGGTCTCAAAAGTTCTAGTCCAACTTTCCAGCTGCTCTGCCACACTTGCGTTGACTGCTTTTTCTAAACTCTGCTCAAAACCGATTTACTGTATTTCGTTAAATCGTTCTTGAACAGCTAATTGCCTCCATGTTTTCTGATCAGATTCTCCCTCTGCCCCAACGTCTGCTTTTTTTCATCCACCGTCCATTTCGTGCTGTGAGACCTTTGAGTGCAAACGTGGAACTTGCATGTCCCACGATAAGAACATGACTTTGTAATTTCTTATCCCTTCCTGATAGCTATTATCTGTAGGCCTGGGGCAGTTGTTCCACTCTGCCAAGCGGTTGGGCCGGCCATGATATGAGCAGCACCTTGGATCTCTCTCTGGGAAGCCAGAAATGAAACACACTGGTTGATGCTGTCTGCGTTTTTCAGACCCTATAAAGCAGGAATCACTCAAGTCTGGAAATGTTTTTCATTAGTCCTTGATGCCTTCTAAGGCTGACCTCTAATAAACAAATCAGATCAGGAATTTAGCTAAGAAAAAAAAAAGGCAAGGGAATGTAAACTGAAGGTAAAAGAACAATCTGGAAAATTGCTAAATCGTTTCCAAGAACTGTGTGGGGTCCAAAGTTCACATCTCAGGATAACTAGTACTTCAGATTAAACAGTACATTTCTTCCTCCTTTCACACCCATGCTATTTTAATAAAGCACACTCATGTGACCGTGACTCAGCAGAAGGTTTCTGGGAGTGTTGCCCACCGGTTAAATCAGGTCACAGAAATAAAAGGGCCTTTGAAATTCTGGAAACAACTCCCCCTCGCATATGCTCTGCTGAGTGGCTGTGCAAAAAAACAACAACACAATCTTTCTCATCTTTCCTAACATCTGAACGGAGAAAGCTGAAATAGTCCTAGCCCAATAAGTTATTTCTGTATTATGTTCATTCTCTTAATTAAATGCAATTATTGGAAACAATTCACACATTCTAAATTATCTGTGCCTATTCCACCATGCTAAAGCCTACCTTAATTTTACTGATTTTTTGTGTATGTTAGCTGTGACCGACATAGCTTTCAAGGCAAGTGAGATTCTTAAGGAGTGGTTTTACCAACTCCACATCCCTAGTGAGGTTCCAGGGCTGAGTAAGGGATTTGAATCCAAGCCTCCCAAGTCCTAGTCATCCACTACACACCACACTGGGCATTCCCACTGAAATAAATAGCCCACTTTTAATTAGAACTCCAGAATGGCTTGGCCAATGAGTCAGACTTGCTTTAGATATATTTATCCGGGCATGTCAAAGGGTTCGGTTTGCAGCTTGCATTTCTAGACAGTTAAATAACCTGACTTTGACTTTCATGAGCCAAGAGAAAAATAAACCTATACAGCGCCGTACGTTTTGCTCCAAAAGCAAGAAGAAAATTACAAATACTGTATGGTGTATACGAAATACAACTTGTCCTTTAGAAGCTGGGCCGAGAGGTAAAAAGACACAACTGGAGCGTAACAGAAATGTCCCCTAAACCTCCACCCCACCCTGGTCTAGCAAAACTTGTTTGAACTCCATCCTGTGTGCAAACAAGGAAAACAATGAATTTTCTGAGCCTTCTTTTAACTCCCATTCCTAGGAAAGAAACAATGGACCCTATCTGGAAAGGGAAGGCAGAGAGGTGATATGATTGCCCTTGTTAAATATTTGAAGGACTGTAACATGAACAATGGGGCGATCACGCTTGTTTTCTGTGCCTTTAGGGGGCAGTTACTGAACCAATGGATTCGGACGACAAGAAAGGAGATTTGGACTAAACTTTAGGAAGAGTCTTCTGGCAGTAAGGGCTGTTTGAGAGTGGAAGGGGCTATCTCAAGATAGTAGACCCTCCTTCACATAAGGTTTTCATATAGAGGGGTTGGATAGCTGTTTGTCAGGAAGGCTTTAGTTCAGAGGATTAGGCTTGATTAACTTTAGAATCCCCTCTGGCTGTGCAGTTCTGGGCTTCTTCCTCCATATAGTTTTCTTGTTGTTTGGAAAAGAGCTGGTCTTACGAAGTGGGGGAATCTCACGTACGAACGGAGCCTTCCTATCAGCACACCCGATGCCGCTTTCCGAACGGGTTCCTTTTACAACATTGCCCAGTTACCTATTTGTTAACTTTAAAGCTCCGAGGCCCTGGCTGCTCCCCGTTCTTCCGAGAAATCTGAATACAGTACACCAATGCCATTCTCCCCGTCATGCGATCTGAACACAACAAGGGTGTTTTTTTGCCAGCACAGCACTGATGGATGCGTTCATCAGCTGATGTTTGTCAGGTCACCCAGAATCCCCAGGACAGAAATGAAAAAGAAAAAACCTTTTAAAGACTTTCCAGAGTTAATCATCTGCTTTCTAGAGTTCTCTGACCATAAAGCAAAAACTGGGTACCCAATATGCTGAGAGACATAAAATTTAGAGTGCTAATAAATAATCTGTTTATTATTTTGGAATGCATCATGCAAGCTTCCAAGTTAACACAGAATGGTTCCTCTAGTTATATGTTCAGGAATGGCTTTCAAACAGGGGCGGGGGGGGGGGGAGGAGAAAAAGAAAAATTAAATATTTGAAATAAAGCCAAATAATAAGACTGTCCATGCCATTAATTTTACCTTTATCTCCACATTGACAGAGGTCCCAGTATGGGTACCTCTTACATGTTAATTCAGTTATGTCAACAAATAGGTTTGCTATAAAGAAATAATTTAAAAAATGGTTTCATGTTGTGTGAGAGAACTTTTTTGTTAGTTCTCTTTTTTTAGGCACCCATTTTTGATCCAGGTTCTCCTTTGGCACAAGTATTAATTTTGAGCAAGTTCAAAAGGAGGTTTCAGCCTCGTTTCCTGAGGAAAACTGGCAGCTGAAACCTTGGATTAATTTCATATGATCTGCTCCATTTAAAGAATTTAAACAAGTTTTCTTCTGCAATGCAACTCCTGCTGTGTTGTTTTAATGCCAATAATTCCAAGAATGTGTGTCCAGAATTGGCACAAACAGTTGGAGACAATAAAATCTTTCAAAAACAAGCAAATCATTTTTTTTTCAAGAATAAGGACTTTGTGGCTCACAAATTATTCCTCATCAATCCTTTTAAAAAATTGTGTCAGACAGACTTTGGTCCCAGCTAGCTTGTACATTTTTCCCTGTTATGTTTTCCTAACACATATATAAGCAGGTATAAAAAAATATGAGGGACTCTTTCTGTTTAAAGCCAAAAGCAAGGGCCATTTTCCAGATTGTGTTGCTAGTTATTGGGAAAGGAGAAATAAATATTCCTAATACACAAAATAATCATGGTATGAATCTCTTTTCTTTTTGATCTGGTAATGCTGCCACACATTTTGTCCTCTTTTCTTTTTATATGCTGCCATGGTTGTGCTTGTCAGTTTTCAGATATTTCCTTCACAGCTGTATTTTTTTTAAAATATAATATAAGCAGTTTTCCAGAAAAAGAAGCATGAAAATAAATAAAACACACAAAAAAACCAGGCAGTGATTGGGAAGCAAGAACCGAATCTCCCTCACAGGATGAAGGCTTTTGTGCGAGGGGAAAAAAGAAAATAAAATCAGTGTTGTCTCTATTTGTATTATTTCAGGGTTATTAATACTTCCCTTCCTCATTCAAAAATTTAGCCTTTTCTATTTTAAAGAGAATTTATTACACCGTAAATCCCTCACGAATAAGCTTCCCACTATTCCCCCCCCCTCCCCCAAAGCTCTCCTCAGTGGCTGCCCAGCCCCCCTCAAGAGGCTTCGCAACTCCTTTCCCGCATGCGCACTACGACCCTTTTCCGATTAGCCCCACCCCCTTCTCGAAATCTTCTCCGAGGTGGAGGGCCTTAGCAACAAGGGCGACGTCACTCCGGGCCAATCAGCGACGAGTTAGTCATTCGCTTCCCCTCCCCGCCCTTTTTCCTTCCGTCTTCTCTCCCCTGGATTCTTCTAGAGCTTTCCTGACGACAGCCTCACGCTGGGACCAATCAGAGAACGAATTCTTCCCCTTTCCACCAATCGCCACAGAAAGGCCCCGTAAATCCCGCCTCAAACCTTTTCTGACGCTTTTCGAATGAGGCGAAAGAATTTTTTGCCAACTCGACCTATATATCCTTCCGCGCCAAAAAAGACTTTACCCCTTTTTTCCCCCTCTTGTTGTGGGTCAGGCCAAAAATCTAACGCCCGCTTCATTTCTCCGTCGTCTCTGTGTCACAGAAAATACAATAGTGTTCTGGGAAGTCGGTTTTTACTGTTTTCCTGAGGAACTATTTTTTCAAGACGGAAGGATATCAGTGTTAGCTCGAGGAGGCGGAGCTTCAGAGAGGACAGCCTATAAATAAGGCTGGCGTGGGACAGGAAACGCAGTAGCGAAACGTCTCCGAGCAGCGTGTGTTGGTTTGGTGTTTTCGTTTTATTCTGGCGGTCGTGATAAAGTGGTAAGATGGCGGTGGAGGAGACAGAAAGCGGGGCTGTTTGTGAGGAGCCCTAGTCTTGAGGGGGCGGTTTTACCTCATGATGGGCGTGGGTTGCGTCACTGGCGCCCATTAAGGCGAGGGTCGGGGTCGGGGGTGGCCATGGTTGTGAGGAGGGGATGAGGCTTGGGGTCCGTTTATGAGGTGGAAAATGGGGGCTTTTTCTTAGCGATCGCGTCTTGAGGGAGTCGGGCCGCTTCGGCCGCCCGCGAGGCTAAAGGACGGGGGGAAATTACGGAGGAAGAAGAAAGAGGGATGTTGCCCCGGAACAAGTGGGTGGCATGGCTATTAAGCCTTGGCTGGATTAAAAAAAAAGGGAGGGATTGGGCGGGCAGAAAGAGTGGATTTGATTGTTAAATCGAATTGATTTCCATTGGAATTTTTTTAAAAGATCTTTTTTACGATTTAAAATAACTTTTATTTACATAGATGTTTTTAAGATAAAGAAGCATTTATTTTTATCAATTTCGGAGGAAAGGAAGCGTTTGGGAACCACGGGGAGGGCGAAACGCATAAAGAGAGGTGTGGCTTATATGTTGGCAGTCCTGTTGGTTCGTTATGAAAGCAGCTCCAGGAATTGGGCATGGAGAGTAAAAACAGCTCAGGTTTTGGTTGGGACGACAAACTCCATCACCCTCAATTTCTTAGGGAGGTGGTTTGGGGCGATGGGGCTTGTAGTCAAGGCGATGGGTCTGAGAGTTGGGATTGCAGCCCTGGAATGCTGGATGCAGTGTTACTGGTACTGTATTCTGTTCCTTTATTTGCTCCAATAGTGCCAAGTCATTATGGTATAAATCTGGATAAGGAACAGGATGTGAATGATGAAGCTAATCAAGGGGGAAAAATTGCTGCATGAGCCAGAATTCCATGCAATTGTTTTGCTGAGCTTTATGCCAAATGTATATCATGGATAGTATTTGACGGCATTTAATAGAGGCATTGTTTCTTTTATTTACTGTTTTTCATTTTTAGCAAAGAGTCCAGGGTGGAGATCAGTATGTAGTGAGGTATTTACATAGTCTAGAGATGATTGCGCTGGCTAATCTGAGTAAAGAAATATGAAAGTAACAAGTTGCAACACCCAAATTTGGAGTCTTAACTGGCAAAGGATTGTGTTCACAGAGGGTTTCTTAAAACCTTTGCCACCGGACAGTGCTTGGGATTGCAGTCAGATGGCTTCCCTTTTCCTTTTAAGGAACCCCACCCCCTGTTTTGCCAAGATTGGTGAAATGGTTAAAGATGGTAAAACATAATGATGGAGTAGTTAGTTCTTGCAGGTGAATTCTTCCCGTGGGCATCAGTGGGCAGGTACTATACTAGATGGCAACGAAGGGATAAACACCCAGGAACTGATTTAATTCGGAGCAGTGAGATCCACATTTAAGAATAACCAGCTTTAAATTAATTCTTCTATTAAAGGTGGCAGATTGAAAGAATCTTAAAACTGCTTACGATACCAGCTGAGCTCTTTGATTATAAGTCTAGCTTCTACAGATCTTAAGTAGCCATAGGTAGGCTAAGATTCAAGTCAATCACTTAAGACATTTTTCTCCAGGTTACTAGTCCTTTTGAGACAGGGGTAGGGGTTTGAGTGTCTTTAACTGAGGAGCTCCTTCAGAGTTTTCTGGTTATCCTTTGTATGTTGCTGAAATAGCAATCGAATAAAACTGTCTGATGAGAAAATTCCCTTTGCTATCTCATTACAGTTAAAATGCAGATCTTTGTGAAGACCCTGACCGGCAAGACCATCACCCTGGAGGTGGAGCCGAGCGACACCATTGAGAACGTCAAGGCCAAGATCCAGGACAAAGAGGGCATTCCCCCGGACCAGCAGAGGCTGATCTTTGCCGGCAAGCAGCTGGAAGATGGCCGCACCCTCTCCGACTACAACATCCAGAAGGAGTCCACCCTCCACCTGGTCCTGCGCCTGAGGGGAGGCATGCAGATCTTTGTGAAGACCCTGACCGGCAAGACCATCACCCTGGAGGTGGAGCCGAGCGACACCATTGAGAACGTCAAGGCCAAGATCCAGGACAAAGAGGGCATTCCCCCGGACCAGCAGAGGCTGATCTTTGCCGGCAAGCAGCTGGAAGATGGCCGCACCCTCTCCGACTACAACATCCAGAAGGAGTCCACCCTCCACCTTGTCTTGCGCCTGAGGGGAGGCATGCAGATCTTTGTGAAGACCCTGACGGGCAAGACCATCACCCTGGAGGTGGAGCCGAGCGACACCATTGAGAACGTGAAGGCCAAGATCCAGGACAAAGAGGGCATTCCCCCGGACCAGCAGAGGCTGATCTTTGCCGGCAAGCAGCTGGAAGATGGCCGCACCCTCTCCGACTACAACATCCAGAAGGAGTCCACCCTCCACCTGGTCCTGCGCCTGAGGGGAGGCATGCAGATCTTTGTGAAGACCCTGACCGGCAAGACCATCACCCTGGAGGTGGAGCCGAGCGACACCATTGAGAACGTGAAGGCCAAGATCCAGGACAAAGAGGGCATTCCCCCGGACCAGCAGAGGCTGATCTTTGCCGGCAAGCAGCTGGAAGATGGCCGCACCCTCTCCGACTACAACATCCAGAAGGAGTCCACCCTCCACCTGGTCCTGCGCCTGAGGGGAGGCATGCAGATCTTTGTGAAGACCCTGACCGGCAAGACCATCACCCTGGAGGTGGAGCCGAGCGACACCATTGAGAACGTGAAGGCCAAGATCCAGGACAAAGAGGGCATTCCCCCGGACCAGCAGAGGCTGATCTTTGCCGGCAAGCAGCTGGAAGATGGCCGCACCCTCTCCGACTACAACATCCAGAAGGAGTCCACCCTCCACCTGGTCCTGCGCCTGAGGGGAGGCATGCAGATCTTTGTGAAGACCCTGACCGGCAAGACCATCACCCTGGAGGTGGAGCCGAGCGACACCATTGAGAACGTCAAGGCCAAGATCCAGGACAAAGAGGGCATTCCCCCGGACCAGCAGAGGCTGATCTTTGCCGGCAAGCAGCTGGAAGATGGCCGCACCCTCTCCGACTACAACATCCAGAAGGAGTCCACCCTCCACCTGGTCCTGCGCCTGAGGGGAGGCATGCAGATCTTTGTGAAGACCCTGACCGGCAAGACCATCACCCTGGAGGTGGAGCCGAGTGACACCATTGAGAACGTGAAGGCCAAGATCCAGGACAAAGAGGGCATTCCCCCGGACCAGCAGAGGCTGATCTTTGCCGGCAAGCAGCTGGAAGATGGCCGCACCCTCTCCGACTACAACATCCAGAAGGAGTCCACCCTCCACCTGGTCCTGCGCCTGAGGGGAGGCATGCAGATCTTTGTGAAGACCCTGACCGGCAAGACCATCACCCTGGAGGTGGAGCCGAGTGACACCATTGAGAACGTGAAGGCCAAGATCCAGGACAAAGAGGGCATTCCCCCGGACCAGCAGAGGCTGATCTTTGCCGGCAAGCAGCTGGAAGATGGCCGCACCCTCTCCGACTACAACATCCAGAAGGAGTCCACCCTCCACCTGGTCCTGCGCCTGAGGGGAGGCATGCAGATCTTTGTGAAGACCCTGACCGGCAAGACCATCACCCTGGAGGTGGAGCCGAGCGACACCATTGAGAACGTCAAGGCCAAGATCCAGGACAAAGAGGGCATTCCCCCGGACCAGCAGAGGCTGATCTTTGCCGGCAAGCAGCTGGAAGATGGCCGCACCCTCTCCGACTACAACATCCAGAAGGAGTCCACCCTCCACCTGGTCCTGCGCCTGAGGGGAGGCATGCAGATCTTTGTGAAGACCCTGACCGGCAAGACCATCACCCTGGAGGTGGAGCCGAGTGACACCATTGAGAACGTGAAGGCCAAGATCCAGGACAAAGAGGGCATTCCCCCGGACCAGCAGAGGCTGATCTTTGCCGGCAAGCAGCTGGAAGATGGCCGCACCCTCTCCGACTACAACATCCAGAAGGAGTCCACCCTCCACCTGGTCCTGCGCCTGAGGGGAGGCATGCAGATCTTTGTGAAGACCCTGACCGGCAAGACCATCACCCTGGAGGTGGAGCCGAGCGACACCATTGAGAACGTGAAGGCCAAGATCCAGGACAAAGAGGGCATTCCCCCGGACCAGCAGAGGCTGATCTTTGCCGGCAAGCAGCTGGAAGATGGCCGCACCCTCTCCGACTACAACATCCAGAAGGAGTCCACCCTCCACCTGGTCCTGCGCCTGAGGGGAGGCATGCAGATCTTTGTGAAGACCCTGACCGGCAAGACCATCACCCTGGAGGTGGAGCCGAGCGACACCATTGAGAACGTCAAGGCCAAGATCCAGGACAAAGAGGGCATTCCCCCGGACCAGCAGAGGCTGATCTTTGCCGGCAAGCAGCTGGAAGATGGCCGCACCCTCTCCGACTACAACATCCAGAAGGAGTCCACCCTCCACCTGGTCCTGCGCCTGAGGGGAGGCATGCAGATCTTTGTGAAGACCCTGACCGGCAAGACCATCACCCTGGAGGTGGAGCCGAGTGACACCATTGAGAACGTCAAGGCCAAGATCCAGGACAAAGAGGGCATTCCCCCGGACCAGCAGAGGCTGATCTTTGCCGGCAAGCAGCTGGAAGATGGCCGCACCCTCTCCGACTACAACATCCAGAAGGAGTCCACCCTCCACCTGGTCCTGCGCCTGAGGGGAGGCATGCAGATCTTTGTGAAGACCCTGACCGGCAAGACCATCACCCTGGAGGTGGAGCCGAGTGACACCATTGAGAACGTGAAGGCCAAGATCCAGGACAAAGAGGGCATTCCCCCGGACCAGCAGAGGCTGATCTTTGCCGGCAAGCAGCTGGAAGATGGCCGCACCCTCTCCGACTACAACATCCAGAAGGAGTCCACCCTCCACCTGGTCCTGCGCCTGAGGGGAGGCATGCAGATCTTTGTGAAGACCCTGACCGGCAAGACCATCACCCTGGAGGTGGAGCCGAGCGACACCATTGAGAACGTCAAGGCCAAGATCCAGGACAAAGAGGGCATTCCCCCGGACCAGCAGAGGCTGATCTTTGCCGGCAAGCAGCTGGAAGATGGCCGCACCCTCTCCGACTACAACATCCAGAAGGAGTCCACCCTCCACCTGGTCCTGCGCCTGAGGGGAGGCATGCAGATCTTTGTGAAGACCCTGACCGGCAAGACCATCACCCTGGAGGTGGAGCCGAGTGACACCATTGAGAACGTGAAGGCCAAGATCCAGGACAAAGAGGGCATTCCCCCGGACCAGCAGAGGCTGATCTTTGCCGGCAAGCAGCTGGAAGATGGCCGCACCCTCTCCGACTACAACATCCAGAAGGAGTCCACCCTCCACCTGGTCCTGCGCCTGAGGGGAGGCATGCAGATCTTTGTGAAGACCCTGACCGGCAAGACCATCACCCTGGAGGTGGAGCCGAGCGACACCATTGAGAACGTGAAGGCCAAGATCCAGGACAAAGAGGGCATTCCCCCGGACCAGCAGAGGCTGATCTTTGCCGGCAAGCAGCTGGAAGATGGCCGCACCCTCTCCGACTACAACATCCAGAAGGAGTCCACCCTCCACCTGGTCCTGCGCCTGAGGGGAGGCATGCAGATCTTTGTGAAGACCCTGACCGGCAAGACCATCACCCTGGAGGTGGAGCCGAGTGACACCATTGAGAACGTCAAGGCCAAGATCCAGGACAAAGAGGGCATTCCCCCGGACCAGCAGAGGCTGATCTTTGCCGGCAAGCAGCTGGAAGATGGCCGCACCCTCTCCGACTACAACATCCAGAAGGAGTCCACCCTCCACCTGGTCCTGCGCCTGAGGGGAGGCATGCAGATCTTTGTGAAGACCCTGACCGGCAAGACCATCACCCTGGAGGTGGAGCCGAGCGACACCATTGAGAACGTCAAGGCCAAGATCCAGGACAAAGAGGGCATTCCCCCGGACCAGCAGAGGCTGATCTTTGCCGGCAAGCAGCTGGAAGATGGCCGCACCCTCTCCGACTACAACATCCAGAAGGAGTCCACCCTCCACCTGGTCCTGCGCCTGAGGGGAGGCATGCAGATCTTTGTGAAGACCCTGACCGGCAAGACCATCACCCTGGAGGTGGAGCCGAGCGACACCATTGAGAACGTCAAGGCCAAGATCCAGGACAAAGAGGGCATTCCCCCGGACCAGCAGAGGCTGATCTTTGCCGGCAAGCAGCTGGAAGATGGCCGCACCCTCTCCGACTACAACATCCAGAAGGAGTCCACCCTCCACCTTGTCTTGCGCCTGAGGGGAGGCATGCAGATCTTTGTGAAGACCCTGACCGGCAAGACCATCACCCTGGAGGTGGAGCCGAGTGACACCATTGAGAACGTCAAGGCCAAGATCCAGGACAAAGAGGGCATTCCCCCGGACCAGCAGAGGCTGATCTTTGCCGGCAAGCAGCTGGAAGATGGCCGCACCCTCTCCGACTACAACATCCAGAAGGAGTCCACCCTCCACCTGGTCCTGCGCCTGAGGGGAGGCTGCTAGATGTTACGAACAATTTGAGAAGTTGCCAATAGTGTTTGTTTGCACTGTACTAGTGTAATGTCTACATGTTGTGAGGTGTAAATGCAAGTTCGGTAATTGCCAGCCTTGTATGGGTAAATGCTAATAAAGTTTTCCCTTGCACGTTGCATCTTGGTCCTTGTGAGTTGTGAAAGGGGCACTTAAAAGTGGAACCTTAAGTGCATTGTTTTCAGAGAGGGGCTGTCAAATTTTAGATTTATATCAGGCTATTACACCTAGGGACGTGGTGGCGCTGTGGGCTAAATCGCAGAAGCCTGTGCTGCAGGGTCAGAAGACCAAGCAGTCGTAAGATCGAATCCACACGATGGAGTGAGCTCCCGTCGCTTGTCCCAGCTCCCGCCAACCTAGCGGTTTGAAAGCATGCAAATGCAAGTAGATAAATAGGGACCACTTCAGTGGGAAGGTAACAGCGTTCAGTGTCTTAAGTCGCACTGGCCATGTGACCATGGAAGATTGTCTTCGGACAAAACGCTGGCGCTATGGCTTGGAAACGGGGATGAGCACCGCCCCCTAGAGTTGAACACGACTGGACAAAAATTGTCAAGGGGAACCTTTACCTTTACCTTATTACACCTATGCCAATTGGAAAATACTGTTTTTTATTCAAAAGTCAGTGGAATAAAACACAGGGAAGGATGCAGGGCAGGTTGTTTTGTTTTGTTTTGTTTTTGGCAGTCCAAACCCCAAAATTCTCTGTTCTGGGAGTTCTCCCTGACAAGGCCAGAAACCTTACAGGCAATTAAATGTGCTTCGCCGAAAGGAAGGCTTTGCAATCATGCTCCTAGTTTCCTGTTCAAAATGAGCTCTCGGGTGTTACCAGGAAGCATGGGTGGAGCTAGGCCTTTTTCCCTGGGTGAGCCACAGTAAGCTGCTTGTAGAGCTGGCAGAGTGGGAGTGCGCAAGTGGTGCATTTCAAACTTATCTCAGTTAAATACAGGGACTTCCAGGACCCAATCATTCTTTTTCATATTACTAGACTTGCGCAGGGAATCTGGAACAATTCCAGCTGTTCTTACTGGGGATGGAGCCATCATTCTACCCTGCTTGCCATATATGGTTCTTCCCTTGTGCTTGTCATAAAAGCCCCAGTCAGTTACATAAAAGAGTACATGAAATTACAAGTGTTTTGGGGAAGAAAATTCCAGTGAAAACAAGCAGCACGATAAACCAAACTACTGTGTTTGTTGTACATGTGTGCTGTCTTTCTCCTTGGTAGGACTCAAAAAACAGTTCTTCAGGCGATCAGAGTATTAAAACTGAAAAAATCTTTTTAAGCAGGTCATATTTCAAATGCTTGTGTATGGAATTCCTGGTGTGCAAAGAGGAGAGCAGGGTAACCTGTTGGGCACACCCTGGTCTAGTTTGCAATTTCTGTCCCTTTGTCTTCTGGAGAGCCGTGCATTCACCTCCGGAGAACCAGCACTTTGGTCCTAGAAGAAAGTCTGGGGGTTTTGCAGTTTCAAGTGCCATCCATCCGGGTGCTCCTTCCTTATCAGATTGGCTGCTGCTTCTCTGCAGCACTCTGTAGGTGCCTTCTGGTGCTGATATTTGTGAACTGCAGGGCACCGCTTTCCTCAGAACATGGGATGTTCTCCAGAAGTGAGAAAAAAGGTTTTGGTGCACTTCCCAAGGGTGGCAAGTGGGCCAGCTTTTAATATAGGCCCTAGCTGGCTATGTGATATTTATTTATTTGATTTGTATCCTGCCCATCTGGTCTATACAACCACTCTAGGCGGCTTCCAGTATAACATTAGCAAATAATAAAATAACACAAGATTACATAAATCTTTGAGTGACAGTTTACAAACCAGAAAAATTAATTTTAAAAAATAGATAAAGAAAAAGTGAGAAGAAGTATTGACTGGAGGGAAAGAATCAAGTATTGATTGATACCTGTTATGGCACTGGTGTAGCAGAGGGAGGATTAGATCTAGAGCAGTGGTTCTTAACGTGGGCGATAATGCCTCCCAGGGGGCGATTTCATTTTTTAGGGGGGCGGTAGAATGAAAAGGGGCGGTAGAGCAGAAGGGGGGCGGTAGGGGGCGCTGGAGCAAGCCAAATCTGTGAAGATGGCTGCAGCCTTTTTACAATGTGCATGAATATATATTTTCCTCCAATCTTAATTTAGTTTCAGAGTTTTCATCTTGAAATTTTTAGTTCCTGCATTGCGGGTTTTTTTAATGCCCTTTTTATATATTTTTTTTGCGTGTTAAAATTCGCTTGCAACTAAATCATTAAATGTTACTTTTTGGGGGCTTTTCATTTTCTTGGAATTGAATTTTGTTTTCAGGGGTCATTGGATTTAAGTGTCTTAAATAAGTAAATAAGTAAGTAAGTAAATAAATAAATAAATAAATAAATGGGATATCATCACCACGGGGAGGGGGGGGCGATGATAACTTCCTCAATGGCTCAAGGGGGCGTTTCTTTCAAAAAGGTTAAAAACCACTGATCTAGAGTTCAGGGGGCCAGCATTTCAAGTTTCGGCCCACAAGAGGATCATTACTTGGTGAAGATTTTGCAAGCCGAAAAACTTGCAGGCCTCATGTTCATAACACGTTAGTTCCTCCACTTTGTGGGTTGATCTCAGTTCCCTTTAATGGCAGAAAAACAATGTTAAAAGCCCAGGTCTGCAGTTTTCTGGGAGGAACTCTTGAGGAAATGACTATGCAATTTGTGAAACATAAAAGGTCAAAGTGCAACCCATAAAAAGTGGAGTCACAGTACTCCCTTGGGGGCAACGGGGGCTGATGGAGGTTTTATTTGGCTTGCCTTGTAGCTACGCCTCTCCTGAGGGCCGCCTCCATTTTTCCCCTCACTTCGGGGTTCAGGGATCTCCTCGATTGCTTTCTCACTTATCTCAAAGCCAAACATCTGGATCTAGAAGAAGGAAGCAAAGTGGGTTTGGTAAGGAGTGGGATGGGCTTTGCACAGCTGCAGCTGCTGAGGCAGAAAATGTTGAGTATTTTTTCATTCGAATGGGGGGGGTGATGGAAGTGGGGAAGTCCTTAAGTGACCTTAGCATTTTTGCAGTCCTGGTGGTACGCTCGAAGATGGTCAGCTGTGGCTGCGTCCAAGCGCTCCCACTCTTCTGCCGTTCAATGTGAACCACTGCAGAGAAGGAAATAATGGGGTTTGCACCAGTTTTTAAATCACATGTTAAGAGGTTTTCAATTCATGAAGATTACATGGGCCAGATTTCCAGTTTTCTCTTTAACCAGACGGTGTCAGTGTTACTTTATGAAAACTACAGTAAGCCTTGTTTTTTTTTAGCAGCCTGCATTGCACACAGTAGCGGTCGTAGGAATACACCCTGTCTGTGCAAATCCCTGCCATAGAGAACAGCCATGTGTAATTAAAAGTCCTAGGTGCCTAAACTAGCCGGCTGCTCTTGGGGTCGACAGCAACAGGTTGTGATTCAAGGTGTTTTAAAGTGCTAAGGAGGTTTGGCTTTTCAGCCACATTGACTAATACGTCTTGGGCACTCTCTGGGTGTTACCGGCATCCAGTGACAATGAGTTCCTCAGGCCACCGGGGCTTGCTTACTTGTGCCAGCAGCCTCCAACATCTGCTCCAGCAGCTTGAGGGTGATGGTTCTGGCTGTTCTTTGTCTCTTGCCAGCTTGAGGTCTGCTGTCTTCAATGACTTTGAATTTGAGACCTATATCGGACAAAAAAACCAAAACAAAAATGTGAGTAACATCACTATCTGCAACTTGACAGCCTGTCCCTTCACTAATGAATCATCATCCCCTTGACCATGATCCATATATCCCCACCTCTGGTTGTGGGGCCATCCATCGCTAAATGTGAGAATCATGCAGGTTCACTCTTGTATCTGAGGAAGTGGACTTGATTCACAGAAGCTCACATTAAAATATAGCAGTTTTAAAGCTATCACAATGTTTTTTTGTGTGTGTGTGCCCCCCTCCATTTGTCAGATATGCTCAGGCATCTCTGAAAACTGACATCCTCAAATCCACCTTTTCTTCCAGAAGGGCTTATCTTTGCCTCCTGAAAGCCTGGCTAGAACAGATCTTCCATCTGCCTAGAGCCTCATCTTTGGTTTGCAAATGGTTCCCATTAAGTTACTAGTCCATAACATTCAAAACAAAAGCCTGCCTCTTCACACATATGTATGTACATGTGAAATACTAGCAATTTAGAAGGGGGAGAAAAACCCACCCAATTCTCTTTCAGACTCCTGATAGTTTAATAGTCTTAAAAGTGGTTCCTCCTCCTCCTTAGAGGCAATCAGACCTATTTAGCAGCCTTGGGCAAGGATTATGGGAGCTGTAGTTGCAGCATCTGGAGAGCCAAAGTTTCTCTGTCCTTGATTGGCATGTCTGTCAGCATTGGGCACAAGAAAAAAAGTTAAAAGCGTGCCTTTTTTGGGCTGCAGCCTCGCACCAGATCCCGTAGTCATGGGTAACCCAACAAAGAGGTAATAACAAAGCAATACAACCACACATTTTTATTTGTTTACCTGTTTGTGACCAGCAGAAAGGAGTCCAGGAATTCTGAGATGCTGTCTGGGACTCGGCCGAGGGTGCAGGGGCTAGGAGGCTTACAAAATTAGTAGTAGGTGTCCCCCTTTAGAAATCCTCAGGAAGTGCTGCCAGACCCTAGAATTTAGGTGCTTGGCCCTAAGTGTCCTATAGAAATCCCACAGGGCCCCAGGGAGGAAAGTCCAAGCTGCAAATGTCACTTTTAAAGCCCCTCTTAACCACAATTCTATTATTTTTCTAACTCTCTTAAACATACAAGGTTTCGGTCCTTGAACAGTGATGTGTTCTATTATTTTATGAATGTCCCGCTTTTCCCCAAATATAAGAAGCCGAGGCCACTGGATGCAGCCGAAAACACAATTTCGACATGAAAAAAGGCTTCTCTGTTTGCACGCGTGAACACGTCTTACCTTCCAGCAGAATAGGCGGCGGTAGAAACCTATGAGAGACACAAGGAGGGGAAAGAAAAGGCCAGTCATTCAAAAAACCTGACCTGGGAATTCACAGAGGACAACTCGAAGAACCAGAGTTGCAGGGAACTTTAACCTTTCACAGTCCATGTCAATCTGAAGGCCCTCAAGGCAAGACGGGGAAAGTTATGATGCTTTGGATCAGGGAAAGGGGTGCAGACCTCCAGTGAAGCCCAAAGGGCCAAGCTGCAACCCCGGGAAAGCCAGGTTCAGCCGTAGGGCCCAAGGTTCCCCACACCCTTGAACATAAAAACACCCCAAGTGGGACATTTGGAATGAAATCAAAGCACATATACATCCAACAAGGGTGCTGACCCTGATTCTCTTAGGGTGTGAAACTTAACCCTTTCTCCCCCCCCCTCCTGCCAACACAAAGCTCTTAAGCCTTGATACTTCCCGATGCTTTCACTGGAAACGGGTCTGGGGTTTGTTTATTACCATCTTCTGCTCCACGAGTCTGTTGATTTCAGCCTGAAGCCCGTGCATCTGTTCCTTGGCTCTTGCTTGCATTTCGTAGCGGATCTGCCTCTCCTGAAAGACGCACGTTGGGAGAGAGGAGTCAAGCACCCGGAGGACACCCGTAGAATTTCTGAGGCTAAGCTGGGTGGCCCCTGGTTTGTCCTCGGATGGGGGGCCACCGGGCAGTCCCTGAGATCTCCAGACAGGACGAGGATTTTCGGCTGAAACCTTGGGTGGCCATGGTTTGCCCTCTAGATTTGGCAAAGGGGCTTAGGGCAACCACAGGTCTGTGCCCCTGGGTGGAGCAAAACGCTTTCAGTCATCATCATCACAAACAGATGAGACTGTGCTTTAATCTTCCCACATCATAGATGGAGAACGGAGAATGGCGGATGAATGGTGCCAACGTAGCCACCCTGAGTCCCCTTTACTGGGTTAAAAAATAAGGCATAAAATGCATTAAAATAAATAAAATGAGTTTTCATGTCTGGAAGAGCATACCTGAGACAGCTGCTCCTCCAGGTGGGTCTTCTGCATTTCAAATTTCCTCTTGGCCTCTTCAAAAAGCTGTGTGACCCGAATCTCTTCTTGCCTTCCGGAGAAGTTGAGTTTTTACCTCTTCTCTTCTTCCTCTCGGAACATCCCGAGTCTCTCCTGTTGTTCAGTCTTCTCCACCCGCTGCCTCTGTAGCAGCTCCCGTTCCTCTCTGGAAAGATGGAGTTCAGGAACTGCAAAAAAAAAAGGGGGGGGAGCAAGGAGAGAAAAAGCAGCAGCGCAAAACATGGTAAGGAGCGCGTCGTCTGGATGTGACCTCAGTTTCTGGTAGGAAGCAGAAGGAGAACTGAAAACCGAAGTGCCATGTCTGGACGAATCCTTGATTATAGGATTCATTATTATTCATTATTATGAAAAGGAAGCATAAGTAACATGGAGAGGATTTTTTAAAAAAATATTTATTTTCCCCGTGCTGGCTTCTCATGGGAACCAGTTCAGGATTAAGTCATTTTTGCATCTGTAACTTTTCTTTTCCACCTCGGTGTGTACCTTAGGAGTGGATGAGAAATTTAGTTCTCTTTGCTCTTCATAAGAATCCGCCCAAGCTTGCAAAATTCTTTGCATTGGGAGGAAGCATGAGATTTAAAAGGCTGGGAAGTGGGAGACGCCTGATAAAGTGATCCTGGCCCTGCGGTGCTAAAAACTAAAAAGTCTGCATTTGAACACTGTATATCTGACCCATTTTATACTGAATTGTGGTTCCCAATTCATCCACAGCGCTATGGCAGGCGGGTACATAGTGGCCAGGAACAGCGCTGTCTTTCTATAGCATGAAAACATTGCATTTTCTGGAGCCCAGTGTCCAGAAAATGGAAAACCCAGCACATAGCCCATGGCTGTTTGGGCTACAGAATGCTGGGAACTATGATGTAAAAAAACAAAACAACCCCCCCCACAAAAAAACCAGAAGCCATTTGCCCAAGAGTTGATCTGACTGTCCAAAAGCGCGTTGTTCGCCTCCCGTCTTCCGCTTTCATCCTCGGTGGTGACACACTTCGCAAGGCCCTGTAGCTCCATAGAGGAAATGCTGAATTTGGTGTAGGCGAAAGAAAGAATGAATGAGAACCATGTTTTGCCCCTGCCACACCCGTCCAGTATTAAAATGAAAAAACAACAACACGGTAATTGAAAGAACAAGTTAGCTATGTTCATTTCAAAAGCTCAGGGCTCACAAACCCCGAACACAAGCTACAGCGCCTTACTTTGAGTAGGATCATGGACTGGGAAGAGGTCCTCATCCTCTCTGTGCAGCTGTCCATTTAGTTCTTCAAAGAAATGTTTTCTTATCGTATCTTGGAAGGCATGGACGGACAACGACGGCCCTCCAGTCTTCGGTGTCGCTTCCAACTCTGTCATCTAGGGCAACGGGCAGACAAACCAGCGTTTGCTTGAGGATAGTTGGAATGGGTGAGTATTGGTTTTCCTTTCAGGAAATCCACATTTTTTTTAAAAAAGGCAGGAATTGTAAATATTAAGAAAAGATAGAGATGCAAACAGAGAAAATCTCACTCAATAGTAGATTTGGGGAAAATGTTATAAAAAGTAGGTCATACATTTCCTGATGGAAACAGGAAAATAATCACAACGCACATCACTCTTGATTTACCTAGTTTAGCACTGCTGACTGTAACTGGTGACAGCTTTCCAGGGGTTTAAAACAGGTGCTCTTTTTAAACTCAGCCTAAATGCTTTTAAACTCAATCTGCCACAGATTGAATCTAAGCCTACGGCTATACAGAGCGGTGGATTTGCTCCTGTCCTAGGCCAGAGGAAGGCGCTAGGCCTCATCGTTCTCAATAAAGGCTTAAATACAAACGTAAGTAATTCCTCTCGTGCAAAGTTATACCATCTCAGGATTGCATAATCAGCTCACGGGTTTCCAGTCAAGTCAATACGGTTCGGTAAACATTCAGACCAAACCCAGCTGCTTTTGATTGTGCCTTGTTGTATTTTACGGTTAGCTTTGGTTTGGTTGACCTCTTGCCTTCCGTGACGAAGAGGGTGTGAGATATTGCGATCGAAAGCCTGAACTATTTAAACAAGAAATATGTACTGGTACGGCTAGAACCCCGTGAGCTGTTTATGCAAAGCGATCCTTGTGAAAAACTGGGAACTCTCATCTCAGGAATGTTTAGAGGGGCTGGTGACAGGAGCTGTCCATGGTATCAGGGAAAGGTCTTTCTCTTTTAGCTGAAGAGGAAACTGTGAAGTAAGCTCTAGCTGCTAACCACAAGATTCTAGTCCTCATCGTCCTGGTTAAATAAAGGCAGTGCATGTGGGAACGGATTGCAAGGCTTCGCTTAGAGCTGGGTGAATTAAGTCACGGCATGGGTCTGTCTCCAACTCCGCTACCTTGAGCCTCTTTCTTGACAAAAGGTCAGAACCTAATTAAAATTTATCAAGTTTAATTGTGCAGGCTGCCTAGAAGTACCTCTTCATGGGGGTCAGGCAGAGTCTTTTCCTAGCCAGTACTGAACCGAGGGGTTTGGAATCAAATTCAGGGTCGACCGCTAAGCTTCTGCCATTTCCCTTCTCCTCATGCGCAGAAAGGCAGTCAAAAGGGTCTCTCTCAAAAACGAGTTCCATTCTCTCTCTTCTTTTGTACCCATGCCATGTTATCCCAGCCCTGAAGCACCACCAATCCATGAAACCACTGCCATCTTACGATACTCTAAAGGGAAGGGTTTTTACGTACGGATCGGCACTCAAGCAGCTGGCCTTTGAGCAGCAGGAGAAAAACTGTCGCAAATACTGGGATGCCGTTATAGGACGGCTGCTCGAGTCCCAGAATAATTTGGTCCCAGATGTACAACAAGGTGTCCATTTGCAAATAGCCTACAAAAAAGAAAAAAAAATGTGTGTGTTGTGAGACACAATTCTTCCTCTAGAAAACAGGCACATGCTGCAGAGAAGAGCCAGTGTGGTAAAGAGGTTAAAAAATGGTAATTCAATTTGGCAACTGTCATCCATGGGTTAGTTATACCACTGGTTCTTAACCTTGGGTTACTCAGGAGTTTTGGACTGCAACTCCCAGAAGCCTTCACCACCAGCTGTCCTGACTGGGGTTTCTGGGAGTTGCAGTTCAAAAGCATCCGAGTAACAGAGGTTAAGAACCACTGAGTTACACTATGTCTTGACTACCGCAATGTGCTTGCCCTGGGACTGCCCTTGGAGACGGTTTGGAAGCTTCAGCCGGTGCACCAGGGGCCATCGAGGCTACTAAGCGGTGCAACAAGATGATATGAACTCATGACTGAAAGACCCAGCTCTGGTTGCCCTTTGCTTATGGGGTGCACTGGGAGGTGCTGGTTTTAAGCACCAATGCCTCTCTCTCTCTCTCTCTCTCTCTCTCAATATATACAGGCCTTTTTCCTGCTTTGTCCAGGGGGAATCTTACCAACGAACAGAGTGCTGAGAGGTACTTGGAGCAGACGTCTGACACCTTTTAGGAGGGCTTCCCGGGAATCTTGGCCTGCAAAAAAAAGCAACAGATGAAATATTTTGCTTCCCACAGTAGATAAAAGAGAAAGAGCATGTTTCTCGGGTGGTGTGGAAATTTCCACTCAAGTAGGAGGCGTACCTGAAACATGCCGCTTGTAGCCCAAAAGGCCGGGTTTTCACAGCAACACGTGGCCAAATTGGCGGGTTTAAAAAAATTATTGTTCCGAGTCACTCCAAAGCAGAATTACCTGGTTGTATATAAATGCTCTCCAGGAACCTGGTCAAATCTCCATCTGTTTGCTCAAGGAGCAAAGCAGCCTTTCCCACCACACTGGTCTGTTTGGGATCCTAGGCAAACACATTTGAAAAAGAAGTCAAATTGTACCGGGTGGAGGAGAGGAGAAGGGATGGCCACTGGACATCCTATGAGATTCATGGCTTGGGGGCCACTACAACCCTGATCTCCCAAATCTGCATGAAGGACTCTACCCATTGCACCACATTACTGATGGCATGAATGGCTTTAATTGGTTATTTTTCACTGTAAATGCCAAGGACTGGTCTGATGATGTTCTGTGCCTAAAGCAAGTGCTCGGACACTGTTCCTTTTCTTTCCCTGGGGGCTTTACAAAGGCGAGACCGGCATACGCTAAACCTGGGAACAAAGAAATCTTACACAGTCCAGCCGTAGCTTCATGAATGTCACAAATTCTTCAACCAGGAGGGCAGAAACCGAGTCTACGGAGACGGTGGGGGAAGCCACGTCCAAAAGGACATGCAGGAGGAGCACCGGCAGATAGTAAACTCGGTCCTGAAGAGGCGTGGACAGACCCTGAAGCTTGTGGTAGTAAGAGAGCACATTCTTCAAGATCCTCGGTGCAGCTGAGCAAAGAGGCTTCCCTGAGGGTACAACAGCAACAATAATAATACAGTAATAGGTCTTTCGTTCAAACTTGTGATCTGTTCTAGAATACCACACAGCGCTGTTATCATGATAGAACAGATATAAACGTGGATGAATTAATGGATTTGTTCATCCTATTTTTTTTAATTTTTATTTTATTTATTTTTTTTGCTAGAGGAGGTGCCATATTTTACCTCAGGCACCTCAGACGTCGGCCGCCTTGGGTCCTTTTAAGGAGAATGGCCCCCCACCTCAGGCCGTTTGGTTCAAAGGGGCCTCTTTTTCAGGATGGCCGAGGGAAGGAAAACGAGGAGCCCCCCTCCCCTGCCCTTCCTAGGCTCGCCCTTCCCCACCGCCCGCCGGCCCGGCCAGGTCGGCCAGGCCAGGCTTATGGGAGGCGAGTTTCCTCTCTTTCTCTTTGATTTTGGGGGGACCGACCCACCCTCACCCCCTCGGGGTGCCGTCGTCCTCCCGCCCTCCCTCCGTCCAGCCCCCCTTCGGCCATGGCCCTCCTCGGATGGCCTTTCCTCCCTTTTCCTCCTTCTCCTCTGGCCTTTCCCCTCAAAGAAAAGGGCCGCAACCTCGATTGCCACAACACTTTCTCTTTCCCTTTTCCTGTCAGCCTTCTCTCATTCTGCTATGCTAAAAAAAAAAAATCTGTTACACCCTATCAAGTTTTATGCACATTTCTCCTAACATATGCATTTTGGCTACACAATGGTGCCTGGCCATTATCCAGGATCAATGGGGATGATGGGGCAAGAGTCCTGTAGCATGTAGAGGCCCATGAGATACTGGACATTAAACCAGCATCCAGACACACACACACACACACACACACACACACACACACACACACACACACACACACACACACACACACACACACACACACACACACACACACACACACACACACACACACACACACACACACACACACACACACACACACACATATTTATCATGGGAGGGGAAGGTTCCCGAGTCATCTGGGCTTCTGAGCATGGCCAGAGTGCCTTTCCCTGGCCCCAGGGCCACTGGGACCAAGAGGCTTCCCTGAGGGAACAACAACAACAACAATAGGTCTTTTGTTGAAACTTGTGATCTGCTCTAGAATACCACACAGTGCTGTTATCATGATAGAATAGATATAAATGTGGATGAATTAATGGATTCGTTCATTTTTTTTTCTTTTTTCTTTTTTTGCTGAAGGAGGTGCCATATTTTACCTCAGGCACCTCAGTCGTCGGCCGCCTCGGGTCCTTTTAAGGAGAATGGCCGAGTGAAAAAATAGGAATGAAGGGATCCATGAATCGATTTTGGGCCGGCCTGAGGGACCCTCCGCCTCAGTTTTGACCTGGGGGGGTTAGGCTTTTGTGTGGCCTCAGGCGGCAAAATGGCTGGGGCTGCTGGACCCTGTCCGGGTCTATGAAACTTTGCGCTGAGCCCTTGTGGCTCCCTCAGGGGGCGGGGATTCTGGGAGTGGTAGTCACCCAACCCAAAAAAGGAACGTTTCAAACCTCCCAAATGGAATTTCTATCAGTACTGTATAAATACGGCAGCCACTGTGGGATGGAGGAAATGAAGGAGCCATTAGCTTCCATTAAGTACCCTCGGCGTTTCCAGGAACCAGTTAATGGGCGCCTTGGCAAGAAAGGAGGCCCTCAGACACATTAAAAATATTGAGCATTAGAGAGGAAGACAAGGGATGATGGTGGCCAAAAAACGGTGGTGAAATAAACAGAGTTTCCTCACACATTTCACAGAAAATATCATTCCACCGTGCAAAATCAGCCGGAACAAGTGGAGATTTTTGAGATAGATAAGAGGACGAGACCTTTGGGTTTTTGCTTTATTGTTGTTGTAAACTGTAGTCATTTCTCATGCAAGACAACAGTTGGGAAATGTGAAAAACGAGGAGCTCGTTTTAAGGAAAGCAAGGTGATTTGGACGGTGCGGGAACGAGTCAAGTCTCACCGTGGCCGATGTTATCCCGTGCCATCGCAAACTTACACTCATGAGACAACAGGGCAAACATCCTTTTATACATGGCCCCAAACCAGAGACTGTATTTGGGCACAAGTTGTTGGCCTGGCAATGATATTCCGTTCCCCTCCTAGGAAGCATTTTTCTGTAAACAGTGACACTAGTGGCTTAATCCCAGGCTATAGGTAATGAACAACATGCTCATCATGACTAATCGCTAATAGGACTTGTGAGCCGAGGCTGGTAGAGAGTGAGGAAATGTAGAGGGGGATCTCAGCAGAGAAAATACAAGTTTTTACATTTTAGGGTGACCTAGGAAACCTTGGCTGATATTGAGACCACTGGGATGGGTTTTAAACATATGTATGTATTTGATCTCATCTCTCTCTCTCTCTCTCTCTCTCTGGATTCTTGTCCTGTACGTTTCGTTCTCCTGAACGGCCACATTTTGTCTCCAGAGGAGGATGTTTGCCAAGGGCACTGAAAGATAAATATGCAGGTGCCGCAAGACAGCCCAGCCTTTTGAGATGGGTGCCAGCTGTCAGTGGGCTGGTTTGCCAGGAATGGTTCGGAGGCATCCACCTGCAGGCGCCTCTCCTGATCCCATCTGGAAACCCAAGCGGGGAAATCCACGGTAGCCTTTTCTCGGGCGGTCTGTCTGTGGCTTGCAACAGTGACCTAGCAGAGTCTCCTGCACCACGGAAACTATTTGTTCCCAGAAAATTTTAGTTTTTCCCCCCATTGCACTTGGGAATGTCATCAGCATAGTTCGTCTCCACGTCTTCCTCTTGCATTTGGGTAAGCGAATCTTATCTCACCTTTTTGCAGAATTCATCTTTCTGCAAAAAGAGCTAGTTTTAAAATCTGGTTTTGATGGGAGCTCTTGTTTTCGTTCTCCCCGCCCCGCTCCCTTTCCTTTACTGAGCTTACATTGTCTCTTCGCAAGGACTCTTTTTGTAGGGACAAGGAGCTTTTACAGGTTTCTTTAGGACTAAAGGGCTAGCTTGGGAGCTGTTGTTGTTGGTATTGTTGTTGTTGTTATGTGCCTTCAAGTCATCCCCGACCCATGGCTCCCCTATGAATGACCATCTCCGAAATGTCCCGTCCTCAACAGCCCTGCACAGCTCTTGCAAACTCAAAAGTCATGGCTTCCTGAGGGAGTCAGTCCATCTAACATTCGACCTTCCTCTTTTAGGACAGCTTTAGTGTCAACATTTTTGCCTCCAGAGATAGTTCAGGCTTGATTTGATCTAGGACCCACTTGTTTGTCTTTCTGGCAATCTGAGGTATCCCCAAAGCTATCCTCCAGCACATTTAAAAAAAAGCAATCCCCCCCCCCCAATCAGCTTTTCTTTTTCACACCCATACCTGGTGATTGGAAATACGATAGCGTGGATGATCTTGGTTTTCATCTCGGCATGGAGAGGCTAATTTTTTTTTTTTTACTGAACATCTTCCCTGTCTGCACCACATGCTCTGTCTGCCAACATGGTGTTTTTTTCTGGGCTTCCTCTTTTATCTTACTCGAGGGTGAAGGGAGTCGATCTTTGCTATTTCAAGAAAATCGGTTCGACAAAGGGTGTTTCTGTGCCTCTGTGCCTTTTCCGCCAGCTGTGAGCTTGCAAAGCAACTTGTGATTAACACAAGGGGCAAAACCACAGGGTGGAGGAAGTTTCAGAAGAGGAAAAACTGAAACAACATTTTAGCCATAGAAGAAAATAAAGCCTCAATTTCTCAGCCAAGCAGAGGTAACACAGACAGAGGTTAGCAATGCTCTGGCATCTCCAAACTTTGGAGCGATGCTGAGATCCTCCATTGCGTCTCTAATACAAATTTAACTACCTCTGTGGGAACTTCTTCCGGCTTTTTTCATCCCCCACCCCTCCGAGTCTTAATATTTACACCACTTCTGTTTCAGGATCCATAGATCTTCTTTGGCTGTACCAAAGCCAGGTTCATTTTTAAAAAAATGCAGATTTGACCCATGCCATAAAGGTAAGATTTGTTTGATATAATTTTATGTGTCTCAGAGGCTTCGCCATGGCAAAAATTCAAGTTCTTAATGAGGCTGGACTTTGGCTGTCGTGCTAGGAGCTGAAATTCGGCATTCCGATTGCTTCCTGTAACAAAGCAGGACGAAACCCTGTTGTAAAGTAAGTACATCACTATCCATAGTGCTGGCCACACTTGGGGGGGTGGGAAGAGTGTTGTTTCTCAAGTTTTGAATGATCTATTTCCCCCTCTCCTCCCTCTGGCTTTCTTGGACTAAATGGTGGAGGCTTAATTTAGGATAGACAGTGGATGACGGGTATAATTTCAAATGCTAAACCCTAAGCAAGAAATGGGTAGATTTAAGAGAAGAGAGTACTTAAGAGCATGTGCAGAATGCTACTGCCACTGGAATGAAGAAATTGGTTTACTTAGCTCATAAGGTGTGGTTTTAAAGAGGAAAATTGCTGCCCATATAGATTGAGTAACCCTATGGCAAGCTGGTACAAAAATATGGAGAAACCAGATCTATTGGATTTCATCCTTTTTTTAACCCCCAACTTCATTATATTTCTCTTCCTCTTTTGTCTCCTTCTGTACTGTAAGGCTTTAGGCAGTGGAGGTCAACTTTTGTGGCCCTACAGATGTTATTGGAATACAAATCCCATTATTCCTTGCCAATGAGGCTGTTGGCCATAGCTGATGAAAACTGTAGTCCAGCAACACTGAGAAGGACATAAAATAGCTCCCTGGATCTAAGGGAAGGGGCCTTCTCGTTGCTTTCCCTCCAGGAAAGTAAAAATTGTAGCAGTAATAATGACAACAACAATAATATTTTTTCATACAGAAAAGAGTTTGGGGAGGTGCATCTGTTTGTGGTTGGCCTTTTTGTTGTTGTTTTAGAACAGAGCTGGGTTTAATTCACAATGAAACAGATTAAAAATTAAAGTATTGCCTCCTTTCCCACATTTCCCGACTAGCTGCCATTGAGTCAGTCCTTACCCTTTAAATTTTTTCTTCCAAGATTACTCTACTGTCGATAATGCATAATATGATGGTTTTTCCCCCCTCTTGTTTTTAATGGATAAATCCATTAGCTTATGCTTCTTGGGAGAACCACTCTATTAACTGGGTTCCATCTTCCAGCTCCAGCCTCTTTATACAGTGTTGATTTACGCATGGCGAATCCTGCGGCATGAGGCAGCTCAGGAGAAGTCCTAACAGATTTCTCTGCAAGAGGAAAGGTCCAGCTCATTTAGCTGAAGAAACCTGCACCATTTTGTATGGTAGGTTGCCCAAAGCTGTTTCCTAACATATAAGCTTCTGAATTTTTGGTTTCTTTAGTTTGGGATTCGTACGGTCTGGGAAACGAGGTGGGCGGGGGAGGGACCACAGATTAGAGCCATACAGACAATGAAAGATGGTTTTTTGGACAGTTATTGGAATAATATATGTGTCTGTGTCATCTTTTCCAAGATTATTTCGGACTATGTGGCTAGTGACACTGTTGCAATGTTGGGTTTAGTTATTGAATATTTTGGTGCGAAAGACTGCATCTCTGTGCGGGGAAAGCTAGGAGCTGTAATCCACTTGGCAAGCCCAGCTATTATTTAATCGTTGCAATTATTATGAGTGGGCTGGATCGCTCCGTGGTTTAAGTATCATGGCCTCCGTGGGGAGAAGAGCCAGCCTCGGTGGCCTTGGGCAAGCCGCACAGTCTCAGGGCCCGTGTAAAACCCTGAAAAGATTCACCAAGATTCCGAATTGACTCGACACATGATTATTACTCATCGTATTTTGCACCTCTGCTAATGGCACGCATGGTTCTTCCTGCCTCCTCACTTCATCCCTTACAACACGCCAGTGAGGCAGGCCAGCCTGGGGAAAAGGAGAGACCAGCAGGAAGGGGCCCAGTCAGTTTTCAAGGCCAAGGTATTTCCAACCCCAATCCGAAAGTTTAACCATTGCTCTGCGCTGCTTTATGAGTACTATTTTCAGAAGAGGTGGAGATAATAGGTTAGAAGTCCGAATGGTATCGATGGAGCAGGACTGGAAAGAAATGGGTTCTAATCCTTCCCCTGGCCAGGAAATTCAGTAGGAGACCTTGGGGTCAGGTACATACTCTCAACGTGTCCCGCCTCACAAGGTTGTGGTTGCTATAAAAATGGGACAGAAAAGAAAGCCAGTGCAGATAGCTGAAGTGCAAATAATCTATTTTGAGGTATTTCCCATGATCCACAAATTCTTCTGTCCTTTTCTTTCCAGCATCTTTGACTGGAGGATGGAGGGGAACCCGCTGAGGCTTGAGACCTATGATGGCTCAGACAGTGACCAAGAGGCAGCTGAGAAGTTGGATGATGGAGCAGACATGGAAAGCCCCCGGCCCTTTGACACCTCTTTCCAGAAGGAGGAGCAGCCTTCCCCAAGTATCAAGTTCAACATTCACTATGCACAGGGACACAACAAGTAAGGAGACGTCTTTTGGGGAGAGATAGTCCGCAAATTTCTGAGATGTCACACTTCCCCCCCCCATTTGAAAATGCAAGAAGGCGTTCCAATAATGAGTCAGAGATAACGTAATCACTTTTAACACCTTGTTTTTCTTTCAAAAAAGAATGTGGTCATAATGAACTTGCATTTCAAAAGTTAATGCAACCAATGGAAAAAATATGGCTTTATTTCCCTTGTAAGTGAAATTTTCTCATTTCTAATATTTCAGGGCATTTTTTTTTCACACACAATGTCTTGTCTCTCTAACACAGAGTAAAACAATACGTAAACAGAACAAGCTGAAAAGAAACTGGCTAGAATCAGCACTGGTTCTATCCTTAGGCAGAGTGAGGTGGCTACTGGTTATTTATTGGCCCTGATCTAGAGACGGAGTGGTATTGGTGAGATACTCTGCCTCTAGTACCACAATAACTGGGATGTTTTTTTAGCCTTAGAATGTGCCTCAGGCAGCAGAATGTCTTGGGTGAGGACTGGCTGGTGAATGGGAGGCACAGGTAGGAACGTGAGGGCCACTGGGGAGTCCAGGTTAGAACCTCAGACTCAGAAGACCCATGTTCGAAACCTGACATAGCTGGGAATCTCATTCTACCTTCAGGGGACATGGATCCATGATCTCAACCTGTTCTACCTCCCAAGGTCGTTGTGAAGGGTAGGGAGGAAAACCATCAGCTCCAGGAGGGAGAAGCTGGTTACACACTTCAGATGGAGGGCTGTTCTTCCTAAAGGGGAGATGGATGGCAATGCCTGGCTCTTGGATTGGGCTGGCGTTGGTTTATTTTTGTGCTTCTTCCACAGGCCCAAAGACCCGAATCGCTTTGGCCGAGACCGCATCTTTGGTGCCGTCACGAGGGGGAATCCCAAGGAGCTGGAAGGCTTGAAGGAGTATTTGCTGAAAACGTTAAAGTTCCTCACTGACTCCGAATTCACAGGTAGCTGCTCTCCGGCCTGTTGTCAGGGCTAATCCTGACAACTCGTGGAGGAAACAGGCAAGCTTTCGGGGCTTCACAGAACTGTTGGCCGTGTCGCTGAGGGCTAGCAGGATGCCTGGCCCAGAAGTCAACAGTTAGGGGAGACTTTGGGGAAGAAAAAATAATGAAACAGAGCAATGCGGTGTGGTGTGGGTGTAGTTCTTATGCTATTTGTCACAAATAAGAAAGTTCTGCAGCTCAAAAGGAAGCCGCTTGGCTTCTTCTCCAAAAGGGGAGCATAGCTGTGTTTTGGACTACAACTCCCACAATCCGCAAGTGGCCATGCTGTGGGAGACTAGGATTGATAATCGAATGTGATAATTTACCTACAGCCTGGCCAAACTTTTCCATGCTCTTTTTTTATAGTTTAAGATGAAGGAAAATATTTCCTAGCCCTCTGAAATAACCCCTGAAATGGGGACCTTCTCTATGCCAAGCTCTAGAATCAGTTTCTTCCACAACAGATGGCCGGAATTTGCACTGAAATTTGTTTTTTTTTTTCCCCAGATGGAAAAACAGGCAAGACTTGCTTGATGAAAGCCCTGCTGAACTTAAAAGATGGAGCGAACCCCACCATCCCTTTGTTGCTGAGCATAGACGAGGAGACGCAGAACCCCAAACCCCTCGTTAATGTTCCTTGCAAGGATAACTACTACAAAGGTAAGAACATCTGTGTTTCGTTTGCAGATGAGCAAAAATTAGAATGAAGCATTTCCAGGCTAGTTACACTCAGGTTTTGCCCTCTAGATCAGTTCTCTGTCCTCAAGCCAATCATTCTGCTATGCTAAAAAAAAAAAAAATCTGTTACACCCTATCAAGTTTTATGTACATTTCTCCTAACATATGCATTTTGGCTACACAACTTTGCTCCATGGAATCAATTCTGCCAAGCTGTTCTGCTGATCAGCGTCTGCCCAGTCAATGCTACTCGTACACAGTCAAGCAGAAAGCTCTGTCTTCTTTGATTCCGCAAAGTCTGTTAAGTAATTAAGGAAATGAATATCGAGCGAGCCAGCAGTGTTTTAAAATCAAATGCCTGCTTAGCTGTAAATAGCTCTGAATTATCCACTTCTGCTATCAAGATGGTTTTGGGAGGGCTTCCTTAGAAAATACTGCATTTCTCAAGCATACCTGGAAGTTGGGTCATTCCCATATATGTTTCTCAACATATGTGGGAACTGGGCTTCTTTACCAGGTGCTTGTCTTGTGATACATGCTGCTCATGCTGGCGTTGTTTTCCCCAGGCCACACAGCTCTCCACATTGCCATCGAGAAGAGGAATCTCGGTTTAGTGAAGCTGCTGGTGGAGAACGGGGCAAACGTCCACGCCAAAGCTTGCGGCATGTTTTTCCAGCAGAGGAAGAAAGGGGCGTGCTTCTACTTCGGTAAGCTCGCTTTACAAGCAGAAGGAACCTTAACTGACAACGCGTGGCTTTCTTAAATTTAGGTGTTGTTGTTTTAAGTCTGTTCCGGTGGTCTAGCATTCTGAAAAGAAGCAGCACAGAAGGAAAAGGGGAGGAGGAGGGAAGAGGAAAAAAGGAGTGTCTAGTCTGTCAATGGCACTGGTGGAATGGACTCGCTTCTCACGTCACATTTCTCTCCTGCAGACTGTATGAAAGGCAGTGAGCAGATAAATGAAGGAAAAGACTTCAAGAAAGGAGTATTTTTGTCATGTAGGTGGAATTTTCCTTTTCCAATTCTGATCTCTTTCTCTCTCTCTCTCTCTCTCTCTGTCCTCCAGGTGAGCTCCCCTTCTCCTTAGCCGCTTGCACAAACCAGCCAGAGGTGATGGACTATCTCCTGCATAATCCTCACCAGCAAGCCAGGCTGACCGAACAGGATTCTCTGGGCAACACTGTCCTGCACGCGTTAGTGACAGTGGCTGACAACACTGAGAAAAACACAGAGCTGGTCATCAAGATGTACAACATGATCCTGATGGAAGGTGCCAGGATCAACCCAACATGGAAAATGGAGGAAATTGTCAATAAGGAAGGGCTGACCCCTTTGAAATTGGCCGTCAAGACTGGCAAAGCAGAGGTAAATCAGGAGGCATCCATTCTTTTGTCAGTTCTGGTCTGACAAAAGCCTGCCTAACATTAATGCAAGAAGACACATCTTTTGCTTTGTATTCCTCTATCAAGCAGGGGATTGGATTTGTTTTTCTTATAGACCCCTTCTAACGTCATGATTCTAGGATTAGACTGATTAATTTTTTGGCAATCAGACCTGCAGGACATTATTTACATCCCAATAATCAACTTTTTAATGTGCTTTTACAACCAGATATAATTCAGTACTTGATGGAGCACTTCTTCTAGATACAAGATCAGTGCACTCTCTAATTTGCTGTGTGAAATAAACCATCTGCTCATTGCTACTAAGTGAGTTCTGAGATATTTAAGATCAGGGGCTTCTTCCATTTGTGCCTCGGCCTTCATCCTATGTAAGCTACCCTACAAACTGATCCACTTTTTCTGTTCTCCACTAGATCTTCAAGCACATGATTCGCCGGGAGATCAAAGACCCTGATTTTCGGCATCTTTCACGCAAGTTCACTGAATGGACATATGGTCCAATCCACATTTCTCTCTACGATATGTCCTTCATTGACAGCTATGAAGAAAACTCCGTGCTCGAAATCCTTGCCTATAGCAATGACACACCAGTGAGTTCTCAGCTTGCAAAACTAGCTTTAAAAAAGTAATTAATACCAGCTTAAAAGCCCATAAAATATTACCATGATGGTTACACGTTTAAAAAAACACCTCTGCATTTTTACTGTTTTTCAAAAAAAGGGCTAAAATATTTAATTATGGGTAACTTTTTCTACTTCCTCATTTAGGCTACATTCCTATAACTGTGAAAGTAACTAGAACAGTTAGAATTACAGTGCACTATCCTCCATTAAGTTTCAAATGTGGCACAATTTGTTATTATTTGTTTACTTATTTTGAAGTATTTATACCCTGCCTTTCTCCTCAAGAAGATCCAGTTTGCAATAGTAAAACAAATCATGTTTAGTTTGTTTACATCAAGGGGTTCTAGAACCATGCCCTCTGGAAAGCTCATGATATACGATTTTGAATTCTCTCTCTCTCTCTCTTTCTCTCCCTCCTTCCTGAAACTCTTAGAATCGGTACAAAATGGTGGTTTTAGAGCCAGTGAACAAGCTACTCCAGCACAAATGGGACTCTTTTGCTGCTCGGAGGTTTTATCTCAGTTTTGCCTGCTACGTGATGTTCTTGATCATCTTCTCAGCTACTGCTTACCACTGGCGCCTGGATGGGAAGGTACCAAAGGCTGCTTTAGCATTCTGTGTGTGTGCACGTGCACGTGTGCATTCATGACCAAGTGTGTTAGACTACAAGGCCTATCCTCCCCAGCCAGCCTGGCCACAGCAGCAGTTGTCACCCAGCCCATTTGGAGGGCTCCAGTTTGGAGTGAGGTCTGCATAGCGCCTGTTTTACCCTATCACAACAGGATTGGTATGCCGGGCAACACAGCGTATCTCAGGCAGAGAAGTATTGCTCCCACTGCCTGCCACCTGATCTTTCCTTTTGGAGATACAGGGATTGAACTTGGGGCTTTCTGCAAGCAAACTGAATTTTTCAGTCACTGAGGCTTGGTGAAGTAAGGTTCTAGTCCTCATGGTTCACAATCCAGGTAGAACCATGGATTAAAGTGAGACCCCTGACGCTGTGCGTCTGGCTTCGCATTGTCTGCCCTGACTGGGAGCCACGGCTTTCCCAGGGTTGTAGGCAAGGAGTTCTTTTCCCTCCACTCTCTCTGGAGATGATGGGAACTGCACCAGAGACTATGGTTTACATTAAAACCAAGTGGTTTTCCACTGCTTTATGGCTTCCTGGAAAGCAGGTTAATTTCAGGAGGGGCAGAGCCTCAGCGACGTCAGAACGTGGTGATAAGGTCCAAACGGCAGCCTCCGGGGTGGTGGTGGTGGTGGCACATTCTAAAAGCAAAGAAGGAGAAGCAAAGAGGGAAGGAATCATTAAATCGATCTTTCTCTGTCCCTTAACAGAGCCTCCATCCTATTGCATGAATTGGGACATCTCACCACCACCCCGAACCCCAATGCCTTCGTCCCTAGTGAGGGGGGGGATTCTTACGCTTTTCTGTTCATGCAGAGGTAGCCGTGTATGAGAGAGAGAGGATGGTTGTGAGGCTCGGGGTGTCTGGAGCAGTTTAGTCATCCCCACCCTGCTTTCTGTTTTCACAGCCCCCTTTCCCCATGACGCCATCCCCTGGGGACATATGGAGGCTCATCGGCCAGGTCATCGTCTTCTTAGGAGGCCTTTATCTCTTTTTGGCCCAGGTACCAGATTCCTCCCGTTGCTTCCGTTTAGCATGCATTTAAGAATTTGTGGACACAGTAGGGACCCCCTTATCCACAGGATCAGTATCTCTTGATTCGCTTATCCACCGCCTGACAATATTAAAAATATTAAAAGAAATCCCCTCAAATACATCCATTTAATGACAGAGTTACCAAAACTGGTCACTAGATGGAGCCAGAGATCATGCTATTAAACTAGCATTTTTTTCTGCCTTTTTTGGCATCCTTTGGGTGGGGGAGGGGGGAGAGGCTTGGAACTGATTCCCCATGGATATGGGGTCCTACTACACATCCCGCTTATTAGCGTACTTCCCAGCATATTATCTCTTTTCATTATGCAAAATCATTGCTGCTGCAGCTCACCCTTCTAATGGTGGTGTCCCTGCTCATTCAATTTTAGAGCGTTTACCTGTGGAGGAGGCGCCAGTCCTGGAAGAGCCTGCTGGTGGATGGCTGCATTGAATTTTTTATGTATGTTGTAACGGGGAGGGGGACAGGAAAACCTGTTTGCATTTCAGAGATGTAATTCAGGCAAGAAAAGTAAAACGTGCCCCCATTTTAACAACCTAAAAACTGTAAAAAATACATATCATATTAGGCATCCTTCAGTCTCAAGAGACTATGGTAGCGTGCTCTGGATCGAAGACTTGGGACAGCATCTAGAGTGGCTGAGAAGGGCAATTCGAGAGTGACCATCCCTTCCACACTGAAGGCAAATACAGTCTGTCCCCTGCCCAGCTCCCTGGTTTGGCTGGTTTCGGGACTGCCTCTTTGCCTAAATACATATATTAGTGCACTAAAACTGAAGGGTAGCTTTGAAAACCCAGGGGTGTTTTCCCTCCAGTCCTACTATCTGAAAGCCGTCGCTTGTCCTCCTCCTCCTGTTCTTTCAGATTTGTGCAATCGGCTGCCTTGCTGCTTGCGGCTGTGACCTACCTCGCAGGGTTGGAAGAACACGTGATTTTTCTGGTTTTCTCTCTGCTGCTGGGCTGGGTGAACGTCTTATATTACACGCGTGGCTTTCAGCAGATGGGGATCTACATTGTCATGATACAGAAGGTGAGTCTTGAGATGGGGGGGCTTTGTCCCCCAAAATATATATCTCTGACCCAAGAGTCTCTCCCACATCATCCTGCCTTCATCTGTTCAGAGGTTATTGGCATGGAATAGACCAGGAGTGGTCAGTCCTGGTGAGTCTACTATGTAATCCTAGATCGCAGGGAAATGTTCCTGTTAGGTGACTATGAGCGCTCCTACTTTAAAACAACAACAACAAAAAGGGGTGGGGGGCTTTTAGGGCCACACTGCTTCATCTGATCAGATCTACGGAGGGATGAGAATCATGGAGTTAGCAGGAGCTTTAGCTGAGGGGGGAGAGAATGGCTTCCTATGTCTACAGCAACTGAACACTTCGTGGGGGTCTTTAATCTTCTCTGCTGGGTTTTCCCTTGCAGGCCATCCTGAGGGACCTTCTCCATTTCATCATGGTCTATGTGATCTTCCTCTTTGGTTTTGCAACAGGTGAGTTTCCACTTTTGCTAGCAGGAAAAGCACCGACTGTCCAGTTATGGATGGCTTCAGCAGGTTGTTAGCTTCGTTTCAACATTTGGAAATGTTCTCTCTCTCTTTTTCGACTCCTAGAATCCTGCACCATGCTCTCTGGGGTTATCTGGAGATTATAGTACAGCAAACTAAAAAGAACATTTCTAGGGTGTTCTCATAAGTAACTGCCTAGGCTCTGCTCAGGTCAGAGGTGGGTGGCCATGACATGGAAGCCTTTGTAGGTGGCTGAGGTCACATAAACAATGGAGGGGGAATGATTGCTTCCATATGTGTTTCTTGAGGCCATCTAGATGGCTGCTGTGGAAACACAACGCTTCTTGGTGTGATCATGGAAGAGTGCTTTTGTGAGTTGGTGTGCGGTACTGTCTAGGGCCAATAGGTCCTGAGCCGAGGCAAATGTTTGAGAATCAAAGGCACTTTTAAAAGCAGCAAATAACAGAATTGAAGATTAGCCCAAGGCTTTGTGGGGATTTGAACACAAATCCCATCAAGCTCAACATCCCGACCACGACACCATACAGTCTCTCATGCCATGAGCGTCCACCATCTGCCCAGCCCTGCCTTAAAATAATTTTTTTAAGAAACGAAGGAGGTTCTGCGAGGGGCTCCAGGCTGAAGGTTCATTTCCTCCTTCTAGCCCTCATCATCCTCACTGCAACAACCCCTCAGTTGGCCCAGAACAGCTCTGCCCCCCTCGATGGTGACGACAAAGGCCCAGCCATGTACACGGGGCTCTTCAAGACCTCTCTGGAGCTCTTCAAGTTCACCATCGGGATGGGCGACCTGGAATTCCACGAGCACGTGAGGTTCAAGTACTTTGTGATGCTGCTCCTCCTCCTATTCGTCATCTTCACCTACATCCTCTTGCTGAACATGCTGATCGCCTTGATGAGCGAGACGGTCACCAACGTCTCTGGATACAGTCAGAGTGTCTGGAAACTCCAGGTGACGCCGAGGGCCCGGCTGGGTCAGCAGGGTCTCCCCCCCTTCCCTTGAGACTGGGTGCGCCTCCTGTCATGGGGGAAACCTTGTGCAATGTCACAGGGAAACCCCCCCTCTCAGCAGGATGTCCTATGGGGCGATACTTCAGTGCCAATTGCAAAAATAGGGTGTTTGTGCGGGACAATGTCTCTCCTGGAGAACTGGTGAGAAAGAGGTTGTTTTTCCGCTTGCAGAGAGCCATCGCTATTCTGGAGATCGAGAAGAACTGGGTCTGGTGCTGGGCGAAGCCACCGAGAGCAGGATACTTTCTGAACGTCGGCTCCGAAACCAAGAAAGATGAGAGGTGGCTTTTCCGGTGAGTAAGGGCTCACTAAGGGCCAGTGTCGATCGACAGAGTAGTTTAGTAGGATGATGCACGGCAAGTGAGGCTTGGCCGCACATATCTCTGCATGAGGTGATTCACAGGGCCATTTGTAATTTTTTATATGAAACCTCTGCCCCAAAGACCTTACAGAATAGAAACAGAAGGAGGAATAGAGGTAGCAGAAGATGTCTGGACTTCTTCAGTTATGCTTGGTTCATCTTAGTCATTGTTAAAGCAGCTTCCCACAACCTAGGCCCTCCCGATCAATTGGACTACCACTCTCATCATCCCCAGGCACCATGGCCAATGGGGAATGTAGTCCAGTATTCTGGGCAGCATAAAATTGAAGAAAACTGCGGTCACATCTGGAGACATATACTCAAGGAAAGCTTGGAGCCCCTCTAGCAACAGATGTAGTTAGGGAATGTTATAAAATTTTGGGTCATGGATTTTGGGAGGTCTGGTCTAGGAATGCTGAAAATGGCTCCCCTCCTCCCCCAATGATTATTTCATCACCCAAAAGCCCCAGCCAGCATGACCATGAAGAAGGAGCAATGGCCTCTGTCATTCACAATATCGGGGGGAGGGGGGCAAGGTTCTCGACCCTTTGACACAATTTAGGCAATATACTATGTGTGCACTGTTAACACACCATGAAGGAGCAACACCCAGATGGTTCATTGTAACATCCGAACATGCTTTCTAGGGTGCAGGAGGTAAACTGGGTAGACTGGAAGAAAGAGGTGGGAGCCCTGAAGGAGGATCCAGCAGATGCCAACACTTCGAAGCCTGAACTTGAAGGTATTTTTACGTTGTTGTTGTTTGCAAATGGCTGCTTCATCCGTGGCACGTGGCTACTTTCTATATGTAAAGCCGTTCCTGTTTTGAGAGTCTCGATTCCTGTTTTGTGTCTCCTCTTCCAGCGCAGAGCATCCTGAGCCAGCTCTCGGCACGTATAATGGCACGAACAGCTACGCCAGAGGAGGACGAGATGCCACTGCATGACATCAGCCCCTGAGCGACACAAAACCACAGCAAGGCTGGGATGAGAGAAAGGGTACCGAATGACTCATTGCCACCAGTCTGAATTCTTGTGAAATCTGGCCTCATCCAGACCAATACCCGACTGGATGATACCGGGGATTTTCTCCCACCATCCAGATGACGCAAGGCTGAAATTGGGACCCATTGTTGCAAAAAATAAAAATCATGGCTTTGCAGGCTTTTCATGTAGCTTTTATGCTTAAAAAGAAAACTATAAGCTAACTAAGTGCAGCAGAGAATTTTAAATCGTTTTTTAAAAAAATAAAATTTAAGCCATTTCCTTTTAGGAAGCTGAATTCTTACAGAGAAGAGAAGTTGAGGTTTAGGAATAAGTGTGTGGACAGAAACCCCAGTAAGAGGAGGGGGATACTGCATCTGGATGAGACCACTTGGTCACTGTTGAGCTGCCTTTACTGAGCTAAGGATTGGGGAAATTTGCTTTTACATTAGGGGCAAAGCAATTATTTCAACACGGGATGGGGAAAATCTGTCATTTTTCCTTTGTCTCTCATTTTTTTTTAAATTTAAAGTTCTTTCTCTCTGGCATATGAAAAAAAATATGTGAAAGTTGGTAAATTCATCCAATATGTACTGAAATGAAATGATTCTGTTTGTACTGGCTGGGTTCAGGTGAAGGGGTGATTCCCAGTGAAAATTTAAGGGGAAGCGGGATGGGGGAACAGGACTGTCCACCTGAACTAAGGTGAGATTATGCCTTCGCCCTCCCCTTTGTACACATAAGCCCCTGCCTGTCCTTGAGCGCTCATGCAAAGATCTCGGGCCAGTTGCTTTTCTCATCCTGGCCCACCTCAGAGGGATGTCGTGCAGATAAAAGAGGGAGAAGGGAGAGAGTCCTTTATGCTCTCCTGAGCTCTGTGGAAATAAAGGAGGGTTATAAACGGAACATTTGACAAATACATACCTGTATTTGAAGTCTGGCTTTCGGCTCTTGCTCTTGTGCTCTTTCCTGTGAAGGAAGATACGCTTTGAGAAAAGATTGACACCTGTCTTTCCACAGTTCATGTCACTAGCTCTGAATCAGTGAGTTTTCCTGTGGGTTGATTCCACTCCCGACAAACCCCAGACCTCCTGCATTTATACAAATATAGGCCCAGATCCGGCTGCTTATGAACTGGGTGTGGAATAGCCCCTCTCGGCAGAGTTCCTTCTTCTTTCCCATGGCCGCCCCTCTGGACAAGCAGAAGAAATCCACCTTGTTTCCAGCAAAGCCGCCTCTCTTTGGCGCAGTGGTATTTCAGAGATCACCAGGGGCATATACAGAGTGCCCCAGCTGTGGAGCCTCTCCACTCTGCGGTGATGAGGAGGTCCTTGGCTCTTCAAGTCATGGAGCTAGAAAAGCGAAATCTCCACGGCCCCTTTCCACTTGGAAAATGTAAACACAAGCCCACCTACTTACCAAGTTTTGCAAGAGGGGGCTTCTCCCGGGTGTCTCTCCAGCATTTTGAGCTGGTGCAAGGTCAGGCCTGGTTTTCTCGGCAACGGCTCCGAGGCTGTGGAACTCCCTGCACCTTTATTTCCTCCTCGGGTGCTTGACTTGCTCTGTAAAGTCAGCTGCTCTTCTCAGAAGGTCGCGGCATCTCAGGAAGTGAGACCTGCTCTGAGGATAGAGACGTTCCTATGTGAGTTTTAAATTACGTTCGTGCCTTGGTGTGACATCAGAAGAGGCTCCTCGGTGGCTCAGCGTCAATATGAACCGCGCTGGATCCCACCGAAGCAGACCTGTTCCATCCAGCATAATGTGATGATAGACCCCTGCCGGTCCATGTTCCAGAAGCCAAGGGGTCTGGTCCAATCACAGGGACGCAGAGTCCTGTATTGCCCTGCGGGGCAATAATTTTCAAGGTGCGAGAGGTGCACAGGGGGCATTACCCATCAACAAAAGGGCAAGCGTGGGGGGTCTCAAGCCGGAGCATCTGGTGGCCCCAGAATAAGTGAGGGAATGAATCCCTTCCGGATGTTAGTCCAAACATGACAGGAGCTAGCCAGTATCCTGAACCCAATCCACCCCCACCTCCCAGGTCCTGCTCAACATCTCCAGGACTTTTTTGGGAAATGCCCATAAAGTTCAGCTCAAAACCCACAGCAGGCTTGCCAGCCTATGAAGCTGGACTATCCACCTGGGCTCAAGAGCCCCTCTTTGCAGGTGTGGGGGGGTCATCCTTGCCGTCTCCCAGCATCTGCTGCCTGAGGCCTCATTCTGAGGCCCTGCGGAGGAGGCCTATGGGAGGCAGCAGGACCACCTTCGGTCTTCTGCTGGGAACCCAGTCCTCCTCCCGAGGAGGCAAGGTCGGGGGGGCAGGTGCCTCGGAGAGCCCAGCCTCCTGGGGGGCCTGATTTGCTTTTGACGCAGCGTGTGCTTCAGAGGCTTCCACCTCCAGGCGCCTCTCCTGACCACATCTTGAAACCCAGGTGGGTGGGTGGGTGGGGAACTCAACTGCAGCCTTTTCTTGGGTCGTGCGTCTTGTTTCTTGCAACAGCGACCTGAGAGGAATCTCCTGTGCCACCGAAACTATTCGTTCTCAGAAAAACTTTGGGTTTTTTTCCCCCCCCATTGCATTTTCCCCCTACTTTGGGAACTTCATCAGCATGAATCTTCTCTGCTTCTTCCTCTTACATTTGGGTAAGCAAACCTTATTTCATCTTTTTTGCAGAATTCCTCTTTCCGCAGAAAGATCTCATTTTAAAAACAGACCTTGGTGGGAGCTCCTGTTTTCCTTCTCCCTGCCCTGCTCCCTTTCCTCTACTGAGCTTACAGGGTCTCTCCCCCTTTGGACCCTTCTGTGGGGACCAGAAGCTTTTGCAGGTTTCTTTAGGACTTAGGAGTAGAGGTGTTGGAGACAACACAACGCAGTGGTTTCTTCTCTCGTCTTGTTTCCAGCATTTCAAATGAGTTCTGAAAACCTTTATGGATGTCGCTGGCCATGCCTTTCCAAAGCAAACAATAAAACCCAGGAAGTAGAGAAAAACAGTATATAAAATCCCAATGAAAACATTGCAAATATTGAAAATGAAGAAAAATACCGAATGGATGGTTCTCGAACCAGTACTGCGTGGACACTCTTATTATTGTTGTTGTTATTATTTAAAATTTGATTATGCCTTATTCATAGTAAATAGATCCTATCATGTCCGGTCCCAGGAAAAGCTGAGGTCAAATGGTTACAGGTTGCAAAGATCCAAGATTTCTAGCTTGATCCAAGTTCGGAGAAGAAGCAAATATCCAGGGGGTGGGTGGGGAAAACACCATTCAAAATCAAGGTCCAAAGTTAATCTGGGGTCTTAGACAGCGAAGGTCTTGAAATGTTCCACGTGAGAGTCACCGTGTTGGTTTACTAGAGGCAAGAAATTTTCGTGGCATTTTAACAGAGTAAAAGGCTGTATTTTTGTGGACTCTTGTCTCCGTCCATCTGATACATGCAACTCTTTTTTCTTTTCTTTTTGGAGAGCGTGTTCTAGCTTGTTTCACGATGGTCACCAGTTCGGTAGGTGGGATTGTAGTGGATTTTCGAGACCTCCAGGAAGGTTGACTTCCTCTGTTTTGTAGCCCATTTGCTCTGATCCGAGAAGCTGGTGCAACAAGGAGTAGAAAGAGCCCCGATATATCTCAGGGAAGGGGTGTGTGTTGTGTGTGTATGTGTGAAGTCCTCTTTATATGGAGACCTGAGCCCTTTCCTCTCAAGGGATCTTCTGCAACCAGGCACATCCTCTGGAAATGAAGGTCCTGGCTTGCTTCGGAGGGTCTCTGGGGCTCAGAGGTCTCTTTCTCTCTAACCAGTAGGCAGCCCTGTCCTCTTTAGGGGATGGATCTTCTCTCTCCTGAGAGCCCGGCTTCACTGGATTCTTAGGCAGATCTCATGCTGAAGATGGCTCTCCTCCAGCAGGGGTGAGATTTACCAGCAGCTAGGAGGGCTAAGTGTGGAGCCTCCATGGCCAGGAATATTAGGCCTTCACATCTCACATCCCGGAGCTAGGTAAACAGGGAAATAATGTCCTTTGCTGTGATCTTCTCCGATGCGGCTGCAAACACATCTCTGGCCCTCTTGAAAGATCTTTCAGGTACTGGACAAGATTCTTTGTTTGAGCCAAAGCACCATTTCCCCCCCCCCCCCCGATCAGATTCCTCCAGAGCCCCAACATGGTGTGAACCATGGGAAAATTTCCATTCTTGTTCTGACTTTGGGTCTCGCCTGACCACTGTCTTTGCAAAAACTGTGTGGTTTTGCTAGCAAAGGAGCTTCTGGAGCTGATGCAAAAAGAGAAGTCGCATCTGAGTCAGCATTTGCATTTATCAAGCCCTTTTTGAATCCAAAGGATTCCAACCTCATCTTTCAGGGAGAAAGAATCATGATAAGGGAATCTGAAGAGGTGTGAACTGGATGCTGATCTGGAGATTACTCCTTTCTCAAAGACAGAACAATACAAAAAATAAAGCAAGCTCACCAAAAACAAACAAAAACAGCACAAAGCAAGATCAAAGGAATATAATTGGGGGGTATCTCTGGCATTTCCATTAGTCTTAAAATTTGGTGGGGAGTTTGAAGGTTCCAGGTTAGCTCTGGAAAATACTTTTTTCTCTTGGATTGAGAGAAGCAGCCAAGAGGGATGGCCAAGTCAAGGCGAAGAAGTGGGGGGAAAGGTTACAGAGCTCAGAAAAGTTGGACTACAGCTCCCAGTATCCATAGTGATCTGGGGGATTATGGGACTCACAGTCAGGAAAAACAAAAACTTTACTAAGCTCTTGTTTAGCAGCTCTCCCATGCAGTTCTTCTGCTTGTAACATCCCATACTGTTTTAGCCTACGAAATATGCTCTCACCCAAGGCTGCTGCATACACTCTGGCGTGTCCTTCCCCACCCAGTGGCCTTAAACGACAACTGGCATTTTCCTCGACAGAACCAATGCCCGTTGCTTTCCCTTTTTCTCCTTCCAGCCCTCCAAACGCCGAGAGGTTTCAACATCGACATCAGCAAGGCGTGGGTTTCATCTGTAGCCGACCTTCATTTGGGGCATCAGGTTCTCCAGCATTCGGACGGGCGTCAAAATTGGTGAGGAAGGAGCCAAGAATCAAAGCCAGAGCCAGAAATGCTCCATTTCTTGCAGTTGGCTGAAGTATCACACGTGCCCAAGAGTGTAATGATGGAGTCCTGGTTTTCAAGATCAGGGCACTAAGGCTTTTTCATAAGTTAGGAAAATCACATGATAGACACCATGGAATGTCTGTTCCCAGTTTAACTGCAATCCACCCAGCATTTTCCCTTTTGTGGGGAAAAGCATTTTTTGAGCAGGCTTTGTCTGGAACGGGCAAATAAAAGCTGTTAGATTTGCCAAAAAGACAGAATTTTTGAACAGCTGGCAATACGGAAACAGCTCTGAAGCGGTTTGCATTTCTTACATAAAAGGTCTGAGCCACGAAATGCTAAAGACATGGCTCAGGGGGCTGGCCACGCTATAAGATCTGCAGCGGCAGTGGTTTCCTGCTTCCGGCCACAGACCAGTGATGACAAGCTGTGTCTGTCAGGTCTGCAAAAGTCTCGTTGCAGGTGCGCTAGATTTCACAGATTCGGGGCGCTGTGGTCTAGCCAGAGATAGCGATGAGTCATCATGATACAGCGACGGAGCCTCTGTACCCAGGAGTAGTCTACCCACAGTTCCCGAGTACACAGGAGGGCTTATTGTTGGCTTCACACTGCATTATTCAGGGCTTCGGCTAACCCGTTTTCAAAGCTGGTGTTTCGAGCAGAGGCAACTAATGACGATCGGCCCACATAAGCAGCCTGCGGTAGTTTTCCCAATGGCTTACAGCCTCCTGCTGGTATTATGTGCAATTGGTATTTTGTAGATCTGACGCTTTTTAAAGCTCAGGAAACAGCGGGATGGCACCAGACTCTGCTTTGCAGCTGGAAAGGTGGGCGTGTGGCATTGAAAGAGTTTTTTTTTTAAGTTTTTGCATCGAGAGAAGCTGCTGTGTGCAACCCATCTTGTGCTTTGCCTCTTAGACAACTGAACACCACTTTGTAATCTGGAAGCCTGTTGTATAGAATGTAGCTGTACGTTGCAACCCAGGAAAAGCATACATACACCCATAAATCCATGTTCTCCCTCCTTTTTCCCATCCACATGGCTAAAAGCATCTTTTCTCCCTTTTCTCTCTCTATTTTTTTTCCAAAAAGGATTTTAACTTCCTCCTTGGAACCAGGCAGCCATGGCAAGCTCTATAAATGCCATTTCCAGGATGAGCTTCGTTGTGAGGTGGCCAGCTTTGGGGGTCTGTGTGTTTATACCTTTTTTTGGTGTTCCTTTCTTGCATTTTGCCCCAACATCATTTTCTCTCACGTTCGTGGCTCGGCTGAATGATACACCTTTCCCTTTCTCTCTTCTCCAATTTCAGAAAAGATTCCAAAGCTAAAAAACTTCCAGCCTGGTATAGCTATTGCTCAAAGTTCAGAGCAGATTCTGGTAAGCTGTTTCAAATGTTCTTCTTAGATATCTCAAGCCAGGAACAGTGGAGAAATGACAGTTCTTTGCTTGGCAGTGAGGTCTAGAAACTTAACTAGTATGGGAAAAGCTGACCCAGATAGAGAATGTTAAATATGAGCTCCTTTAATGTCATCTTTGTGCATTTTTTTCACTACTAGCTTTGCTTGTCGGGTGGCTAATCCCATTTTCCCCTCGACAGGTGTGTCTCCAGCAGAGATGGCGCCAGCGACGCCAGGCCACGGAAGAGCTGAATGGGATTTGTGTCCTGCTTGGACCTCATTTCCAAGAGAAGGCTTTGGTGAACCTTACAGACATCAGTAAGAAAGCAGGGGTAGAGGGTGCCGCTTTTTGTTTAAATCTGCACACCACCCAGTTTAAGCGACAGGCGGGATCTCGACCCCCTGTTTTATCTCTGGCTCTGCCCATTAACTATCTTTGGCTGGGGGATTCTGGGAGATATATTCCCAGAAAAGAGGGGACCATTTCCAAATTCTAGATATGACATCCTGCTTTTTCTTAGCCTACCTTTCCTTCTTTTTAGAAAGAAGGGTGGGGGGAGACTCTGTCTATAGTAAACCAAGATTCTGATTATTTTCAGAAGTTTTTGATGGAACTTTTCTTGGGACTTTGTCTGTGCAGTTGAAACTAAATTAAGCCAAAGTGGGCACATGCGCCAAAGAAGAAGCAACGATGGGAATGGTTTTGGTGGCTTCCATGTTAACAGCTGGCGTCCCACAACGACCGGGCCTTGCCGTAGCCGAGACAATGCTCAGGACTGCAATGGTAAGACGGAGGGCTGAGGGTGTTTCTAAATATTGATATATATGTATATTGGCATCGATTTGCATTTATCTCTTTTCTCCAAGATGTTCAGCTGGCCAATAGGGTTCTCACCCCTGTTTTATCTTTACAACAGTGCTCTGTATGTGCGGTGTGTGGCCGGGTGGGTGGGTCATGGTCCTTGGAACTGCATGCCACTTGATGGAGTGAGCAGAGCATAACATTCTGCATTTAGATCTGTTTCTCCATATTCTCTTTCAGACAGAACCTCTACGTTTGGCACTAACAACAACAACAACAACAACAACATGGAAGAGGAGCAGAAGGAAGAAGAGGATGAATCCTGTACGTTGAGGCACAGAGCAGGATCCATTTAAGTTTCCAAATGCAAAAAAACTGTGGGAGGCGATCGATCGTACTCACGGGGACCTCTGAGCATGTACTGAATGCATAGTTTGTCATCGAGAAAAAGCCACCGTCCGCATCCATCTGGCATTAGGGGCAGGCGCTTGGTCCAAAGGGGGTGGAACTCGGGTGGGTAGCTTTGGGCATTGACCCCCTCCAGGGACAGCCCAAGACATTTTGCTGCCCGAGGCACAGCAGCGAATGCTGAGTCAAGATGGACGTTGATTTACTTCTTTTTCCAATAAAAATGTTCCATGTCAACAGGTCTCGGGGGCAGAGCCTAATCCATAAAGCCATACTAAAAATAACCAAAACCAGCTCATATACTTTAAAACTCTGTTTTTAGCCATTCAGACACCTTAAAGCAGCCTATTTAGAGTCCCGGGGGGGGGGGGGGGGAAACTTGCCACAGTCTCTCTCTGTCAGTTTCCGTTAGTGGTAAAAATGAGCCTCTCTTAATGAAGTCAGCTTTGCATGAATTATTTTTTCAGAAATGAAAGAGTCCTCTTGACATATTGCTCCCGGGAGTCATGATGATCTTGGCCCTTGATTAAGCCCGACCCCTCTGCCAGTTCCTTACCACCTGGCCCTTCCTTCCTTCCCCGACAGATCTGAGGACCGAAATCGCTATCGTCTTGGATGGATCCGGAAGCATTGAGCCCGAAGACTTCCAGCAGGCGAAGGACTTTGTCTATAACATGATGAAAACCTTCTACAAGAAGTGCTCCGAGGTGACCCCCTCCACGACTCTGCTCGTGGACTTTCACTAAATTTTAGTCAGGCTCTACCAACCCTCCCGTGTGTGTGTGTGTGCGCATCCAGCAAGTGGTCCGAACCGTGGCCTGCCACTACAGTTCCTACAACTCTTGCCCGGTTGACTTGACACTTGCAAGTCTGAAAACATTACTTTTTCTGATCTGCTAAAAGCAAATAACTCTTCTGAGTCCTGCTCAGATATTTCCAGGCTCCTGGGTTCGGGTCTAGGACTCTAATTAGGACCCTGTACTTTTTCCATGGCTTAGCAGTAGAGCATCCGTCGTGCTTATAAGAAGTCCCATTAAGACTAGTGTTTGTTTGTTTGTTTTTACCCAGTACTAGATGAGGTACCACAAACCCCATCACTCCAGATTGCTTAGTGCATTGTTATATGCAGTGGTTCCCAGCCTTGGGCCCCTGGGTGTTCTTGGACTACAACTCCCAAAAGCCTTTACCACCAGCTGTGATTTCTGGGAATTGTAATCCAGGAACACCTGGGGACCCAAGGCTGGGAACCCCTGTAGGGCAAGCGTTCCAAGCGAGCCAACACCTTACCTATGTTTTGGATTACTGTACAATCTTCCATCAGCTGGGGGAATGATGGAGGTTGTAGTCCGAATGTGGGAGAGGGCGGCGAATGTTTTGTCATGTGGTCCTCCCTCCCTCTTGCTCACAACTTGGGTCTCTCGGGCCGCAGTGCGTCTTCGCCTTGGTTCAATACGGACTCGTCATCCAGACAGAATTTGACCTGCGGGACAGCAGAGACGTTCACTCCGCCTTGGGAAAAGTTCAGGCCATGAGGCAGGTGCGGAACGTGACTCGGACGGCGTCGGCCATTCAACACGTCTTGTGAGTCGTCCAACAGGAACCGTAGGGTGGGGAAATGATCTTGGATCCATCCAGGTGGGAAAGGTCCCTCGGGATGATTGCGTCCAGCCCTTCTCAAGGAAGGCCCGCGGGGGGGGGGGGGAGGATTCGATCTCCCAACCTCCCAACCTCTGGCTCCACAGCCTGAGACCTCTGACACCCCTGAGCTCTCCAGTGTGCCAGAAAAGAAATCAAATGGTTTGTCCTGGCTTTAAAATAGGGCATGTAGTTCTGTATAATCCAGAAGTCTGCTTCAAGGAGAGAGAGAGAGAGAAAAATATATGTATGTGTGTGTGTGTCTATGTGTGTGTGTGTCTGTTTTTTGTGGGGGTTTTTTTTGCATGTTCAACAGAGACAGCATCTTTAGCCCAAGCCACGGGTCCCAGAAGAACGCCGCCAAAATCATGGTGGTGCTGACAGATGGCGAGATGTTCCTGGACACACTGAAATTAGAAACGGTGATTCATTCGGACAGAATGACGGGCATTGAGCGCTACGCCATTGGGGTAAGCTCCAGTTTCTCCATGGGCTTGCCATTTATTGTATTTATGGATTTACTTAAATACAGTATTTCTTTCCTGCCTTTTACCTGAGGCCCAAAGTGAGAGTTACAGGTATGAGTTATTCTCACTGTCTAATTAGAAGCTCATTTTCAAAGGGCATTTTAGAAGCAGTTGGACGGGGAATTTTCCGAGTTTTACATCCTCTTCTTCCCAGTCCTAAGAGTCATATAAAAATTCATGGAAGCTCATAAGGAAGTCACTAGCAATGGTAAAGGAATGGCAGGGGTTATATTTTAAACTTTATAGAGTTCAACCTAAGGATATACCGAACAAGACAACATGTAGGGAGAACAGATTAATTTTCAAAAGCTACTTCCAAAGCTCCGATCTCAAAAAAACGGGCTTAGGTACCGCTGTTCAAAATGCTTTTAAGCCTTGTCCACTGCATAAACCATTCAAAACAAAGAATCAAAACCAAAGTAGAACCGATGATCCCTAACAATACTATAATCGGTCACTGATCCTCAGATTTTTTTTAAAACTTGGGGCTAGATTAAACAATGATTTAAAATGTAAATTGTAAGCACTTTGGGGCAGGCACCTGACTGTTTTGTTTCTTTTATGGAATTGCATCATATTCAATGACAGTGTTATGCAGTAAGGACCCCTGTATCTGCAGGGGATTGGTTCCCAGCTGAACACCGCGGATAATAGTGAACGCTGGAAAAAGGTATTTTCACCATGTACAACCACAATTGGATACGAGAGGGAGCCAGAGACCATGTTATGTATTCCAATAACAAGACTACACAGCATAGTCTCTGGCCCCCTATTGTGTCCAGTCCTGGAAAATACACCATGAAAAAATATATTTCTAGTTCTTTTCTTTTAATATTTTTTTAATTGTCCGACTCCAGATAAGTGAAACTGGCCATATTGATCCCGAGGACAGTGGTAAGAAATTGGAACAGGTGCCATTTTTATCTCCTGTACAGAAAGGATGGGCCGCCATTTTGTTACCTGTGCAGGAGACCGATCCCACAGATATGGGGGGGATCCTACTGTATATAGAAATGGCAGGCAAGAGTCTTGATTTGATCATTTTCCGGGCTGTTCCCTCCAGGTCGGGGCGGCGTTCAACAAGACCAGCGCTCTGCAGGAGCTGCGCTTGATTGCCTCCGATCCGCACGAAAGGCATCTCTTCCGAGTGGCCAACTATTCTGCCCTAAGCGTGCTGCTGTCCACGCTGCAGGAGAAAATTATCGGCCTGGAAGGTGAGGGAGGAAGGGCGTAGGAAGCATCCTTTGGTCCAACCAGCCTGAAGCCACAGGCGGGGAAGGCTCTCCCATCCTTTGAGATGGGATTAGAACTAGGGCATTCTGCCCGGAGAACTCCCATTCTGTCATTGAGCAGAACAAACTAAGTTGCTAGTCCTCATGGTCCTGAATCCTTCTGCCTCCACTTGGAGGTTTCAGACAGAGTCATTCCCTATTTTATCTGGATACATAGGAGCATGACGCTCGGCATGTACTCTGCCGCTAAATTATACTGTACTTAGGTGTCTGATTAAGGAATGGCTATTGATCTAATTTTCAGGGACAGCGGGCGACATTTTGGAATTTGAACTGGCCCAAAGTGGCTTCAGCGTCCGTTTTCTGGATGAGGTGAATCGTTGTTTTCTTTCGGGGGTCAGGTTGGTGGACAAATATGACTGTTAGGGTACTCCAAGGTAGACTGCTGCAGTATATGCAGGCTCGACCTTTAGCCACGATGGAGAGAAGAAAACCGCTAAAGCTGACCCTTGTTTCTCTCTTGCCTTTCAGCACCACATACTTTTTGGGACTGTGGGGTCCTTTGACTGGGCAGGAGGGGTCCTTCTCTACGACACGGCAAGCACGGCGGCCGTTTTCCTGAATGAGACAGAAGAAGCGGCGAGTGGGAGAAACGGCTATTTAGGTAACCCGTTGCAGGGAGGGTGGGTTGATATTGGTCCCTGTGCTTTGAACCATTTGGCTTTTGCTTCAGATTGATGTTTTGTTTGGGGGTTTTGGTTTTTTGCGTCATTCACCGATCAATTAGGAACACAAGAACAGGCTGATTGATATGCATCTTGGCCTGAAGCAGAACAGAAAGGTTTTGAACACTCCTTCTGGGTTTCCGGCTGGCGCTCAGGGCCTCTTTCTCCTCTGCATGTTGTGATGCTGCCCTGGGAATTTTTCCAGTTTTGTTTCGGCCCTTCTGGCTTTTATCATGGCCAGGCTCACCCTGATTCTCCCAATGGAGAGAAAACACTGAAGCCGACTGGAGAGGTTTCCATATATTTAACAACTACATTTCAACAGGACACCCTTGTCTGTGGGATTGGTATCTGTTGAATCACTTCTCCACAGTCTGAAAATACAGTATTAAAAATATTAAAAGAAAAAAAAACATATGGTATCCAGAAATATATACAGTGGGGTCTCTACTTAAGAACTTAATCCGTATTGGAAGGTGGTTCTCAAGTTGAAAAGTTCTTATGCTGAATCTGCATTTCCCATAGGAATGCATTGAAAACCATTTAATCCGTATCTGCTCTTTTCCGCCCATAGAAACTACGTATTCCTAACATGACATTACCACTAGAGGGAGCCAGATACCAGGCTGGGCATAGCATTTGCTAACAGGAATTTAACGTATCTAAGCTTTCTGCATTGCCCTGTTTGTGTGACTGTCATCCTTCTCCCTCCTTGTGTAATTTCGCCTTCCGGTCTGTTCTGCTCCAGGCTACAGCGTGGATGCGATCCGCACACGGCATGGCACGTGGATTGTGGCCGGAGCGCCTCGACACAGCATGACCGGGAAAGTCCTGGTGTTTGACAGCGAGCAGGGGCGCCTGAAGCAAACTCTGCAAGGGGAACAGGTACAGGCTTGGGGGACCGGATCCTGTTTTGTCTCCCGGCGCACCTGCAGGCTCTCTCTCTGCAGAACATCTCCCCAGAACATCTCAGACGTTTCCAGACATCAGTTGGTGCTGCTTTGCAAGACGTCTTGGCAACCAGAGGATAAAAGCAACCAAATGCCAAGCCCAGTCAGGTTCCTCATGGCATTTACTCAGAAGTAGGCCCCCATTGGGCTTGATGGAGCCTGGTAAAGGGGTCTGGGATTGACTGCAGCCGTCACATTGCTCAGATTTCTGAGTCTTTTCCGAAATAAGAACAATCCGCCCACTGGCCCCAAAACATGAAATAGATGTGGCTTTCATTTTAGCATCTCTGTCATTCCCTACACTTTTCTTTCTTTCTTTCTTTCTTTTTCTTTCTTTCTTCCTTCCTCCCTTCCTTCCTTCCGTCCGTCCATCTGTCCACTTCTTCCCTCCCTCTACAGATCTACCTATCCTTTCCTCCCTCCCTCTTCTGGTTCTCTGCACCCTTGTCTTTGCTTGCACAACGACCCTGAAAGACAGGCATAGGCTGAGTCAGTTTTGCCCAGCCCCACCCAGCGTGAATCCAAGCCCATGGTCTAACACAGTGGTGTCAAACTGTGGCCCTCCAGATGTTCCTGGACTTCAACTCCCAGAAATCCTGGCCAGCAGAGGTGGTGCTGAAGGCTTCTGGGAGCTGTAGGCTAAGAACATCTGGAGGGCCACAGTTTGACACCACTGGTCTAACAGCTACACCACACCACAAAAGCTCACATACAGCTGCAGTGACCATTTTTTAATACGTAAAAAAAGATGATAACTTCACTGCAACAGATTTATAATAACTCATCCCACCGAGACACTTCTAAGTATGTTCGGTGATTGAGTTGTCTCTCCGCCTCCCACCGTCCTGCCTTCCTGAGGCTAGAGCCATTTTTCAATGTCTGCTGGTGTCCCTTTGAGCTTACGGCTGCTTGGGCATATGAAGGAAAACCGCTGGCGCATTAAAGGGAATGCATGGCCTGTAGACCGAGATGGTCTCTCATACTTTGAAAAGCACCAAGCAAAGAGGCATCAGGTGGAAATTAAGCCGTTCTCATCTTCGTGCAGGAAAATGGGAGGCTTTCATTTTTTCGTATCCAAATCGTTGGCTTATTTCAAATGCTCTTGGCTTGGCACTTTTGAGATCCTATAAAATGGAGGGTATAAAAATCCTCCTGGATGAGGCTGATGGGTGCTGTAGTCCAAAAGGGCAGGAGGCCGTCGGGTTGAGGAAGACCAAAGGTTCCCTAACATGGATGGCCCTGTATTTTCCACCGCTACAGATTGGGTCCTATTATGGTTCTGAAATCTGCCCGCTGGACATAAACCAGGACGGACTGACTGATCACCTCTTAGTCGGAGCCCCATTTTTCCACATCGACGGAGAGGAAGGGAAGGTGTACCTGTATAGGTGGGATCAAGAGGTAGAAGAACTCTCTTCTTGAATTTCACTTTTCTGATTCTGAACCCATTGTCTCGGGACTCCTGGGTATTGTGGCAGGATTCGTCCTCAGCCCTTTGGTATTCTCCTGGATCTGTCGGGTCCAGGGACCAAAAATGTTGCCATTCCTTCCCTTTTATTTATTCTCTTATTTCTTCCCTTCCTCCAGACAGTCCGTTTCTCTTTGAAAAGACACTTGCGCGGCCACCCGGCATCCGTCTTTGCCAGGTTTGGATTTGCTGTGGCTGCCATTGGAGACGTTAACCAGGATGGTTTTGGGGACGTGGCCATCGGGGCTCCGCTTGAAGGGCAGGAATCCAACCCCAGTTCTTGTGGCAGCGTTTATATCTTTAACGGTGATCCCGATGGGATCCGGAGTCCCTTCTCGCAGGTAGGAGAGCCACGGGCCATCATCTCTGTGAGAGAAGGAGAGAGAAACATACACACATGCTACTCCACTTCTCTGACGTTTCTTGTGTTGTTTCTCATTTGCTCACTTCGTTTGAGGTTGATTTATTTGGTTTCACCTTCTCAGCTTGCTTTGTTCCATTTTAAGCATCCTTTACTGGATTTTGGTTCTGTCTTTCGGTATTATTTGTCACCATGAGTGCCATTTTTGGACAGGAAAGAAGAGTTTAAATCAGAATTTGGAAACATATTCATTTTTGGACCACAATTCCCAGAATCCTTTAGGGTGACAGCTGGGGGATTCTGGGTCGTGCCCTCTGAAAGGGACATGTTTTTCATTTGCCAAATTTCAGCTGCTTCTCACAGCCCACGAGCCAGACTCTGGAGGCTCTGTCTTAAACGCCCCTCCTGCCCGGCGTGTCTTCTGTCTCCTTCCAGAGGATCATGGCCGCTCAGATGCACCCCTCGGGACTGGTCTATTTCGGAAGGTCCTTGGCCGGAGGGTCGGACTTCACTGGAGATGGACTCCCAGATGTTGTCATTGGATCCTTAGGCAACGTGACCTTACTCCGGTAGGTAGGAAAAAGGTGCCCCTTCTTGTTTTCCAGGGAGGAAGAGGAGGGTGGCCAAAAACGCCATCCATGTGCCAGGTTATACTAGTCCTCTCATTTCCCTTGTGCCTTTGTTGATGATTGCAGTGCCTCAGCCACCCTGCTCCAAGCCTCCTACCTTCTCTTGCTTGCTTAATTAATGAATTAATTAGCAAGCCTACCCTTTTTTCTTCCCCTCCCCTCCCCTTCCCTGGACTAGTTCTAGGCCGGTCATTCGATTGGAATCCACCATGGAATTTAGCCCTGGGAAAATATCCAATTTCCAAAACAGTAGCATCGTCAAGGCCAAACTGTGCTTCCACAGAATGAACCCTCAAGAATCCTCACAGCCAGGTAAGCAAAACATTAAAAATAAAATTTAAAGGAGGAGAAGAAGAAGGTAAGAAAGAAAACTGTGTGCGGAGGAAGCATTTGGGTTGACAACCTAGAAAAGGTATAAATTTCCCTATTAAAAAAACTGTGGAGTTTTCCGGTCATGCAGGTGATTTGTAACTGCTCTACAGCAGAGGTAAACAGGGAAATGTGGCTTTCTCGTGAGAAAAGCACTGATTAATTAATTAGCAACATTTCTATCCAGCCTTTCCCTCAAGAATCTGAAGTTAGCCTTCCTTCTTTATTTGCACGAGCCTCGAAGTGAAGCTGAACTTGAGAGAAAGAGGCTGACTAGCTCAAGAGCACCAGGGAGCTTGGCAGAGAATTTGAACTCGCCTCTTCCCCATTTGCAGTCCAGCAGCGCTTTAACTGCTCCATCCACATCTGTTCCTGTAGGTCTGCACCGCTTCTTCATCCGCTATGCGGTGGACGTAGATATCAAGATGGAAAGGAAGAGGGCCGAGTTTGAAGATATTACAGCCACCGCCGGGGAGGTGCTGTACGCCAGGAATCCTTGCGCCGAACTGCAACTCACCATCTTGGTAAGTGGAGGAAGGGGGGGGTGCCAGACCACCTGAATGAACACTGAGGTTCTAGGGTGGAATGGTTTCCAGATGTGGATCCCTGGGTTGCTAAGACTACAACTCCCAGAAGACCTGCCCAACAATGAACAACGATCAAGCCACCCCAGAATGGTACTTTGAGAACACCGGGGGGGGGGGCAAGTGTGAGAACGGTGCTTCTCGGCCCGTAAGAGAGAGGCCCGTCGTGGGACACAGAAGGAGGCCGGTTGTGTCTCAGGTGGCCCCTTGAATGTCACACGCCACAAATCATACAGCTGTCCTCTTTTGAGGAGCTGGCCGTAACGTTGGGTGCTCGGTGCTGGAAACTTTACTGCCAATGATCAAGAAGAAGAAATAATTCCTGTAGGAGGATCAGTCGCAGCTCTGGACAGTGTAGTTCAAGAAAGTAATTTTTTTCCAGGGTCTGGAATGAGTCAAGTGCATCAACAAGGTTCCTTCCACCCTCCGGCCTGCGTGATATCCAGGGACACCATCTCTGATTTATTCTCTAACTCAGGCGGAGGACACGTCTTGCTATAACCTGCTTTCCCTCTTTCCCCTTTTTAATCTCAGCCTTGCAATGAGGATTGCTTTTCCAGCATCCTACTGAGAGTCAGCTACCAGCTTCGTGACCCAAGAGCTGACCTGACCCATCCGGTCCCTGTGCTTGATGTATACCAGGAATCTGAGAGGTGTTTCCAGGTAAAGGAATAACGACAGCTATGGGAATCCTTCTGCGTTCAAATTATTCTTTTCAATTCAGGGTCCAAGAGCATCCAAAATGTAGCCCTAAGCATGTCGTACTATAACAGACCGTCTGTCTGTCTCTCTGTGGGATCTACCTCGCAGGGATGTTGTGATGGTAAAAGTGGGGAGGCAGGCCACATATCCTGCTTTGAACTCCTTGGAAGAAAGTTGGCATATAAATGGAACAAATGTAAAATAAAATTTAAAATAGGCTGGTTTGAGGAACAGATGGGTTTCCCCCCCCCCTTATGGAAGGCTACATTCCTTCGACTGTCCCTCAAAGCACCCATTTTCTCTCTCGTTTCCTGTGTTTCGGCCACTAATTCTCCCCTGGATTCCTCCCCCTGGGGCAGGCAGGCTCTTTCAACACTTTATGCTAAAATGATTAAAAAATAAAAATAAAACAACCCCCCCCCCAAACTACCTTGTTTCTTGAGCCTAGCATTTTTGCTGTAATTTCAGCTGCCTTATGCAGATGACTGTGAGAACAAGACCGTCTGCGTGCCACGCTTGAAGTTAACCGTTGAGACAGAGTGAGTCGTCTCCTGGACATTTTGCTTTGCTTTGGCTTCCACTTGGCACAAAATCTGCTCAGGACTGCTCCACTCCTCAGGACAGAAGCGTGGAGCTGTGCTTTGCGGGTGTCAGGAGGACTTCACAGAACGGAGCCAGACTTGGCAACAGGGAAGCCGTTGTTCAACAGGGCTGCGTGGTGGTGCTTTGCAGGCAGGGAAAAATATCGCATGCAACCTTGTTCCACTGGGCAGGTGGAAAATCTGTGGCATGCAACCACACTGCTCTTTGCAAGTGGAAAAAAAACGATCCACGAAGCTGAGCTTTGCCGGCAGGAAAGCTGCTGCCCTAGGGCGTTCCCCCAGAGGAGGCACAGACTTGAACTGTGCTTTGTGTGTCTGGTGGGGAATTTTCTAGTGGGTTAAAATCACAACCGGCTGTGTCCGCTTAGCTTCAGGACCACCCTGTGTCGCCAAGGCCGGACCCTGGGGATTGTTAATGAAGTTGAATTTATGCCCTGAACTGAAAAAAAAAAAGAATCCTCAGCTCTCGTACGACACGTTCTCTGGATTCTTGACAGGAAAGAGTTGGTGGTTGGCGTCACCAAAGAGCTCTCCATGAGGATCCACCTGGAAAACACGGGCGATAACTCACACAGAACGACGTTGCTTCTGGAATTCCCTGCAAATCTCCACTTCAATACGGTTCAAGAGGTACTGCTGTGGATTTTCTCCCTATTTGCCTTCCTAATCCTGCTTGTAGCTTCCCGGTGTGGTGTGTAGTGGATAGAGTGATGGAATAGGTCTCTGGAGAACAGGGTTCGAATCCCCACTCAGCCATGCAAACTCATGGAGGGGGTGTGACTCTGGAAAAACCGCATATTAAATACCCCACTGACCTTGAAAGCCCTGTTAAGGTCACTCTGCGTCGGTCCCTGCGGGTGGGTCCATTCTTCAGACCCTCTTTTAGTTTCAGTTACGGTCTTCCTATCTGATGTTTATTAACTGTTGAGCAAAACTTTCCGTGGAATGCAGGGAGCCTATATTGAATACAGGATGATGATGATGATGATGATAGAGGAAAATAGTCGTTCTGCCATTTGTCCATGGCAGACCATCCACTTTGCATGCACTGCGGGGGACTGGGTTGTGTGTGTGTGTGTGTGTGCAAAACCGCTCAGCAAGGCAACAATTGGCCCTTCCTTGGCTCTCACAGAGATTTCTACCCCATTCTGTTCTTAAGAAGGCTTCCTTCCTCTCTTAAGTCTTTGCAGGTGTCCTCTCCGCGAGTTGAGTGCAGTGACTCTCAGAGGGTCCCACTTGTATCCCCATCTCTGACCTGCAAGATCGGGCACCCGGTGTTCAAGACCTCCGCCGTAAGTCATCAGAAAAGTGATCACGGGGGTCTGGTTGGTTTCTCCTCGTGGCCTCTAAACCCCCCGCCCTGCCTGCTGCCCTCAACTCTCCTCCACTGTCCGGGCGGCTGCAGGACATCACAGGATGTTCGAAAGACGTCCCAGTGCTTCGAATCTTTCTCTCAAGTGCTTTGAAGTGGAAAATTAAATAAGAGACCCAGCATGATGGGAGCTCAAATCTGCACTCGTGCCTCCTTGTCAGGGCCTGGACTTGATGATCCTTTAGTTCTAAGAGGATGATGGTGTTCTCTCTTATCATGCAGAGGCGTCTTTCTTTTTCTAATATTTCCATTTGTCGGCTCTACCGCAGGCCAATTTTTCAGTGATCTGGCAGCTTGATGGGAAGAAATTCCCCAACAATTTGGCGAACATCACCCTGACCATCACCGCGTAAGTCCTTTGTCGGTCCCCTGTTACAGCCCTACCGACCAATCCCGATAGAGGAAAGCCACCCCTTTTGTGAACCACCAACAGGCTAGAAGAGTCATTCTATTAAGTCTCGCAACCCTAAGAACCAGAGAGTCGAGCTTCGATCCCCTTCGTCTTTATTCCTCTCCACTCGGTTCTGCTCTTGTGTCCTGGCGGGTGAGGGTTTTAAGACAAACATTTATGGGTTCAGTTTTTTGGGCCTCGTCTCCTGGACTCCTCCCAGAGGAAGAAGAGATGCCTGCCTTAATCTTCCTCGGCCAGTCCAGAGGTTAGAAAGCAAATCCTTTTATTAGCTACTCAGAGGCAAGTGGCTTGCACAATCAATCCACATGAGCTAGAAAGACAGCGTTTTGTGGACAGGTTAAGGGGTGCCGGTGGTGGGCACGACCGTTGAGAGGGAACGCTGGCCTGCAACCTCATTTTGCCAGATCATTTTGGGAAGAGACGGAGTCACGGCACTCCACCGACGCCTCTCCTGCCGCCTGCGTTGCAAAGCCTCACCCAGCCCTCCTTCACTTGCATCGATCGGGGTAACACCATGGACACGGGCCAGATTTTAACTCACGGCTGCTATAGCTGCTGCTGGCGAACAGGCACTATTTGATCAGGTCAGGCACTTAAAGTGCCCCGACAGTCAACCCTTCTCGGCCAGCAAAGCAGGCGATACAAATACGGTGTGGCCCCTTTCTCTAAACCCACAGGACCACAACTCCCGCTGTTCTTAGCCAGGGTGGTCAGTGTTCAAAGAGGACAGGAGCTGCCTCTCCGTTGAGGGGGGGGGCTGCCTCAGGGTGGGGGCAGGTACAGGGCTGCCAAAAGGTTAGCGGCCTCGCTGATTTTTCCCTCTTTGCTCCCGAAGCGCCAACAGAAACAGCCCCGTCCTGAAAGAGGAACGCGTCCTGCGTGTGAAATACGCCTTGAGCTACACCCTCAGCAGGTCAGCAGCCTTGAGAGGTAGCCCAAACACGCCTCTGCCACCCAAGGCAACCCCATGAGGTGGGGGTTGGGGGATGGGGAGGTATTTCAAGGAAAGAGACCAATCTATGTTCTTGCAAACTGAGATTAGGAGTCCTCTATCCACTGAGACACAGCAACAACACACTGGATCCCTGCCCCCACACCTCCTGCCCGCTCTAGAATTCTTCATTTCCATTCTCTCTCTCTCTCTCTCTCTCTCTCTCTCTCTCTCGGCTCTGCCTGGCCCCATATAAGTTTGCTTGCTTGCCTTGGCGATCTTCCTATCGCAGAAGGAAGGAATGCAAAAAATTTGAGCCAACCTTTCCCCCAGTTCTGACAACAGGCGGTCGCCTCTGCTCAAGAGGAGGCGGCCCTCTTCTTCTGGCTCAGCAGGAGCCGAGAGTCCTGTGTCTCCTCCTGCGTTGCTTTATATGGCATCACGAAGCTTTTCCTCTCCTCCTCCCAACAACAACCCTGGGAAGTAGGCCAGGCAGGGAGGGAGGGACGAGAGAGAGGAAGTGACAAGCCCAAAGCCAACCAACCACCGACTTCTAACTTCTTCCCGAAATCCAGCATGATTCTTTTAACCACTAGACCACGCTGCCTCTCCCTAAACACCTGCTGGGATTGGGAGCGTCTACGACAATTTCTCGTGTGTCCCAAATCTGCCGACACGTGCTTTGTGTCGCAAAGATCACGCTGCCACTCAGCTTTCCTCTGTTCGCTTGCAGTGCCCTTCCTGTCATATACGTAAGTGCCCGCGATGGGCTCTCCCAGGACACCCACCTCACATTTCACGTACGTACAAGGCCACTCGGCCGTCCTTCCACCCCGTTCTTCCCCTTTTGGGATACAGATACCCGTTCTTACTCCCCTGTTTTATCTCTGACAGATCAATGGGAAAAACCGATTTGGCGCCCAGCTTCAGCTGCAGATTTGGGTCCCTGTCTTCCTAGACGGCTACCAGCTTGCCGGCATCAAGACCGCGATGGGAACACAGGTACCTCTTTTCCAGCTTCCCTTTTGCAATGAGTTTAAAAGGAAAAAAAAAACCCGAACAACTCCAAACCCAAACATGACACAAATGTGACAGGGAGCGCATGAAGGAGAGCAGAATGTGTACATCAAGTTGCAGAGGAAGGAAAGCAGGGTGGCTGCTGGGCCCTCACATCTCTCTGGCGGGCTTCCCTTTGGCCCTAAGCGCAGGCGGCATCAGAGACTAGCCAAGGCTGTTTTTTTAGGAGTTCATTTTCCCCTCATCGGCGGAGTGGCTGGCTTGTAGGAGACACGGACCAAGACAACGGCTAGAATCACATTTGCTTTATGCAATCTCTGGATCTCCTTAGAATGCCCAGGCTTGCACGGGTGTCAAAACTAAAAAGTCGGCCGCAGGAGGGGAAAGAATGCTGTGTGGCTACTCCTCCGCGCACATTCTTCCCACACAGAAACACACACCCCCACCAGCCGGACTGGACTCAAAATGTATTCTGGATTATTTAGGCCTTTGGTCTGATCCACCAGGGTCCTTCCTTAGTGGTTTTAATTTACGACGTTTAAAATTATATTGCGGGACTGGGAAGAAACATCAGGAAAGGGGCTGGAGCCGTTTCCCCCAAGAAACTCTGGGGCTGTATAACTCGAGGAAGCCCAAGGGGCCATAAGATGACCGACATGGCTGAGAGCTATAACACCACCCACATTCTGTGCCTGTTATCAAACTGGCATTTCCGTATGCTAACACTCTGTACTGTCAGGCCTGCGTTCAAGTAAGCGCCAGCCTCTTTTTCCCCTAAAGGACTCTGAACGAACATTTTCCCCGCTTTGCTGGACACTGAGACAAACGGACCTCCTCCGTCAGCAGACAGCCAGTGATGCCGATTCCTACTTTCACAGGCGAAACTGGGAAGCTTAAGGCATGCCCAGCCGCTTCTCTGTTAGCCCCACGTGGCAGGGAGTCGCGCTCGGGCGCAGGAGAGTGAGCCGTCCTCTCCGAATCCCTCCCTGTTAAGACTCTCCTTCCTGCCCGGCCCAGAAAAGGAACAGCGCCTGCCAGTTGCAGGGTTTTGTCCACACAGACACCCGGGAGAGTGGTGCTGCTAATCGCTCCCGCGAGCAGACCCTAAATGACGCCGCCAGGGGTCTAATTAGGGAGAGCGACTGACTGCCACACGGCAGGTTCCGCCTTGCGCGACTCAGGGGAGAGAAGCGACACTGGCTTTAGTTTTCTGCACAGAAGGAGGGAGTGGGAGCGACTAACGGAACCGGTGCGTGAAGACAGACGGAAAATGGTCAGCCCCCCCCCGGGCTCTGTATCAGCCCCACAGGACTGAGCTTGTAACTGAGGATGAGTTTTTTAAGAACAGCCAAGAGACCTCTGGGTAGTGTGGGCAGCATATAAATTGAATAAATAAAATAAATAAATAAGCAGCCTGTGCAGGCAAGGGTGGGGAAACTTCTAGACCCCGCTGGACTACAATTCCCATCAGCCCCAGGTTGTGCAAGGTTGAAAGAACTCCCAGCCCAACCCTTTCGGAAGCTCCCCTTCTGCCCATTCTTGCTGTAAAGGAACTAGAGGGTCGTGGCGAGCAGCCGCCGACACAGGGAACCCTTTCCTAAAGTTGACACCATGCCCGGCCCAAGAAGCGGGCAGGGTGGTTAAATAATACTTACGAGCCTTAGTTTTGCTAATAATATAAATAATCACGTGCGGTCAAGTCAGTTCTGACTTACAGCGACCCTTTTTCAGAGTTTTCTGGGTATTGAGTACTCAGAATGGACGTTTCCCCTTCCCTTCTTCTGGGACTGTGTGGCTTGCCCAAGGCTACCCAGGCTGGCTCTTCTCCCGGTGGGGGAATCGAACTCCCAGACTCTGGCCCCCAAAACCCCAGAGTTCTCCAGCCAGCCTTTTAGCCTTGTTAGATTAAAAAAAGTTTTGTGCCTGCACCCCACCGAGGCTTTCTTACTAACCCTTTTGAGGAAACAACAACAAAAACAAAAAGACTTAGCTGTAAAGATAAAACTGTACTGTTCCAGCCATTACAAAAATACACTACTAGTAATTTAAAAAAAATAATAGAATTTTACCAGTTGGCTTACAGCAAACCTTTACTTGTAGAAAACATTGATTGCAGGTTTAATATTGCAAAAGGTAAACTAGCACGGATAGCAAAGCTAAAGCACATTATGTGCGTGAGGTTTATTTTTAAAATAATACTGTGATTATTTTAAAAGAAAGAAATGTTTTTTTAAAAAAAAAACCTTGCAAAACATTTTTTAAAAAGCAGAGAAGTTTAAAAGTGAGACTTTAATTAAAACAGGTAAAACTAAAAGCGATTTTTTTAAGGATAGCGATCTAGGCTGAAATCCGCTTATTAAGACAGAACACAAGACCAATTAAACAGCACATGTGCTGGCATAAAAAAAAGAGGGGGTCTGAACTTTAGCGGGCAGGGGAGAACCCCAACGCTTCTGCTATATGCAGAACACATAAAAATAGATGCTTATTTGTATAGCTCCTAAAACAGTGTCAACCCTGATCTGTTCGCTGGAAGATTGTGCTTGTGTTCAGGACCTCCGTGGCAGACCTAAAACGGAGAACCTCTTGGGAGAAGTGCTTCAGTTGTTTCTGCACCTGCCTCAATGGGGCCGTCGTCGCTTTCTTCTTATAGGACACCTCGCTCAAAAGTTTGTCCACTAAATAGTGCAGCCACAGGACGTTACTGTGGGGAAAGTAATCGGCCCACTGGTTCCCGTTTTCCTCCCTCATCTGCCGGTAGACATCAAACTGGTAATCTCCTCTCCCCTGGAAGACCTCTTCGTCCCCAGAGAGGTCGCAGTAAACCGTCAAACCGTCCCTCTCCAAGCGGGAGAATGTGTAGTCAATAATATTGACCAGGACGCCGTGCGTGGGAAGGAGTTGGGTCTCCCCATTGAGCGTCACGCTCACCTCCTTCAAGTCGGTCTTCTTGACCAGCACGTTCCCCCAGTGCAGGTCCCGGTGCTCGAACCGCAGGGCCTCTTCGGCCACAGCCAGCGAAGCCGTGACTTGGTGCAGGATGCTCTTGGCGGTAGCCACCGAGCTCAGCTGCCGGCGGCGCATGTTCTCCAGGTCGGTGCCGCCAAACTCGAACTCCAAGACCACGAAAAGCTGCTGGTCCCCAAAGAAGTCTGGCCGGTCGTTTTCAGAGACCCTCAGCCGGTGGTATCTGTCCCAGGCGTTCAGGAGGGGCTCGGGGTAAGCCCCTTGCACGCAGTGGACGGAATACAAGCAGATGAAGCCAGAGGTATGGTTCCTCTCTTCGTCTGCTAAGAGGCTGAGCTCCTTTGAAATGATGATCTCCGGCAAAATGTCACTGAAGGTCTTCTGAGGTTCTCCGTTGACTTTGTCGCTCCCTTCAATGGGAATGATTTTTAACGCCACGCTCCCCCTTTCCCCCTCGGTCTTGAAAACCTCCCCAAAGACTCCTTCGCCGATCTTCTCACACTTCTGCATCCTATCGGGGGGGATGCAGGTCTCAAAAGAGATCGGCCCCGTCTGCTGGCATTCCCCAAAAACTTTATCGGCATCTGTCAGGGTCGCCTCGGACGAGAAAAACGACGATGTCATGGACGACAGCAGGACCATGGAAGACGTCGGACAAATGGAATAGCCCAGCGTTTGCGTGAAGGGGGTCTTGAGCACCTCAGTGAAGTGGGATCGGACAGACATTGGGGTGATGCTGCTGTTGCAGCTTTCGGGCTCCGAGAGGATTTTCTTTTTCTTGTGGAGAGAAAAAGAGGCCCGAATCCGGCGCCACAAGCTGGCGTCCCTGAAGGAGGAGTCTAGAGAAGATGGACAAACAAAGGCCGAATCTTCTTCCTTTGGATTCCTGAAGGATTCCTGCAGGCGGGACGTCTCTGCTGGCTCTTTCCACCCCATGCACTTCTTACGTCTCCCTGGCTTGAGTCTCCTGCGTTGACCCCAACGGTTGGAACTGAACCCGCTGATGCAAGCTTTCCGACCGGTGGTCGCAGCCCCACACGTCGGGGCCACCTGATTATGGCTTGTGGCGTCTGAGCCTCCAGGCAGGGCACCGGGAGAATCTAGTTCCAAAGGACACTCTCCTCTCGAGATGCAGGGATCTGCTCCTTGTTTTCTGGAGGAGCGACTCGCCAACCAGCTGAGAACCACCCGATTGTCCAAGAGCACGACCGGCTGGAGCCGAGGACTGCTTTGATCTCTAATGCTCGCTTCTTCTAGGAAAGCGCCATTCAGCCCAGGACGCCTCTTCTTCAGAGGAACGGCCGCGGCTTGAAGCGAGAGGCGCTGCCTCTTGTTCGGAAGGGGGGCTGCGTTCCTCGGCAAGGTGAGGGCGAGTTTGCCGTCATCACACACGGTGACTTGGAGCTGGAAAGCTCCCCGCAAGGAAAACGCATCATTCGCCTTGGGTGTCGCGGGCAGCCTTTGGCCAGAATCCGTCCCCTGACTGGGGCTGGGCACAGAAGGTGCCGGCGAGGCCCCGAGTCCTTCTGGGAGCCCCAAGGTGGCTTCTGCTTGGTTCCAAAGCTGAGGTCGCGCCAGAGAGCGGCTCTGGAAGGAGGTGCAAAGCGACCGGCCAGGACACGGCGAGGACCGCGGCTGAGATTTCCGCCACGACCTTCCGGCGTCTGTCTTGTCAAAGAGCACCAAGCTCTCTCCCACCGCCTGCTCGTCGGCCGGGTCCATCATCAGCAAGCTCAGCTCAGAGAGCGCATTCCCGCAGGCGGACCGGCCGTCTTCCCTCGAGGTGCCTCTCAGGCAACTCCTTCGGCCGCCGAGGAAGGGGGAGAACGCCGAACCCTGGAGGACGCTGTCGTCGGCTCCTTCTTCCTCGCCCAGGCCCCTGGTCGCCCCCGACGGGGTCAAGACGGGCAGTTCCGGGGTGCTGCACAGCAGAGGGGCCCCCCGTCGCCGCAGCCCCACCGGGGTCAAGGCGGGCAGGGGAGGGGTGGCCCGTGTGGCCCGGCGGCGGGTGACGTTCCTGCAGAGCGGGGTGGAGGGCCAGCAGCCGAGGGGCACCGGGTCCGGCGGCGGGGCCTTGTTCTCTTTGGCCCCCTTGGGCTTCCGGCTGCGGGGCGGGGCCTTGCCTCTCCTCTGGGGGGCCTTCCGGGCCCTTCGCTTGGGGGGCAGGAGGAAGTCGGGGTCCTCGAAGGTGGTGGTGGAGGGGGGCGAGAAGGAGGAGCTGGTGGCGCCCCCCGAGGAGCTGGTGCTGAAGAGGCGCTTCTGGTCCACCGGAGGGGAGATCCAGGGGGCGGCGGGGCGCACCACCCTCAGCCCGGCCCTGCTTCCGCCGCCTCCGCCTCCGCCTCCGCCTCCTCGGCCTGGCCTCCCCCGCAGCCCCGTGTAAGTCCTCAGCAGCCGAGGCCGGGGCCGCTCCATGCGAGCGAGGGGCCCGGAAGGGGGCCGGCCGGAAGCCCGAGGGCCGGAAGCCCTCCTGGCCGCCAGCCTCCAGCCCGCCTCCCCGCTCCTGCTTCGCCTCAGCCGGGCCCACGACGACGACGACGACGAGGGCGGCCCTTCGGAGCGCCCGCCGCCATTTCAAACGCAGCTCTCGCGAGATCCAGCCGTGGGCCGGTGGGGGGGGTGGGCCTTCCGCGAGACTTCAGGGGAGGGGATCGCGGGGGCCGCCATAAGGAGCGAGGGTACTCTCGCGAGAGGTTGGGCCTGCCGGGGCGAGACTCGGCGCGAGAGCCAATCAGAGACCGGGGGGAAGGAGAAGCGTTTGTTTCCCGCTTGCAGGCCGGTCTCTCTCCTTTCCTCCCCTGCCGCCTCTATGGTCAGCCGTCCTAGAGGAAAGGGTGGCGAGCCCGCCCTATATATTCCGGATTCCCTTCGAAGGGTTTTATGCTGACAACAACCCGGCGAGGTCGGTCGGTAGAAATTTACTGACCTGAGATCATCCACCAGCTAATATTTATTGCCACTAAACACAGAGGAGGTCAGGTTCACTCGAGGGCTTGAGCTCAGGCCGGCTGGGGATGATGGGAATTGTCATTCTGCACCTCTGGGAGGCGGCTGTTTGGAGGAAACCGACCGAGTGGGAGAAGATCCTGTTTTAAGGAGCTTTTTTGGGGGGTTCACTTGGAATCTCAGTTGTTACTTGTTTTGGTGCAGCATCTTTCAGGTGTGTGTCCTGGTGCTGTTGGCTAAGGATGATGGGAATTGTAGTCCACAGACCACGTCTCCTTCTCCTTAGCCTCCAACACCCAGATAATCATAATTTTGCTGTACATTTCGGATTTCCTAGTGTGCAAAATATATATATATATCCCTGCTCTTCTGGGGTCTGAAATAACGCAGAATTATTTTTCTCTTTCCCCTCCTCAAGAATGCTACTGTGTGCAGAATTGAAAATGTTTTCAACCAGAATGTAGATTTTGGATCCACCGACCCCAAGGTAAAATTTATTATTTATAACCCCTTTCAGAACCTGGAAGATCATTTACACAGCATTAAAAACAGGACCAAAGGATCACTGCCCTTAAGATGTAAGACGTTTTATTCTGCAGTGTTTGGCCTTCCTTTTTTCTGATTCTGAAAAACTTTCTTGCTTAGATCTACGCGGACATCACATATCAGCGAGTGAGTTGCATCCTATTTTCGGAGAGGGAAAAGGTTACCGTGATTGCAGAGCTACCGTTAGCAAATTCTGTCCAGGTACAGGCTGGGGAAAAGGGCTGTTCCCCCCACCGCTTAATGAAACATGATTCCCCCTTTAATTGGGACAGAATTCAACTTTCCCTTTTCCCCTGCCACCCAAAAAATCATCCTTTAGGTCTTGAAAAACAGGACGGATTTCGTGGTTGGTGGGGAACTTGCTTATGATAAGAACCTTTACGTGGGTCCGAATTCAGAAAACCACAAAGCACAGGTAACGGGGTGGCCGTGGGACTGGGGTTTGGCGCTGGAGAAGGGAAGGAGCGAAATTTAGGTACGCTGTTTTGTCGCGTATCATGGACAAACAGTGGCGCTGAAATCAATCTGTCGGTTTCTCTGATCGGATGCCCCCCCCCCCGGGGTTTTTAGACTACGGAACCCCTCGCCCCCACCGCCCACATCGGTTGGAGAGGATGGATGATGTAGTCCGAATGGAGGAAAGGCTAGCTTAGGGAACCTTGCTTTAAAGTTTGTGAGCCAATTTACCCTGCCCCATCATACCTCGGCTTCTTGAACCCTTTTGCTTTGACGTCCATAGATCAGAGTCACCCTTCTGAAGGAACACGTATTTGATTACACCCCTGTTGTCATTGGAAGCTCTGTTGGTGGCTTTGCCCTCCTCATTCTCATGATCTTCTTCCTCTATAAAGTGAGTATCCATATATAAACTCATATTCTTCTTTTTAAAAGCCGTGCTGCTTTGAGGAACTGTTCCCGACGTACGGCAGTGGGGTGTGCTGGGCTGAGCCTTCTCTGGTTTCCCAGGAACGGGGGAGGAGGCCTTTCAAAGTCTGGAAAATTTTTGAAAGACTATGAACTCTCAGAATCTGCTGTTGGACGTGGCAATGAATTCCCCCACCCGGTATGGGACGTCGCTATTCTGGCTTGGGAATGCTGGGACTCGTAGTCCAAAAGAAAAAGCCCATAGCATTTGCCAGATTTGCTATAGAGGCATGGGACACAGAGGAGTTTTATAATGAAGAAAGGGGTATACCTGAAGGATATCATGCTTTCCTTCATCTGCTTACAGTCCCAACAATTGGTCTTTCGACACAGTTGGAAAAGAGATCCCATCGCGCAGTGGTTAAACTGCAGTACTGCAGCCAAGACTCTGCTCACCACTTGAATTTGATTTTCATGGGCTTAGCTCATTGTCTCGAGGCTGACTCAGCCTTCCATCCTTCTGAGGTTGCTAAAATGAGTACCAGGCTCACTTGGGGGGGGGGAGGTACATTGTCCTTTGCATAATTGTGTTGTTAACCACCCAGAGAGTAAGTACATTAGCCGTACAGGACGGTATATAATTCAAAATAACATCATGAAAAACAAAATAACAAAAGACATGTTTCGTTTGTTGTTTGTCTCTGTATTTCTAGTGTGGCTTTTTCAAAAGGAATTACCAACACATGAGGGAACAAGAAGAGTCGCTGAAAGTAGACCAAGATGCGGGATGGAATGACAGACAATCGGATGAATCTGAGAATCTAAATGGAAATTAAACCCTGTTTTCTCAGTTGGAGATCAGTAAGCAAAGATTCTACCAGGGAGCTTCAGCAAAGCTATTATCCAGGCTGTCGGCCATGCAAAGCTTTCTTCTTGAAACGATTTCTCCTCTCTTTAGCTAGAGAAACCAGCAAGTTCCTCCCAAGACTGAAAGCTAGGTGGTTTTAAACTGACTTTAAATACCTATTATGAATTGGCTCATAGCAGGAAGATATATTTCCAAAAATATTACCGGCCTGTTAAATTATATCTTTATGTTTCACACTTAACCTTAGTGATAAAATGTTATTTTCAACTGTATCATTACCATTTTAAACTGCTCCTAGAATTACGAGTTGTCTTTTTTGGGCCAAAACCCTATCAGCTTTTCCTCACCCGGTAGGAGTGGTTGCTAATAGAGGCTAATTAATAAAGGGCCTGGGGCACACCCAGGTCCGTTGTCAATTAGCTTCAATTAGCCGCTGTGACTTTGTTGCCCCACAGAGGAAAAAGTCCATAGGATTTTGGTGTTTCTGTTTTACATCCACAATATTGTTGCAACGGTGAGGCCTGTACAAGCCACTGCCAATAATAACTATAAGCCTGAAATGCTTGCAAATATATCAATGTCTTGGAAAAAGCGCTGTTTCTCTTTCAAAGATCGTCGGGGCCCTGCGTCCCTCGGCAGAGAGGTGGGTGCGTTGTCGCACCCAACATGTTGAGAACCCCCGATCCAGGAAACATCTTTCCAGATCCCCTGATCTTTTCAGCTGCGAAACTAGTTTTGTCACTGTGTGAATCTCTCCCCAAAGAGAGATGGAGATCTGGCCCTCTGAAAGCTCACCTTCCAACGAATGGCTGTTTTGCCACGAACCATTTCAGAATTCGTGCTTCCTGGCTCGTTTTTTGGAAGAAAGTTTTATCCTCCTCAAGACGCAGGTATTTTTGGTCGTTAATGCTGGGAAACGGCGCGTGGTGAGTTGCCAGGGAAACCGGCATATTCTTAGCGCTTGTTGCTTCTTCATGATAAGTCTTCCCTTCCCACAAAGTGGCTCAAGGTGAGGGCCGTGGTTCTTTTGAGCGTGGGAGGCTGTGATGGGCCGAAGCTTCTCTGTTCTCTCTCTGTGTGTAAGGAACTGTTGAGAAAAGGCTAGTGACAGTTTTTTGGTAGGTGGGGGTTAGGGCTGGGTGGCGGGCTTTGCAGGGGGCGCTCCCAGGAGGAAGACGCAGGTGTAGCTGTTACAGAGTTCTGGATGGGGACAAGAAAACCCCATTCTAATTCCTACCCAGCCCTGAAACCCACAGCTGACCTTGGGATGGTGTCTGTCACTGCTGGACCTACCTTGCAGGGTGGGTGTAGTGAGAATGAGAGGGAGAAAGGGGCTCCATCTTCCTGATGGCAGGAAGGCCGAGATGAAAACACACCAACAGAGCCTGTCCCAGGGGAAACGGCCACCACATTATTGCTAGGAGCCTGCCGTTTGGATGCTTATGGCGGGATGAGGAGGGCGTGATTCTGACCCTATAGCTGTTGAGACTTTTGATTATAACGTGTATTCTCATAACATCAGTAGAGTAAGGAGATATTGGTTAGCAGAGATACTTCGGACACTGAGAGAGTAAGAACCAACAACTTAGTCTGTTTACATAGATACATAGAGCAGTGGTCCCCAACCTTGGGCCTCCAGATGTTCTTGGACTTCAACTCCCAGAAATCTTGGCCAGCAAAGGTGGTGATGAAGGCTTCTGGGATTGGAAGTCCAAGAACATCTGGAGGCCCAAGGTTGGGGACCACTGAAGAGAATAGACATTCGTCTGGCAGCATGACATGACATGAAGCAACACACAACCTAGGAAAAAGTGATCTGACTTACAGCTGACAAAAGACGTTCATTTTGCACATGTAAAGTCTTCGGGATGGCTCCTCGTGTGGTTCTCCCACCCACCTGGTGGACGTCCCTACCAGTTGTGCCTTGCTTGAAAGAAACTCCAAGGTCAGGCAGATGATCTTCTGATGCTCCCCTCCTTCTGTGTGGAAAATAGAAGAGGATGCAGCCTTAATCCCCTGAACGATCCTGTACAAGGCATTCACTGAAATTTCTTGGTAATTGCTCTCTCTAATTAGACCCTTTGTTCCACTTCATGCCCGCCTGGGGAGAATTTATTAGGGCACTCCTGGGCATCAACATAGGCAATCACCTACAATTGGATGATTCTTGAGGGGTTTCCTAAGAACAAACAAGCCCTTTAAAATTCTTGAGCTATATATATATATATAGACTGAAGGGCACCTGGCTAACAAGAAAGATGAGTGAGTTTTTTCATTGTGTTTTAAGAAATGAACAACTAGATTTAGAATACAGCAAAACAAAAAAATAATATAATAATGCTATAATAAATGCTTTTATTTATCTGCGGTGCATCTGCGATGAAGCGACATAGGAGAAGGCTAGAGCGTAGGTGGAGGAAGAACCCGACGGATTACAATTGGACAGCTGTCAGGGTCGCAACTAACCTTTACCTGACTAAGGTAAAGGCTGCATGTAGATCATTCTTCGCTAACCGGATAAGCGAAGCGTCCAACCAGCAGGCGGAGTTATTCCGTATAGTGTGCGACCTATCTGGAACTGGTTCAGGTGATAGGCCTCCCCCTAGTTTTTCCCCTGACCAGTTTGCAGCCTTTTTTAAATCTAAAGTGGAGGCCATCCGCCGGGAGCTCTCTCCGTTTTTAAAAACAGTGAGTCAAGCAGAGATGTCCAGCGCTCCGTCTTACCCAGTGAATTTCGATTCTTTTCAGCCTGTAACACCTGATTCCGTCTCCAGGGTGCTTGACCGCTGCCGAGCCACCACCTCCTCCTTGGACCCTTGCCCGGCCTGGTTAATCAAAGCAGCCAGGCCGATAACAACAGAATGGGCCACAGTAATAATAAATGAGTCTTTCCTTGAGGGTAGATTTCCATCCGCCCCCAAGGAGACACTCATTAGGCCCATAAGAAAGAAACCTAGTTTGGCGGCGGACGAAATTGGCAATTATAGGCCTGTCGCCAATGTTTCTTTCATGAGCAAAGTGGTTGAGAGGGTGGTGGCCGATCAGCTCCAGGCTCACCTGGACGAAACAGATGCCCTGGATCCATTTCAGTCGGGCTTCAGGCTGCGCCACGGTACTGAGACGGCATTGGTCGCCCTGTACGATGACCTGCTAGGGAGGCCGACCGGGGCAAAATCTCCCTGCTGGTCCTCCTCGACATCTCGTCGGCCTTTGATACCGTCGACCACGGTATCCTCCTGGGGAGGCTCTCTGAGTTGGGAATTGGTGGCTCGGCACTTGCCTGGCTCCGTTCCTTCTTGGGGGACTGTCCCCAGAGAGTTCAGCTTGGGGAGAGTGTCTCGGCCCCAATGGAGTCTCAATTGTGGGGTTCCACAGGGGTCGATCATCTCCCCAATGCTGTTTAACATCTATATGAGGCCGCTGGGCGGGGTCATTAGGGGATGTGGGGCTTCGTGTCATCAATATGCCGATGACACCCAGCTCTATATCTCCTTTTCACCAACTGCAGGTGATGCTGTCCTTTCCCTTCAGCGTTGCCTGGGGGCCGTACTGCAATGGATGCAGGAGAACGGACTGAGGCTGAATCCGGATAAGACGGAAGTTCTGAGGGTGGGTGCCCCCGTGGTAGGTGGCTTGGGTGGCTCTCTCACATTTGGGGGGACCACCTTGGCCGCGAAGAGTGGGGTCCGCAGCCTCGGCATATATTTGGACCCGACGCTCACCATGGAAACTCAGGTGGCGTCGGTAGTCTGCACCGCATTTTTCCATCTTTGGCGGATTGCCCAGCTGCGACCCTATCTTGATGTGGGGGCGCTCACTACCTTGGTGCATGCGCTCGTAATCTCAAGATTAGATCACTGTAACGCGCTCTACGTGGGGCTGCCTTTGAGGCTGACACGGAAACTTCAGGTGGTGCAGAATGCAGCGGCCAGGCTCCTTACAGGAGTGAGAAAATATCAACACATCTCTCCAACGCTGGCCGCATTGCATTGGCTGCCCATCTGTTTCCATGTCAACTTCAAAGTTTTAATGCTTACTTATAAGGCCCTAAACGGTTTAGGACCTCGATATTTGGCGGAACGCCTCCTCCCACCAAGGTCTACCCGGATTACCCGCGCGAGTCAGGAGGTGAGGCTGAGGAGCCTGACACCGAGAGAGGCCCGGAAGGAGAAGACACGAAACCGGGCCTTCTCGGCGGTGGCTCCTCGCCTTTGGAACAATCTCCCTCCGGCAATTCGCGCGGCCCCCACGCTGTGCACCTTTAAAACCCAATTAAAAACATGGCTGTTTATTCAGGCCTTCCCTCCAGCCAACTCTTGATTTTTTTTCTTACTTTTCCTTTTTATCTTTACTTCTGTTCTTGTTTGATTATTATGTATTTGTCTATGTTTTATTATTTGATTTTATATTTGGAAGCCGCCTAGAGTGGTCCGGTGGGCTAGATAGGCGGGGTATAAATTAAATAAATAAATAAATAAATAAATAAATAAATAAATAAATCTCTGCCAGCTTTAGCTCAGATGGCATGGATAGGGCTCTCTTGGTCCCCCTTTTATCCGTACAACGCCCCTACAGGGTAGATCAGGTTGAGAGTTGGGACGTCCGAGGACACCAGCCTCAGGGCTCCGTATTTGACCTCGTCTGCAGACAGTGGTGGGGTGTGTAGTCCAACAACCTCCGGGGATCTCCCGATGCCTCCTCCTTGCCCTGAATTATTCAGAAATAAACAGAGAAATTAAAAGGCCTTTTGCATCGCCGGCTCTTCCAGAACTCTGGCACCAGTTCAGGCGGAAGAAGGAGCCAAAACCGGGCAGGAGAAATTATATACAGCTGCAGTTCGGTCATCCCTGGCATGACATAAAAACCAGTGTCCTTTCATGCTTGGCTCAGCCTTGGCTAAAGTTATTTGCAGAAACGGGAGGCGAGCCAGGCGGAGGGCTGTTAAGTGCCTTCGAACGAGAACGCTCTTCTCCGGGCATGTTAATCCCCTTTCTTCTGCTGCGCTCCATTTAATCTCTTAAGTGGCTGTCAAAAGACGGTCTGTATTTCACCAGGGAGGACTTCTGGACAGGCACGTTGGTCCTTTGATGGCGTGTGGAGATGGGGAAAGTTTGGGGAGTGCCAGCTTCGGGGATGATGGGGGTTGGCCTTGGGGAAAAAAAGTAACTTTTCCAAGTTCTTTACAGCAGATTTGTCGATTTGTGTTTTGGAAAGGAAAACCGGAATAGAAATTTGGGACGGGTAAAATCTGTTTGGAACGAAACGGTTGGCTGTCCTTCCTCCCAACGGGTTACAGACTCGGAAGGCTTTCTAGAGATGTTTATTCTTCGAACCGTACGGTATGCTGATTTTACTGATGTTTCCTCCTGCATCTGCACAACGGAAGGTCATAACTGGCTTGGTGGCCTGATTCCCCTGCCTCAACTCTATCCTCTTTTTTTTGGTCGCTCCTGAAAGCAGGGTTTATTTTTAGTTCCCATTTGTTCCGGGGACAGACTTTAGCACCACAGCACTGCGAGGTGTTTGATGCTGATGGCTGCAAGCTTTTACTTTCCTACCCAACCCCTTTAAAAAAAAAGCTGCAAAAGAGAAAAGTGATGGTCTTAACTCACTGAAAAAAAAAACTCGTAAAGATGTGTGTAAAGAGCAGTCAACTTCTTCAAGAAGCAATTGAAGACATGGTTGTTCCGGCAGGCCTTTCCATCATACTCCTCTTGACCCCCCTCTTTTTTGTTTTTGTTTTTTGTTTGGTGTGTTATATGATTTAATGTAGTGCCTTCTTCTTTTAGAATTGTCTGTTTTCGTTGTTTTATATTATTTTTATGGTCGTTAGCCGCCTAGAGTGGTCCGTTTGGACCAGATAGGCGGGGTATAAATCAAATAAATAAATAAATAAATAAAATAAAATAAACTTTCAAGGAAAAAGCAAAGTTTGCATGCAGACCCCCGTTAAATTTCTGCAGAGAATAAATTGGTTGTGCCAATTTTCACTGGAAGATTTGTTTTGACCATTGAGAAAGACGGCAATGGAGAATGGCTTTCTGCTGGTCACTTCTAACAGAACATTTACAACTTTATTTTGATTTTCCTGACAAGCCCTTGGGATTGGGCCATAGGTTGGATCCATCCTCTGCCTCTGGATTTTCAGCTTTTCCTTTAATGAAAAAGACCACCAAGCAGGCAGTTGTGCGCGTCTGTCAGTAAAGGGATTATAACTTGGATGATAACTCCCAGAATCCCCCAGTGGCTTGGGAGTTCTGGGACTTGTAGTCTGAAGGAGCCACTCCGCGGCTGAGCTGTGTTCTTTAGCAAGGTAGGTGTGCGAAAAGAGAGGCAGCAACAACATGGGGGGGGGGAATAATAATAATGTTTTTTGCTCTATCGATCTGGTCCTTATGTTCCCCGGGAGCTAATTTACTGGAATTGTTTGGAATCTGAGATAACAGCCTCACATCACAATAAAAAGTCTCTTTTCAGAGTATTTAATGGCCCGGCACTTTGGTCCATGGCTCAGGCTGCCTCTGTGTAAACCAGCGGCACCTCGGCGGTTCGGTTGATTTATTTGTTTGAAAGAAATAATGGCGTGTCGAAAGCTAGGAGGTTGCTGAGCCAGCGGAAGCATCCGTTCCGGTTTTCCATTTTCTTGTGTTCCTAAATATGATTTATGAAACATAAAACAGGACATGTCAGCACCCTTGGTTGGATCTGTCCAGCTTTGTAGATTGGTTTTTGGATGAAGGGTTTCCGATGCTTTTTTTTTTTTAAAGAAAAAGCGGAACGTCCTCCATCAGCCGTTTGAGACTCGCATTGACCCCACCGGCTCGGGGATTCTGTAAGTTGTAGTCCAACATTTTTTCTTCTTTTTCTTCTCCAGATGCTGACAGATAGAAAGGAGCACTTTCTCAACCAGAAATGGAGTCACCTCGAGAGGTTTATCCCCTTTTTCTGCTGCAGGGCCAAAACTCAATTGTGAGAGGGTCTTGAGGGCCACCTTTGGGCCAGGAGAGGGGCTTGGGACCTAAATGGGGGGGCAAAGCAAAGTGGGTATTGGTTGCCAAACTGGTCCTTTGCCTGCCTGGCACCCTGGCAAGCCTACTCAGGAACTGTCCTCCGCACCAAAGCACAGCTCCGCCAGATGCATGTCTGTTCAGGCATAAGCCTAAGCTTTCAGGCCTCCCAAGCACTGCTCAGTCAGGCACGTCTGTTTGGGAGCAAGCCTCCACCAGCTGAACGTTGTGCATTTCTCCTCTCCGGCACACCCCATTGCAACAGTCTTCTGGCGTACGAAACACCACCCAATTCCTTTTGCATCTATGCAGCTTTCCAGCATGCAAAGCAGAGTTTAGCTCATGGGCCATCAGATTGGGAATAAGTCCCAGTTCGACATCTCCCCAGATGTCAGCGTTTGTGCATTTCTGATTTACCTGCTGGCAAAAAGAAACAAAATTCATTAACTGATGAGTACAGAAGTAGCATTGTGAAGGAGTGGTAGAAAGAGACCCCTCTTCCATGCTAAATAGTTTACTTCTCCATCTGCCTTGGTCCTGAATTTCAGTGCTTGCAGGAAAGGTACTTTTTGCATCCAGATTAGACAGGACTCACAAATCTTTTTTTACAAGGCTGCCGTCTGAAATTTAATTATTTCAAAGTCAACACCGTCACCTTCTTTCCGCCTGTGACACCAGAGAATCGGCGCCTGTTCAGCATAAAGAACAATTTAGAATCAACGCCCATATGGTTTGATTTGAGATAAGGCAGTTCTTGTTATGTTCCTGTGTGAATCAGGTCTGCAGTCTCACCCATGAGGACTAGAAACTTAATTTTACCAAAGCTCAACAGGAGAGGTTTGGGGTTGCATGCCGAGGGTCTCGGGTTCAATCCCTGCCATCTTTGGAGCGACTCAACAGAGAGTTGGCCACAGCTAATCTGAGAAGAAAATGTTTAGAATAATCTCAGAACGGCAGAGCCGGAAGGGACCCTCTGGGATCATCCAGTCCAGCCCCAGTCAAGGAAGGCCCAGTGGGGGGAATCGAACTCCCAACCTCTGTCTCTGCAGCCAGAGACCTCAACCCCTGGTTGAATAAACAGCATGACATGGTAAAAAGCAGGTTTCTAGATTAGATCTCCAGAACGGGCAGTGTGACATAGCAGTTGGGATGCAGGACTGAGATTCTGGAAAGGTAGGTTCTGTTCTCCCACCAAACCATGAAACGGACCGGTTGACTGTGGGCCGGGTGGTCTCTCGGCCGACCTGTCCTACCTCGCAAGGTGCTTGTTACAAGGCTAAAAACGGGGGGGGAGGGGCTCCCCCAACTGCTGTCCTAGAGGAAAGTTGAGAGGGGGGGGACGCTTGTCCTAGACGCGAATCCAAGCTTTGTGACTTGCACGGCGCGTCCAGCTGTTGGGAAAGGTGTCATGCCGACGCAACAGCAGGATCTCAGCAGGATGAGACCCGAAGGGGAGGGTTTACATCCGTCGGCGAAAGGGCACCGAGCAGCATCTGCTCCGTGGGGCTCATAGGTCTTTATGCTGATCTTCTGAAAGGTCCTCCCCGGCCGTCCTCACGAAAGGTGACCCCTGAATTGGAAGCCGGTCTGGGGGAGGAAAACACCCTTTTCCTGGTGAGCGGATTTGAGAAGAGAGACGAGCCGTCCTTCGCAGGGGTTCGAGCACCTGCGGGAAGGGCCAGATGTGGTAAAGAAGAAACTGCAGCGGTGGAAGGAGTTAATTTTAGACCCTTCGTGTTTCCAAAGTTTAAAGTCCAGACTTTAAAAAACCACCTAAGCGTCTTATACTCAAGAGAAGCCCCACTGATCTCAAGAGGGGCTTACTCCTGAGTAAGTGTGCTTTGAGAAAGCAGGGAGGACCAAGCTTTGCCTCTCAGTGTATAGGAGAGTGATAGACTGTCTCCCTGAGGAAATGTGCCCGGCATTCAACCTTATGCAATTCTAGGGATTTAAAAGCCTTTGTAAAGAGGGAGAAAATAAATCGCTTGGCTTCCCGTTTGGTGGTCCACATGCCGAAACTTGGGCTGCCCTCTTTTGGACAGGATTCTCTGGAAAAAGACCAGGATGCTGGGAAAGGCGAGAAGCCGCAGGAAAAGAGGAAGACCCAACATGAGATGAATGGACGCCCTCGAGGAAGCCACAGGAGTGAGTATGCAAGAGCCGAGCTGTTGAGGATGGGACATTTATGCCCCAATATGATTCGCGGCTTGGAACCCAGACACCCGTCCCTCTTTTTTTTTTCTTGGGGTGAAAAATCTTGTTTTTAATAAGGACTCAGACATGAGACCTGGTGCCAAAGACTTGGACTCGAACCCGGGACCTGGTGCCCAAAATTCGGATTTCGGACTCGGAGCCAAAGACTTGCCAGCTTCCCGGATATCGCCTCTCCCTGCCTTTCCTTTCTCGGCCTAATCATGCCCAAACCCCTGCAAGCCAGCCACCCACCCAGAGTGGCTTCTAATTTATAGGCTTCTCTGCAGCCTGAGAAGGGCTTCTGAAGCATCCCCTCCAGAGGACCCAGCATCTGGCGGCTGACGAAGGCGCTTTCTTCCCTTGTACCTTCACCCGCCTGCCCTCCTCCCTCTCGGCTGCTGCAGCATTTTTTTTTATTTTTTTGCCGTGAAGCGTTGGCAGCAAAGAGCATCCAGGAGGACGAAGCAGCCGATGCCGTGTGCTAAAAGGAGACAGCGTTTCCGATTCCCATACTAAGCACGTGGGGCAAACGTCCCCATCAACCACCACCATCAGCCCCGTGGACTGTGCTGTCACTAAATTTTCTTATTTAATTCCCCCCCTCTCTTTTTCTCCCCCCCTTCCCTTTCCTCCAGAGGCGACGCGGATGCCGGGTGAGCCAGCAGGATGGGACAGATCGCCTGGAAAGCTCTGTGCCTCTCGCTCTTCGATTATAAAACCGAGAAATATGTCATCGCCAAAAATAAGAAAGTAGGGATCCTCTACCGCACGGTCCAGCTCTCCATCATGGCCTACATCGTGGGGTAAGAGAACCGGCAGGGCACGGAGGCATCCGGCCGGAGGAAAGAAAACACCCCAGCCCTTTCACCTGTTCTAATTTGGGGTGTTTTTTTATTTTTATGTTTTTTGGGGGGAACAAATATTTCTGGCTTCAAGCGGGTCGGAGATAGGATTTGACAGGTCTGGGTCTCTAGCCTTGAATTGAACTTGAGATCTGCCGGATATATGGAGGTGGTCCAGGAATTCTGAGACTCCCCTGTTTCTCCGGCCGTGGCATTTTCCCGTTTCACCCCAGTGTTCCCTGTCCTGCCCAGCAGCTCTCTGGGGATCACTGGGAGACTGAGCAAATGTGTCATGTCATTTTTTTCCTTTTTCCCACTGGGCAGGATCGGCTACAGGGTTTTTTCTTCTTTTGACGGAGGTGGTCCTGAAGCTCAAAAGATGGGTTCCGTTCTTAACCACTTTCGGGCTGAGACCCCCTTCCTGGGGGTTGGGGGGAGGTTCTGGGTTCTAGTGACACTCCCGGGAAAGGATGCTTGCCCAGGGAAACCGAGGCAAACGTTGTCGCCCCATGGCTTTTCCAGATTAACCCCCTGCGCCGAGATCTGCCCCTCCGGCAGAAGTCTGCTCAGCGGCTGGTCGGGATTTGGGCCCATGGCCAAAATCCGGCCAAGGGTTGAGCCCATGGGTCACCCTCCATGTTTTAGTAAGTGCCCTCAATACTCTTATTTACTCCTTGTGGCTTTTAATGATGGACAAGGTTTTTCCCCTCCCTTCTTCTGTCCTCCGTGGATGCCTCCAGCTCGTTTTTTTCTCGCAAATTCAAGGAGAACTAGCTGAACTTCAACAAGCGACGATTTGCAGTAGTTCAAGGGAACCCCCCCATGTTCAGAGGCAGTCTACCTTTCGGCCAGCTCACTTTTTATTTTGAAGACCGGGCTGCCCAGTTTTTTCCCCCGCAAGGAGTGTGGCCATGTTTATAGATTCCATTTGCGACGGAAATCTTGATGGAGGCCAGCAGGGAAAGAGCAAGAACAGAAAGGAGTGACCTGAATAAACTGAGTTAAATACATGGCGGTCCTGCCTTGTATTTCAAGCAGGAAAAAGAAAATAAATAAGGGAGGACACCCGAAGCATCAGAGCCACAGATGATGGATGGATGGATGGATAATCGATAGATAGACAAACAGGCCTTTAGCTGTGGTTGGACTACAGCTCTCATCATCCCCCTTCACTGGCTATACTCCCTGGAAAAGATCGCAAGGGCTACGCTGTCTCTGGCGAAGGGGGTGAAAGTCAGCTTGCCTGGAAGACACAACCCTGTCTTCAGTTGCTGACCCTTCCATGTCCCATCACTTTGCCTCACGATGGAGCTGGTCCCGTTTACTGCCTCGGGCAGCAAAATTCCACGGGTAGGCCTCAGTTTCCCATTGCAAGCTCTATTTAGAGCCCCGCGGGCGGTTCTTTCCAGTACGTTCAGATCCAAGAGGAATAAACAGATACAGCCGAATTCCTGGCTGTATAAAATAGAGGATCTGCATCCATCATTGCAAGTTTGGGTCCCCGCCTTTGCCCCCCTCGGCCCTTAATCTTTCCGTGGTCCGTTTTTCCTCCTTGCATTGATTTTCCTTTCGAATGGATGCAGTTTTTCACCCTAACAAAGGGAAGGTTCTTTGGACGAGAGGAGCCAAACTGAAAAATCAATGCAGGGGAAGCAAACGTTTCGGTTTGATTCAGATCACGCTAGGCTGGGCATCATTAAAAGGCAAGCCAGCCCTTGAAAAAAAAAGGGGGGGAAAGGGAGGATTTTCAACAGGTCTCTTAGAAGCACACGGCCTGCCCTGTAAGACAGAGAATGGTGGATGAGCTGCTTATTATGAAGGAGTAAAAAAAAAAGTCAAACTTGGGTTTACTTGAACATCACTTTGCGTCTCGTATGGATAGCAAGAGTGCTCCTGGCCATGTCTAAAGTGCAACTCTGATGAAGTCTCCAGTCCAGAGAAAAAAAAGGATGTTGATTATGATGATTGCCATCCGTTCTATCAGCGATCCGCTCTCCTTCCTGCCTCCTTTTCCAGGTGGGTGTTTGTGGTCAAGAAGGGCTACCAAGACACGGACACCTCCCTCCAGAGTTCGGTCATCACCAAAGTGAAAGGGGTGGCCTTCACCAACACGTCGGAGCTGGGCGGGAGGCTCTGGGACGTGGCCGACTACGTCATCCCCCCGCAGGTTCGGAACCCCGATTCCATTTTAGTTTCCCTTTCTTGTCCTGTCGTCGTTTGGTCCACACATGACGTTTGGGCAGGGGTGTCCGGCAAAAATAACACCACACCCCCGGCCACCTACGCAGCTTTGATTAGGGCTGTCGGAGAACTTGGAAGGAACTGGTTCTCTGGAAACGAGTTACCTGGAACTAGTTAATTTGGGGAGAGTGAAATTATGTTTTAAAAGCGGTGCAGTGAATGGATGCAAATCTGGTTTTTTTTGGGGGGTGCAAGGTGCTAATTTGTTTATTTGTGAGTGAGGATAGGTGATGCAGCCATTTTTCAGCTCATCAGGTCTTAATTGTAATTAATTGTGCGCTGTCAAGCCAGTTCGTATTCAGGGTGTTCTAGGCAGAGGTACTCAGAAGTGGTTTTCCCTTCCCTTCCTCTGGGGTGGGGGCACTCTGGGACCAGCGTGCAGTTGGCCCAAGGCCACCCAGGCTGGATCTTCTCCCTGGGAGGTACAGTGGGGGAAATCGAACTCACAACCTCTGGCTCCACAGCCAGAGATCTAAACCACTGACTTGCCCAGCCAGCTGCTGAGATCTTAATAATCCTGCTGTTAAATCAAATAATACAAGCAGATTCTGTAAAAGGATTTGTGCACAGAGAAAGCCTGTCTTGTTTTCCCCTCCTCATTGTTCCTCCTCTTCCCCCTCTGCTAGGGCGAAAGCGTCTTCTTCGTAATGACAAACTTGATTGTCACTCCGAATCAACGGCAGAGCACCTGTCCAGAGGTAGGGGGGTCAGGGGACGCCGTAAGGCACCCAAGTCTCAAAGAGTTTTCGGCTGCATGACTTTGCTGGCAACCCTGGGCCAGTTATTTTTTTCTCTCGGTCTGGCCTACCTCATAGGACTGGTGTGGGGGGGACGGAAATTAAGGGAGGAGAAGGAGGAGCCGTTTGCGCCGGCATGTTTTCTGAGAAATGGAGTCAAAAAAGACCTTTTCTACACTGTCATCCTGGATGAGAAAATTCTGCATTTAGCCTCTAAGTAATTCTGTTTTTTTTCCCCCTCCACTCTGCAGAGCCCTGGCATTCCCGATGCGCTATGTTATCACGACAGTGATTGTCCAGAGGGAAAAGCTGTGGTTGCGGGTAACGGTAAGGAATTTTCCTTTAAAATAATAAAATGAAGAAAACAATAATAAACTGCCCCTAAAACAGATCATTCTGCTGTAAAAACAAGGATCATAATACCAGCATATCACCTACCTGTTTATCTATCTATCTATCTATCTGTCTGTCTGTCTGTCTGTCTGTCTGTCTGTCTGTCTGTCTGTCTGTCTGTCTGTCTGTCTGTCTGCCTGCCTGCCTGCCTGCCTACCTACCTACCTACCTACCTACCTACCTACCTACCTACCTACCTACCTATCTACAACAGAGCACAACAGTCCATGTAAAAAAGCCCTTTCTGACCACCCGTTGTTACGGAAAAGCCTGCCTGAAGAGAAATGCCATTATCTTTCTCGTAAGACTTTTCAGGGAGGCAGGGAATGGCTGCTGGGCTTTAAGTTTTCTCCTTAACGGTGTTTGCTCCCTAGGGGTTAAGACAGGCCGCTGTTTGAAAACTGGAGGCAACAGAAGCGGGACCTGTGAAATTTTTGCCTGGTGCCCCGTGGAGAAGAAAGGGCGACCCAGGTAGACACCTATCCATGCATCAAAACTAATTGAACCAAGATCTGCAGTTCTGGCCAGACGCCGTGTTTTGGAAAGGCTATTAAGGCCAGCCATCCACTCTTCTTTTGTAGGAAACTCCTTCTAGCGAATGCTGAGAATTTCACCATTTACATCAAGAATTCCATCCGTTTCCCCCGTTTCAAATTTTCCAAGTGAGTGTCACAGCCATGTCGTTTTCGCTCACCAAGGGTGAGGATTTGTTTATGAATCAAGAGCCTGCCCGTCCAGCTGTACAGCTTGAAAAACTCTTTAGAGTTGCAGACGTATCAGTCAGAAGAAAAAAAGATGAGGAGATGGTTCCCGCCCTCAGGCTTGGAATCTAAAAAGGCACAGCACAAAAGGTAGAGGCGACAGGGAGGGCAGAGGAAAACAAATCAACTCAGGTTCTCAGTGTGATGAGGTTCCCCGGCCGGGTGGAATGAACTGCTACTAGATGACAGGGTAGGGAAAAGGGAAAGACTGGTGGATCTTGGCTTCAAATTTTTTCTACATCATCATCATCACTAGCAAAGATCACCATGGACGGTGGGAAGGATAATGAAAAGGGAAGTATTAAATCATTCAAATTATTCAGTGTAGCTCTGGGTTCCACAATGCTTCAGCTTGCCCCAACCTCTCGCCCTGGAAGTGTGGGGGACTGCATCTCCCATTATCCCCAACCAACCAGGTCAGGGAAGGCTGGTCGGAAGCTTCCTGTCTCTTCTTGAGCTTTCCTGCTTTCTCTGTAGGACCAACGTCTTGGACACCGATGACAACTCCTACCTGAAAAACTGCCGGTACGGACCTGAGCATCTCTACTGCCCCATCTTCTCCTTGGGAAGCCTCGTCCGATGGGCTGGGAGCGACTTCCAGGAAATGGCATCGGAGGTGTGCGGAAAAGCTTCCTTTTGCTTCATTTTCTGGGTTCGGGGACCGTGGGACCCCAACTGGGTGGGCAAAGCACTGGCAGCAAAAGATCCTTTACCGGCCGCCGTCTGTGAGAGGGAGAGATGAGCGGGCCCACTTAAGAAGGAAGAATGAGGCAGGTGCCTCAGGCAGCAAATGCTTTAGGGTCAGCCATACCTCTCTGCCTCCCTCCCCCCACTAGTCTGACTCTTTTCACGCTGATAGAAGATACTGGGAAGCCTCCAGCGTTGAAGTAAGAGTCAGCCGACACCTTGTCTGATAGGAGGAACGAGGGCTTGCCTTATAGATCCTTAATGCATAATATCAAGAGTTCCCATCCCATTACCACGTTCAAACAGAAAAAGCACGGACAGGCATTTTATTTTATTTAGAGGTCTTTCAGAGGCCAAGAGCTCACCCTATCGTTGGCTAGGGAAAGAAACCGAAAGCCACGTTCGGTCCGAGGCTCTGCATCTCCCACCGAAGCACCTCTTGTCTCCCTTCCCTCCAGGGTGGCGTGATTGGAATCCAGATCGAGTGGGACTGCAACCTGGACAAGGACGCCTCCAAGTGCAACCCCCACTATCACTTCAGCCGCCTGGACAACCGCTTTGCGGCGAAATCCATCTCCTCCGGGTACAACTTCAGGTGAGGCAGCCGTGCGGGAAGGCATTCCGAAGGGTCATCGGTCCGTGTGAACCAATGCTGAACTCACGAGCTGGTCCTCCTTGGTGGGAGGGTGCGGGCGCCCAGGGAACCGGGCCATGGGGTTTTTCAGCTTTGCGATCTGATCCTGAAGTGGACAAAGAAGTGAAGCGGTCCTTGATCTGATCCTGAAGTGGACAAAGAAGTGAAGCGGTCACATTAATTGGATAGAACATGCACCAATGAACAAAACTGGTTTTTACAACTCCTTGGGTCAGACTTCTCCTTGAGATCCATTTACCGGTATTTTGATTATATCCAGAAGGTGGATTGATTTGAGGGTCGGAGACCCCATTTCTCGTCCTTAGCGAGTCTTGGGCCAACTCCTCTCTGATAGACCTACCTTACAGGGCTGTTGTCAGGAAAAGTGGGAAAGAGGACAGCTATGGCTTTAAGTTCCGGGAGGGAAACAGAGTCTGTGAAATTATTATGGGTACAAGTAAGGAATATTCATCCAGCGTCAAGTTTGAATTCCTCTTGTTTTGATCATAGCCTGTGTTTCCTCATAAGAACAGAGGACCGAAAACGCACTGGCAACATGGTCTCCTTTGATTCCAGATTCAAATACCTAAAAGAAGCTGTTGCTTACATTTAGAAGATAACCCTGATCTTCTGATTCTTCTAAATGCAGCTTCTAAAGTCCTTTCACAGTTATTTCTTTATTTAAAATATATTTACCCCGCCTTTTCCTTAAAAGGACCCAAGGTGTCTTATTATATCTTTTTTGTCACTTAAGGGAGCACCCCTTCTAGAAATGGGTTTCTCTGCACAGGTGCTTTGACCCTCAGAGTGGCTGATAATCCGTGCATGCACACACACACAATTATAACCTTAACAGTTAAATAAGGACTATTTGAGGTGCTGTGGTCTTGATTCTTGATAGGTGGATGTTCTGGATCATTCATATAAACCTTTGCTGGTTTTTAGATTTGCCAAGTATTACCGGGATTCATCCGATGTTGACTTCCGCACGCTGATCAAAGCCTACGGAATCCGCTTTGATGTCATGGTCAATGGGAAGGTGAGGCTTGTGTGAGCTTGGAAAAATTGGGTTTGCTTGCTTCTTTTCTCTTTGGGAAGTCCGTAGAAGACCCCAGGTAACAGTTCTGGGAGAAACCTACGCCTGTGTGTTGCCAGGATTTGTCAGGAGATGCTGTGAAGTCTCCTTTGTGCAATGCAAAATGACTTGGTCTTGAGCTTGGTCTTGGTCATTGAGGGTCATTAGCTTTATAAAATACCTACTCCTTTTAGAAATGCAATTGGCTTGTTTGTGTAGATTCACCCAGCAGCTTTCGTATTTAATTTCTGAGATATCAGGGCCAAACTCTGTGACCCAGAGGGCAGCCGGTGTGATGTCACAAAGAACGGACTTTTCCACAGCCATTAAAAAATGGCATGATGGAGAGGCAGTATAGAAACTCCACAATGAATTTCAAAGCAAATGGATTATTCCAGCATTGTTAAGACAATGAGGAAGTCAAAGGTGCTTCTGAGCATGTGTAAATGGCACACAGCTGTGGAAATGAGCCCCAAACTAGGACTCCCAAGTGTTTCCTAATTTCTAGCATCCTCTTTCTTGAAATGTGCGGTCCAGCGCCTGAGATCTGGAACGTAAAACAGAAAACATGAATTCTGAAGGCCAAAATGAGAGATGGAGGATTCCTGTGTATCTCAGAGATGGGCCACTTGATGCTGAAACCTCTCCCCAGAACAGGGCCCATCCCCTGACATAAAAACACCTGTAAAGTGCAGACTAAAACCCGAAGCGGATGAAGATTCCCCCCTCTGAATCGGAGGCCAGAGCGGCTACTGGGGTCGAAACCCAAACAGATGGCTTTTGCAGACGCGTGCTTTTCATGTCATGTTTTCCTTTTCCAGGCGGGGAAATTCAACATCATTCCGACGATCATCAACATCGGCTCGGGCCTCGCGTTGATGGGCGCAGTACGTGAGCCTTATCGTCCCTGTTTCTTTTCAACCTCTCCCAGAGCTTTGCCGGCTGGTGGTGCCTGGGGGGGGTTGGAGGGTTTCCTCAGATGATGTATTATCTGACACGAAACTTTAAACCGTGTGCAACGACGAGGAAAGATCCGAGGTGTCTTGTAAACTTATTGTTTTCTTTGTGGGCCGTTGTGTTGTGAGAAAGTCCTGTTCTTTTTTTTCAAACAGGGAGCTTTTTTCTGTGACTTGGTCCTGCTCTACCTTCTCCGGAAAAGCAACTTCTATCGAGGGAAAAAATATGAAGAAGTGAGGTGCGTGGCTTTTGAACACCAGCTGTGTCAGGATGATGTCCTTGGTTAGCGCCCTCCCCTGTGGGGAATCCCTTCTGCTCAGTGTTTGTGGGGGGGGAGGAGGAATTCCCCAAAACATGGAGGATTAGGGTTAGGAACAGATTCTGGCCATCTTTTGGTGGCCATTGTTTGCCACTGGGGAGAGTAACTTCAGAGACAACCCCCAGCAAACCCCCCCCCAAAAAAACACTCTTTCTATTGGGAGGCGTTCTCTGGCATCAGTCACAGCTGATTTAGAAGGAATGAATGAACGTAAACAACTGTAAAAGGACGTTTTCATGACTTTTTTAAAAAAGAGGAAAGTAAAGCCTTAGTTGAACAAAGCATCTTAAGAAACGTACAGTCAGACCTCCTTATCCACGGGACCAGTATCCACTGATTGACTTAGGCACAATCTGAAAATATTAAAAATATTAAAAGCAAAATCCCCCCCCCCAAAAAATTATATCTGTTTCTAAAGATGAAGTGACCAGAACTGGCCAGTAGATTATGCCATGTATAGCGTTCATTGTTAAAATACTGTTCTGCATTTTTCAGCATCCATGGCGGGGTGGTGGTGGCGGCTTGGAAGCAATCCCCCCCTGGGTACGAGGGTCCATCTGTAGTTCCTTCTGTCAAGATAGGTGTACATTCTTAAAGTCATGTTTTACTCCTTTGCCCCTTTTAATTTTAATCGTCGTCGCCCTTCGTTTGGGTTCCTAGAGATGCTTGCCCTACCCATCGCCTCTGACGGTTGGTCGTGCCATCTATGGCCGATGGAGGTTGTAGGTCTCGAGGTGGTTTTTCAAGAGAAATCTGTACAAAGCTGAACCTCCTCTTGCTTGCTTGCTTGCTTGCTTCTTCAACAGATCCAGCATCAGGAAATCGTTACCGGAAACAACCATCAATGGGAACCAGAGCTGCGATTCTCTATCCAGGCTGGACCAGATGAGACAATTGGAGGCGGTGGAGACCTAACGTTGGGGCTGCCGATAAACAACCAAACCCCACAAAGCATAAAGGATGATGGTGGGGAAACACAGCAACAGAGGAACCCAGGGCCTTCGTATACCTCGTCAAGAGTGGATGATTCAAGCCCCCCCCTTTTTCGCTCTTCAACAACGCCTTATTTTTTCTGCCACAGCCTGAGCCAAAGACCTGGGGTTTTGCATTTTTCAAGAGAACCCAAATATTGTGTTTCTGTGCATATCGGAGCGACGGAGCTGCGGAGGGAAATCCCTCTGCTCACCATCCTGGCCACCCTCTCGAATCTGGCCAGATCCGTCCATCTTGGCCCACCAAACTTACACTTAGGTCAATGGGTTACTTCCTAAGTTCCAAAGTTTGGGTGGTTTTCCCTCCACCTCGACAGACACAACCGGTAAGACATTTGTTACCCCAAATGTGACCTAAAATAGAATGTTCCTGGAGGATGACATTTAGTGAATAAGGCCTCCTCCGCCAGCTGCTTGACATCTGGATCCTGATTCTGCTTCCAACCCGGGAGTGGCTGGACCCAAATTGGTCCCGTCAGACCCAGCCTTCACAAATGTATCCCCATCTCCTTGGAGAGCTGTCCAGGCAGGTAGCCGTCACTATATCATGTGGCAGGAAGTTCCACCGACTTGTTGAGGTCTTCCACTAGACTGATTACATCTGAATCTCTGGAAGGGCCAAGTCAAGCTTTTTCAGTCTGGGAAGAAGCCTGGTGTGGATTTTCGTGTCTTCTGAACCTATGGGGCAAAAGACTAGTTAAAGGGTTGAACGGATCTTGATACCAGACAATCGGGACCCTGCTGTATGCCAACTCCAGAGAGAACGGTGTGCTCTTTTCCTTTAACTCTCATTTTCTAGGGTCACGCTTCCAAGTAACGAAGTATATCCTTTCCCTCGGCCTTTCATTTCACAAATCCAGAAACTTCCAACTCCCAGATACCTGGGAACATTGGTTTTCCCTTCTGGAGGCTGATATTTAGACTCAGTATCTCTAGACTTTTTTTTTTTGGTGCAAAGACACAAATCATGTTAAGTCTATATTGTTAGAACGATGGAAGAAGAAAATGCAGTAGGAACTGATTTCTTTTAGGGTCAAACTCTAGTTATTTCAGAAACAGACCTTCATGACTGAGAAATCTGACTTGTAAACAAAGCCTGTATTTCCATCCCGAAGATCCGCACCCCCACATCAAAGCTAGCTAATATGCAAACAGTGCTGTGCGCTTAAATCTTTTGCTGCGACAATCAGAAGTTTTCAGCAGTGGAGGAATTCCCTCTTCCAAGAAGTTGTCTGTCATGTCCAGTTTGACCTGTTGTGACCTACAATTTGTCTGCCATTGCAATGGCCGGAAGGAACTTACAACAAGCCGGCAGAAGGTAGAATAAGCCATTTGAAAAAGGAATGTTAATTTATTTCACACTTACCGGTGTTAATCTTTGTTTGCTTATTGGAATGAAATGTACAGCATATCATAAAGATGCCTTTAGGAGGGTTGAAAACATCTTTCTGCAGGGCTACCCCACGTATTTGCTCCTGGATGCCAAAGTAGTGTCAAGTATGTGGTAGTAATCCCAGCTGGGACATTAAGAGCTGTTAGCCTTTACAAAAGACCGGCTCCCAATAGAGATGACACCCATGTAGACTGTTTTTTTTTAAAATGTGGAACGCCAAGCCTGCCAGTAGTATTTAAAAATGGATCACCACTGCTGTTGTTTTTTTTAAGTCCACCTTTAAACTGTAGCTTTTAATTTCATAGTCAATTTCATTTTAAAGCTACCACTCCCTCTTGTCTATATTCAAAAGGTGGACTCAGATTATCCTGGTTTCTGCCTCCCGCACCTTCTGATGCGGATGTCCTTTTATTGAAGGCAATGCAGGGGGAAGACCTGGGCGGATCCGGTCACTTTAACGAAAGGTGCGCAAGTCTGCTTAGCCAGCGTGAAGGGCAACCCGCAGGCCTTCCACCCCACTGAACCCCCTACCCCTGGCTCCACAGCCAGACTGAAGCCACTGAGCTCTCCAGCCAACAATTGAGGTTCCTAATACTTTACACGCTTTCCTCGTCTTCCTGACTTGTCTCCTTTTGCAACAGCCTGATCTGAGAACCATGATCCTTCTCCCCCCCCCCCCTTGAGTTATGAAGCTCCTTGGGTGGTCTCGGGCCACCCATACCCTCTTTGTCTCTGTCTGGGCCTACCTCGCACGGGTGTTGTTATGAGGAAGGAGGCCACACCTCGGGCTCTTAGGGAGAAGCCGCCCTCCTCCTCGATTTGGGAGCCTCTTGGAGGGACTTCAGTTCCAGATTTCTTGCCCCAGTTGCGATTCCATGAAGGTGTTATCAGTTTATTCAAATGATTTCTCCATGCGTGTGATTTCACATGCGTGTTTTTGGTGCGTGTATATGTCAGAAGTATGAATTCTAGCTTAACACCCCACACCGGGAAGGGGGAAAAAACACACACCCCACAACTTAAAAGAGTTAGGCTGTATATACAAGATATATATTGTGACCGAGTAACATTAGAAGCATCATTTCCCCTCAATACAAAGAGCAGCAAATCCTGGGGTGGGGAGGGGAATGGAAATGGCAGCTCTACCACAACCCGGTTGTGGAAGGTGTGGTCGCAAAGTGGCTGGTACCACACGCAAGGCCAACAAAATATGGAAATGTAACACCGGGGGGGGGGGGGGAACGTGAAACCTGGCACAGAACACCAAGCCCTCTGGATGGGGCCAGGCGGCAAACGTCCGGGAACCTGGAGAGCGACGAGGGGCTCATCGCCGACGGGTTTGTGCCACCTGTGGTTCTCGTCGCAGAGGGATGACCAGGACAAGGACCCCGGGGAGCCTCAGCGCGGGCTCAGCAGAGGCAGTCAGAGCAACTCGCCAACCACCAAGGGTGGCCTTCACCTCCCTTGACATACCCTGACAGCAAAAACTCTGCGAAGACTGACTTCCCAGAGAGGAGGGACGGCAGAGAACCGTTTGAGGCCTGCGATGACTTCCAAACATCAGCAGTGCGTAGGGGAACCAAGAAATGGGAGGGTCCTTTCACCACTCCTTCCAGGAGAGAATGTATGTGGACCTCTACCAGCATCTACTGATGTTTGCTAAATCATCCTCGTCTTTAATAATAATAAAATATAAAGTGCATTTGGGTGTTAGCTTTTTTTCTACTACAGACCTCTGAAAGCTGGACCGGACACTAAGGATGTACCTCTGTGGGTTATTTTGTTTAAAATGGATGGCTCTGTTTTATTAAATGAAACTTTTCTGTAGCCTTCAGGGCTGTTTCAGGCGTTGGGTGGGAGACTTCCCTTGCTTGCAAGCAGGTCTGGAAGGGTCATTTCTCAAGAGGGCCTCTAGGCTGCTCCAGCAGGTGTTCCCGTCCGGAGGGGCCTGTCATCCTTCAAACAATTAAAGAGAGAAGAGGGGTGGAGTGTGTGGACCCACAGAGAGGTCCTACTGCTCGGAAAGTTGCAGGACGAGTGCAAGTAGGAAGGAAAAGCTAAACCAGCACTGGAAAAATAGGAAATAAAGACTGGTTAGAAAGGAGGTGAACCATAGGATAAAGCAGAAAGGGATTTAAAAGCCTTGAGCCAAGCGAGTACTTCTACTAGGGTGCAATATTGCAGGTTGAAAAACAGGCTAAGAGTGTTGTAAGACCACCTTGGCAGTCTTAGGGAAAAGGGCAGAGGAGCAGGAGGACAAAACAGAAGGCAAACGTCCTCTGGAAGATGGACTGTTTACTCATCAGGCATCATTTCAAAGCTCGGGGATTCACATGGTGTTTGAAGATCAGGATGCTACAGGCTAGTTTTGTGACATAAGTTGTGGACAGGACCAGCTGCAGGGAGACGTCTCGGAAGGATCTGGCCTCAAAGAGGAGGTGATGGTTTTGGCAAGAGTCCTCTTGTCCCGCCCGGAGCGGCCGCCATTGCCGCCTCGTCCCCTTCCTAGTAAACGTGGACCATGCCGTAAAGGAAAGTCCAGAAGAGGATGTAGGTGAACAAGCCCCCGATCAAGCCGCCGGTAAAGAGAGGCCGGCGGGACTTAAAGTACTTGCTCCACCGCCGGCCGGCTTTGAACACCAGCAGCACCGACAGCAGGATGGAGGCCAGGAAGTAGAAGATGAACCCGTGGAGGCCGGTCAAGCCCAGGATCCCGGCCGTGGCCCCCGAGAGAGCCGAGACCGACGTCCGGCAGTAATCCAAAATGGCGGCGTTCCCTCGGACGGCGGCTTCGCTGATGAACTGCGGGCCTTCCCGTTTGGCCGCCACGGTGGCCATGGTTCTCGTCAGGCCTCAGGAGCAGCGTCTCTCACCAGCAGCTGTCGAGGGAAGAAAGGAAATATCTTATTCACTCAGATCTCAACCTCAGGAACAGAGAGATGAATTTACGTGGAACATATGGTGGATCCTCTGCAACCGTGGGGAGGCTGCCACGGGCCTCCCTTAGCGTTGGTTTAATTCTTCGAACGACAAACCAAATAAATTCTCAAATCTGTTATACTTTAGAAAGGACGCTGCGCTAGTAGCAGATTCTAGAACAGAGAGGAGCGGAAAAGGTCACGTAATCACTGTGTCTAACAAGAAACTCTGCACCCAGCCTCCCAAAAAAATTGCTAAGGAGACTGTGATTTATATAATGAAACAATTATGTCACTTGCACAAGCAAAACGGGCCTTGTGTTTTGCGCCTGTAAGAGCTTCTGGCTGCAGTTCACAAGCTGGGCAGGTGAAACAATGGATGTATTTCAGGTACAGGAATTTTAGCAGCTGTCAAGAAATCTGTAGCTTTCTAGATCAAATATAATGCGGCACAACGTACAACAGAACCGGGTGTAAAATTATCACAGTATGGTGTTGGTGGTGGCAGCAGATAAAAAAAAACAAGAGGAGCAAAAAGAGGAATTAAAACATGCCACCATCAAGGCAGAACGCAAAGTAAAGAATAGGATGAAAATATATTCATACAAGAGGAAAGGGGCAAAGGGAGAATCCGGGAGGGAGGAGGCCCCTTTCAGGTGTGTTTGACTACACGTCCCATCACACCCACCCCAGCCAGCACAGGTGCCTGATCCCTTTTTACAAGCACTTTCCTTCCACTTTTTTTTTTAAAGCATTTTTATGCCTGAGCTGCCGCGCGAGGGCTTCCGGGGAGGATGGTGGTCCCAAACAAGGGCGGAAGGGAGACCACCGGCGGACTACAACTCCCACCATCCCTGTCCACGGGCCCAGGTGGCGGGGCTGATGGGAGCTGGAGTCCACCCCCTTGAGAAGCCGACACGCCGTTTTCCCCACCTTTGGACCAAAGAGGGGGCCCTCCCATCGCCCTGCGGTGACGTCAGAGATGCATGACGTCAGAGCCCCTCCCGCGTTATAATGACGACACCCCGCAGCTCCCCAGCGTCTCCCTCCCTCCCTCCCTGGACCCCTTCACCGGCGAAGGGGACCCTCCCGGCCTCGGCCTCGCCCCGGCCCCTCACCTTGGCTCCCCTCTGAAGGGCTTCCCTCTCTCCGGCCGAGCGCACGCTCTCCTCCGCCGGCCCTACCGGAAGCAGGCTGTTGCCGTAGCCGCTGCCATCTTGGAACAGAGGGGACGCCGGGAGCGAGAGGGGCCGCGAAGCCCCGCCTCCTCCTGTGTGTGACGTCACCGCCTTCCCTGCTTTCTCAGCCCAAGAGGAGCCCGGCCACTCCCTCCTCGTCCTCGCGAGGAGAGGGCGGGGCTTTCTGGCCGGCGGGAGGAGGAGCGGCGTGAAGGGTGGCCAATCGACGGGGGAGGCGGGAAGGGGCGGGGCCTGTGGGCGCTGGGCTTTTGTTCCCTCAGAGGGAAAAGCGGCGCCCGAGGGAGCGGGAGCAGAGGGGTCGTCGTCGTCGCCGCCCCTGCCCGGAGGCCCCGCCGGAGAGACCGGACGGGACGAGAGCGCCGCCGCCATGTCGTACATCCCGGGCCAGCCGGTGACGGCCGTGGTGGTGAGTGGCGAGGATGATGGGATGGGGGAGGAAGCGGACCGAGGGATGTTGCCCCTCCCTGGAGACCCGGGCGGGTGGGGGGTGGGGATGCGTGTAGAGGTTGGGGGGCGGACTTGTCGACACGCGTCCCGCTTTTCTCCGCTCCTGTCTAGGTCGGGGTGGACTGACTGACTGACTCTTTTGTGTAAGGACTCGACACACACACACACACACACACACACACACACACACACACTTTGGATGGTTCACTACAGAAAAGACAAATGTCTACACCCCGGGGGTGGGTGGGTGGGGAAGCCCAAGCCTTGTGCTTTAACGCTTCTATCTATCTATTGAATCTATCTGTCTATGATTATGTATAAATCTAAATGCACATGCAGGCATTTATGTGTGTTGTGTAGGAGTGTCCACAGATGGTTGCATTTAGATACGGGTGGGCATTCCTGTGTGGTATTCACACGTCTGTATGTAAATGTATGGACGTGGGTGCCTTTGGGACAATTCGGCCTATAGGCAAAAAAGAAAAAAGGGAGCCCTAAAATAGAGATAGTCTGCCTCCCACCTCCGTCTATTTCTCAGCGCTGGAGTGGAAGAAAAAGTAACTTTTCTAGAAAAACGGGAAGGGCCTAAAGCCCCCTCACACACATACACAGACTAAAGAATGCAAAGGAAGGATTTCGTCAGCCAACTTTAGGCTCAGCAAATGGGCTCGCCTCCTATGTACATAAATATGGGCGTCTGCACATTAAGTGAGATGGGAACTTCCTAAGTCCCATTGAATCTACACATGCGGATATTGATGTACCTTGGAGGAAAATCTGTTTGCTGAGCCCAAAATGGTCTTACAATACCCTTTCTTTGCATTTCTCAGTTGTGGGGTTATTTTAGGCCTCTGCCATTTCTTTGGAAAAGTTACTTTTTCTTCCACACCGGCGCTGAGAAATAGATCTAGCCGGGAGGCAGACTTTTCCCATTTTAGGCCATCTTCTTTTTGTCTGTCAAGCTCCCTTTGTGTAGACTCTTTGTGCGCATGTAAGCAAATGTACATAATAGACAGGCACACATATAAAGCGCACATAGACTCCTGTAGATGCTCCCATCTATGGAGGTATGCAAGACTGATTCACAAATCCATATAGTACCATGGGAGTTTCTTTTGATTTCCGAAGGAGCTTAGATGTATCTCTGATCACACTGACCTCTTTGGAATGAGGTTTTCTAGGATTCACAAATAAAACCCAGGCAGTGGTGTTGAAATCTAGAAAAGAGGGTGTGAAAAGCAAAAGGGAAAAGTTGGGAAAGGCTGTGAGGAAGGATAGGAATGTGAATTCCAGGAAGGATCTTTTTCTTTCTCTCGGATCTTTCTCTCCCTTTCTCTCTTTTAAGGTTGTTAGTTCTTTGTGATTTTTATTGACCAGTTGAAAGGCGATGGTTCTGGGGAGAGAAAGCCCTAAAACAGTGCAATTTGCTCTCTGCTTTTGTTCACGAGTTCTTGCCCTCCTGGCTTTGTAGCAGCAGGAGAGCTGTCGTGTTTCTTTCCTTATGGAATTTGCCCTTCCTATTTCTTTTGGAAGGATTCCTTCCTTCCATTTTTGTCTTTGCAATCCTGCCCCATTTTCTTTGGGGTCTGGGATGTCCTTCCTCTTCTTCTTGTGGGTTCCTTGAGGTGCCTTCAAATATATATTCATTTAGAATGTTTTTACTCCCGACTTTCTCCTTGAAAAGGACCCAAGGCGGCTTATGACAATTGAAAAGCAGTATTTCATGTTTAGAGCAATGAGTACACGATGGCTGTTAACACCATTAAAAGACAATATTTAAAGCTAAGAACAAGGAGTATAACGAGGCACCTTCCATCACTAAAAGGCAATATTAAAACTAGGAATAATATTAAAAGGGAAAAAAGGCCTTCCGAGAAATGGGAGACCCTGAAATGGAAAACACAATAACAGGCCATCTAAAAATCTCACACAGGTAGGTAGATTACTCAGCCTAACACCAAACACAGGCCACAAATCGCTGTGTCTGACATCTAACCACTCACCCAAGTCTCTTGGAGCCAGTGAATGTTTAGTATGCTTTACTTGTGAAATTGGCATTTCATGCCATGTTTCATTTTTCTGATGAAGTGGATGTGTCCATGAAAGCTCGCGTGAAAATATAATCATCTTTACGGTGCCACATGTTTTTGTCTTGTTTCTCGTTTCCTGGGATTTTGACCGACATGCTTACACAGACGGACGCGGCTACCTCTTCTAAAACCGATCTGTTACTGTGCTTCTTGTCTCTCTTTGCTAACCTCTGCCCACTCCTGTCTTCGTGACTCTCTTCCACTTCGAACTCTCCCCCCCGCTCAACCCGCCTACACTTGAGTCTTTTATGTCCTTTCCCAGTTCTGCCTGCCCCACCTTGAAACCTGCCCGGGTTCACCCTCCACAGGCTCGGAGTTCTTTGAATGGCACTCACTGCTCCGTCCACTTTGGGAGAGGCCGGTGATTCAGGGCTGGTTCAGCGAATAGCTCTGGGGGACAAAAAAAAAGAGAAATAAATCTTTCTTTGTGTGCGCGCGAAAGGGATGAGTAAGGGTGGTGTAATCCGCGTATTTCTGTCTAATGCTGGCAGGCCAACCCAGGGATTGCTTGGCTTTTCATGGTATAGCCCCCACAACCTGTTTTTCTTTTCCAGAGAAATGAACTCTGTTCCCTTTTGCTGAGTTCCTCTCGCTGGGAACTTCTCTAGATATCTAACAGATGCAGTTCGAAAATGCAGGAAAGAGATTTAAAGGCCAGCAGGCAGAGAGCAGAAGCATCAGCCATGGAAGGTTCTGGTGTTTGACACAACTTCAGGATATCTAATCAGTGTTGTTAGAAAATGCTAAAGATAGAAGGCCGGTATCAGGACGACCGAGTGGAATTCAGACTGCCCTTCTGCGAAGTATGTGGCTCGTTTCCAGTTAAAGATGAAGAATAACCATGTGCTGTCAAGTCACGTCTGACTTAACGGTGACCCTTTTCAGGGGTTTTCTAAGTCAAGGGTACTCGGGAGTGGTTGACCCTTCCCTTCTTCTGGGGTTGCCCCGGGACTGTTGGGCCGCTTGCCCAGGACCACCCAGGCTGGCTCTCCCCCCCCCTCTGGCTCCCCAGCCAGAGACCTCAACCACTGAGCTGTCCTGAGCAAATTGTATGGAAACGGAATCAGAACTCTTGAGTAACCCGTGTGCCAGCCTGGTGAGAGCTACGTTTTATGCAGTTCAGCGAGAATCCGGTCCGGAGTCAGGATCCCTAGGATGAGGCGGGAAGTCTTTGCCCCCTGAGAGGAGACTTTTTCAACCCTTTCCTCCCACACTTTAGGGTTTCTCAGTCTAAGCGGGTGCAGCCAACTTGCTGGTGGGAAAGGCTCATGGGAGTTGTAGTCCAAGAAACGCAGGGGTCTCTAGCCGTAGTTGGGAGTGAGGCGGGCCGACTGTGGTTCTGAGTGCCTGGCCATCGTCCTGTGCTCTCTGACCTCTCAGCCGTTTCCCGTTTGGGAGGCAGGAGACAACGGCCCCACTTCCTGGGCTCGGAGCGCCAACCGTCCTCGCCCGTGTCCCTCTCGCCTTGTGAAAGCGCGCCTCTCTTCTCCCCATGAGCTCACCGCCCGTTTTAGTCTCTGATTTAAAAAGAAGAATGAAAGAGTGCTTGTTTGTATGAGCTCCATCCCATGGGTCCCTGTATTCAGGCTTGGGCCATCTTGACCTGGAGGGAAGATGAGCTTATACGGAGAGAATGTCCTAGGAGTGGGGGGGGGGAAGGATTTTTGTTTCAGAACCAGAGGCCTGGAGCTCAACTCTTGATGGATTTCAAAGCGATCCTTCATCTCTTCTGTTCATTCTTCTTCTCCTTTCATTTCCCTACTTCCTGTTCTCCCTTTCTAGTTTTTTCTTTCCTGTGTATTACGGCCCTCTGGCAGGGAGTGTTAAAGGGGAAAGGGCTCCTGACCTTTTGGTTCCCTCAAGGCATCTTTTGGATGTTGGTAAGAAAAGGGAGACTGGAATAGAGGGCCTGTTTTTGTCTGGTCCTGCAAAGCGGATGCTATCCTCTTTGGTCTCGGAGGTGGTGGTCCTTGCCTGCCCTCCGCTAGAGTCAAATCAACTGTTCATGGCACCTGGTGGCCCTTCCCATTGGCTCTCCTCTTCTGTGACATCAGGGCAGCTCGGCCAATGGCAACAGAGTCTGAGTTTGGAGGAGTGCCCGCAAGGTGCGGGGAACGGTACTGCTCCTTCTGCCTCTTTCCGGGTAGTTTAGCCGAGTGAAGGAAGGCAAGGAGGGACAGAGCAAGAAAGAGTTCTGTCTAGTGGTGTAGGTTGGGCAGAGTGGGGCCTCCAGAGGCAGTTTGACTGCAGTTCCCAGCATTCCCCATTATAACTGTGCTGGCTGTGGCTGATGGGCACTGTAGTCCATCACTGTCTGGAGGGGCTGCCCTTTGGCCACCCACGTTATGTGATAGCTCATGACCTCTTTTGGAACCCCCCCTCCTCGGTTCTGGGTCTTTTTACGAGTTTCCCAAGGGAAGGCAGGAAGAGGTCACCCTCAGAGTAATCCATGCGTCTCAGCTTCTCTTCTTCCCTTGTCCCGATGGGTCTGTTCTGAGCCTGCACGGAAACCTTTGCTCCCTTTTGTCTCTCTCTTTCTTCCTTCCCACCTTTCAGCAACGAGTGGAAATCCATAAGCTTCGCCAGGGGGACAACCTCATCCTGGGCTTCAGCATCGGAGGCGGCATCGACCAGGATCCCAGCCAGAACCCCTTCTCCGAGGACAAGACCGATAAGGTCAGAGGCCGAGGGCCTGGAGTCGGTTTTCAGCTGAAGCCCCTGAAATTGTGAGAAAGCAAGGGGGAGCGAGAGGCAATGCCTGAATTCTGCGTCTGATTTTGCTTGTGGCAGGCGGTCCCCCCCCCTCTGTTCACAGCTGGCAGGAACCAAGACCCATTAATGATGTCCTTAGGCCAGGCATCACCTGGTGAACTGTGGACTAGTAACTTGTGAAGCTGTTTGGGAGCATGTGGCCCCAAGGCCCAGTGGACGGGATAGCCACAATGCAGCTGCCAGTAGGGCAGTTCAGAGGAGCCAGGAGCTCCCCGTTAGAGGCTGGTTATTTGGGAATTCTTCAGGAGAGGCTCCAGAGACCCGAGCTTTCCCCTCCCTGTCTTTTGCCCTGTCCAGTCAGTTCTTACTGGGTGGGAATGTCGGGTTGTAAAAAGACCGCCGCCTCAAGCCCTTCACTGGTACGGATGCCCAAGCTCTTCAGCCCTGCTGGGGTGTGGGTGGGGGAAGGCCCTGGCAGAGAGGAGAGCCCATAGACCGTGACTTAGGGCAAAGCAGGTTCGCCCAGAAGTTAGCTGCTCCTCCACAACCTCTTGTCTGTCTGTCTCCTAGGTAGCCTACTTTGTGGAGTGAATGAGTTGTGGAGCTTGTGTTCTTGGAAAAAATTGAGAAATCCTTGTCTCCTTTCTCTCCCCCAGGGCATTTATGTCACCCGAGTGACGGAAGGAGGCCCGGCGGAAGTGGCTGGGCTGCAGGTTGGAGACAAAATCATGCAGGCAAGTCTTGAGCCGGGAGTGGCTTGGTCGTGGCTGGATGAGGCGTTGTGTCTTTTCCTCTGCCTCTTGGTCAAGAAGCTAGTGGCGGAGGGCTGGTCCGAAGGAAGCCACCCCCAAATTCAGGGGGGTCGTTTCCCAAGGATTTTGCAGGTGGTCGTAGTGAGGCGGTCCTTAAAACCGATGGTACAAATGCTGTGTCCCTCCTTTAAATCTGTGCTCCGTCGGTTGCAGGTGAACGGGTGGGACATGACCATGGTCACCCACGACCAGGCCCGGAAGCGGCTGACCAAGCGGAACGAGGAGGTGGTCCGGCTCCTGGTGACCCGGCAGTCCCTCCAGAAGGCGGTCCAGCAGTCCATGATGTCCCAGCCGTGCCACTGAACGGGGGCGGGGGCAGCGCCTCGATCGGAGACTTGGCGAGGTGTCTCTGCTGCTCCCCACCCGCTCACCCACCTGCCCAGAAATCCTCTTCTGATGGAAGCTCTAGTGCCTGCGCCTCTAGAGGTGGCACCCCTGCTGTGGGCTCTCCTCCCAGGGACACTGGCATCCAAGCCTTGGCCCCGTGCACACGCGCCCGCCCCCCGATGGCCTTCTCTCATACAAGATCCTCCTGAGAGGGAGCGGAAGCCATCGAGGTTCCTGGTGGTTCCCTCCGATGGCTCCTGTCCAAACTGAGAGCGGTCATTGACAGCTGGCAAGAAGGGGCAACACTATTATCCAGTAGCCAATGTACTCTATTTTTTTTTTAAAAGGTTTCTCTAAATATCTGAGTAAGCACTGTGTGGCTTAGACACCAAAAGCTCTTAAAGCTGTTTTTTTAAAGCACAAGACTGCATTAAGAGGGTGGTGTTTTGTAGATTTTGGGAGGTGTTTCAGACAGCCTGCCTGCCCCGTTTCTGTTTCCAGATCTGAGGTTGGCCAGCAGAGCAGCTCTTTGCCGAGGAGACCCTGGCCAGAGAGTAAAGGGGCCAAAGTCTTTCTGGGCGGAAAGAAGGGCTGCCCTGAATGTAAGGTATACCAAATGATAGGGGAGGGGAGCTGAGGAAGGGGGCCGGCCCTTCTGCCTTGTTTTCTCCCTGACGTCTCTGCCGAAATCCGGTGTTCTTGGGACCATTTTTCAGAGGAATGCCCTCGCTGGCCAGTTCTCATTTTTCAAGTCGATCTTTTTGCCTTTACCAAGTTAGTTTCTGATCTCGGGGATTTATACGGATGACTTCATTCATTGTCCCAGGTCTCTCTTTTTAAAAAAAAATCCTATGTAAATAACCCTTTTCTCTCTGTGAAGTCGGCAACACTAACTTATTTCAGTATCTCACTGCTGCTCTCCCCGGGCGGTCGTGGTGCTCGCCCTCTGCCCGATAGGACTCAAAAGAAGCTGCCCGGCTGCCGAATACCACTAGAGGCCTCTTTTATTACTGTGTTTTTGTACTTCTGATCACAAGGTGGAACTGAAGACGATCTCTTTTGATAAAATTTGCCTTTAAAAAAAAAAAAAATCAAAGCAGTGTGGAGATGCCCAGAGCAGCTTTCCACCTTTGCTTCGTTTCTGTCGTGTGTGTTTCCATACAGCCACTGCCTGGCATTTTGCACACAATAAATTCAAGCTGGACTTTCCATTGGGTATGGATTTTTGTGTGTGCGCTGAGTGCGAGAAGCAGCTCGTGGCAGGAGAGAGCGTTGGCTTTAGGCAGGTTTTGTGTGGGAGGAAAGGGTGCCTCGCTGCTGAAACCTGAGGCTAGATCTTTTTATTTGCTGTCACGGGGGGGGGGAGGAGTGAGGGGGCATCTTTGAAGGAGGGTGAGGAGGCTCTGGGGTGAAATGTGGCAACCCTCCTAGGGGTGGGGGTTACTCCCCTTCCCTTGATGTTGTTTGATGGCTCCCTGGGATAAGCTGTGCACTGGAAAGCTGGAATATTCCTCGTAAAGCCGAGCTCCTAGGAGAAACAGCATGAAGCCAGAATGTGCCATCATCTTGGGGAGCCATCCCTGGGTTTTATCAAGAGGTGCACCCTTGTCGTGGTAAAATGCCTTAAAGCAGCTTAGGAAATGGAGCCGAGGATAAAGTTCTCTGTGTCTGATTGGAGAGCAAGACTCTCTTCCCCTTAAAAAAATAAAAAAATTAAGGGATGGGATTCCTTATGATTGCATTCCCAGCCCCAAAGGTGTAGGCGCCGCCTGGGGGGAAAAAGCAGGCCTCCAGGAGATGGAGGACCAGCGCACCTCCTCTGCGGAGGACCTGGGTTCCCAGCGAGTGCCTTGCCCGAAATGCGAGGGCTTTGATCCATCGCAGCCACCCTGTGTGGTTCCACCCACCCTAGTTAAAAACCGCCCGGCCACTACAGTTGGAAGCCTTTTATTTTCAGTGGCTAAAAGAGGTCTGCTCGGGCCATTCCTGGCCCAGTTCCTCCCTCCTTTGAGTATACCCGCGTGGGAGGCTGGTGCAGATCCGTCGGAAGGCAGCTGTCGCAGAACGGCTTCTCTTCATCCGGCCTTCGTGGAAGGCAAGAAATCTTTGGCGACCCAGCGAGGTGAAGTTGGTGGAGAAAGCCACCAGGAATGTGGTTTTGACTGTTGGAGAGATGGGTGAGCCAAAGGCCAAGTGTCTCCCTCCCGAGGTGGTCCAGCCACCCGGTGCGAGAGGTGCAGTCCTGGAAGAGGTTAAGGCACCTGTGGGTGGTCAGTCGGTCAAGGGACACGACGAGAGGGTGGGTGTGAAGTCCCAACGAGGAGCCCGCCCGCCCCAAGGTTCTCTCCGAGGTATAAGCTGGAGAGATCCACGGAGGAGGCCCCTTAGGAGGCGCTCACTCGGCCTCGACCGTGTTGTAGTCCGGAGAGCGGTACAGGCAGTAGTGCTGGACGATGAACACGACGTCGAAGAAGATGGAGAAGACGCCGAGGCCGAACTTGGTGGGGTCACCGAAGATCAGCTTCCAGGCATCTGGAACAGAAAAAAGAAATGAAACCATTCTGAGGCCGGCGTTGGGTCAGGTCGCTTCACCGGATGGAAAGTTTAAGAAAGACCTGAGACGATCTCTCTTTTTAAAAAAGTATCTTTGCAATTGTAGTACAAAATGCAACCCCTGCCATTGCTTTACAACATCTACATGCTTGGCCTTGGCTTTTCTAAAAAGGACTGGACCAAAAAAAGGCAATCGGCCCCTGCAACAAGCCTGACGTTACCTCCAGCTCCAGGAGCAGTCTACCACCAAGTGTCAGCTGTAGGGAAGAAACCAGCAAGAGATCTGGACAATTTGTCCCACGCTTGAATGTCCCAGAGGCCTTTAGCCGGCCATCCCTGGAAACAGCATCCTGTCCCAAAGGACCCAAAGGTCGGTCTGACTGGGAGCAAGAGGCCCGCTTACCATTGTTGTAAGACTGCAGGAACATCTGGATCAGGCTGAAGGCGCCCCCTGTGAAGTCCAGCAGGACGTTGCCGATGCTCCAGCCCTCGGTGCTCTTCCGACTGAAGTTCATGTAGGCCTAAGAGGAAGGGGAGCGATTGTGAGGACGGCCATTTCCTTGCCTTTATCTAGCAAGGAAAGCCTGACCCAGCTGCAGAAATAAACCCCTCAATGTTACCAGCCTGTAGGTGTCTCAGCTGCCCAAACCAGGAATGGGAAACGCCCGGGGGGGGGGATTTTTGAACTATAAATCCCAGCTTCCCACTTTCTGATTCCGAGAGCTCTAATTTCAGAAATAAACACTTCACATCTCTGGCCAGAATCCCCTGGATGTGGTTTGTGGCATGCCAACCACCGAAAAGGGAAACTGCCTTCTTCGACCAAGGCATCTTTTGGTGATCGCCTGGAGGAAATTTGTAATTGCCACAGATGACCAAGGAAGCCTGAAAAAAACCAGCATTCAGTGAAAAAAAAAGGGAGATTGGGCCTGAAACACCTCTCTGTCCCCTCGGCCACAGGGCCGTTCTCCAAACTACCCCCCCAACTCAAAAAAATGAGAGGATTTCCTGCGAGTTCCTCTGGCTACAGAAGGCAGGACCCAGATCAGAGCCTGAAAATGCCTAAATGAGTGGGAGTTCTTCTCTCCATGTGAATCAAAGCGCGCACACACATTATTACCCACCCCCAAGCGCTATGAAGAGAGGGTGAGAGAGGAGGGAATGTTTGCCCAAGAGAAGAGTAGGTGAAGACAGGATGTCGGTCTTCAAATATTTGGAAGGTGGGTGGCCCCGCTCATGGCCAGGTGACGCCTCTTCCATGGCTGTGCAAGGCGGGGCTCGGACAGACGCGTACCTGCGGGAAGTATTTGATGAGGGTGACCGCAAGCTTGAGGTAGGAGAAGTAGAACAGGAACTGGAGCCACGTCATTTTCCCGGCGACGGTTACAGCCAAGGTGATGAAGACAAAAATCCATGCGATGATGAGCAGTCCCGTGGCCGTCGCCGACACCTTTTGAGTCCCCCTCTACACCAACACAGGGAGAGGGAAAAGGGCATTTTAAGAGCATTAAGAGCCAGGAGGACGACAACGGTGGGATGACTTGGCTTCTCCACCCACCGCCTGCAGAAAGAGTCCCACAAATTCTCCTTTCACTCATCAAAAGATACTTCCACCGTGATTCCCCTGCCCTGCTCAAGGTCGGATTTTACTTTTTTCAAAAGTGGCAACCTCGTTTGGTCCATGGGCCACTTTTAGTTCAAAGAAATTTGCAGGAGCCATGTTCTGAGGGTGGGCATATCTCCAAACCCGGCAGATGTTTGCTTGATGTGCTTGTTGACGGCAACTAAACCATAAGGCAGGCATTTCTTTTTAGAATTGGAGGAAAATTCAAAAGTGGGGTGAATCAGCCAAGGATGGTATCACAGGTCTGGGGGGTTGCGTTGGACATCTGGGGAAGGCAAGAGCCCCAGCCCCAGAGACAGGCTTATAATCCTAAAAAAAACTAGAAATCGGCATCTTTGGGAGAGAACGGCGGGCGAGTCACCTCGTAGATCAGACACTGGCCGATGGTCACAAGGGTCACGGCAATCGCATGGAGGCTGAAGAACACATCGTTGCTGTCCACCGGGTTGACTCCGTTGGGATACAGATGCAGGAACTGCTCCTGCGGAAAGAAGGGGCACCGGTGCCCCCCACCCCGTGGGTCAGGGCAGGTTGCTCGATTATAGGGCCCCAAGTGGGACTGAACAAAAAGGGATGGAGAAAGCCAGCTGCCTGCCTACCTACCTTCACGGGCCTGATCCAGAAGAGCCCGACGTTGAAGATGCTGTAGGCGATGAAGCCGGTGAGGTTGAGAGCAAGGAAGTCGAAGCTCAGCCCTACGACACTAGTCAAACAACCCCCCAACCCCCAAGAAAAGCAGATAAGTCAGCAGGGCAATGGAAATCTTGGAAGAAGCAGCCACCACCTTCCTGCTCAGCTTCCAGGAGGGGCCTAAGCGGCATGTCTTGAGACTGTCCCAGCATCAAATCATGAGCTTCGAGCTTTCAGTTCAACCTGGACTTCCAAAGCTCTGTCCTCCCGGCAGGTTGCATTCTGCGTTTTGCAAACACGCCCCCAGTGTTAAAAGCAGGTTTGTGAGAAGAAGCTTTCAGTCTGTGATCCCCCTCTAGTGGTAACCCATAAGGAAAGAGGATGGAATTCCCCCCCCTTTTTTTCTCTCTCCAGCATTTCAAGGTTTGGTGGTGGATGTCTGCTCTCCCTCCCGCCCTAGTGACCGGTGGCTGCCACAAAGACAAAATGGGGAGGGAGGGAGGGGCTGTGCCTTTTACCTTTTCCGCTTCCAGTTCTCAAACACCTGAGGATAGAAGGAGATAGACCAGGCCAGGAAATAGATCCACCCGATCACTTGGTCCACAATCCTCACCACGTTGCTGTGGATCACCAGGAAGCGGATTCTCGGCCTGCGGGAACAAACGGGGACAGAAACGCCACATGGGTGGCCCCGTGGGTTGTAGGGAGAGCAGGTTTCTAGACCTTACGGTGGCAGCTGCCATCCTGGGGACGTGCAGGAAGAGTTTCAGTAAAAGTCTCGGGAGCAGCCGGAGGGAAAGCTGATCAAGATTAGTGAACTATTAGAACTTGGGGAGGCTTTTAAAAAAAGATTTCTCCCAGAATCCTTTACTCAGCATAGCCACTATTCCTGCTCGGTAAAGGATTCTGGGAGACGTAGTCCAGAAACCTCTCCTCCTCCTAGAGTGCACACATACACACCCTCATGGGTGCTGTAAATGTATGAGGAACAGCGTGGCGTGGGTCCGGAGTGTGTGCCCCTGCCTGGTTGGACTACACCCCCCATCATGAGGGAGGGTTCTGTTCGGCCACTCACCCGATTTGTTGGGAGGTGTTGGCTCGAAGGTAGACCGTCACTTGCCCGACCTCGACGGCCCTCACTGGGAAGCTCCCCTGCCTCTGACCGGCCGCTATCACAAGCTGGCAGAGGCAAGCAAGGGGTGAAATGTCAGGCAGGGCAGAAGAGCCGGCCTCTCCCCCCCCCCTTTCGCCCAGGGCGGCCCCGCACCAAAGGCATTTCCCAGTCCCATAGGGCAATGCTGGGCTTTGAAGCTGGGCTCATTTTGCAGCGCAGGGATCCGCCCCGCCCAAGCTCTCAGGTCCTTCCTGCGAGGGCTCCCGTGGGGTCGGGGTCGGCCACTTACTTGCTTCGGCAGCTCCACGATGGTGACATTTTCCCTCGACACGTACGTCACGTTAAACGTGATTCCCAGCGTTTCATTGGATGGGGTGCTGCAAAAAAAAGTAGGGTGGGAGACACCCTTAGGAGGGAGGGATGTTGCAAGGTCACCCTGTCCATCAGCATACCCCATGGTGGAGGAGGAGGATGGGAGTTGCAATCTGTTCATATGTTTGGGGCACCCGGTCACATGGTCAGTCTCGACTTGGGAGACCTTTAGTTGTAGAGCAGCGGAAGCTTGGCTGCTGCAGTGCACTGTGCAAGGGGCTACCCTTGAAGAGCATCTGGCACGTTCGGTGGGTGCAGAAGGACAGCCTTACAACAAAGGGATACTGACCCAATAAAGAAGTCCCTTTTAGTTCAACAGTACCTATAAAGTGTTCCTCTCATTAAAAAAAACCATACTTCCATCATGGTATCCTTGCCACAGGGAAAACATAAGATCTAACCATTGGTCGTCCCAGCCCAGGTTCTGCTTGCAATCTCAGTAATGCCTCCCCGGAGTATCAGGCAGGGCCTTTTCGCCCTCCAGCTTGGCCTGGCCAAGCCTGCAAGCGTTTTCGACGCCGCTAAAGACCCTTTCTCAAGAACCAAGGAAGACACAAGAAGGAAAGTTCAGCAAGAGAAAGGCACCCTCAGCGAGGAAGCGAGAGACAAAGCACCGTGGCATTTTCCTCTCCCAAAAAAGGAAGAAAGTAGAAGGGAGAAGCGGCGTTACCTTTACTTTTATTTTTTTGTAATCATTAACTATGTTTTCTCTGATTCCATCTGCTTCCAGACCAAAGATGGGAAACTCCCAACGGCAGGGCTTATAAGCGTACCTTAAAGTCACTGTGACGTTTTTTGACCTGCCGTTTTCCATCGAGACCACTTCGGGAGCAGAAAGGACAGGGGCTCCTTCAAAACAGGGGGTGGGGATGGGGGGAGAGATAGTACTGGTAATAAAAGATTGGAATAATTAGAAGCCCCAGGAATTGCCCCCTGATCTGGGACTGGGGCCAAAACTGGCACGCTGAGCCATGCGCTCCGGTTTTTAGTCCGAACCTTACCCAAGGCACTGAACCTGTGCCGTGAAAAAATATTTGAGCAAAGCTTTAATGACCATCCCAGCCTGACCATTCCCAATTGAGCCCTCAAATTTTACGGGGACGCATTGCAGACATGTAAGCAAGGAAGCCTTAGCTGTTTGTCTTCTCTCCCCCCCCCCCCCCCCCCGGCACTATGGTTTCGAAGTTTTTCTTAGGAAACAGGGAGGACAGATGGAAAAGTTGGCTTGGGAGCGAGGTGTTCCCCATGGACAAGACATCACCAGTTTGAGGGGGTTGTGACAGAAGGCACAGGTGAGCCACAACGGTCCAGAGGCTCTCCCGCCTGGCCACGGGCTTAACCCCCCCCGGCCTCCATCCAAGGCTTGGAGGGACTTACCACGGACGGCCAGTGAGGACGCGAGCAAGACGAAGCCCAGGACAGGGAGGAAGAGGCCGCCGGAGCTCCCCATCACGCACGTGCTGAGACAGCTGCAGAGCGGAAATCCCTGGGTCAGCTGAAGAGAGGAAGAGAGAAAAAAAAAGCATGAGGCCCAGGCAGGCAGAGAACCAGGCTGGGCGGCTGGAGTGACTCAACAGGCAGTGCGGGGCAGTGGTTATGGCATCTGGAGGGGGGCGGGCTTTGGGTTCAAGTTTGCTGCCACAGCTGGCTTGTTTGAAAAAGGGTGCCACACACCAGAGGTTGATGGCTGAGATGGGAGGGAGCAGGGTCTGCCTGGCCAAGACGATGGGGGTGAGGGGAGAAAGATGAGGACTCGACCTTGGGCTACCCACTACCCCACACTGCCATCTCTCAAAGGGGGGGGGAAGGTCTGACGGCTCGAACCTCTAGGATAGGGTTGGGCTGCTTTCCTAGATCCACGGGGCCCCCAAAAAATGATCGTCTGGTGAGGGTGGGAAGGAGGAACCCCCCCCCCCAGGTCTGTGAAACATAGAGAAGGGGGGTGGGAATGGGCAGATGTTTTTAAGGGTGGGGGGACCTCCCTCCAACCTCTGGAAAAGGGGGAACTTCCAGGAACTGGAAAGGCACCAAACGAGTCCCTGGTTTTTTTCATGGGCTCGACCCCACTCTGGGGATTATAGGGAGGGGGGGAACCTTTCCTTCCTTCCTGCTGTTTAACCCCCTTCGGGGTCCACGGGGGGGGGCGAAAAGCCCAAAAGATGCGCCTGGAAAGGTTTTGTTTCGGGGGGGGGGGGGCGCCTGGCCAAAAGGAGGTGGTTATAAAGTCGGGGTGGGATTCGCGGCCCCCTTCCCCCGGTTAAAGGACAGGGCGGGAGCTATAGGGAAGGACCCCCCCCCAGGAGGAAAAACGGGGGAAACGCTCATCGGGGGCGCCCCTGTTTTAAAAGGGGGGGGGAGCAGGATATTTTTTTAAAAAAACCCTCTTTCCCAGCGAGAGCAACCGCCAACTACGGCCCCCATCATGCAACGCGGCGCCGCGCCCGCAAAGCCAAGGGGCCGCCGGTCGCAGGGCACGCTGGGAGTTGGTGTCCTCGCGGGCGAGGGGCGTCCCCCCCCCTTTCGCTGCACCAGTTCTTCCCGCCTTACCCAGCTTCGGCTCTCGATCCAAACGGACCTCCGAGGGCGCCCGGAAAGGCCGCCCGGCCCCCCTTCGAGCGCTCCCCCGCGGAGGCCGCTTCCCCTCTGTTCGAGCCTTCGGGGGCGTCGCTAAGGAGACCGGCCCTCTCCCTCTGGCGTCCCGCGCGCCCTCTAGCTTGCCGTAGCCGCCATCTTGGGTGTGGCGGCCGAAGGGCGTTCCTGAGGCGTAAACTCTTTTGTTTACCTTTCTTTTGGTCCTTGTCCGGCGACTGCGTAGCCCCGAGACCCCTTCGGGTTAAAGGCTTAACGGCTGGGGGAAAAAAGCACCGAGGGAGTTAAGAGGTGAGCTTGGAAAAGGTGGGTAGGCGGGAGAGAGAGTACACCCAATATGGCGACGGCAGTCGCCCAGGCCTTCACTTTGGATGCGTCGAAATCCCTTCAGGCCCTCCGAGCGAGATAACGCCCAGAAAGGGAAGGCCAGGGGGACACACTCAAAATGGCGGCCGCCGCCTGATGCCGCCATTTTGGGCGTGGCGCGCAGCTGAGGCGAACTAAATCAAAGTCCACTTTTTCTTCACATTTTCGTCTCCTCAGCCGCCTTGTTGCCTCAGATTTTAGTTCCCCACCTGCTGTTTCTTTTTTGTTTTTAACGTTCTTTCACTACCTTTTGGAGACGGGGTGAGGGAATTTGTGTGTGCTTGTGCTTTCATTTATTTATGTATCGAAATACCTATATTTTTAGCAAGAACTGGGCTCTGTTGGGTTTTGCTTTTTCGGTTTATTCTCTTTTAATTTGTTTTTAAATTTCCGCAGTGTTTTCATTCAGCTCCTTGTTTTTTTAAAATTTTAATTTAATTACTTTAATACTGTTTATATGCCGCCCAAATAGTGGCATTATTACTACTCTGCAGAAGGTGGTGTATAGAGGCCTTTAATGCTGGAGGCTAAATAAGAGCAAATACTGTATATAAGCTTTTGAATGTTGCTTTTTTAAAATCACTGCAAGGCACCTTTGGGTTCCTTTGAGGAGAACGGGAGGGGGGGATATTTTAAATAAATAAATAACCATTGTTCCTTATTGTGTGACTTATACCCTATGCAACATATAAGTACTGTTCTTTAGTTAAAACTGAGAATAGGTAAGATTTAGAAGAATGCATATTTATCTGGGAGAAAGTCTCCTTGAACTCAGTGGGATTTTTTGTTTCGATAAAAAACCCAGGAGGGTCGGGACGGAAATATATGCCCATTTGGGAAACGAACGATTTTGGTTTTTGCATATATGTATGGGGCTTGGTTTTTGTTTTTTTGTTTTTTTTGGTTTTTTGCATTTAAGTTGGTCTGATTTCAGAAAAATTAAGTTTTGAACGGCCAATCGAATGTTTTCCAACCCTGGGTTTGCTTGGATGGTGGGGATTTTGGCTGTTCTAGTGAAAAAAAGAAAAGTAACTTCTTTGAGCTTTAAAGTGGACAGAGCATCGTAGGGAGTCCCTTCAAACTTAGAAAGGCGGCTCCATGGTGGACTACATAACCCAGAATCCCCAAGTCTGGGTTTTCTAATCCAAAAGGCGAGAGCCACCTTTCCAGCTTCTAAATCCAGTCTTTGCAATACAAATGGGCATCCTGATTTTTCTTCTGTGCTTGAAATCTGTGCAATTTGAGGTCACTTCAGTCCACGCCATTGTTTTCTCCCGTTGCAGGCGGAGGATGATGGAGGCCCCCTTGAAAACCCGGGATGAGGGTTTGAAACCCAGGGTGCTGGTGGGGCAGCCCTCCGTTGTGATGGGCATTGATCTAGGAACCACGTCTGTGAAGGCCGTCTTGGTGGAAGAAGCAGACGGAGGTTTTTCCGTGGTGGCCAGCTGCGCCAAGGACACGCGGGCGGACGTGGGGAGCCAGGGCGATGTTGGCCCGCAGGTAAAACAGGAAAAAAATTGGTGGGGGCAAAAGCTTAATTTTGTTTATTGCATTTCTTTCATACTTCTTGTACCTCACCCCATAGTGATTAAAAGCATTTTTAATCATGCAGGCTGCACATTGCAGCCATTTCTCAATGAACTGGGTACTTGATTTACTGAACTTGGAGGGATGGTTGTGAGCAGAGTCTTAACTGCAGTGCTGTAATGTAATCACCGCACCACAAGGCTCATCCGAGCCCCTTCTGAAGTCATTGCATTTCCTCCTATAAACTCAGAAGCAACAAAAATGGGTCCTTTCCTCTCTATTTTATCTTCACAACAGCTTTGTTAAGCTGCCTTTTTGTTCTGCAGCTCTCAGAATCCCCCAGCCAGCACCTTCACCCCTTATTGGTGGAATCACAGAGTCAGGGTCCCAGAAAAGTAACTTTTTCAAGCTCTTACCTGCCCAATTTTTTTTCCTTAGGGGCTGAGTGAACACAAAAAATAAAGTTGGCAGCTTTAAAATAAAAAAAAAACTATAGTCAGAGATGCTATTGATTTAATAACAGCTGATTCAGAGGCAAAAATCCAACCGATAGAGCTTAATTTTCTGGACAAAATGCTGAAATCTGGGAAATAATAATAATAATTTATTGTCATTGTAAGTATATACACATACAACGAAATTCACAACGAAATGTTTGGTTTTTCCATAAGCAAATTGAAAATTTATCCCTCTCTGTTTTTTTCCTGGTTCATTTCAGAGAAACGAGCAAGATGTTCACAAGATCATTACTGCCTTGAACGAGTGCCTAGCAAGCCTTCCACCACAACAACTGTCAAGGGTTTCCCACATCGGTGTCTGTGGCCAAATGCACGGGATTATGTTCTGGAAAACAGGTCGAGGTAAGCTTCTAGGGTGTTGTTGCCACAAGCTTATTTTTCCAAATAGTCCTTCCCCCCCCCCTTTCCGTGAGATTTGGCAGCTAGCGTGATGAAGAGGTCAACGATCTTAAAAGCGTCCACCCTGTTTTGGGTGAGCCTAGTAAGGAGAGGGTGCAATATAAATTGAAGCATGTCGTCTTAGCTTGAGAGAGAGCAGCTCCCTGCCTAAGATCAACCCAACCCCTCCCCCCAAAAATCTGAATGTTAAGTTATCTGTACTAATGACTTTACAGATACAAAGAATTAAATAAAGGTATCTTTACCTTAACTTGAAACACTTCCTGCCTTAAAGAAAGCGTTTCCGTGGACAGAGCTGGTTGAAAGGGTTGACTGTGGTCTGCAGAGTTTTACGCAAGTGTAGAGTGGGCACGAGTGTGTATGTGTGTGCGTGTGTGTGGCTTGTGTTGGCCTTCGTGTCCTTTGTGCCACAGTGGAACAGGTTTTGGTGTTTCTTTTTCTAGCTCCTCGATGTGCTCGACTTGGCCTCTGCTGCATTGTTTTGCTTCTGTTCTTGAGCCATAGGATCCAAGCCATAACGCTTTTGGGGGGGGAAAATAAGTTATAGTTTTATTTGAAACTCATCAGGGGCTTCACCTTCCACCATATGGCAGTGAGCAAAATATTATTGATGGAACGCCCAACAGGTGGGACTTGTGCTTAAAGACCTGCTTTTTAGGGATTTGGCCTCTCACCCTACCTTGGACTGTCCCAGAGGATGATTTTGGGGGAGGAAGGAGTACAGGAGGCTGCAGTGAGAAGAGAAGGGATTTCTAACCGTAGCATTGCTTCCTATGACCGGGATTCAGGTTAATATATAATGATTTCCACCCATAGTGGGCAGCCTTGGTATTCCAGCTGCCGAAGGCTACTGCCCATCAGCTAGCCCTAGCCTGCCTGGCTGATGATGAGTAAAATAATGGTTTGTCAACATTCAGGGAGTCGAGATTCTTCATGGTAGCTTCCACTTGGTTTTCCCTTGAGCTGCTCCTTCCCATCCTTTATCGTAGCAAATTTAAGGGAAGTAGCCCAAGCAAAATACAGTATGGCCGCTTTATCTGTAAGCCGCCTAGAGTGGTCTTAATTGACTAGATAGGCGGGATATAAAATAAATAAATAAATAAAAAATTATAAACTGTAACTCTGGAAAGGACCTTTCTAAAGCTAGTGTCTGCACAGTGAGGAACACATGATTTGCAGTGGGATTTCTTCCTACCACCACTCCTTAAGGGTAGGGTTTCCTCATTCAATCCAAATCTTCGCCTTCCTAATTGGACGGTGGTCCTTTGGGCCATGGTTATTGCTTTTGCGGTTCGTGAGGATTCTCTTATCACCATAGCAAAGGAAGAAAGAGTTGAACCTCGCCGCCCCCTCTCTTATCTGCTCTGGTTTATTAATTTTCAGCCTAGCCAGTTAAATTTCATAGATGGGATGTAAAATGAGTCAATGCCCCATTAAACATCACATGTTGTTTGCTGCAAGGGGGGGGACGGGTCCTGTTCTTTGAACATTTGGAGGTGCAAAGGGTTTATTGGATGGAGAGAGCGACCGGTGAGGACATACCGAAGTAAATGAACAAAGGCCAAGAAATCATAAAACACATACCAGGCCAAAAAAAAAAAAACAAACCCTAGAATGCTCTGGTTACATAGCGGAAAATAAAAAGTCCAGCTGCTTCTGTCAAAATAAATTGGAGAAGAAGCGGAGGGAAGGGGATGGTCCTTTTGCTGTAAAACATGGAGGACTAGTTTGGAAGCAACATGACATCCCAAATTCAGAATAGCCAGGATGATGTTTGAACCCTCCAGTAGGGGAGGAGGAAAGAGGAAAAGAAGAGGAAGTAGGTGGGGGTGAGGTGGAACTCTTTATTTCTGTATTCCCCCCCCCCCATTTTTAACAATTGTATCAAAGAAAGGGAAGAAAAAGAAAGGGAGAACAGTCATTGAGTCAAGAGATACAACATGCTTTTCCTTTAACCACTGCCAGGGGCTCAGCTGTTTCACAGAGATGGGGCTCTCTGTAAAGAGATCAAAGTAACTATGAAGGAAAGGCCAGGATAAAAACCTAGAGGCAACAAATTGGCAGTATTCCTCAACCTAAAAAAACAACAACAACAGAGCAGGAAATCTTCCTGTAAAATGGAAGAAAGGATGAACAGCTGCCGTGAATGCAATTTGTGTCTTCTGCAGGAAGGATCGTGAGAGAGTTAAGGCTGGGTTAAGGCTTTGATCTCCTCTTCTGAATGGTTTAGCATTTTTTATCAAAAGGTTGTGCGAGGCACTTTAGGAAAAACACACACGCCCATAACTGTCATTTTCCTTTGCATGAAATAGTCTGCCCCCCCCCCCCGCTCCTGCCCACCAGCCTTCGAGATGCGGCTGGAATAAAGTTTCTATCAGCCTTAGGCAGTGGTGAGGGAGACTGGGATTTGCAGTCTGCCCATCTCCAATGTTCCACCTCCATCGCATGGAGCCTGAGCCGTAGTTCTCAACCTTTGCTCTGATCGGTTTTCCAAGTGGGAATGCTTAATGACTTTTTCTGACTTTTCCAGAAACTTGCCTCTGCTCTTTGGTTTTGTCCCCTGCAGTCTGGCTTGCCGGGGACCAAATGTAAAAAGGGCTGCAGGCTCCTCTGGGTGAGCTGAAAAAAACAAAAGAAACCACAACCTCTTTGCTGCAAATGAGGATTTTTAATTGATTTCGGGGTTTTTTTTGCTTTTTCCTCCCTAAATGGCAGCGTTTTGCTTTTCAAAGGATGGTCATTAACGCTCTCCCAAAGAGCCCATTTTCTTGCTAACCGAGAGCCAAATGGAATAACAAAAGGATGGGAGGAAACACCCTTGAAAGCAGCTTTAATTTTAATTTTTTATTTTTTTAAAGGAGAAGCAAGGGAGAAATAAAAAGGGTCCTATTTAAAGTGAAACCAAACAGCCTTGGAGTGTTTTCATCTTTTCAGGGTGTTCAGTTATTGCTGTAATCTTAGGAACACATTTATCTTCCACTTTTCCACCTCTGAGTAGCTCAGGGTGTGTTTGTGGCTTTTCCCCTCCCCAAATTCTAGGCAGAATTGATAAAATGTCATACCCCAAAACAGTGGGCCTCTCTGCCTAATGTTTTTGGGGTTGGCATCCTCTGCTCTGAGATCTCCAAGCCGTAGGGTGTACCTACTTACAAAGCTGGTTGTGAGAGGAGCGGGGGGGGGGGGCTTTTCCTCGCCCTGCAGGGACTTGGACCTCTAGAGTCAAGATGCTGTCGCCCTTAAGCTGTACTGTCTCTGCAAAGGGCATGTGGACTCCTGACAGGCCAACAGAGTAGAGCTGGCATCATATAACAAAAAGACTGAGGTGGTTAGAGATGTAAAATTTTCCAGACGTTTTGAAGCCCTATAAAACGGCTCTGGGAGAAAAAACACAGAAAAAACAACCACCACCACCCTGCCCCCCCCCCAAAATGTTTCCATATTTTTTTTTTAGGCCTCCCCACTGGACAGGAATTAGCAACCCATGGCCCTTAAGACATCCGGCTGCAATTCTCCTCACACCCTTGCTTAGTTATTGCGATCTTTCAACTTTCAGCCACCGGGTGTTACAAATTTCAGGATGAAAAATCAGCAGAACAAAGGCGTTATCTGAGGATAATCTTGCCTGGAAGGGAAGACCCAGAAAAGCGCTCCTAGCTTTGAGTTGTGGGAGGCAGGGTCCGAGATTTTCTACGGGGAGGGAGGAGAAGAGGGACCTTTGTGTCTGTCCCTCGTTGAAGACTTCAGGGGTGGGGCTTCTTGGCGTCCCCCTTTGTCTCCTCATGGCATGAGGGGGGCATTTGGTCACCTGGAGCATATTTTGAGTGGCCACCCTTGTCCTCCCATCATCTGCCCACCCCAGGTTGCAAGTGGACAGAGCACGGAGATAGCTGGAGGTTTGAGCCCGCGGAAGTCAGTCACCTCGTCACGTGGCAAGATGCCCGCTGCGGCGCCCACTTCCTGTCCTCTCTTCCTCAGCCACGGTCGCACCTCAGTGTGGCGACAGGGTATGGCTGCGCCACCGTCTTCTGGTACTTAAAGAACAGGTACTGCAAGCTTCCTGGCTTCATTGGCGGTGCTGTCTTTAGGTGTGTGGAAGCGCCCGTGCCCACTGCCTCTCCTTTTGTTGTCTCTGGACAGCCCGGACTTCCTGAAGCCGTACGACGCGGCAGGCACCATCCACGACTATGTGGTTGCCATGTTGTGTGGCCACGAGAGGCCACGGATGTCTGTCCAGAATGCCGCAAGCTGGGGCTATTTCAACACCACAAGCAGCCACTGGAATATGGACATGTAAGTCATGCAGCTGGCTAGACTACAAGACCTATCCTTCCCAGCCAGCCCAGTCAGTCGGGGCAGATGTTGCAGACAGAGATGGAGGGCATCGGGTTGCTGAACCAGGCTAAAGGATTTGGTGTCCATTAGCCAGGTTCAGACAGCGCGGTCTCTTCTGGAGGCTTACTCAAAAGTAAGTCCAGTGGCATCCAGCAGAGCTTTTCTGTGGGGGAGCGGGAGTAGGATGGTGGCCTTAACCTTTTAAAAGTAAACAAACGGTATGAGATTTTTGGAGTTCCAGATTGTAGGAACGGAGCAATGATGATGGGTATACCATCTCTCTCAAATGCAAGCTTTGGCCCACACGTATTCTCCCCTGGACTCCTCGATCCAAAACTCTTTTTTTCTGTGTTTTTTTTTAAGTGGAGTTTGAAGGAGGTCTCCCAGAATGGCCTCCTGGAGACGTGTTGGGATAATAAAGTGGAGAAGAAAAGGGCGGAGTCCTTCCCATGAGGTTTGGGGTCTGGTTCCCCTTGACGGTGGCTCCTCCAAGGCACACAGAGCTGGGAGTCTGGTTGAACTCGCTGGGGACAAAAAGCTCTGTTAAAGTGTTGCTTTGAACCCTCCTGGCTTGTTCTTTGCAGGGTCCGGAGTCTAGACTCCCCGTGGACCTGGGACTCTGTTCCTTGGCCAGGAAGCTCAAACTCCTCCTCGGTAGCCCATCTCAAGGTTGGCGGAAAACCAAAGGCATGGCTTGTCTCCTTGGGTTGTGATTACTAACCCTGTGTGCCAAGTGGCGTGTCCTGAATAAGGGGTGCCTGATTAAGGGCTCCTGTCAGATCTAACTGTCCCTCCCCCCTCCCCATTTTGGAAGAACTTTCAGGGAACAATGCCCAGGGTACACACCACAACCGCTTGCGTTTCCCCCAATCGGCTCTCGCAGTAAAGAGGTGTTTTTGCTTGAAGCTGAGGGAAAGGCTAACACCCAATCTCGTCCAAGAGCCTCTGTGATATTCTTGGTGTCATCCAAGCGCTACAGCCCTCGGGACAGGTGTGGAGCATGGTTGTGGTTGTCCGCCAGCTTGCTTGGTCGACCTCCCCACCCTTTGTTGCCTGGTTTTGCCGTTGTGTTCTGTTAACATTTCCCCTTTGCCTTCCTGTTCGGTTTGTGCCCGGTCGAAATGGGGAGATGATCTGTCACGGTGCAATGTTGTCGTCGCCGGAGGCATCAACAAGGGCTCTCTCAGTACCATTTTTAGAAAGGTCCAGGGAGGGCCTAGTTTAGTCTAAAAATTGTGTGAGTCAGGTTTTGGGTTTTGGAGTTTGTCTTAGGGAGTTCCCCTTTAACACTGTGATCTGAGCATCATAATCCGCATGTCCCGGTTCGCCTGCCATCTTTTCTTCTGCATGACCTATCAGAGACTGAGTTCCTTTTGTTACCCCACGGACTGATGGGCTTGGATCTCGGCCTCCCCTTTCCAGCCTCGGAGAATCCCATTTCCCTGTCCGTTTCCTCCCTGAAGTGGTCCAGCCTGGGGGCATCGCAGGCCACACCTCTTACGCCTGGCACCACATACCGAAGGCAACGCAAGTTGGGGCCGCCCTGGGAGATTTCCAGTGTTCAGTGTACTCCTGCAGGCCTGAAGATACTGACGCAGGTACGGGGAGGAGAAGCTGGTAGCTTCGTCAGAAAGAATATGTTCTGTGTTTAGGGGGGGAAAGGGCCATTTAGTTACGGCTTTAGAGTTCTGCTCCCTAGGCAGCGGTTTTCAAGACCCACCATTCATAGCCAAGAATCCATTCACCTGAATCCATTTCTTAGTCTCAGTAGACAATATTATAAAACAATATGTTTTCAGATGCCTTGTGGGAAAGAAGATTCTCATTCTAGCCTCTCTTCAAACTTGTCCCGTGGCTGAGGGAGGACTGGAACCTGCTTCTTCTCATTCCTAATCTGACTCTCCTTCTGCTATGCCATGCTTGGCTTTTTATCATCGCATCTGCCAAGTTGAAGAACTCGAAATAACATGAAACCCCTCTTCAAATGCCTGGAAAGAGAGAAGCAGCTTACCTAGTGCCTAAAATATAAATTCAGAACTTGGCAGGCTTCCTTGGGCAGGGCATGGGAGGGAGTTTAGGGTGGACAACCGAAAATGGATGGTGTAGGGAGGCCCTGATCCACTCGGAAAAGGCCGGAGTTGCCTCTTCTCATAAAGGGCCCTCCCACTCTGGCTGCCTGCGTGGTGTCCCCACCTCTGTCGTCTTTTCCCTCCTCCTAGTTCTCAACATCGGGACGTCTGCGCAGCTTACCATCCTGATGCCGGTGGGTTTTCAGCCCGGCGACACTCCAGACCCTCCTTCGCCTGTGGCCTATTATCCATATTTTGGAAACCGCTACCTGGCGGTGGCTGCGTCCCTGAACGGCGGTAACGTGATAGCCGTCTTTGTGAACATGCTGCTCAGGTGGATGGCAGAACTGGGTAAAATCATTTTGTTTCCTTGTTATTAAAAGTATCTAAAACAATTTCCTTTTCATCGCCTGAATATTCAGAGTGCTGCCATGGCTGGCCTTTATTACGAAGCCTGTTGAATTAGCAAGGCCCGGCGTAGCAATGGGAAGTAACTAGAAACCAATTGTCGTTACACCCCAAAAGAAATGGGTATTCCTCTTCATGTTACAGTTAATGATCAGGGGAAATTTTATTAGCAAGGCCCCATTTATGTGCAGGTCGGGATTGTCAGCCCTGTTTTCCAAGTACCAGCTTAAGAGCAGCGGTTGTTTACAAAGTGTGCTTGCCGCCTTCCTCAAACAAGAAATTCCTTTGGGGCCAACAGAAAAATTTAAGGAGCAAATAAAACTTTAATTCCTAGCCAGTGAGGAAGTGAATTGGAAACAAATCCTGAAATAACAATGTAACGGTACAGACAGGGAGAAAATAACCAAACAGCAAAGGGGAGTGAAAACGATTGGTAAACATCCCACTTCCTGAAAGCCTTCCAGGAGGGGAGGAGTTTTTCACACCCATGTAGGGCTGATTCAGACGTAACCCAGCCTAGCCTTCAATTGCCCAATATCGTTGGATTTCAACTCCCAGAAACCCCGGCCAGTAGTGGCCAAGGGCCATGGGATTTGTACTCCAGCAAGATTTGAGAACCCTGAGCTAATAAATGTATCAGTTTGTCCGTCAACAACTCCCTTTTTAACATCCTTTTGAAAGACAAACCCACTTGCCTTAGTCCACAAACCACAGGAAATGGCTCTTTTCTACCCTTTTAACGCAACCGCCTGGAAAGAGCCTTTTAATGGTGATTTCAGTTATTTCCCCCTTCATTCCATTTTCATAGGATTTCAGCTGCTTAATGGCTTGATGGCTACGGAGTCATTTATTCAGTCTCGCCCAGCCCCCACCTGTGGTCTGAAAGCGGGAGGAGGGCTCCCCATATACTTTCTGCTTCTCCCTGGCCGCCTGCTGCAGCATTCAAGGCCCCCCCCCCCAGCTTTGCCCCATTGAACCCTGAGTGGCTGTGAGGCCCACCAGTTGGAGCTCTGTGCTTCGGCCATGGAGGCAGGAGCTCTGGTTTCTGTTTGGCGGCGATATTTTCTGGATTATCTCCTTGCCCTGCCTTCTCCTTTAAAATAGCCTAACCATAGAGGATAGTTGGAGGGATAATGAAATTCTAAGCATTTTACTTGCCATTTCAGCTAATTAATAATAATTAATAGCATTTGGTCTCCAGATACTAATGGGACTGCAGTTCCATCATCCCCAGCCACTACAAGGGTCATAGTCCAGCCATGTGTGGGAGGTTAGGGTTTTAGGGAGGCTGGCTTAAAACAACCCTTAGAAGCACCAGCCTCCTAGGTGGTGGTTTATGCCCCTTTACAGTATTCTGATGTGTAAGATCTGGGGGAGTTGACATCAAATGCAAGAAAGGACGCTGCGGTCAGAACTCCAGCGGCCTTCGGGTCAGGACAGTGCCTCTTTCTTCTTCCTTCTCTGTTGCCAGTGATGGGTCCTTTGCTAAACAAAAGTGAGCTGATTTACAAATTGCAGCTCTCAGAAGACTCACACTAGGGATCGGCAAATGAATTTAATCTCTTCAGGGAAATCTGCTTTTAATGGTAAGGCCGTGGCTACATCTGTTTTAACCGTTAAGAAGAGAGAGAGTGAGAGCAGCTGGCAAAATCATTTGGTTTCCTCCCTGTGCGGGGCTGAAAGAGTTTACTTTTGGTACCCTTTTCGTCTTTCTCTCACGCAGGGATCCAGGCCTCCGAATCGGATCTCTATCCACGCGTGATCCAAGCTGCTGCGGCCCAAGCCGACCCCGGCTTCGCTATTTGCCCCACAGTCTTTGGGGAGCGGCACACCCCTGCGAGGTTGGCCTCGGTGACGGGGATCGCAGCCTCCGGCCTCTCCTTGGGCCACGTGACCAGGGCCTTGTGCCGCGGGGTGATCCAGAACCTCCACTCCATGCTGCCTTCGGAGCGCCTCCGGGAGGCAGGGGTCCGGCAGATCCTGGCCAGCGGCAGCGGGCTCTCCAAGAACGAGGCCATGAGGCAGGAGGTGGAGAAGGCCTACCCGTTTCCTGTCATCTACGGGAAGGACGCAAGCGCGGCGGTGGGTGCTGCTCTGGCGATGCTGTGCAGGAAGTGAGGTCACACGAGACTTGGCGGGGAGCTATGGGACATTCCTTCTGTTTCAAAGGAGCAGATGCTGCAGGCGGAGGCCCCCCCCCCAAGGCCTAATATTTTTGAGATAGTGGGAAGGAAAGAGAAGCAACAGAGAGACCCCCTTGACGTTGCGCAAAAACACAGCGAGCTCAAAATGAGCCACGCGCGGCTTGCACATGTATGTTGCTCTTACGCTGCTAGAAAACGGAGCAAGAGAGGCTTTAGCTGTCAGAGGATTTGGGACAAAGAGATCGCTCTCTCTCTTTCAGCCTGAACTTAAAAGAGGAAGAAGTTGGGCCACAGGGAAACACGGCTTCTGACAAGCCCTGTTTGAGACGAACCCCCTTCTCCTACTTCACCCCACCTTGGTAGTTTTACTGCCAAAGGGATGAAAATACCAGACGTAACCCAGGACTTTTCTTCCTGCCCTTAACCAGGGTCCTCTTCATCTCCAAATGCCTCCAAATCGTACCTTGGTTCCTATTTGCATGAGGGACAATCTAATGGAGATGGATGGTCACCCATCTCTCTCTCTCTCTCTTTCCCTCTCACTTACGGGTGGGTAATTCCATGTTTCTGTTGCCGTCAGGGAAACCAGAGATGGCTGTCTTGTTTCCGGTCTCGGCTGCTGCCACTTTGCCTTCTAATCTGAGCAGCTTCAGCAGATGGTGGGAGGGCTGGTTCAGCAGTGAAAGGTTAGAGGACAAGCATCTACCCGGTTTAGTTCCAGCTTTTCCAGCCTGGAATTTTTCCTGCCTTCTCCCATGCAGGAGGACCGTGCAGGTCCAGCCCTGCTTTTTCCCCCCAAACTAGACACGCTCAGGCAGGGTGAGGATGTCAGCGTGGTCCGTGCCTTGAAGTGGCTGTGAAAATTGACACAATAAAGTCTTGGGTTTGCTACCTCTCTGCAACGCCTGGCTTGGGTTTTCCTTGCCTCTCACTTTATATAGGTTGTGCCAGCTGCTTCGTCTTCAAACCACAATTCGAGAAAAGCCTCTTGTTAGTGTGACGGTGGGTGAGAGAAGAGTTGAATGAAAACCTTAATGGACATCACCTATTCAGGTTTCGAAAAAGCCAGCCATACCCTTTTTAAATTACTCCATTCCATCCTGCCCTGCCAAACGATGATTGAATCTGTATATAGCAGATGGGAGTCCTTTCCGCCCACAGATACCTTTTGGCTTGGATTTTGGTGGCTGCCGTGCAGATTCCCCAGCCTGGCTTGGCTCCTGTCATGTTTCTCTTTTCTAAAAAAACAAAAAAACAAAAACAGGTCCTTCCTTTCATTCTGATCTCATTCCCGGATTGCACTATAGCCAGACTTCTGTCTAAAACAGAAGTAAACCAAGCTTCCAGAGAGTCGTCCAAGGAATGAGCAATTAAATAAAGAATAACAATTAAAAACGAAGACCGACAGCACTAACATGATTGCTTTTTTTTTGAAAAGGAAAGGGACAATCAACGGAAATGCAACAGCCCTTTGTTGTGAGGCTTTTTGATGAGGTCATGGTGGAACAGTCAGGTTTGCTGCGGCAGGAAGAATTGTGTCGGTGGGGAAGCAAGAAGGACGGAACGTGAGTGAAGAGCACCTTACGACTGGTTAAAAGGAAAAGCAGCCTCAGTTCCCAGAGTGGGATCTCCAGAGAGATTGTGGGGACAGCAGGGCTGTGCATTTTGGCACCCCTTTCCAAGGAGACTCCAAAAAACAAGGGCTGTTATATTAACAATCTGGTTTGGGCTGTTTTAGCTCAACTGGGAGCAGGTCTTTTGCAAAGTCAATGGCTCTTCATGACAGGTTCCAGAACAAATTACCCTGAAATGGGTTGCATCACAACAGGAGCAGTTAGAAAACAGTTGCTAAAGGAATGGTTGGAATATATCTTTTCCCCTGAGATAACAGGGGGTTTCCTTGCCTCTCTGTTTTACTCTCAGCCTTCCCAGGATCAGCTGTGTCCATAGACAGAGTGAAGAGCTTGCCTCAGGCGGCGGGCTCTGGGAGCCGGCAGCAACAGCCTCGCTCTTAGGGAGAGCTAACTGGCTGCCTGTTTCCTTGTCTCAAAAGTAGAACCTATTCATGCCACAGAACCTGCCCTGCCTCCGTTAAACTCGCTTCTTGCTTCGGGGGCATATAAGCCCCTCACGGCTTTTCAAGCAAGATCTGAGTGCCAGTCTTGGTCCCCTTCCGAATGGAAAGACAGCAGCGACAGATCCTTCTGTCCCAAGTGGCAAAAGACTACAGGCTGCCTCACGGGGTTGTCGTGAAGATAACATGGGAAGCCAGGAGCTGCACCTTCTTCCCTGACAGACGAAGAGGTAGAATAAGACATTTAAAAAGAAATTAGAAAGCTGTTTGAGCTACAAAGAAAGAATTAGAAGTCAGGGCAAAACAAAAATGCATTTTTCCTTCTCGGAAAGGAATTTTAAGTTTCTTCTGCTTCAAGGCAGGTGGGGGGGATGTGAAACCTCAAACATGGCCAAGTCCTTCCCCCCCCCCTTCCCCTGGTTTAATTTGTTTGCAGAAAGCTTTGCTGGACTCCCGGGAATAGCAATTGATTCTGGTTTCCAGAGCAGCCTTTTTCCATTATTCTCTTACTCAAAGTCCGGGTAGCTCTCAGCATCATCGCCTGCTCGCTCAAAACTCAGTGGCTGTTACGGGCCGGTCTCTGTGAAACCAGGAGCGAGGGGAAGAGAGAAGAAACCACCGCCACCCTCCCTGGCTTCCATCTCTTGTCCTGCCCCAACTACGGAGAGCACCTAAGGAGGGGCGACGTGGACCTGGACGTTGGCGTGGAAGGCAAAAACTCTGCTGAAATAACTGAGTAAGCGGGAGGTAACGCCTGCTGAGATTTGTAAGTCCAGCATTTTGTCTTCATTTCTCATGCACGTGTGGCTTGTACATTTCAGTTTATGTTTGATTGTGGATGCATTCATGCCCATCAGTCATTTTTAGAACTCGTGTCCTGTGGATAATGTCCGGTTTACTCACGCCTTTTCTCCCACCCATCTTTGTGACCCCCAAAGCAACCGGCCTATATTCACAAGCTTAAGAGTTACTCTGCAAACTCTATGTTAAAGTTTTCCGTTCTGTGCTAGGGTGCCTGGTTCGGAGTTGGGCTAAGTTCCTTTTTTAGACTTCAGCTCCCAGAATCCCCCAGCCAGCCAGCAGCAGAGCTCATGGGAGATATAATCTAAAACAAGATCCCCGAAATCTGGGCCGTGGTACCTGCTTAACGGCTGTTGATTAAACAGCCACTTTTAAGAGGTTCACGTGGGATGCGGGTTGGGCTGGCTTGTTGTTTCTCCTTGAGAGGGTTTTCAACCTAAACCCTCCGTCGGTTGTGCCTTCCTGCTTATTGGAATGTGTTCTTGGTGTTGCTTTTATGCCCTGTCTTTTAGTGTCGTGTCGGTTTGTTCCTTTTAAGCATTTATAGATGTCCTGGTTTTTAACTTTAAATATTGTCTTAAGGAGAAAGGTGGGGATCAAAACATTTTCAATAAAACCAGCCCAACCGACGAACGGGTCCCACCCTAGACGTCACCATCAAGCTTCTGGGGGCAACTCTTTGCTCTCTCAACCATGTCGGGAATCCTGGGCAAGATGCGGAAGCTCGGGAGCTCCGACCTGGATGACTCCGAAGCGACCGACGACCACACGGAGGGCGAGGATTCGGCCTCCAGCACCCCCAGCAACAGCATGAGGGCGGCAGGGGCGAAGCACGGCCTCTTCGCGAGGCGGGCGCGGTTCGGGATCGGCGACGGCGACAAGGACATGGCCCCCATGGATTCCTTCTACCAAATGGACCACCTGGTCTCCAGCCCCATCATTAAGTTCAGCCTCAGCCTGGAAAGAGGACGGTGCGGCAACCACTGCGCCAAGTGAGTGCGGCTCAGGGTCGGGCGGGAGCCGGGCTCAAGAAAAACTCCCCGGGAAAAAACCCTTCGTGATGCGTCCCATTCCCTTCTTGCAGCAGCTCTGGCCTAATGGAGACACGTTTGCGGTGTAACCGTAACTTTTTTTGGTTCCTTCGATAGTGACCTCGGTGTGGCCTGACCGAATGAGGGAGGGGGGATATCCCGTGTGGTGGGTGCCGTCCCGGATTGCGGTGTGTGCTGATGGAGACAAATCACTTTTAAGAATTCATGGGGGGAAACGGGGTTACCTGCTTTTGAGAAGCGGAAGGGAAGAGCTGATGGTTTTGAAAAAAAATTGCCCCAAATTTGTACTTTTGCAAGCGTGAAGTGCCAGTTCTGCAGGCCATCAGCTTGTAGCATTCAGATTTTTAAAAGTAACTATAAGGAACTATTTTATTTCCTTTGGAGACATGAGAATGTAAGAGGCTACTTATTGAAAACCGTAAGAATTAATTAATATACTTCTTTCTTTCCTTAATTAGTGTATTTCAAGCCCACCTTGTATCGGCAGATGCTGAAAATAAACCTGCCTTGAGCTGGAGAGCTCGGTGGTGGTGAAAGAATCTGGCGCTCTGGAGCCAGAGGTTGGGAGTTCGATTCCCCCGCTGGGTCTCCTTGACAAGGGCTGAGCTTAATCATCCAGCTCTGCAGTTCTAAGATGATGATGATATAAGAATCTAGAAATAGTTCTGATACTTTGAAACAATTTAAAATTCTACAGTGTTCTTTTTTTAATGGTTTAACTGTAATGATAAATGACATCAAGGTTTTGGAATACAGTCCTAAATACAGCCGGAGGAATCGTACGCCAGGTGTCGAGGCAACACTTAGGTAAATCCCATGGTTTCAGTGAATCTCCACTTGCTGGGAACTAAAGACTGTCGCGGCACCCCATGCGACGGTCCAAAAGAGAGGACAGCATTTTGTAAAGTGCATTTTCTGGATGGTGGCCCCCACCCTCCCTTTCCATGAGCCTCATTGACAGGAGCTGGTGAGGGTCCCAGAGCCTCAGTTATTGTGTTAGGGTTCTGAGTGGGGCAATGAATTAAGACGAAAGGTTTATACGATCTGAAAAGAGACCAGAGGATATTGATTAATCAGCTTTTGTGCCTTCTTCTGAGAAGGGGGTTGACCGTCTCCAAAGGGGAAGGGCAGAAACCTTTGACCTTCGCAGAGACCTTTGACCTTCGGATCCTCGTCAGCCAGGGGGAAATCTCCTTTCTCTGCTCTAGGCTCGTGTCCACGGCTTCCATTGGGGTACGGGCCGAGAAGGCGTTTAAGATTTACGACCGGAGGAGGCTGTTTGAGGCAGTGGCCAAGGGCGATCCCAGTGATTTGGATGACCTTCTGGTGTATCTGCTGGAGACGCTGAAGACCCTGACGGATGAGGAATTCAAAGGTAAAAGTGGGAAGGACCCCCTGCCTGCCTCTGTTCCTTCTGTGGATTGGAGGACCAGGATGGCATTCGGGGAGGCGGCTGACTTTTTTTTTTTCCAGATGTGGGCTGAAGTCTGTGGAAGAGAAAACTTGTTCATTTTCCAGGCGGTTCGGGAGTCTGTGGTTTTTTTGTTTTTCGTTTTGGTTGCCACAGGCAGAACAAGGCTGCCCCGCTTGTTCTTGGAAAAAGGAAAGAGTTTTAAATAACCAGTTCTTTTGCAGCTGGTTCTTCTAAGCTCTGCCTTCCCTCCCCGTCACCCCGATTAAGCAATGCTTGCTTGTTTCCAGAGCCAGATACCGGGAAAACGTGCCTGCTGAAAGCCATGCTCAACCTTCATAATGGCTGGAACGATACCATCCCTCTTTTGCTGGAGATTGCCGAGAAGACAGAGAATCTGAAGGAGTTTGTGAACGCTGAATACACCGACGGCTACTATAAGGGTGAGGGAGGCATCGGTGGGCATGAGGTTGCGGTGTGAGGTGGGGGGGCTCTTCCTGTGAGGGCTTGGCTGAGGAAGAGGCCGGAATCCCTGAGACGTTGCGATTCCAAGTGGGCCCAAGTCACCTTGTTGACTGACCGGAGAACGGAAGAATTACTTTAGGGAGAACAGAACTCCCTCTCCCCCTGGGCCAGCACCATGTTAGTGGCAGACGAAAGTGGGGAGCCGTTATCCATGAAGTTAACTGTCTCGAGCTCAAAGAGTTAATCCCCAGCAGGAGGCCCTAATGTGGAGTATAAACCTGTAAGCTACAACGGTTAGATGACTCAACGAGCGCTGTAGCTGATCAGTTGACGGGAGGATGACTTGATCGCATCCCTTATTATTTATTTAATTCCCGTAGTGAATTAGTCACCATATGACGAACGGCTCGGAGGAGGAGGTCTGTGTTTGTTACTTATTTCTGAGATTCATTAATGGCTCTGCAGCGCGCACCCCTCACCCATAAAATAGCCCAGAACCTTTGTCAAAACGGTGGTCCAGAGGGGCATGGACTGCAGAGCCGGGCGGCCCCTCGGAAGGGGCAGATCCGTCTGGTGGTTTAGGGGGTCTGGATCAGGAGCAAGGTGGGCGAAAGGCTTCCTTGCACCCAGCCAGTGTCCCCTGAGGTAAGAGATTTACCGATCTGTATCGGGAAGGACTCCTCCGATCAAGGAGGATTTGAAGAACCGTGAAAGGGGTGGCCCTGATCCTGTTACTGGCGTGAAGGGATTAAGGCTCGGAAACCGAGTTCTGCTGCCAGCCCCTCTTCCCTCCTCGGCTTCTGACCGCCCTGACCCCTTCGCAGGTCAGACGGCGCTCCACATTGCCATCGAGAGGCGGAACTGCTACCTGGTGGAACTCCTGGTCAAGAACGGAGCGAACGTCCACGCAAAAGCCCGCGGGGAGTTCTTCCAGAAGATCAAAGGGAGGCCTGGGTTTTATTTCGGTAGGCTTCTCCATGCCCAGCCAATCGGTCACCGGTCTTTTTCTTTTACTTAAAACATCTGGATCCATACTACTACTAATAATAATACTACTAATACTAATACTAATGATGATGATGATGATGATGGTCCCTGTTGCTTACTATATCATGATTTATCTGTGAGAAAGGAGGGCTGAGGAAAGAGCCGCCCGCAGACACGTGTCCTGCTTGGGCTTCCTTGGTGGGGATCTGGGTTGAGGCACCTCTTTGGCCTTGTGGTGTACCTGAGGTGTGTGTGTGTGTGTGTTTTGTCGTCTTACCTCCTGCCAATGTAACGTGGGCTGTGTCGGTGGTGGCCCCCCCCACGGGTGGCTGACTTGTGTGCCCTCAGGTGAGCTCCCGCTCTCCCTGGCCGCTTGCACCAACCAGCTGAACATCGCCAAGTACCTCCTGGAGAACCCCTATCACCCGGCCGACATTGCGGCTCAGGATTCCATGGGCAACACCGTCCTCCACGCCCTGGTGGAGATCGCCGACGACACGGAGGACAACACCAAGTTCGTCACCAACATCTACAACGAAATCCTCATCCTGGGAGCCCGGGTCAGCCCCACCCTCAAGCTGGAGGACATCGCCAACCGCCGAGGGCTTTCCCCGCTGACCCTGGCGGCCAAGACTGGGAAGTTACAGGTGGGTGGAATCATCATGGGGCGGGAAGGGGACCTCGAAGGCCCTCTCGTCCAACCCTCCTGCTCAGAGCAGGAATCCACATCCAAGCAGCTCGGACCAGAGGGTGGCCTGGTTTTCTCTTGAAGGCCTCCAGTGTTGGACCCCTCACCACCTCCCCCTGAGGCCATGGGTTCCGTTGTCGTACTACTCCAACAGTTAAGAAGTTTTTTCCTGATACTCAACAGAAATCTGACTTTCTGTTGCTTGAACCCCTTCTGACCTGTCCTGGACTCTGGGAGAGTGGAGGGCAGATCCTGCCCCACCTCTCTGTAGGACTACCTATCAAGCCTTTGAAAAGTGCTCTCCGATCTTCTTTTCTCAAGGTTAAAACATGCCCAGCTCTTTCAGTCTTTCCTCACAGAAGTTGTTTCACTCCCAATGAATGATGCCCCCGCGCTGCCCCCCCCCCGGCTAGGCATTCTGGAAAAAAAGAGAAAGAACCAATAAGACAAAACTTGGATACTCCGTTTTGAGAATCCAAACGATCCCTTTTGGAGACTCAGGGTGCCTTTTATGTCTGTGGCCATCACAGCCACCTCCTGCTTTCAAGAAAAAGCTAAATCTGATGCCATGTTTTCTTCTTGGTCTTGGGGGGGGAGGAGGAGAGGAAGGTTCGAGCTTAAGAGGGCAGAACAGTTGGAGGGATCCCCTGCTGCCGTGGCCCCTTTTCCCACGTGTCACGTCTTTTCTGGGAAGGCGTGCTGGGTCCCCAAGGGATGGCCGCCTCACCTGAGGGCGTGGCACCCCTGAATCAGGAGTGCGGTCATCATCCTGCCCTGCCTCGTGCCGGGAGATAGTGTACGGCATGACTCACCCTCGACTGAGGCTGGCCAGAAACAGGGCATCCGAAACCCTGCATCCGTTGTAAAAGGGCTGACTAAGGAGCCGGTTCTCTTGGCAGTTGCTTGAGACTCACCGGAGCCCTTTGATGGCGCAGACGGTTTGGGGACGGCGGGTTTTCAAGGTGGAGACGCAGGGACCGTCTGCATTTGTACAGAGTCGGGGCGTTTATATCCACCTAGCTGTAGAACCCTGGAGACTCTTCCGTGAAGTTTGCACCAGGCGTTCCGCACCTTGGGGTCCCCTGGAGTTCTCGGACTGCCCACTCCCAGAGGCTTTCCCCACTCCCTTGTGCTGGCCAGGATTTCTCGGGAGTTGGAGCCCAAGAACATCTGGGGACCTCCAGGTTGGCAGCCGCTGATTCAAACCACCCTGAGCCCTCTCAGCCTTGGGACGGGTCGGGTGGCCTTCTCGTGGGTATTTCTAGAGCTGGTGTTGGGGTGTCGTTGTGGCGCAGGCCATGCTCCCAAGTGTGCTGAAATGTTGTGCCTGTAATTAACTCAACTGGGAAGCAGTCTCTTGGTTCTTAATACTTGGGGGTTCCTCTTTGCTCATGCCTTCGACGCCTCTGGATTCTTATTTTCCCACAAACGCTGCCATCCGGTTTCTGCTTCTTTTGGCATTAGGTCTTCGCCTATATCCTCCGACGGGAGATGAAGATGCCGGAATGCCGCCATCTGTCCCGGAAGTTCACCGAATGGGCTTACGGGCCGGTCCATTCCTCCCTGTACGATCTCTCCAGCATCGACACTTGCGAGAAAAATTCCGTCCTGGAGATAATCGCTTACAGCAGTGAGACACCGGTGGGTGGCCTGTGCTTCCTTCCTCCCCCCCTGGTCCTCCTCATTTTATTCCTTACAACAAGCCTACGAGGTAGGCTAGGCTGGAGATTCTTATGAATTGGTGGGATTAGAACCGGGGACCCCCAAACCTCAAGGTTCCCCCTCGGACCCACAAGTAACTGTGCCTCATACATAGCCTGGTCTCTGGCTCCCTCGTGTGGCTAGTTCTGGTCACTTCATCTTCAGAAATATACATTTCTAGGATTATTTTTTTAGTATTTTCAGACCTTGGACAGACACTGATCTTGCAGATAAGGTGTGTGTGTGTGTCTTCCTGCTGTCTTACAAAAGGGGAGGGGGAAAGCCCTGTTTTTGTTTTTTGTTTTTTTTTGGGGGGGGGTTTGGCCTGCTTTCTCCGCACGGGGGTCTAGTCTTCCTCCTTTCCCTTCCAGAACCGTCACGAAATGCTTCTGGTGGAGCCTCTCAACCAGCTCCTGCAGGACAAGTGGGACCGCTTTGCCAAACACCTTTTCTACTTCAACTTCTTCGTTTACGCCGCCCACATCCTTATCCTCACCGTCGCCGCCTACTACAGGCCCACCAAGAAACACGGAACGGTAGAGTTCAGCCCCTCCTCTTTCGGGGTGGGGGGGGTGCCTTCCCTTCCAGGAGTGAAAAGCTGCTCTCCCCTTTCTCTCTCTCTCTCTGTCTCTCCTGCTCTTGTGGCGTGGTTAACGCGGATGAAAGAGACGTGGGGGAGCTTGTCGCTGCTATTTGCCACTAACGAACAAGCATTATTGGTGAAAACAAAGTTTTAAAAAAGTTTTTAAAAAGCAAAAACCGGGTGCCACCTTATAGACTAACTTCTGTATACTTTTAAAATGTGAGCTTTTCTGACTTTTTTTGTGTGTGTCTGTTCTTTTTCATATTAACATTTATACAAGTTAATCTTTAAGGCGCCACCATGTTTTTGCCTTTTTAAAAGTTTTTTTTAAAATTTTGTTTTGACTGATAATTCTTTGGTCGGACTAACACGGCTACCCCTTCTACAACTAACGGATGAGTCTCCATTTGGATCCCTCCTTTGACACTGGATTTTAAAATTCCCATTTTTATGCCGCTTTCCTTCAAGAGACTTGAGTCTCTTCCTCCTGCTCCTCCTCATGTTATCCCCTACAACAAGCCTGCGAGGTAGGCTAGGCTGGAGATTTTCATGAATTGGTGGGATTAGAACCTTGGACCCCCAAACCTCTTGGTTCCCCTTTGGACCCACAAGTAACTGTACCTCATGTTTGAAAGGGGTGTTGTCGTCTCCATAAAGGGCTCGCCATTGAATGAACGGCAATTCCTGCCGTAAGACCCTCTGGCTTTATTTGTGAAGAGCCCTCTCCCTTTGGGGGTGTGTGAAATATCTGTGTCGGTTCCTCGAGGTGAGGGCCTGGTGGTTATACCCGGACGGTACAAGACTCTTCACCGGGTTGAAGGAGGGGAGGGTCTCTCTCACCTGTGCGTTTCGTTGTCCGCAGCCTCCGTTTGCCTTCCATCACACGACCGGCGAGTATTTCCGAGTCACCGGGGAGATCTTGAGCGTCCTGGGAGGCTTCTATTTCTTTTTCAGAGGGGTAAGACTCGGGTGGGAAGGCCTGCTATCGCGGCCGACAGAGAGAGTGAGTGAGACGAGAGCTCTGAAATTCTGTTTTTCTTGCTTGAGCTCAGCCTTGATCCTGTCCAGGTCCATCTCCAAGCAGCCCTGCTGAATCAGGAGCTGGGATGTGCCCAGGCCTCACTCTGGGGGTGGCACTTCCATTCATATTTTTCATCCTGGGGGTGGGCGGGTGGGGAAAGCAGCCGCCGCTGCCGCCTGGAGCCCTTTCCCCTCATCAGGGGCCATGTTCCTGTGGAGGCAATATTTGAACAGAGCAAGCACATGCCATAGGACGGAGCTGAAACCCAGAGTGGGTGAGACTAGAGAGAAGAGGGCCCCACATTTTGTCTCTCGCTCTCGCTCTCTGTTCTTCCCACTGGGAAACTTTATTCAGCTTTCCAGGGGTAGAAAACCCACTTCTCTCTTTCCGTTCTTCTTTGGCGTTTGCAGATCAAATACTTCAAGCAGAGGCGCCCGTCTTTGAAAGCCATCTTCACAGATAGCTACAGTGAGCTCCTTTTGTAAGTATCTCCCCTACATCCACTCTGTTTAAAACTAGCCAGGGTTCAGGAGCCCGTCAATTCAGCCTCCGTTGAAAAGCTGCAGCAAAGGAGGACTTCGCTTTTTCTAAGGCAGTCCATTCCATTTTCAGGCTCCTTCCCTGTGCAATGTCCTCCTGCTGGCTAGCCAAAATCTCCTTTTTGGGCCCTTTAGATTCCCCCAGTTTTTGTCCTGCCTTTTGGGGTCTGACTCCGGGCACCGGCTATGTCATTCTGGACCTTCAAGCCGTTTTGGTGGGCTCATCCCGCTCCCTTCCTCTCTGTCTCTCCTCTGCTCCAGTTTCATCCACTCGCTCTTACTCCTGGGCGCCTTGGTGCTCTACTTTAGCAGACAAGAACTCTACGTGGTCTTCATGGTCTTCTCACTGGCGCTGGGGTGGACCAACCTGCTCTATTACACCCGTGGCTTCCAGCAGATGGGCATCTACTCCGTCATGCTGGAGAAGGTCCGTCCCGGTTGAAGGAGGAATAGTTTTAAAGGAAGGATAGGGGAAATATGTCCTGATTTTCTCCATGTTCAATTTTATCCCCTCCCCAAATCTCAAATACTTTTTATCCTGAATGTGAAGCACAGGGGTGGGGGGTTCGGGAAGATTTTTTTTTTAATCAGTCAACCTCCTGCAGCTAAATTCTCGGCCTAAGTCATCTTCCCTGCGGATTCAGGATGTAAATGAAATCCAGTAAATCTGCCACCCTTGTCAGTTTAGAGCAGCCTGTCCTGTGGACAAGCAAAGCTTAGAGACACTGGAAGTATAGAAAGATGGGAGGATCGTTTTTTAAAAAAGGCAAGCACCCTTCCTGTGCTTCTGATTTTTAAAACAAACCCATGCGACAGAGGATTGACCGTGAATTGCAGCAAAGCATTATGTATGCCGTTTTGTTTTAGGGGACCTCCTCAAAACGGTTCTCTTTCGGAGCATCCCGGAGTCCCCTTTCTGCTCTTAATGGGGTGAGGGAGAGGTTGTTTGCAGAAACGGAAACTAGATCCCTGTTACAGATGATGGATGTGTTGTAGTTGCCCTTGGGCTATGATCACCACTCTCCTCTTGCTCTTCCTCTCTTCCTGCAGATGATGCTGAGAGACCTCTGCCGCTTCATCGTGGTTTACTTATTGTTCCATTTGGGCTTTTCCACAGGTACTTTGAATCTCTCTTTTGCCTCCCTGTCATGGGAGCAGCAGGAGAGGGCAAAGATGGATGCTGAATACAGTAGGACCCCTGTATACCGGGGATGACTATGCATGCTTTCACTTATCCACGGTCTGAAAATATTAGAAGTATTAAAAGGAAAAACCCCATTAAACTATTTTCACATGTATTACCAGAATTGTCCACTAGAGGGTGACAGAGGCCATGCTATAAATACTTGTTAGCAAAAAAATACATCAGATGGTCTCTGACATCCTCTAGTGGGCAGTTCTGGTAATGCATGTGGAAAAAAATTCTGATTTCTTGTACCAAGCTATCTAGAGAGAGTTCACTATTATCTGTGGTTTTCAGTATCCACGGGGTGTGTATGTATGGAGCCCATCCCCAGCAGATATGAGGGTCCCACTGTACCGACCTCATATTGGGTGGCCACTTTCTTTTTGCACTGCCAGGACGGGGATTCTGGGAGTCGGCCAGTGCCATGTGCTTCTCGTTCTCCTGTCTCCCCATAGCTGTGGTGACCCTCATTGAGGAGGATGACGAGAAGCAGGAGGTTGTGAACCAGACCAACTGCCCGTACCAGCTCAAGCGCCGCCCCTCCTACAACAACCTCTACTCCACCTGCCTGGAGCTCTTCAAGTTCACCATCGGCATGGGCGACCTGGAGTTCACCGAGCAGTATCGCTTCAAGCCCATCTTCGTCACCCTCCTGGTCCTCTACGTCATCCTCACCTATATCCTCCTCCTGAACATGCTGATCGCCCTGATGGGGGAAACTGTCAACAAGATCGCCCAGGAGAGCAAAAGCATTTGGAAGCTCCAGGTAGAGCCGGCCTCTCTCTCTCTCTGCCTGGGATTTTTATTCCAGACGTCTCCCGCATGCTCCTTGATGAGGAGGGGAAGGCGCAGGTTTGTGGAAGGCCCCCTGCTCTGTACGCAGAATGCGTCCTGTTTAATTTCAGCTCTCGCCTGGTAGGCTTAGAGAAGGCACCATTCTTCCCATCGGAAGGCACTCGGTGCATTTATTTCTTGCAGTCCTGCTAACCCCCAGACCTTGGGGGAATGGATTACAATCCGCAACATCACATTGAGAGAAGCTAATTGAATCTGAATAATGGAAAATTATTTTGAAACCACGTAAAATGTTGAAAGACGGAACAGAGTAAACCGAAGGATTGGAGAGCAGGCTTTTGTCTGCCAAAAGCTTCAGTGAGCAGCTGGGTGGGAAGGACACCGTTTCTGTCTCAAAATGCTGGCAAGTGGGTGGCCATTCTGTGTAATCTAGGAGCAGGGAAACATATCCCCCCATCCGCAATGGCATTAGACCTCAGTCCCTGTCATCTTTCACCTTCGACTGTGCTGGCTACCAGGACAGATGGAAATTTATCATCTGTTTACTTGAAGACAGAGGGAAATCTTGGGGCCACTAGAGACTTTGGGTTAAAATCCACACGGTCCTTTGCTGTTGATTTGGCTGACTGGGGTTTCTCGGCCGAGTAGATGTAGAGGGGCCACAGCCTCCCACCGCTGTCGTAACCTACACGCCCAATTCTAATTTTGTAAAAAAAAAAAATCCCTCCCCTCTTTCTTTTAACACACAGCGAGCCATCACCATTTTGAACATCGAGAACAGCTACTGGAATTGTATCGTCAACCCATTCCGGTCCGGGAGGGAGGTTTTGGTGGGGACAACCCCTGATGGCAAAGATGATTACCGTTGGTGCTTCAGGTAGTACTGGTGATGATGATTTTTAGTTCATCTTGGGGGTTCGGAGCCCTTTGTCCACGCAAAGCATGTGTTTGACTCTTGAGTAATGACAACGTGGTCGTTCCAAAATGTGGCTCCACGTCCCCAGCTATTTTGCAGCTCGGCTCACGGAGCATAAAACAAGGAGGGGGGGATAGTTTGGTGATTTTCGGGGTCTTGGGCAGGAGGCAGAGTTTTGAGCTCTTGAGCTCAAAACACCAGGACTTTTCGATAGTTGAGGGTCGTTATACCTTCTGCCATCCCTTTGGGGGTTCTTGGTTCTCTCTGAGTTTAGCAGGAAGCAGTGGCTTAGGGATGGGCTTTTCCTAGCCGAAAGAGATTTCCGCCAGCTGTCCCTGTTGAGCAAAATATGTTTTGCACGACTTAGCCTCGAGTGAACAATTAAGACTCATTAGCCTTACAAAACACATGCTCTTGCTGAAGACAAAAACAGGGAAGTGTGCAAAATAATTTTGAGACCACTTAAAATGTTGAAGACGGATCGTCACTGCTGTGGATCGTCGCTGCAGTTTCGAAGCACGCAATACACGGAGGGTCATGAGACGTGTCTGAGAACTGACCCCTGTCCTTCCGCTGAGCTGTACGAGCAGCCTTGATCCTTCTTGGCGTTCTTTGAACAGGGTCGACGAGGTGAACTGGTCCACATGGAACACCAACCTGGGCATCATCAACGAAGACCCCGGCGGCTGCAACGAAGATTTGAAACGAAACCTGAGCTTTTCTCTCAAGCCCGGGAGAGGTGAGGAAACCGGGTGCCTTAGAGGGCTAGTCAGGAGCAACTTTGCGACAGTCAGATCCTGCCTGATTTTGCCGGTAATTATTTTCAGGGCGGACAGCATGCAGCGATTTCTGATTTATTGCAGGGCATCAGAAGTTCATCTCTCAACACCAGGGGCGCAAAATAAAAAAAATATGCCAGCTTTGCAGTTGGCAGCAGAGCTGTCTGAAGAATCAATGGATTTTTGTCTTTCAAGCTATGAAATTTCACAGCCTTGCAAGTTGAAAATTCACCTGCTTATGTTTGATGATTGGTTATCAGAATATAAACACAGGATTCCTTTGACAGTGTCCATGCCGTTACCCCTTAATACTGTTTCATATTAAGATATTATACCATAAAAAGTTTGTAAAATGGAAGGCAGGATGAGGGGAGAGAGGAAGGGTTTGAGGGACAGAGTCCAGGAAAAGACCTTGCATTAAAAAGTGAGTTTCTGTGTCAGTTTCAGGGAAAAACTGGAGAACTCTTGTGCCGATCCTGCGAGATGGGAAACGAGAGGGTTCGCTCAAGCCCATTTCGGAAGATGACACGGATTCAGATCAGCCGGAAATCCGGAAGAAATCCCTCCCCAAGTTGGTCTGCTTTTATATCATCTCCATTCCCCCACCCCACCCTTTGTGTGTTTTGTTGCTTGAAGTGGGGGGCGCTGCCAGAAAGATCTGGGAAACTCTTGCCAAGCAGAGCCAGATACTTCCCTCGACATCGCTTCCTCCGGATGACTAGGACTACAGTACCTATCATCCCCAGTGATAGTCCAGGGCTTCGGAAGGGCCTCTGAAGCGATTCCTTGCATTCAAGAACAGCTTTAGGCCTTGTGAGCTTCTAACCACTTCAAATATCGGCTGGAGAAAACGAGAAAGAAGTGTGTGGATCTAATTCTAGGTGGGTGTTTTTATTTTGTCTTCCACTTACAGCCCCGTCTTATGATCTTAGGGTTTGCGGAGTGGACCGAAGGCGATGAGCAGATAATTCCAGATGCTTCTGTATCATCTCGGTAAAAAGTGCATTGGATTTTAAGCAGGCGGGCTGTTGTATAAGTGTTTCAGCCCGTATTGTTGTGTCTGCCTCAGAGATGCCCGAAAGCCCTCGGGCCCTCTTAGCCCTTAACTCTTAGTTGCACTGTATTTATTGAACTTTTGTTATCTTCCCCTCTTCCGGTCCCTCTGAAGGATGGGCGAGGTGGGCTGCGTGGACCTTTGAGAAAGGCAGAGAATGCGAATAGGGAACTTCCAGTGAGCTCAGGACCCGAATTTTCACCCACAGCGGACCACACTGGGCGTAGAAATCGCTGGGAACGGATGATGCTGGGGTCCTCAGTGGTGGGGAGGAGCGGATCCAGTTGAACCTTTGGGCAGGCATAGGCCAAAGAATGGCCGGGGGCCACAGAGGCTCCCCAAAGCAGCTTTTGTGCCTTTACCCCCATCAAAACAGGCCACTGCCTTTTGGTGGCAAACTGGGGGAAACTTTAAAACAAGCAAAAAAAGATTTTAAAAACTGCTGTTGGCTGCTATTATGTGTTACCGTGACTGCCTCACTGTGTGTTTAGTGATTTTATTCGTCCCTGTAACTCGCTTTGGAAAAGTTTGTTTTTTTCCTAATATTGCAGAGTATAAGAATATATTACAAAATAAAATGAAGGAAACATGGAACCTTCCACAGGTCCTTGTGACTAATTTTTCTCTCTGTGCGTGTTAAGTGCCCTTAAGTGGAAACTTCTCATAGCGAAGCCCGGATTCCCTCGGAAGGCTTGCTGAGTAAGAGAAACAGGCTTTTGAATCTGAAGGATGGTGGCAGGAGGAAAACAGACTTAAGGACGGGTGAGAGTTTTGATTTGGTTCCTTTTGGATAAGAGCTGGTCAAAAACCGCAAAGGCTTTCTTCTTCAGCCATGAGAGGTTTTTTTTGTTAAAAATGAAGTTAATTTCCAAACCAAGAAATTTCTGCAATCTGACTTCAAAGTGGGCTGTTAGGGCTCCCCAACGTGACTGCTGTGACTCTCGAAAGGAGCTTAATCTGAGCATTAATCAGCCTTCAGGTCTGGTGCGTGTGTATATGTGTACACACGGGGGAGGGGGGGAACAGCATGGGAGAGAAAGCACAGGAAGTTTCTGTGGTGGGTTATGTTGAGCTGGTTGAAGCTGGTTTCACACAGCCTCTCTCGTCCCATACCTAAAAGGATCAGCTTTGCTCGTGCCTTTTTTTAAAAGCCCGTCTTTTTTCTCACTACTGTACTTCTCTTCAAACATAGGCTTTTGGAAAACCTGCCACCAAGTGTTTAATTCATTTAATGCATCTGGAGCTTTCCAGAGGCTTTCATGGGGAGCCTTATATTTTTATGCTTTGTTACGCAGGATGATCTCCAGTCTGTGCCGTCCGATTTACAGAGGCTCTATAAACGAGCCCTCTCCGGAAGGTGCTGTCTCCTTCACAGCCTGGTCCAGGTGATGCTGGCTCAAGGCCATGGTGGCCTTCAGGGAGTCAGGCCTTTCCATCTTCCTTTTCTCCTGCTGCCTTCAGCTTTTGCTAGAATGATTGTCTTTTCCGGTCATCTTGGCACAGGAGGGCGGGATTTTGGGAGAGCCCCTTCAACCTTCTTTTAGGTCTGTAACACTCACTCGCCTTTTTGGTTTGCCTGCTTCACTTCCTGCTCACATGCGCGTCAGGTGTGAGCTTCCTTCGAACCACAGAGAACCCATTCTCCTGAAATGAGAAGCAAGCAGGTGACCAAATATAAAGGCAACAGATCTGGGATCTCCTTGTACCTGGGAGTCGTGGCGGTTCTCTCCTGGCCATGGGGCCCTTGGCATGTGCCAGCCAACCCCAAACGATCCCACTGTCAGCCAGCCTGGCTGTGGAGGGAAATGTGGGCCCACGTCTCTCCAAGGGAATAGCTGTGAGGGATAAACAGAACTGCTTCTGAGCAGGTACAGAGAGCAGAAAGGTCAGGAATCGGGGGGGGGGGGGATGAGTGGGAGCTTCCACATTTGTCCTTTCCAGGTGAGCTTAAGGGTTGAGTCAACTCCCAAAATCGGCAAAGGTCGACTCTTGGTGGGGTGCTAACTTCTGCAGCACCCACATTTACACTGAGACCAGAGGCCTCACGGGAGAACATTCGCTCTGCGTGCCCCACGCCTGCCCATTCCAGAGGAGAATATCCGGACTTTTGTTGACCAGTTTTTTGGAAGGGTTCCCCACCCGCTTGCCCCCTCCCGGTTCTCCAGCCCGCACCGCACGGGTCCACCCTCTCTTTTTCCTCCTCCTTAGAAAACAAACAGCAGATGGAGCTTGGTTTAATGATGCCTTCCTACCCCCTAGCAAGATGCCTGCATGTTCTCCCCTTGGCTTAATCTGCAAACGGTGGGTTGTTCCCCCCCAATGCGGAAATCAACCCCTGCTTGTGGGCTTCGAAGGCAGATCGGCTGCTGGCCGGAATGGCTGGTCGGCTTCTACGGAGGGAGGCGTCCCAGGACAACGTCTGGAATTCCCAAGTCCCGAAAGCTGAAACAGCAGCAACAGGAGAAAATGCGGCTTCTTTTGCTCACTGGTTTTGCGTTCTCAAGGGATGAGCCCAGAGAAGGTAAGCTTGGACGTCCCCTTGGCCTTCCGCCTCTTCCTGTACCGTGTTAGAACATGGGAAGATTTCTTTTCCTTTTCAAAAGCAAAAATCCGTGAAACATTAACTGGTCTTTTTTTGAAATAACCCAGCTTGAAAGGAGCGATTTATAGTCCCTTCTTTTTCCAATAATGAAGGCATAAGGACACCCCCTTACTGTTGGTAAAGGAACAATGTCAAATTTCTTGGGGTGTCACTGTAACATTTTTGCTGCATTTCTCGTTATGGGGTGTAGCTTCGCCCTGCAGGTCCGAGAGGCAGAGCCTGGAGGAGAACCTTTTTCGTGCCCTGCGACACCCCAAATCCCCCGGGGTGGATTGCTGGAATTGCAGTCCAAAAGAAATGAACTTTTCCAGCCTCTGGTCTGAGTCCCTCGAGGACTGACCCTCACGGGATTCTTGGTGACCACTCAATAGCCATCGATGGCATGAAGGTCACATTTCTCCACCCGACTTGGACCCACAGGATGGAGATTTCACAGCCTTCTCTGCCTTGTGGAAGTCTCACCGGATGCCTGGGCCCCCGCCTTGGACACGGCAGCGGTTCTCGCACGAACCTGCTTTTCACCTCTGATTAATGGGCCGCTCACCGTCTGCAGACAGGACATAAATCCCTGGCACGGGATCAACAAGGTGTGTTGTGCGTTTGTCTGGGGTGGAAGATGTGGCCGGGATCTGTGAAAAAACACACACAAGACACCCACTTTGGGGGCTGGACAGGGAATGTGCAGAGATTAATCTTTCCTATTTGGCCTTGGAGCCGGCTCGGGAGGCAACTCTGCAAACTCATTCTGCAACCAAAGGTTGCAGCATGGATTGCTCTGGTTCTTGGGGGGGGCAGCGAGCCTTGCCCTTTTGATTGAGCCTCCGTTCCATTCCACCCTCTCTCCAGCGTTTCAGGTCCCCTGCAAGAGTGTTTGAGGGCCGAGAGAGGATGCTGGTGAAATTAGGGGGCCCTGAAAGCTCCCGCTGAACTCTGCAGGCTGTAAAGAACAGATTTACAGGGAGGAAGCAGTCCCATAAACTCATCTTTTATGCCGTGTTGCAGGCTGGATGCCCTTTGGGCAACAGTTCTCTGGGTGTCCTTATTTCACAGTTTGTATCTGAAGTTTCCCCCACCTTCTCTTCGAACCTCACCAGGGAACCCTGGCATTTCTTTTCCATGACAGATTTTATGGAAAAAAGGCCAGGGTAGTTTAACAGTCACAAGCGTTGTTTCATGGTAGTCCATGAAAAACAGAAGGCCCAGAACGTGATAAGAGACTTTGCCGGCTCTGAGACGCGACGGTTGAGGTGTCGTTTTGATGAGTCAGTCTCGTTTACATATATAATTGTCGGTGGAAGCGTCTTCTCTGGTCCTGACTAGCCAAGAAATTTGTGGTTGAGCGAGTTTGTCTCTTTCCCTAGCCAACCCCGTGGATCGGGTCTCGCCCTCGTGCAAGCTATACTTAGCCGGGGAAACTGCGCCCAAGCCGGCTGAGGGACACACGGCACCTGGTCGCGGATCTGGGCCACGAGAGGCGGTCTATTTATCCGGAGGCTTCGCACCTTTAGGGAGGCCCTGGCAAAATCAGTAGCGGGCAGCTGGGTTGGGACTTCTGCCTATCAGCAGATGGAGATGTTCTAGCCGAGGTAAGCATTTCTGTTGTTACACGTGCGCTTATTTTAATGTCTCCGACTTGACTGCTTTGTAGGAGACATTTTCTTATCTTTCTTGTCTTCTAATTCCTTATCTTTTCTTTCCTGTCTCTTCTTCTTTCCACTCGCCTTCCTCTTCATTTTCTCTTAGTTCCCTCTCTCTGGCCCACACACAGGGACACCATCCCTCTCTTTGATCTTAATCTTAACCTTTAGACTTTGAATGGCTTTGGTTTTTTGTTGGAAAGTGGCGGGCTTTCACATGGCAGCTCGTTTTTTATGGCGAGGAATCCGGCGGTGTTTTGGATAGCGAGCCAAGGAGCTGGCTGCTTTGCGATTCTGAAGGACCCAAGACCGAAGCCCGTGCGATGGGAGAGAACTTAACCTTATCCTTGCGCTTTAACACAGAGGGGGACGACAGCGAGGTGTGTCTTGAGAGGAGAGATGGACTGAGAAGAGGAAGGGGCATCCTTTCAGGAAATCCTGGCCAGGGTTTGTTCCACTCTTTCGTGGATTACGGGACATTGATTTGGATTTGGGATCCTGCCGGCTAGTGATTTGTTTTATGGGGCGAACTTCATGCAAAGGCGTGTCTGGGCAGGTGGGGCGCTCACGCCCGGCTCCTCCTTTTTGAAATCATTGCATCGCTGCCACTGCCACCCCCCACACATTTGTGGGATACAATGGGGGTGGCTTTTATAATATAACCCCAGAAGCAGGGGTTAGATCATAAAAAGCAAGCCGGTGAGGAGGGAGCCCAAAAAGGTCAGGAAAGCCGCCATTTCCCGAGCCCTGTTTCAACGCGTTCGAGCGTGCCATTTGTGTGTGTGATTTGTGGCGTGGTCCTCCTGGCAGAAGGGTGAGAAGGTCCCCTCGTTCTAAGAGAAGCGCCACATAGGCCACCTTCAACTCCCTCGTGGAAAGACCAGGAAGTAAGACTTCACCGACTAATTAACAAACAACTGAGGAAGTGTTTTCTTTGTGGAATTCGTGACTTGCTTCAGGAGTTGACTGTCCCAAGAGGTGTTGATGACGGAGCCCAAGTTGGGCAAGTGGCATGAAGCAAGAGGGTTAGGCAGACGGCCACTCCTATTAATTACATCATGCAATTAATACCTTATAGCCCCATTTTCCTCCAGTGAGTGCAAGGCAATGTGTGTGATGTTTCTCTTCTTCATTTGCTCATCACAACAACCTTATCAGGTAGATCAAGTTGAGAGAGAGACAGAGAGAGAGCTTTCATGGCTCCTTGCGGAGATGTGAACCAAGATCTTCCAAGCCCCACGCCGGCCTCTTAACAATGGCACCACGCCGGCTGCCTCAGAGGAGCAAAAGTCTAGCTGTTGGCTGTAAAGATGGAGCTTCTGTGTTCATGAGCAGTCTACCCTTGAGGATCTTTTGCTGCAGACAGATGGCTGGAGTTGACCTCCCCACTGAGCCCTAGACAAGGAGGGCTGCAACATTTTTCCCCCAGGCATGCAGGGTGTGAGAGTTGAAGCTGCATCGGACGTCTTGGCGTGCTGCTCTTTACCACGTCCTCCTCCCGAGGGGCTCCAGGCCGGCGTGACCCACAGGGCTCAGAAAAGGTTGGGTTCTTGCACAAGCCACCCTTACGCTGGACACCCAAAAGCTCTCTCTGCTTTTTGTTTGTTTGTTTTTTGGAGAGGCCAACAGGTGGGGCGTGCGTCTCAAAAACCCAACATTTGTAGAACTTGCCATTTTTCCTGGTTTGCTGTGGGCATAATTTTACCTTTGATATCGCCTGCTGGAACTTGATTAAATTCATTCTAAGGCTCGGAGCGGGTGGGAGGGAAGAGGAACAGAAAGGGCATCCTGGCAGACTTCTCTATCTGGCTGTTTTTCTTTTCTTTTCTGCGAGTCCTTTCAAGGAGAAAGGCGGGGTAAATGTATTTTAAATTTTTAAAAAAATGAAATAAATGATGGCCTCCAACTGTTCCCTCCCATGCTTTCAGAAGTAATTGCACTGCTTGGTAATTAGTTATACATTCCAGTATTTTAACCTCTCATTCATTCCTTTGTCCCAGTAAGGCAAATACCATTACATTGTGATTGTAACTGAATGAGAAGCAGCTGCAATTACTTTTTAAAAAAATTACTCCTCTTCCAATTTCTCTTCAGATTGTATAAATCTTTCGCCTATTTCACTCCCCTTCCACACTGCAATATATAAAAACCAGTGTGTTCCCCAGCAGGTTAACCGAGAGGATTTTGAGGATAAAAACAGACAGAAGGAGCAAAGATTTCTTTCTCAGTTCTGCCCCTTTTCCAATGAGATGTATTCATTTACTTACTTACTTTTTTACTTATTTATTTAAAATGTTTTCGCCCTGCCTTTCTCCTTAAAAGGAGATAATTGTGGGGCCCTTCTCCACCCCATCTTTAGCCTTGCGACACCCCTGTGAGGTAGGCCAAGGCAGGCCAAGAGAGAAAGGAGGAAAGAGGTCGTCCTGTTTGTTTTTTGTGGCTCAGGGCGGGCATGAACCCCCCCCCCCGGGGTGCCCCGAAACGCAGCCCAGCGCTTGGACCCCTGCAACCCTTCTGGTTTCCCACAAATACCTCTGCGGCTTCTTGATGCAGCTCCTGATTTCAGCAGCGGCTGCCACTGAAGCCAGGAGGGCAGTTATGCAAAACCCTGCCGGGAACCTCGCTCAGCATCATCTGCTGGACTCGCGTTGTGGCGTGAAGGGCGAGAGAGATCAGGGTGGGGGAAGATGCCCCCAGTTGCATCAGCTGAGCGTGTCTTAATTGTTGGGGCAAGACCCGGCGAAGAGACACCCTCCTGCTTCGTTCCTTCGGAGGAAAGGGGTGGGCCCTGCTGCTTCCCCCAAACTTTGCTTAAAAGCTGCACCAAGCGCCATGTGGCCCCTTGGTTCATCCTGAAGTGGCTGGCATTTTGTCTTATCGCTTCTGTGGCTGTCCACGCTGACCATGGTAGGTGGGCGGGTGGGGGCCAAGCCATTGAAAAGTCATCTGTCACGTGGCTCCTTTTCAGTCCCCTCCGCCTTGCAAAAGCCCCTTGCTGTGTCCACCCGGAGAAATGGGCGGTGGTTGATCCTATGACTTGACCAGCTTCTTTAACCAGAAGGATAGCCGTGTTTTAGTCCGGACTTGCAAAAACAGGGAAAGACTCTTGGGGCATCAGAATAGTGACTGATGGGTTTTTCATCCTGCATGACCTTTGTGGAGCGCAGGCCACTTCTTCAGAACCCACGCAGGGCACAAAACAGACTGGAGTCCACGAAACGGGGGTGCCACACAGAACGTTTGCCACACTCGAAGGCCCTGTAAAAACTCTTGCTTTTGTTAACTTTGGGTTGTCTCCTGTTGGGGAGGGGGTAAAATCTAAGTTAAGAAGTTTTAAGGTTTCCTAAATGTGTGGAGGAGGGGAGGTTGAGAACCCCTAAAATGTTCCAAGAGGGTCTTTCGGGGGGGGGCTTCCAAGTGGACAAAGAAATGTGAACTCATCCCCCTCAAAAAACCCAAACACAGCTCCCCCCCGCCTGCCTCCACTGACCAAGGGGATCTTTTCTCTTTCAGGACGATGATTAAGGACATCCAGGAGACGGTTCCCCTCATGGGCACCAAGAAGCCCGATCCACCAGGCACGCCTCCTCCTCCTCCTCCTCCTCCAGGCACTCAGAAAAGGTCAGCCGAAAGCACTCCCACCAAGAAAAGGTAGGCCACCTCCGGTGGAAGGGGTGACGTGGGACCAGGCAGCAGGCCTGGATTCAAATCCTGATTCGGCCGTGACTCTCAGTCAGGGGCCAATTGTGCTTTCTTGGTTTAACCGACGGGGCCATTTAGAGCTCAGAGGAAGTGGGTGGGCAACAGCCAACCTACCAGATGTTCTCAGACTGCGACTCTCATCAGCCCTATTTGCCAGAGCGAGGGGTAAGGGATGATGGGAGTTGTAGTCTGACGGTCTATGGAGGGAAGAATTCTATATACCACCCTGAATTCCTTGGAGGACGAGAGGGGTAAACATTAGTCAGTGAAATTATACAAGATGGCCGTTTTTGAACTCGGCCCCTTATTGAATCCTCCCTTATTCCTCCAAGATACATGACACACCGTCTTCTTTTATCATCATCATCCTAGAATTGCAGAGCTGGGAGGGACCCAGTAGATCATGGAGTCCAGTCCCTGTCAGGGAGGCCCCGTGGGGGGGAATCGAACTCCCAGCCTCTGGCTCCACAGCCGGATTGCCGAACCCCTGAGCCCCTCCGGCAGTTCTCTGTGGTCCTGCTCTGGCTCTGTGGTCCGAGTCCGATCCTTAATCCCAAGAGAGGGGAGCCATTACATCAGCTGCTGACTGACTGACTGAAGAAAGTCCCTCTAATTCAGTCAGTTGACTCTTGTTGGGACCAGCCGTCAGATTTAGGGCATCGATTGTCGCTCACAGGAGCGGGTGGACATATTTTCTTCGCTTTTAACGAAGCCAGGAAGATACAGATTAAGTTGGGCCGTGTGTGGTGGAAGGAGGGCTGGAGACGGAGCTGCCTTTTTTAAAGTGAGCGCTTCCTGCCGGTTTTTAAATCTGGCTCCCTGCCCCTTCCTGAAGTCTTCCCTCCGGGTGGAGAAAGGGAGCAGGGAGTCCCTGTCGCCATTGCTGATCACCGATGGGAAACACCGGGGATTATCGTAAATCCAGAATGCGAATGAGCAGGGATTCTGTTTCCTTCTCCCAGGATTGGGCTGAATCCAAGTCTAGACTCGGCCCCTCCTGGAAGCCTCACCTGAAAGTCAGCCTCTTCTGCCCCCTCCCTGCCCATCCATCACTCGCGGGCTGGAGGCAAATAAATGTCCTTCTGCTATTCATGAAGCGATCGATGGTGGTCGTGGGTGGCACAGCTTGACCCCCATCTGCGGGATGCCTGCCTCCTCAAACTTCAGAGGCGGTGTGTTTTTCAGTAGGATCAGATCCACGCTTTCCGAAGTGACGCGGCCTGCGGTGAGGAACCCAGCTACGCCTACGCAGGGGCAAACCGACCCTGGAAAGTGGGCGAACCAAGTAGCGGTCTCTTGGTAAATACATCCTGTTTCTTTCACACACGTTCGAGCCATCCCTCGGAGGCTTGGACACAGGTTTCCCACCCCACCCCACCCTGTTTCTCCCGACAACATCCTGACAAGGTAGGAAAAGGAAGTCTGAAATGAAGAGGCTCCCAAAAACTCAAGGTCAAAAGGGCTGCAAGTAAAGCATTGATTTTTAGGTCTGTATCTTGCACTTAGTGTGCTTTGTTGATGTGATGCTCCCTGAAGCCTTTTAATATTAGGCCGAGAGCCGACTCACGGCCCTGCCGTTGTTGGCTTGCCTGGAGTCCTTCTCTCCTTCCCACCCAATAAGTGGTCCTGGGCTTAGCCCTCAGTATCCCCGGATGAGAAATGGATCAGGCAGGGGGACAGGAAAGATGCCTCTCAGAATGACGAAGGCTAGGGTCTTCCCGTGGCGTAGCTCGGAGAAGGTTCCCGGTTCTGTCACCAGCCTCTTGGTGAGGGTGAGAAGGAAGAGCCTTTTCCTCCCGAGATCCTCGAGGGCCATCGCTGCCAGCTGACAATCCGAGTCCAGATGGGCATGAAACACCCTGGGATAAAAAGGTTTCCACCATTTCTACCCTCCTTTCCTCTTTTCCATTCACCACCACCTCGGCTGACATGCTCGTTCGCCGGATCTGAGCCTCCAGCGTTGGCAGGAGAAGGTAGGCAGGCAGGTTGGCTGAGATATTTCTCCTGACCAAGCACATGGGGTGTGGCGTGAAAAAATTCCCATGATGTGTAAACCACACCACGCGGAGCGAGCCTGCATAGGTGGAAAGCTGCAATCCCTCGCTCGGTTTCACGACTCTCTTACCTGCTCGGTCGTGGTACTGTGTTTCAAACTTCAGGGAGACCACTAATCCAGAAATGGAACTTTTTCAAGCTTTTTTTTCCCTTGGTCTTCCACCTCCTGGCATGCTAGAATCCACCAAGGATGCTGAATTTTGCTGTAAATGATACCTCTGGACCGACACACTGAGTACACTCAGCTGTTCCTGGCCGTGGCTCTTTTCAGACGGCCTGAAGCAAAATTGAATAAATTTGTCCTACGACTCCGCTGTTTGCTTAGGGATTTCAAAAATCTATAAACTTGTCTCATTTCTGGCAAGATTCTGACGCCGGCTTTGGCTCTTCTCTTCCACTCTCCACATTCCACAAACTGGGAGGACTTCTGGGTGTTTTCCTCTGTAAACACAGAGGAATGTCTCTTTTTGGCCATGGAATCCGTACGCCCGAGGCCCTGGGGGGGCGGGATGTGAGAATGTGAGGCGTTGGCTTCCCATCCTCAGTGCTGCTGGCTTCAGAAAGGGGCCAAAACATGTGTGGGGTTGGAGATTTTCCCCTTTTTTCTTGATTGGGAAACTGTAAGGACTTGCTATCCCCCCCTTCCAATCTCCCCAACATTTCAACAGTCGGCTTCATAATCTCTCATTTAGGCTGTCGATCAACCGTCCACTTCTCAGCGCAATCTCTTGCCTTCTGAATGGTTTGCTGAAAAACAGATGATGAGACTGAGTCTCGCAGCCTAGCAGAACAGCCAGCCCGTGATCAATATAGGGCCACCGACATGTATTATTCCTTGACGCAGCAAATGACAGATTATTTCTAGACATTCTTGACGTGTTCAGATTCTGTTTCAACTCCTCCTTTTACGCCGTCTTTGCTTTCTGAAGGACCGTTATTGATCCTTGGGGTTGTGCTGGTGTTTTTGTGTGTGTACTTGTGAGACTTTCTTTGCTGGCCAGCTCCAGAAATCCGGTTGTGTTTCTTGTCCGTCGCACTCCAGTCTTTTTGGCACACACCCTTTTGACAGCTGAGAAACATCATCCCCGGGGTTGGCAGGTGGCTCTAAACTCACTTCAAACTGGCTTCATAATGAGCGCCAGCATTTTTCTCATGCCATTTTCCGCGTGGGTGGCTTCTTTTTCTTTCTTTACCTCTTTTGTTTTCCCTGGGTGACATCGGCCGTGGGGTTTTGCGGTCACCCACAAATCTATTTTCAAGTGACAGGGAGGCTTAAAAAGGTAGGCGGTGAGCAGACTGCAAACTCGTTTAGTGAACTGGCAGCCATTATGAACATAGGAAGAGCCCACCTGGATAAGACTGAAATCAGAAGTTACAAAATTTTATATTTTCTCCCCGTCCCACCAAAAAGGAAAAAAAAAGAGAAAGGTTCTTTCCATGCTCTGGTTAAAAACTCATTCAATACATTTTAGCTCTCATGGTGGCCAGACAGATACTGGGAAGCCCGCAAGCTGAACCTCACCCTTCCTTGTTTAACCCTGCTATCTGCTCTTTGAGGTAGACTACTCTAGTGCTGGGAGGTTCTGTCAGCTGTCCTCTTTGATTTTAGATAGAATGAGGGGAAATGTATGTTTAAAAGTCATTATGAGCCCCAGTGAATCAGTATAAATATCTGCCTCAGAGCATCAGACTGGGACTTGCAAAATCCAGATCTCCACCAAGCTATGCAACCAGCCTCGTCTACCTTGCAGGGTTGTGGAGGATAAAGAAGCCAAGAAAGGAGGAGAGCCGTGCCTCCCGCTTTGAGTTCATCAGAGAAAATGAGGAGTATAAATGTATAAAATAAACCAATAACGAGTCCCTCCCCCTCTTCCCCACATGGGAAGCCCACTAAGTCCAAGATGAGGGCCTGAGCCCTTGGTAGGGCTCAGATAGATTGTTCCTGTCCATGGAGGTTCCCTATGAGCCAGCATGGTCACAGCACAATGCTAGCCACTCACCCACCCAGGCAAGCAGGTGATCCTATTGCCGTTCCTCATGCTTTTCCTACTAATCATCCCTTTAACCTGATGTATTCAACAGTTCACACTTTTTTCTCGAGATTGAAACCTTTGACAGCAACGTCGAGCCCAGCCGGACGTCGCCGCCCGTCTTCTCGAAGCCGATGGACTCCAATATCCGGCCTTGGTAGGTTCCATCGACGCCTCTTTTGCAGACTAGGGACACTGAATTTTCCTTCCTTGCTTCCAGATCTTTTCACACCGCCTTTGAGCTGAAAAAAGGACCCAAGAGAAGCGGACAGGAGCAGTCAAATCATGCAGAGCATTTTCTTCTTGTTGCTTGTCTTAGAATTCTAGTCATAATACGAGCATTTGCCATTTTATTTGCTGTCCGTGGGCTTCCTCTCCTGACCTGAGCGTCTTCTCCTTCCTTCCTTCTCTCAGTGCTTCGGCAAACTGCGAAGACATGGATTCTCCCCAGTCTCTCCAGGATGACACCCCAAATGCGGAGAGCTATTGGTAAACGGACTGGAAATTTATTCCTGCTCGGTGGTTTTCTAGAAACCAAGCGTTGCAGCAGCTTATATTTGCTGATCGCTTCCCCACCCCGATTTCCACCTGCCGTGTGTGGTCTAAAAGTGTAGGCCGCTGGTTTCTAGGTATTGGTTTGTCTATTTCTTCTGAAGTGACGGGCTATAAATAAACATCTCCTCCTGAAAAGCAGCTTTTGCCAAAACATGCCTTAAGGGGAGGCTTGCAGTTGGCATGGTGAATAGCCACCCTTTGGGGGCTCACCCAGGTTTGTTGTCTGGATTAGCCCGTTACGGCTCAGCCCCGGCTTCCCAGGCATGGACGGCACAGCCATTGGCGCTGCCTGAAGCGACACTGCTCCCCCCCCACTACCTCGGCCCCTTCTTTTACACCCCGCTCCATGTTTGCTCTTCGGAAAGACTAATCGTGCAGTGGAAACAAAATGCCTCCAAACTATGGTCTTACCTAATGGAGTTGGTAGTTGAAGGAAAGTTTGCCTTTCTGCACCCACCCCGTCCTTCCCTCGTCCCGGTGCGACACTGCTCTTTCTTTCTCTCCTGGTTCCAGCACAAACTGCTCTCACAGCGTTCGGCAAAACCACCACCGGAAGAGGCTGAAGAAGTACCTCTTCCGGGCCGTGTCCGAGGGCAACCGGGAGGAACTCCAGGGTCTCCTCGAAGAGCTGAAGGAGCGCTCCCACGCCTGCCGGACCCTGCCCGTTCAAGGTGGGCCGGAAGCTGCCCCCTCGGCTGCCACCCTTTTCTCTCTCTCTCTCTCTCTCTCTCTCTCTCTCTCTCTCTCTCTCGGCTTGGATCCACATATTGCCTCCGACTCGACTGACAAAGGGGTGGGGTGGGGGTTTGGAATTGGCATACTTTGTGTCTGGGCCGAGGGAGGAGGAAGTTTGGGGGAAGTTACCCTTGCCGAATCCATGTCCCAGCATCCTCCAGACAGCACAGAGCCAAAAGAGCTGGGACTTGTAGTTTGTTCAGGGAGTTGTAGTTCCCAAGGCAGCCGGTGACCACACAGTCCAAAGGATGGTCGCACGAGGGGGAAGGATTGCTGGGAACAAGACAATGCTCATTGAGGGAGACAATGAACAGAACACCGGGACTTTAAAAAAAAACCTGGAAAAAATCTGTTGTTGTGTGGGACACACATGATTTTATACCGACACCTACTTTTCATCTCCCTGAATTCTTCTTCTTCTTCTTCTTCTTCTTCTTCTTCTTCTTCTTCTTCTTCTTCTTCTTCTTCTTCTTCTTGTTCTTGTTCTTGTTATTATTATTTTGTTCTTTGGTTTTTCTCCCCAGACTATCTGATGAAAAAAATGACCTCCTCAGACACCGGAAAGACGTGCCTCATGAAAGCGTTGCTGAACATCAACCAGAACACAAAGGAAGTCGTGATTATGCTGCTTTCGTTTGCCGAGGAGAATCAGATCTTGGAAAGACTCATCAATGCAGCCTATACGGAAGAGGCTTACAGAGGTGCCTGCTCAAGCTCCGAAAACAGATTTACTAGGCAGGGCTTCCTCACCAAATATAATCGTCAACGCCAGAGAACAGTGATGGTGGGCTTTCTTGGGCTGTAGCCTTCTTGGTGAAATATGACTTCTGGTCATCTTCATCACAGGAGTACCACATCCTGCAGTTTCCCCACCCCCACCCCCATAATACAGTAGGAGCCCTGTATCTGCAGGATTGGGATTCATGGCTTTGCTTATCCACAGTATGAAAATATTAAAAGAAACCCAGAAATACATATTTTCACAATTTATTTACCAGAAATGGCCACTAAAGAGAGCCAGGTCTGGTAATAACGTGGTAAAATACTTTTTTTCTGGCATTTCTTTTCTTTGACCATGCTTTGTATAGCGTTCACTGTTATCCACAGTTTTCAGCATCTGCTGAGAGGGGGGGCTTTGAACCTATCACCGACAGATATGGGGAGGGGGGTTCCTACTGTGTACTCAAAGGTTTAACAAAGTTCATCCTCCCAGTGCGGCCTTTCTGCGCTGAGTCACACACATCCTTGTGCGCAATGTTTGTCTCGTGCCTTGGAGGTCTAGGGAACAATCTGAGTCTTTATTTTCTTTTTACGGCGGCAGGACAGACCGCTTTAAACATCGCCATCGAGAGGCGGCAATTCGACATCACACAGACCCTGATTCAGAACGGGGCCGACGTCAACGCCCGTGCGCGGGGCGGCTTCTTCAACCCGAAGAACAAGCACGAAGGTTTTTATTTCGGTAAGCGCCCCCAGGGGCTCGACGGATCCTGCCAGGCTGTGGGAAAGAGGGAACGTTCGGACAGAGGGAGCCCAGAGTTGCAGATCTGGGCTGAGGCTGAGAAGGTTAACTTTAAAAAAATGATTGCTACAAGAATCTCCCAGCTCAGCATGGCCACTTTTCGAGGGGGTGGCATCCAGAGCAGGGATTTCTCCAACCTCCGCAGCTGAACCTCTCTCATTATGGCAGACTTTGTCTGATGCAAAGTCTGCCGAGCTCCTCCTCCACGAGGCAGGAAGGAAATTCCGGAGCATCTTGGGGAGGCTGTTCCGATTAAGAGCTGAACTTTCCCCCTCTCACCTGTGGCTGCCGTTGCTGAGACTTGTCCTCTCCTGCCTGCGGAAGGGCCCTCATGGGACGGTGGTTCCCATATGTTCTCAGACCGCAAACCCCAAAAACCTTCACCACCAGCTGTGCTGGCCGGGATTTCTGGGACTTGTAGTCCAGGAACACTTGGGTGACCCAGGGTTGGGAAACTACGGCTCTAGAACGAGCTGCCCCTTCCGGAGGCCTCTTCCAACCTTCCCCAGAAGGCTTGCAGAGCAGCTGCAAGATCTTGACAGTCTCCACCTGCAGGCTTACAGCAATGAAGCCATGGCACAAGAGGAAGAAATGATGGGGAGGGAAGAGGAAAGCAAACGAGCAAACTGAGACCCTTGATTCTGGGCTAAAGCAGATGCCAGCACATTCGTTGGGTCTTGGAACAAGATGGAAGCACAGTCTAAGAAGGGGCTTGCCGGCTGCTCTTTCTCTTTCTCTCTCTCTCTTCCTCAAGCCTACAGTTCATTATGCCTTTCCCTCCTCAGGGGAGACTCCCCTGGCGCTAGCCGCCTGCACCAACCAGCCGGACATTGTCGAGCTCCTGATGGAGAATGGCAGGACGGACATCATGTCCCAGGATTCCAGAGGGAACAACATCTTGCACGCGCTGGTGACGGTTGCCGAGGACTTCAAGACGCAAAACGATTTTGTGCGGACGATGTATGACGCCATCCTCATGAAAAGCAGAAGCCGGGATTTGGAAATGATGAAAAACAAGGAGGGCTTGACTCCTCTGCAGCTTGCTGCAAAAACGGGGAAGTTAGAGGTAAGGGTGCTTTCGTGTTGAATTGGCGGGGGGGGGGGGGGAAGAGAGCCTGGCAGTGCCTTAGGAACACTCTGCTTATTTCTAAGGACTTTTATCGCCCTTGTGAGTGGGGTTAAAAAGGCTTCGTGAACATTTTAGACAACAGGAAGAAGGCAGTCCTTGGTGATCATCTTAAAATGGTAGAGCCGGAAGGGACCCTCTGGATCATCCAGTCCAGCCTCGCTTAGGAAGGCGGCTCCGCGGGGAATTGAACTCCCAGCCTCTGGCTCCACAGCCAGAGATCTCAATCCCTGAGCTATATCCAGCAGTTAATGTCAGGTGTACAGTCTGAAAAGACACAACGCAAAAGGGGTGGGCGGAGGAGGACAGGGACGGACGAAGGGTGAGGACTGTTACGCCTTTTTCTGCATTGAATGTGTTTTGGCATCACTTACGTTTCTTGGTGTTGTGTTTTACGTTTTTAGGGTTGTAGACTCTTTCTTACTTACTTAATATGCTGCCTTTGAATTGTTGTAAGCTGCCTCGGGTCCTTTGCTTTTAAGGAGAAAGGCCGGTTAAAAACTTTTTAAATATAATAAATAAATAAGAGCAGACTTGGTCTAGAACAACCCAGTTTCTAAGCACCTGTCCCTCTGTAGCAGCCTGCTGAGAATGACAACACTGCCTTCTGCTAGATAGCTGAAATAATATACAGGGATGGTTTTGTGAACCCTCTGGAGGGCATGTCAGATGTCGGTTCCATAGTGGGTGGCCCAACAGGACTTTCCTGTTTAGTATCCCTCCCAAATGAAGAATCCTGAAGAACTCAGAAGCTTGCATGGGCCTATTTTTGTGCTAGTTCCTAATTTGAGTCGGTCCCGATAAAGGTACTGCCCAACCGTGGACCTTTTTCGTTGAGACATCACAGCTGACGGAGCAGCTTTCGAAAATCAAGGCGCGGAAGCAAACCCTTATCGTCATATAAAGCCAGACATCCAGGGGTGGTTAATAGCAGAGCTTGCGAAAATTTTATTGGTTTGTCGAACTCTGTGCTTGTTTGTTCAGATTCTGAAGTACATCCTCAGCAGAGAAATCAAGGAGAAGACGATCCGGAGCCTTTCCAGGAAATTCACCGACTGGGCGTACGGCCCGGTCCAGTCAAACCTCTACGACCTGACAGAACTGGACACCACCTCGGAGAATTCTGTCCTGGACATCATTGTATACAACACAAATATTGGGGTAAATCCAGTGGTGCTGTTGTAAATTTTGGAGTGTTCAGGGCGACTGTCCCCTTAAGGCTTCTCCTCTCCCGCAAGACAAAATTCAGGCGGAGTTCAAAAAGGCGAGCTGCTGTCTTAATCCAGTTTGGCAATTTTCTTTCCTGTTGGGAATAGATCTTTTGTAAGGGCAATAGCTCTTAATTGCCCATTCAAGACCGAGTGACCATAAATTACAAGGATAACCTATAAGATACGGTTGCTGAGAATGTTTCTCCACTTTTCGTCAGGTTTTCCAATAAACGTGGAGGGATTCAAGGCACAGCAGATGATATTGAAGTGTTTTGATCATGCAAACCCAGGCTCCTCTATATCCTGCGGCGAATCCTTATGTTCTTGAAAGCCCAGAAGCTCTTCTAGAAATAAAACCTAAATTGTTTCAGTAATGGGGTTCTTTTTAAGGAGAAAGGCGAGATAAAGATATTTAAAATAAATGAATACAGTACATATAAAATAATTTGTATATTAAAGGAGTTTGTTAAATTGCTGCTCCTATTGTTTTGATTTATATCGTTCTGGGCCATTTTTGTGTGTGTGAGTGCTGTCAGCTCTAGAGTGATCAATAAATCTTAGGAATAAATAGAACTTTACAAAAAATACAAACGTTGAGGTGACCAATAAATCTGAGAAAATAGATAAATGAGCCAGCCAGAATTGACGCTGTGGTCCTCAACAGCGATGCTTGGTTTAGAAGTCTTGAACCCCTTGTGTCTCAGCCACCAGTCTGCGTGTTTATTTCTCGACACTGCCAGGGTGATTTTTGACTTGCCTCTCCTCTCGCCTCTACAGAATCGCCACGAGATGTTAGCTCTGGAGCCCCTGAATTCTCTCCTGCGCACGAAGTGGAAAAGATTCGCCCGATACATGTTCTTCCTGTCCTGCTGTTTGTACTTCATGTACAATGTTGTATTGACGTTGATCTCCTACTACCGGCCTCACACCGATATGGTATGCGCATTTGTCTTTCAAATGACATCCTATTTTTTACATTGTTTGCCTTTTTTAAAAAATGGACGTGGAAAGTTTTCATTGGCATATAAAGAGACATCAGTGTTAAAGACAATATGTTCCTCTGTATGATAGGAGGAGCTTTGAGTATTGAATTGTCCCAGTACAGATGGGGGAGAATTTTATTTTAAGTTGGGCTTGAAGAATGTACCAAAATTTGCACTTTTTTTTTTAAACTCGGGGTGGAAATTGATAGAGGTTTGCAAATTTTAATTATGAGACAGAAGTAAATTCCTAGTAAATCTGTGTTTGGAGCTTGGGTTTTGAGGTGAACAAAGATTAAAGTCACTTTGAATAAGGGAATGTCACAGTGAACGGAAGGAGGAACTAGAAAGATAGCAATGCAATAGAGATGGTTGAGAAGCATCATAATATTGAGGCAGTGCAGACCTTTTTTTTAAAAAAAAAAATCCAATGCACTTTGGAAATCCAGGCCAAAATGCGCATTACAGATAGTGCATTGCTGTAAGTCTGGGCTTTCTCTCGCTCTCTTTTTCTTGAGTGTTTCTCCTTGGTTTTTTGATCGGCAGCCTCCACCGTATCCTCTCGCGATGACCAATGGCCTGGGCTGGCTACAGCTGATGGGCCAAGTGACGGTGATGCTGGGGGCCATATTTATCGCCATCAAAGAGGTGAGAGTCAGGTAGAGAAGACTTGGGGGGGTTTCTCTTGTCCAGAGCCAAAGGCACTCACCCAAGGCATGTCCCTGTGGGATGTGGGCCTGCCGCCCTGGCTTCTTCTCGGGACCAACACCGGGCCCTTCTGATGCTGTGGTTCAGTTCCCGACAGCCCCAGCCAATGTGTCTGTTGGTGGAGGAGGATGGGGTGGGGAGCTGCAGCCCACCATCCCTGCATCGGGCAGAGTGAGGAGGCCTCTGCAGGTGGCAGATTTTGAGTGTCGCAAAAGGCCAGCAAATTTGTACCTGTTGGGTGAGCAGAGGAACTACTCCTGCACTTTTGAGAAAGGGGAACCCAGGCAGAGAGAAAAGTAATTAAATTTAAAATTTTGGAGGTGGCTGTTTCATGTAGCTTGGTGCCGAAAGAGAGCGGGACGCTTACATGTGCCCTTCGGATAGCCAGAATCCCAAAAAGCCACACTGCTGTGGGCTGTGCTGCCTTTGTCGCTGCTTCCCGAGGGTATGTTTTTCATTTGGTCTCTCTATATTTATATTCACAGAGTGTGGCCATCTTCCTGCTAAGGCCTTGCGACCTCCAGTCTATTCTTTCCGACGCCTGGTTCCATTTTGCATTGTAAGTGGTGTCTGAGAGCCCAAACAGTCACTCCGCGTCCCATCTCGAGGCTGCGCACGGCTTGGATTAACAGAAAGTGCTTTTCCTCATCTTTTCCCTCCCCTTCTCATCTCTTTGAAGTTTTAAAAAAAAAACCAGACTTTAGCTATGATTCAAATATGTGAATCTGCTTGCAGTTTAAGGTCATTTAAATTTCTGACATGAAATGGAAAGGCAGAGAGATTCGGTCAGATCAAGAACCGTGCGCTTACTCTAACTGAATATCTCATGCTTGTCCCAACCCTGCCATCCATTCCTTTCATAACATAGAAATTCTAATTAGTATTCATTTCATTTACCATTTTAAATACTTGTTTAATTCCTTTTTAAGTATCTGTATACTTACTGTTTTTAGCTTTTAAATATTGTCTTTTAATTGTCTCGGATCCTTCTAAGACAGGGTACAAATACTTTAAATAAACAAACAACAATCAATTCCTACTTCATTTCTCATCTTGGCTCTTGGGGTATTAAGGGGCAAGTGAACTTTACCTTTAGCTTTGTTCATGCCTCTTTTTGTCCAACAGCAATGACTATGGATTGCTGGATAGCTCAGGGGTTTAGACACCCCGCTGGGCTCCAGGATCCTTACGATCCCTCCCAGCACTGCAGTTCTAAAATGATGATGGTGAGGATGATGGCTACGGCTGGATAGCTCAGTGGGTTAGGCCTCTGGGTGTGGAGCCAGAGGTTGCGAGATCAGTTCCTCCACGGAGCCTTCGTAAGAAGGGCTGGACGTAATGATCGAGAGGGTCCCTTCCAGCTCTCCACTTCTACGAGGATGATGAGATCAGTAGAGGCGATATTCAAACAGCATTAATGAAACATCAGGAAAGTGCCTTGCTAGCATCATGGTGCCCCTGTTCCTTGAATGGTTTTCTTTCTTTTAACAGTAAGGGGTTTATGGTTTCTGGGAGCCGAGCGCCTCATGGGCTGAAGGCCGGGATCAGGAACGTGGTCCAGACCAAATCAGGATCACTGACATTTTCCTCGTCTCTCCGTTGCCTCCGACAGCTTCATCCAGGCAGTCCTGGTCATCTTCTCGGTGTGCCTGTACCTGTTCTCCTACAAGGAGCACCTGGCCTGCCTCGTCTTGGCGATGTCCTTGGGTTGGGCAAACATGCTCTACTTCACCCGGGGTCTCCAGTCCATGGGCATCTACAGCGTGATGATTCAGCAGGCAAGTCTAGGGTTCTACGCAACGCCACTTGGGTCTGGAAAGCAGAGTTCAGCTGCCTCCAGCCACAGGCGGTGGTGCCTCGCGCAGTTTTCCTCAATCTCTAGCTCTTGGACTACATTTCCCATCACCAGCACCATGGGTATGGGTCTCTAGAAAAAGAGGATCCACCCTGGCTGGCAGACTGGGTCATCGGCTCCCAAGGATTGGGAAGACTGGCGTCTGTCCAGGATAAGAGAGTCCTTCCGGGCTTTCTGCCTGCAAAAGCGGAGCCTTGCCACAAAACTGTGCCTCCTCCTGGTAACGTGGCAGAGGCAAACGGTTTCCCCAGCTGCATCCTCCGGGTTTCCTGGCGCTGGCTGCGGGATCACAGGGTGGCTGAGAGGCTCAGGTTCGGGTCCCTGGAAGAGGCAGCCCTGTAGATCTAGAGAAGCGGCAGGGTTTTAAAGATAATCACGGAGGCGTCTTCTTCTTTCCAGGTCATCCTGCACGATGTAATCAAGTTCATAGTGGTGTATATCGTGTTTCTCCTTGGATTTGGCGTAGGTAAAGATGCTTTGATGGCTATTATGGGTGGGTGGCCACCGGGGGCCCTGCTCCAGGGGCTCCTTTAGTTGCAATGAACCCCCCCCCCAAAACGAACACGTCCAGGTTTTGTGAAACCTTTTCATAACATTGGGATACTGCACACACACCGATGTTGGCAAGACTACGGCTGATTAAGGGAGATGCAGCTCACAGGCAGGCGTTCTGTATGTTAGGTCATAAAACTGTGCGCCGCGGCTGTCATACCAAAGGCCGCTGGACACAGCTTGGTAGGTTACTCCGGCAGGCTTCCAGAGTTTCCACAAGACCCTTTGATCAACCACGGCCTGATGAAACTTTCTGTGAAATAGGAAAGCTTGCATCCTGTCATTCATCCAAGTCTTCCCAAGATCAAAATTTTAATCACCAGTCAGTCTCCTAAGGGTATTTCTACCGCTTCCTTGGAAATGAAAAACAAACCTGGTATCAAATGAATTGCAGAGACGGGTGGGTTTCATATTTCCCAAAGGCAATGGTTCTGTTTGAATAGTTTCCACAACGGCATTCTTGCCAGAAAAAATACCATCCAGTCTTGTATAAATCTGAATATTTTTTACACCATTCTGATTACTGTTTTAACGTTAAATAATCAGAATTCCACTGCTCTAATGATTATCTCATTAACATTACGATTCACAAGATAGGAGCCAAATGTATTTTTTTTTAAAGTGGGTAGGAAGAACAAACAGGATTGAGGCCGTAGCACACAGAGGTGGGAAATTAATCCCTTTCACCCTTACCCCGAAAGGCGCTGTCCTGGGGAGCCCCTTCTCCAGTTATACCAAGCTGCTCTTTCTACAGGAAGGAACCGGCTTGTATACTGAAAGAAAGACACTTTTCACACAACAAAATCATAGGAAAATCATGACCTGGAGATGAACCACCCCCACCACCACGTCCAGTTTTCAGCATCTGCTTACTTGAGAGCAGAACGAGAGTCCCATTGTTAGAGGCTGAACGCTGGTCATGTTCCAGAGGGGTGTGTGTGACTGACCCATCCTGCTTGTGAACAAAACCTGACCGGCAGACATCTTTGACATTTAAGAAACTCCCTCGTCTAAGGATGGGTTGTCTGTACAGTTTGTTCCCGGGTTCATTTGGTGAATAAAATGGTCATTCGGTTAATGGGTTTGGACGCTGAAATCAGAAAGCCAGACAAAAGGAAAACACACACCACTTGGTGGTCCTGGTGCAGAATCCGAACACAGGGTTGGATAATATGTTTCTTGGGCCACTAAAATATCCCCAGGATGTCGGTTTTGGGATCCTGTGCGATTCTCCCTCCAGATCAGGTTAGGGGAATAAAAGATTCCAAAAATCATCCTTGCCAGAGTGACCCCTGCTGCCCAGGTCTATAAAAGACCTTCTCCAAATGCATCATATGACCCTCTCTTTGTCTTTTCTCCCCACTCCTCAACACAGCCCTTGCGGCCTTGATTGAAAACTGTCCGGAAAACAGCAAATGCAGCCACTACAGCACCTTGGGAAGCATTGAGATCGAGCTGTTCCGGCTGACCTTAGGCCTGGGAGACATGGACATCCACGAGAATGCAAAGTACCCCGTCCTGTTCCTGCTGCTCCTCATCTCGTACGTCGTCCTGACTTTCGTCCTCCTCCTGAACATGTTGATCGCGCTGATGGGCGAGACGGTGGAGGACATCTCCAAGGAGAGCGAACACATCTGGAGGCTTCAGGTGTGTCTCTCGCCTGTGGGTCGGTTCGGCTGAGCCTTCCTGGTAGGGATGGGAAGAGAATCCACCAGGGCCTCGTGAGGGCAGGACTGCCGGCCGCCTTGTCTGACGCTTCTCTGGGATGGGCGAGTCTTTTACTTTAGTTGATGGAGAGAGGGAAGGGCCCAGATCCGGGAATCTCCTTGTACTGGAGATGGAAAGAACCCAATGTATTTTTTTAGGGGGAATGAAATGTGCGAAACACCAGAACAGGCTGCTTCTTCCCATCCACCCAACCCCAGGGCTTTGAGTCTTTCACTCCTTAAAAAGCCTCCTTTTGAATCCTTCTGTCTTGTTAATGCAGAAGAAGAGTTGCCAGCTTTTCTTTTCTTTTTTTTTTAAGGCTTCTTATCTTTAACTCCTGAGTTGTAGGACCCTCTTAGAAGTGGTCAAGGGCAGATGAGGGAGAAGTTGCTTTCAGTTTGTTTTTCTTTCTTAAAATGACCAAAATTTCCAGATACCATTTTATCCAGGACCAAAGGAACTTGTGGATTTTTTAAAAAATCTGTTTTAGGAGTGAGTGAAACAAACACATTCTACCTTTCTTGCGTTTTGGTGCCAGGATAGGTGTTACAGCTGACCCTGTAGATTAGTTTTGATATGCTCCCTATTTCCTCATTATTGTCCTCCAAAACAGCCATCCATATCTGTCTAACAAATGAATACACAAATAATATTAATAATAATAACGTACCACCAAGGGAATTCTGACTTACGGCGACCCTTTTCAGGGAGAGAGGATTCAGAGGTGGTTGACCCTTCCCTTCTTTCCGGGGGTGGCGCTTACCCTAGGCCCCCCAGGCAGGATCTACTTTACAGGAGGCCCAGTGGGGGATCCAAACTCCCAACCACTGACCCCCCAGGCAGAAACCTAAATGACTGGCTATCCAGCCAGCTTATGTGCTTAATTAAAACTTGGTTAATTTCCTGGTGTAGTGGAGTGGGCATCTTCTTTTTAACATGACACTTTTATTTTCACTACAATCCCTAGAGAGCACGGACGATTGTGGAAACAGAGAAACTTCTACCAAAGTGCCTGCGACGGAAATTTCAGCTCGGGGAATGGTGCAAAGTGGCTGACAACGACACCCGGTTGTGTCTGAGGTAACGGCTGTTCATGAGCAGAGCTGTGGGTGCCAGAGGCAGAGGAGCGCATGGCGCCGACCAGCATCGAAGCATAGCGTGTTAGATCAAGGCGTGGTTGCGTTCCCCTTAACAGGAGAGCATCCTGATGCATCTGAAGAAGAGTGACTGGAAAGAAAAGCTTTGATGGTTTAACTTTACATTCAAAATGTTATTTTTAATTATTAGATGCATTCCTCTTGTTTAACACAAAAGCGTTATTTCCAAAACCCAAATGTCATCAATTATTGATAATTTGCTGCCCTCTGTGACATCCCAGTTCTTATGCCTGAGGCAACCGCCTCATTCTGCTTAAAAGGTGGCTCTCTACACTTTTAGTAGAGAAAAGTGGGTAGGGAGACACCCACTTATAATTCTAGACACTTCTCCTCAAAACCTGCGTTCTTTTTCTGGATCGCCCTTGCACCCGTTCATTTCAAATGAGCTGGGAGCCATTGTTTAACATTCCGTGGACAGAAAAACCAAGTCCGTCCATCTCTATAATCCTAAACACCAGTCTTATATCAAATGTGATCCAGGCTTCATATTCTCTGTCACTAGGATCAACGAAGTCAAGTGGACAGAATGGAAAACACACGTTGCCTTCATCAACGAAGACCCGGGCCCAGCAGGTGACGGTTAACCTATTTGTCTCTCTAGAAATCAAGTCATAGACTTTTAAGGCTTTTGTGGGTGTTTGGTCCTGAAGGAGTGGGTGAGGGGAATCTCCCTTTGGGCAACTGGGGAGGTGGCAGCCCAAGAAAAATGGAAACAGAGAGAGAGAGAGAGAGAGAGAGAGAGCTGTATATTTCTAACTGTATTCATGTTCATCGTCTCACCTGTCCCAGGTACTGGAGGTCGTATGTATGCACGAACCTTTCCAACTTACTTGGGAGTGATGGCAGCAGTGGCCTAATGGATTTTAGTGGTGGGATCTGTCCCATGTGTTTGCACCCTTCCTCATCTGTCCGCGGGCGCCCACCAAAACTCTAGACTCACAACTGTTTGGGTGTTTTTTAATCTGGCCGACTCTGCACAGTTTACACACCCAAACAGTCTCCGTTGCTTTTCAACACTGTACGGGCCCACGTGATGCTGTGTACCCACACAAGCACAGTCTCCGGGCCACATAGTTTTAGCGCAGGTGTCAAAAGGGCCTCAGCACTGAGGTGCAACCCCTCAAGGTGACCATTCCTAAATCTAAACCAGGAGTTGCCCAGAAAACATTGTCGGCAAGATGTGGGGTTCACATGCAGGAGAGTCATATCCTGGCCTCTGCAGGTGGGCTTAGAAAAGTCTCTTGTCCAAAATTCTGGAGAACTGCCATCCCAGTGTAAACAGTCCTGTTCCGGATAGACTCTGATATCTGACTTGCGAGAAGGCATCTTTCTATATTTATCTTTTAATCAAAAATTTTTTTACTGTAATGAGGACTACAAATCTGGCTTTGCATATAGAAGGAGCCGGACACAATCCACGGCCTCCCCAGAAGTGGCTGGGAAAGATCCCCCTTGTCCGATACCTGGGAGACCAGGCGCCGGTCAGGACAGGCAGTAGTGAACCAGATGGAGAAAGAAGGGCCTCCCGTGAGCGGAGGCCTTTTCCTCACCTCCTGTACAGAGATCGGGTGGATTAAATCCTTAATGAATCAGTGGGATGTGCTTTCAGTAGAAGTTGCTTTTTTCTTTAGGAAGGGACACCATGCATCGAAAATCTGTTTTTGCTATTTCCTTGCAGTTCACAACAACATGCAAGAGGAGGTGTCGAGGAGTAACAGCAAAACGACCCTGAATACGTATGAAGAAATCTATGATTTGCCGGAAACAACTGTTTAGCTTCCCACAGGAGAAGAGCAGAGTGTGAAGGCCACCGGTGTCTTGACAGGAGTGTGACGGAAAAGGACGCCGGTGGCTGCAACTGTCCTCATTCCCGCTGCACTTTTTCTTTTCTTCCTAAGCTGGACTCTGGCGGAGCTTAAGCAAAGAGGAGGCCTGTCCTGGCCACCCGAATAGCCAAACAGATGAGAGGAAGAGTAGCAGCAGGGGTGGGAGCAAGACAGAACAGTGGCACAGAAAGCACAGAGCAGCTGCTTCGGGGAGGAGGGGATGGAGCGAGGGAAGCAACCAAGACCTCCCCCCCCCCCGGACAGCCCCGCTTTCCGGAGACTGGATGAGTGGAGATTGCATCCACTGGGTGATGCCTGCCTTGGGATATTCAGACCTTCCGCTTGGAAGCCATAAACGTGGGTCAAACGAGATGCTAGAGAAAATGCATACTGCCTTCTAAGTTAACACCTGCTCTGCAATCGAGACTTGGGAAATTAGCTTGTCAGAAAACGCATTGTGGCTCCCTGCAAGATATGGTGACATGCAGCCCTCCTTCCTTATCCGAGAGATCTCTGTCCGGTTATGGCAGACACGGTCGCTTTCTGCGCTTGACCTTCTGGTTAGCGGGAAATGGCGGGGAGGGCCTTTCCCCACACAACGGATGACCCGCAATTCTACCCACCTGGGAGATCTGCTTGCATTTGGATTCCTGCATCGAGCAGGGAGTTGGATCCGATGGCCTTCGAGGCTCCTTCCAACTTAATGATTCTGTGAAACACAGGCTTCTTTTTTATATTTATTCATTTGTTTTCTTCGCATGATGAACCCTCAACGCTGTTCTGTTTCTGGACTCTCACCATGTCGTGCCCATACGAGGAAACAAGGCCTTGCGAAAAGCGAACACATTTCAGATTTGAAGGGCAACCTCGGTATGAAATTTTCAGCCTTGGAAGTTCTGGATCCCTGCTTGCCCTGGCAGGCGTACGAGATGGAGGGGACTAGCAGGTTGATTGAGTTGTTAGTCACTTCTCTACCTCATCTTTCTTCTGACGAGTTCAAGGCAGTATATGCGGCTCTCTTCTTCTGCGCTTGGTCCTCACGCCAGCTCTGCGGAGGAGAGAGAACTGCACGACTGGCCCAGGTGAATTTCAGAGCGAAGTGGAGGATGTAACCTGGTTTTTCAAAATCCCATCTGCCACTCACTGTACTCTGTATATACTATTGGCTCCTGACACAGAGGTTCAGATGAAATGGGACTGAAAAGCTTTGGCTACCTCATTTTCTGCTTTAACTTTATCCAGGAAAATAAGAGTTATTTTGTCCGCAAGGGTATTCATTCAGCGGTTCCTGCAGATTGTGCCTTGAAATGCTCACTGAGGCCAAGTCGATGTCTTGGGATGTACGTGTGTGTGTGTGTTAAATCATGGTTTACATGGTGCCTTTGGATGTTTCTATAAACAAATGCAGACGTTGTTGCGACTGCAGGTTTTTGGAGAGCGTCTTATAAAACGGCGTCTCTCTGGAACTGTTGCCTCTACTTTCCGTGACGATCACTTCAGAGCCAAAGCGGGGGTTCGGACCTATTTGGGATGTTGTGACGATGTTGTCAGTGTGTTAAATAAATATTTATTGTAAATATGATAAATAAAAATTAATAGTTTTGTATAAACAGGTACTGCTTACAATTTGCCTTGATCTGGACATCTGAATATAGCACCAGTGAGTAGCAAAAGAGAGTGTGCCCCTGTTGTTACAGATATTGCTGTTAAAAAAGATTAGCATTTTTAAAAACTAGGAGGATTAACATACATTCATATCAGTAAAGCTTTTTGACAGTGCATACGGTCTTCAAAGTGCTCAGAGTACTTCTTAATATTAATATTACTTACAGTTATAAATTCACTTCTCAGTCTGAGTTATGATCTACCTGTTCTAGCCATCTTGGGTGAGAAGAGGCGAAAAAGTTAGCAAACCTGGTCCTAAACGTTCTGAACCAGTTAGAGAACTATTTTAGTTCTGAGAGACTCTGATGCCTCGTGCACTTAATGTTTCTTTTACCGTTTTAACAAACGCTTGTTGCTTTTCATAATAAGCCGCCTCGTTCACAAAGGCTGGGTAAACGGTGGTCTCTCCTTCATACAGGATTACCTCGCCTTCCATCGTTAAAAATATAGGGTCGCCAGGGTGGAGAGGCTGCCAGTCTTGATCCTGTACAATCGAGGGGGAAACAAGGAGGTTAAAAAGTCCAAGAACCAATGAAAACGGAATAGGTCCAGGGTCAAGGCACGTGCCTGTTGATGGGTCTCTAACTAAGCAGATCTGTGGGGTCAAATTGCACATTACACGCATGAAGTGTGTATTTCTGGCTAATGGCTAGTACAGCCCTCCTTCTTCTTCTTTTGGCTCCAGACCCTTATTTCTTTCTCAGGAGACTCAAGACTAACAGAGATAGGGCAGTATCCTGTAAAGGGACCTGACTGTGTGCCCGACTGGGCCTCTGACCTTCAGCAGGTCGTGGGAACAGCTTCTGCAGTTAAGCACTGCAACACAGGTACATAAGGGCAAAGGTCCTGGCCTGAGGCCCTGCCCTTTTACTTCCTGAGGACAACCCAGAAAACAAAGGAAACTCCATGGTTAACAGATATGGCGTGTGGCCGTCCTTGCTCACACCACTCCTCTAATGGCTTCTTAGGTCCACCACCACGAGAATCCACAGGTTCTCGTATTCCTACCCAGAGACGTGTGGGCTCCAGTTTCCCTGTAAAGAACTCTGGGGCAGAAAAGGAATGCCCTTCTGGATCCATCTCGGGCAGTGAAACTGCATTAGAAACACTTCTGTACACACCAATCACTATCACATTGTCGTTGTTCAGGGGTAGGATGATGGACTGCAGGATGGGGGAGAATAGCAGCTGTTTTTACCTGCAGGTCAGGGTGAATGAGAGCGGTAATCTCGTTGTTTTTGCCTCTCGGATAATCCACTTTCTCCACAATTTTGTAAGCCTCGATGGTGCAGGGAGGGAAGGCTTGTCCTGAGGGCGAAACAGAAGCATGTCTCCAAGGATTAATGTCAAAGACTCTTTATTATTTTTATCATTATTATTTTTATGAAACATACGCTTGATGTACTGACAACGGATGAAACCATTAACGTGATAACGGTTTGTAGGTAATTAATACTGCAGCTGGATCTGTTCACAGGAAAAAGCTTCTCGTTAAGAGTCTCCTCTTGCAGAAGGGTGAGCTCCTGAAAGCTGACCCAGATAGGGAGTGAGGCATGTAACGCGCCTGATCTAAATTCTATCTGAACAGCAAAAACCAGGGACCTTCATCGGAGGGTATAAGCCATGGCATGCATTCTGGCAACAATAGAATCCATTTAAAAAACTTCATTTTGCTCAGCACCCTATGACGTATACCAATTATATTTATCAGATAACACCGTCGCCCAACCATACCTTCAGAGGCAAGAATGGGAGCTGTGATCAGGAATTTTTCAAATGCAATATTATTTTTGCCTATTATTGGATTGTTTGAACTTCTGCATATGATTTGAACTGGATCTTTGTTTTTCGAATTCTACCGCCCGGCATGCCCCACCAATGACCTCCATTCGCCTCTCTTGCCAGCCACAGGGTGCCTCTGCCTTGTCGGTGGCTTGGGACTGAATGTCCAGGACAGGATGTTATTTCAGTCATGTCCTCATGGGCGTCCCAGAGACGGCTGGTCAGCCGGTCTGGGAACTGGGCTAAAAAAAGGTCTTTGGTGGGATCTGGCAGGAGTTCTTCAGGAGCAAAGAGTTATAGGATTTCTGCTGATACAGAGGTGCACAACAGAAAAAGTCTATGGGTTTTACACAGTGTGGATGTACGTTTTTTGGTTCCAAACATGCCTGAGAAGGAAGCTTGGCACTTAAGTCTCCATAATATGGGTTTGCTTTAATCCATGAGGGAATTTTTGGGGTTCCGTCCCTCAACTCTGACTAGTGCTGATGGGAGGAGCTCCAGTTTGACAGCATCTGCGGGCGGGGGGGGGAACGGGATGCTCTGTGGAATAGCCCAGGTACTGAAGGATGACAAGAACTGGAATCCAAAGTGGGAGTGGGGTGGGGGGCAGTGGAATGCAAGAACAAGGCACACCCAGAATCTGTTCTGAAGAACAGAACAGCTGGGAATAAAGAACACAAAGCACACCCCATCAAGAGGACTGAGCCCGCTCAGGAGCCACCCGAGAGAGGGTGGGAAACCGGTGTGTGTGTGTGTGTGTGTGTGTGTGTGTGTGTGTGGACAGCAAGGGGGATCCAAGAGGAGGGTGCCTTGAAAATTCCCTGAATTGCACTGCAGGTCCAGATCCCGACTGTGGACCACTGCCGTACCTGCGTTGAACATCCGTATGAAATCAAGGCCGTGTCGGACGATCTTCCTCATCTTCTCCAGGATGTCAGCTCTGAGAACCCCATGGGGCTGAGGACCAACTTCAACGCCTCCCCGGGAAAGGAGAGAAGGACCAGTTACTCTTTCAGAAAGCCAGCTGAGGGAGGTGGAAGCGTTTCTCGTCTCCTCTTTCCCCCCCACTCACGGTTCAGTGAAGCAAACCCCAGTTATGGGAACCTTTTGTGCACATCAATGCTTGGAAAAGTTACCTTTTTTTTTGTATTAGCACGGCCCAAATTCTCCAAAACGACCCAGTGTCCAAAAAGTGTAAAGTTTCCCCACTCTACGTCTCTTTCTCTCACACACATACACACTCAAATGCTCCAGACCAAGCCATTTTGCATTTTATACTTGCTAATCTTGAGTTGTTTCTCAATTTTTGAAAAAGACGACACTCCCCCTTTCCCCTAGGAAAGACTCTTTCTCCACTTCCTACTCTCTCCTTCATCTCCTAATCATCCTCACGGCCTAACCGGGTTGTGTCTTCCATCTTCCAGTCATCATACGTAGCAACAACAGTGACACTTACCCACAGGATGTTTTGCAACAGAGCGAGTTGTGGCGTATTTCAGGTGCGGATGTTCAATGAGGAAGACGGGGCAGACCTCCGGAGCCAGAGCACCCTGGGGGGAAAATATCTGTCGAGTGTTCGAATTATGCAAATACTATGAAACACAGATCGAATGAAAGCAGCACCCAGGTAGGTGTTCTCTGCAGCCCGCACTGAGACGGTGGCCTTCCCGTCAGTAGGGCATCGTTGGCAACTGTACAAAACAGGGGTTGGGGCCGGTGGTACATGCCATGCTCCAACGGACTTTGCCGCCCTCTCATACAAGGGAACACAATTCCCGTGTTAATTCGTTGGGAAGAGAAAACCCAAGGCAAGGGGGCTCCCCCCCTCCCCACCGCTTTAACCTCCCCCTTTTTCTTCCTTCTAGGCTGATTTGGGTCTTCTTATTAGAGGCGCACAGATCTTGAAGAAAGCAACCAACGCATTTCGACTTCGGCTATCATGTCAGTTTTCATCTACTCTCAACTGCAGAGTGAAGAGATGAAATTCAGCTGCAGCAGTAGCAGCTGGGGCACAAGGAGAGTTTGCTTGCGCAAGAACCCCCCCCGCAGAGGAAGCCAGGAAAGTGGCTACTGATGACGGTAACCACACCAAGTTGAAGTCTAAACACCCCAGATATGAATGTATTGTGTATTTGATCAGATAAACCTAAACCAGATCAACAGTAGCTTTATTTATTTATTTATTTTTAAATTTAACTGCTCTTCTCTCTACCTGTGTTCCCCTAGGCACATTGAATCACTCTGCTAAAGAGCTGGTTATGAAAAGGCCCTGCTTTCCTCTTCCTTTTGGGAGCCTCCTTGCTCAGTTTTGCAACCTGGCTACGAAATGCCCGGGCAAACGTCATCAGGAATACACCCTGCCTCCAGGTAAAGTTGCCTTAACAGCTCTTTTGAACCCGTGCCCACAACCTTGATCCCATGGAAGAGTTCCCAAAGTTGAATTTCAAAACTTCTCACACTTACAGGCAGGAAGTGAGCCACACAGGCTGTGATACTATCCTACAAACTGCACCAGAGCACAGAGTTCTGACTCTTGTCCTCTGAAGATGCCGGCCACAGAGACTAAGCGATACTGTTAATTATTCTCCATTCCACTTTTTAAAGAAGCATTTCCCCCCCACACACACCTCCATTATGGGGGTGTGGGCAAATATTTCTCTTTTTGAACCCTCTCTGGAGACTTTGCTGCTGATCCCACGGCCTCTATCTACAATACTGCGCTTCATTTGGGATTTGAACTATTTACCTTAATATAAGAGCACATCTGAATGGTAAAATCATCCCTGGAACTCTCCAGGATGAGAGTGCCGCCCATGTTGGCTGTCGTATTGTGCAAATCAAAGATGAGGTCGTAAGCGTCCCGGCTACCTTTCGGGCCAAATATGCTGTTTATTTCTTGAGCCCTTTGCACTTCGTATGGAGTATTTTCTGCCAGTGGCTTTCTGTCGGTTAGAACACAAAACATATATAAATAGGTTTCATATGTAAAGTGTCTAGAGTGGCCTAATAGCCAGATGGGCGGTATCGAAGATAGACAAACAAACACATTAAAACAATGTCATTTCTCTGGTGAAAAACAAATGGACTGGAGAGCTCACGATTAAAAGCATTACTTTTTAATTTCATACACCTACAAGACTTGGAAAAATTACTCTTTGGGATGACTGGTTCCAGAATTCCTAACCCAGCATGGGGGATTCTGGGGGATGTAGTCCAAAAACAGGAACTGTTCACAAGCTCTGCGGTAAACGAAGCACTGATTCATACTCTGCTTTTGTGCCGTAGCTTATTTTCCCTGGAATTGATATTCTTCAACGGATGTAAATTCCAAGTGGAATGCCCATTATGGTTTAGTACACAGAATGACGGCCTAGGACTCAGGAGGCCTGGGTTCGAATCTCCATGCAGCCGTGGAAGCTCCCCGGGGTGTGGAACTGATAAAAGCCACTCCTTAGATCTCTTACTTGCCTTGGAAGCCTTACCGGAGTGGCTTTAAGTCACCTCTGGCTTGACAACACCGAATAAAACGCCAGGCACGCTTTTCTGACCCTTAATACTTTCCTAATCACAGTGTGTGACTCTACTGCAAAAAATGTTCAAGAATATCTTTATAGGTTTACCTTCACATCCTACTTGAATCAAAGCTGTGGAACCTTGGATTTTAACTTAAAAGTTTCCTCCCTCAGATCATTCAGAGGCCAGAAAAAGGTGTATTTAGGGACCACAGGGCTCAAAAACTCCCAGCCAGTGTGGCTGCTAGTGTACCATTCCTACATCTGAAGGCACTCTGCAGTATTTCTTTTCCACAAGTGAGAGCGCGAGGTGTCGTTAGTCCCTCACCTTCTGCTTCTTCTACGTTTCCATAGTTTAGGCTCAGCAATTAACAGAACTAAAATTCAAAAGCTTCCAGTGGGGTTGTACTTATGTTAGGTGTCGGCGAAAATCAGAACACATGTGGCACCTTTAAAAGCCTCTTCCCATTTTTGTAGCTCCCTTTTCCGGAGGCAACAGAAGGTGAGCCACTGCCCAGAGTTTGCAAATGCACTCTGATCCCCAACAAGAGACACCCCACCCACCCACCCCCAAAAAATCACACACCACTTCGGCTCACCCCAGATTTTCCGTCTCGAACACCCGATTGAGGTCACAGTCGATGTATCGGCAACATTTCTCCACAGCTCTTGGGTTAGCCATGAACGGTTTTGTCTGCAGCCCTGGTCTCCGAATCTCGGGCTCACCCTCCTGTTGCCAGTGTTTGACCAGGAAGACCCCCGAGAGCTCATTGCCGTGGGTCCCCCCGAAGAGTGCAACCCTGCGGACAGGAGCTTCTTCTGCAAAGTGAGAGGAAGTCATTTCTCCGGAGCGGCTCTCAATACCTGCAGCAACAGATCCCGGAGAAAAGAGGAGAGGCATAAGAAGGAAGGACCGGACAGAAGTTTCAGCTGGCTTGTTTTGATCCCGACAGATCTTTACTTGGTCTATTGGGACTGGAAGATAATGAAGATATAAACATTTCCCGAGATGATTTTTTTTCCTCCCTCTACAAATGTGGGTGTTCCTCTATAAACTCTCCACCCTCCACGAGACCAGCCTTTCTTTTTTTAAAAGACTATATTTAGATAATCATATATAGAAATAAGCTGTGAGGGACTTTCAGTTTGTTATGGCCAGGGTTCAAGGCGAGAGGAAGGCTCCTCATTTCAAAGGAGGAATGGAAAGAATTTTTTTTAACAAATGGAAAGTTACTTTTTGGAGTTATAACTCCCAGAATCCTACAACAAGCATGGCCATCAGCTACACTTAAGGTCATTGTTGCCACAAAAGGAAATAAATTATCCTTAATGAAGTTTCGATTGTCATGCAATGGAGTTGTGGTGGTTTCAACTTATATAGTTGTATGGTTCAAAAGCCCTCTCTGGGTGGTTTACAACATCCTTATGCAAACAACAACTTCTAAGTTATTCCTTTATGAATGAAGGGAGGGAAATAATTCCAAGATAGAAGGGGAGGGAAAGTTAATTCCAAGTACTGTAACTAGTTATTTTCATATGCTTCCAAAACAAAACCATGGAGGGAAAACAGGTAGGAACACCGAGCATAACCAGAGCGTGGCTCAATTACATTGCTATGTACTCTGATTCCCAGAATCCCCCTGCTAGCATAACTGGGGGATTCTGGGTATCCTCAAAAAGCAACATTTCAGGCTGTGAACATAACAAGGTTTTTACACTGACTTGCCACATCCAAGAGGCTGAAATGAATGAGGTCCTGGCTGTTATTGGCGTCTCTCTGTTCGTCCTCCATCCAGCATCCAGAAACTCATCAAAAGTGGGGTATGGGACACCCTGTGCATCCCCAATCAATTACCTGTCATTTGCTATTTTCCATCATCCTGTAGGGTTGCAAAATAAAGACCATCTTTCCCCCACTCTCAACAAAGAGTGAATGCTTACAAAGATTTGTGTTCCTTCGATAAGGATTTCTACAGCATCCAGCAAAGAAAAACCCACCTGTGTGCTCACGGGTTTACAGGAAGATACAAAACTGGAGAGTGAGAGTTTTAAGGAGTCATCATGTCCAGCCCTGCAGTTTATCTCACTCAGTGCATTAACCTCAAGAGATGCTGTTTATTTTGATTTTATTACCACCACCTTTTCTCTCCTTCCCCAAGTCTGTAGAAATATAACCGTGCTGGATAAGGTATTAAGTCAGTCAGATAAGTTGTATTTCCTACCAAAGTACTGCTCGTGCTGTCCTTTGCCCTCATTTCCCAAGGCTATTAATTAACGAGCTGCTCATGCAAAGGAAATCAAAACAATTGCAAAACTGCCAGGAGAAAACTGTGCTTTTTGCAAAGCGTATGCCGTGTTCTGTGGGTCTTGAGCGCCTCTCCTGGGCCCATAGGTCTGCCTGAAATGCCAGTAATGCTTTCCAGAAAGCTAGATGAGGGGCAGCCCATCATTTTTGACGGATTTACCTTGTTTGACACGGGAGGGGAAGATCGCCCGCAGGAAGAAGCAAGCCGGACATGTTGCAATACCAAACACAGTTCTGGACAAAAGCCGCTGAGAAGAGCTTTCTCATTCTTAGAGGAGGCGAGAATGTATTTAACTCCTACTATCCCGACAGGCTCTGGAAAAAAAGAAAAAATAAAGGGGATCAAAATTGAACTGGTTGTGCAAAGAAAGCCCATTTCCTTCATTAATTTAATAATCATCTAATTTCGAATTGCAACCGTTCTCTCCCATTTAAAATTTTTCAATTACCATTCCTTCCTCCCACACAAAAAGAGATGCATGTAACACTTAACATTAAGACCACATTATCCACAGGATCATTATCCACTGATTCACTTATCCACAGTCTGAAAATATTAAAAATATTAAAAGCAAATTCCTAGAAATATATATTCCTAAAGATGAAGTTACTAAAACTGGCTATGAGAGGTGCAATGCTATGTATAGTTTTTGCTATAATCTGCGTTTTTCGGCATCCGCAGAGGGGTCTGGAGCCAATCCCCCGCAAATACAGGGTTTCCACTGTATTTCCAATCTGCATCATTTTTGCATATATTCATTCATAAATATCAGGTTCCATGTTAAAACAAAAATCTAAAAAAAATCTTTAAATTCATTTTGTGTGCACAGGTTTTTCAAAGCCCCGCCTCACAAAAATGGCCATTTCTCAATGTGTTTTTCACGTAATATGCACAAAAGTAGTTTGCAAATAACATCCGCACAGCAGTCCTTCTGTAAATAAACTCGTGCTTGGAGTTTATTGTTGTAAACTTCAATTTTGTTTTGCCACTTGCTACCAAGGTGTTGCAACAAACTTCGAACCTCCGTTCTAGGGCCCTTCTGTATTTATTTCTGCCATTTTGTCAAACACATTACTAATTGCATTTAATTAAACGCATTTGACAAAATGGCCGCATTCTGGCCCACTCCCTTGGCTTCTATCACGGTCTGCTTTTCGTTCAAAAGCCAGCTCACTTTGGAAGATGCTTTAAAAAATCTTATTTTGAGGAGAAAAGTTAAGATCTCCTTACATAAAGGAATAAATATAGTCTCGTTAGGTTCAGGGGGGCGTTGATAGAGGATTGCTGGCTTTATAGGTGACCAAACTGGGAGCCAGGAGTCATGAATGACCTCTGAAATCTTCGAACACGTTACAATCATTATAAAAAGGTCCAAAAATATGAAACTAAACCAGACAAAATCATAAACGCGTTGACCGGTATTATATAACAAACCTAAATATCAATTAAATATTGATGAAATGTGTATATTATTCCTAATATTGCTGTTTTTTGCAGCTCTGAGCGTGCTATTTCAGAGATCATCATTATTATTACTATATTGTTACTATTGTTACTTCTACTGTTTATCTTTTATTTATTTATTTATTTATTTATTTATTTATTGTATTTATACCCCGCCTATCTAGTCATTTTACTCACCTAATACTAGGAGGAGGAGCAGCAATAATAATAATAGGGGAAAAAGTAGGGGAAATAATAATAATAATAATAATAATAATAATAATAATAATAATAATAATAATAATAATAATAATAATAATAATAATAATAATAATGATGATGATGATGATGATGATGATGATGATGATGATGATGATGATGATGATGATGATGATGTAATAACAACATGTGCCGATATGAGCCCATAAAATAATTACTATATATATATATATATATATATATATATATATATATATATATATATATATATATATATATATATTCATATTCACAATTGGAAGCTTATTTTTCTCTCCCTCAGAACTGCTTTGATTTTAATTTTCCACCGGGTGCAAAAAAGGGGGGAATAAAGGAAATAAAATACTGTTTCTTCACAGAAACAATTTTTTTTAAAAAATGAAGGGAATTCCTCACAAGTATGATCAGTGGAGTGAATGAAAGTGCTGGGTCAAGAATTAAGCCAATTTTTATAGTTAAACTCATCTAGAAAAGTGGAAGAAATAAAATGAAACCTGTTAAAACTGGAGTCCTTTAGATGGGGAGTCTGAGGGCGCCATTTTGAGGGAAGCTCCCCAGGGCCAGTCGACGGTGGAGGAAAACTCTGATTTTTAATATTCCCCCCCCAAAATATATTGCCTTTTTAAAGCCTTTCTCTTGATTCTGCAGGTGGTAAAACCAGCCTTTCCTCATCCTAAAATTTTTGGGTTCAAACGAAGGAGGCAGAAGGAAAAAATAGTCCTTGACTTAATTTTCCCTCACAGAAATAAAAATGCACAAAAGGCCAACAACCACAAGACAACACCCCCCTTTCTGAGGTCCCCTCCTCTTGATAATAATAAAAAATAATATATAATAATAAGGCATTCTTTAGGCATTCTTCAGCCCCCCCTCCTCTCTCTGTCCTGAGGTGAAGAGATTTAAGCATTTTTCCCGCCCTTTTCCTTCCACCTCATCCTAATAATGAATGGGACAGAGGCTTTTCCTGCCTCACGAGCATGGATTTAGGCTCTAATTTAATTAACTCTTTGATTAATTAGACTATTAAGCCACTGGACAGCAAGGTTTACACTGGGTATAACAGATTTTTTTAAAGTCAAAGACAATACCAGTTGAAATACTGTACATGGAAACACTTTGGGTATAAAAATCCAAAGCAAAAGCAGCCATAAAGCCAAAGAGCAATAAAAGTAGTAACAAGTGTGTGTTTTTAGCAGGCTTTATTTATTTATTTATTTATTTATTTATTTATTTATTTATTTATTTATTTATTTATTTATTTGTTTGTTTGTTTGTTTGTTTGTTTGTTTGTTTGTTTGTTTGTTTAAAATGTTTATATGCCGCCTTCCTCCTAAAGGACCCAAGGTGGCATAAAAGTGTTCAAAGAAACAAAGTTAAAAGCTAAATAATCAGTTATTACAATATTTTTAAAAGTGTTAAAGAGATATCGTATTAAATCACTCCAAAACAGTCTATGAAGAGCCGTATTTCAGACTTCAGTGAATCAAATATTTTGATTTTTTTTCTTTTTTTAAAAAGATCCTAATATATACATAACAGATTATATTTTAAAACACACACAGAAGATGCCTGTACTTTTAGAAGAGGCAGCCACGTTAATCTGTGCAAGCCAATTAGGCAAAAAAATAAATAAATAAATAAATAAAAAAAGAAGACAAAAGCCTTGTGGCACCATAAAGACTATGCAACACACAGGGTTTTTTTTAATGTGTTAAAATTTTTAATATTCTAAATATTTTAAACATGGTTGAACACTATCATAGAGTTCTCCATTTCAGATCATGAGCAGTCTTTGTATATTAGACAAAGGTGTCAACTGGAAACTATTGTTTTAAGGGAATAACGTGTTATTTCTCCCACTATTTCCTTTAATAAAACACATTTCCAATAAAAAGAAAAAGAACATACATTTTGCCATTTTCATTTTGGAAAGAAGATCCCGTATTCTATTCAATATATTTTGTCCCTGATAGATCTGCCTTTTAAAATTTCATGCATTTAGGATTTCATTTTTTTAAAAGTATATTACATAAATATTTTCTGTATTTCCATAGAACCTAACAGGATTTGCTTGACAAGCAGAACATTTCCCGTACATTGTGTAGTGTGTGATTTGCTAGTTTTGCATATGTATTGTTTACATCCCTCAGCACAATCTAAATAACTGTCTTAAAAAGCATGCTAATTTTTTGTATAAATCTACCTTTCCCCCAGCGACCATGCTCCAGAGGGACTACAACTCCCATTTGCCCCAGATAGCATGCCTAACTGTTAGGGGGTGGTGGGATTTGTTGTCTCCCCACCCCCCACCCGAGGGTGGCATGGATGGGGTGCCTGATCTCAAGAAGCAAGACGGGTGGACTCAGTAGACTCAAGTTTATTGTATGGACTGTGTTTCGACAGGTATTGGGGAGAAAAAAAAGATGAAGAGGAATTTCGCAGACAGCTCCGCTCGTAGTACTGCAGGTATCTGTATTTCATCGATGCTGAATTTGCGATGCAAATAACAACAACACGGAATTTCACACAGTGCGATCATTAGTTGCAGATTTCACAGATCACACCATCAGAGCTACTAAAAAAACAGCAGTATTCTGAACAGCAGACATACACTGCTGATATTTAACAGATATATACTGAGGTTTTTGGTCAAAGCTTGTATCTGTTCTATAGAAGCAGTCGACGTTTTTATAATTCTGATTGACTGTGCCTGGTATATTTGAATAATACTCAATTATTTATTTATTTGAAACCGGATTTTTTTTTTAAAAAAATGAATTTTCTGCAAAAAGTTTTGTATTGGGTTGTATTTTGCACTATAAAGGGGTATTTCGTAGTATCCACTGATTCACATATGCACAACCAGGAAATATTTAAAGTCTTAAAAGAAAAATCCCCAAAATCTCTTTCTAATGATTAAGTTAGCAGAACTGGCCACTAGAGGGAGACAGAGACTATGTGTACAGTACTGTATAGTGTTTGTTATTATACTAGTGTTTGCTACAATCTGTGTTTTTCATCATCTGCGGGGATACTGCAGATATGGACGTCCTACTGTACATCAATTAATGAATGCGTCTCTCCTTTTCGTTCTCTCTCCATTTATATACCTGCTGCCCCATCCATGAAAAGCAGATTGTAGGTTCCTGGAACAACAGGAAGTTATATTTTCCTTTATTCTTTTTTCTGTTGTTGTTTGACTCTCACATTTGTTGCAAATTAGAAGAATGCACATGTTCTATTAATGTTTTTCCCGTTTATCAACTATAGATGATTGTTGTAACTTCCCAGTTGACTAACCACACATTCATGTTGCAACCTCCCATTTTCAGGCTGTCTACCTGTCCCGCTGTTCAATCAGAAAAAAAGGAACCGGCAGCCCCTCACTTCAAACCCCCCTCAAAATGAACCAGGTATTGGCCACCCAGCAGATAATTCTGATTTTTCTGCCATGCTGGCAGGTAAGCAGATGACATGATTTTGCTGCCCCCCCACCTTATCTATCTGTATTTCTTTAGCAGGACACATAAATCAAACTTGCCATTCATTCTGACCTATTGTACTTGCACGTTTCCAGAAATACAGTGAGTGGCAAAAATAATTCCTCTGAGTTTAAAATTAATTTAGTTAACAATAGAACTTTCTGCCCGTGGCAGGATTTACATTCTTGTCTTTATGGATTAAGGAGAAGGTTGGCATTTTAATGCAGTGTAACTCTGCGCTTTCTCATGCAGTTGACATTCCCGGCTCGTGGGTTACAGGAAGGAACATTTCTAGTGCGCCTTCGTACAAACGATATCTGTCATCTCTGATAAGTCCGAAAAGGCTACTATGCAAAGTTCTGCCAGGATTAATTATTGTAATAATAATTAATCCTCTTTGTGGCTCGTTCCAGGGGAGGGGGCAAAACTTAGCGAAGAAACTTCCACCTTTCAATTGTGTTCTGCTTTTAAAACACTGTCTTTGGAAAAGAGTTAATGCTTCAATGTGCAACTACTATAAAAGCTTGCTCACCCAGTGCTTTTCCCCCAGCTTGTACCATGCATGGTACTTACCCAGATACAGGAAACTAATAGATCATACTGGTTAAAAAAACAATTACATTAAGAGAGGCTAAATCTAGCCGTGGCTATTCACCACTTCAGAAGCAATATATTCCCAATTTCCTGGCACTGAGATGGGTAAACTATATGAGGAATTCTCAGCGCCACATCCTTCCTGAGAGTGATATTTGAACAGAAAGCTCTTTGGTGAGTATGTAGAGCTTCATGTTTCATCTTAAAGGTTGCCTTTAAATGCCACAGGAGGGATGTGGGGGAAAGTGAGTGACCCCCATCCACATAACGTGGCTCCAGGCATTCATGTATAAGCGGCATCCATAAAAAAAAGCTATGCCCTTTATGTATTTGACTTATGTTTTTTATTAACATTTACAAACAGGATCTCAAACCGAATGTTGCAGCATAGAACATGCAGGGGTGCCTGCCAGCCGTGATCTTCTCTACCACACTCTTATTCCATCTCCACACCCCAGTTTTCTGTCCTCCCATCTTATTTTACAACCCGAATTGGGGAAAAATCTGTTTTACTTGCTTAAGGGTGGTTATTTTCAGGCATAAACCCCCTTCAAATAGTAATCAGAAGTGCAAGGCTGGCCATTTCCTGTTTTTTTGCTTTTTACCAGCTCTTTCTAGCCAAGAATTGGGGCCCTGAATCCAGTGACACTGCCTTCCCCTGTTCTATCAGAATCACATCTCTGGAACACAATTTTTTTTTTAGCTTCTAGTGATGGTGCTATCTGTGATGTATAGTTTGATCCTTCAATGTTGAGGAAGTGTGAGCATAGGACGTTCCTGGCCTGGGGTAAAAAAAACAGTATCACATCACTGAAGACAGTTATTTGCCTTTCGCTAGACACACATTAAATATAACCAAAATCCTAGATTTTTGACTAACCGTTCCTTTATCCTTTCATCTTCTAAAGATTTTGGATGGGAAACAGCAAATCCAGAACCAGACCAGTTACAGAGAACAAAAAGCACTGAGTACGTAAGCAGAGGGATGGTGGGGTTGGAAACAAAACTTTTGAGCCAGTTGTTTCAATAGATTTTACACTGCTGCATTCCTCCAATTTAAATGTATTATAATTCAAATTTCTAAAAGTGATGGAAACCAATCCTGTCTAATGGCACCTACTGTTTTTGAAGGTCCATGTTTCTTCATTAATTCATGTCAGCCTCTATTCTTACATCTTTTTAAAGCCCAGCAGATCATCCTATTCCACCTTCTCTCTTAAGACACCAGAACACGCCAGACTCTGCTAATATATCACATGGAGGAAGCTTAAATAATTGGAGGTTGGTAGCTTTTCCTACCTTGTACATTTCTTTCAGTGTCCTTCCGGTGAGTGCTCATTGGAAGGACAGATCCTGAAGCTGAGGCTCCAATACTCTGGCCATCTCATGAGAAGAGAAAACTCCCTGGAAAAGACCCTGATGTTGGGAGAGAGCGAGGGCAAGAGGAGAAGGGGATGACAGAGGACGAGATGGTTGGACAGGGTCACTGAAGAGACCAACATGAATCTGACCCAACTCCGGGAGGCCGTGGAAGACAGGAGAGCCTATCATGCTCTGGTCCATGGGGTCACGAAGAGTCGGACACAACTTAACAACTAAACAACAACAACGTTTCTTTGCAAGTGAGGTCACCATATTTATTGATCTCAGAGCCAAATAGAAGTCTTCCTTTGCAGTGACACTTGACGTCACAGGATGTCCTGCATTAGTGCCAGGAGCTGTGATTCTTTGGTGGTTTCTTCCCAGTGAAACCAGTCACTTTTGCCTCTCTTCCCAGTTTGGCTGAAAAAGGCCTAAATTCAGCATCCTTTCAGCAGGATTGCTGTTTGCAGTAAATGATTGGAGAATTAAAACCGAGAACCCTCGAGACGAGCGGGTTTATTAGGCGTACACTTTCATGGACGGCTGCCCACTGTCATCTAGCAAAACAGCCCGCTCTCCATGAAAGCTGAAGCCCCCGGAAGGCCCTTAAGGGGCCACAAGACATTTTCCTGCTTTTGCTCCAACAGCCTATGATGGCAAACAGAGGTCACAGAGAGATAGTCTTGTTCTTTGTGGAATTAAAGGGAAGGTGAAAAAAAAATGGACTTCATTGTTTAGGGAGGGGTGGGTGTGTTCAAGTCTTTACACCTACAGAGAAAACTAAATACACAGGCCAGGAGGGCAGCTCATAGACCAAAGAACTGAGGCACTGCAGCGCAAAAAATTTAGGAGTGAGTGCCATCCGACGGTCAAAGGATATTGTTATAGGCTGATATACTGCAGGTCATAAACTCACACAAACTACTGTATTTCAATGCAGACAAGAGGAGAAAAGTGCTGCTGGTCGTAACATTTGGAAAAAACAAGACTTCCCAGCTTTCGGGCAGGGAAAAGAAAACAGAAAGCTTTCACAGTTTGAGAACCACTTGGGTGGCTTTGAGGGAGCAATGCCACAGAAACTAGCTGGTCACCCAAGGGCCTCCCCCAGCAGCAAGACAGGAGCGGCAGAACAAAGCTATGCAACAGCAGTCCAACAGCCAACGGCATCGAACAACATGCCGAGAAGAGGCCCACCCCGCCAAAGTGCAATATATACGTTCAAACAGAATCAGTGCCAACCAAAAGTTCATACAGCCACTCGCCCAGAGGGCAAAAGGATCCAGGTAAAATTCAAATGCATAGTTAACTTTTCTTTCTTAAAATAAGCAGGGCCCGCACACCTCCTCAACAAACTGGCTGTTTTTGCTGCTCACTTTTAACTTATTCATTGCAGGGTTTTGTTTTTTTTCTTAAGACAATTCTGGACATTAAAGACTTTAGCAAAATCAAATTACTTCCTTGACTGAACTAGTCCTTTCCCCACTTTTAACCATCTTGTACAGATTTTTAATTTAAAAAAATTAAGATCTTATTTTCCTTTCTGCCAAGTGAGCAAATTTAGATTAAGCCAGTTTAAGTTCCCACACCAGCCCACGCTTTTGCCCTGACGTAAGGATAATGTGAAAATTGCTTTCCTGTGTTTGGGGGCAATGTCTTCCTTCCCACCGCCTGTCCTGGGTCATCAGCGGTTAGCCTGGTCTGGGGTGGCAGAAAACCAAATGTTTTTGGAGGGGGGGGGGAATTAAATACCGTAACGTTTACTCACCTGAATTCACACTGACTTGAGGTCTTGTTCATTTGTCTCCCTGGGAAAGCAAAGCCTGGCAAATCAAGCCAAACTGAAAGAAAAAGACAGTTCTCTCAGAATCATCTCTGTCGTCATCGAAAGCATGAAACACTGGAGTCAGTACGCTGACAAAACCCCACTGTTGTATGAGGTTTTGGGTAAGTATCAGAGCGCACAATAGATTCTGTGTCTGTTGTTATTATTCACTGGACAGAGGAATCCCTAAGACAATTGCTGCTTTTTCCCCTCCTGATATTTTAGTCAGCAAACTCAGCTCTGTGAATACTGGGCAGTTCTAGGGCATGGCTGTAATGGAAAAAGAATTTCATTTCAGTTCATGTGTTCATAGAGATTTTACAAACATTACCAAGGACGGGAGAAGAGGGTGACCTGTTAAGATTATTGCCAGTCACACTGCTTTTAAGAGGGTGGTTGACCCAATAGCCAGAAAAGGAGCCAGCGGGATCCCTGGGGTTGGGTGGGCTTTTGATAGAGAACTACGTACCTGCCAAGGTGTGAATGCCTAAGTTTGCTAAGTCCTGTCATGAGGGAAGGGCATTTATATATCCTCAAAGGAGAGGAGAAAAGAGGGCCCACACTAACAGAAAATTTGCACATTCCAGTGTGCGTTAAGAGAGATGGCAGGTTTAGGAACATGGGTAGAAGTGGAACAGAAATACAAGACACCTTCACATATATACTGCAACGAGGAAGACTCTTTTCACCTAAATGAGGAAGACTGTGATTATACGACCCGTGGGCTTGTCAGGAGAGTAGCTGTCAAAGTCCCCACTTGCATCGTGCTCTCCAGCAAGGATAGGGAATCATTATATTCAGCTGCCTAATGACAACTAAAGGCAAATACTAACTGGTGTTCTTAGCAAAGCCAATGAGAGAATGGTATTTTCGCAAAATCATCAGATTGTTTCTGCACAACATTGCATACTTTCCCACAAATGTCTCCAGTTCTTCCAGCTCCAAAATACCAGGATGAGCGGCTTTAATAATCTGAAGGACTTGATGGATTATATACATCTTTCCTAACCATCAGGCAGTCCTTCTCTACTTGTCTTTGTGTCCATGTACACACACATACACACTCACAATGTCAAGGCCTTGTTTCTCTCTCATAAAGGACATTTTCCTCAAAGTAAACTAAACTCGAACTGGAGAGGACAGATGGTCTTCCTAGCTGGCATTTGAGATTTCCACCCCATTTCTCGCTTCTTAACAACAGTGACCTTTAGAAAGAATGCTTTATTTCAAAAATACCTTTATGTCTGCAATCTTTCCGCCCTCCCTTTCCACGCAGGTGTTCTGGATTCTGCAGTCACTCCAGGATCATACGGTGCAAAGACTTTCCTTCTGAGAGACGGAAAGGAGAGCGTGTCATGCGTATTCTACGAGATCGTAAGGGTTTTCCATATTTATTTAAAATTATGCTATGCTGAAGAAGCCACCAGTCTGTAATTTTTCATTACATGCTATTACTTTTTTTAAAAAGGAAACCAAATCTTAGGACTGAAAAGTGAATGATACAGAAGTTGAAAATTCGTCTGAAAATGCCCCCAAAGGTCTTAAAATACCCATTTAAGCCTTTGAAAATAATTGGAAGATGTTACTTCTTACACCAATAGAGTAATTTCGTTCATCGGGGTTACACTTCTTTTGAAATCTAGTTTTCTTTGGCCAACTGATAACTAGCGACTCATAGTTATGTTAGATATATCGTGTTAAGAGTGCTCTCCAGTGCAGAATAATATTAATCTTAGAACTGCAGAGCTGAAAGGGACACAAAGGATGATTGAGTCCAGCCCCTTTCAAGGAGGCCCTGGGAGGAATCGAACTCCTAACTTCTGGCTCCACAGCCAAACGCCTGAACCCCCGAGCTATAAGGAGCGTCTTTAGGGTTGAGAAAAGGAAAGGCTGTAACCTTTGATATATTTGCCTCCGTCGTCAGGATCGAGAGCTACCACGACTCATCAGAGGCCGAGTCCATCGGTGCGTGGGAAACTACGACCCGCAACGGAAAGTCTTCAAGTGCGTCTCGGTCCGTCCTGCAACGGTTCCTGAACAACAAACCTTCCGGGACTTTGTCCAAGTCGCTGACAGGGAGATGGGCAAATATGTGAAAATAAGCAATGAAGTTTAAGCATCCGGGTTCCGCCCTGTCAAGGAGACCCCATCGGAAGCCTTAACTTGAGTGCAAGGTATTTCCTCCTGTCCCTTTTTGTGTTTGAGATCTCCGCCATCATCCTCATTACACGTTGCTTAAAAATAAAGTAGTTCTAGTTTGTTTCCATTGAGCTTTCTCTATCAGGCTGGTTTATTAGCCTTTCAAGCTAGAATAGCAACTTCAAAAGCAGAAAACGTTGTTGTGAGACCTGGAGCTTAGAGAAAAAAAAAATCCCTTTTTTCAGTGGGGAAAAACAGGCTGGATTCTGGGAGATAACATTTTCCAAACTCTACTGGGATATCGCAATGGAAACAAAACACCCTTTCTTAAAGCGATGTAGAGTTTAAAGGAAGGGAAAGATTTTCTAATACAGTATCACAAAAGGCTGACATGGGAATTCTGGAACCCAGTGCAACAGAGTGCAGGATTCAGCCAAACTTTTTCATATTCCCACGTGACCTTGGCTGTCCAAAAATAAGAAAAAATAGTATGGGAGAATAAAAAGGCAGAGCTAGACTGGTCCCCTTTGCCAGTTATGATGGCTAAAAATGAAATTTAAGGTCACCTTCCCACATCCAGAATGCCTATTGCCATTTCATTCAAGCCACTGTAGCAGAAATACACAACTAATTTTGTCACTGACTCAAATGGATTGGAAGCAATCACAGAATCAATACTAATTCCAGACTATCACCTTTCCCCTTATTCCATGCAGTTTCTAAAAAATTACTCTAAAGGAGGCAGCTTTTTAAAAGATTCTAAATATTCACCAAGAATGTCATGGTCAGAGATTAAATGCTTTATAAACTGTTTTTATCTGCTACACAAGTCATACACAGAGCCAAACCTTCAGCTTTCCCAAATGTTTGGAGGAGCGATCAATCCATTGATTTAATTCAGTAACTGCAAGTAACTCATTCATTTTTAACTGCATATTTCAAAGGTCTGGATTAGTCCCTCTTTAGTTTACAGGTAAGCTGTTCCTTGCAATGCCAGGTTTTATGTTGGGCCTCTTGGTGTCTCTCTCTTGAAGCAGAATTCCACCACTCTTAGCTGCCTATCTTTAGACACTTCTAGAGTCAGTCTGACCTATTCTGTTGCCTTGCGGGGGTTGGGGGGAATGGGAAAATGCCCTTTCCACGTAACAAAGGACCACCACACAGGCAGGATTTAATCAATCCTGATCACAGGAGAACATTGCTTAAGCACTAAGCTAGTTGAACCAGCACAAAGCTGCACAGTGTACTACATCGTTCTCTGAAGCAACACTGCCCTGCCGCCTCCCAGCTTCTGCCAACTGAAGCTGCTGCCTCACTCGGCCTTATGGTAGAGCCGGGTCTGCCCATGTGGTCTGAACAGCAGTTCCTCTTTCCACTGACTGAAAATTTAAAATTTCTCTGCACACTAAAAGGAACACAACAATCTCTGTTTTAATGCAAAAAAACCCCGCGCATCGGTACAAGGTTAACACCAACATGATCTGCCCGGGACCGAGACAGGTCCAGGCGTTATCCATTACCCGATTCTCCCTTCTCTTCCTCCTGCAGTAACTAAAAAGGCGAGGTCTCGCCCAATCGGCCCAAAAAGGAAAGGAGACTCGATCAACAGCATGGATTGCTTTATTGTAATACAGTGTCGGCAAGTCATAAAATTCACATTTCAAATTATCGGAAATATTTCTGTTAGACAAGTCAAGTACAAGGGAGCTGGGAGGTCAGAGTCTTTAAAAAAAGGAACCACCTAGACAAAAATACAGAAACCACAGTAATGGAAAATACAGCTTTTAGTTACACATAAAAATTTTATTTATATAGATTTATATATAGATTTAGAATAAAACGGGAACCTGAACCAGTAAGTTATTTTCCAGAAAGGAGTGGGGGGGGGAGGGACCCATTATCCACAGTTTAATGTACACAGTGTATTTGTTTTGTTTTTAAAATGATTTCTCAGCACTAGTCAAAGTACTGACATGATTTTCCCAAGGGAATCTTTGCATTAATGCAGCTTTGCAAACTCCAGGTTCAGTCAGTAATTATTCTTATGTGTAGGTTTGCAGCCTGACTCTCCAAAACGAGTCTTCTTTCCCTCATTTTATTTCAGTGTCAAATTACCCATCCATGAGTCCTACCTGTGCTACTAGTTTTTAACATTTGATACCCATTTTGAAGCTGCTTCACTTTGGGTAACTGCGTTTCTGCAAGACCATGTTTGACAACACATGTATTTAAAAAAAAAACCCAACCAAGCAAACCACGAATATCATGCAGTTCAGTTGCACATTTGAATGAGCTCTAAGAGGACCAACCATGAAATTTCAGGTTCGTGGCTGGCTCTAATTTCAACCTGCTTCTCAACAGAGATGGCTTGCATTTTCAAACCGAGCAGTTCAACAGCGTTTTTCAAATGGCCGGCCACTGGAGGAACACTTATTAAAGACAAAAAAGCAAACCGAGAAAGAAATAGGAGGCACACTGGACACTTCTACCTGAAAAGATCTCCTTTCAAGAAAGAGAAGAAAACGTTTTGGGGAAAGCCTTGCTCTCTGTATATGTGTGCGATTTATGCTGTGGGAATGTGAGCACGGTGATAACTTCTGACACCCACTGGAGGGTAGCAATTTCATGCTTCTGCTCAAGTTCTTATCAGAACTTTTCAAATGTTTCTTAAAATTGGAATTGTAATCCACATCTTTGTCTTTTCCCTGCTTCTTTGAATGTTTCAGGGACTTCCTAAAAAAATGTCTTTTAAAAAATCCCATTTATTACAGAAGGAAGACTGTCTGTTCAAGGAAGGGGGTTTAGCATCCAAACCACAGATGTACACAAAAAGATGGCAACTAGTAGGTTATGTTCATCTTTTTTTAAAACAGGGGAAAAATAGATATTTTCTCCTACCTGAATGCTGTAGCTACATTTCCAGGACTAACACTAAAAAAATACAAAATCAATTACTCCCCATGTTTCAAATCACAGTAACAAATAATACTTTGAAAAGGATACATGAAAGAATACAAAAGGATACAAAATTACAAGCACTCTTCTGTGTTTTTTCTCATTATACACTTCAAAGGGGAAAAAAGAAAAAAAATTAACATCATTTCCTGCATTCAAGTTTTCAAAGCCAATTTTAAATACAATGTTGTTTTGATTACAAGAGTATTCCATAAAGAATCTTTAAAAAAAAACCTAAGAGACTCCCTCCGTTAAAATGAAATATTATGGGATATACATGCACTCAGTTCGGCTAAGAGAATTCCTAATTTTTCACAGAAACAAAGACCAGAGCACTAAAAATCCTTAACAATTTTCCTTGCACATGCCAGCAAATTGCCTTTCTAGGGAAATATTTAAGGGACCAACTGAAAACGTTACATGAAACAATTCTTAAAAAAATAAAAATAAACACACACACACACACACACACACTTAGCCACATACATACAGAAATACAGTTCTGATAACACTCTACAGTATTATTCACTATCTGACAAACACTTTTACTTAATGGCCATTATTGATCCTTTTCTGTACATTTGTTCTATTGACAAAAAGGCACAGGTTGGTTAGGAAAGAAACGATGGCGACCGTCCATTCCCCCCCCTCTCCCTGTCAATGATAATGTTGTTGTTCCTACCTGTTGCATGATTTTCTTTTATTCCCTGCATTATCACAAGCTTGTGAGAAAACTGCCTCATTGCCCTAGTCATTTATGTCTGCCATTTACAGCACCGTTTGGTTCTGTGAAATCCAGAAACCCATTCTAGGCTCAAAGCTGTAAATCCAGCTGCTTCTATCAACGAAAGGAGACTCGCCGGATCAAAGGGATTTGCCCAAACACCAACGGATCATTCAGCAGTTGAGATATACTGTATTCAATCTGGTAGAGATCAAGACAAGAACAACTGAAATTATTAAGGGTGCGTGCACACATGGTTTTCAGCAACCGTCTCATGGCGGATGCTCACTCCGTGTAATTCAGACACACGCTCCTTCTTCATTCCCTGGATTGAGCTTTGAGGAAAGCTGGATTTCTGGCTGGGAGTGGTGCTGGTTAGCCGGCCCTGGAGGCAGTCAAGGAAGCCATTTTTGACCTTCTTGGAGAAAGGCTTGAGCGCAACACTGATTGGTTGGCCATCCACTTCAGCCCAGTATATAACAGGATTCTGCACAATGTCAACTGGTTCTCCCTTGTGGGAGCGATGGAAGCCTGTTTAGACCTGCCTGGGGCAGGATTCTGTGCGGTGCTGATTGGTTGGCCCCTGAGGCCATCCCCCAAAACAACTTTTGCCCTTGCTTTGATGCAGGATTGTATGTAGTTCTGAGTAGCTGTGATGGAAGCCACACCAGACTGGTGGTCCATCACCACCACAGAAGCTACATGTGCCCTCCTTTGAGCAGAAGAAGCAGATAGACCTTCAGGAGGTTGGCCCTACGCAGCAGTCATGAAGCTAACTTCCACCCCCAGCTTGAAAGAACAGATATCGGAGAGCGACTGTTTGATATGTACACTGTACAGAGAAGTCCAAACTGTTCCAGTAAAGTGTACAGGGAAGCCTGTTGGCAGAAAAAACTCACATAACATTAGTTTTTGTGGCAGGAAATAAAACTACAAAACTGCCCCCTGGACTTGCTGATGTTGTTCGTTCTTGTTGCCGGCAAATATCCCTGTGGAAAAAAATGCATATACCAATGTATCCTGTTAGGAAAAATTGCTTACCGAAATTCTGCATAGTAGGCAAAAGGAAATACAAACAAGAAAGATGCACATTAAAAAAAAAAACTGTGCATAGGTTTTTCATGCAAGCCTTAAAACGAAACAAAAGACTCATGGCCCAGGAAGACTCAAACTGCAGATTGGAAATATTCTCAGGGGTCGAAAATCAAGTCAATTGAGGCTCGGAAAAGTGAGAAACGAAGAGAGAACTAAACTAAAGTGGCAGAATTGTTCCATCCCAGAGAAAATGTTTCAATCAATGAAGGGGCAAAGAGAGAGAGAGAGAGAGAGGTTTAAGACTACACAGTTAAATGTTCTGGCTTCTACCTTGCTTAGTTTCACCGGAAGATAAAATCATAAGCCAGCTACTGTCACCGCTAACCCGTAAATCAAGGACATTCTGTTCTGTTGCTAATAAACAGTCTGCCATTCTCGATTTTCATCCTGCAAATATGAAAAAACTAAGCGTCTGTTTCCAGTGAAATCAAATGCGATCAGAGCCTCCCAATTGCTTTTTTTGTTCAGCTTAAGGCAAACGGTGTGTTGGATACAATGGCTGGCAGTCAGGAATAGCTGGGAATTTGCTTTTCCTTCGCCATGCCAGAGTCAGTTTCATGAGGATGGGAGGAAAAGCGTCAACTCTACCAAGACTGCAATCAGAGATGCCCTTACCTGGAGGGTTTTTTTTTTGGGGGGGGAATACCCAGATATTCATGTCCACACAAGCTGGGAGGAACACTGACCTTATTCTGATGGATCAATACAATCCTCAAGCAGAAACCAACTCCCTCTCTGGCATCCAATTTAACTTATGATCCGGAGATAACATATTTTTCTGGCGTAATAAGCAGATTAAGTCCTCTAATCCTTACAGGAGCATCTTGCAAGACAGAGGCTGAAAGGTCCTAACCAACTAACAGCCAATGAGCTTTGACTCTCTCCGTTTCCCTCCTCCCAATTTGTAAAATGTGGGGTGAAGTGCACATGGACTTTGGGCAAAAAAATCTAAACATTATTGCTGAAAGAAATCAAATAAGGAAACCTGAATTGTTTTCAGTGGCTCAAATTCCTGCATGTTAATTCCATGTTTTTTTAAAAAGAACAGTTCAGTTAAACAAAGCATTTTCTTTCACTACATTTTCTACACTGTGTAAAAGTGGCGCAGGCTCCGTCAGGCCCGGAAATGCTCAAAAAAAGGGTTTCAAAAATCAAACCCAGAAATGATCAAACAGGCCTTTCTGGTTTTGAAATCCATCCTTGTGTTCCACACAACCCCTTCTTAGGAACCTCTTGTTTCCAGCAAGTTTGGTGGCTAACAGAGAGCCACCCTTTATCCTTAGCAACGGGCACCTGAGCCAAGGATGTGCCCCCCCAAAAAAAAACATAATGCACATTGCTTTTCTTCCACTAAAGCCTCCAAGAGAGACTTTTGACACACATTTCTCGTGTTGCTATAGTTAAGAATTAGAGGCGACCAAACCTTGCTCCGTCAAACCAAAAGCCGACCTATTCTAACATCCAATTTTTCCACAAGCATGCCGCGAGGGCAACAGCGTCCGGCTGCAAGTGTCCCCCAATGGCTAGTATTCCAAGATAGACTGCCTCTGATACTGCAGGTTCTCTCAAGTCGGGACTAGGCAGCAAGAAACATACACAAATCAAGGCTTCTCTGTTTTTAATAATTGGGTGGAAGATGATGTCTCTGCTGGTGTTAAGTTGTTGTGCAAGCTAGCGCTGATGACGTTCACTCTTCTATACTATGAAATGGCAGGAGAGCAGCCTTCAGTTTCACTTGACTTGGCTAGTGATGGCCATCTTGTGGGTCAATGTGTTTTCAAAGCCCTCTCCTTTAGTGGCTGACAAGAGGTGCAATGAAATACTAAGAAATCTCTTCCCCTCTCCGATACTGAAGACATGGCAAGAGCGTTGCTTTTCAACAGAGTCGGGGAACCTGAACAAGGAGGACCTCAGGCGTGGGTCGAAGCCTGACTCAACTGGGGCTCAGCCAGCCTTCTTTGCAAATACAGGTGGACACTGCAGCTAATTTTGCTCCTTCAACTCCTAGGCAGAGGAGGAGGAGGAGAAGGCAGATTTGACATCCTGCAGATGCTAGTTGACTCTGTAGACCATTTTGCTTGGCAGAGGCCCCTGGCTCGATGCTTCCATGGGCCATATTGAGCCCAAACTTCTCCTCCCTGGCTTTAAACATGGGAAGGGCAGCTGTGGAGGATCAGAGAGGCACATCTACCAGTGGATATGAATTTTCATTTAGGACCTGAACTTTTTTCACCCTTGGGGGCTGCTTGGTATTTCTGGGAAACCTTGCCAGCCTGCGTGTCTTCGCTTTGTGGCTTTCCGATCCTCAATTTCCCTTAAACCATGCCAATAATTTTCCGTCACTCCTTATGGAATCTTTGTCTCCTCCTTCTGTTCCTATGACCCCTTGAACTATGGCCGGCTCCACTCTTTTAGGGACAGAAACACTGTTTTGGACAAGAAAGATGATAAAACGACCGTCGCCTGCTCAGAAAGTGAGGCTTTCCATTGCCAAATATGGCATCGCTGCAAATGTTCAAGGTGGCCACCCCACCGATCGAAGCAATGAAGGGAAAAAGGATGCCCTGTTTCTGTTGCTCTCCAATTTTTTCTTTTGCCCACACTAAACTGATAAACTGAACTGGCGTAGCTGTGCGGCTTGGAGCCCCTGGCTGCAGAAACAGGGGCTGGGGGTTTGAATCGCCACCTTGTCTCTCTGGAGTGGGGGACCAGATGAGAACACGCGGAAGGAACACGCATGGCTGTGTGGGTCTGGACAAGTGTCACACTGATCACCCGGAACCCACTTCTGGGGACGTTATGCCTACAAAAACCTTGGAAGCATCACCACAACTTTGGAAACAACAGCACATTAATTGTTACAAACTACTCTGTGAGCATTTCCCGCCTCCGTTTCTTGCAACTCACAAATAGCACAGATGGGGAAGGACAGGTTCAAAAAAGTTCAGATATTTAACAAGGAGATACAAAAGCTGGATCGAGGTTCTAAAAAAGATTTCGACACACAAACAAAACTGGGAGGTAGACAGATATTTTGAGGATAAAACCAGACTTCTCTTTCCTCCCCCCCCCCCTTTTAATGCTATTCGCAATAGCCGCTATGTGTTTGTTTGAGGCCACTCCATCCACCCCTGGGCAACTGTTGATCGCAGATCCGGAGTGTGAGATTTGATGCCTCTGGAAGACTCCTGGGTGCGCCCGGGGTTGCCATTTCTTTCTGTAGCCAAGCTAAAAGGAAGAGCTTGGATCACGCCGCTGTCCCTTGATTTCAAGCGGGAATGTTCAGATTGTTCCAAGAACGGTCACCCAAAATGCTATAAAATTGTCGGGATGGGTGTCGGAGAGGAGTGCTCTTTGGGTGCATATTTTGCAAAGAACGGCAGAAAAACGGACAGCATGACCCCCACAATGGCGAGCATGTACCCCCATCCGATTTGGCAATCTCCTGCATAGTAGATGCTGGCATCCTCACAGTACCTCCTCACGGTAGCCGAGCCGAGGCCGAAAGGGTACACCAGAAGCCCAAATCCCATGATGAACACTAGGACGCGGGGGGAAAAGAAAAGGAAGAGAAAGGTTAGTGATTGTGTTTCCCCCCCCCCCCACATACATACATTTCCATAAAATATTTCAGAACGAGAAGCTCATTTCCAGAAGCGCTAGAAGCGACTCACTTGCTTTCCAGGCCTTTCTGTTTTGCAGAACAAAATTCTGAAGCCAAAATTTGGTTCGACCGCGCATACTCTGTCTCGGGATTCTTTCGCAGCAACCGACAAACACAGCCACGTCGCTAGTCCTCATGATAAGAATGCGTGGTCTCCTAACAAACTTTCCCCAAAGTCTAGGGAAGGAGTTGGGGGTTTGGTCTCTTGGAAAAACTAGGAGGTCAAGAATGAGCAGGTACAGGATCTGATCTAGGCATTTCTGGGCAGCGGCGGGGAGGAGAAAATCCTTTACGTCTATGCATACACAAAAAAACAATTTTTAAGTAAAAAAAAGGAATCACAAGATGGGTGACCCCAATGTGAAAGAAGCTGATAAGTTGCCACTGGCTTTGGTATCCCCTCCGGCGTGCAGGAAAATAAACTCATTACCCTCTCTTGTGCAAACCACGCTGTGACCTTCCCTGCATCATGGGAGCCTGGAGTATAGTCAATAAAACATGGTCGTGAGGCGTTTTTTCTCCAGACATGCTCCTAATGACTGCTTAATAGTGCTGTCTATCAGTGGAGTCATTAGCCGGGAGACGAACCCACAGAAGAAACGGTGGGAGGCCTATTACAGCCACTTCATGGATCACTTATTATGTTGTTTAGAAGCATTGCTGACTTTATTCTCCTCCCCCCCCAAGCCTCAAAGTCCAAACACAAAGCAACATTTCAGAATCTAACTCCTGATAAATGGGATTTTGCTATGACCTGATCCAGAAACACCGACTGCTTCTTATAGATCCAGCGAGCAGGAAATTAGTGGCTGAGGGGAATCGAATGATAAGTTCTGATTCTATTTGATTCGATTCATTTCTTGAAGCCTCTCCAAGAGGACGTCTCAAGGCAAGAGAAGAAAGACAAAATAACCCTGTCTCCTTTTTTTTATTTATTTAAAGTATTTTCGGCCTGCCTTTCTCCTTAAAAAAAAGGAGTTCACAATCATGAACAGACTCCCCTCCAGAAGCAGCGCTTTCCAGATGCCCTGGCCTTTCATTCCCATCGCCCCCAGCCAGAATGGTCCCTGGGGATGGGGATTATGGGAGCTGGAGTCCAACAGCTCGGAGGGCACCACTTTGAAAGAGATGGGTCTAGAAATTACGCATGATGAGAACCTAACAGGGAAGGGGAAAATAAATGAAGATGGGGGATGCACCGAAAGAATATTGGAAAAAAACCTTGAACTTTTATAAAGAAAAATCCAAAGGTTAAACTAAATCAAATCTGACAGATTCATCCAGCTGTGATTGTTTTATCATGTAAAAAGTCTGGGTTTGGAACTGGTGTGTTTTCAACCAGGATTTTGGCCCTCCCATCATTATTTTCCCCCCTGACGTCTTCATCTAGAATCCCCACACAGCATCCCAATAAAACACGGTCCTCCTCGGTCTTAAAACTGATGGGGATAACTGAATCTGGGAGGTTTCATTTCCAGCTGTTTGGGAAGAATTTACTAAAATTCACACAGGTCTTACACAGACGATGTAAGGAGAAAATAAAAAGAAATCTACATTTTTTTTTTTAAATGGGAGGAAGCGAAACAGATTTTTTCCCAGCTTAACCTTTGCTCACGTTTGGTCAAACTATCCTTCTGGAGGGGAGGGGGACACCCCATAGCTGTGAGATAATCACGCAACCCCACAAAAGTATGTGATTCACCTTTGGTCGGGATGGTTTTGACCTCTCTTCCTTGGCTCTGTTCATTTATTTTGTTCCAAGCGCCTCTTAATCCTTTCCCTGTCCAACATGCCCATTAAGAATCCCTTACGTGAGTCCTTCACCAGAAAACCTGGTGTCAGTTCCGAGATAGTTTATAGCCGGGAACCAGGGACATCCATTCCTAAGAAGGTCACCTTTTTTAGTCCTGCTTTCGACTCTTCTAGGCTTCCGAAGGAGTCCGAGTGTGACTTTCCTTCTCAGATATTTGCCGGCTTGTGTTAACCTTTGCGGGTTTTGCTGAACCACCAGAAAGAGATGATCCAGGAAGATGCTGTGTACTGTGTTAGGCTCAGAGCCATTGATACATATATTTTGCTGCCTGAGATCAAGGAACACAGAACGTAAAACTCACCGGATTCTTCGATACTTGGGCAAAACAAACAAACAAACAAACAAACAAACAAACAAACAAACAAACAAACACAAACACAAACACAAACACAAACACAAACACACACACACACACACACACACACACACAGAGAGAGATCTGCTTCTCATTTCTGGCCAGTAAAAATATAAAGATAATGTAATGAACTATGTAAAAGATGTACTGCCCATTTCTGAGGCTCAGAATCCACTGATTCTCTTTGGCTGTACCCCAAGTTGACTGAATTTCTCTACAGTCACAGAAGATTTCTTCTGTATCCAATCATTCTCTGATCTTCCGACTTCTCTTCAGAGGCTACTAAGTGGCTTCCAGTTGGTCCAGCAAGACTGGTGCGAGACTCCCTTCAGCTTTCATCCATTCAGCAAGATGTGCTGTTTTCGCTCTCCACAGGTTTAGCACAGAAAACAAATGAGGGAGGGAAGTGGTAGCAATCCACGATGAGGCTCCTAGGTGGCACCAGACTCCAGGACTCGACAGAACGTAGCATTTCGGAAATATAGTAGTACATCTGGTTCTTCACCCGGCTCTTGTTTGCCAAGCAAGGAACAAACAGGGCGAATAGCCTTCTTTTTGCAAAAGCGGTTGTGGGGGAAGAGTTGAGGTTTGGCGCACCTTGACCTTCCTCGTACAGCACGAGCGGTCAACCTGAAATCTCTGTCAGCCAAGAGAGGAGAGGAGAAATCCTACGGGGCTGATATTGAGCATCTCCTGAATTATGCAAAAAAGGAGCTCTTCCCCCAAGGAGATTTAAGAGAGAAGGAAGCTGGCAAATGCATCGCCACCAGTAATGCTGAATTTATGCCTGCCTTTTCCTGCCGGAGGAAGAGCGTGGGGTTCGCCACGTGTCCCTGGACTACAGTTCCCATCATGCTTCACCATAGGGTTGATAGGGGGCTGCAGCCCAACCACATCATCAGGAAGGCAACACCTTCCTCCCTTTTGCTTTGCTGCTGTGTCCTGTCCAGCAGCGTTGACTTGCACCCAAAGATGAAAGAAACCTGTTTTGAACACTTTTAGTTATCTCATTAAAAACAGCCATTTAGATCTTGGACGGTCCCAAAACAGAACTAGCTATGTCGCCTACTGTGAAAAAAAAAGTAGGCTTTTTATATGCATTTGCTAGCCGTATTTGGAGGAGGCCAACCGTTCAAAGAGGAGTAGGCACTCACATCAACCCTATGGGTCCTCCAGGTGGATCGGCCATCTCGGTCCGAGTTACAGACTTTTGCGGCACCCGGAAGGCGAACAACATTCACACAGGCAGAAGCTTCTGAAGGCTCTTCTAGCCCTCTAAACTGTGGAAGCCGGTGGCTCCGACACCCGTGGCGTGTTCCGTCTGCTGTCAGGTCTGAGTCCGAACCTTTACAGGAGTGTAATCCAAAGTGCAGATCAACACCCGGGGCAGCTCTTTCAGAATTCGGACTCAAACCCGGAGCGGCTTTCCTGCGCCAGCCTCCAGGCTGATCTCCAACAACCCGTCTGAGATAACCACACCTACCTCTCACAGGCCTTGGGTGTGTGTGTGTTAATAGGGCCAACACCTCCCTCTACACACACACACACACACACACACACACACACACACACACACACACACACACACACACACACACACCTTGGGGTGCTGTGCATCAAGACCAGCAACCTTCCATTGCATGAGTATTTGGGGAGGAGGACGTTTTCAGGGGCCAGACTGCTTCTCTGCAAGCCATCTTGCAAGGTTCTTGAGCCGTTCTGACAACAAAGCCACACACACACACCGGGGGGGGGGGGGGGAACGTCACGCCAACACTGCGAAAGATGCAACGCCTATTATTCAAAGGAGGCCTTGCAGCCAAAAGAGAGGCCTGCACACAAGATCGCAGCGGGAAGCCTCCCTCAGAGGCTGAGGGATACCAGCACTGCCAGTGCGATGGAAGCCGGCTACCCATAATAATCCACTCCACGGCACCCTGCCAGCTAGCCTAACAAAAGCCAACTGTCAAACGATTCTGCCCAGCTCACGATAACGTAAAGCGGCCACCAGCTGCCACAATAAAAGGCACACACCATTTCTCCTTCTTTCTTCCTTTTCGCGGCCCCTTATTCTTCATCTCACAAGGAAGACTGATTTTCTTTTCGGCTCCACTTCAGCCGCAAGAGGCAGACTTCCCAGAGTTATCTGAAGGTCGCCCCTGCGTGCTTTTAACGGGAACGGAGAATTACGTCCATTTCCCTCGACTTTTCGGTCTCACTGTGCTTTGCCGCTCTTGACGTCCGCGGAAGGGGCTTTGCAACCCCCAACCTGTCCGTGCAACGCTTCATGACTTGCTTCTCTCTTCTTCAGCTTTCGGACAACCTTTACATCCAGACCTGTTTCCATGCCGCAAAAGCTTCAGTGGGAGGGTGTGAGATTTGTTCTATCCCCTCCCCTGGGCAAGCGTACAAGAAAATGACCCACATCTTATCCGCTGGTATTACAAATGGTAACAAGAGTGGGACTGGCTTGGTTCCCCTCTTAAGAAGTCAGTTCCAGTGGGCTTTGCAACGGTTGACTCCCACCTTCTCCACCAGGGGGCAGAATCCCACCACATTAAGAAGCTGCATGCGGGACTGCTTCTTTTCCTTCTCCCTCCTCCTCCGCTCCTTCTTTTGTGCCAGGGCTTTACTTTTTTGAAGACTGCAAACTTGGCTGTAGGGACTGTTTTGACGGTTTACACAAACTGATAGGTAACCGGCTCCTTTCCAACTCAACAGAGGAATATAAATGCTACACCCATCTGAACGGCCTGTTTGGGCTTCTTCTGCCTTCCAGTATTTTTGACATCAAATTCTTTCCATTCTGAATACGAACGGATACGCACATGCTAGGAAATTCCAGCAATCAGGAGGCTTTTAACTTTCCTTTCCCCACCATCCCCCAGCCAACAGGGCCAGCAAAGAAGCCTGGCAACAAAAACTACACCACCAGTATTAGAACTGCTGGGTAGCCTGGTGGTTTAGGAGAAGCCAGAAATTGGAAGTTCGATTCCTCGCTGTGCCTTCTTGAGAGGCGCAGAACTCGCTGATCTATAGGGTCCCTTCCAACCCTGTAGTTCTAAGACGATCGTGATGATCCCCCCAGTTCTGGCAAATTCCGACGAACTGGATCCATTGAAAAATGAACTGGAGCAGTATTCTTACCCTTGTCGAATTCTGGACTGGCCAGCACCGTGAAGGCTGCCATCAAGTGACTGAAATTAAATAGAATTCCTCCCTAAAAGCATTATATTCGGATCGTTACCTTGTCGGCCTGCTCTTAAAACAGGGACGTCTGACATATCTGGACAGTTATATTGCTACCCAAAACACATGGATGGAAACCCCTCGCTTCTTTTATGCCTGGATCATAAGCATATGATCTGTGTGTGTACAGAATATAGAGATGGAAAAGGACATTACTGGTACATTTCCTTTCTCTCTCCAGGCTGCTAAGAGCTTTCCATTCATCAGGCCCGCTCCCAAATCTCATCAATGTCACCATTCAGAGGACCACGTTCTTCTGTCTTCTCATAAAACCCTGCCCCCCCCACAACTCTGATCTGTTCCACCCGACTGCTTCCGATGGGCCATAAATCAGCAACCCAGCAAGAAATGGTAAAAATAATGATCCTTCTCCAAACCCTCTCCACGTTTCAGCTTTTTTCCCTCCTCTTGCAGGCTCTTCGTTCTAGCCAGATAGTAGGCCGCAAAAGCAAAGATTTACACCTCCAATCTCTTCTGGAACTCTTCTTGGCTACGGACATATTCCACTTGCAAAAATACAGCATTTTGCTGGAAATCCTCTCTTCTGCCTCTGTTTTCTTTGACAAAGCTTTAATGCAGTGTCTGTGAATGTTATGATATGAAACTGGCTGGGGTTTTTTGCAAAAGACTATACTTTGTTTGCACGTGTTAACATTTTGCAAATAACATTTTATCGCCTGTAAATAACATGGCATTTTCGAGATTTCCTCCCTGATTCAGGGGCCACCCCTGCTGTGGTTCTAAGCTCTCAGCAATCTCGTGATCGGATGATATGGGGCAGTTCTGGTGATTTTCCTCACAGGACTGTTGTAAGGGTTACCATCATGTCTCCAGACAGCAAAGGGAGTTTTCTCGTGCCACATTTAGGTTAATCTAAAGAAGACCTTTCTTCACCTGAAACACTGCAGACCAATTAATTAAAGCACATGTATTTATAGCCTTTATATTCTGCCTTTCTTCCACAGACCTTGTGATTGGGAACATGGTTTTCCCCACTTTGCCTTCACAACAATGCAACATATGCTGCTTATATACCACTCAGTACTTAAGGCACTTGCTGGGTAGTTTATAATTTTTAATTATGCAGGCTACACAACGCCCCTCCCTCCAGCAAGCTCGGTACTCAATTTACCAATCTCGGAAAGACGGAAGGCTGACTGCGCTGCTTTATCATAAAATATGGGTAACAAATTAATTTCAAACTAATGATTTTCCAGTCTTTGGTCGTCATACCATAATGCCCATCAGTCCTAGCCAGAATACCTGGTGCTGAAGGACGATGGGATTTATTGTCCCACCAGGATGGCTGGAGGGCCATGACTGGCCCACCATTTGCTTTAAAGGGTTCTGCCATTTCCCGGCAACCTCGCTTTCATCCGGTTGGTCGTTGTTTCCTATGACAATTAAAGAAATATTTGCAGCCAGCATCCTATAGGAAGGCTGGAAGTCCAACCTTCTTTATATATCTGCCACCCCTGGTGAGAACAAATTTCCAATTAATCAGCTGTTTTATCTGCAAAAGACGCAGTTGATCTCAAGGGCAGGACTATTATTTGCTTTGTTTTATCGAACCCAGCAGCTGCAGATGTCTTGCTGGGGGGAAAAAAATTTATCCTTTTGCTGGCATGTGAGTGAATGAGAGAGATTGAGAGGCCCCCTCAAAAGTGAAATGGAATCCAGAAAAATGCCTTGTTTTCCCCCCTACAAATGTAATCATCTAAGGATCCTTTAAAGGATGCCAGAAGCGTGTCTGCTTGTTTTCTTATTTGGCTAAGATAGGCATTTATATACTTCTAAGGAGAACAGCTTTTTAAAAACCTATCTACATTTCTTAAACAATTCCCCCCCCCCCTGCCCAACTTTTGAATGCCAGAGAGACCGAAATGTTTCCAGGAAATAGGGAAGGCTGGGAAAAATGTGTAACTCGTTAAGGAAAATATATGGATATTTTCTACAACACCAAATTCCATCATCAATACGGTTTCTTTAGTACCGTCTACACTAAAACCAAAGAACTTACCAGCTGGAACCTCCCTGCCCCCATCACGGACACAAAGCCCAAATCAACCCTAGCTGTGTCTACTCAAGCCTCAGTACAACAAATGCGGGTGCAAAGCAACAGGACATTCAAGGCGAGATATTCTTGGGGTAGCTTAACTATTTCCACTTGCCCAGTGAGTTTCTTTGGCCGAGCGGAGATTCGAACCCAGGCCCCCTCAGTCCTAGTCCACCACTCTATCTGCTACACACCACACTGGTATATTCAGTATGGCTTTGCTAAAGTTTTGATATTAGGTTATTGCTTAAATCAGTTTAGCGTTGGGTCGATGATGGTTCAAAGGCAAGAAATGTCTGTGTGTGTATGAGAGAGAGAGAGAGAGAGAGAGAGAGAGAGAGAGAATAAGCATCTTTTCAACATTTTAGAAGTGCTTGCATACAAAACCAATTGATTAGGCAGCATGGAAGAAATAACTTAATTACTTCTTTTGTCGACGGGAGACACTGAATTGCATGTCTTCTTGGCAAAACACAAATTAAGACAAAACTTGACCAATAACCACGCCTTTCTGTCCTCTTTTTTAGCAACTTGATCAAGAAGTATCAACTCACTGAGAACACAAGTGGGGGGGTATTACAAGCCATGTGAAGAATGAACACACACACACAAGCCTTCCTAGACTGCTTTTCATTAGAGCAAAAATGTCATCGTGGTTTACAACAGAAATCAGGGCAATAAAACCAGTGGCTTATGAGAAGAACAGTAAAAAAGGGGGGGGGCAGCCCTTTCCAGTAAAATCTATCAGCCAGAATCTTCTGGCACCGTCATGCTGGTGTAACTCCACCAGTGTACTCTTCAGCAGGAAACTGTCACAAGGGAAGACGTCAGTGTAGGCATTTACTGATGACCGTGAGTCCAGAGACTGGGACATGACAGCAAACGCTTATGCTGACTTCTTCATTTGCAACAATTCTTCCATATTTTATAGTTATTTTCTATGAGCACTGCAGAGCTGGAAGGGACCCTCTGGATCCTCAAATCCAGCCTCTGTCTGGCAGGCACAGTGGGGATTCAAACTCCCAGCTGAAACCATGGAGCTATCCAACGTGTTTATAATTACACTGGGAGTTACACCGACTGGTGCAAAATAGCAGAATTCTAGCCGTTAAGAGCAGTTCATTACAATGCAACGTAGTTGGTGCAAGCAATCGGATGAATAATCACGAAAAATGCCTGGGTAAATGGATATGTCTTTAGCTGACCTCTCTGACGCAGGGACGTGTGTGATCCCTCCACGGGTGAAGGCTTGCAGAGAAAATATGCAGATGGCCCCGATGCTCTCTGTACGGCCAGAGTGAGGCCGGTAGGGCTGGGAACACAGATGGCGTCTCTCTTTGTGAGAAGTCTTTACCTTCTGAATGCAGTTGAAATCAGAAAGGAGATGGGGACTGAACGAAACCTTACACCCACCCACACCCAAAAAAGAGCGCAATTCAGCACCATGGCCAGTTCAAGACTGCCCGGAAGAAAAGTAAGGCCGGAGGGGGAACGGGGCGCGGGTATTTTCAAACTACACCTCGAGCAAAATCTGGAGGTGGGTTTGCACCTCTCTGCCGCGCAGTTAGAAGGAGGGATTTCTTGCAAAACTGTAATTTGGAAATTCAGGTTGTTTTTTTGGTGGAATTTCTCTTCCTGCCAAGAGCCGGCAGATCTGCCTGTTCTTTGGAGGGGAAGACCCTGCTGCTTGCTTCTGAGTCCCCCCTCCACAAACACATGGTTTTTAATGCTTGACAGCCATGCTGGGGCAGCTCTCCACAGTTGCTATGGTGGAGCAACGGCGCATTTTTTCGCACGGGAGAGAAAACCCCGCGGAGACGGAACAATAGCCGCACCGTTTTTGGCAGGATGCGCGGCCCGTTTTGGCCTCCTGACCCAGCCGGCCTGTGGACTCAGCTGCCTCGGCGGACGTCCTCTACATCCCAAAACGCCCAGCAGCCAAAGGACCCTGCAGAAGGATGGCTCAATTGTTCAGCTTTGACACCTCTTTGGCGACGTGGAGGAACCTGAATTTCAATGGTGTCGGGAGGGAGGAACAGCCAAAGGCCGGAGTGTCTCCTGAGGGGGAGCCCCAAAGCCATTGCTAATGAGGTTCCTTTTCTTCTTCGGGATGCTGGCTTTGAAAAGGGAGGGGCAAAATAGCTTTTGAGAGAAGGAGGGAAATCCACAATCAAGGATAAATGCAGGTTAGCCTCCCATGTCCATGATTACGGGGTTACAAAATTTCAGGGTTCGTAGTCTCCTACGAAGAGACCTTTCTGTTGGGAAGCAAAACAGAGGCCAGCGTGACTCTTTGTGACTGGTGTTATTAAAAACAGACTTTTAACATCGTTTTTAATTTGCTTTACGTTTGAAACATGTAATTCATTGAACATTCTTGGGGGCAGGAAAATGATTAATAGGCACTTTTTCATGAATATGTATGTGGGTGGAAACAAGCAAAGGAAGCTGGCTCAGTACAGGTCAACACATATATCTTTTTGGCTTAGTCCAACCTGTACCAATCATCCCCAAACCCACGCCCTTCAGATGTTTGGGATTACGCTTCCCATTATCCCCGACAACATAGGCCACGGTAGCCATACACAGGAGGTGTTGTATTCCAACACATCTGGAGGGCATTAGGCTGTGATGAAGGCTGCCCCACCTGGATTGATTTTTCATTGTTTCCCTTTTAAAAAGAAAACAAGGTTACGGTCCTCGTCGTTCTAAACCGACGGCTGATTTCACATCAGAAGCCAAGGGATAACCAAGCAAACTCTGTCGCTTAGCAGCCGGGGCCTAACTTCAATGGCTGATCCCACCTAGAGTTGACCCAAGCTGATCTATACAATCAATGGCTGAACGGCGAACCAATACACCTGAATTTAATTGGTAGTTCAGAGTTAGCCCCCCTTGAGTCAACTCTAGGTGGGATCGGCCACCACAGGTAGGCCTCTTGTTGCTAAGAGACAGAGCTTACCTGGTTGCCTGGGCGTGTGACAGCACAAAGGGCTCGTTGGGTGGCTGGTTGCTAGGGGCGTGGCCTGGAGCCTTCCTTCATTGCTAAGGCGATGGACGGTCATCCTTTTCTGTTGGGATGGAAGGCCAGTTTGGTCCGTGAAGGTCCACGTCCGGCTTGAGGTTTCATGCCCTTTTCCCTCCTTGTGGTAGGAGGAAGGTAGACTGAGAAGCGGGGCTGAGCATCCGGTCACCCCGTCATGGGGAAGAAGCAGAAAAAAATCTCCCTCTGCGAAAGGCTGTTCCCATTTTGCTTCAAGAAAGCCAAGAAAAAGGTGGAAGATTTAGAGGATCTGAAGAAAGAAGTCGATCTTACCGACCACAAACTGACCTTGGAGGAAATAGGGTCGAAATACAAGGTGGACGTGTCCAAGGGGCTCACCCATGCCCAGGCTGCAGCCAACCTCGCTCGGGACGGCCCCAACGCCCTCACGCCTCCCCCGACTACGCCAGAGTGGGTCAAGTTTTGCCGGCAACTCTTTGGCGGCTTCTCCATCCTGCTGTGGATCGGGGCCATCCTCTGCTTCCTGGCCTACAGCATCCAGGAGATGATGGAGGAGAAGGCGGAAAGGGACAACCTGTACCTGGGGGTGGTGCTGGCGGCCGTGGTCATCGTGACCGGCTGCTTCTCCTACTACCAGGAGGCCAAGAGCTCCAGGATTATGGAGTCCTTCAAAAACATGGTGCCCCAGCAAGCCCTCGTGATCCGAGACGGCGAGAAGATGCTGATCAACGCTGAGAAAGTGGTGGTCGGAGACCTGGTGGAGGTGAAAGGAGGAGACCGGATCCCTGCAGATCTCCGAGTGATCTCTGCCAGCGGCTGCAAAGTGGACAACTCCTCTCTCACGGGCGAATCGGAGCCGCAAAGCCGGTCGGCGGAATGCACCCACGATAACCCGCTGGAGACACGCAATATCTGTTTCTTCTCGACCAACTGCGTGGAAGGCACAGCCCGGGGCATCGTGGTCTTGACGGGAGACCGTACGGTGATGGGACGCATTGCTTCCTTGGCTTCTGGCCTGCAAGAGGGTCCTACCCCCATCGCAAGAGAGATAGAACATTTTATCCACATCATCACCGCCGTGGCTGTCTTCCTGGGCGTGAGCTTCTTCATCCTTTCGCTCTCGCTGGGGTACAGCTGGCTGGAGGCTGTGGTCTTCCTCATTGGCATCATTGTGGCCAATGTCCCGGAAGGGCTCCTGGCCACGGTGACGGTCTGCCTGACGCTGACCGCCAAACGCATGGCTCGCAAGAACTGCCTGGTGAAGAACCTGGAAGCCGTGGAGACGCTGGGCTCCACGTCCACCATCTGCTCGGACAAGACAGGGACCCTCACCCAGAACCGCATGACGGTGGCTCACATGTGGTTCGACAACCAAGTCCACACAGCTGACACCACAGAGGCGCAGGCGGGAGCGGTGATTCTGAGCAAACGCTCGCCCACGTGGGCAGCCCTGACCCGCATCGCCGGGCTCTGCAACAGGGCAGACTTCAAGGCCGGACAGGAGAACGTGCCCGTGGCCAAGAAAGACACGACCGGTGACGCCTCCGAGTCGGCCCTCTTGAAATGCGTCGAGCTGTCCTACGGGTCAGTCGCCACCATGCGGACGAAGAACCCCAAAGTGGCAGAGATTCCTTTCAACTCGACCAACAAGTACCAGCTGTCCATCCACGAAGCGGAAGACAAGCCCAAAGGGCACCTCCTCGTGATGAAAGGGGCCCCTGAGAGAATCCTCGAATGCTGTTCAACGATCCTGATCCAAGGGAAGGAAGTCAACCTGGACAAGAAGATGCAGGAAGACTTTCAGAAAACTTACCTTGAGCTGGGCGGGCTGGGTGAGCGAGTCCTTGGGTTCTGTCACTTCTATCTCCCCGAACGCCAGTTTCCCAGAGGATTTAAGTTCAACACAGAGAAGCTCAATTTCCCCATCAATAAGCTGTGTTTCGTGGGACTCATCTCCATGATCGACCCGCCTCGGGCTGCCGTGCCGGATGCCGTCGGGAAGTGCCGAAGCGCCGGCATCAAGGTGATCATGGTCACAGGAGACCACCCTATTACCGCCAAGGCGATCGCCAAGGGGGTCGGCATCATTTCCGAGGGGACCGAGACGGTAGAAGACATTGTGGAACGGCTCAACATCCCCGTCAGCGAGGTCGACCCCCGGGAAGCCCAGGCCTGCGTGGTCCACGGCTCCGATCTCAAGGACATGACCTCCGACCAACTCGACGACCTCCTCAGGAATCACACGGAGATTGTCTTCGCCCGCACTTCCCCGCAGCAGAAGCTGATCATCGTGGAAGGGTGTCAAAGGCAAGGCGCCATTGTGGCGGTGACGGGCGATGGCGTCAACGATTCCCCCGCCCTTAAGAAGGCCGACATCGGGATCGCCATGGGCATCGCTGGCTCCGACGTCTCCAAACAAGCCGCCGACATGATCCTCCTTGATGACAACTTTGCCTCCATCGTGACGGGGGTGGAGGAAGGCCGCCTGATCTTTGACAACCTCAAGAAGTCCATCGCTTACACCTTGACCAGCAACATCCCGGAGATCTCTCCCTTCTTGATGTTCATCCTCTTGAGCATCCCGCTTCCTCTGGGCACCATCACCATCCTCTGCATAGATCTGGGTACGGACATGGTGCCCGCCATCTCCCTGGCCTACGAGTCCGCCGAGAGCGACATCATGAAGAGGAAGCCGCGCAACTCCAGGACGGACAAGCTGGTGAACGAACGGCTCATCAGCCTGGCCTACGGGCAGATCGGGATCATGCAGGCCTTGGCCGGATTCTTCACCTACCTCGTCATTATGGCTGAAAACGGGTTCCTGCCCACCACCTTGTTAGGCCTCCGCCTGGATTGGGACGACCGGTCCAAGAATGACTTGGAGGACAGCTACGGCCAGGAGTGGACCTTCGAGCAGAGGAAAGTAGTGGAGTTCACCTGCCATACCGCTTTCTTCGTCAGCATCGTGGTGGTACAGTGGGCCGACCTCATCATCTCCAAGACCCGGAAGCTCTCTCTGTTCCACCAGGGGATGAGAAACAGGATCCTGATCTTTGGCCTCTTGGAAGAAACCACTTTGGCTGCCTTCTTGTCGTATTGCCCGGGCATGGAGGTGGCGTTGCGCATGTACCCGCTCAAGATCCCCTGGTGGTTCTGTGCTTTTCCGTTCAGCCTCCTGATCTTCGTTTATGATGAGATCCGGAAGCTCATTCTCCGCCTAAATCCAGGAGGATGGGTGGAGAGAGAAACTTACTACTAGGGGGAACAACTATGGTGCGTCCCTGGGTTAGCCATTCCATTTGTTAAAAAGAAGACAAAGGAGGGGGAAAAAACACTAAAAATTTTTTTGGATTCTTTGCTGCGTGCGGACTCCAAAATATATCTAAAACTAAAGGCTGCTCTTTTAAATAAATTACATGGTTCAAATATTTAGCTCTAAATCCAGGCAGTTGTTGGTTTTTCCCTTTCCCCGTTTGCCTTCCAATGGTTTTAATCACAAAAGATACATTAGCCAAAGTAAACACGAAAGGAAGTGAGACATGGGTGTAAAAAAAATCGACAAAACAGATAACAACCAGTTTTGAGATTACAAGAAGAGCAAGAGGAGGGTCCAGCATATGGCGAAAGAAAATGAATGTTATTCCACAGTGAAGTATAAGTGGATAACAAGTAGATTTCACCAGTTTTTGGTTTTTAAAAATAGCACACTGATCCTCGAGGGGAGAGAAAAAAAAAGAAAAAGAAAATTCATACTTGGGTGGTAAATCAATTACAACAACTGCAAAGCGCGTAAGCTTTCAGCTACCACCTAGATCTTCATCAGGCAGCGTCTAAAATTTAGGCCCGATGTTATGACCACGAGATCTGTCGTTTCGGGTCAGGTTCTTTCCTAACGCCACCTCCCAGAGTCCCTAGGTATGGCTGGTTGTCTGAAGCTTCACATCCGGGGTTGACAGCAGCCGCTTCTCATGAGAAGACACAGGGAGAAAGAAAGTCAAAACCGGCCTCTTCCCACTTCCAGTGCTTTCCCCCTTGCTTAAGTTCACCTTCTGGGATGCCAGAAGCCCTGGAGATTTTGCACAAGGCTGGTTGTTCCCAACAAGCGATCCAAGTAATTTCCGAGTCTCTTTGCTAGAATTCTCCAGTTAGGGCCTGGGAATACAGGAATGAGAACTGGGGAGAGTTTCTATTTTTTTAAAGGCAAAATCTTGGGAGCTCAGCAGATCATAAATAGGCTGGGAAAACTCATTTCCACTCCGTAGGCCCCCCCCCACCCCTGAGCTCAAGAGTCTTGGGTTGGCTGTAGATTTACTTCTCTACGGGGGGGGGGGGTAAAAGTTGTAGCTGGAAGCAAAAAGAAATCGAGAGAGGTAGAATTTTGCCTACCAAGCAAAATGGATATAAAAGGTGGGGCCGCCAAGGAAAACAACTAGCTCCCGTTAGTATATTCCAATTTCATAATCCTCTGAATCATATTAAGAGACCCTCGTCAGCTGCACCCAGCCTGTTATCTGTGGCTTACCGCTTGCGCCTGCTAGAATAGGGGGGCTCGCCGGCTTAACAGGAAATGGAGGACGACCAATGTGATTTTCTGCTTCCTTAGATGGAGCAGGCAGACAATCGCTTGCCAACTCCAAGCATTCTCGGTCCCTGCAAATAATCTGCTGTATTGCCGCCGTTCTCCAAACCCTGGGCAAAAGCTGCTTGCTGAGGATGCCTGAAATGGAACCCCTTCTGAGGCCAAGCGGGGTCCCCCAATTCCCCAAACAGCTGCTTTGGGCTGAAGTTACCTCCACAGGAACAATCACAGCTTTGCAATAACTCACAAACTGTGGAATAATTAGTTACAAGTAATTACTTCCCTGTAACTAGCTGCTAACTCAAGGGCAAAACAAAGGGACACTCAAAAGTAGTGTAATAAATAGGTGCTGAGTTACATCGCTGGCCAAACAAGTTTACTTGTTAATTTTTAAGCGAGTTGTCGGTCCAGACCCTCCCTGTCAGCCTGGCCCTACCTCGCAGGATGGTTGAGAAAACAAGAGAAAGGAGATGCATGTACACCATGCTCTGGACCCTTAAGAAGAAAAGGGAAGTTATAAACGGAAGAACGCTTGTTTTGTAGACCTGTGACCACTTTTGCTGCCTCCTATTCCAAAGACTTTCCCCGACAATTTATGCCCCAGATTTCGGCTCCACCGATTCATTTCATATATTTGCAAAACCCCATTATGAGTCGTGTGGGGCCGGTTCTGTTGCTGGAACATTTTTCCATCGGTTAAAAAAAAGAGAGACAGAGAGACAGGAAAGCAAAGTGGGGGGGGGACAACGCCCACACTCATTCCCTTCCGTGTTTCGGCCGGACAAAAAGCAAGCAGGTCCCCCTGCCTTTTCAAAATTAACTTAATTTGAATGATAATTTCAGCCTCCATGAGATGCAAACGGGACCATCTGCAACGCGGCTGAAAATGGGAGAAAGGGGCTGAATTTGGAGGAGGGCAATCCTTAAGGCAGAACAAGACCGTCCAGATAGGATGAAGGGAGCAGTTTTCATTCATTGGATCCTGATAAGTTATAAAAGCCTCTGTCAGGGAAAGGCCCCGGCCCCTGGAGTTCTAAAAGTTACTTCTTTAGACCAATGAAATGAAATATTTTTAAATAATCATTCCTAAAATGCAAAACAGTGGTTGTTGATCCTTGAGATCATGAGAAACTATAGGGTCTAAGCAACATTTGATTTGCAGGCGTGATCGTTCCCATATGGGAACACAGGATGCCAATAGGAAGAGAACAGAAATATATTTCTCCTTTCAACCTAACCACAGTTTTTTGGATTTTTTCCACCCAAACTCCAGCAACGGGGGTTTGTTCCAACTCTGGAGATCTCTGTCTCGTCAAGAGATCTGAAACGACGACTTCCATCATCCTTCACCACCGGCCATGCTCAGGAGCTGGTAGCCAATGTAACTGCATTGCCCAAAATTCCCAACCTCACCCTTCCAATGAATGAAGGAATAACCTTTTAAAAACAAAATAAGTTATACGTAGTTCAAGCCTAGTCGAAGTACAACCTGCTAGATGTTCAGATGCCATAAGGCTGCTGTTTTTCCTTGCCACGGGATAATCTTGCTAACCTTCAGGAAATATCAATCTGAATCCCTTATTTGAGTTAGACAAACACACGGGTCCTAGAGTAAATTAAGCCTGAACTCTCTTTGGAGGCCAAAATGCTATAACTGAGGCTGTCCCGCTTTGGGCACATTTATTTATTTATTTAGTTATTTATTTATTTATTTGTTTGTTTGTTTGTTTATTATTGGATTTCTACCCTGCCCATCTAGACCAAAGGTCTCTACACATCATGAGGAGGCAGGATTTCCTGGAAAAGACAACAACGCCAGGAAAAGTAGAAGGCAGCAGGAAGGGAGGAAGACCAAACACGAGATGGACCGACTCTCTCTCAAGGAACCGCCAGGTGTGAGTTTAGACAAGCTGAGCAAGGGCTGTGGAGGACAGGACGCGTTGGAGACGGCTTGCTTGTTCATGGGGTCATCATAATTTCGAGGCAACTTGACGGCACATAACCACGACAGACTTCCAAAGCTCTGATTAGTCTACGTGAAGCTGCAGTGGATAGTCTCTGCAAAAGTTTGGATGAAAGCCCAGAGCGGATTTGCCGGCTTTCTTGTAAAACCGGGAATCCCCACCTTCCAAGGTGCAAAAGCAATATATTTCCGTATAGTCACTGAGCCGGATTTTCTTCGTGGGGGCAAGGGGAAAACTGCGATTAATACTGATCTGGTCCAAAGCTATCGGTGGCTGAAAGCTGACAGATTCTTTTCCTCGAATCCTTGCGTCACATTGATTACTGACTTTGCTTTCCAAAGGTAATATGTTAGAGTGCTGTGCGGTGAGTTTGAAAGCTCGCCAGCAGATCCATTTCGCCAACAAGTCGCCCTTGATGAACGATGACTCGTTTGCAGGACAGGGAGGAGTCATAAAACAAAAGAAGCTGCTGGCTCGGGAATGACTACATCCTTCCCCTACATTTACACATTTAATTGTTATTTTCTGCAACTATGCTGGGTGATCTAAAGTAGATTTTAGGGGGGGAAACCCTCCCTGTAGTGTTGGTCTGGATGTCAAAGCCCCTCCCCTCCACCTTTAACCTCCACTTCCTTAAAGATACACAACACTCATTTCCAAACCAAGTAGACATGTTGTGGGATTTGGTGCATCCAGATTTGGTGCCCGAGGCAGCGACTGCACTTTCTACTTTTAAAGCTGCAATCAAAAGAGAGAGAAAAAAGCAAGACATCCCGAATGGTTATATATCTTGTTTGCTTTGTCAGAAATTTTGTGTGCGTATGCGTGTGTCCGAGGAGGGGGGGGTTGGAGACACTGAACATGGAAACAGACTGTATCTGTTCCCATCTTTGCCTGTGATTTCTTTAGCTGTGGCTTTTTTTCTTAGTGCCTTGCAACAGGGAGACAAGAGCACCATCGCTCCTCCGAAACACGACATCTCTGCGCTTGAGATTAGGAACAAGCCGCCCAAATGAGAGGCAGCCATTGCCTGGAGGCTCCCCCTCTTTCCCTCCCCCCCCCCTCGGCCACTTTCCACGATGACAGGTGGCTGGGTTTTAACAAGGCCCGAAGGAGCGAGAAGAGAAATAAAAAATGAGAAAATCTGCCAAGTGGCCCACATCCAAGGAGTGATTTCAGGTACACCCACACATACACACACACACCCCAACTCTGAAAAACAACAACTCAATTCCTTTTGAACAGCAAGTCTGAAAAGCATGCCATTTTTTGAACATCATCCAGGCGGGATTCGAGGGTGCTCGGCTACCCAGTGCTGGAAGGCGGCTGTTGGCAGAGCCGAACTCCAAACGCCTCTTCCCGCTGCCACCCGCTTTCTTGATTCGGCTCCCCGTTCAGCCCATCTGATCTACGTTAACATGTCTTCAAAGGTGGGTGTAGGGGTGCGCAACCTGGGAAGGTCAAATCCACACATGCTGTAGGAACACTGGCATCCTTTCCTCTCCCCTGAGAGTTCAAGGAGAGGCTCCTGTCTCTCCTTTTCCCCCTTTCACAACAGCCCTGCAAGGCGGGTTAGGGGCCGGGAAAGAATGAGCGCTCGCAGCTGGACACAAACCTGACAAGCTGCACGTCTCCAGGGGAATTGGAACTCGGATCTCCCAGGTTCTCGCTCTACGCCTAACTTTCCAAACTCGAGGTCCCCACACGTTCTTGTAGATGACCACTCCTGGAAGCCCCAGCTGGCCGACATAGCAGTAGTCAAGACTTCCCGGATGTGTGGCCACAGAAGGACGAAATGGGCCGCCCATGAGCATCTTCCAGAGGAAGGGATCACAGGAAAATTAGTGATGCAAATTCAACCCCATACGCCTGGGAGGGATACCATTCTGAGGACCTCCACGGCTTGCCCAGCAGCCAGGGGATGCTGGGATTTGTAGTCCCGAAACAGAACGTAAAGGCTTTACGGTCTGCTTGAGAGGAGGACCAGTGTGTGGAAAGAGATCCTCAAAGTTCTTAATATGGACTTCAAGGTCACGGGAGAGACCAGGCAAAGCCAAACACCAGATGGAAACGGGAGGGGGGCATCCGGTGTGGTGTTCACACAATTCCCATGCGGGCCCTTGCAAAATATAGCCACTTAGCAGCAATTAGGAGAAACCGCTTCTTTCTGCTTGCTCCCCCTTGGGGGGGGAATATAAATCCATCCAAAAGTATCCCTGTCTATCCTCCTCCTTTGCATCCACCCCAAATTCTCTCCTATTTATGGGAGCTAAATTAGACCTTTCGCTTCCTGGCTGTAAGAAGCCATCTTTCCGTGAGTTTTCTCCCTTTCTCTTCCCGGTCCACACACACACGCACACTGTCAATACATCAAAGGCTGTAATTAATCAAAAGATGACGACAAAGCACCGGGAGGATCAAATGAGTTCTCAAGGAGCTTGCCCAAACCTTCTCATGCCCATGGAGTGGATCCACCCTAGTTTTGATCTTCTTTTTAAGGGCGCCATCCCTGGCTTGCTGAAACAGGTTGCCCCATAAACATCACGCTAGCCACTCAATTCGACTCACGAGAAGACCAAGCAGCAAACCTGTAATTATGAGGAAGCAACTGGGGTTGCAACTCAGGACTCCAGAATTTACTGCCTGTGCCAAAAAGCATGGGCCACATCGGCTGGGGCACGCCGGAAGATGTAAAAACACATCTTTTTCAGGCCACAAGACATAAATTTAAAACGCAGTGTGAGTGAAAGAAGAGGTTCCATTGTTGAGATTAGCTCCATTTCTGTCTTTATCCCATGTTTTTATTATGTATTGTATCTCCTTTTAAGACAATGTTACTCGTGATTTTCCTTTACTTGTAGCACGCTTTGGCTGCAAGGCTGTGGAAAAGCGGTATACAAGTAAACAAAAGCGGTGTACAAATAAACAGAGGGAAGAAGACTCTTTTTGTCAATTCAAAAAATGGATCAAAGAAGAAAATCAGGAGGAGAGGGGGAGGGGTGCGTGCATTTAAAAGACTGGTGTGCCTTCTCAGATCGTGGTAGGATAATGGGGGAAAAAGCTGAGGAGTGTTTTCTCTGTGCCTGCAAGGTGGAAGAAACTTCATTTCTTCTCCTAAATTTTCAGCCAGAACGCCATCAAGGTAGGCACAAGGAAATGAGGACAAGTCCCTTGTGTCAGTTCAAACCGAGCAAGATTTAAAAAGGGGGGTGAGAGAGGCAGAAGATAGAACTGTGTGTGTAACGGTGCACCTAGAAATTCGTTTGAACGGCGGTGAAACGAGAGGAAGCACCCAAAAGGGAAATGAACAGAGAAGCGGGGTGGATAGGATATCGGGTCTTTCCTACAAATTTCCCCCCTCCCCAATGGAGGCAGAGAACCGGAGGGGGGGGCGCAGAATTTCCATCTCGACTGTCAACGTTTTTCCCCATGAGAAAGAATCCTCTCCCCACTGCTGCCCTCCGGGTATGCACCTCAATGGGAATTAGCAACCTTATTCTGGCTTCGTAAATGCAGAGCTGGGATGTATTACATTTTCGGATTGCAGCTCGCAGGATGGCCGGGGATTTGGGGAGCTGTCGCGAAAGGCAGGGACGTCCCCCGAGCCGTGGACGTTCGTGCAAGAGTCTCGAATCGCCACCCAAAAGTTTGAAAACTCCCTCACCCAGTTTGTTGGGGTTTTTTAAATTTATAAAGGGGCGCAGGAAGACAGAATCTGCCTGCAAATTCTGTCCCCGTTTGGGAAATGTACTTATTTTTCTTTCTTTCTTCTCAGTGGAGATCCAGTTCTTAGGAGAAAAGGAGAACGGGGATAAAGCTGACACGGCCCGACAGAGAATCGATGAAGGTAAGCTTCTGTTGACAACTGGAATTATCTACACACTCTTTCTTTCTTTTTTTAATGGAAGACCTCACAACACATACGTAAAGGCCCAACGCGGGGAGAACGGGCCTGGCAAAAGCTTTCTGAACAAGGAAAAGTGAATAAGGTCACTCCGTAGGTAAAAACGGAGAGAAAGAGAGATACACAAAGGTGGATGGATGGAGGGATAGACACAATCATAGAGAGAAAGAACCCCTCCCGAGACGGAAAGGGAGAAAATCACAAAGAGAGAAAGAGAAATTGCAGGGAAAGGCCACAGAAACACAGCGGCATTTTTGGAGAGAGAGAGAGAGAAGAAATGAGAGAGAGAGAGATCCCCAGGCACAGAAAGAGACAGAGAATCACACACAGAATAAAGAAAGCCAAGGTAATACCGAGGGAGACTCAGAAAAAGAGACACAGGGAGGCTGGGTGGGCGAGCCTGATAAAGCGGATGGCTACTATCGACTATATATAAGTTTGTCTTCAAGGTGCCTCCATGTTTTTGTATTTTTTAATTTTATTTTCACACCCAACGCTTGCACACAACTAATACAGCTACCCCTTCGACAACGACAACGGTTAATTGTGTTTTTCTTGTTCCTTATTGTCCGGGCCTTCCTGACTTTAAACGACTCCGATCCGTTCACCGACTGCGGTAGGTCCTATGGCTGCTGAGCGCTTGCAAACTCCAGGCCAGACGTCAAGAACGGCAGATTTGGTGGGATACTCAAAGGTAATCTAGTCTAACCCCCCTTTGGCTAGGGAAGGAACCTCCCTCTGAAACCTTCCCTGACAGGTGGTCCCCCAAACCTCCCACGAGGGACAGATCAGGGGCTTTCGAAGCCCCAGGAGGGCCAAACGGGGCCGGCGCCAGCTATCGGGCACCCAAGCAAACTCCCTTGCCCGTGTGTGTTAATTCAAGCCTGCATTTTGACACTGAAAATAGAAATAAACAAAAAAAGCAACGCCGCTCTGTCCTTATTATTCATCTGCTCGGTGGAACCGTGGTACATAAATAGCCCTGGATTTCATTTTTATTTTTATTTTCCCCAGAGACAGATGCCGGCACCGGTTTTCCCTTCCTGGCATCATCCTAGAATTTAAAAAAGCTGAACTTGAGGATTTGTGGTGGGCGGGGGGAGAGTTTGAACTGCAGAAAAGGCAGCTCCCCATAAAAACACAGCGCTTCAGAGCCATCTGCTTATAGGGACCGGTCCGTTTATGGGGATTCGTCTTCCAGAATCAGGTAATGAGATGGGCCGTCATCCCTTCCTCCTCCCTGGTCCCCCAACCCCACTGCAGTCTTCTGGGGTGGGGTGGGGGAGAGACACGTCGGTGGTCCCTTAAGCCAGCCTCTCCCCCCCACCCGGCACGCCTGAGTAAGGCTGTAATGAAGGGCTTCTTGTGGGCGAAGGCAGGCTGAGCAGTAATTAATTCTGCCGTTCTTCTCCGCTGCATTATGAAAAAACTCCCCATCGGAGGCTTCGGCCCTCAAAACCGATCCTTCCTGTGTCCTTCTGAAAAGGGTGAGATTTCTTTACATCGCTCCCTTTTCAAATACATCCACAATGTCAAGATGTGTGCCAGGTTTTTTTGGGTGAATGGGAACTACGAGGAAAAGGTCTCTGCCCCGAGGAACACACAGAACTGTCAAAACTGCAGGCTTTCACAGACACCCGATAGACAGCTTCGAACCCGCTCCATTCCTTGGCTTAACCGCTGTAAAAACACTCCATCTGACTTCCGATGCTTTTAAAAATCAAACCTAAATTTGATTTTAACGTTCTCTTTCTCTGATCGCATTTATCCAGGTGCCACGAGACTTGGCTTTTCCAGAAACAGTCTATTTTAGAAGTTCTTCTCCTTCTTCCTCCCCCTCATCCTTTTTTAAAACCCCTTTTAAAGTTGAGCCCTGCGGTCCAATTCCCAGGCAGAAATGCTTCTTACAAAGAGGGGGGAAAAAGCAGTCACAGCTCAGCTGTTGGCTTCCTCTGGAGACACTAGTATTTTTCTTATCCAGGTTTTTGATTTTGCAATGAATTAAAAAAAAAAAAAAGACTGGAAATCTGCCTGTCTTGTAGCCAGAACCTGAAAGCACAGGTCAGTGGTTCAGTTGCAATCCTGCACACTCAACAGTGGCCTTGAGGTCATGTGGAAGCTGAGACTCTTAGTGCTTAAAAAAGCAAGAATCGAATGCAGGAGAGAGAAAAATTTTAAGGGGAGGGGAACCATGTTCCAAGGCCCTTTTTCTGCAAAGCCTTGGCCCTTGCACCTGCTTCCTTGCGTACCTCGAAGGGGTGTTGTGAAGATAAAATAGCATAACCTCCATGCACTTGTGGAAGCAAATGAGGATACAGTATCTCCTTGTTAAATAGACAGATATCTTCTCCATACTTCCTCATTCTATCACCTCCCTGCCCGCGATTTACGTCATATTACTCTCTATGGCACGCAAATCAATTAAAATCTGATATATTTTTTTTTAAAACCACAGGTTTAACCGGCAGGAATGTTCAGTCCGTGCCAGATTAATATTATGCCCGAAACAAACCCATGTATAGACGGCATGTTAAAAAAACAGAGATCGCGAACTATCATTCAAATCTGAAAGTCTAAAGAACTCAGAGGTGACCCAACTCGTTCAAATCCAAAACAGCCCATCAATTAAAACGGTGTGTGCGGATTTGCAGACATCTTCTAATCATCACGCTAAAGCGAAGTGTGCATTTTTCCTCCCACCCTCCTGAGGTCTAGCAACTTGGCACATTTTTGTGACTTTCCTTGCTGGCCCCGACACAGATACAAATAACTACAAACGGATTGTGGATATTTTTTTCTCCTACAGAAGAAGATGCCCAACTTTCTTCACCTTTAAAAAAAAGGGGGGGGACACAAAGCTCTTAGGGAGAGAAACCGTTCTGACTTATAGACTTTTGAGATCCCCCCCCCCCCCCACTTCCGGCCACTTTCAGATTTGTGTCTGGTCTCGAAAGCGAAATTCAACTGCATGCCGAGAGGATGTGTGTTCAGGAGGCCACGGTGGAGGAAGCTCCATCACAGGTCACCGAGCAAAGTGGGCCGGACCCTTTGAGCACGGCGGCTCATGCAGTATTTACGGACAGCAGAGAAGCAGCGCTAAAGAGCGAGCATGCTTTCCAGTCTACGCCTCGAGAGAAAATGTTATCCTTCTGCCTCCGAGACATGCTTTTTCCCTTCCTTCGTTCGCGCAGAGTGAAATCCGGCATCCCTGTAGAAGAGTATCTGGTGGCCCCACAGAAAAATGGGGCAGGGCGGGAAGTATGGAATGGCCCAGGGCTGGATTTTACCCACACTCAAAATAGTCTCATAGGCTCAGCCTGAAGCTCCTACATGGCGCCAGGATAAAATATCAAGGCATTTTAAAGAATTCAAGGGCACTATGAGATGGAGCACAACAGAGACCCCCCACCCACCCACCTGCGGCAGCCAGTTTTTGGCAAACCTGGGTTCTGTACCTCCTGGGGCTACCGGGACAGAGTGATAAAAGGAAGTCCTTCCCCTCAGCCAGCCGTGATGCCAGCAGGCCCCTCAATCTGGGTTTCAGTCCGAACTTTAATGATGCCTCAAAAGAGAGCCGAATCGATTCCTCAGGTTAAAGGCAAGATGTGTGAAGTCCGGATCACAGCCCAGAGTGGATTTGCCACACACCCTGGGCGTGAACCCACAAAACGCTCAAGCCCTTTTCCGACCACTGCTGTAAACCCCACCGAGGCAACCCTGGCAGAGCAGAAGCTGGGGCAGGAATAGTGCTGGCGGAACGGCATTCTTAGGCCGTTTGGAGGTTGTTGCAGGGAGATGCTCCGAAGGGCAGTAATTCAGCCTATTAAACGCCCGCCATCTGCTACCGCTCTTTGAGGGATACCACTGCATAATTCAATAAAATAAAAACGCAGAGTTGAGGAGAGCAGAAGGAAAGAGAGAGAGAGAGAGAGAGAGACCTAGCTTTCCCTGGATCATAAGTCATGACTGATGTAATTATATTTTTATATCCCTATCAGAAGGCAACAGGGTTTGTCGGTTTTATTGGCTTTCCCGGCACAGCAGCGGCAGCAAAACCGCTCTTCCAAGGTCACCGGGAATGGGGCACAAGGTGGGGGTGAAGACACACCGGCTTCTATTCCCTCCGCCACCGGAGAAAAGCATCTGTGCTTCCCTCCAAGCCGAGCTCTCAAAAAAAAAAGATCACTTTACGAGTTCCGTGGCTTGTGTTATCCTCTAAACAGACCACGGCGATGCACGTGGCTATCCCCTGCCACAACCACAGCCTGGCAGGGTAGGCCAGGCTGACAGCGAGCGATGGGTCCCAGGAACACCCAATCAGCTTCACCCTTGAGCTGGGATTTGAACCCAAGCCTTATCAGTCCGAGGACCAACCCTGTGCCACGACAGGTGGGTGAAAATGGGTGCTGTTGTTTCACCGTTCCCCCCACGGGAAATCCTCGGGTGTGTTTTGCAGAACCGGTGGGCCACAGCTGCACAGATGTGCACCTCCACGTCCACTTTTATTACACCAGCCAAGCACAAATAGGACACGCTGCAGCCTATTCAGTGGGTCGCCTCGAGCCCTTCTCTTGCTCTTAAACTGGCCTACCTCACAGGGTTGTTGTGAGATTCAGGGGGAGAGGGAGAAGACAATGCCGTCCACGCCAGCTTCAGTTCCATGAAGGAAAGGCAGGAAACAAAATTCACAAATAAATATCTTTGTACGTAAAGCATGTAATAAATGCACCCTGCCACGCCCAAAGTACGGGAGAGGCAGATCAGCCACTAAAAATAGGAGGAACGGACGAATACTGTAACAGAGAAGGAAAACCCCTTTGAGAGTAAAATGAGTGGGACCCTTTAGGGGTAAAAAACGAGAGGAAAGGAGAGAGAAATAAGCTGAATAAAAACAGGACACTGTCTTTTATTTGATTTTATTTTTATTTATTTTTATTTATTTATTTATTTATTTGATTTATATCCCGCCCATCTGATACATCTATACCACTCTGATCCTGCAATGGCTATAAAGGTTCTAGGGTGCGGCTTTGATCTGTAAGATCTGAGGGGCGCTTGGTTCATTTTTGCCCCAATAAGATTTTAATCGAGATGGGAAAAACGGGGTGGAGGGGACAGGCCGGGCAGGGAGAGAAGGGGAGGCACTCGGCTGAGGGTTGAAGATGGGAGAAGCCTCTTGCGTTCCCCCCCCCCGCCTTCTTCCAGCCTTGGCTTGGCTGGGCCAGTAAAACATCCTTAGGTGAACATTCGTAGCTCCACAGGTCCTTTCATCAAGGTTTCCTCTCCCAACGAAGAGTGTTGTGGGACTCAGAAGCTTACTTTAGGGTGACCCTCCATAAAGACCCTGATTCTGGATCCCTAAATATTAAATCCGCCAAAGATCCACCGAGATAATGAAGATTTTAATGGGAAATGGGGTTCAAGCAAAACGCTTTTATTGTTGTTTTGTTATTCCTCCTCTCCCCCAAAAAACACCTGGACCAAATTTCAAAGAGTCGATGGGGGCCTTCGCCTCCGTCTGGGGGAGATTTTTCTCCGCACGCTTTGCCTCTGGCTTGCTGCTCCCTTTTCCAGCCCGCTGTCAGGAGCCCTTCCGGTTCAATTACCTTTGTGATTAATATATTTATCAAGGCAACAGGAATCCTGGATTTGGGCCTCGTGTTGTCGCCACTGACAGATGGGCTCCCCTCTGCCTCCTCGTTAATTCCATCTCTCCGTGCTCATTTCCCCAGAAACAAGGAAGGCTTGGCCATCGCGGCCACCCTGACGTTTCTCTCTGCCATCCTAAGGGTGTCAAGCCGTCTCCTCACCCACCCAGCTCCACAACCCTAACACACACCAAGTCACGCAACTGGTGTGTGAGAAAAATATATAAGTGTTGTTATGCGCGACCTCCGATTCTGCAGCCCCACGAATGAGCGTTTCTCCAAAAAGTCCTGTCCTCAGCAGCTCAGCTCTTGTAAACTCAAACCTATGGCTTCTATTAGGGAGTCAATCCATCTCGTATCGGGTCTTCCTCTTTTCCTGTTGCCCTCACTCCTGACCTACATTTGGGCTACACCAAGGAATGGCTCCTAGCCCCTCTTTCTTCACAACGGCCATGCGAGGTCGGTCAGATCAAGAAAGAGAAAACCACTGGGCAGTGGTTTTTCTCAGCTCTGAGGAAGGGAAAATCTGGCGCCATGCAAGGCTTGGTGTTACGTTTTCGCCACTACACCGTCTGGACTCTCAGGGTCCTTTTACTGTTGCCAAGCAAGGTCAGATAGGTTCCCTGCCCCGAGGAACTTACAACAGTTTCCATCTATCTTCTTTTTCCCAAAGTGGAAGGAGGGGAAAAAGGTCTTTCAAAATGTTCCCATTCATTCTGCAGCCTCTTCCTGAAGCCGAAGCCCTGGGTTCGATTTAAAGGGATTTAGGCCGTCTGATCATCTCCCACCTTCTCCCGAACTCCACAACGTGGTCCCCGTATCTCCATCCAGAGCCAGGGGTTCACCCGAGACCTCTGAAGGACATCAGCTGCATCTCGAGATGGCAAAACGGCTTCTCCAGGGGATTAATCAGCTTTAAAAAAACCTTTTTTTGGGGGGGGGACACAGGGAAACAACCTCAAACCTAGGGAATTGGATTAAGTTAGGTAAAAATTTAAATTAAACCAAATTAGGGTTGTGTGATTTTTAAATTAACCTTTCGGAGACACCCCTGATGGAACCACAGAACAGCTGGAAGCTGTCTCCTGGGGAGATCTTGGAAAGATGGGGTGCTCGCCTTACGTTTCCTCCCGCCCACAGAAAGCCAATTAAACTGGGATTATGCAGATGCAGCTGGAAACTGAGCAAACTCCTCCAGGATGATCCTTTGTTGGGGTAATCCTCATTAAAGTGTCTGACTGCATTAAACACTTCCCAACACCCAAGTACTGTATGCTCTCTAGGCAGTGTGACCCACAGCACAGGAGTCCCACGACGGCCCACATTGTTGCTGACAGAGGAGAGGATAGCAGGTCCCCAACCATCCAGTTACTTTAAAAAAAGCAGTTGATTATTATTCCTTCCTTAGCTCGATCTATCAATACAAGGGCAGATCCGTCTCCAAAATTAAGACAAATTGTGGATGTAAGGGTCTGATTTAGCGTAATGTCCTTCCTTGCTGCCGCCAGACACAGGAGTCCAAAAGGACTCTGCCGGCCTCAGGTCCCCAAGACGTTCGCTCCCAGGGCTGGATAGAAGCCACCCCCCCGAGCGCTTCAAAAGGGAGCCAAGAGTTTAGGAAACAACCCCAGCGTCCAGAACCCCGGAGAGTTGGAGGAAAGATATTTTAAATGCGGGAATTGGATTAAGCCACAGGCAGCGACAGATGGATGGCACAGGGGCAAGAGGGGGAGAGAGAATCCATATGCCCGCCGTGTGCAGAGTCTCTCTAAGCAGGCGGGGAACCCGCAAGCAGCATTTTCAGCAGAGCGCGGAGGAGTCCCTTCTGAGGAAGGGGACGAGGACCCTCAAAATTCCCCCCCACCCCACTCCGTACAGGCCCAGAAATTGGAGGATTTTTGTTTATTTGTTTTTGAACCTCGGGTGTCAAGACAGGCTGTGTTTTGCTTCTGTCGTGCATTCTCGGTCATTTTGCAGAATGACATTGGCAGGGGGTAAGGCTAGATAGCCCATCGGGACCCCTCATCCAATTCTACAATGCTAGGTCTCTGCCCCAATGCGCTTCCAGCCTGAAAAAAGGGGAGCCAGAGCAAGGCCATATGGTTTTCTAGAGGCGGCTGTCTCTAGCAGCCGGTGAAATACCCACGGAAAAAAGGCTGATCACGTTTGAGGGAGGCAGGATGGTGTAATGGTTAGGTTGAATAGGAGAAGTCGAGGAGATTAACAAGAAGGAGCAGACGCTCCATCTCCTCCTCCAGGATGGAGCAGGTGGTCCTAAAAGCAGGAGGAGGAAGCCTTTGGTCCTCCGGGGGTGGGGGGTAGGGGGCATGTTGGATTTCAGCTCCAACATTCCAAGGCAGGGCGGTGAATGGTAAGGAATGCTGGGAAATATAGTCCCAGACATCTAGAGGAGCAACAATTCCCCCTACCAACATGGACAGGAGGAAATAGAGTCAAATTAAACAAAAGATTTTGCGGGCGGGGGGGGGGTTGACAGCTTCAGAGTAGAAGGTAAATAAAGCAGAGATGGTGGGCCTTATTGACAACAGAGGATTTACTGTAATGTGTTTTCATCAAACTAATGAACACTTTAAACCTCTTCCTCCCTCCCTTCCCCCAACTTGTTTCACAGTCCACGGCTCCGTCATCATTTTTCACGGTGTGCTTTTTAATTTCGGTCGTCCACCGTGGATTAATTCCCGCTTGAACTGCGCTACCTTCAAAACAACAACGACAATCATCTGAAAATCAGTTTAGATCCACAAGGACGTTTTCAGATTCACCCCCTTATTTGGCCTTTTCTTCCCCACCCTCCTGCACAAAATCGGATTTTAAAAAAGGAGCCGAGCTCTTCTTTCAAAGAGAAAAGCAGTGCACAAGATTACTGCAAGGGAAGAAGAAGAGGCCAAGAAAGGGAGGTGTAAAGTCCAGAATCCTGACCCTTCATCCATCAAGAAAGTTTACTCTAAACAGAGACAGACCCAGATTTCTGGCTCATGGGATAAAGCTGACAACACAGGTTCAAGTTTCCAGATCTCATGAAGAAGAAAACAAAACAGACCCAAGGTTCTAGTCCACGTTGAGGAAATAAAATTGGGAGGAACCAGCAGCCGCCAGAGGCAGAAAGAGAGGAGAAGAGTCACTCAAATCCAACAGGAATAGCTGTTTCTTGAGACAGAGTATAACGGACTGCAACCGGGCTGACATCCGCCCATTTCAAGATACTTGGAAATAAAATTCTGGACATTAATTAAATACGGGAACGTCTCTGGAAAGAAAAAAACAGGGGAATCGCGCTCGAAGGAGCTTATTTTAAAGAAGGTAGACCACTCCCCCCCTCCTCAAAGTCAGAGGAGTGGATGGGCTCCAGATGCAATGAACTGCATCGCCCATCATCTGCAGCAAGCTGGACCAGGGATGATGTGAGCTGTAGTCCAGCCTGCTCAGAGTGCCAACCCGCTCGGCTTGGGAACAAACAGCAGATCGGGGGGGGGGGGGGAGATTGTGGGATCAAAACCAGGTAGGAAGAGCCGTACGCATGCAGAGTTTTCAAACTAGTTTACTCACCCGCTGCCATCTGGATGTAACCGGCCAGGAAACAGGCCCGCCGCTCACACTGCCCGCTGGGGAGGAAAAGGACCACCACGGCCAGCAGGGAGCTGAGGGCTAAAAGCGCACAACCCCCTGCGCACAGCACGGCACTGGTCTGGAAAGGAAGGGGGGAAAAGGAGGTTCAGTTCGTGTGTCTTGATGTGGCTATCGCCGGGAGAGATAGATCATCTTTTAACCTGCTTTTTCTGTGGCCCTGCAAAGCTTACCATGGTAGGGAGAAAAGAGGAAGGAGCAGATGGAATGAGTGACCCCCGAGGCACGGAGAACTGACCTTGGAGGTTGCAAAAAAGTCGAAATTTCCCCAGCCCAGAGACAGAGGAGCTCTTTTCTCTGGGCCTGCCTCTGAGATCGATTGCCGGCGGTTCGCTCCCCAGGGGCGACTGGAACGCCAAGGCAGGGGATCATCGTCGATTTTTAATACGCCTGGCAGGATTAAGGATTGAACGTGAGGGCCATTAGACACCACCGACGCGTTTCGTTGCCTCCACTGACAGATAAAACAGATCCTGTTACCAGCTTCCAGAGACCTCGTTTGCATGTTTCTTAATTAAAAAACACACTCTGCCGAAGGCAAGGCGTTGGGCCGTCCCTGAGCTGGGCCTTTGGGAAAGCACAGACCTGGCCGTGTCTAAGCCTCTCATTAAGAGTCCCATTTTCTCTCTGGTTAAGTTTTGTCTACAGATGTTTCTTCTGTGTTAAATACAGACACAAATACTTAGGCAGACACACACACAGGGCTCATGAGGCAGCCGGTGAGCCGAGTCAGACAAGAAATTTGCTCCTGGGATTCCACTTTCAATCTTTTGTTATGCCTTGAGGACTAGAAACTTAAGTTTGAAAAATCAAGAAGGGAGAAACCCACCCAGATCTGAAACTTCCACAATCGGCACCCTATTTTGCCCCTGCCCTGTACAATCCCAGAAACGTTTACATCTGATTGTTGCATCCTTATGGACTAGAGCCTTGGTTTGAACCAAAACAGGAAATCCACCTCTTCAGACTAATCACTAGAGGAGGAAGTTGTCTTTAACTTTTTTACTTGTGGGTGTGTAGAACGTGACTGGCCGGCCATTCTGGAAACAAAGCTTTGCCTTAATCCAGCAAAGCTCTCCTCCAATTTTAGGACAAAACAGCCCATGGTTAGTGCCAAAAGCACATTGGTGTCGGAGAGACGTGATTCAGATTCCTGTGCCTGCGAAAATGGATCACCGAGGAATCCCACAAGACTTTGGGACAGGCTGGGTGTCAGAGCCTCCACACACATCAAAATCTGTTAAGTGGGTAGTTTCTCAATGCAAAACTCCATCCAACATCCAAGCTTTAATGGGAGAAAGATGATGCTTGGGGGAAGCTCTCCATGCGTACGTGCGAGTGGTAAATTTTGAAAAGCGGGTTGCAAATTTGATAGATCAGTCAAATCAACCCGTCTATATGATTTCTGGGAGCCTGCACGCTCTGTTTTGCCCAAGGGTGGAAACGAAACATCAGATTTAAGCCATGGAGTTAAGCTCACCGCTTTTCCATTAAACAGGAAGCCTGCATCTGGGTCTTCTAAAAACAACCTTTTGGAAGTCGTGTGTACAAAGTTAAAAATGCGGCTTCCAAAATGTTATTCTTGGATCCTCCAGCCAGCGTGTCCTCCTGTGACCCCAAAGGAAAACCATTGTTGACGGGAACGTCTTAAAATATATGCTCTGGCTTTGCTCACGCCTTTCTAAGAAAATCGGAGCTAGCTTCCAGGCTCCAGTTGAAAAATGCTTTTCTTAGCATCTTCTCTGCATCCTGCCACGGACGTCACCGTAACCGAAACAAATGGCCTCCTCTGTGCTAAACATTACGGTTTAAATCAAATTAAATTAACATAGGAGCTCACCAAACCCAAACGCCACGCGGGATCTCAACAATAGCCAAGCCCCCCCCCTCCCCACCGCATTTCCAATGATAATATAATTCCTGACATGCCGTCTTGATGAATTATTTACAGGAACCACGCAGAAATTCCCCCACCCACCCCCAGCCCTCCTCCTCCTCCTCCTCCTCGTCGGCGCTCGGGTGATTCAGAGATTCCCCGTGGGGATTCGCGCGGCCATTTAAAGGTGAGCAGGGAAGAAGGAAGGACTCAAAACAGCTCTGTGTTCCTAAAGGGGCAACCGGCCAGTCCCAAAAATAAAAAAAAAGGTGTTACTTCTAATCTAGACTACGACTCCCATCATCCTGGTCGTTGAGCCTGCTAGCTAAGGCTGGGACCCAAATGGATGGCACTGAGCATCCAAACGTGGGCAGGAGATGGGATTTCAGAAAGGCTTGTTCAGGTGGAGCAAGGCGGTTTGCCCACATTTCAGCACTCCCCATGATAAAACGCCCTCCACAACGGATGCAACAAGAGTCAGATTTCTCTAGAAAGCTTGGGCACTACTTAAAACCAACAGCAAACGCCTCCGGGACTTTCTACAGAGAAAGGACAGAAGCAATATATCTCACTGGCTGTTATGTGCCTAGAAACCAATTATCTGCAGCTACACTGCTTCTGGATAGGGATGCTCTACATAGCCATGACAGCGAAAAGCCACAGAGGCATTCCAGAAAATTAATCATACTGTATTTCCATTAACAGCTGTCTGAACAAGCAGCCCGCTCCAAATCTTTGGGGCCCTAGGCTTTTAAAATGGTTGAAGTTTTCTCTGGAAAGTGATTTTAGGAATGTAAATCAATAATGGCCAGTTTGCAAGAGAGACAACCTGGTGCCGTTGTTACAGCTGGACTCTTATTTGGCAGGCCTGAGTTCAAATCAGTCTGTGGACCTCACTGAGTCATGCCATGTTGGCCCGGCCCTGCCTCACAGGGGTGTTGTGAGCACAGAAACGGGGAGAAATTCCATGGACATTGCTTTAAAGTCCCTGGAGGAAAGACAATCCATAAATCTATCTTATCTAATGATAAGGAAGCCTGTAGTGCCCTAGACCTCTTACAGAAGAATTTCTGGACCTACATTTATGTTTACACCAACCTATCAACCAAGACAGACCTTCCTTTGATTCACCAGGATAGCAATATTTTAAAAGCCTTAACAACAACAAAACCACAAAAGACAAGAACTACTACAGATATTTTAAGAAATCCCAAGTTTATCAGCTGCTTCGGACTTTCTATTTTTGCAAAGGAGCCCAGGCAACATCCTGAACATTTATTTGCAGTTTCTTTTTGGAAAGATAAACCTCTGCGGGCTGATCTGGCAACGCAACAACACACCCACGGGTTTTAACAATGTGCTGTATATACAAAAGGCCGAAAAAAGAAACAGGTGGTCAGGATGCGTCCACCGCCCAGACGAAAACAGGAGGAAGAGGTATTAAAAACTGTCCAGAGGCTGAACGGAGGGAGGGGGACTGCATGGAACAATGCAGAACCTTTGCAAAAAAAGGGGCCATCGACCCTCTCTTCTCCTCTAAACAGGAAAGGAAAATCACTGTGAGCAGGGGCTAAATTTAAAACCATTTCCCCCCCCCCCAAAAAGACTTTGACCTTTTAGACAATCCTAGCAGCTCACTCTGACTTTCCTGCAGACATGGGAGGAAAGGAATTACAGGGGAGAAAAACAGGAAATGGCCCGGAGGACAGGTAGCCAGAAATAGAGACAGTCAAGCGGGCAGGAGAAAGCGGTATACACACACATCCGGCTGGAGCAGTCTCCCCCCTGGGATAAATTGGGATCTGCTGAGTACACAAGCAAGGAAATCTGGCTCTTTTCATCGGACAAAAGGGAGATGAAAAAAGCATATATGATGCCCTTTAAAGCTTTCCAAAACAGAGAGAGAGAGGGAGAGGGAGGGAGGTTGGGTTGGCCCTCTATTTTCCTAAAACATACCAATTACCTCTAGATTTTGGCTTGCTGCCTATTTTCGCACCCAGGGGCAAAACCTCAGTGCCCTACTTAGGGCCTCAGCACAAGCGCAGAAGAAGAGGGAGCTGCCTCAGCCATAATTCGGATTCCAAAAGCCGCATGGTAATATTCATTTTTATGAAACTAACTCAACCAGAAAGTTACGACAATGATATTCGTAAACAAACTGCAGAACAAAGAAGTTTCCCCAGCAACAGTATTGCCACAGCAAGCCACCCCTGTTAACAATACAAAGTTACCTGATGGTGGTTTTGTTTGAAATGGGCCATGAAGAGCCATTAACTTTGCAAAAGACCTGTCCCTCATTTATCGATATGGGCCAGCCAACTCAACTGTAGTTATCAGCTGGTGTTATAGATTTATTTTTTGCCACTGCTGCTTAAGGTGTTTTAACTCTGAAAACAAAACATGGAGGGAATGGCTGCAGGGCTGAGGATCAAAATAATCAAGAGGAATCACTTCTGAACATTTCTTTCCCCCTAGGTATTACACGGCTCCAAAAGGGGACCAGTTTACATCCCCCCCTTGCAAAAACAAAACAAAACAAAACCACACACACAAAACAACGTGCAAATTTTCAGCCTAGCTCCTGCCGTGGACGTTCAAGTTCCTTTGGGTAGATCAGGCACCCAATATTGGCAGGCCAAGAAGAGTTATTTCCGGTGAATTCATTTCTTGCGCAGGAAATACAACTCAAAAGTTCATGGACCCTGGCCGGGTGCGTCTCTCCTGCTCCCAACTCTGAAATGGGCCCAGATCCTGTATATGTGTGTCTGAGATTATCTCCGTCCCTAAAGAAAAGCACAGCAGGAGAAAAAAGAAACAGGGAGGGTGGCGTCTGCAGGAAGCAAGGAGCGACACTTCCTGAAGTGTCCCGTTGTCTAATTAAAATTTCATTAAAGCCCTCTTTGCTATGCCTTGATGGAGGCTGGAGGAGGCAAAGGCCATTGATGTGCTAATATCTCTGTTTGCCTCCCACCCCATCCATCCATCATGCATTCAGCGCATTCCCCCCCTCTGAAATTTATTATTATTTTTAAAGCTTATATCTACCAACGGCAACCTCCTCTCCTTCCTCTTTGGCTTTAAGGATGCAGGAAATGTACAGTAATTTCACCTGCCCGTTTTTTAAAAAAAATGTATTTTATTCGGCCCAGCGGTCTAGACTGCCTCCAGACTGACCGGAGCGTCTGAGAAGCTAGAAGGCAAAAGCCATAGAGTTCAGAGCTCAAATATGCAAGCCAGGATTATGATGGGATACTACTGCTCATCAATTCATTTCCCCCCCTCGTTGTAACATTTACGTATTTAATCACACCTTTTTCCTGGAAGGGACTCAACATCCAGGCAACACAGGCCATTTCAACTTATTCGTCCTGTACTGAGCGATAACAAAGCTTTTCCTCCCCCTAAAGTAGAGGATTCTTTGAACAAAGATAAATTGCAGGGTGCTTTTCTCAGAGGAATCAATGAGGATTTGCATAAATATAATATTACTTTATTGTTTATGGTTTTCCCATTCTTAAAGCAGGAAATTTCATGTATTTCCAACACGAAGAGAAATGGTTGAATTGCTTATACACAGGGGGGGAAAAACATAACAGGAGGACGAAAATGGTAATATAAGATATTTAAGAATACTGGCTCATAGTTTCAGGTTCCACCCTTCAGACTTAAAGTGAGGAGATTCTTTTATTTATGTGCTTTTAAAATGCACACCCTATTTTCCATCCACCGCGCTCAAGAGAGTACAGATGGCTTTCTTCCCTCCATTTTTATCTCATAAAAATGACCCTACTTTCAAGGTAGGTCGGGCTAAAGGACTATGAGTTGCCTCGAATTCGAACCCAAGTCTCCCGAGTTCTAAACCTGCACTCTAACCACTAGGCAACAATGGTGACTGGTCAACATTTTCGTTCTGCCTCGCTTACTGCAGCCAGGAGAGGAAAATTCCTTTGCAAAAGAGAAATGCGGGCGGGCCAAAAGATTATCGTTAATAATTACAGTAATATTCAGACGCATAATTGGAGTTGTCGTTGCTGCTGCTTCTTATAAAGCTGCAGAACGAGACGGAAGGAGCCGATATTCCTTCCTCCCCACCTTTCCCTCCCCACAAAAACGGCGTCTGCATTTATTAAACGGACAAGGCAGGCCTTTTTAGAGAAGAAAGGCCCATTAATTAACCTCTAGGCTCGACTCAAAGCATCATTTGTAGGGCGATTAGCATAATTCCCTGTAGTGCAAACACACAGCATGCATTAACGATTATTTGCAGGGAAGCCCCCTCAGACAACAGCCAGGCTCATCTTCGCCTCTGAAGGCTGACAACGTTGCTTCGGGCGGGACGGAATAGGAGGGCGGCGTTGGACAGACAAGGCAATGGGGGCACCCGAAAATTTCTCAAGGACCAGGGTTACGTCTGAAGGACGGTTTGAGATACACGGAAAATGAAGGACTCAAGAGACAGCTTGGTGTGATGGTTAATCTGCTGGGTTGGGACTTAGGAAATCAAGGTGCTAGTTCTCATGAGACTTGAAACTCCCTAGCTGATCCTGGACCAAGCACTGGCTCCCTTTTCTCTCCTTCTCTCGCCCTCTGCCTACCGTATCTCTCTGGGTCATTGTGACTGAAGCAGAGAGGATGTTACCCTGAAAGAAAAAAAAAAGGGGGGGGATGATAGATAACCAAAAATATGCTCTAAGTACAAGCTGCCGTTTGTGCTGTAGAGGCAGAAGAGCAGAGCAGCTGGGAGGGAGGTGGCAAGCACAGGGACGGAAGGAAAGTCGCCGGAGTTCAGCTAGACAGACAAACCCTCTAGAATCAAAAGGACACAGAACCACAGACTTTTTTGGAGAGGACCTAACGAGGAATAACCACCACGGTTTCACCGTCAGGATCATTAGCACCAACGAGTATCTCCAGTTCTCCCCTGGAATAATCTCCAGGAAGGGGAGGGCAGGGTTAGGGGGCCACGAAGAACACACCCCACAAAAGCTTCCACAATACTAAATAGGTTTGTCTCTTAAAATTGTGCCCTAAGCGTCTTCCTGGTTCTCTTTTCTCTGCCGAGCCCCTTGAAAGTATGGGGCAGAGGCCCCTTCCTCGCAGCACTCTATGACAGCAAAAACAAGATGATTGTTGTTGTTGTGTTATCTCTATACCACCGTTTTATGGGAGGAACGCTAGCAAGGATGTCTAAAGAAAGATCTGCTATTTATTTTCGCCAGCCTTCCAAAAGAAGGGCTGGCGTTCCCGGGACTGCACTCCGTGCAGGGGTCCAGCCAGCCCGTGGGCCATGCCAGGCTCCGTCACCGGGGCGCCCCTTTCCACGCCCCCTTATTCTAGACCACTTTTGCTTTCTGAAACCACCCTCAACAACTTTGCGGCACCCTGAAGCACAGACGGTCCGCAGAAAGAAAGAAAGAAAGAAAGAAAGAAAAGGGACCCACATTTCAAAGAATCCATAACTCTGCTATTTTTTGCTCTTATATATATATACATTAAAAAGCCACTCGTTCAAAGCATCCGTAATCAAGACCACAGATTTGTACGCGTTCCCATCACGCACAAAATTTGGGATGAGTCAGCCTTCTTGTCTCCCCTGCTGACCGGCACCAGATTCTCGCAGCCTCACACAGAGAAGCGCTTTGTCTCAGCCTAGCACCAAAAGAATCTTGTGGTCTCTTTTTAGACAATCCAATTCATCATCGCAGGGTGCAGTTTTTCGCCCACCGCCGTGCCCCAAAGCGCCTACAGTAAGGAACGTCCCGGCCTTTTAAGATCCCACTGTTTCCCCTACGGCCTACGCCGCCGTCTGAAATATCCTTTTCACAGGAGACGGTCGGCCGTCAGCAGCCTCGTGCGCCCCGAGCAACCCTCTCAAAGGATTCGATTAATTTGTCCTCGCAGCATCCTTAGAAGAAGGCACACTCGTTTGTTTTTTTTTTATTTCCAAGGAGCCTGGGATAGAGTCTCAAGCCTGACAGAGAGGGGAATTTGGACACTCCCGTTTCGAAGCACGGTCAATTTCAAGCAAATGTGGCAGCTAAGCAAACAGTATTGGGACATCAAGCCCTCCTGGCCGTTGCCAGCAGGAACGGTAGAAACCCCCTGACCCAAATTCTGGCATGGAAAGACACGGGATTCAATCCCCATCATCTCTAGATGAAGGATGGAGAAATCCTTTCTCAGACTGCCTCCAGGTTTATGGGGCTGGACGAGCTAACGAGTTGGTCTCATAAACAAGGGAGATTTTTTTTTTTATGAAGATAGCAGCTCACTTAGAAGAGCCAGGTAATGCTTTGCAAGCTCACCCGGCCTCAGTCCTCTCCAACACTGAATCAGAACAATGAGGACTAGACCCTTGGCCACATCAGAGGGTCTTTGGATCTCTTTCTTGGTGAGACGGGAAGGTGCCTTCCTCTTTAGGGAAGGGCCTTCGCTCAGTGTTAAGAGCATGTGGCTTGCCTTCCAGAGGTCGTGGGTTCAAATCCCAGGTTCCTCCAGGCGGGGAGGACTGGAAGAGACCCCTTATCTGTCCCAGTACAGCTTATTTCCAAGAACACATGTAAAGGATGAGACTCTTGTTGTTATTGTTGTGTCTGACTCTTTGTGACCCCCATGGACCAGAGCACGCCAGGCCCTCCTGTCTTCCACTGCCTCCAGGAGTTGGGTCAGATTCACGTTGGTAGCTTCGATGACCCTGCCCATCCATCTCGTCCTCTGTCATCCCCTTCTTCTCTTGCCTTCACACTTTCCCAACATCAGGGGCTTTTCCAGGGAGTCTCCTCTTCTCATGAGATGGCCAAAGGATTGGAGCCTCAGCTTCAGGATCTGTCCTTCCAGTGAGCACTCAGGGTTGATTTCCTTCAGAATGGATAGGTTTGATCTCCTTGCAGTCCAGGAGACTCTCAAGAGCCTCCTCCAGCGCCACGATTCAAAAGCATCAATTCTTCGGCGGTCTGCTTTCTTTATGGTCCAGCTCTCACTTCCATACATCACTACAGGGAAAGCCATAGCTTTGACTATTCGGACTTTTTTCAGCAAGGTGATGTCTCTGCTTTTTAAGATGCTATTGAGGTTTGTCATTGCTTTCCTCCCAAGAAGCAGGTGTCTTTTAATTTTGTGGCTGCTGTCACCATTTGCAGTGATCATGGAGCCCAAGAAAGTAAAATCTGCCACTGCCTCCGTATCTTCCCCTTCTATTTGCCAGGAGGTGATGGGACCAGTGGCCATGATCTTAGTTTTTTTGATGCTGAGCTTCAGACCACTTTTTGCACTCTCCTCTTTCATTCTCATTAAGAGGTTCTTTAATTCCTCCTCACTTTCTGCCATCAAATGGTATCATCTGCATATAGGAGGTTGTTGTTATTTCTTCCAGCAGTTTTAATTCTGACTTGGGATTCCTCCAGTCCAGCCTTTTTCATGATGTATTCTGCATATACCGTAAGTTAAGTAAGCTGGGGGGGCAATATACCGCCTTGCCGTACTCCTTTCCCAATTTTGAACCAATCAGTTGTTCCACATCCAGTTCTAACTGTTGCTTCCTGTCCCACATATAGGTTTCTCAGGAGATAGATAAGGTGGTGAGGCACTCCCATTTCTTTAAGGACTTGCCATAGTTTGCTGTGGTCCACACAGTCAAAGGCTTTTGCATAGTCAATGAAGCAGAAGTACAGTAGATGTTTGTCTGGAACTAAGGATGAGACTAGTTTGATGGTAAATTTATAGCCAAGGACCTTTCCTCTTGGCCCTGTTAAACTACAGAACAAATCTTTAAAAAAGGCAATGGAAAGGACTCTCTTAATGCAATGTAGCAGCTCAAGAGATGAAAAGGGATATGAGGAGACCCAGGTTCAAACCCCACTCAGCCCCAAATTTCCCTTGTGAATACAGATGTCTTTGAGGATGGAGTACAAAGGGGGAGTGTGTATGTCCTGCTCTCAGAGGGAGAAAAATGTTGTGGACGCTCTTGTGCGTCGTCGTAACCCCATATTATCTGAGCCTGGCCTATCTCGCAGGGTTGTTGTTGTGAAGATAGAATGGGGAGGGGGGGAAAGCTATGCATGAGCTTATGAGAGGAAGGAAGGGCGCAATAACAACACATCATTAAGTTGACTGCCGCTCAGGGGTGACCCTTCCCAGGGTGTGAAATCCTCCGGATACGCTGCCCCAGACCCCCCCCTTCTTTCTAGTGGCCCAACGATGGTATTATTTGCCAAGGCCACCCCAGGAGTTTCTCTGTTCCCTCTGAATTTTAATGCAATCGTCCCAGCTGCTGGGAAGGAAAATAGAGTAGGTGTGTCCCTACTAGGATAGGGTTACAATGCCAAGCATCTCCCGAGCAGGTTGGTCCCCAAGGGGCCATCGAGAGCCGTTGGCTTTGCCAAAGACCTGCCCCTCCCGGGTTCCCCTCTTTGCTTCCGGATTGTCCGGACCCTCCTTATTTGTGTGTCTGTGTGTGTGTGTGTGTGTGTGGGGGGTTATCCCCAAATGGCGGTGGGGGGTCCTCCCTTCCAGCTCTGCCCCCCCCAACCCTCGCGGCTGCTGCTCACCTGCCAGGATCCGGAGGGCATCTGGCTGAAGCGCCCGAGGCCGCCGAAGGCGTAGCAGTCCGGGAGGCGCTGCTGCAGGGTCTCGGCGCAATGCCAGAGCAAGCCGAAGCTCACCTCCTGGCCGCCCGGCGGGACCCCCAGGGCGGCGGCGGCACCGGCACCGGCGGTCACGGCCACCCGCCGGGCTCCCCCTCCCGCGCCGCCTCCGCCGCCTCCTCCTCCTCCTCCTCCTCCTCGGGGCTCCTTGACGATCCAAGCCGGCGAGAGGAAGCTGAAGCTGCAGACGGCCACCAGGCAGGAGGAGAGCAGCACCCAGAAGCAGCCCACGCCGCTGAACATCCTGGGGTCAGGAGGGAGGACGAGGAGGAGGACGAGGAGGAACGGGAACGGGAGCAGGAGGGCTCCTGCCGGTCCCTGGGCGCCAGCTGCCCGGCGCGCCCTGCCCGGGGGTCCCGAGCCGGGGCGCACCGAGCGGGAGGGATCCGGGGCCAGGCGGGCAGGGAGGCAAGGAGGGAGGGAGGGAGGGAGGGAGGCCCCCGGCTGGACGGATGGCTGGCCGGTCGCCCCACGTGGCGAGGAGGAGGAGCAGGAGGAGGAAAAAGCGAGGCGGCGGCGGGGCAGGGGCGGTGGGGGGCTGTCGTGCGCCCTGCCTCGGGCCAAGGAGGGGGGGGTCCCTCTCTGCTCCGCTCCGCTCCGCGCCGCCCGTCCCGCCCGCAGCAGGTGCGCCGCCTGCTCTGCCGCCGCCGCCAAGGCTCCCTTCCCCTCCCTTTCCTTTCCTTCCTCGGTGGGCGTCGCCCGGATCCCGGCCTCTCGCCGTCACGTGGGGACCCCCGGGAGGAGGAGGAGGAGGAGGAGGCGGCGAGGGATGGAGGGAGGGAAGAGAGAAGAGAGGGGAGGGGAGGCTCGCCGGCATCCCTCGGCGGCGGCGGCGGCGCCCCCCCTCCCCAACCCCTCCCAAGACCCACATCCCCAAGGAGGCACCTGGATGGGAGGAGGCAGGCGCTCCTCTGCCCCCCATCCTGGACCGGGGATACAGGACACACAACACACACACACGCAGGCACCGTAGGGTTTTTCGAGGAAAGGGTGGATGATGATCCAGGAGAGAGTCCCCTCCTTTCCTTTTTCTTCCTTTTTTTTTTTTTTGTGCCGAGGTGGAATTTGAACCCAGGTCCTCGGAGTGACAGACTGAGCCTCCATCAAGGGCATCCGGCTGGCTGGCTCTTGATGATTCATGGGGGCTCTGATGTTGAGCCTCACCACCACCTACCCCCCCCCCCCCCAAGGTAGGGCTTTGGTGAGGTGTTGGAGGTTTTATCCAGACCGGCCCTCGCCATCTTTCCATGCCCAAGCAGAGGTTTGAAACCCAGCGCGCGAGAGTCCTGCGTTGACCCTCTGTCTACACACACCACACGGGTAACTCAGTCATTAACGAATTAGCTGTCAAGTCAATCCTGACTGATTAAGAGGGTTAATAAGATAGATAAGATATTTTAAGGAGAGTTGATACCCTTGCTCAGTGGGTTTTGAAGGCCTGAGTGTGGATTCGAACCCAGGCCTCCTGACTCTTAGCCTGACACTGTGTCCACTCCATCATATCCACCCTCAATAATTACTTACGTGCCACTTAACTACTTCCGGATTATTGTGACCAAAATAAGAGTTTCAGGTTTGTGAGATGTTTAAACTTTGCCACTAAGGTGTAAACTCCCACCCCCCCCGGGTGACTTTCCACAGCCAAGTCAAAATTCGAACCTGGGTTCAAGAAATCGTTTGATTTGGGTGATGCAGTCCCATGTTTTCCTACAAGTTGCATGGATTTCATTTCCAGGGGGTGAGCAAAGGATTGCAGCCTTGAGAACAGAGGGAATACCCTTCTCTTTTAAAACATGAACTTCAAAAAAATAAATCAAAACAGAATAATTTAATATTAAAGGCGTACATCCCCAGACCGTGGTAGTTCCTTCACGCTGCTTTCTTCAACCCTCTGTCAGCTAGTTGGGATGACAGATCCCATCAGCCCTAGTCAGTGTGGCCAGAAGTGATGGAATTTGTAGTCCAACAGGGGGAGGACTCAGAGTAAGGAAGGCTGCATAGAGTTATCATGGGTGAATCTTCACTTAGCCATGACGTAACAATGGGTGATCATGAGCCGTCTTGGAGTCTAACTGCCCTCATTGTGAGGAAAGAAACTCGCCTTAAGTTCCTTGTGAGAAGGAACTCTGGAGGGAACTAAAACATGAAGTCCAGAAATTAAAAATACACACCCACCCTGAATACCTGGTGGCAGTGAGTTCCATCGGTTAAAGAATGCATGATGTAAACAACGGACTCCCTTTGGTTCGACCTGAATTGATTGCCAGTTAGTGCCATGGGGGGGGCTCACAAAAGTGTCCCACCAGAGTTACAGCCAAGGAGAAGGATGCCAAAGTAACTAACTGGGGAGTTTCTTACAAACGAAACAGGTTGTGTTTGTTTGTGTGTAACTCGCAACCTGTTTTTCGTTCTCCAGAAGGCCGGCCGTATATATCCATCGGCACGAAGACTTTTTGGACATGCCCTTGTAGAAGGTGCTTGCCTTCCTAGAAATGCATTTTATTTTACAGCAATTAAACTAAAAGCTTGAAGGAGGTACTGGAAAAAATAAGGTCGGCGAGCGCCCTCTGGTGCCGTCCAGGAGAGCCGTTTGGGAGGCTCAAAAGCCGCTCTGGCGAATGAATGAATATTTGTTAATGGTCAGGTCTGTTTACAATTTGGCAAATGGAGATTTTTTTCATGACATTGTTTCCCTTCTTTATCTGCTCAAACCTTGGGGCAGTGAACCTGGCTTGCCAGCTCCTTTCTATTTAATCCTCCCAATCACAACGACCTTGTGAGGTAGGCCACGCTCATCCATCCGTGTCTGACAGAAAAGGGGGAGATTGGGGGACTGAGTGTGCGCTGGGGAGTGTGAATGAGAGGATAGCCAATGTGGAGTGACCAGCCTGCCTTGAATTAAAAAAAAAATCAATATACAAGTTATTTTTGTGAACCTTCCCACTGTTGTGGGCCATAATTCCTATCAGTACGGTGACAGATGATGGGACTTGTAGTCTACCAACACTTGGAGGGCCTCATGTTCCCTAGCAGTTGTACAAATGCTATTTTCCGGAAGCCATGTTGCTCTTGTCTAGTAAAAAGCAACTCGCCCACCCTGTGAGGTAGGCCAGTCAAGCTGTGTCTCTGTATTGGACCACATATTTACATTGCTGGGCTTGGGAAGGATATTCAATATGATATATCCTGCCTGCTAGGAACAATTAAAAACAATTAAATGCTGGGGATGATGGGACATGTCATCCAGGGGGTATCCGGTAAGCATCAGCTTCGGGAAGGTTTCCTTATAATTATCTCCATTGATAGTTATTGGAGGTCTTTTTTTGGACTACAGGTCCTAGAATCCCCCAATTCCGGGAACTGTAGTTAAATTTTTTTTAAAAAAAGCACTACTTTGCGGCTGTTTTCAGAAGGTGAATTGCCCTTCCCAAAAATGGCTGAAGTAGAAGCTTCTCTCGCTTAGAAATAGTTATTCGAAATCCAGCCACGCCCTTTTTCCCTTCTAAAAGATGGCCGCCCAAAGGAACCGGATAAGCCTTGGGAAATCTTCAGCGACGCTGCCCTTTGCCGAAATGCCTTGCTGCTTCACCCCTCTGCACTGCGCATGCTTCCTTTCCGATCCTCCCTTAAAGAAAGGGCCTGCCCGAACCCAAGATGGCTCCTCTCAGCGTTCCCCCCAGCGAGGCGGCACGGCGTGCCCTCACCCAACATGTCCTCCCTTCTACGTATGAATCCTGCGAGGCACGCCCCTTCGCCCAAGATGGAGGAAGGCAGACAGCGCCTCCTGATTGGCGGACCCCTCCTTCTCCTCTCCTGACGCCGGAGCGGCCATGCCAATTGAGGGCAAATTAAAAAAAAAGCCGGTTACCGGTTTTCTTCAGCGCCCCCCTCCTCCTCTCCTTCCCGACATGCCCCGCGCGCTCTTCCCTCACCTCAGCTTGCGCGGCGACGGTTGTTGACAAGATGGCGGCCTCCTCCGTGAGGCGGGCAGGAGGCGGCCACGGTCGCCGGAGCCGGAGGAAGAAGGCGCCGCTGCCGCTGCCTCGGAAGCCCTGAGGGACGCGGGACGGGCCCGCCTCGCCTCGCCGGCCGCCATGTCCTCCTTCTTCAGGCGGAAAGGTAACGGGAAAGGAGGGGGGGACGGAAAGACGGAGGGGCGACGGCCTCTGAGGTAAAATAAGGTGGGGGGGAGGGGCTGCCTCTCAAAATGGGCGGGGGAGGGGAGGCATAATAACGGAGGGGGGTGCTTTTTCGTGTGGGGGGGGACACACTGAGGTAACTTGCCTTTCTTTTTGTGTGAGGGAGCCAACTAAGGGGGTGGGTTTTTTGGGGGGGAGAAAGGGGGCTTTTGAGGGGGTTCGGAGACTTTTTGGGTGGCAGTTCAAGGCTTGGAAGTTTTCTCTTGGCCTCCCCTAAGGTTTTATTTGGGGAGGGGTCCCCCTCTGGCAGGGACGGGAGTCCCCCCCCCCGGCTGCCCTCTGAGGACCCCAGGGAAAGCAAGGGGGCGGGGGGTGTTTCTCTCCCCCTGTGCTTGGGGGGCGCCCTCAGAGAAAGGGGCGGAGCCTGGTCACGTGGGAGGGCGCTTTCTAATGAGGGAGGGCGAAGGTGTTAACGGTGCCCTCAAGTTTGGGGGGTGCCCAGGCTAAACAACGGCTGCCTTCCCAGATTTTGGGGGGGCATGGGAGGGTCGGTGGGCATGTCTGGGGGTGAAAGATGTTGAGGATGATGGGTCTGTCTAGGATTTTGGGTCTGGATTGGCAGACGGGGTGATAAGAGTGGGGAAAAGAATAGTAGGGTAGTCCTAATGGAGATGGAGGGGGGACTTTTTGGGGTGCCTGAATAGAATGGGGGTGACTGGATTTGGCCCCACAAAAGAGGGGGATCTGTTGGGCAGGATTCTGCGCTCTTGGCCGCAGGGGGGGGCTGGGAGGGATATCCCCAAAAAGGAGGAAGGCCGGCGCTTTCTGTTTGGAAAGAGGGAGAGGTTGTGGGGTGTGTTGGGTCGGTGAGGGACCCGGGGTGTGTGTATGATGTGGGGAGTTCTGTTTGCAGACCGGAAGGGCAAGGTAGGGGCGGAGGGTCAGGATTACTTTGGGATGCAGTTGGATCGAGGCAATTGCATGGTGAGGCACCACCGGCCGGGCAGAGGAGACGCTGAGGGGCATAGAAGATATGGGTTTTGGAGATTATAAGACTTCTAGGAAGCCGTAAAAGAGCGATGTACCATATGAGAACAGGGTGGCTTGGGTGGAACCGGGTCCTTCTCAGAGGACTTGATGGATCCGGAAGATGGGAAATTGGGAGCCTGGGTATTGCTGGAGCAACTCCAGCAGCATGTCGTGGGGGGGCAAGCCTGTCAGCCGCTACAACCAAGCCACCAACACCACCTTCAGTGTGACAGAGAACGTGTTCCACTCCGTTGACGAGATACTGTCTGTGTCGCATCTAAGCAATAAGTTGTTGAGAAGAAACGAGCCGAAGTGAGGATTCCGGGATGCGTGCGTGTGGGAGGATAGTTCAGCGTGTTTGGAGGCTTCCTCTGAATGCGGTATAACCCTTCAGCTCCAGCCTTTGTAGCTAATCCTCTTGTGAAGGATGCACATGAGTGAGTGTCCTTGAACACCTCTTGTGCAGGCAGCCTCCGAGCAGCTGGCTTTCCCTGGCCATTGACTGTGGAGAAGCCACCCCCTCAAAATAAATAAATAAATAAATAAGATTGGGAAGTTGTGGGATTTCCCCCTTGATCTAGCTGATTTGGGATCCTCCAGCTGCAAAGGATGGCCAACGATAGCCAAGACCGAATGGGTTGCACAGTATTCGGTAGATCAAGACGTTAAGCCACCCTTGAACAAGGAAAACAAGAAGGTTTTGTAGCTGCTTTTCCACAAGGTTGTAGCCTTGAAGCTTTCTTCGCTTGAGGCTCCAAACCCAAGGCAGCCCAGTGGGTGAATGTGTTCGCAGGAGGAATCTTGCCGCCCACTCCTTCAGAAGCGTGCCTTGGGTTTAATAATTTCAGCTGCACGACTCGAACTGCCGGTTGATCTCCGAAAACACCAACAGCAAGCAGCCTTCTAACTTGGGGGAATTTGCCGTCGCTTAACTTCGGCTCCATCAGAGCGAGAGATGATCCAGAGTAACGTAAGCAGAATCAAAATATTTTGCAGATTCGAAAAGGAACCTTTTTAAAAACAGCCACAAGAAGAAGATTGAGGAGACAGTTTCTTGGTTACGTAAAGCTTACTGTGTAACTTGAGAGGTGTTCCGGTGACTTCTTGAGTTAAGATAGACCAAGCGCCCTTGGAGCAAAAAGCCAGTTTCTGACAGGGGAATGGAGAAGACACTGCAGGCTCTAAGTAGTCACACAGGTCACCTAAGGACCTTTCAGCGGCTGTGGTCACCCAGTATGTGGCAGCTTATATATATTTGGGGTGGTGGTGGTTCTTCACTGCTTTCCACTCAATTTCTAGGCTCCTGACATGCCTCAAATGGGTAGCCAAGCTACCCAATTAAATTTTCTAACAGACTGGTACATTTTGCAGTTTTGGAACACAGGAAAACTAGTGAGAATTTCTGCTCAGCCTTGAAGCTCTCTGAGTAGTTTTGAGGAGCTGAGAGCTCTATTTCCCATTATTCCTACTCAGCACAGCCAGCGGTCAGGGATGGTCATGAGCTTTAATCTCACGGTCTCTGGAAGGCCGCAGGGAACCCCGCCTGTGTCTTCGCCTAGCCTCTATCATTGAGCTCCTACACAGAAACAAAGACACGTTTTCTGCTTTCAAGACAGGGCTGAATCCTCTCCTCTGTTTTCAAAAAGAAGGGTGCAGGACAAAAAGAACTGTAAAGTGGAATAATAAAACAAGCCTGTTAACATTTTTGGAATTGTGCTCACAAACTGCAGATTGCATAATGTGTACTGTACGGGTGTGCTTACATCTATGTATGTATGTTTGGTTTTTGGTAAGATTTGCTTCCCTGTTGCAAAGCAGGAGGCCAGTTGTGAGTGTCAGTATGAACTCTTTACTCAGTGCTGGATAACTGAGTGGTTTAGCTTTGGGAGTTTGATTCCCCAGTGGGCTTATTTTGTTAATATATTTCTGTGCCGTTTTTCTCCCCAAAAGGACCCAAGGCGGCTCACGTCGTTAGAACAGTATTTAAAAGCTAAAACAGTAAGCATACAAATATTTAAAAAGGAACTGAATTAGATGATCCAGAGAGCCTCTTCCAGCTCTGAAGTTCTAAGATGATGTTCATTGTAATTTTCTTGTTTTGTTGGTCTGCAGGGGCCGTCGCCCCTCTTCCTTGGCTCTTTTTTCTAGAACTAATGAGAGTTGCAGTTCAGGCAGCCTCAGAACGGTGGCCACCCTGGAAAGAACTGTTCTGCGAGGTCCTTCTGAAACTCTGCTTGGGATCCCAGCCCTTGAAGGCAAGGATCTTGGAGGGAGGGTGCTTTGTGACCAGGTCACCCTTCCTTCAGCCCTCCCCACATTTGAACTTGGGGGCCAGAGTGTGCTCTGAGGTTTGTTTCTTTCCTACCTTTAATCCAGACTTTCAAATTGTACAAACTTTTCTTTGACTTGAACGGTTCAGAACAATAAAGGGTGGGGCAGGGAACACTTACTGGTATCTCCTTTTTCCCTCCTCTGACAAAGAAACAGGAAATTAAATTCAAAATTTACCTCTAGCGTTCATGTGACTAGGAGGTACTTTTGGTTCACAACTGTGTTGACTTGAGAAAGTTATGTTTTGAGGCAACATCTTTCTTTCTTTCTTTCTTTCTTTCTTTCTTTCTTTCTTTCTTTCTTTCTTTCTTTCTTTCTTTCTTGTTGTCTTACTATATTTAAGGATACCACCATCAAGAAGAAGTTGCAGTGATGCTTTTACAGTTGGCCGTTTTGGGGTGGTGGTGGTGTACTTTCAATGTTGGATTTTCAAAGAGTTTAAACCAGCAGCCCAGATTTCTCAGATGTTAATTGACAGTGTTTTCAAGGGTTCAAGCCTGTGTTATGGGACTGCTAAACCAGTGGGGGAGTGGTTTTGAGAAGATCAAGAAAAAAGGTTTTGTCATTAGAAAGGCTAGTCTGCTTTAGCATTTTTTTATGTGTCAAAATGAAATGTTTAGTTGGGCAAGTGCATTTGGTGGACTCCTGTCTCACACAGTTCTTGACACAGTAAAAGAGTTTTGTGAATTCAGAAGCTTGCATGATTTTTGCCTAATCGTGGGCCCTATTAAGAATATCTTTTCTTTAAATTGCTTTGTATTGCATATGCAATCTATAAACTGCCTCTGGTTCTCAAAGTGATTTACAGCTCAGTGCAAAATAGATCTGATATTGCTGACTATAAGCAAGCGTCAGATCTTTTTGGGACTCCCCACAATCTCTGGTCGGCCCCCATAATGATTATGATACTTTCTTTGGTGAAACCAGAGAAGTTAAGCACATGTTTCCAATTCCTTGGGACCAGCAAGCATGGCCATCCAGACGGGCACATCTATTTACAGGCTTTACTGGCCCACAGAGAAGTCAATAGCCACCCGATCATGTGTGTCATTGGGAGAGAAATGGCGTACAAAAACATGGAAGGACAAAGAGAACTTTTTCTGGGCTCATTGCCTGCACCTAATTATCCCTTGCAACAGGCCGGCGGGAGGTTCCTTATCTTCACTGCCCAATGTTAAGTGGAGTGTTGTGACTCTTACGTCTGTGTGGTTTTTGATCTTCTACACCCCATGAGAACAGGCCAATCTCATCTGGTTTGGGAAGCCAAACACGGTCAAGTCCGGTTTGTACTCAGATGGGAGACCTCCAGGAAGGCACCCCCTAACTTCTTTAATGCAGAAGGGGACCTCTCTGCCTCTCGAAAGCTTTTTGTGGCCCAGAAGCCGAAGTCAGCATAGCTAAGGGTGAGGGATTATGAGAGCTGTAGATACCTAGAGTGGTATTCTAGAGTAGAATGACAGACTGGGACTCTGGAGAGTAGGGTTCGAGTCTCCGCTTGGCCATGGAACGCATTGGGGGGTGGAACTGGTAAAACCACTCCTTAAATGTCTCACTTATCTTAAAAACCCTATTATTGCAGTTATGTGGTATCAAGTTGGAACCAATTTACATGACTCTAGCAGAGTTTCAAGTGGTTTTACCCAGTTCCACTCCCCATTGAGTTTCTGTGGCCAAGTGGGGATTCAAACTCTGGTCTCCAGAGTGCTTGTCCATCACCCTATCCACGACACACCAGATTGGGAACAAAAAACCTCATTAGGGTCGTTATAAGTCAATTCTGATTAGATAGCACATAACTAAGAGTGCTGTAATCCCGAATTATCAGGAGAAGACAGTTTGTGACTCTTCATCTAATACTCTGTCAGTACATTTTAAACATATTTATTGGTCGTAACATCTTTGCTGTAGAGAAATGCATCTGGCTTCTGTTGTTCTGTTAGTAATCCTCTCCCGCCTGAGGCTCTGACGGTATGACAGGAATATTTTTGTGTAACTGGAGACACACAGGGCGCGTGAGACGTTCCTGTGCTGGTGTGAGTAGTAATTAGTTGTGACACGATAAGATGGCAGAGTTAAGCACATGGCCGAGATACAGCAGGCAGCAGAGTGGCAGAGCCCGAGTTCAAATCAGTATCCACCCAGGTGCTTACCCAGAGATCTTGGGCTGGCTTCTTCTTCTTAAATGAACTGAATTTATTGTATTGTGAGGATTAAAATTTGCTAGGGAAGGGGGAGCATGTAAGACAGCCATTAGCTCTGCGGAGCCCGCACAGCTCTCAAACCAGAGAGGGTCAGAGCATCCATGCCCTTCTTTAGCGCTTTAGAATTCTTTCCAATGCTAAACCAAGTCCCTGTGGCAAAACTCAGCACCGGGTGGTTTTGGACCGCTGCTCCCCGTGTTCCTCACCATTGGGAATGCTGGTTAGGGAACTGATGGACGTTGTAGTCAGCCTCGGGAAGGATATGAAATCCCTAACCCCTGCTTTAGAAAAGAGAGAGAGAGAGATTGGGAGGTGGGGAAGTCTCATTAAATGGTAGAGATAATACTGTATTTTAAATGGTCAATTCTCTGTAGCATACTGTACTTCCATTTTTGAAAAGTAAATTTCATACTTCTGTTGTTGTTTTAAGAAGTGGGAACTTCTTTTCTTCCCCCCCCCCCCCCACGACTACTCATTAAGATACATTAAGTCCCATGAAAGTCTGATTATGAAGGGAACGCTGTGGAAGGAAGCTACAGGAGTTCCCAATCAGATCTGCTGGGCCTTCTTCCTAATGCTGTTGATGCTTTTTCAGAGCACACTTCTCAAAAGCAAAACGTTGGTAATCTGAGCTCTGGCTGTGTCTTTGTTGGGACCGTATGGGATTTTAGGGGGGACAGGAGAGAGGAGGCAGGAGTGCCCCGAGGCCAGTTCACCGGCCCGCAGATCCACTGCCAGGGGCTCAGAAATTGGAGGCAGATGTTGACTGGAAGTCCTGTTCAGCAGCACAGAAAGCGGAAGCTGCCAAAGGAGGAGAGGATGTGGTTAGTGCTTTTTGGTGTGTGTGTTTTTGTGTTGCACTTGAGAGACAAAAGGAGCATTCCCACCACGCTAGCACTGACCTGGTGTCTTGTCTTGCTTAGGCTGTTTCCTTGACCAGATCAGCAGCATCCTTGAAGGTGGGGAGAATGTGTGTGTTGGAGCTCAAAAATGCCTCCGAGAGCTGAGCTGAGCTAAGGATGTCCTGTAGACTGGGAGCATCCAGTTCTAATGTAACCCTAATTACAACATATTTTAAATTCCACGCCAGAAGCCAGTCGCACCTGGGCATGTTTCCCTGGATCAGCCTCCTCCCATAAGCAGGCGGCACAAGTCAGCGCTTAACCAGTTAACTATGCGAAGATCTGTCACAGGGACCCATTCAGTCCATATGCTGGGGATCCTTCGGTCATTCCTGTTGTCGTCTCGCAAGGGAAGGTGGTGGACGGTCAGGCTTGGTCACTGGGGAGGCAACGAGTGAGTAGGCTACCTGTGAGATGAGCAAGTGCCCCAGCCATTTAAGGAGGAGCATTCATGAGATGACACAGGGACGCAAGGAGCCGTGTCTCGTGGTGCTAGAGATTGCTGTGCAGTCTGTGTGGGCTCGCTGGCCCAAGGGCTGTCCTTTTGCCACTCCACTGAAGTTGCCTGGCAATCCCGTAGCATGTGTTTCTGAGGCCAGCTGCTTGAACTAGCTGGAAAATGCTTGAAGGGTGATGGTGTAGGCATGTGGAAGGGATGGAATTGGGTTCCAAGCATCCTGACGGAAAGGGGAGGTTTATATGTGAGAACTGGAATGGCCTTGTGGCAAAGGAGGAGCACGCATTCCTGCCTCGTTTCCCTCTTTCTCTTGGTGAGAAAGAAGGAAACGAGGCCGGAATCGGCTTTCTCGCCAGTGGCACTCAGGGCTCCTTTTCTCCTTTCCTCCAGCAAGTCCTCTTTGGTTCTGCCTCCTTTCTTCCTTCAGACACGTGACAATAACGGTTTGCCAGCTCTCTGCCCTCCTGAGTGGCAGCGGATTCCTAACGAATGTGCTTTTGTGTTTATTTTTCTTTCAGTGAAAGGCAAAGAGCACGAGAAGGTGACAGAAGCCAGGGCCATTAAAGGTAAATGCCGGCTCTCGTATTTGTCAGGGTGGGCAGGTGTAAACTTGGGGTGGGGGGCTGCGATGGCCCAGAGGTGAGCAAGACCGAGGAACCGAAGTGTGGCGTGGCAAAGATGTACTGAAATGGATTCTGTGAGTTCTGCAGGGCAAAAGGTTGGGTCGCAGGTGGTCAGGAAGATCGGCGTGTACAAATATGATGAGTACTTTGTATATTGCATCTTTTCTTTCTTTTGATTCTGTATATAATAAATATATGGAATATCCTTATCTTTTATGAATGAACCTGTGGGCAGTCTTTTACATGACTTGCTGGGTAGCTCCTTGGCTTAGGTCTCTGGCCGCAGCACCAGACGCTGGGAGTTCGATTCCCCCTCACGGGGCCTCCTTGACGGGGGGGGGGGGGCTGGACTCGATGATCTCATAGGGCCCCTCCCAACTCTGCCGTTCTAAGGTTACCTCTGCCACTCTCCGACTCATGGCGTAGAGGGCTTTGGAAAGCATGACAGAGGCCAGTGCCGGGCGACATGAACAGACGCCTTCTGAATTGCGCAGGCTGATCACAGTGGGCAGAGGACGGCTGAAGTCCCAAGGTTGTAAGAGAGGGTTAGGAAGCTGGTGCTTTACTTTAGCTTTGATAGAATTGGGGCCACCTGCGATGCCTCGGGCATTTGGAAGCGGTCGGTGCCCGAACTGTCTGTGCGGCCAAAGCAGGCTAAAGGGCTTTGGAGCGCTTCCTATTCCTGGTGCAGAAATTCCCCTCGTTTTGAGCTTAGTCAGCACATCGTGGTCTCCAAAATAATCCTGCAAGATTAGGCAGATCAGCCTAAATCAGGGCCCATAAATCCCTGTTATCCAGGGTCCCTTTTTTCAGCCCTGCTGGGTCATCAGCCCTGTCCTTTTTTGACTGCTTTTGCGGTGCAGGGAAACTCGTTGGAGGCACATATTTCCCCCCCCCCATCCTGCTTGTTTTTTTCCCTCGGGGGGGCGGCGGCACGGGACAGTCAGCTGAATCAAGCCATGACAACGTCAGTTTGGACAGCGTCTTCTGCCCATTGTGCAATTTTTCCCCCTTTACACCTATTTTGCCCATTTTTTGCCTTCTGCTCTACCTGCAGTGCCCTTTAGCTTGCCTTGATCACACTGATGGTTTGGGGACTTGCTTCTGTGTAACTTCCTCTCAGTTTAGCCCTGGATGTATAAAGGACCTCACTTTTGTAGCACAGCGGCTCCAGTACAAGGGGGCAAAGCCCATATGTAAAATTCCAGATTTTCCTTGGTGCCTTTCCTGAAGGGAAATAGAAACCCTCTTCTCCTGCCCTTCCTCCTTTTTCTCCTATTCCAGCGACAGCACCAATACATTCCCCACAGAGAAGCACCCGAAGCCATGCCTTGCAGGAGGCTGCCGGACCAAGCCCCGTGGCCATCAACGCCATCTCGGCCAACATGGAGTCCTCCAGCAGCCGCACGGCTGCCCTCAAAAAGCAGCCCAGCCACATGGAGGCGGCTCACTTTGGAGACCTGGGTGAGCCCGGGAGCCCTGCCTTGCCCTGGTTTAACTGGTGGGGGAAAACTTTTCTTCACAGTCACTGCCCAGTTTAAAGAGGAGGCCAAGCTGGGTGTAGTTTGCTGAGCGGTGCCTCGTGGTTTATGGAATATTTCCCTGCAAATAAACTGTGGTTTATGAATCAGCCACACAGTAAATAAGCCTTGGCTTAAAAACTGGCTGCTTGGAAGCATGGCATGGCCTGAGAGTGGACACCACAACTGTAGCTTGTCCTTAGCTTGTTTTTCGCCGCTCTCCACCCTCAAGCATGGGCAGAAAAGAGGGGCAAACTGGAAATGGGCCAGGGAAAAGTTTTTTTTGTTGTTTTGTGTTTTTTTTGGCAGGGGGGGTGTTGTGATCCTCGCAGGCCATGGCTTACGGAAGAGACCATAGCTTACATAAATCATGGCTTAAGGATTAAACCATGGCTCGCACAAAACATGGCTTAAAGAACAAACCATGGTTCACATAAACCGCAGTGTGGCATCATGTGGAAACAGAGTCACTGGGTTCTTTTAGGTTTGCAAGCTTCTGTGCTGGATCAGCCACATTTTGTTTGATTAATGTGGCTTGACTTGGCAGTTGCTGAGAATTAAGGTTTTTTTTTTCCCCAAGCAAAGGCATCAGGAATGAATAAGGCTACGCATAAGCCTTGTTTATGCACTTATAAATGCTCACATATTCGACAGTTGAAACAGCACGTCCAGCGAAGTTGAGAGGGTCTGTTGAATTAGCCTCAGGCTGCGGTCCTGGACATGCGTTCAAAGTCCTTCTGAAATTCTGTCGGTTTGAGGCAGTGCAGTTTCAGTGCTGAAAGCCCGGCCGGGGAGGCTTCTCTGGCAGAGCCCCAAGCCCCCTCGAATGCCTTCTAGCAGGATGTGCTTTGCTACCATCATCCTTCAGTGCTTTGGAAAGTTATGTTCCCAGAATCTGCCAGCCACAGAAATCCCACCCTAGCCGGGCTTTCAAAGTTCGGATCTGTACATTGGAGATCTCTTTTATCCCCACAACCTGGAGCAACGTTCTTTCTCTTGTCCCCTCCCTCCGCTCCTCTCCCTGCTGTTAGGCCGATCCTCCCTGGACTATCGGGCTCAAGAGACCAAATCCAGCCTTTCCAAGACACTCGAGCAGGTCCTCCGCGACCCGGTGGCCCTCCCGTATTTTATCCAGTTCATGGAGCTGCGTCGCATGGAGCACCTGGTCCGTTTCTGGCTGGAGGCCGAGAGTTTCCACTCCACCACCTGGTCCCGCATCCGCGCGCACAGCCTGAACACGGTGAAGCACAGCTCCTTGGCCGAGCCGGTCTCCCCTTCCATCACGGAGCGGCCCGAGAACCCCTTCTCGCCTTCTCCCTCTTCCTCTTCTTCCGAGCTGCTTGACAGACGCCCAGAGGATTTGGCCCAGCCTTTGTCTCTCAAGCTATCAACGGCTGGACTGAACGGCCGAACGTTTACTCTCCAGAAGCGTTTGCTGCTTTGCCAAGATGGTGGGGCCAGGAGTGGATGCAGCAGCGGCGGCACTAGTCTTGGGGCCGAAAACCCCGAGGTAGAGGACTGTCCGGTTCCAGACGAACCTCACGATGCTTCCAAAGTCTCCGTATCCAATAGAAACAGTCCTTCCTTTGCACTAAAGGACTTGTCAGGAAAACTTATGAAAAGTAAGTGCCGGTTGGCTCCCACGGCCTTCCTCAAAGAGGAAGATGGATTTTGTAGCAGCCATGCACGGCGGCAATCATATTTCCTAGAGCAAAGCTTAGCGATATTTTGCGGGTGATAGCGTTCAGATCTGTAGTGTCACGGCGACCGCAAGGTTCTGGGAGATGTCGGAGGGAAGGGTGAGGATTTTGTTTCCGTTCCAATGAGAACGTGACACAGATTCACAAAAAACTATGCCCTTCCTCTGGGGCACGGGAAGGATTTCAGTGCTGCCTGGCTCCTCCAGCTTTTCCTAAAGAGTCTTTCTCGGTACTGCCGTCTTTTCCAAGACAGCAAATGGGTTTTGTGCGCTAGCCCCGCAGCGCGTTATCAAAGGCACCCACTGTATCTAATTTGTTCAAACCGCCTTTCAGGCAGCGAGAGGCAAGCGTGTTTGTTTTCTCTCTCGTGGAAGGGAGCCGGGCTAATGGGGGCAAATCTCAGCCGGAGCGTTTACAAGCCAGGGAAGCGGTCCAAAAACCCGCGGCCGTTTAATCTCTTGGCATCTGTTTTGATTTGTCAAAAAAAAAAAAAAAAAAAAAAAAAAAAAGAAAGGTGGAAAAAAACACCCCTGTTTAAAACCACCCAAAAAAGGCTGGCTGCAGCTTGGCAGGAATAAAGGTGCAAAAACTCAGGTTTCAAAAACGGCAACATTGGGGGGGGGGGGGACAGACTAAGCTTCTTTTGTGTGTGTGTGTGTGTGTGTGTTTTACACTATATTTTTTCTTTTTTTCTTTTCCCTGGTGGAAAAATTGGGAACTTGGGAGAACCAAGAGAAACCTTCAGGTGAAATCAGGGAGCAAAACCAGTTTTGGTTTTCATTCGGAAGTCACTATTCGCTTCTCCTCAAATTTCTGTTCTCCCCAAGGGGTTGAGAAATGTATGAGAGGAGAAAATGGTATGTTCTGCTCATGGCTCGAGAATGTCTGGAAACGTTCCATCAGTAGAGGCCGAGGCTGGTTGTCCCGCATGCTAGCTATCCCCACCGCCCCCGACCCCCATCTTCGGTTCTTTCAAACTTCCCTTTTCCTCTTGCAGGTATAGAACAGGACGCGGTTGTAATTTTTACCAAATATATTTCTCCCGATGCTGCTAAACCGATACCGGTCACAGAGCCGATGCGCAACGACATCGTAGGTAAGGGTGTGTCGTCTGGTCTTCCGCTGTCCGAGAGCAGTGGGCTCAGAGGCAGAGGGACCTCTTTGCTATGGCAGCCCCGCTCCCCCTCCTGCCTCCAGGGCCTTCTCTGGGAAGCCTCCCAGCCTGCAGACACCCCCACCCCTTCCCCCCCGACTTCAAACCCTGTCGGTGTTTCTGCCTGAGATTGTGGCCTTACAGCATGTGAACCACTTTGCTGTCTGTGTACTGTGTTATCTCGTAATTCAGTGCCACTAACTGCCGTCTGATCTGGTGTGACCTTGCAGCAAAGATCTGCGGGGAAGATGGACAGGTGGACCCCAACTGCTTCGTCATGGCCCAGTCAATAGTGTTTAATGCCATGGAACAAGAGTAAGTGGGTCCCCTCTTTTAAATATATATATATCTATGGGGCAGAGGGGCAAGAGCCTTCTCTTGCTGCTTGGATGAGGGAGCCAGACTCCCCTGGACGCTTTTCTCGGTGGGGTGGGGGTGGGGAGATGGCTTGGTCCATCTCTCCTCGCTTGGCTTGGCCTGTTTTTGAGGGGCCCTTGCTTCCTGGTCCTTCTGACCCTTTTTGACCTGAGTGCCTCAAGGACTGTCTTTCAAGCTGTTGTGGGGTGTGTGTGTAATGGGGGGGGGGGACACTGCCGAGGTTATGTCTCTGGGGTAATGTCCATGCTAGCCAGCACTCATAAGAAGAGGGGGAAATTTTTGAGGAGGTCACCTCCTCTTCCTTGCTGTTCCCGGTGGCATCTTTTGCGTGGCTCAGCCGGAGTCGGCATCGGAGTGCTTCTCGCATAGTCTCAGCCCGCCTGCTCTTCCTCTCATGCAGGCACTTTAGTGAATTCCTCCGAAGCCACCACTTCTGTAAGTACCAGATCGAGGTGCTGACTAGCGGGACCGTCTACCTGGCCGACATTCTCTTCTGCGAATCTGCCCTCTTCTATTTCTCTGAGGTAACTCGGCTCCCGCTTCTTCCTTTTCTTGATCATTTTAAAATTTCTGCTTGGTCGCAAGAAAGAACACATGGGCTGCTTATGGCCTGCATAAAATGAGCCCATCTAGACACCCCTGCAAGAGGACTGATGGCTCATTTTAGCACTATTTTAGGGCACCCACATCTTTATCAGGCTGAGAACTGCTGTTTTCCAAAACTGGAAATAATTAGCAGACCGTGCAGGTCCCTTAGGGGTCTGCAGAATACATCAGATTTGGCCTGTAGAGCCTCTATAGCTGTCACCCCGATGTTTTGGAGGGACCTAGATCGTGGAAGGCTGTGTTCATCCTGCCCAGATGGGCTGGCCGTTGCTGGTTAAGAGATACGTCTCCCTGCTTATCACACTATCCTTGTAAACTTGAGAGAAGGTGGCAGAGCAGCTCTAAAAATATAAAAACACAGCATCGTCACTTTAGCTATGCAACTGTGAAACAGCAACCTGACAAGTTCTGGAGAGTTGCTTAGCATATTTAGAGCAAGCACTTTCTCTTAATAGGTCAAGCTGCTCAAAAGAATGATCTTTGCTCTCGGTTTCTCCCAGTGCCTGATGATTCTTCGGCCAAGAACTTCCAGGGCGAGTCTCTAGGCTCCGAGCTGGACCCCTGACCCTCCTCTCCCTCGGGGGTGGCAGGTTCCTCCAGATGTGTCTCTGCATCTTGAGAAGGAAACATTCATGTCCTGCCTCTGTATATTTCCAGAACTGCAGGAGGGAGATTTTTGCTCACTTCTCAATTTTCTCCCCCCCCTTCCTCCCCAGTACATGGAGAAGGAAGATGCAGTCAACATCCTGCAGTTCTGGCTGGCAGCGGACAATTTCCAGTCCCAACTGGCAGCCAAGGAGGGCCAGTACGACGGGCAGGAGGCGCAAAATGATGCCATGATCTTATACGATAAGTGAGTTCCGTTTCCTTCCTTCCTTCTTCCCTCCCTCTTCCTGCTCAGCAGCTTCTGGCCTGCTGCTCTGCCCTCGGGTCCGTCTTCTCCTTCGCTTTCCTGCATGTCTTTGTCATGGTTTCTTTCTCTTCCTCTTCTCATGCTTTTCCTATTGGAGGTCAGACATCACCATGCGCGTCTATTCTGACGTGAGAGGCTGCGAGGCGAAAACAATGCCATCATGTTGCCTCCAAACAAAAAACTATCAGATCATTCCATGAAGATTTTTCTTTTCCCCCTCCTGCTTGCACTCTGTTCCGCTTTTCCTTTGTAGCAGTTGGAAAAAAACACTTAATTAAAAGGCTGCCCCTCGGACTCCCTGCTGTTGTGGTTTTCTGACACCCCCCTAATCCCCGAGCACGGACCTTCCTTACAATTCGGTCCATCTCTAAACACGTTCAGGCGGCAGGAAGGGGTTTCCATGGGGTCTCCATGTCACGTCACACCAGCCTGGGGCGCTTTCCGCCTCCCAGCTGCAATCCAGCCGCCGCTTTGGGTCTCTCGTCACAAGCTGTAAAGAGGGTTTATCCTGACAGGCCAGTCAAACGCCCAAAGTGGATTTCTTGGCTGGAAACCGAAATAAGGGAAGAGCAGGAGGGTGGCCAGAGGGTTTGCTTCTTCCAACTTGGCTTCCTCGGTGTTTCATGTAATGGGTTTCCATTAGACATTGGTGGGTTCTCTTGGTCCTGATCCACCCTCTCTTCCCCTCCTCTGCGCCTTGCTGTAGGTACTTCTCCCTGCAGGCCACTCATCCTCTGGGTTTCGATGACTCTGTGCGCCTGGAAATAGAATCCAACATCTGCCGGGAGGGGGGGCCCCTCCCCAACTGCTTCACCACTCCGTTGCGGCAGGCCTGGACTACGATGGAGAAGGTCAGCTGGGCTTCCCCTCTGCTCTCCCCTCCTTGCCCCCCCCCCCCGGGTGCCTGGGTCTTTCCAGAGGCTCGGCTGCCTTCGACTGTTGAAATGTAGTAGCAGGGCAGCAGGGACCAGCAGGATGATGGTCTTCACGGGGCTTTGTCAGGCCTCTTTAACACTCACCGGAATGGCGAAGAATCCTTCCTGCCGCTGTCCTTAAGAGTCTTTGAGCTGGAGATGGCAGGAGCCGTCTCTCCCCACCCTTGTGCTCCCAAGTCCTGTATTTGAAACCGTGTGCTCTGGTGCATCAGTTCCCTTCCTGCATCTCCTGTCTTCCAGGTTTTTTTACCTGGCTTCCTGTCCAGCAACCTGTATTACAAATACTTGAACGACCTCATCCATTCGGTCCGGGGAAACGAATTTGCTGGTGGAGGCCTCGCACTGACCGCCCACGGCCCGGGCAGCATGCCTGACCACGATTCCCACCACACGGGGGCCTCCGACAGCGCCGCTCCTTCCCAGGTGCGTGGCTGCTTCTCGGGCCCAATGCAGAGGGCCCAGAAATAACAACATAGTTGAGCTCGGACTGCAGGAGGGAATTCCAGAAGGGCGGCAACCCGGCCAGATCCCGATGGCACCGGCCTGCCACGATCACTTAATTCCATCCGCCGTTGTGCTCCGAACGTCCACGGGATCTAGGTCCCGCCTGTTACTTTTCTCCTCTCCCTCTCCCCCGATTAACAATCCCTGGGATTTTCGTTGCAGGCCAGCCATCGAAAGGCCAACATAAAAATCCTGAAAAACTTCGACGAAGCAATAATTGTAGACGCCGCCAGCCTGGATCCGGAGTCTTTGTATCAACGGACGTATGCCGGGTAAGCTTCCTTTAAAGCGGGGGGGGGGGGGCTGCAGCGGAGAGGTGCCCATACATTCCGGCACCCTAGTTAAGGAGCCAGAGAATCGCCTGGAGTGTTTCTAGCTCGACCTGAGGAGTATCACCTCTCCTTGGCTGCAGAAAAAGGTGCAAACGAAAGAACGGGACCTCCAGTGATTTCAGCCAAAAATTCAGTTTTCTTGCAGTCAAGTTTCCTGTGGCTGCAGGAAATACCTGTAACTCATAAGAGTTTCCCAGGAGAGGCTCCGGCTTTCTGTTGTCTCGGGCCCTTCCACAGGCTGCTCTGTGGAGAGCTGGAGGGCCCCCTGAACACCTCCGTGGTGGTGCTGCCGAGGACACCTGTGGCTTCTCCTGCTGTGCTGTAGGTTGAAATCAAGAATCTCCAGGGTGTCTGTTGCTAAGATCCTCAAGGCTGGGGGATTCTGGGAGGTATCATTTATGTGAAAAGAGAGAAAGATAGGAGTTCCCTCCCCTCCCACCAGTTCTGCTTCCTCTGTGCTGAGAGTCGAACCTCCCCAAGCTCACTGCCTGGGACTGTCTTTCTCTCTTTCCCGACTCCCACCGCAGGAAGATGACGTTTGGGCGCGTCAGTGACCTGGGCCAGTTCATCCGAGAATCAGAGCCAGAGCCGGACGTCAAGAAGTCCAAAGGTAAGCCACGTTCCCAGTCAGCTGGATCTGCCCGCAGGCAAGAATGGAGGCTACGCCTCAAGAGGAACCGGCGGTCGTTCACCTCCGAGGAAGGTGCCCACCTAAAGCAGGTGGGGCAGGTTTTCCTTCGGGGGCGGTTGCAGGAGTGGGTGGCAGGACTAAGGACCCCAGCAGGAGGGAGGAGGAGGGCCTGAAAGGAAGCAGCCTGGAGGTGAAGAGAGAAAGAGAGGCTCTCTCTGTCCTCAGAATAACATGGCCTTGCGGCTCCTGCTTTTCTTCTCTCCCCCCCCCCCCCCAGGGTCCATGTTTTCACAAGCTATGAAGAAATGGGTGCAGGGAAACACTGACGAGGTAAGCCCGTACGTTCAGCCGTGGCCTCCGGAAGCAGCGGAATGAGCGCCCCTGTGTTTCCCGTTAGTCCTGAGGAGAGTATTTCCCAGAGGGGAGGGCGACTGTCTGGGTCTGAAGACCCGGGGTGGGGGGGAAGAAATCAGGCAAAAGGAACACAGCCTCAGGGGTCCAGGAGCTTGGGCATCCCCTCTGTCGGATCCCTGCTTCATTGTCTCGTTTCTCTCCTGTTGAAGGCTGGGGGGGCCACTGGGACGCTTCCATCTGTGGCAGAAAATAAGTTCTGTTGCATCCAGAGGGGTCTTTCGTGTCTCTCATACCAGTGTTCCTTTTCCTATTCATTTGACCTTAAATGATTACAGATCTGAGTCTCATTACCGTGACCAGAGTATTCTAGCTTTTTCTGGATTTTTGAAGTGTAATGAAAGTGGGGAAGGGCTTTACTCATTCCATCCAGTACTTATTCCTTGGTCACCTCCACCACCCCCACTCCACCCCCTCTGGAGCTGAGAACTTCTTCTCAATCTGCTTCCACCTCTCTTTGTATTAAAAATATTCCAATTCTGTGCCATGCAATGGAACCGAGAATATATACAGTAGCACTTTACCATGGACCCTCTCAAAGCCCGTCTCGGGCCGATGCTGAGTGGTGGGTGGTCCTCGACGGTGGGAGAGGCCTGTGGCTTTTTTCCTTGCCTTTGTGGGCTCGCGTGTCAGAGCACGACTCAGAGGAGCCCCTCTTGTCTGCCGTAGGCCCAGGAAGAGATGGCCTGGCGGATCGCCAAGATGATCGTCAATGACGTCCTGCAGCAGGCGCAGCCCCACCCAGGGGTGGAAAAAATCACAAAGGTAACTAATGGCAAAAGGCTGGTCATGGCCGTAAGCCCTTTCCTCTCAGGGCGGGGAGCCTGGCCCCTTGTCGGTAGCCCCTCTCTGCAGGCCAGACAGCGCGAGGGCCTTCGATGAAGACTGCTCCGCTGGCGCTTGTACGGGCCGGCAGACCACATGGGGAGGGGAGTTGGAGGGAACCCGCACCAGGATCCCCTTGCGCAGTGTTTTGGGCCACTGGGGATCCCATGCAGCCTGGTGGAGAGGGGTGACAGTAAGTGTTTAATTGGTGCTATTGAATGGGAGGCATTCCACTGTCAAATCATCCTCTCTCTTCTGTCCTCTTCAGCTATGATCTTCAAACTTCCCAAGACAAAGGAGGTGTTGTGATTTTTGCCTCTGAAGATAAGTGGACTTGCTCGCTCCCTACAGCCTTGCCCTTCTTCAAAACAAAACAAAACCCAACCTTCCTCGTGGTTGACTCCTCTTTCGACAAAGCTAGTCAAACCCAAACTCTGTGAACTTCTACTAGCGGGTAATGTTCTGCCCTTCTCTCCTTTTAGAAAGAACATCGGGGAGGGAAGGGGGGCTAGACTTCCTCTGGCAAGACCCTGTTGCTGCCTCAAAATAACCCCCACTGCGCTCCATCTGCAAAGGATTCTTGGCCCGAATTATTTGAAACTGGAATACAGCCCGTGTTGGGGACCGAAGGCAGGTTCTCTCCCCCTCCGATTCTCCTCGCTGTGGCTTGCTTTTTTGCTGCAAATAATATCTGCGATCAAAAAAGGTATGGGGGCCACCCTTTGAGCCATCAGAGACGGCTGAGGGAGGAGAGCATCTCTTTAAACTTTCCCAGAGTCCTGTAAGAAAAAGGAAAAAGAAGGAAAAGAAAAAAAAACCTCACTCAGAGTTATCCCCTTACTTGAAGTGTTCTGAGGATGTCGCGAACTGGACGTCCCACCACTGGAAATGGACCTTGGGGGCAAAGGACGACAACCATCCCGCTGTGCCCCTCTGGGCCTTTGTCTTCGGCCACGCACGTTCCCTTGTTTCCGAATGGCTCAGTACCAGGACCCCCTCCTCCTGCAAGGGCCCTGGGAGCGAAATACGGGCAGAAGGAAAGGGACCTTTTCTCCTGGGTGTCCCAGAGAGAGGGAGGAGGGTGAGGCTGTCGCACAGATGCTCCCATTGCATTCAAAGAATCCTCCTTCCACCAGTCTTTCTCCTCCCCCTTTAAAAATATATATATTTTGGTGGCCAGTTTTAAGGCTTTGGGCCTCTTCTGCCGTTCCCCCCCCCCACTATTGTTTGGCTCGTATCTCTCCCACACCCCAGAGCGAGATCTCCTCTATCCCAACAACGGCAACGGGCAGGTCATTTTCCTGGTGTGATCAGAGCACTCTCAAAGCCGGGGCCGCACCACCCTAAGCCGGTGGGTGGCATCTTTGTCCCTCGAAATGCCTCCACCTCTCTGGAAACATGGTCTGTTCGGAGGGTTCTTCCCACCCACCCCCAAAAAATCCTATACATTTCCCCCCCCCAAGACTTGGGTGTAAAACTAACAGAAGCAAAACACAGCCCGAGTCCCTCCAGGGAGAGCTTTTGAGCAGCCTCCCAGCATCCAGAAAAGCTCGACTGGTGGAGCAGACGGTTCTGCTTCCCCCCCCCCCCCAAACTCTCCTCTTTCCCTGGCAGTCACTGTGTTTTGGGGGGGCCGGCCAGAAGCAAAACTCCGTGTATAGGTTTTTTGGTACTGTGTACCACCAACTTACTGTCTGATGCTCAAGTATTCATGTACTTAAACCATATTTAATTGTGTTTTGATTGAAATATATATAAATTATATATATATAATATTACAAATCGGTCTGTGTCTGTTGTGTGTGTACATGAAAACCATCCAAACGTGCCTTTTCTTTCCTGAGCGGAAAGGCACCATTTGTCAAATGAAGGCTGTGACGGTCACTGGTAAGGCCTCTCTGTCTGTCTCGCACTCAGAGAGTTCTGGGTTCAATTCCCACACCGCCATAGTAATAAAAAAAAGAGCTCAGGTCAGATCCTTTGGGGTGGGTTTCTCGACCCAAACCTGCAGTGCGGAGGGGACGACCGTGCTTGACAGGCAGATGGCCTGCTAGTTGGTGTTGGACTACAACTTTCACCAAGCCGGTTTTGAAGGATAATGGGGGGTGCAGTCCAGCCGCATCCAGGGAGCTCAGGGTTAAGAGTTCAAATCCTCCGTGTGACTTTTGAACTTGAGAAGCTGCATAGCCCCGGAGTGCCGCTAAAAGGAAAGGACGGCTTAACCCTTTCTGAGTCTCTGCTGCCTAGCTAGCAAAGGGGGCCCCTGGTAGGTTGGAATCGACGTGATGGCACCTCATTTAAGGAGGGGCGGAGAAGGACCCAGAGAGCTCCTTCCTGTCTTGGCTGGTGGAGCAGAAGGCAGAAAACCGCCTGGCAGGGCTGGAGACGATGAGCCAGAGACTCAAGAGAGTAAAGTAGCCTGCATTTCACGTGTGCAGCGCAGGAGCGGCACTGTGGGGAAAATAATTTAAGCCACACACAGCAGGGTAGGACTGGAAAACTTGCACGCAGGGCTGATGAGTATGTGCGAGAAGAGGAAAAGCCCCTGTCTTTGTGCAAACCGAAGGGAGCCTGCTTTGGCACCTGAGTAAGTTGGCTACAGTTTCCCCCCTCCCATCATAAAGCTTAATCAGCTTTAAAGCTCCAGCTTTCCCCAATAGAGGGCAGCAGAGTCCTTTTCCTGGCCGGCAACTCCCGGGCGCGGAATGATGACGTTACGCAAGGCCCGGCTGCCTTCCCTCCACGTGGGCGCCGCTGGGAAGGAAGAGCCGAAGCCTCAGACCCGGTGGCGCTCCAGGACCAGGTGAGCGGCAGGGCTTGGTGCTCCGGTGGGAGCCGCCAGGATTTGGCCCAGGGGAGGAGAAGTGGTGGGTCCTGGGTTTTAGGGGGCCAAGGAGAAGGGACAAGAAACCCAGGGGAGGGAAATGGGCGGGCAGGAAACCTTTGAGCCCCAAAGTTTTGGGGTGTGGGGACGAGGATGAAGACCCAGCCTCTGGGGAGAGGATGATGTATGGGCTCAGAGGGACAGGCAGGAGGTGGTCTGATCCTGGTTGGGGGCAGACCTTGAGGGATTTGCCCTGTGATGGTGCTGGTCTTGGAGATTGAGAACAAAAAAAAAGAAGGGTGTTTGCAACTCGGAGGCATACGAGTCTCCTCCCCATGTCACCTGAGCAACAACCCTCTGAGGTGGGACAGTTTGACTGTGAACAACTGGGCAAGGGCCCCTTCATGGCAGAGGCAGGATTTGAATCCAAGCCCTTTCGGGCTAGGGTTGGGTCCAGCCCCTATACTTTCCCTAGAGGGGCGGTGGGTGGTTTCAAGGTTTGGGCAGCCTGGTTGCAGACAGGATTTCTTGTATGTTGTTGAAAAGGGGCTGGAGTTTCTGATCCGTCTGGCTGTTTATGTATATTCGAAGCCACCTTGTGATTGCAATTCACCCACCGGAGTGGGCTTATATCTGATGGAGATGAGTTCATAAAAAAAGAATTTTTTTTTCATCTTTACGATGTCATGAGACTCAAAAGAGTCAGGATAAGCATTGCGGTTCAGGCTTTGGTTTACGACTTGGAAGGCAAAGGTTCTAGTCCTCACTGAGTCATAAAAAGCCCTTTTCCCCCCTTAAGATCAGGATCGGAGGGCGAGACTTTCCCACTTTCCCCCTAAATGTTGAGAAGAAAGGAGAGGTCTAGCAGAGATGGAAGCTGTTCCCCAGCGGTTGGTGAGAGAGCGTATGTCATTAATTTTTTTTTCCCCAACAGGTCCCAGTGCGAAACAACATATATATTTTTTTAAAATGAAGGCGGACATTGAGCGGCTCCTGATCCAGTTCAAAGATGAAGCTGGGGAAATCTTGGGCTCGCCCTTTGACGTCCCCATTGACATCACACCCGACAAGCTTCAGCTGGTCTGCAACGCCCTCTTGGCGAAGGTACCGGGGGGGGGGATGATGACCACCTCCTGCCAGAGGTTAAAATGAGAGGCGACTGGTCTCCTGCACCCGGCCAGCTGTAACCAATACAAAGGTTTATGGGCTGGGCAGAAAAATGACATATCAGTCCTAGTTCGGTGGTTAGAGCTGAGCTACAGAGTCACTCCATTGATAGTTTTATTTGGAATTTATTCTATTTATTTCATATACTGCCCGATTTGTGCTGGTGCACTTTTCTAGATGGTTTGCAAGCAAAGTAAAACCAGAATAATGAAGAGTAAACACTGAATGACAGCATGCATCGCAATTACAGGAATTAGCAAATAAATTAGCGTCGTGTGGTATGGCCGGAAAGACTCCCGGGGGGGTGGTTTCAATTGTGGATTTGGTCCGGAAAGATGAAGTATTAAAAAAATCGTGCAGAGAAAGGATTGATACCTTCTCAAAATCAGAAATGTCCAGAGTGGGTTTTAAAACTTGTAAAGTTAACACGTGTACACACACGTACACAAACACACCACCCTGGACCTCTTTTCTCTTGAAGGAGGAGCCTCCCCCCTTGGCCTTCTATGTCCAGGACGCCGAAATCGTCACCTCCTTGGAGAAGACCTTGGCCGCCCAGGCGCTGGAGACCGAACGGGTGGTGGACGTCACCTACCAGCCCCAGGCCGTGTTCAGAGTGCGGGCCGTCACGCGTTGCACCAGCTCCCTGGAAGGCCACAGCGAAGCCGTCATCTCGGTCGCCTTCAGTCCTACCGGGAAGTAAGCTTGGTGGGGAGAGACGGTGGAGGCATGGGGGGGGGGAGGAGGAGGAGAGGGTACTGCAGGAAAAGAGGGCTGTCTCCCAGCTGAAGGTAGAGCAAGACCCCCCGTATACGCAGGATTGGTATCCGCTGATTCCATTTTCCATGGTCTGAAAATATTAAAAAAAAAACCCTCTCTCTCTTTCTCTCTCTCTCGCTACCCGTGGGAAACAGAGACCATGTATGTATACAGATTGCTATTAAAATAGTGTTTGCTATAATCCACATCTTTCAGCATCCTCAGGGGGACTCGGAACCAATCCTCCACGGATACAGGGGTCCTGCAGTATCTCGCAGGCATGTTTAATTGTGTAGCTTGAGTGGGAGATTTCCCATTTTTGGAGAATTATTCTGGCCGTTTGCTAGTTTTCCAGGGAAGCCACGGGAACGAAGCCATGGGGGTCCCCCGTTGTGCACTTTCTCAACCAGCTCCTTTGTCGTCTTTTCAGGTACTTGGCCAGCGGCTCGGGCGACACAACCGTACGCTTCTGGGACCTCAGCACGGAGACCCCGCAGTTCACAGCCAAAGGTGGGTCGGGAGAAGCTGAAAGGACCGGCAAGGCCCTGATTCACGTGCAAGCGAAGCACGCCGGAATCTCTGGCTTTGGGATGGGAAGGCTCTCTCTGAAACAGAACCGTAGGAGATCATGACTTTTGCATAATGGCTGCAGTCCAGCATCTTAGCAGTTCAAGCCTGGCCGCCTTGTGCCGTGCCCAGGCTTCGACGCTCCTTCTGGCCTCTCAGGGCAGAATGCAACACCCCAAATCATTCCTCCCCTCTGGTCTCGGGGGCTGACCTCCAAAGAGGGGTCTCTGGCGTCTTTTTCCGGCAAGCAGCCGCCTTTTCCCTGCGCCGTCATGTAATGGACCTTATGGTGTCCGGTTGGGTTTTGCACCTCAGTCCTTAACGGCTTTCATACCTGGTCCCCTTTCTTTCTGCTCCCAGGTCACCGTCACTGGGTGCTCAGCATCGCATGGTCTCCCGATGGCAGGAAGCTGGCGTCCGGCTGCAAAAACGGCCAGGTAAAGGTTGCCACGTCCTGCGGGCTTCTGCACCATCGGCTATTTTTAGGAGTGACTCTCTCTGAGGCACATTCGGACCCCCAAGGGTTCCGCCTTCAGGCAGCTAGAGAGATCCATCCCTTTCACTATTGCCTCGCGGGACCAGAAACCCCGCCAACGTTGCAAGGCTGTCTTGCGTGGTTAGTTTTTCCTATCCCGTTTACACTCCCAACTGTAAATCTAGGAAGTTTCTTGGAGTCGATAAAGTATCGGGTGGGTGGGTGTTCTAAGCCCTCTGCTCTCAGTCTTTGGAGTCGAAAAGGACATGACTCCAAAGGAAAAGCCCGCGAGGAGGGCAAAGGAAAATAAACTCTGTGATGCAAAGCTCAAGAGGGACTCAGAGATGTCTTCCACGAGGCCTTGCATCGCCAGGAACGAAACACGGGACCCTGCCAGCTTGGAGGTTGGCTGGGGTGGCTAACTTTTATTTATTTATTTACTTATTTTTCTAGATATTTCTCTGGGACCCAAACACGGGGAACCAGATCGGACGGGTGCTCGCGGGACACTCCAAATGGGTCACTTCTCTCTGCTGGGAGCCACTGCATTTGTAAGCCGCTTTCCCCAGGATTTTTGCCTCTTCCTGTCCTTTTTGGCTCAAGACGCCCCAGAAGCAAAACTAGCCAACATCGCTCGGTGGCAGTTTAATTTCTGTGAGCATGCCGGGGCCCTGGATTTCTGCGCCAGGAGACAGATAAGCTTATGTTTTATAATTGAAAAGCTTTGTGCAGATACGGGTTTGATGCCGGAGGGGTCTGGATCATGTTTGCGGTGTTTTGATTTCTCTCTTTCTATGGCGGAGTGAGCCACGCATCTGCCTAACTTTTTCTGTTTTGGCTTGTGTTTTTTTTTTTTTTCCCCCCGGTCCTCCACAGGAACCCAGAGTGTCGTTACTTGGCCAGTTCCTCCAAAGACGGCAGCATTCGCACCTGGGACACAGTTGCCGGCCGTTGCGATAAGATCCTGACCGGACACACGCAGTCGGTGACGTGCATCAAGTGGGGTGGCGACGGGTTGCTCTTTTCTTCCTCCCAGGATCGGACCATCAAGGTCTGGCGAGCCCACGATGTAAGTATGGGGAGGAGCAGTGGGGCTGTGGTTTATACCCTTCTTAAGCCAATCAGGTGCCTAGACGGCTACTGTCCAATCATAGCCTGAGAAATTATAGCCACACCCCCTTCTTATTCCCATATAAGGACTCTTGGTTCTAGACAGGCCTAGCTGGTAGAACCTCGAGCTGTGCTTGGCTCCTCCTCCAGTCACGCTTCCCTGCTCCCAGGCTCCTCCCACCCAGCAGACCGAATGCAGTGAGCTCGGAAAGATGGATGGAGCTTGACTGTGAGGATGATTTGGCCCATCTCTTCCCTCCCAGGGGGTCCTGTGTCGCACGCTGCAAGGTCACGCGCACTGGGTGAACACCATGGCACTCAGCACGGACTATGTTCTCCGCACGGGCGCGTTTGAGCCAGCCGAGGCTTCCATCAACCCCCAGGATGTGAGCGGATCCCGTAAGAGCCTCTTGCTCATCCAGCCATCAGTTGGCCATCATCGGTGGCAACCATGGATTCTCACGGCATACAAAATTGAGTGCCTTCTGAGAATCTGTGTTTGTTGGTCAGATCAAGTTTCTAGTCCTCAGGCCTCTTGTCTTTAAAACTTCACTTGCTTAAAATCTCAGATACCACAGAGTCAAGGGTGGGGAAAAATATTTTTTGACAAGGGTCTACTGTTCAAACCTTTTGTTTATGGAACAATTAGAAGTATATTTCCTTAACCCCACAGCAGCCGAGATCAAGCAGAAAGCACTGCAGAGATACAACCAAGTTCGGGTAAGTTGGCGTCCCTGTTCACCCTTTGAACGAGGAATACCCGATCACCTAGGGTGAGTGAGAATCAGATTGCCAGGTGACCAGGCAATGTACCCTCTTGATTTTTCTCCACTTTGAATGATCCTATTTTAAAAGCATATTTTTTTAATCTTGTATTGTTGCATGTCCTCCATTTCTGTTCTACCTTTCCTCTCAACTGGACAGGCAACATCCGGCAGTCTTCGGTCACTAAATGTAAAAATGAGAGGCTGGGTGGGAAAAGATTTATTTTCCTCTCCCCACTCCTCTGCAGGGCCAGGGTCCTGAACGGCTAGTCTCCGGATCCGATGACTTCACTCTCTTCCTGTGGGTGCCGGCGGACGACAAGAAGCCCTTGGGGAGAATGACAGGACATCAGGCTCTTATTAATCAGGTCCTCTTTTCTCCAGACACCCGGATCATCGCTAGCGCTTCCTTCGATAAATCTGTGAAGTTGTGGGATGGAAAAACCGGGAAGTACGTTTCTTAATTAACATTATTCTACTCATTGCAATCATCTCGCTCCCCCAGTTTCTTACAGACACAGAAGTCACGCTGGGTCACAATTCTAAAATGAAACAGTGAATTGTTAAAGCTGCAAACCCTTCAGCTAAGAGCTCTTGCATTTTGTTTTTTTTCGTTTAAAAGCAAGTTCCAAGTCCTCATGACACAGGGACGATGCAAAAGCTGTGAACGGGACATCCTTCATGGATTATGATTCTCGGTTTTGGGGCATCTCCGGGGGGGTGGCGGGAAACATTTTCACCATCCACACTCTAGATCTCGAATTTTTCCTGCAGGTACCTCGCTTCCCTGCGTGGCCACGTTTCCGCGGTGTACCAAATCGCGTGGTCAGCCGACAGCCGCCTGCTGGTCAGCGGGAGCAGCGACAGTACCCTCAAAGTGTGGGATGTCAAGACCCAGAAGCTGGCCGTCGACCTGCCTGGCCACGCCGACGAGGTAAGGGGGCGACTGGCAGCCCGGTCGGGCTCGGGGCTCCTTCCCCCCCAGGTACGTTCCAGCGGCCCCACCCTCTCATCTTCTGGTTCTCGATGCGTCTTCGACTTAGAAGCCTTCAACCACTTCGGAGAAAATGAAGCTGTGCCCTGGCACTCTGGCGGTGGCTTTCCAGGGACTCGGAAAGAGAGAGAGTGACACCTTTTTCGTCTCCTGGCCCGTTCTTTTTTTTAGGGGACTTTCCCCTCCCTCACCTGTGCCCTGCGGTCTGCTCACCTGTCTAGCAAGCCGGTATTGAGAAACCTTGTGATGGTATGGGGGGGCGTGATCCTTTTCCTCTGCCCACAGACCCCGGCGCCTCTCCCTAAGCTAGGGAACAGGGACCGCCCCCTCCTCAATTTCCTTGGGGCTGCGACCGAAGCGTTATTGGCGCTTCTCTAGCCAGCAGCTCTGTGACTGTTGAAAACCTGCCCTTTCTGATTCATTTTGGGGTACAGGACGGGCCCCGCCAGGCGTTCAGAGTCGGTCACATCCCTCACGGCCTCCCTTCCGCCTCTGTTCCCAGGTGTTTGCTGTGGACTGGAGCCCGGACGGGCAACGGGTAGCGAGCGGAGGCAAAGATAAATGCCTCCGGATGTAAGTATTATGGGGTGTGTGTGTGTGTGTGAGAGAGAGGAGGGTAGCTATTTTGCTTGGGATACTGGAGTAAAATATCTGTTAATGGAAAGGGGGGGGTCTGGATGTTCAGTCTTTCCTCTGGATGGCGTGTATGAAAAAGGGAGAGCTATGGAACGCCGTTGTTTAGGGGTTTGTCCCAGAACTTTGCAAAGTTCTTTTCCTAGATGACCGCTCCCTTAAACTGGCCCTGGCGTCGGTGGATTTGGAAAACTGTCTTTAATGAAAGATAACGAAAATAACTTTCCCAAGCGCTGGTTTGAACCACAAAAGAGTGGGATTTGACCATGTTGTTGTTGTTGTTGTTGTTAATCACAAAAGAGTGGCCTTTGAGCAAGGGGCAAAATCTGAGAAAGCAAATGCAACAGGAGAGTAAAACCAAGGAGGACACCGCTGGGGGGCTGTCCAGAAAAGATGGAATGGGACTCGAGTTCAAAGGCCGCCCCCCTCAATCAAAGATCTTCCTTTGTGTTCCTGGGATTAGCTCCCAGCTACCTTGCAGGGTTGTACCGATGGCATGCAGCCTATGTTAGGTAGGCTCTCCGGAGGAGGATAAAGATGCTCATTTCCCTCCCCCCCCTTTTTATTTTTTATTATTTTTTTGTTTTGCTTAAACAGATGGAGGCGATAGCGGGCAAGGAAGGACTGTTGACACGAAACTGTTCTGTCCCGTGATGCTCTCTCGTGACGCAGAGAGTGGTCTTCCTGCCATCCGTTTTAGGAAGGAAGGTTCTACATTGCCTATCTGGATCAAGGAGCAATATATACCTCGGTGTTTGTCACTTCCTGGGATTTCAACCTGCACCCTTTTCTCCCCATCTTGGGTGACAGAACCAGAAAAATTGGAGGGTCAGAATCAATCCGTGGCCCTGACCCCTCTGAATGCAACGGCCTCCTGGCATTGTTCCTGAGCAAAAGTGGTTTGGAGGTAGACTGCCTTGGACTTGAGAGGTTCTATTGAGGCCTAATAGATCCATCTACCTTCCGTCAGTTTGCAGTCTCTTTTTAAGGTGGTGGCCTTTGCTGCGCCGGCCGGCCACCGACTTGGAAATTAATCTCCGCATTCTTCACATTTATCCCAAAAGTACATCAACTTTGAACTGGTGTATTGTCAAGTTTGGACACTTAATAGAAGAGGGAGACGAAAATGGCCATTCTGTTAGTAATTTACCATTCTTGGGTTTATGCCATTTATGTCCGGACTCTTTGGAGATAATCAAATGTCCCAAAATACAGCTATCTCTGTTGTATCAGTAGAAAATTACTTAAAAAATTTATCCACATGGCACTTTTCTTTTCTAAACTTCAATATGGTAATAGTGCTTTTTAAGAAAAGTTTCAGTGGCCCCATAACTCAATAAATCCTTACACCTGTTTGTGACCTTGACGTGGCTTGACGGCAAAACCTCGGGAGAAAACAAGTTTCTCATCCCTCTTTTATTCTATCACTCATCTCCAACATATCTTTTGCCTTTTACAACCACGAAACGTTTTAGCCCTTTCCCCCCCCCGGGGAGGAGGGATGGGGAATCAGGAAGCACCTACGAATATATACCCCAAGAAGTTGGGTCCATTTAATTTTCAGTGGAGAACTAAAGGTTCATTCAAGATCGCTGCCCGCTCCCTCCCTCTGGGTTTGCCCTTTGAAATGGTTTTATGCGCTTGGACAGTTCAGGATGCGAGGTTTGTTTTTTAAAATCCCCCCTGGCAGTTTTCGTAACCTAAATAGCGCTGTGCCGGTTGTCCCTCGGTGACACTTTTTCCCTGACTTCACCCGGGTTGGAGGGGGTTTATTTTTTGGGGTGCTGCTTTTTCCTTCCCTAATGGTCCCAGACGGGCGAGCATCAGAATCAGGAGCCCCGTTGTTCTAAGCTAATTAATCAACCGCCACTCGAGTTGATTGATCTCCTTAAACGCTGCCTGAGCTGTCTTTTTCCCCTGCGAGTCAGTGATGGGATCTCAGTGGGGAGAATGGATCTCCGGGGAAACGTCCTGCCGTGATCCTCCCTGGCTGGCTAGATTTTGTCTCCTTAAAGGCTCATTTTTTTCCAAAATTGTCACCTCGACGTGCAGGAAAAAGGTGCCTCCGTTGGACCCACACGAGGCCATTTTTCATAGCTGGGCGCTCTGATGGCACTCCAGCTAAACATTGCCGTAGCTGCAACCTGAGATGCAGATTGGAAGTTTTAAGATATTTACAAAAAGGGGTTTGGTTTTACTTAGGGAAAGCTTCTAAGGAGGCACAACGGATTCTTAAAAGGATGCAAGGAAACCGCAGTTTACTCCCTGTGTCTTGTAGTTGTTTGTGTCATCCCACTGAGCAACATCAATAACTAGCCGTTAAGCCTGGCTTCCTTTCTCCAGCATGCTAGCTTTTTTTAAAAATTAAGCCACTTTTTGCTCCTTTGCATGCAAACTTTGAAGCAGGACATTTCCTCCTGGTTTGGTAATGTCTGTGCCAGTTCAAGACCGAAGGGCCGAGGTTTTTCTTCGGAGACCGGATGTCAACCTCTACCGGCTGGCACTCTAACCGCTACTTAACACTGCCTCCCCCCCCCAGCCACTTTTCTTTTACAGTACATTGCTTTTCCTATTACATTTGTACTTATTAGATGGAGGGTGGAGATGAGGAGTGTGGGAATGTACATTTTAATCTTTGCCCGTCACGTATGAGCCATTAAATAAATGAATAAGCCCGGTTGCTAGGTGCAGCATGCAATTCCATTCACATCAAGCCCAGTCATCGGAAGAGGGGAAATGGCGAAAGTGGAGGGAAAACCAAGCAGAGAATGGGATAAAAACAATGGAAAAGGGAGTCATAGAAGTACGAAATATTTTGCTCCTTTCCTGGGTTACCTGCTGGCTGTCTCCCTCACTATAGATTTGGGGGTAATAAGACGGCCAGAGCTGGAGGGGATAGTAAGTTCATGGGCTGAGCCTCATGGGATTTGTAGTCCTGAGGATATCAACTTGACCCGCGCTGGAACATCGCCCATCAAAGCAACTAAGAATCCTTGAATTGTGTACTGAAAGATTGAATGGGGACCGAGCTGACGCTGGGCAACTGCAGTTCCTATCAGCCTTGTACTGTAATTGTAGTCCGACAGCATCTGGAGGCCGCGGTATGTTTCTGGGTTGGAAACTGCAAGGTTCAGCTGAACATCTATCCCAGACCAAGGTCCAAACTGTGGACAGAAGCCCTCGTTCTGTGACCTTTTCAATACTAAGGATGCATTCGTTTATTTTAAATTAAAGAGCCAAGTGAGTTGAAGCTGATAAACCTTTAACGAGCCAGACACCAATGTGCAAGCTTTTGAGATATACAGGTCCTTTCATCAGGGCAGATATTACAGACATTTGAATATAGCTCGAACAAAAAAGGAGCGAAGTGCTTTGCCCCCCCCAAAGAGTTTTGGACTACAACTCCCACAATCCCCTTCCTTTGGTCCTGCTGGCTGTGACCGATGGGAGTTGAAATTCCAAACCTCAGCAAATCCAAAAAAACCTCAGCCCCATGTTTAAAGTACCCCTTTTCAAATTCAGTTTGTTTTTTTAGTGTTTCAGTTAAGATGGGTTTTAATGATAACTTGCTTTTAATCATTCAGCTGTATTTTAATTAGGGTATAGTTTAGTTGTTTCTTAATATTTAACTTATTATGTTTATAAATCTGTTTTTAATATCGTGAGCTGCCTTGGGTCCTCTTATTGTGTGAAAGGCGGCCTATATATATAAAAGAAACAAATACTGTAAAATAAAATGTTTATGAGCTTGGCATAAGAGCATGAGCTGATGAAGAAGTTGGCAACCAGCCCTCACTGAGGTCTACCCCCTTAAAAACCTGTTCATTCTTATTGGACCCCAGAAGCCAGCAAATATGTACAAAAGTGTGCATCTATTGATTTTATTTGTGGGCTTGTGCTTTCATTTACATATATATTTACATATTCATTGACCACAAACAAGATGGCGCCCAAAGGCTTGGTCACTTTCCCCCTCAGGTCGAGTTTCCCGCCCGCGCGAACTCTTTTTTTTTTTCCTTTGCCCTCCGCCTTCTCTCCGGCCCCTCCTCCCCGCCGCCCTCCCAGCGGAAGGAGACGCGCTCCCAGCGCGTGAGCGATGCGTCCTATAAAAGGAGCTGCGCGGTGCGGAGGCTTCGGCATTCGCAGCCGGACGTCAGCGGAGAAGGAGCTGGGTCTGGGAACCTTAAGCAGCTGAAGGCCGGCGGGGGCAGCCGAGGCCTCCGAAGACAAGAGGACTCCTTATTTCCCCCCTCCTTTCCCCCCCCCCCACCCTTCCCCACTTCCTTCGCCCTGAAATATCGCTCCCTTGGAGGCACCTACCAGCTGCGATTGGGCCTTCATTTCGCTGTTAACCTCTTTTAAACGGTTGTCTTAGCTAGGCATTTTTGGGGTGGGGGCCGCTCGGGCGACCCCACAAGCGAATGAGGAAGGGGGTGAGGATGTAAAACGGCCATAGGGAGCGACCCCTGAAGGGGTGGGTGTCGAACACCTCCCCATTCCCTATTACTCCTTATTATTGATCTCTCCCCTCCCCTGTAATGTCCTCCTAGAAAGCTCTTTATGTTTCCCCCTTTGAAAAGGCTTTTAACCCCGCATTTATTCCTTATTCCCACGTGATATCCCCACTGTCTTTCCACTCAGGGATATTGCTTTCCCTCCCTCTTTGTAGACATTTTCCATCTTTGTAGATATTTTCCATTTCTCATCCTGTATAGGGAATCGTCGTTTTCGAGGTTTCAAGCCCCCCCCACCGTTTTATTTAGGGAGATTATTCCTCCCCACCTGCCAGCCTCCATCACTTTTAAGTAATCATTGAACATTCACCAAAATCCCATTGAAGGGACACCGTCTTTTTTTTATATCCCAATTTTAAAGGTTTTTGACACTGCATCTTCCATCCAGCTGCCTTGGTTTTATTGACAGCCCCCCTCCCAAAAATCTGTCCACCTGCCTTAGATCAGCCTCCTTTTGTCTTTGATACTGAACCCCAGACCCCCTTCTCCCCCCTCCCGAATCCCTTTTTTCTGGCTAAAAGGTGCTATAACCCCCCCACCTCGACACACCGGAGAGCCTTAAGAAACAAAAGCTACCCTTGCTTAGTAACCACTTGCATCAAAAACCCCATTCCCCTGTCTTCTTACCCCCCCCCACTGCTGAAAGGGACCTTGAACCGTCATCTGTGCCTTTTGTGCCTATTTAAAAAAAGGCTTGCCTCCCTCCCCCCAAACCCCACCTGCAGCCTGTCATCCTTTCTTCCCCATGCCCGAGAAATCCCATTGCCTCTGGGAAGCTGGACCTGCTAGCCAGTATCCCCCCACCCCTTTTGCCTGGGGGGAGGCAGCCAGCTTGCCCCTCTCCACCCAATATGTGGGCAGCTGCCCACTTTCTTTGGGGTCGATGGACGGAGCCCTCCTTTCTGCCCCCTGCTTTTCCCCATCATTTTTGCTGATGTGAGTTCAGTGTAGCTGGCTGGGGCTGCCCCTCACCCGGTCCCCCCATTCCTCTCCCTTTGATCCTTTCCCCCCCTCCTCAAAAAAGAAAAACCCTTTGGGCTTCATGCCCCCTTGAAGAGAATGGAGGTGGTGGGCGATTTTGAATACAGTAAGAAGGACCTCATAGGACATGGTGCTTTTGCTGTGGTCTTCAAAGGGCGCCACCGCAAGGTAAACATGATGGGGGGTGGTGGTAGGAGCTGGTCTTCCTCGCCTAGAGCGGGTGCCGTGTGTTGTGTCTGTGTGTTTGCATGCCAGAACAGCGGAGACCTGTGATAAGTGAAAGACTAGCCATTTTCTCCTTTCCTCTTTGAAATCGCTTTGCAACCAAGCTTGTTTTGCTTCACAAACAACACGAGGCCCTTTAGAAATTTCCACCCTTACTCTCTCGTGCAGCCGCCAAGGGACTTGTGACACTTTTGGAAACTTTGATGGTTTTGTTTGGGAGAAACCACGCGGACGCAGAAACACCGGCCAAGGGAACTGTGGACGTCCACCAGGTGCCACAAGTCTCTTGGTGGACTAAGAGTCCTGTGGCAGCCGAGAAGGCTAACCCATTGGATGGCTTCCAGGGAGGTGGTTAGGCTTAAAAGACAGGGCTCCAAAAACTGACCCAGATGCGTGTGTTCTCTCAAAAATGCAGTGGCATAATTTGTTGTGAATGCTGGACGTAAGCTGTGAAAACTGTTCCAGACTAAAATGGGTTAGGGCTTGAGGTCCCAGGAGGTCATTTTATCATGGCAGTGGGCACAGTTCGTCGCTTTAAAGATTCAGGTGTCGAAGGAGTGGGTATCTTTAATGAAAAACTGAGGGTTTTAAAAGAGCTCTTTGTTGTTATTCCAACAGATTCTACCTTTTGGTGTCTGTACCTGTATCTCTGCGAATCGCCGTGGTTACGTGGATGGCTGTTTCACAAACATCCACATTATTCCGCCAGAGAAGTGGTTCTCTTGTTCTCCTTCCTTAATTGCCCCCTCTTCTTCCTTCTTGGTTTTTTACGCCTTGTTGCCTGTTCAGTCATCCTTGTTTTGAAAGCAATGTGCATTTCTAGCAAAAAGCCCCTGCCTGCTTTTTGCTTCTCGCTCCTTTCTTTCTTTTCCCTGCTGCTTCCCCTCTGTTTTTTTTTGGGGGGGAAGGAAAGTGTCAAACGGTGGCTGTGTTGTTTGATTCAGAAAGTTTTGCTCCTGTTTATTTTTCTGTTTCGTAACGGAGCCGTGGAGATGGTGATGATGTCACCGTGTTGTTGTGGATTCTTCCTGCCCTCCTTACCAGCTTATCCATCCACTCCGGGTCCCTTCATTATGTCAATTCATGTTCTATTCCATAGCAATCTAAAGGGTTTGGATAAAACCCCTGTTTCTTTGGGCGGGAGGAATAAAGAACGGTCCTGGTAGGTTCGAAAGAGAGCTGGCTTTTTTCCTCTTCTGCCCTTTTCTTTTGGCTTCCTTGCAGATCTCTGAATGCAGAAGCTGGGTTAGTTTCTCATTTTCTCTTCAGCTACTGTGAATAAAGAGCCTTATTTCAGCCTCCAGACAAGACTTTGGTCAGCTCTCTCCCCCTCCCAAAAAGTACAGATCTGATAGAAAGCTAGTTCTCTTCAGATTGGTTGGGCCACTGCTGCTTCTGACCCGGGCTGCCCTTTTGACATGGGGGTTATTTTGTGTTTTCCTTTTTCTCCTGGCGAGGTTATAAACCTCTGCTCAGAGAGACTTCTGCCACCTTCTGCCGGACTTAGCAGTGGCCTGTCCTTCCGCTCACCCCCAGGATCTGTTCTCTGTCAGCCTCCTGATTTACTCTTAATATTTCATTTGCATTTTGGAAGATTAAACTCTGCTACCGGGTTGCAGCCAGCAGATCGGTCTCTGCCTCAGTGTCCCCTCAGTTAAGGCAAGGGTTCTGTCAGGAGGCTTGGAAAGGAGAGGAACCCCTTGTTTGTCTTTATCCTGTTATAATCATGTTGAAAATCAGATTGTAGAAGGTTTGGGGCAGAGGCTTCCTCCCCACCCCCACACTTTTGTTTTTGTAAAGTGGTGTAAGGATGTAAATTTATCCACCACGTAAATAAAAAAAACAGCAACAGCTTGGCTTACCGTCAGTCCACCCAGATTGGCGAAGCATGACAGCATTTAAAAACAGAGCAGTTACACTGCTCACAGGTTTGTTCATCTGAGCTTTTTGTGGGTTACGGTCCAACTTCTTCAGATCCACTTTTTTTAGAGCTTTGGAGCAACTGAAGAGTTAAGAGTAAGGCCCTTTTTTTTCCCCTGGGCCCTCAAACCTCTGATTTTGCCCCCCTTTCTGAATATCTTGTTGGTGTTTTATTTTTCCCCCCTCTCCCTTTTCTCAGAAGCGTTTGTGACTCAAACATGACAGCACCGACTGAGTGAGACACCACAGAACCACCACCATCCCTTGTGTAACCAAAATGCTACTGCTCACCGTGCCAGCCTGGGAACCAGTGAAATGCAAATTGGCTGAGGGGGCCAAGGCTGAAATTAATGGCGAAGAAGTAAAATAAGCTTTAAAAAAAAAAGAAAAAGAAGTTTTAATGCAAGCTAAATGGTCCCCCACCCTCAGGCGATAATGTATGCAGAGTTAAGCTGACCCTTCAGCCTACATTTAAACCTCCATAGCTCTCTGAAATAAATCCTGGCTAAATGGTGCAGAAAGGCAGGCTGGCACGTTTTGAAATAAAGCCCTAGAGAGCCAAGATGGGCAGCTGTTGCCTTCCAGATTTTTTTTGGTCTAGCTTTCACCATTTCTCATCCTGCGCTCTGCCAGCTTTAGCTGGTGGGAGCTGTAGGGCAGTTGAAGTCTCAAGGGCCAGCCATTCTCTCCACCCCTACTTGAGGGGGGGGGGAAGATGGCTAAAATCGAACAGGGATCTTGTCTGGACTGTTTTGGCGCCATGATGGACTGGACCCGGATTCGAAGCTGAGTTTCAGTTAGTGCCGGCCGGACTAAAATATAACCTGTTTCTGAATGCCAAGGGAGCAGATGATAAAAGATAGTGGACTGGGCTCTGTCTGCCTCAGATTCTTATACTTATTCTGCTGTAGGTGCTGTTTTTTTTTTATCTGTTGTTTGTGTTACCCTGCTTTTGGGAGTGGCTACTAGGAATTATAAGGTCTTCTGCAATATTTTTTAGGTTTAAATTTACCCTGATCTCCCAGTCTTTAATGTTTTAATCTCATCTCATTGTAGTATTGCAGAGATGCGCCTGGAGTTTTGGGTAACACTCCCATGTTCTTAAAAATGTGGCCTGTAGTCCATGAAACTTCATGCAAAAAAATTTTTTAGGACTCTTTGTTTAATCATTCATTCATTCATCCTTTCAATCTGTATCCTGTTCCTATTAGTGCTGAGACACTACTCCAGGTGGTTACAGCACGTATAATAGAGAACAAAAATAAAGATAATAATGTTAAAAGCAACAGCAATAACCCTAAAAACAGATGGGACAGACTAATCGTATAAACCCAGGTCAGACGGGGGAAGGTGGTCAGCTAGGATCAGTGTGGAAAGCAACGTCTTTAATTGCTTCCTAAACGTCAACAGGGAGAGGGCTGGACGGAGCTCCTCCAGAAGCTGGTTCCATAAAGTTGGACCCACCGCGGAGAAGGCCCTGCCTCTTGTGTAGAGAATTTATGGGCCTCCCTCAAGGTGGTCCCCTGGAGGAGCCTCAGTGGGGATGATCTTGGGGGTTGGGCAGATGACGTGAAGGAAAGACGCTCCCACCAATAACACAGCCTCAAACCCTGGAAGGTATTGCAGAGTGGCATTTCAGCTGGTAGTTGTTCTAAAGTGGGTTGGATTAAGCCCTGGCGTCTCTCGTGACCAGGCGGCTGCGTCGATGCCAGGGATTGCTGGAGTGATCATGTTTTGATACCATTGTTCGTCACAGGTCACCCTTGACAGCTGCAAGGCTGGGATTTTTGTGGCCTGGAGGGCAAATGTCTTACCATATCTGTGTATATTAACATTTTGAGGGGAGCGTCCCCCTCTCCCATGGATGCCCCTTGCTGGAAAGTCTGAGCTGGGAGGGGGGACCCTTTGCTGCCCCAAATGTTTTGAATTCCGACTCCCATCGCCCCTGACCATTGGCCATGTCTTTGAGGCTTCCGGAAACTGGAGTTCAAACCATCTAGAAAACTAAAGGCCCCATGCCCTTTGTAAAAGTGATTTTAAAAAAGAAGGAAAACCAGACACCTGGAGTGTGATTGATGATTTTGAGGTGTTTGAGGGGGAAAAAAAGATGTTTTCCCCCCAAAATGATCTTGGGGGGATGCAGTGGGCTGAGTGCGCTCTATCTACCTCTGATCTGGATATTTTGACTGACCCCATCTGGGCAGTTAATTAATTGCTTTCTCAGAAAAATTAAAATGAGCTGTTTGCATTTAAAGCTTTGTTTTTTTCCTCCTTTTTTTTTAGAAAACTGACTGGGAAGTGGCTATTAAAAGCATCAACAAGAAGAACTTGTCTAAGTCGCAGCTCCTGCTTGGGAAGGAGATAAAAATTTTAAAGGCAAGTTGTTCCAGCGTCGTTTTCTGGACCTCTTAAGTTGACATGTTTTTAGCCGTGTCCAACATCATGGATTTTGAGTTTTGCCAGCCTTCTGTTTTCACTTGCTCGTTTTTCTTCTGTAAATGCCACAGAAGCATGGAATTCACTATCATTCCCCTTTTTTAAGGGAATCTTTCTTGCCTTTACGCTTCCTCACTGGTGCTTCCGCCAATACCCTTTATAGCTCTAAGTGTTGACAGTTCGCAGCAGAATTGGTTTCTGTAGAATCTCAGATTATTTCCCCCCCTCCCCAAATACTAGCATGCTTCTAGTCCTCAGTGGAGCGCACTTTTGAGTGGGCACGAACAGGGATTTTTTGTGAAATCTCAGAAGCCAAAGTGGTGTCTGAACAAGATCCTGGTGGCAGGGGTTGAGGGGTTCGTGCTTTAAAGAGTGGCAGGTGGAGACCATAAAGCCCTCTGAGTGTCACTGAGGAAAAGCTCCCGTCTACCCTGACCAGAAGAGGAATGATGGGAAATGTGGTCCAAATTGGCCAATCCTGCTTGAACACATGATGTTTGGTTGCCTCTGGAGATGAGACGCAAAATGAGGAATGCAAAAGGAGCAAATAGCAGCGACCATTGGCTCAATTTGTGCTGTTTACAGGTGGTTTGAGAAGTCAGGTTTTCCTGATGCAGACAGATGTTTCGTCATGTGTGTCATTGGGGGCTAGCAACCCTCAGGGTTGAAAATGGAGCATTGAAGACACACAACGACACAGAAAGGTCCAAACAGAGCAAGGGTTGAAGGTTTGCCTTCTCCGTTTTGCATCTCAGTCATGCTGTGTTTTTCTCCTCAAACCCCCTTTGGCTCGAGGCTCTGGAAAGGTTCTGGAGAGCAGCAGCTTCTGGAGAGCTGTGGTGTTTTCACACTCCCAGCTTCTGCCGCCCTCAGTTGACCTGGCCTGCTTTCCCCTTTTCTTTTGAGCAAAGCGCTCAGTGGCTCTGGAGGAACAATGTGAGATCTGTGCAGAGGGGGTTGTAAATTTGCTTGTGGCATAGAGCCTGCGTTGCGTGGGTGCGTGCGTGTGCCTCTGCACAGAGGGGAGGCTGTTGGGTTTTGCTTTTTGTGGGGTGTTCGTGCGTGTTGTTTTGGACTTTTAATATTGGTAATCAGCAGGGCTGGCACTTCCCTGAAACAGTATCAGTCACAAGCTCATTCGGCGACTCTCAGGCTCTCTTGATGACCACCTGAAGGCTTCCTAAAAACCTAGACATTCCTGCTGCTCCCTGGGGTTGGAAGCACCCCCTTCTGGCACTGATTCCTCCCTACCTGAACGGTGGCAGGAGGCCATCCTTGGGAAATTCCTGAAATAACAAACATTTGTCTCAAATGACAGTAACCCAAAGGAAGAGCCTTCTCTGCTAAACATTTCTTCCTTCTTGGACCCTTTAGTTCAGGCTCCCTGGAACTTTCCCCAATTCACTCCCATTTGCCCCCTCTAGGAAGCCCCCGCCCTACTTTCCTTTCCCTGGCAAGGGGAGGCAAGAGAGAAGGTGCCCTTCCTTTCATGCTGGGATCACTCGGGGCTTGTCAAATCTCCCTTTCTTAAAAATGTGGGTGGCATCTCTATGGTGTTGGCTAAAGGATTTGGGAAGTTGTCTTTTCGTTTTGAAGGCACTTTTGTGGCCCCAGTTCCTTGGGGTGGATGGGTTCCACAGATTGGTGGCATGTATCCTTTAGGATGGGATGACTGGCTGCTCAGGAGGAAGGAATTGACCGGGTGTGTGAACGCAGAAGAGACAAAAAGGGACAGAAATGTCAAAACAGAGCAAGGCAAGGCAGAAGAAGTAGAGAATGTTAATAGGGAGCTTCAGGGGGACGTCTTAAGCAGTTCCTTCCTGTTTCCTCCTCTTTATTTTGAGAAATGTACCCTGTCATATGCTTTCCAAGAAGCCAGAGGGTAAATTGGAAGCACTTAAAACCCTGGACAAGAAAAATCCATGTCACAGTTATTGTCTTAATGCATAGTTGTTGTTTTTTCTTTCCAAAAAAATAAACACTCAGCACCAATTTTAAAACATGCCCATATTCATTCATTCCCCTCCAGGTCCTTCCTGAAATAAAAAAATGTTTCTTCCCCCCCCCCCCCCCCTTCTATATACATGGAAGGTCTGGTCATAAATAGCTACGTCATTTTTCCTTTCAAAGCACCTTAAGGAAAGAACAAAACCATTGAGATCCAGAAATAAGAGTGGGAGAAACGCCAGGTCAAAACAGCGGGTCATGTTCTCCCTACCCCACTCCCAGAAGAAAAGGTAGAGATTTAAAGGTCATTCTGAAGCTTCGAGGCTCTTGGGGGGGGGGGGGGAAAGACCTGGTTCCTTCCAGATGTCATTTCAACCTTGTAGGAAGACGGGGCTGCCAGACGGGGGGAGGGTTTATGCAAGCGAGAAAGAGGTTCATTTGAGGCAAGGATGTTGCTTTCCAGAGCCACTCATGCCTTCCTTCCACACATTAAACACAACTGACATTAATGGAGGAAGAAAGAGGTTTAGCCTTGCCTGGAAAGGCGGCTTCTTCAGAACAGCGAGGCCTCTCTCGGGAACCCCTTGCCTGTATTTCTCTGAACTGCATCTCTTTCTGTTTTCCAGGAGCTTCAGCATGAAAACATTGTCGCTCTGTATGATGTGCAGGTGAGTTTGTTTTGCCATCTCTGTGTGCTTTGCTCCCTTGATGGAACCGTATAGCGTCTTGCCACACTGCTGCAAACCCAATAGTCCTGGGGCTTTTTAAAAGTGTAACAGATTTATTCTGCTCCTGCTGACAAGGAAAACTCCTCTGTCTAAGGCTAGATGCAGGATCCCCGATTTACTGATGTCTCTGTTTTTTCAGAGAAGGGACATTTCTGCACTGTTTCTCAACCCTTGAGCTCATCAGGCCCCTCTTGGCCATCTTGGAATAGCGTGCAATTTCAGACCGTAAAGTACCTTACCTGCATTTCGGGGCTTCTGTCCCCTGCGGCTCCCAGTTTTGCCGTCCTGTTGTGAAGAGTTCTCCAGAAGGCAAAAGCTTGTGCTTTTTCTGAACTTAAGGTTGATTCAGTTAAAGATAATGCTCAACCCCTCTGAACCCCAGATTTACAAGGGCATTAACTGAGTATGTTCAATGTGTGCATTCAGTGAAAGTATAAGACACGTGTGTACAATGGGGAAGATAATATTCAGCCACTCAAAACGGTAAGGTGGTTTGTTCTAGGTCAGGAATGGAATAGTTGGTCTAGAGATGGGCACCTTCAAAGAGCACAGGTGGAGTGATGTTCGGCCTTCTGGGCATTTTGAACCACTGGTGGGCTGTAGAAATAGTTCAGTTGAGAGGCAAGATTTTCGTTACAGTTGCTCAGAATTCCCTCCATGGCCGTGTTTTCCTGGACGTCTGGCCTGGTCTCCCCTCCTGCCTTTACCTCCCACTGATCAGCACGCTAGCCATAACTTCAGCCCCTCCATCTTCCTTCCCATCCCCTTTTCCTCATCCCAGCCTCCCTCGTCGATGAGTACAGTGCCTGTACATGCGTTCATGTCTTCCAGGGGGTTGAGAGGGGAGCCAGATTGAGGGTTTAAGTGATGGGTATCTGCAGTTGAGAATCCTCGGGTTTGGCAATTCCTGAAAACTCCTACTAAATTGGCACTTTTTCTGACAGGCAGCGGTGTTTCAGGGTATAAAGCAGGCTGTTTTAGAAGGGATAATGGCAGTATGGAGGAAGCTGAGGAGCATCAGCTCAACTTTATGGATCCCCGAACCAAAAATTAGAAATCTAATGTGCTGGTGGGGGGATACTGGGCTTTGTAGTCCAGAAAACTTAAAAGGTTCCACACTCCAGCTTCCTAGATGCAGAGTTATGTAAGGAAGCCTTCTCTCCCCCCCCCTTTTGCCCTTAAACTTACAAGTCAAGTCTTATCCAGACAGATTCTCACTGTGCGATGACTCTCCATGATTAACAGGCATGGTTGGGATGGAAGGTTTATTTTTGGCCGGTTGATTACAACGTGCCCTTTCCTTGTGTTCTCGGGAAAGATGGAGGTTTTAAGCCTACTCCAGGCCCCAGCTGGTGGGGCGTTTTTCTGAAGAGTTCTTAAAGTAAAGCCAGACATAGATCAAAAATGGTATTTAGGTTTATGCCTACCCTCTCCCTTTGTATGACAGAAGTTCTGCTGTTTTTCAAGGTTTTGATAGGGTTTATTAGCCCAGAGCCCTTTGCGCAACGTGTGGTGTGTCTATCCAAATTTTCTTTCAGAGGAGACGCATGCCGTAGATAACCGGATGCTCCCATCCCAAACCCCTCTCAGCCTCATATTGGAAAAATATTTAGGCCAGCCTGTGTCCTATGTGCCGAAAGAGGATTCCATCTGGATTGGAAGAACTCCCCCCTGACTCCACCTTCTTTCCAGCCCCGTTTTGCTCTTCTTCTGGAAGATCTGCCAACGGAAGAGGGTTCTGCCGCCAGAAGGCACTCCCCCACCCCCGATTCTGAGTTCTCACAAGTCAGGACCGAGCTGGTCTTTGTTTAGGGGTTTCCTTGAGTGACTGCTCAAATGCTTTTAGGAAAGAAGACCACACATCAGCTTCCCTCCATGCTCTTTTTTTTTTCCATACGTAAAAGTGTTTTAGCGACATGACTGTTTCTCTCCACCTCTCCTTGTCTTTTCGCTGGCTCAGATTGGAAAGGGGCCAGCTTAGCAAAGGTTAGTCGTAAAGGCCTCTCGGCTGAGCGGCCAGTCCTCCAAGGCAGGATTAAGCCAGAAGGGTGGCTTGGCATTCCAGCTTTTAAAAACACTTCACGTCACGACATTTAAAGACAGGGCATTAAATACGAGGATGCCGAGAAGGAGGTGTGTTTCTGTAGCTGGACACATCCCAGTTTTTTTCTTGGGTGTTCCATTTCTTTTTTGTCCACCCTACGGTGCCGTGCTGAATTTTCCCGGGGAAAACAGGGTGAGTGGATCGACAGGATCTTTAGCCTTCCCTCTCTCTTTTGTGTAGCTCTGGGTGTGCCATTGGATGTCCAGCCTTGGCTCTTACATGTGATTATACCTCAGGCAGTTTGCCTCCGAAACCGTGGTCAACAGAACCTCTAGAGTTCAGAGTCAGTTCTTTTGCAATCGCAAGAGCCAAGAATCGCCGCCTGGTGCAGAAGACAGACATGGATCGAATTAAAAGAGCTCTGATCTGTGTTTTGAAGAGGAGAGAGAGCCCAAATCAGAGCCATAACTGAAAAGCAAAAGAAGAGTCTTGAGCCACTTATAAAACAATCTTGATTGCAGTCTCTTTTTTTCAGCTCCTGAGAATACACAGTCAAAGCACTGCGGTACACCTGTTCAGCTGTGCAACTGACGAAGTGGGTTGTAATGAACACAGTTTGGTGCTAAAATAAGCCGGTCTGTCTTCCTAATGTAGGAAGACACTTCTTTTTCATTTTGCTTTCGGCAGGAGGAGGCTGTGTCCTTGACAACTGGCAGGAGTTTCTGCCGTTCTCCACCTCCTACACGGTTCCACTTCTGGTGATCTTCGTCTCCTCTTTAGGATCTGGTGGCCCTGGTGCTGTTGACAGGAATCCTTTCGCTGTTGCTATGATTCAGGCATAGGGGAGAGGTCAGGAATCTGTGGTGGCTTATCTGCCAGTCATCCTGATGTACATCAGTAGGTTGAGATCCACCATTTGCTCACATTTGCTCTAAAAACTATGGTTCATTGTCACACCCACAGTCATACACAGTTGCCACGTCTGTATATTTCCCATGCTCAGTCCCCAGAGGTATATTGTCTGCACCACCTCCTGTCTTCCCCCCACCCCCCAGAGAGTCGGAATGAGTTCCTTCCGGCATAGATGTTCTTGGCATCCTTAACCTCTGCCATCCTGCTTCTGTGGACGCAAGAGAGAGTGTGCCGTACCCCAGTGTCAGGCAGCTGGCAGCCTGTGGGCAAAAACTGGCCCGTTGCCACCATTCACAAGTCTTCCTAAGCAGGCACACTCCGGAGATGTTGCATGACGGTGCCCATCATCACCCCCCCCCCCACCTGGTTCTGGATCAGGAGGGCATCCTGCAATTGCTTGGGTTTCATCCTCCACCTGCAGAGGGTTTGGGGTGTTGCCTGGGCACAGATCAAGCCTGCCTGTGCGCGTAGCAGCAAGGCAGGGAGAGGCTCATTCATCTGGAAGCCTTCCCTTGCCACTCGATCAATGGGCCATTAATGTGCACGCCTGGCTTGGCAGTCGGAGAGCATCCTATCCGAGCGCAGCCAGATAATTGCTGTCGGTTTCTGTGAGGCTGCTCGGTGCATCTGTAAGCAGCGAAGGGGGCTGCAGTTCGTCATGTGATACCCCTTTCCCTGGAGGATGCAGGGGAAAAAAATTCAGGCTCGGATGCGGGGAAGAACTGTCTGTGTAACATTGCGAGGGGAGCATGTACCCACAACTAGCCGCTCCCCAGAGGAGCTGGGACTACAACTCCCATCAGAGCACCCAGTTGGAGAAAGTCAGAGGTTTCTCATCCGTTTTCTCCTCCAGTCTCGGGGAAACAAGGTCACAACTGAAGCCCCAAGCAAGGTCAGAAGGTAGACCTGCCTTTCTTGGCCCCCTGACCCTGTCTGTCTCTCTTCTGACTCAAGCCCAAGATGCAGTTTCTCAGAGGAGACGCTGGGGCCTTCTGCAGGTGACAGACGTTGCTCGCTGAAGACATCGCTGGAAGAGGGCGCTGGAGAACGTAGATGAGGTGCAGCCAGTGGATTCATTGGCTGCTTTGCAGATTTCCAGATGCTTTAATTGCAGGACATCCTTCCTTAGGCTAAGAAATCCACACCTGTATGTGTTAAGGAAAAAAAAAACCTGGCCCATCTAGAGTGTCTTTTCCTTGGTTTCGTGTAGGCCCAGAGTTGCAGAACCAAAGGAAAGGCAGAGTAGAATAAATCAGAGCATCACAGCAGACGGTTTGGAAACTGTCCCGCCTGTTTGCAAAATCCACGTTGTGTCTTTTGAGCTGCTGAGGCGGCCCCAGCTTTTTCATCCCAACAGGGGAAGCGTCACGGCCTCGGGAGCTTCTTGTGGGAAACCTGGATAGAGCAACGATCCCCATGACCATGGGCATTAAAGTCGGTTCTGTTTTCTTCTTCATCTTGGCTGGAACGACCGCCAGCGATAGCGCTTAAAGGTCTGGAAACCGTCTTGTGCCAGGGGCCGACCTGGGCAGAAGCAGCCACGTCATGGGTCCTGCTTTCTTGCCAGCCAGTCGACCTCGAAGTGCCGAGGATGCTTCTGAGAACAGCTCAGATTATGTGTTATTTATTGAGGCTGGAGTCCCTGATGACGGGATGAGATTTAATAAACGGCACTGTATAAATGCCATTCCTTCAAATAACCGCGTGCTGTAATACTGCTGTGCTCTAGCAGAGAAATATGAGACGGAAAGCTGGCCCGTTGTTTCCATCCTTCTGAATGGCTGTTTGCTTCCCTCCATCATCCTTTTTGTGCTTCCTTTCGAATCTGAAGTCAGGGGCTGCCTTGGTCTTCTTCATTGTATGTCGGTTGGTCCAGAAGCATTTGTGGCTGAGGAACAGGATAAAACTGCTTTGTTCGTTGGCTTCGTTTTGGGACGGTCTTCGTGGACCCCACGTTTTACATCCGTTTTGCTTGATGGAGGGTTCTGAAAACTCGTAGGCACGTCCTTATGTTTGAAATTTCTAATGATCCAGTAGGAAGTATTAGCCGAAGCGGATTTTCAGTGTCAGTAATCCGTTGAGCTGACCAAGGGAGGGTGTCTTCATGGAGGCAAAAGAAGAAGCAGAGAGCGTTGTGCTGCCCCAGAGGGGAGGAAAGCGAACTCTTCCATCATCATAAATATTAATCCTCTGTGTAAACAAGGAGACAGTGACTGAACGGGTCTCTCTCTTGCTCTGTGCGATTTGACAAACGGCCTTCTACGTGAAAACCTCGTGGGCTGCCAGGATGGCGCCCGACCGACAGCCGTTTCGAGCAGGAAACATCTGCCCCAGGCAAGCGAAGCCACATGGGTGGTGGTGGGGTGTTGTCATTTCAGGATCCTGTAGTTTCCCCCACACACACACTGTCCTTGTTAACAGGAGCCATCCGTCTAGAGGTCTCCTGCAGACAGCCTGTGTGGAGCAGGACGGGCAGGATATTTTTGCAGCAGTGTGTTGAACAAGTTCTTCGAACCCCTCACTGGTCCACTGAGCAAGTTCTCGTCCGCTGATGGGGGACGATGGAGCCCCAGGTAGCCGCGCTGCGGGATTCTTCTGCCATCTTTCTCGCTCTGAGGAAATGCCGATTGTGTTTAATAAAGGAATGCCCAGCCCAAGACCTTGTTAGAAGTAGACTCCAGAGTTTTGTATTCCTTTACAGGCCTCGGCAGCAGTAGCTAGAATTATCCAGAGCAGTTACATAAGCCCTTGTCCCTTCTTTTCAAGCCTTGCAGTTTTAGACGGTCCACCATTTATGAAGGCTTTTGTATTTTTATTCCCCTTTCAGAAGCACAGTGTGTGTTCAGAACAAATGTATGTTTGTACCTTTAAGCACATGATTGCTTCATCTGTTATTCTGACTACCTTATTATTGTTAATTTCTGATATTCTCCCTTTTTTTTTTAAACCAAAGGACTCCAAACCCAGCGAATCCTCTCCCGTTTTACCTATTTGCAGCCTTCATAAAAACAGAGGCTTAAAAGCACAAATATTTTAAAATGCAGATTTTTCCCGCATCTGATAATGGGACAGTATTTGCTCAGCATTGGTCCAGGCCTCCTTATGCCCCCCAGACTGAACTACAGGTCCTATCATCCCCAGTCACGGGGATGATAGGGCCACCCATGTGGTTGGTCATGATGGGAATTGTAGTCTAAAATATTGAAGGACACAAAAAGTTGGCTTATCCTTTTATATAATGCAACATTCAGACCCATCCATTCTCTCCTGCTCCCTGCAAATGAACCATAGTAATAGAATATACCCATTTGAGGATCTCACTGCTGGATTTCAAATGAGGCTTGAGACCAGAGCGGTCTGGCATTTTTCGAGGTTGTAGCTGCTACTTCGGGTGGGTGGGTGGGTGGCAAAACTGTGTTTTGAGTAAGGCATGGAGACAACAGAGCCCCGTGTTTAGGGCTAAGACGGGGCTTTGGAACCTGTTTGCAAAACGGCACTCAGGGTGCTGCTTAAGTGTGGGGTTTTTTGCTTCTCTGCCTTTGGGGCTCCTTGGGGTTTACTCCCAAGAGCCTGGGAACTGGTTTTTAGTTGAGGCTTCGAGTGATTTGCTCTCTCCTGCCTGCCAGCCTGGTCGCCTGGAGAGTGAAGTCATGAGAGGTCAGCCAGCCCCTTCTGGGAGGCTCTCAGCGGCGCCTGTCTTGGGTTTCTGCCCGGCCAGGAGGAGGCTGCATGCCTGCCCGGCCGGCTCACTGGCCAGCTGGGTCCCCCCCCCCCCCCGCACAGCCCCAGCGCTGGGTTTCCATGGTCCGCCTCTCCGGAATGCCCATTCCACACTCCCGGATTTATTCCGGGTTCTGGGTGGCCTTGACAGACTGTACCTGTCTTGACCTTCATCTTCCAGAGGAACAGAGGAGGGCCTGGCCCTGCTTTGCCGAGGAAACCAAGCAGGTTTCCAAAACCTGGCATTTGTATAAACGTACCGCTGGGTTGCCGTCGCTTGATCCACTCCGTTGACTTGGCTTTGTTCGTCACAGTCAAGTTCCCCGGAACTCTTTCACTGCCCAAGGGATTTCTAAGAAGTCTGATTCTGGCCCCCTTCCTCATCAAACGCTGCTTTAATTTGAGCTTAAGGGACCAATAAGGTGGTGGGGAAGAGGGGGAAGACCCTTGTCTCTGAGTTGGGGGCACCTCTGCCAGTGGACTAGGTGGGCCATCCGTCCTGGGGGAAGATACCCTCTGGTTGAGGATGAGGCGTAAATCCCCGGCTGGGTGTTGGCTGTTAATGCATAACCTCTCCAGTTGGGTCTCCTGACCTCTCCAGATGAGCCCTCCCCGTCTGGACCCTCAGGAGGTTGTTGCTTGGCAACGTCTTGAGAGGTTTCTCCTCTTCTCTTTCAGGAGCTGCCCAACTCTGTCTTTCTGGTAATGGAGGTAAGTCGAGTCGATCCTAATGTACGGCTGGCCTGCCCTTGGCCCGAAGCAGTCAGAAGGGATTTCCCACTTTTTCTTTCCTGGTGTCACCCACCTTGCAGCTTGCCCGGGGGGGCACACGTGTGACAGAGCATGTCACCCCCACACACACGGCAGGAGGAGAGGGGAAAGGAGGCCGTGGGGCAAGAGATCCACCAGTTGTCTTTCACCCTGGTTGATGGATTGGCTTGTGTCCCTTCTCTTCGGGACAAGCGGGGGGGGAGCGTGGAGCCCCTGCAAATCTAATCCGACTTTTCTTTCTTATCTCCTGGACAGTACTGCAACGGGGGAGACCTGGCGGATTATTTACAAGGTAAGGGACTCCTTATAATTCTTGACGGCGAGCTCAAAAGTTGGAGGGTGTAGCATTTCTTTCCTACATGGTGTACATTCAGAGGTGTGCCAAGGGGTATTCTCGGGAGCTCCCAGGATTCTCCAGGCCTGAGAAATGGGGGGGGGATTGAAGTCCAGAGGACCACAGCTTTGCGTGCCTCTAGTGATTGAGGTGAGGAGTGTACTTCTATTTGTGTATTTAATAATCCTATTTTCAAGGCTGCCGGCAGCCAAACATGCAGGGAAAAAAACCCAAAGTCCATTTGCTGTCTGCCGTCGTAATTTTTTTTATTTTTTTTTTATTTATTTTTTTTATTTTATTTTTTTATTATTTTTTTTTGGTGAACGGATTTTTAAAAGAAGGGAAAAGAGTGTAGAACTGGGTCCTTTAAGAGAGCTGACGTTGTTTTCATTTTCTAAGCTCCGGTTCCTTTTAACTATCTTGGAGGAGCTTTTGAGCGGAGGTGGCTGGGGCCAGAGGGAGAGATTGGTCTTCTGGGGATTGTTAGGCTGAGAAGGAACTGCCCATGATGGGTGACCAACATAATAAGCAAGATGACAAATTGCAATTTAAAAAGGCTAATCAGAGAGCTTGGAATGTTCTCAGCTTTCACAAGAGAATTGGGATGATGGGGGTTTTGCGCCCTGTGTTCTCCATATTTCCCTTGTCCGAATGATCCATCCTGGAGATCCTTCCTTTGCTTTCTCTTTCTGTTGGTTACCCTTTTCCTAAACAGTGATCCTCTCACAAACCTGCTTTCCTTACCAGCACCTCTGACTTTTCAAAGCTCTTAAACATGTCAGGTTATTTATGGTATAAATTATGTTGTTAGTCCCAGCTCCAGCAGATCTGTTGAATCTTACTTATTTATTTATTTAGTTACTTATTGACTTGACTTCTATAACCGCCCATCTGGCCACAAGGCCACTCTGGGCGGTCTACAACACAGTGAAACAATAACATTTTAAAAAATAATAGAACATAATGGTTATTCAAAAATCAAACACCAAATTTACTACATATAGTCACAAATACCAAATCAGATAGGATTCGCAGAAGGGCTGATCTTTACTATTTGGTAGCTGATTCAGTCCGCCATCTCTGCTTGAGAAGTTGGATTTAAACTTGTACATCTGTACCTTTGAGGCTGAAGAAAAAGACATAGCAAATGGACACGTCGTTATAATCCAGGTTAATGAAAGCAGCTGTAAGCTTCATTTGGATTCAAGAGGAGAAATTTCTGCAGGGACTTAAAATGGTTTCTTTAGGGTTCATTCAGCCCATGAAAAGCCGCCGTGACGTTAAGCGGATTGGAATTCTGCCTTCCTCCCCTTTCTCAGCCAAAGGGACTCTGAGCGAAGACACGATCCGCGTGTTCCTGCAGCAGATTGCGGCCGCCATGCGGATCCTGCACAGCAAAGGGATCATCCACCGGGACCTCAAGCCCCAGAACATCCTGCTGTCGTACGCGAATCGCAGGAAGTCGAGCATCAGCGGCATACGCGTCAAGATAGGTGGGTGCCTGCCCTTTGTGTTGCGGGGGGCAGCATGGCCGGTTTGGCCACCCGGACCTCTGCGGGAAAGCCATCGCCAGCCAAAATCCTCCCACCGATCCGTCGGCCTTGTTTCCACTGTGTCGTTCTCCATGGCCTGGGTGTGTCCGGAAGCCATTAAGGTTGCGAGCAGAATTACCCTCCCACCCTGAACACAACCGAGCTCCTCTGATTTTGGAAGCTAAGCAGGGTCGGGCTGGGCTGGTACTTAGGGTGGGAGACCGTCTGGGAATAACAGGGGTCTCCAGGTAAAACAAGGGAAGACACCTACCTGGAATCTGAGAGAACCATTGCTCCCAGTCAGCGCTGGCAGTAGTGGGCCCAGTGGGGCCAGCCAGGGTCTGAACATTGACAGAGTAGCTTCCTTCCTACCTCCTGTAACCATCGCAAGGGCTGTACTTTGTGCCGTTTTAGAAGTTTTGGTTTTCTTAGGCATATTCCCAGATTTTTCTGAGTGGGCCTGGGCCCAGCGTGAGAAGTCTTAATGTAAGCTTCCCACACGGCACCCTGTGCACTAATTGGGGGGGGGCTTGTGGGGCCAGAGCCCTTGGCTGCATGCCTTTTCTATTAGCTCATCTTTGTACAGCATGTGGAATACCCCCCACCTTCACTATCTATCTTAAATGCATTTCCTTTCCTTGCGAGGTCATGAACAAGGCAGATTCTGCCCTGGCACGCCCAGAGGGGTAAACCAGGGTTCTTATCTGTCGAATTGGGACTTGTTGCTTTGTCCGAACCCCCCCCCATCCCTACAAATAAACCATGGTTTGTCAGCCTGCTACCAACCACAACTAGAAACCATGGTTTCTCGTTGCTTTACAAAAGCTGGCTTGTGAAAATCGTGTGGCTTGTTGTGATGCTGAAAGTTGCAAACGCTAGACCAGACTCGGGCCACCGCTTGCCGTCTCTGGGTGTTCCTGCTTAATACTACATGGGCACGCAGAGTGTTATGTGAAAGTTGCACCTCGTTTCCCTCTTAACCTTCCAAAGATTTGGTGATTTATGGTTTTTTCTTTTCCCCCTTTTGAACAGCTGACTTTGGATTTGCCCGTTACCTTCAGAGCAACATGATGGCCGCCACCCTCTGCGGCTCCCCCATGTACATGGTGAGTGAGAGGGGGCGAGGTTTGTCCTGCCATGGTCGGGGTTTCGATTAGGAGCACTGAACGCTCGCTGCTCCTGTTTGCCACTTGAAATGCTCAAAGATGTGCTCAGACTACAAGCCCTGACAGTGGACTGGGCAGGGTAGAACCTCTGGGGGGGTTGTCATTGAATACCTGGGGAAACCGCTGTTTTAAGAGGAAGAATAGTTGTGTGTATTGCAAAAAGCCTGTTGTGGTTCCTTCCCTCGTGTTCACAGATGACAATTTTTCGGTGACAGGTGATCTCAGAAAGAGTGTGTAGGATGGTCGCCTCTCTTAAGAGCCATCCCGGGTGGTTGAAGGGGAACACCCCCCCCCCCGGTTTTGATGCCCAGCACATGGTTCACGGACAGTTGTCAGATCAGGGTTTTGCGGGTCTGAGTGACAAAGGACCGTGTACGATGTAAGAGGCTTCCCGTGAGCAGAGTACAGAAGACGGCAGGACCGAGTGAATCAATGCCTTTTGCTTATAAAATGGGCAGTCTTTTCGTTCCTAGGGCTTATGCCCTGTTGTAAAGTTGCATAAGTTTAAAACGCAGTGGGTTCCAAATGTGTCGCAGAACCAGTGAGGGGGGATTAAAGTGGAAGTCGGCAAAAGGGCCGCTCTTTGGTGAGCAGCCTGGCGGCGCTTTGGGTGACCCCCCCCCCTTTTAATGCTCCATCCGCTCACTTTTGGGCCCTTTTCAGGCTCCCGAAGTGATCATGTCACAGCACTACGATGCCAAAGCAGACCTATGGAGCATCGGGACGGTGATCTATCAGTGCCTGGTGGGAAAGCCGCCCTTCCAGGTAAGGGGTCCGCCTTTGACCACCTTCCCTAAACTCACAGAGGAGAGGAGAGAACAGGATGGTTTGAGGGATTACAACCCTCCTTTCTGTGTCAATCTGCTACGATATTCACATAAGTTTTTTTCTGGTTTACCCGTACCAAGCTTTTCCACTTCCGATTTGGGATTTCTGGGGTCTTTTTTTTACAGTGTCTGGTGGTGTCTCTTCCTTCAAATTACCCCAGTTTTGATTTCATGGCACGCCTTTTAGATTAACCCAGACTGCTCTTTCCTCCCCCCGTTTCCCCCTAGTTTTGTCACTGCTTGGTTTCACAGTTTCTAAGGCTTTTTGAAAGGAAGCGTGGTGAACATTGAGCTGGGATCCGACGACCTTCAAAGTTGCCTCTTTTTCTGTTGAGAGGAGGTGGGGGGAGAATACATGAACCAAAAGTTTACCCTCAAAACCTTTCCAAGCCAGCCCTAACGGTGGGGCGTAAGACAGTCAACACTGGATGGGAGAATATTGCTTCCAGTAGCCAGGGGTGGGCGGGTTTGGCATGAGTTCGGTTTCAAGCATGCAAGCTGTGGTTTAACTGGCCTTTCTTCTCTACCCAGTTTCCTAAATTTCCCATGTAAAAATAGGGCGAGATCTGTATTTTGGCTAAGTATCACTTTTAACGGTTCACATTGTCTCCGCTTTTACAGGCCAACAGTCCTCAAGATCTAAGGATGTTCTATGAAAAGAATAGGAACCTAATCCCCAGGTACGTATCCTTCTGTGGCCTCTGGAGGAGTTACAACTCTGCGTCTGTTAAAGAGAAACAGATCCTCTTCATTTGTCTGTTCAGGATATTTCTCTTTTTCCTCTCTTCTTTTTAAAATCTTCTCATTTTAATCCTTTTGTGTTCAGCATCCCTAGGGAAACGTCCACTTATTTGGCTGACCTGCTGTTGGGTTTGCTCCAGCGAAACCAGAAAGATAGAATGGACTTTGGTGAGTAAAGGTTTAAAACTTTCTCTCCCGCCTGGGAGAATGTTCCCTTGGTATTTCTTCCCACACGTTTTGTGGGGACTCCTTGGTTTTTCAGAAGTTACCCCCAACATGGCACCCTCCTGATGTGCTCCCAGGATCCCGCAGCAAACATACTTTGGGATCCGAAGTCTAGTAAATCGAGAGGGAACCATGTTAGGAAAGGCTGCCTTAGAATCGCAGACCCTGGAATGTCAGGGAGAGAGTTAGGCAACGCCGTTTACCCGATCGGTTTCAGCACAGGTCAGGCCGCAGGCTTTTGAGTCACACAGAACTGTTTTTCAGGCGTTCCTTTTCAGAAGCGGTTGACTCCTCACCGTCGTACGACAAAGGAGATAATTCTATAAAGCTAAGAGATTTGGGCCCCAAAGCCAGGCCTCTCCCTGTGGCCCCGCAGTCCTGTTCTATCATTTAGAAATTGTTTGAGAAAACTGAAGAGCGAGGAAGGGGGAAAAAGAGGGAGGGAGGGAAAGGTAGCAAAATACGGGCGCTGCTTTGATGAATCATACAAATCATGTGTCATTCTTGGCTCGCTGTCTTCCTTGCCCACCACCCAGATGATCCAGTGGATCTCGCCCCTCCGAAGCAGGGATTTGGAGGTGGAGGCTCTTGGCTGCATCCTCCGAACGCATGGCAGTTGAGACTTTTACAGCCTTTTTGTATATGAGGTTTCTGCGTTGTTTTCAAAGCGAACAGTTGTCGATAAACTAGTATGCCATGAATCCATAAGATTTATTTATTCATTAAATTTAGGTCTTTCCGTTCCTCGGTTTGACTCAAGATATGGGCAGCTGCCTTGGATCTCCTGAGCCCATAAAAGTTAGCAAAGAAATACAGAAATAAAATCGATGGTGCTGATGCGGCCTGGGCAGGGTGTCCCCGGGGGACACAGCGAAGTAAGGGGGATGGCAAAGGTTCACAGATTATGCTACCTTTCTTCTGCTTGGAGGCCTTGGTGTTAGGTACCTGGAGGGGCTCCGGATCAGGCCCTTGGGGAGTCTCCATTCAAAGGATCTCAGCAGAACGGAGAACTAGTTCCCTCTCACGCTCAAACCTGAGTCTAACCTGTGGCTTAAGGATGATCAGCTTTTGACAGATCTGCCACAGAACCAGCCCCCATCCTTGCTTGTGTTTTCCTGCCCAAGGGAAGAAAAGGCAAAAGCTACAAGGCTCCCCAACAATCCAGTTTCAAGAATCTGGGTTTTGGGATTACAAAGCCCAGAGGGCCCCAGCTGTCGGGCTGCTGGGTGTTTTAGTCCAGAGAAGTAAGCTGAGCTGTGCAGATGGGTGGCTTCCAGGGTCAGCTTTTGGGTCTTGGATGGCCCGTTCGCCCCAGCAGGCGGAAGGAATGTTTTGAGGTCTGCAATCTGATGCTGGAAACCTGTGATTAAATCTAGATCGACTCCTTGATGGCCATTGGTTTCTGCATCTTTCGGCATGCGGCGGCTTAATGAGGAACGGGAGGAGGTGGGAAGGCTGTCCTGCTGTGTGGGCAGGTTTTTCCCCCCTCCTGGCTGAGCTTGTTGGCGTTTGGATTGTTTCCCCTGGGGAAAAGCCATAGATGAAGCATTTCCGGTTTTAGGGGTTGAGTGGTAAACAGCGTGATCCGTTATATAATCCCGGACTTCTTAGGAACCAGGTAGCACCAAAAGGCCAGCCCACGCATCACGCACGTGGTGATGTCAAAACCACAAACAAGTCTGTAAATCAGATTCCTGTTGTTTAATGGTTTTTTAAAAAACATACACGCACACCTAACCCAGCAGGAGAGCGGCTGCTCTGAAAATAGCCGGCTGATCTATTTATAGCATTTTCCCATCTAACGTTTGTTGGCTTGGCCCTCTCTGGTGGGAAGGTTTTTCAAGCAAAAGGCTGCTCCGGACGGCTCAGGTTTTGATCCATCAGTGACGCGGGGCAGCTGCTTGCCAAAAGGGTGGGGGTAAAGGAAAAGTAACCTCCGTCATTTGGCTTTGTGCCCCTCCCGGAGAAGGCTGGGCTTGTTTTCTCTCTCCCCCCCCCCCCCCCCGCATTTCGGTCATGTGAGTTTTGGATCTCTCAGCCAAGTGCCTGCACACAGATTCAAGAAATAACAGTGGTGCCGTGCAGGCTCTCTGTCCGGAAGGACTTCCAAGCAGAAATAAAATACCGAATGTTGGGCTGCAGGAGGTCAGGCTCTTGAGTTTTGTCCACAACATGTGTGCTAACATTAAAATAGATTTTTTTTTGTTAGCTTAGTTTTGTTTTTTTGCTTCATTCCCCCTGCTTGTACACCAGCAGTGTAGGTTTGCTGGAAACATTTGAAACAGAGCACAAACGCCTACTCATTTTAGGTGCGTTGAGATTTAAAGACCTTGGGAAATGCTGACATGTTCCTTTTTGGTAAAGCGGTCAAGTGCAAATGTTACACTGTGTTGTTGTCTGCATTTGTCCTTTCACTTTCTTCTCCTGACGTCGCAGGAGTCAGCTCTAGTAACGTTTCATATTTATGCTGGGTTTTAGTCTCCATTTCTGGTTGCTAAGGAAGGTTTGTAAAGAGTTGTCTTTATTTTAGAAGTTGAAAGTTGTCCACTGAACAGTGGAACCCTGGGGATTTTTTACCTGTTTGGTCAAATTTCCAGCAGTAAATTCTCTACCTCCCATCTTTGGTGTATGCACATAAATGTTAGCAGCACAAATGTGAGTGAATTCAGAAGAAACTTGATTCCTTGCAGTTGAATCTCCAGCAGGCTGTCTTCCCTCCTTTTTTGGCAACGGATGGCAGCTGCAGGCCCTGAAATTCCATTTATGTTTCTGAGCTGGCCCCATCCTTGCTGTCCTTCCAAAAGCCGACGAAGACCTTTCTCTTTAGACAGGCATTCCCTGAACAACTGTCTGTCTGAGAGAGGTTTTTGAATGGGTTGTTGTTGTGCCTTCTTGCTTTGAATCTGTTTTTGAGGTTGATTTTGTTTACCGTTTTTAATGTGGTGTGTGTTTGATTCTTTTGAATATTTGTATATTTCCCATTTTTAGCTTTGTCTTTTAATGATGCAATCCGCCTTGGGTCCTTTCAAAGGAAAAAGGATTAGGGTGAAAATATTTTGAAAGGAGGAAATAAACAACCCGCCCTGGTTTCTACTGCTTTATGGAACCAGCTCTGGGTGTGCTTTGAATAAAGGTTTATATAGCTGTGCTGGGTTGTTGCTGTTTTTTAAATGGGCTGATAGAAATAGATCTTAGGGCATCAGGAAACAAGCTCACCCGCTCAGAGGCCGCCCGGCCACTCCGTTGTCATCATAGCAGCTTCTTGAGATTCCAAGTGAAATGCGGTAAGGGGCATATGGTCCCTCTGGGGCCGTCTTTTCACGATTTCTGTCTGGAGATGCTCTCTTTCCGGAAGGGCATGGTTTCCTTTCTGACTTCACAGGCAAAAAATAACTTCAGGTAGAGAAGATGTAGTGGAGCAGGCTCCTGTTTTTCTGCTCTTCTCACTCCTTTTATGAGAGGCCGTGTGGATGTTGTAGGGGTTGGTCTCCCTGATCAGCTACCCTCTCTTCAACGGGCTCAGGCTGGCAGATCCCAGCGATCGCTTCCTATCTTCTCACAATAGCCTTGCCCAATATGGCACATTTGGAGAGAGAGGGAGGGAGGACCGGGTGGTGTGTGTGTGTTTATGTGTGCAAGGCCCATTTTTAATCGTTCCCTGAGTCATTTGCCAGCTGTATTCTGGGTTTCCTGCAGTGTGTTGAGAGCCATGGATGTGACGCCTCCCCTCCGGTTCTGTCCTCTCAACAACAACAACCTTGAAAGGTAGACCAGGCTATAGTGGAGACGTGTGCGATGGGTCCGGAGGCCATCCTGGGAGCTGCGTGGCTCAGTGGAGTCTTCCACCTGGGATGAGCCAGCCAGCTGGCCTAGTGGTGTGGTTAAGGCATGTTAAGACTAGGATCCAGAAGACCTGGGCTCCCATTCTGAGAACAGCCCATCGTAAAGAAAGGCCTCCGCCAGTCCTTGGCAGGGATTCGGTGCTCCTCCTTGTGGCTTGTCCTACGAAGACGGAGGGGCATGGCTGGCGTCCCTCGGGACGACCGTGAACACGCTCCCTCTTTGCTCCTGCCGGCGGTTCTCTGGGGCCCTGGGCGGTACGTCCCGTACGCGAGAGAGAAGACCGAGGGGTTTACAAGTTGCAGGACATGGTGTTCCGACCGGGGACAGCAGAACCCCTCCTCCTTGGTGGCTTGATTCCCCCCCCCCCCCCCGCAACCAGCTGAAAAGCTCTCCAGGGTCTGAGCTTCATAGCTGCGAAGTCTTGCGGAGGACCTGGGCTCCTGTTTGCTTTGAGCTTCGGGTAGGAACATCCCGGTCTGGCAGCTTCTCTGTTGATCGTCCGTCTCCCGGCTTCGTCAGCACTTTAGCCCCGTGTGTACAAACAGAAAGTCCCATCAGGAGGGGCGGCTCTGGGAGGGAATTCCTCCCTTGTGGCCCCTCCTGCTGCCACAAACACAACACACACCTGGCCTCGTGTTTCTCAAAGTGGATTTCATTAACCTTTTCTTTTAAACTGCTCCCCGCCTTGCGATCCAGTAGGTCAGGGTCGAAAGGTTGTGGCTGTTTGCTCACAAACACAGCTGCAGGCGTGGGGGGGGGGAGAGAACTCCCCGTCTGCAGGCCAGGGAGGGTTGTTTTGGGAGCCAGCCAGAAAAGTATGGAAAAGGGGACCTTTCCTGCCGAATTCCTCCCAGAGATGTCCGTGTTGATTCTGAAATTTCAAAAGGCTAAAGACCGAAGAGTTTTCAGCCGCCACTGCGTTGGTCGCCTTCTCGGTATGGCCACGGCCCTCCGGCTCTCGTCCTCAAGCACCCCATCGGGACACGTCCAGTTTCTGTGTGACTCAAAAAGCCCTTCAGGAAAAGGCAGGCAGGGTGGCCAGGAGTGCCTTCGCGTGCCCTGACGTGGCAGCCGGCATTTGTGCTCTTGACCGTGGAAATGAAAGTGCTGCCAGGACCTCGTGGGCATTTCTCACAAAGAGGGAAGCGTTTCATTTAAGACAGCCGGCGCTTCCCAAACCGCCGACTGAAGGAAATGGACTTTCAAGTATCCGTCTTTGGTCTTTTCACTTAGCTCCGGTCTTTAAAATGATGGATGGTTCCTCTCTTCCCAAGCTGAATGCCAGCTCCTGCCCTTGGAACAAACCTGTGGCAAGATCTTCGAGGCCTCGGCGAAGTGGGGTGGGTGCCCATCCGCCCACCTGTGCGTTTGCGTGTGTGGATCGGCACCCACCCCACTTTGCCCAGCCCCTTCCTCCGCCTGACAGCTCCTTCCTGGTCCCCCTTTTACGGCTAACCTGGCTTGTTCTTCCCCTTCCTGTCTTCCAGATGCCTTCTTCAACCACCCATTCCTTGATCAGGTTTCAACCGTCAAGAAGTGTAAGTGGGCTGTCTCCCCCCCCAATCCCCCCCCCCCCCCGGCATGTATTTCCTCTCCTGCTTGCTTCCTTGAGAAGAATCGGCCTCGGGCATTCTCAAAGGGCAATTCAGACCCGCATGGTCCCCCCCCCCCCGTGGATCTCCTAGCCCTCACGTTGGAGACGCTCTGTGGTTTACGTGGCCCTGCCCAACCCGCTTCTGTGGCTTCCTTCCACCTTTTATGGGATATAAAGATGCCCCAATGTCTTGCGTCCGCCACCGCTTGGGTGTTTCCGGGGGGGGGGGAACAGACCCCAGGCAGGTGCTCCCTAACACGGGCTTTAAGAAATGTGTCCTTTGGGTGAACCGCACTTTCCTTACCTTGTTTTCCAACCCCCCTCTTTTCTCCAGCTTGTCCTGTGCCCGTGCCGGCCTACACTGGCTCCGTGTCTGGCAGCTGCTGTGGCAGTTCTCCCTCCTGCCACTTTGCCTCTCCCCCTGTAAGTGCCGTTCCGTTCCGGGTTGGGAAGCGAAGAGGTTGGGGATGGGATGGGGGGGGGGGAATTTTGGCCTCTCAGGATAAAGTTCTGGCCGCTTCTGTGTCTTGCAAACCCTTGCCCACCCATCCCGCCAGGCTTGAGGATGAACATTGGCTCTCCTTGGCACGGGTTGGATTCCACTTCCCAGTCACCCCAGCCAGCAGGGCAAGCAGGAAAGAAACCTGAGAGTTGCAGTTTGTTAAACCACTATGTTTCTAGTCCTTAAGAGGCATGGTGTGAAATCTTTAAGGGGAAATGGTAGACTAATTCCAAAGACAGAGAGACAAAGATAGGAAAGAACACTCAGGGATGAAGCTTTGGATGGGCAGAATCAGGTGGGTGCAAAGATGGGCTTCCCATTCTCTCTCTCCCCCCCCCCCCAGAGGAGACAGAAGCACTGCAGAGTTAAAATCTTTAATTTTTTTTTCTTTCTGGCATTGGAGGGGTTTGCACCCCTTGTCTACACCTATGTGTACCTATAGAACAATAAAATGAGAGCAAACCTACGAAGTTTGGGAATAAAGTGGGGTGAAAATGTGTTAAATAAGTAAATTAATAAGTAAAACAACCAGTCCAGGCAAAAATGCATCCGTGTGAAAAAACAGATGGTTCCGCGAAACAGAGCAGGCTGATAGAGGCAAATCCCTTCAATAAGGTCTGCCTTCCAACACCTCTTGAGAAAGATGTCTTTTCAGCCGTCTCTGAAAACCGGGGGGGGGGGGGGGGGCGGAAGCGTAGCTGCACCGGGAGGGTGACCCAGAGGGACAGCACCACCACTGACCCAGCCCGACCTCTTGTGGTGTTCTGGCTCCTTCGGCATGGCCACCTGGAGGAGCATCGCCTGGGAGGATCTGGGTGGCCCCGGGGGACAACCTTGACGAGAGACGGTCTCTCTCGCTCTCTCTCTCCTGCTCTTGCTTCTCTCTCGCTTCCCGTCAGCCCTCCCTCACATTTGCGATCCGAAAGCAGGCAGAATGCAGCCGGCAGGCTGCCGCTGGCATCCTGACCCCATCCTCCTCCCGACCCCCCCCCCAAATCTTCCGGACGCTGATCCCCTCCTCTTCCTTTGCTCTCCAGTCTCTCCCGGACATGCCGCCCCTTCCCGAGGACACCCTTTCGTCCCCTCCGCTGGGGCCACCGAACTACCTGCAGGTCTCGAAGGACTCGGCCAGCACCAGCAGCAAAAACTCCTCCTGCGACGCGGAGGACTTCGTCCTGGTGCCCCACAACATCGCCACCGACCCATCCTGTAAGCCCCTTGCACCCCGAGGCCCTCCTGCCTCTGGAGCTGCTGCTGCTGCGCGGTGGTCCAAAATTCGGGGACTTCCAGAACCATGTGGCTGCCCCCTCAGTGAAATGCCACAGAGACAGCCCTCTGGGTTGTCTGCATTTAAAAATATTTTTTAAAAAAGAAGGGGGGGTTTCTGCCTTCAGGCAGAGAGACAACAGTGAAGGGGGCTGGTCTAGGTTACCTGTGGGCTGGGAGCTTCAGAGCCCTCCTTGGGAAGCTCCTCTTAAATTTTGGATTTTTTCCCAGGGGATAAACAAACAAACAAACAAAGGAAAAGCAAAGAAACCTCTAAAACAGCTTGGAAAACACGGTTGGCACCAAACGAGGCCTTCCTTGTTTCAAAATTAAAGAGAAGAAAACGGGAAAATTAAAGAGCATTTCCCTTTCATCTTCTCGTCCTGAGACAGACTTAACCATCACAGCTACCTCTTCAGAAGATGTTTGTCTTGACAGGCAGAGAACGTTTTTTTTAATAGAGGATTTTAATTTTGGTCAGGAGTGTTTAACAGGAGACATAACCTCGGACTCCCTGCTCTTCTAGCCTGGGGTGTACACGTTTAATTGCATTAATTTACATGCCCGTCTTTTCTGCCTTAATGATGCCAGTTTTGCGCTAATGCGAATTAGGTATTACAGATTATCCACCTTGCGGTGGGGAGCTTTCAAGGAATATTTCTTGCACTTGATCGTGAAGCTTTTATCACATGTATATAATGTGTTTCTCTGGGGAGAGGGAAGCCTTTCCCCGGAGAAAAAACTTGTGCCGTTCTGCTTTTGCAGCCTCTGTCGCTCTTGTGGATTCTCTGGGCTAACCCTTTTGTCTTGTGGGGTGTCTTCTTTTTTTGTGGCACAGATGACATGCCTTTGGCGACAGCCGGGCGGCGGGCCTCGAGCGAGTTCCTGATCTGCGGAGGGTAAGCGTGACGGGTTTTAAGTCCCGCTGTCAGAAAACGCAGCGACACTGAAACCAGTGCTGTCGGGGCACCCTTTCGGGGTGGTGGGCTTGAGACTTCTTAAAACCGTGCCTCCTTTCGATAACCGGGGGGGGGGAACACACCTTGGCGCACACTCCCCTCTTCTGACCTGCCTCCCCCTGGGAATTTTATGTGAAATTAGAACTACGCCGGGAAGGGCCCAGCGTGATGGACCAAGCCCTCCCTGTACTTGATGTAAGGCCACGGCAGGAAGTATTAAAAGGTCTCGGGGACCAGAGGCGCAGAGGACTTGTCGAGGGCCGCCCACAGGGGAAGGGAGGTCCTCTGCCAGCATCCACAGGCTCTGTGCTGCTGCAGGGTCATCTATGGAGATAAAAGATCCAGGAGAAATAAGAGGTGGAGCGCTGTGTTCGAAGTAACCCAAGCACTAAGAAAGCCCCCCCTGGTTGTTCAGGAATGGTACCGTATTTTTTTGCACCATAAGACGCACTTTTCCCCCACAAAACAGGGGAATAGAAAGCCTGTGCGTCTTATGGAGCGAAGAAAACAGATTATATTTCCCTGTTTTCTTCTCCTAAAAATTGGTGTGTCTTATGGAAAGGTGCGTCTTATGGCGCGAAAAATACGGTAGTTTTTGCGTGTTCATCCTCACTGCAAGGCGGATGCCTGAAATGGGGTGAAACTTGATGGACAAGTTTCAAAAAAAAAAAAGAGATTCTGCCAGATGTTTGGGGAGCGGGGGGAGGCTTAACCCACCCATCTGCTGTCGTTCCCCCCTTTCCCTTAACTGCTCTGTGTCACCTTTAACAGACCATCTCCGTTAGCGATTTCGGGGAGCTCTGGCGTTTTTCAGAAGCCTTCCTCAAACTCCTCCAGAAGTAGCTCTTCTGGTTCAGCCGACAGGTGTGTCTCTGCTCCCCCCCGCCCCGCCCCCTGCGGCGGTTCCCCTGCTCTCTGTCCCCTTTCCTATCCTTTTAGCGATTTTTACCCTGCTGGGGTCGTGGGCTGTTGTCTGCCTTCTCCCCTGCCTCCCCCTTAACACACACACTTTATACAGTCTTGCACGAGATGTGTCCTGCGTTTATTTAGTGGCTGTTCTGCTCTCCTGCCTTCTTTTGCGGGGGGGTGGGGGTGGAGGTAGGGTTGAATCTGTGCCCTTCCCCAAATGTTGCTGGACTCCAGTTCTCACCAGCTCCGGCCCATCGTGGTTAGAGAGTGCGGGAACGAGTCCCGAAGACACAGCAATAGCCTGCTTAATCCTCAGGATGCATTTCGAGAAAATGGGGTGCTAACGAAATCAGCACTAAATGGGCTCATTTTAACATGTCTTTGTTAAAAAGGCCCCACCTTTTCTTTAAAGACGAGCTTAGCAGTTCGTTTAAAATCCTGTTCCTCTGTGTTTCAAGAATTCAAGGTGTCAAGAAGAGAGCCATGACAACAGAGGGATGCAAGAACTTAAAGATCTGATATTTCTTTATTTAGTAGTGTCTTTACTCTTCTGTCTGAAACCTTCCTAAATTGATTTACAGTGGTGCCTCGCGCAACGGTCGCTCCGTAGAGCGACGAATCCGCGCAACGATGCGGTTTTTTCGATCACATTAGCGATCGCAAAACGGCACCTAGATAGGGAAAATTCACAGAGCGAAGGTCGGTAAGCGGTTCGCTTACCGACCTTCGCTTTGCGACCCGCCGATCAGCTGTTCCGTGGCTTCAAAATGGCCGCCGGAACAGCCGAAAGGGCCGGGCACAGCGTTTTCGCGCCCTTGGTAAGCAAGGGGAGGGCGCGAAAACGCTGCCGGAACAGCTGAAATGGCCATTTTGGACCCGCCGGACAGCTGATCGCAGCGTTTTCGCACCCTCGTTCAGCGAGGGGAGGGCGCGAAAATGGCTGCCGGCCATCCCGGAACATCGCACAACGGTGAGTATTCGGCCAAATTGGAACGCATTAAACCATGTTTAATGCCTTCCAATGGCTTTTTACTTTCCGTTGAGCGATGTTTCACACAGCGAGGGTTAATCCGGAACGGATTAACCTCGCTGTGCGAGGCACCACTGTATGTATAATCAGGTTTGGGTTTTTTTGTTTTAGAGGAAAGCATTGTACAGAGGACATTGTACAGAGCCCATACCTGGTGGGCTTAAATCTGGGAATTTGTCCTCATAGTCCTGGTGCTCTCCCACCCAAATACCTCAGCATTAGGGGCAAAAAGAAATACATATTTTTTTCTCATATTCTCTACTCAAGGGCTTCCCAGAAGCATCCGCTGGATTCTTGTTGGTTACCAGGAAACTCAGACCAGGGAGACCCACCTCTGCCTGATCCAACAGGCTTGTGCGGGTCAATTTTTGCATCGGGTTGCCTCCCTTTGTAACAAAGACTTTTGGGGATTTCCGTTTGATCCTCCTCATCTTTGAACTGCAAAGCTGGACGGGTCCCTGTAGATCATCAATTCCAGTCGTAGCTTGCAACTCTTGAGCGGATCATTTACGAAAGTAGGAGAGAAGCTCTCCTTTATCCCCTGAAATGCCACTGAGTTTGCCCAGCTATTCTCGAGGACTCCGGGCTTTTAGACCTTTGAGGAGGTAGCAGCTCAGTCCCCACCCCACCCCGTCTCCCGCCAGACCTCAGGTGTTCAGTTCTAGCTGGTTTGCCCTCTGCCACTGGTGGGAGGATCGATTACATAAACTGCTTTTTTTTGCCCAGCCCATCCAGCCTCCTTCTATGCGAGTCTCCAGCCTTGGAGCCTTGAACAAATAAACACTCCCGTTCAGACCTAGCCGTCCTTGGCCCTGAACTTCCTGTTCTTTCTCTCTCCCAGGGGGTGGGTTTTCCTAGAATCTGTTCTGTTTTGAAACGCTTCCGGTCATGGGGCGGGAAATGCTTTTCCCTCCTGCGGCTGGATTGATTTTTCCAGGGCGCCTTCGGCTGGTTTAGTGCCAGCCCCCGAGATCACTCTTTTCTCACAGACCCAGGCTCGTCTGCTGGGGAGTCTGCCGATCTGCTTCTCCTCGCTCCCGGGGGGGGGGGGGTTCGTGAACTCCCAGCGATGGTGCAGGTCGACTATACGTTTGTCTGCCCCCCCTTCCCCTCCCCTCCCGTTGCCTCCCCCCTGCAGGCAGTGCCAGCCCTCGGTCTCTCCCCGCAGCGAGACGGCCCCCATCCCGGTGCCCACGCAGAGACGCAACTACCAGCGGATCGAACAGAACCTGACCTCAGCCGCCGCCAGCGCCAGCCCCGGAACGAACCCCCACGGCTCCCCGAGGTAAGGTCCTTCCCCAGACCCGCTCCTGGCTCCGGTGGAGGCCCCTGGGATGGGAAGGTTTGGAAAGGCTGCTTTTCCAGAGAGCACTCCTAGGTTTGTCTCTTTATCCCTTACCCATTGGCTTACAGGTTTGGAAAAGGTTGATTTCTCAGGCAGGGACAGACGAGGACACGGTGCGTTCCCTTCAAAATAAAGTTATTTGCCAGTTCACAGAAACCGTGGTTGAAAGGTTGCTTTTGGGAAGGGGAGAAGGGATTAGAAATCTTCTGCGTTTCCGTCTCGTGCCCCTTTCCTGTTAGTTCAGAAAAGTTCTTTTGTAAGGATAGAATAATTACGCCCATGGATCATTTTTAGAGGAACTGGGTTTTGTTCGGTGGAGCTTGTGAAAGAGGTAGCAGGGCCACAGCTGGGCCAAAAGGGAACAAATGGTGTAGACAGATACGGAATTCTTAAAATTTCTCCAGAACTTGGAAGTGTTAAATTTTTGGACTACATATCCCCGTCATCCCCCCCCCCGTCAAGAGTTGGCTGGAGGATTATGGGAGGTGCAGTCCAAAAAAAACATGAAGATGTTTCTAGCCTGCCGTTCCCTCGGTGGCCGGAAGGTGGTGGTGTGTTTCTGTTTTTTGTTTAATCTCACCACAGCAGTCCTTTGTGATATTTCAGGTTGGGAGAGAAAAACTGGCCAGAGGTCCCCTAGTGAGCCCCATGACTGCCTGGGGATTTGAAGCCGGGTCTCCCCAGCCCTCATCCGGCACTGTAGCCATCCAAGGTGGCTCTCTGTGGGTTGGACGAGTCCTTTCAGAGCGGGCGCAGACAGGGGCGGCCTCTTAACAGGTCATCGGACTTTACAGAAAGGGACTAAACGTACGGAGTAATCCGGTAAGGGCGGAAGCGCCCACACTGTTCTCATCAATCGTGCTGTGAAGCGGTGGGTTCGAACTCTGCGCTGAGCTTCCCAGCCTGAAAGCGAGGATTTTTTCCTCCCTCACTGGGCGGCTCAGCCCCCTTCGTGGGCACAGCGTCTCCTGGAACGGCTCCTCTTCTCGGTCGTGCTTCCAGGTCCCCCGCCGTGAGGCGCTCCAGTACCAGCCCCTTGGGCTTCCCGAAGACCGGCTCCTCTTCTCCGGTGCCAGCTGAGACGGCGCAGGGCATGGGGCGCCGGCTGTCCACGGGGTCTTCGAGGCCGTATTCCCCTTCGCCACTAGGTAAAGTCAGCTCGGAAAGGGGGAGGTTCTGGCAATGTCTCTCGGGCAAGGTGCCTTTCAAGGATGCCCGAGATGTATTTGTCCTACCGGATGCTCCCTTCAGGAAGAAAAATAATCCCGTATTCTTCTCTCCTCTCTTTCTCTCTTGCCTCCCCCCAACTGGCAGCTGGCATCATACCTGAGCAGCTCGGGCACTGCTGTTGCGGGCAGCGGCAAGGCCATGAATCCAGGAGCCGGAACTCCTCAGGTGAGGGATGAGATGCCTTGACCTGTTTTTTAGTGCATGGAACTGGAAGAGCGCACCAGAAAAGCCCAGCCTTCCATGTGTATCCCCAGAGATAACAGGGCAAGCTTTTGAGCCTCGTCCCACCAACCAGCGCCTCGGTAACCCTTTTCAAGAGGCTTTGGAGCAAAGTCTGGGCTCAGGGGGACCCTTCTCTGTCCCTCAGCCCCTCCGTAGACTAGTTTGAAGGAAACCTGGGTTGCGTCTCGGGTTGTGCGCTTGATTGCGTTTTGTCACAATTGCCACTAGAGGTGTGCAGATTTTTTTGGTAGCCGCACGCAGAGAAGCCCCCCCTCCTCCACCTTTGTACCCAGCGTCAAAATGGAAAGTAACTGTAACCGCATTCTGGATGTTGACAACAGAAGCTCCCTGCTTTCCTTTTTTTCCCATGCAGGGGGGCGGCTGTTTCCGTTTGATTCTTTTCTACGAAGGGCTTCGGTCTGGTGGTTTCGAATTGTATCGCGTGCGCGTGTGAAAATCTGTGCCGCGGATTGGTTTTTTACCCGGAGCGATGAAGCAAAAAAAAATTGCCTCTCCTCCTTTCAGGCCCCCCGGCTGCCCCCCAGTCCCAGTCCCCGCAGTCCCTGCTGATGGCGGGGGCCCAGCTCCAGAACACCCCGACGACCCTGACGGACATCTATCAGAACAAGCAGAAGCTTCTCCGGAAGCAGCACTCGGACCCCGTCTGCCCTTCTTACGCCGGCTACAGCTACAGCCACTCCCCGCAGCCCCCGCGGCCGGTCAGCCTGGGCACCTCGCCCACCAAGCACCCGGGCACCTCGCCCCGCGGCTCGGACTGGCTCTTCAAAACCCCTCTGCCCACCATCATTGGCTCCCCGACAAAGGTGGGCGCCGGGAAGACGGTTCTTCTGCAGGGGGGGAAAGAGGGGTTGGGACACTCAGCCTTTTGAGGTGATAGACCTGGGGGGGCACGTCCTGTCGGTTTTTTTACACTACAGCCCTCTCAGAGGCAAGCCGTGCTGACTTCATTGGGAGCTATTTCTTTTTATATACTGTATATATATTCTCTCTCTCTCTCTCCAGGCCACGGCTCCTTTTAAGATCCCGAAAACCCAGGCGTCTTCGAACTTGGTGGGCCTGGTCAGTCGCCAAGGGGCAGCCGATGGCCTGCTGGCACCCCAGGCCAAAGATTTGGGCAACGCCAGGGAATTCTCTCCCTTCCACGCCACCCAGGCGAGTGAGCGGTTGCCAGCAGACCCCCATGGCAAGACGGTGTTCGGCAGGTAGATTCTGGGCAAAGTTTGTTTTCCATATTAAAAAAAATAGCTTTTCCGAGCTCTGAGTTGGGCTGGGAGCGCCTGAACAGGATCCAGAACGGGGGCTCCTGTCTTGGAGGGCCAGAGCCGGGTGGGAGGAGTGCCTGGTTGGCCAGGATCAGCCGCGCTGTGTCTGGTTCAGGCCCAGGCCTGGGTTAAACCCCAAGTAGGGTCAGCCAAGAGCCCGACAGACGTGCCTTCCCGGAGGTCAGGAGCCCTCAGAGACCCGGCCCTTCCCCTCCGGGCAGCCTTGGCTTTTTCAGATCTTGCCATTCTCCCAGATCTTTTCCTTCTTTCCCTCCCAGATCGGTGAGCACCGGCAAGTTGTCCGATCAGCCGGGGAAGGCAGCTCTCGGTGGCCAGCATTATCAGGGCAGCACGGACAGCCTTAACACGGAGCGACCCATGGATACGGGTAAGGAGGAAGCGGGGGGGAGGGAACGACAGCCTCAGAGGGTCTGGGAGCAGCCTCTGCCCCCTTCTCTAGACCTGTGAGCCGCACCCTCCTTCCCCCCCCCCCCCCAATCTAGAAGGAGGATTGGCCAGAAGGTCCTTTCCAATCCCCGGAAGTGTTTTTTAAGAGCCTAAAGCAGGGTGGGCGGGAGGGGTTGTGCTGGCGATGGATGACGCTGTGCCAAGGGGTGGCTTTAACCCAGGGGTTCAGGGCTGAACCTTGATGGCTTCAGGACACCACCGAGAAGTGGGACCTCTGTTTTAGAATCAGCAAAGGTGGCCGATGTGAAGAGCTGGTCTGGAAAAGTTGCCAGGGCAGCCTCACGGATGCCGGTTGGCCGCTGGGTTTGCCGATGGTGGCCACGCTGTGCTCTGGTTGTTGTGCTGTATTGCCATGGGTCAGTATCCTCACGAGGACTAGCTCCCTGACGTTTCCTCCCAAAAGCACCACCGGGGGCCTGCGGACTCACGACGGCACCTCCGTGCTTGGGCGCCGGAACCGGCTCGAGGGCGGTGATGTTCACGGTCGGATCCCCTCCAAACAGCGCCACCCCTCCCGCGTGCGCCCACATGGTCCTCCGGGCACGCACGACGTCGGGTAAGGAGGGCAGGGCTCCCTTTTGGGGAACCAGGGGCGCCAGGTCAGCTGTGCAGCAACACACACACACACACACACACACCGTCTCTTCCTCTTCTACAGTCTTCCTACAGAGGCAGAGGTGGAAGGAGAAGGGTGGGCAAGAGTATCTTGAAGGGGGGGGCAGACAGACATAACAGGCAGCAGCAAGAGGGGGGTTCAGATTCCCTGGGGTGTGTGTCCAAGGCCGGCTGTCATCTTGTACGACATCTCAGCCAGTGCCTTTTCCTTCACGCCCTTCCACCAAAATCACGGCCCTGGCTCCATCCTCCTTTTTTGGTGCTCAGATAGTGAGCGCCAGCCTTTATGAACAGAGAAGGTGGGACGTCCCACTCTCAGGAAGTTTTTCCGGCCTCGGAGGGGAAAAGAAATCTAGGAGGAGAAATTACTATCCCGCTAACGGGGCAAGTATATTCCGCCCTGCAGCGCTTGGGACGCTCCTGGAAAGTCCGCAGTTTTGATTTATTTGTTTGATTTGCAGGTTTCCTTTCTCCTGATAAGGCGATCTGCAGTATTAAAAAAGAATAGAATTAAAAACCTCATAAGTTAAGCATTAAGAAACAGTTAAACTTTATGTTAATGAAAACACAACTGAATAATGTCCGGTTTCCTTCCCTCTCTTCCAGTCGGCTCCAACAGTTCAGGGGGTTCCCTGTGCTCTACCAGCGGCCGCGTCCTCATCGGCTCGCCTCCGGGGATCTACGTGGGTTCCTCTCCGCCTGGAGCCGATGCGGCGCCGTGCCTGAAGTACATGCCTTACGGCACTTCGCCTCCCAGCTTGGAGGGGTTCATCACTTTCGAAGCTCCTGAACTGCCGGAAGAAACGTTGATGGAGGTACGGAAAGAGGCAGCCAAACACCCATCCATCCCCCCCCCCAATATTTTCATTTATTGTTATTTTGGAATGAGGGCTCCTGATACCGTATCTTTTCTTCAGTAGCCCCCAAGCCAGGCACACGTGGCTGTCGTCCGCTTCCTCTTCACAACCACCCTATGAGGTAGACCAGGCTTTCTGTGAGATGCTGTATCCACGTAGCCTAGGCCCATTTTCCCGCCTGTCTTGAGGAAAAGTCCGTGGCTTCAACCGAATCCTAAACAAATGCGGTTGGAACCGCCGGTGCTCGTAATCCAGTCTCGAGGCCGTCTCTCACCTCGCTCCCTGAACCTCTGCCAGACCTGACAGGGCGGTGGTTCTGAGGAGAAAGGGGTGCGACCCGTGAGGAAGGTTAAGCCCTCTCGGATTGCTTGAGCTCCCTGACGGAAAGGCAGAAGAATATGAAAATCAATTTAAACGGTGGAAGGGGCAGCTGCGTTAGTCTGTGCAAGCGTTGTTAGGTAAACGCAAAATGGAAATAAAATTTAAAACAGGACAAAAACGTGGTGGCACCTTTTAACGTGCGCTTTCGTGGACGAGACCGCACTTCATCAGGTATTAAAAAACATAAAAGTTAGCGTTTAAGGTGCTGCCGTGTTTTTATTTCTCTTTCGCTTTTATGCTTAATTGAATTTATAATACTGATCCGCCGTAAAAAAATGTGTTTGCTAAAAATACGCTAAAACGGCACGCCTGTTTACAGCGGTGGTCTCTGCCCACCCAGCAAAATAGGCTCCTTACAGAACAGATTGCCCCTGATTTCAACCACCGTTGGGTCAAAAATGGGAAGAGAAGGCCTTAAAAAAAAAAAAAAGCCTTTGTTTACAATGAAAAGAGTGACACAGTGATTCCGGAAACATTCAGTGCCTGTGGGCCCCCCGCCCCCGGAGAAGGGCCTGTTTGTCAGGAGGTAGAACTTTTTCAGCAACCTCTTTTCCCTTTTTTCCCCTCCTCTCTCCCTCCTCTCTCCCCCTCTCCCCCCCCCCGGGCCCTTCCCTGGGCCCGCCAGAGGGAGCACACCGACACCCTGCACCACCTGAACCTGATGCTGGCCTTCACGGAGTGCGTGCTGGACCTGACCGCCCTCCGGAGCGGGAACCCGGATCTGTGCGCCTCGGCCGTGTCCCTCTACCAGATCCAGGAGAGCGTGGTGGTGGATCAGATCAGCCAGCTGAGCAAAGAGTGGGGGTAAGGAGAGCTTTCTGACCCAAAGTCGTCGCCCCCCCCCCCCCCCAGGAAGGGGGTAGGTCATTCCGGAGCCGATTTCAGGGCTCACGAGACGTGCCCAGGAGTTACGACTTTAAGAAACAAGTTTGAAACCCAGCGTGCGGGCCTAACCCTGCGCGAGACCTTTGGGATTCCTCTAGCTGAGGTTTCCCAGCTCTGACTGGCAGCAACTCTTCACCAGGGAGGGGGGGGAGATTCATGGGGTGGTTCGCTCCTGCCGTCACCACCAGAATTCATTTTTTCAGGCTCTCGCCTTTGGCTCATTGGATTTTCGATGTGTATGTGTGTCACCTCTCCAGGACGGGCTTCAGTCCTTTGGTGACATAACCTCATGCTCCAGATTGGTGGAGCTTACTCCCCTCCCCCTTTGCTCTTTGTTTAAATTTCTAATTTTTCATGGTTTTGGAATGATCCACCCACCATCAAACATCGAAAACAAAACTTGGCTTGTTTTTTTTTAAAAAAAAAAAAGTCTTGTGATCAAACCTTTGGTTTTTTTTTTTTCTATCTTTCCCCTTTGTCCCGATATTTTTCTGCAAGGCCTTTTCTTTGGGTTAGCCTTAATTCACCCCCGGCGCGTCCCGCCTTTCCTTCTCTTTCTGCCAGACAAGTGGAGCAGCTGGTTTTGTACATGAAAGCGGCCCAGTTGTTAGCTTCCTCCCTGCACCTCGCTAAAGCCCAGATCAAGTCAGCCAAGCTGAACCTCTCGACGGCAGTGAAGCAAGGTACGTGTGGTCGTCGGACTGTGAAGTCACCAGGGAGGTGTGCGCATAACGCACTGACCTGCCGAGAGGGACGTGGGGGGGCATTTTTCAGGGGCCCTGGGATTTATGCTGGACCCCAGTTTCTGCCAAAAATGTGTTGAGCACGTGACACACACAAACACACACCCAGATTTCTCTGAAAGTAATTTGGCCCTCGGGCTGGAAGAGATTTCTCATCCTCGGAAGAAAATGCTAGGTAGCTCAGGGGTGTAGGAGGTCTCTGACTGCAGAGACGGGCTGGACGCGATGATCTTTAGGGTCCCTTCTAGTTCAGCGGTTGTAAGATCTAAGCCAATCCCCCCAGACACACAGAACCAATATGTTTGCTGAGTCATTGAGCGCCGCCGCCTCCTGTTTTTCCTCCCGGCAGTGGTCAAAAACATGAACGAGCGGTACAAGTTCTGCATCGGCATGTGCAAGAAGCTGACGGAAAAACTCAACCGGTTCTTCTCGGACAAGCAGCGGTTCGTCGACGAGATCAACAGCGTCACGGCCGAGAAGCTGATCTACGGCTGCGCCGTGGAGATGGTAACGGCAGGGGACGCCCTCGAGCGAGGGAGTGGTTGCTGGAGGAGGGCGGGCAGTTAAAGAGAGCAGGAGTGGGAAACGGTGCCTTTTTTGGACTACAACTCCCAGCGGAGGTGGCTGAGGGATTCTGGGAGTTTTTTTGTGCAAAAAAAAAGTTGTGTTTCCTCAGTGTGGGTCAAGAGCTGCATCCAGACTGCCTTGAAATCCTGGGGCTCAGTAGAATTTCTGAGGGACATCGTGGAAGAGGGAGGAAGCTTGTTTGTCAGAAGGTTGGATCTGAACCTGGGACTTCAGATTGCAAGAAGGATGATGGGTGGATGTTGGGAGGACCCTCTGGGTGGGAAGAGCTGTTCGGCAGTGGAATATGGGTTCTTCCAGAAGGTGGTGGGCTCTCCTGCGTCGGAGGGTCTTGGGCAGAATTTGTACAGCTATCGGCTGAGTTGGGTCTGTGCCTTCCCGAGGGGTCAGACTAGATAGCCCGTAGGGCCCCTCCCAGTTCTACAATTCTATGATTTTATAAAGCAGGCTTGGAGAGCATGCGTACCACATGGGGGGAGGGACACACACACATTTGAAGCTCACCGCCCAGATTTATCTTCCCAGAGAACCTAAGAGCAGAGGGGGAAACCCTTTGTGTGTCCATGAACAGAGATGCACAAACAAGCTAGGCAGAGGATCAGTATTGTCAGGGGGATTAATTAGAACCGGCTTCTCTCTCATTAATACTTCGTTTGTTAACATTTCGAAAGTTACTCAGGTGCCATGTCTGGCAAGTCTTTCAGTGGTTTTAAAAGCAGTAATTAACTTTAATCCCCCAGGGGCATCACAGCCCCAATTACGTTCAAAATTCCCAAGGCAGGAAGGCAGCGCATGCTTCTAGAGAGGAAGAGATCATGCCATGTATATATACTGCTGTAGGAGGGCCTGGTGGGACTGGGCAAAGACGAAAGGCGTTTCCATGGGATTTCTGAATGAAAGATCTTTTTTTCCCATGGTGCTTGTGGGAAAAGATGGCCAGGGTTTTGCTGGTTGTATTCCAGCCCTCTGTTTGTCAGTAAAGGGATGAACCAGGACATCTCGTCGTGCGAATGTTAGGGTGATGGAGTTTTATCTGGGTGGCCGGGGGGGGGGGTCCCTCTGAAATCCCCCTGGAGGTTAATCGCGCGTCTCCACCTCCCCACCCAGGTACAAGCAGCCGCCCTGGACGAGATGTTCCAGCAGACGGAAGACATTGTCTACCGCTACCACAAAGCTTCCCTCTTGCTGGAAGGCCTGGCCAAGATCTTGCAGGACCCGGCCGATATTGAAAACGTTAACAAGTGTAAGTCCCCCGCAGTCAGTCTGGCTCGTTTTAATTTCTGCAAACTCACGACAATAGTTAGCTCTGTGTCACCGAGTCAGAACTGACTTATGGTGACCCTCGAGAGGGCTTTCAAGGTAAGCAGTGTGTTTTAAGGAGCACTTTTACTGGTTCCACTCCACCACCACCACCCCTTGAGCTTATGTGGCTGAGCCAGGGATTTGAATCCTGGTCTCCAGAGGCCCAGTCCCTTCCCTCTCTCCAGCACACCATGGCATCTGATTCATTGTATATATAGTCACTGGTTTCATTGGGAGTTTGGGGAATGTTAACTTTTTGGAGGGCTGTATCTCAGACAGAAACCCTTTGGTCATTGTCGCCACTCCTCTGAAAAATGACTTTTCCGAGGTCTCTTCTCTGTCGAGCTGTTCTTTGGGGGCTAAATCTTGTCAGGGCCTTCTCTGCTGTGGCGCCCTGTTTGCGAAACACTCTCCTCTTGACCATCCCATTGCTTAGATTTCATTTGCGGTGCCAAGGTAAAATGTGGCTGTTTGCCAAAGGATTTAAGAATCTTGGCTGCTGTAGGTTGAAGAGGCTACCCGTTAAATACAGTTTTGACTTGTTTTAAATTGCTGAAATTGTTGTGTATGGTTTTTTTTGGGGGGGGGGAGAGACTCGCACACTGGACAGCCGTCTCATGAAACGGGTTGGAATGTTTTAAAAAAAGACCCAACTAGAGTACCCCTGTCGAATCAAAGGGAACTTGATCAATCAATGTCTCCATAAATTTCATTGATCCAGTATGTCTCATTTTAAGAAAGAATGGGCAGATTTGGGTTTCAGCCCTGCTAAAAACCTGTGCTTGGCTCAATTTTAACGTCTTCCCTTTTGCTTTCAGACAAAGCCAGTATCGACCGAAGGCTCTTGGCCCTTTGCTGCAGCGCCGTGACCGTTTACGAGCAGTAGCCGGATCTCCTGGGACTAATTGGCGGAGGCTCTGCTCGCGGCTACACAATCAGGTCGTCCTTGCCTCGAGCCCTAGCAGTGGCCGGCTTGTATGTGGCTGTTGGTGGTCAACCAAAGAAAAAAAGGAAACGCCGTCAGTTCCCGGAGTCGGAGGAGAAATCCCGAAGTAACGTTGGCGGACACTTTGCCTTACCGCGGCTCATACCTTGCCCTCAACTCTTTTGTCCAGCTCGGTTAGGAAAGAAACTTGATCTGCGGAAGGACAGAGAAGGGCTCCTCTTTTTTTAAAGCTCATATTCCTTAACGAGAGAGTGGCACAAAAAAAACCCCCCACAAACTTTAGATCGTTAGTCATAATCCAGCTCAGATCGCATCCCGTTCCGGGCAGAAAAGATGCCCTTCTGGTACCCATCCATGGATCGAAGATGAGACGAATTTTCAACCATAAACCTGTGTTTTGGGAGCCATCAGGATTCGGACCTGAGTTTTGTAAATACTGAACACCACTCCTGGTTCCCTCAGGAAAAACAAAAAACAAAAGAAGTGCACCTTTAAAAATACGCAAGAGAAGGACGGACGTGGGATTTTTTTAAATTGAGTGTATTCAGAAAAGGGGGCATTATTTCAAGCTTCCCGAAACAAATGTGACCATTATTGTCCGTATAAAAACCCACTGTATTTTTTTTTCCTCCTTCTTCCTGGGCCTTCCACCACTTTATATTGCACTAAGATACTGCATTGACTGTGTACTCGTTCTTTTTTTTTTCTTCTTTTTAAAGAGAAGGGCAAAAAAACAACAACCACAAACCCTAATTTCCAGGATGCAGAAAAAAGGCACAAGAATGAACTCTTCTTGGGGAGAGGGGAGAAAAAAAACACAAACAAACCAAGAAACTCGTTTCATTTCACTGCCGACCTTTTAAGTAAAATAGATAAACTGCGCTGTCAGCCCCAGAAGAACCAAACTTTGGCAAGAGTTTCCTGTGTCGCTTCTTTGCGGACTTTCGGACAGAACAAGAAGGCACCTGTGTGGGCTTTTCCCCTCTGGCTCCCTCGTCGTGTCTGACTCTTGAGTAACCTAACCCGGTTTCTGGACTCATTCTTTCTCTCTCTCAAGTACTGTTCTGATCTTGACGGCAGCTTGCAAACCCAAGCTTCCCTCTCCCAAATACTAAGAGGTTTGCTTTTGTAGCATGTGTGAAACCGTCTCGTCTGCTTTGGGACCTATTGCTGGTCCTGTTCCTCCCCCAACCCCCCCCCCCATAGTCTCCTGTTTAGGGGGCTTGGTCTCTCTCCCCCCCCCCCAGCTGTCGTAGAAGATGCTGTTGTAGTTTCTGATCTCTTCTTTACAGAGAAGCGGGAGGCTCTTAGAGGCTCTGGATGTCGTGTGGCAGTGAATTTACCTTCAAATAGCGAAGCGTAATCCCTTCCCCTGGGGGGGGCTGTTCCCCCCCCCACACCCGGCTTCTGCAGACGCTCCCTTTCTCCCCGCCTCCCTGCTCTTTGTTTCTGACCCGTCTCTGCTAAGGTGCTCTTGCCGTTCACAAAGTATCTCTGCTGTCAAAATGTGTTTCCAGATGGTTTATCTTTAATTTTGAGGACTTTTTCAATTTTTTTTCTGAATTTGTTTTTAATTGCCATCACTCAACCAGCTTGGAACACTTGAAAACACACCCAGAACTCTTCATATTGAACCTTCAAACTGGGTTAAAAATAAAAAATAAAAACCTCACCACTTGGGCCTCCTCGGCAGGGAGGTCGCTGGCAGGCAAGCACCAACAGTTTTCATGGACTAATAAAACTGTATGTATGTGTGTGAGAGAGTGTGTATGTTGATCTCCCTCTTAATTTGTTTTCTTTTCTCTTGTTTTGGTTTTTTTCCCCTCCTGGATTTGTTTTGTTTTGTTTTTTTTTGCTTTGACAAAGTAATGTACTTTTTACCTTATTTATCAGTACAAGAAATTCCAGTTCTTAATTTGAAAGTGTTTCCATCCTTTCTTTTTAATTTATACGACGTTTGTATTTTTAGGTCTTTAATACAGTATTTCTACTACCTCTCCTTTGTAACTGCATGTGTTTATTCTTGACCCGTAACATCATAACTGAAAAAACGGCAACCTTGTTGCATAATTTTTATTATGGCCTGTATAAATGTATATTAAGGTTTAAAAAAAAAAATAAACGGATACTCTGAATTTTTTTTTTTTTTTTGAGACCTTGAATCTAACGAGGGGAAATCAAGACGTCACACTTCACCCATTTTTTATAATATTTTATTTTGAAAATCCATTCTGTGGTGATAACCTTTCATTGAGCCGACAAGACAGGGAGGGAAAATGTCCGGGCTTTCAAGAAAAGCAAGTCTCTCTCTGCCAGGTAAGATCACAGCCTGTAAGTCATGTAATAAGTAAAATAGTTGTTTTTAGAACTAATTACTTTTGGGGCGATAAATAGTGTCTAGTGGCAGAGTTACGTCTTAGGTAGAACCGGCAACGTTTCTTAGATTTGGTGGGTGGGTTGGCAGCTTTTTGGCATTTTGATATTTGCAAACGTTCGCCAGGGGCAGGATCAGAATGGGCCGGTGCATTTTCTGGCTTGCTGGCGGAAGAGAAGGCTGGACCCTCGGTGATCAGGCTAAGCGCGGCTGTCAAGAAGCAGAGGAAAATTATACAGAAAGTCATTCCAGGGGCCCCTTCAGGGAATACGGAAGTATTAGGCTTGACCAGATTGCCCGTAGATTTCTGAAGTGATATTTTTGGGTTTGCCTCTTGAACCGTGCAGTCCGCTCAACAGCTGTTCCCGATCCCCTTTGAGACCTCTCGGGCATTCTTCAAAGTCTTGAGTGCATCTTTTATATAGAGATAAAGGAGAAGGACAGACATGGGCTTTTTTAATTGGGGGTGATCAGAAAAGGAGTCATAAATGTGGAATTAGCTGAAGGAAGGCAGCAGTGGCCACAACGGTCGGCTTTATCCGTTACCTGCCATGCTGAACGAAGGTTCGTTTTTTCAGTTATCCCGGCGAGAACAACTGCTCCTCCGTTTGGCCGTCCTCTTACGGCAAAGGACCTCCAGAAGCCGACGGTGGCGGATGTCCCGCTTTGCAGGCAGAAAGTCTGGAGCCTAAAGGCCAAGGGTCTCCGGGACTCAGCGCAGGTGCGAGGAGGTGCTAGGCGGTTCCCGAAGAGGCTAGAGAGAAAGCGCAGGATGATGTCCGAGGCAGATTTCCGCTAAGGCGTGCGGGTGAACCAGACCGCCACATGGTGGCTCGAGTGAGTTAACCAGCCTTTCCTCTCCCTTGTCAGGCTTGCCGAAAACCACATTTTTTTCTCTCCCCCTGCTCAGCAAGTGCGAAATGTCTGTCTTGAGGCAGCAAACTAGCTCAGGGGAACCCTGGGAGGGTGGAGGTGCGGGCGGAAAATCCCCCGCGATGGACCCCCCTTTGGAGTGGGGTGGGGGGCAGGAGGCCGGCCCCTCTTGGTGGCGCTCCAGGCCAGCGCCCCTTCCGTTTTCCCTACAGTCGAGGAGAACCTTCCCAGACCAGCTCTGCCGTGCGCGGATTGGGTCTCACGCAGCTGCTTTCCTGCCTTGCTTTCTTGTTGTCTTAGATTATTTGACCTTCATCGCTTGGGGGTGAATGAAGAGGCGCCACCGCGCAAGGGCTACGCCCTGATTTCCAGTTCTTGGGCCCAGAACGTTAGGGGAGGCTGCAGGATCAGGCCTTCCCTTACTGTTGTGTTCCCCCCCTCCCGTGTTGTGTGCGGTAGGACATATGCAACGGGCTGCAAGGAGAGGGGAGAGAGATCCTTGTGGTGTAAGAGCAGTGTTGGTACGGGGCAGCATCGTGTAGGGGTTGGAGCTTTTGAGTCCATGCCCCTCGTGAGCCTTGAAACTCTCTGGGTGACCTCAACCCGGTCGCCTTCTCTCTGACCGATCTACCTCACAGGGCTGCTGTGCCAACTAAGTGGTGAAAGAGGGAGAGCCAGTCGGCCACCTGCGGCTTACAAGAAGGAAAGGTTTTGCAAAGCCTGTCATTGTCACGATGTTCCAGTGCTTTGGACGATTCCTTTTTTTGGGGGGGGGGGGGAAGGAAATGAATTAGGAAAAGGCCACGTAGATGCAAGGGTCAGGCAACACCTTTGTTAGACGTTTTTTGGGCGGGGGAGACTGAACACGGAGCGAGCTTTCGTGGGTCAAGCCCACTTCTGCAGGCCACGGGGCAGTAAACCTCAGAGGCGAGAGTTTCGGCCAGCGGCAGCAGGGGGTTGTGGCAGGTCTAGCTTCTGAAGAGGCGAGTTCGAACTCTGGCTGCATGCAGCCTTTGGGTTGATGGTGGTTTCAAGCTTCACCCCAGCAGCCTTTGGCTGAAATCTCCCGCCCAGCTCTCCAAACAAAGGCCAGCCTTTGTGGGCGACGGGAGAGGTACCTGTGGTTTCTTTGGCCACCTTTGTTTGGTGAGCGGGCTGGGAGAGCCGCCGAGGAAACCAAAAGCCGGGCTCCCGTTTCCCCGTTGCCAAGCGAGCCTCACTTAGAGATGGAAAGGAGGCTTCTCTTTCTTCCGCCTGCCCACCCGTCGTTTGGCGCTGACCGAGGGGTACCAGGGTGGATTTCAGAGGTCAGCCCATCCTCGGATCCTTGTCCACGTGGTGCCTCTTTCAAGGGCGGATGAAGAGGAACCAGAAAAATGGAAGCCACTCTGTGTAACTGTTAGACCGGGGGGTCTTAGCCTCATCTTGGAACCGGCGGGCTGGAAGGGACCCTCTGGGTCATCCAGTCCAGGAGATCCCGTGGGGGATTCGGAACTCCCAGTCCTCTGGCTCCACAGCCGGAGACCTTCTACGCCCCTGAGCTGTTCAGGTCTTGGTGGCTTCGAAATCCCTTCTTCTTTCCTCTTTCTTGGGGGACAGAAGCGTGTCCTTCATAACTTCCTCCTTACCCCTAAGTTGACCTTCTGCTTGCAAGACTTGGGGGGGGAATGACCCTGTCCTCCTTCCAGTGTGGAAGGAAGTGCTCTCTGGACCCCTGGATGGTCTTCCATCACATGGAATGGAGGACGGGGGGGGGGTGGTGCCACAGGCAGCAAAAGCTTTTGAGTCAGCCTGCAACTCTAGCCCATGAGGACTTTACTTACCTATCTAGCGGTCAAAAGGGTGGACAAGCTCGTTTTATTTCATAACAAAGGGGACATCGCTTATCATCAAGGCAGAACTACGGAGCTGGAAGGGACCCTCGTATAGAATGATCCTCAAGTCCTGCCCGTGGGTGAATAGGAAGGAGATCTGTCTGAAAATACAACGTTGGGGCGCTCTGCTCTTCTTGACACAACCAGACTTTTTTGGTCAGTGCAGGGTATGGGGAACGACCATCCCGACCGCTTAAACTTTTCCAAGTTCACTGATCAGCAGAAATCTGCCCTTAACCACCTACGCCTTATGACTTGGTGGGCTCTCGCTCAACGAGAGGCCTTTAAAGGGCTGATCCGCTGGAGACGGGAGGGCGAGGATTTGGTCAAGGCATAGCAGACGACGTTCTCCGGCAGTGCATTATTCAGCGGAAAAAATGCACTTCCTGGCTTGAAGGACACCCCAGGCCGAGGGGGGCTCTTTCTTGCATGTTTCCTCTCCTGTTGGGGAGGACCTTCCCAGGCCGGCTCTCCCGAAAGCAGATTGTGCGGCTAGCAGGAGAAAGGTTTGCAGTCGGCCCTGCATTCTGGCGCTGTTCTTAAAGCAGCTCCTGCTTTGCTTACTTACTGCGTTGACATCTATATATGAATAGCTTGAAGAGTGAATGGAGATGCGCCACCGCCCGGGGACTACGCCCTGATCTTCAGTTCTTCGCTCAGAAGTGCAGAATGAGGCCATGGGGGAATCAGGTCTTGCCATGTGACCAGGCCAAATTCATGTCGGTCGCTTCACAGACACTGTCCAACCATCTCGCCCTCTGTCGTCCCCTTCTCCTCTTGCCTTCACACTTTCCAAACATCAGGGTCTTTTCCAGGGAGTCTTCTCTTCTCATGAGGTGGCCAGAGTATCGGAGCCTCAGCTTCAGGATCTGTCCTTCCAGTGAGCGCTTAGGGTTGATTTCCTTCAAAACGGATAGATTTGTTCGTTGTCTGTACCTTATTGGAAAGAAGGGAGGAAATGAATCCAGCAAATAAATACGGAAAACATTTTACCATGTTGCGAGAGCTATAGAATCATTTTGTCAAACTGAGGATGGCATGTCTATGTATTCCAGGCCTTGGAAATGTCACTTTTGCTCATGAAGATGGCCAATATCCTGTGGTCAGCGCAGCTAGAGTATTTTGAAAGCGGTTGTCTGAAAATTGTAATTTTTTTTACCTCCGGACTCCTTGTCCTCCACGAAAATATGAGCACGCAAGAGCGCAAGGCGGCCTTTCAGCACGGATGCGGCCTTCAGCAATTTGCAGCCCAAGTTGTCAACGTTTGTGTGAGTTGCATTGATCCAGACGGCCTATTCTGTCTGGGATTTGCGATTCGATTGAGGCCCCAGTGCGTTTGGGAAGGGGTGCCTCTGAATTTCTTCTCTTCTCCACGCCCTGCTTCCACTTTTAAGAATTTGTTACTGGACTGCAAAACAAGGATATAAAGCAAAACCAAATGTTATTGGAGAATTTGGCTTGAGGGTCAGGAGCGAAGCAGCAGAGTGACTCACAAGAGTTCTCCAAAGGCAATAAATTTCTTTGTGCCAAATACCTTCTTCAGCCAACCGGCCCATGGTACACATCTGAGCATCAGCGGTTGGCCGGTGTACAAATAAAACAGACTACGTAATTGGAAGGTGGAGAAGCTCTGATCTCTTTGCAAACATAAGACCAGAAGTGGGCTGAGTTACTAATTAATGAGCTGTTTTATCAAAAATTACGGTGATGCTGAGGAAGAATGCCTAGTGCCCTAGTCTAATTTAAATAACATTTGTGGTGAACAGAGGGGGAAATGGATTCATTTGAAACGTGGCGCCAGAGGATCTATGGACTTCCGGAAAGATTTTTTTGAAGGGAATTGCTAGATCACATCAAGCAGCCTGAAGTCTCTCTGGAAGCAAAAAAAATTGAATAATCAGAAGCTCTCGTACATTGGGCATCTCGTGAAAAGACGAGGCTGACGGGATGAGGCCATGCCGAGAAAAGCGGAAGGCTGCAGGAGGAGAGGAACACATAACATGAGATGAATTGATTCTGTATAAGAAGCCATGGTCTTGGAAGAGTTCATTCATTCACAGGGCCTTCGTAAGCTGCTCAATGACACAATATGTAGTCATTTGTTTTTAAGAGCAACTGAAAAATGTAGGTGGCTGTGGATGGACTACAACTCCCATCCGTCCAGCGTTAATGGACAACGAGGGCTGTTGAGCGCTGCAGTCCGGGGTCTCTTTTTCCCACCCTGGATTTAACCCCACCGTGTTGTTTTTTTCCTACCATGGAAATGGCGATGGGGAGGGGTGGGAAGCTTCACCTGTTGGCCAGCTGCCTGGCCGGTGGCTGTTGATTCAGGAGCCAGCCTGGGTGTGGGGCGTCTGAGGAACCCACTCCCTTTTCTCCTTTCTGGAAGGGTGCCTTTGTATAGGAGTAAGAAAAGAAATAAAAGAGAAGGGCCTGATTGTATAGAGCTGGCTTGATATTTAATCCTACAGCATGTTTTCTTAGAACCGAAAAGCCCTCCTGAACAAATAACATTCCATCCTTTCTGTTTATATTGGCCGGTACTCTGGATTGTCATTATGACTTGTTATTTTCTCGTGGGTTTTTAACATCCAGCCCCCTCGAACCCCAGAACTGGGGGAAGGGTGTGTAGAAAGAGGAGGAGGAGAGAAGTCCCAGCTTCTTTCCTCTCGCTGTAGTAGACGGTTATTTGTACCCGTAGACTCTGCGCCAAAATATTTTAAGTACGTGGCGTGGCTGGCCTATGCCTTTTCTACCGTATTTCGTCCCGTGCCAGCCTGGCCCACTTCCTCGCCACTTTGTTCCATCTCCACTGATTCCCCTTCGGGCCCCACTGTTCTCCCCGGTGCCATGCTGGAAGCCCGCCCCGCTCAGATTGTTCCTTCCGGGCTGCATTTTGGGGTCTGTTAAAAACACGATGTTCGCCTCGGCTGGCCTCGGGATCCGGTCCCCCTTTTCTTCCGGGCCCATCCCTTTACCCTAACCCCCACCCTACCCCTTCTGTGCACAGGTGGGGCCGTCCTGTTGATGGAATAAGCGTGCTGGGCCCCTGAAGGTAGTATTATAGGATTAATATCGGTATTTGCAAGGACGAGCACGGGCAAGAACAGGGCGTGGAAGCGATCCCCTTTTTTTGGCAGACGGGACGAGTCAGAGAGAGGTGAGAAGAAGCCTCGCCTGGCAACGAAGCCTCTTCTTGACGCACTCTTAATGTTCCTTTGGAGCAGGGGGGTTCCCAACCTGGGGGTCCCCAGGTGTTCTTGGGGCGGCCGCTCCCAGAAATCCAGGTGAGCACGGCTAGTGGTGAAAGCTACTTCTGGGAGTTTTAGTCCGAGAACGTCGGGGTCCCAATCTTGACACACACAAACACACACAATTTAGCGCACTTAAGTCCTGCACTCCGTTTCCAGAAGTTCCCCCTCCCCTGTTGACCTCTAATGCAAGGACCCCCGAGGGAGAGCGGGTTGTGTGCGTTTGGACACAAGAAAAGTGTCATGATGATGGGGTGAGATGTACCCACAAGAAGCCGGCTTGTGCCCCGATTTAAGGCCGGTGGGGAAAGCCGAGATGGGCCGGCCACCGAGAGTTGGGAGATGCCAACTAGAAATCCAGAATTTTGCAAAGTCACCACCGCAGCCGGGCTGGGTTGTAGGAGGAATTAGCTGTGCTCCGTGGGAGGATTTGAACGGGGAGCCTGCCGTTTTGCAGTGTCATCCCGCCCACGCTTGCTCAAGGGTGGCAGTCCAGGCGGGGGGCCACGGGACTGAAGCCCTGCCCGTGGCTTCTGTGGCGAGGTCTCTGTGGGACTTCTGAACTCTACCGAGTCACCCCTCCCACTCCCTTTCAATTGAGGGCTGGAACTGGGTTGGGCCCTAGGAAGGGGGGGAAAGAGGCCAGTGGTGGGGAGGTCAGGTTTTGATTGGAGGACCCAAACTTTGCTGAGTCACCTCTGGCACCCCTGGCGAGTATATAGAGAAATCTGGGCTTCACCCGAGCCCATCGTAAGAGATTCCCCAAGTGGAAGCACACCGCTTTTTGGGATTTTATCTCTACGACTTCTGCAGGTACGTAGCCGAAGCTGGACAGAGCCGGAGGAGCTGTCCAGAGGGCAGGAGCCGCAGGGCAGGATCTAGAGTCATTAAGGCTCTCGCCCTGGTCACAACTCTTCTAAGGCGCAACGGCAAGCGGTTAGCAGGAGAAAGGAGAGCAGGCAGAACGCACCGTCAGCCGGCAAGGGTTCCCAGAGATTGGCGAAGGACGGCTCGCAGATCAGCCTCTGAAAGAGCCGTGCAATGCCTTTGGGGCGTCCAGATGTGCGGGTGCCCTAAGAACGCCGAGCCGGGCTGCACGACGCATCCGTGGCTAGGGCTGGCGCCTCCACCTCGACTTCTAGGGTTGTGTTTTGATGGTGTTGCCGGGAAAGTAAACCAAGAGATCTTTTGTTTAGTCCTGAGCTTGGCAGGGGTTGGGGGGAAAATTTGACTTTTTAATTTACTTATTTAGCGGGTGGGTGGGAAGAAGGCTTTAGACATCAGCTCTCCAGACCCCACATGTCGCTTAGGCATGTTGGATTGATTTGAATGTGTGGGGCGGGAGGGAAGAGGGAAAAGATGCAGCTATTCCATTTTGGGACGTGTGGCGCTGGAAATGGTGCAGACGAATTAAGGAGGCCATCTGGTTTGTAATCTAAATGCCAGATTTCTGACAAATCTTGCAGAATCGAAAAGAGTGGCTAGTATACACATAGATGACAGGGGATTTGAAAACCACCAGCCTCTGAATCGTGTCGGTGTTCCCAGACCCATTGAATCAGTGGGATTTGCAGGGGCATTAGTTTACCTGCTCAGCAGTTGGATGCTGTGGGTCTCCTCTGAACCAGGACTGCCAGCTGGATTTAGGAATCAAAACCAGCTCTTGTGGCGTCCGGGGGCTGGAAAAAGGGAGGGCTAACAGCATTGGCCCTCCCGGCATCATGAGATGGCAGAGCTGCCAGTGGGACGGTTCCTTCTGCTGAATAGTTTTCAAAAGAGGATGAAGCCTCGTTTGACCCCATGGCATCAAATGCCCATGGAGCATTTGGCACAATCACCCCATATGCGCCTCCTGCCCAAGCCGGGTGTCCGGCGGGGAACCCCAAAAGCTGCAATTTTACCTCCAACCCCCAACCGTAAAATCGCAGAACACCTTGAGGGGTTCCATAGGAAACAACAGGGCTTCATTTCCCGTGGCCCCCTTTTCGGGGAGTGTGACTTCCCAAGGGACCTTCTGCTTCATGTTGCCCAATGTTTTGCCCCAATCCTTTTTGTTTCAGGTAACGGGAACCGAAGCACAAGAGAAAGGGGTGGGTTGCTTTGTGTGGGTGTGTGGTTCCTCCCCCCCCTTCAGCTCTCCTGGCGTAACCTTTACGAATCGCGAACCCTTTCGGGGCCTCTGGGTGGTTTTCTCTTGACAGAAAGGGTGTGCTCCTTGGGATCACGTTGCTGGCAGGTTTGAAGAAAACAGGCCTCCGGAGAGGGTGTGAGTTGGCCCCAGGCATTGGCAGCGCTATGAGGCTTTGATGGACTCAGTGACAGGTTGGGGGGGGGAAATGACACCCCACCCTTGGCACCGGTTGTCGGCTCCACCCCGTGCGCTGGGGAAAGACTTGCCCTTTCGCTCTACATGTTGTCCACTGCCTGTTTATGTGCTCAGCACAAAGCCCTCTTTGACGGGGGGCCGCCCGAGGTCCGAGCACGGCTGTGCAGGAGGAGGAGGAGAGCTGAGTTTTCTGGAGGCGTCTCCCGGTGTGACCGTTTTTTATCTCGCCCGCAGCCTTCGAGGAGCCATGGAGCACATCAAGAAAACCGTGGATCGGGCCCGGGCGGCTTTCAACACTGGCAAGACACGCCCTGTGGCCTTCCGGATCAATCAGCTGAAGGCCGTGAAGAGGATGATGGAGGAGAGAGAGCATGAATTATTTGCTGCCCTCAAGAAAGATCTCCATAGGGTCAGCTTCCCTTGGTTGTGTTTCCCCGGGCGGGCGGGATCAGGCCTGTGCCTGGTGTGGAGAAAGGATGGAAGCCTAGCGGCCCGTTTACATCAGGATCATGGGGAAAATCCGTTACTTTGGCCTAATGGCATCCCTGGGGCAGAAAATTGGTGCGAGACCTTGGCAGGATCCACGGGAAAATCTGAGGTCCTGCCTTGGTGGAATCCATGGGGAAATGAGGGAGCTTTCCCTTGGTGGCCTGGAAATTCCCTGAGCTCCCTGGGAGACAGGAGACCAGAGTTCTCCATCTGGGAAAATCTTTAGCTGGAGGGTCCCTGGGAAAATCTTTAGCTGGAGGGTCCCTGGGAAAATCTTTAGCTGGAGGGTCCCTAGGAAAATCTTTAGCTGGAGGGTCCCTAGGAAAATCTTTAGCTGAAGGGTCTCTGGGAAAATCTTTGGCGGGAGGGTCCCTGGGAAAATCTTTGGCGGTAGGGTCCCTGGGAAAATCTTTAGCTGCAGGGTCCCTGGGAAAATCTTTAGCTGGAGGGTCCCTGGGAAAATCTTTGGCGGGAGGGTCCCTGGGAAAATCTTTAGCTGGAGGGTCCCTAGGAAAACCTTTAGCTGGAGGGTCTGTGGGAAAATCTTTGGCGGGAGGGTCCCTGGGAAAATCTTTGGCGGGAGGGTCCCTGGGAAAATCTTTAGCTGGAGGGTCCCTGGGAAAATCTTTGGCTGGAGAGTCCCTGGGAAAATCTTTAGCTGGAGGGTCCCTGGGAAAACCTGTAGCTCCCCTTAATACATTGCAGTAACAAGCCCAGACAGCATTAGCAGAGCTTTGATCTGAACCTGCAGTGTTGCTAATTTCCTGAAGACTAATCTCCTGAGTTCCCCGACAGAGCGACTACACCAGCTACGCTCTGGAGATGGCGCACCTGCTGCTGGAGATTGACCAGATGGTGGAGAAGGTCCCTGAGTGGGCGGCCCCTGAGCATGTGCCGAAGACCCCCGCCACCCATGCTGACGAGACCTACATCGTCTGTGAGCCCCTGGGGGTGGTTTTGGTGATCGGGGCTTGGAACTACCCGCTCATCCTGGCTTTGCAGCCCATGATCGGGGCCATTGTGGCAGGTAAGGCGGTCGAGAGCTCATCCCTTCGCTCAGAACTGGCTGGAAAGGACCCTTTTCTGGTTCTGGGTTCTGATTCTGGGAGGGGCTCGGCAGGATGGAAGTGCGGGTTCCTGGCATAGTATCTACTCAGGAGCAAGATGTAGAATGGACGTACCTTCTTCCTTAAGTATGCAAGGTCGCTTTCCATAAATTGGTACTCTGGCAAAACATCTGTCATAGCCGGCCAGCCTAGTGAGGTGCCGGCTGGGGGATGATGGACGTCATAGTCCAACAGAACAGGCTGCCTGCTTAGGCTGTAGAACAACTTGTCTGAATGTGCCCGGGTTTGTTCACCCCTCATTAGTTATGGCATGATTAGGCCAAGAGTATCTGTAGATGTGGAAACTCTTAAATGCCCACCGCTTAGTTTTAGGGTTATGTGAATCGGATTACCCTGAGCATTTAGGGGACAGTTCTTTGGGGGGGGGGGGAAATGTCAAGCTCCCACCACCACCTCCTTCAGCGGCCGTGATGTCTGTTCGTCATGATGAACCCTGTCCTTTGCACGCGTCTTCGTTTGTTTCAGGGAATGCCTGCGTGATCAAGCCCTCGGAGATCAGCGAACATACCGGCCGGCTGTTGGCAGAGATCATCCCCCATTATCTTGACAAGGTAGGGAGTCTACCCCCATGGCACCATAGAGTTAGGGGAACCCGAAGGGCCATGTAGTCCAACCCCCCCCCCATCCTTTCAGATAGTCCCGATTGGCTACTTGCATTCCTACTTCACAAGAAACCATGGTCTTCATTGTTGAGCCCGCCTCTGCTGACAAACCACGGTTTATGGATCAGCCACGGTTCGGACTCGTGGTTCGTGCTTGACTTAGGAAATCTGGGCTTGTTCAGAACGTGGCTTGTCTTAACGCCCACACTCACCATGGTGGCTTGTCCCTGGCTTGTTTCTCCGCCTGATGACCAAAGGCGGGGCTGAAGAAGCAGGGCCAGAAATGCTCAGAGCAAGCCGGATGGTTGGTGGGGGTTCGCTTCCTTATGGTGGCATCGGGTGGCTCAAGCCACAAAAGGAAAACATGATTATCCTAGCAAGGAGCCGTCTGGATTCAGAACTACAGGGGTGTGTGTGGGGGTGTCTGACCTGGGATTACCAGACTGTGCCAAGTCTTTGCAAGCATTTAAAAAAAATTTAAGGAGCTAAGCAGAACAGGAGATGACCATTTCCCACCTGAGATGATGAGCTTGCTTGCTCGGTGTCTCTCTCTCTCTCTCTCTCTCTCACACACACACACACACACACACACACACACACACACAATGGTCTCTCTTGATTCCCCAGGAGCTCTACCCGGTCATCACCGGGGGCGTCCCGGAGACCACGGAGCTGCTCAAGCAGCGCTTTGACCACATCCTCTACACCGGCAACTCTGCGGTGGGCCGGATCGTTATGGAGGCCGCGGCGAAGCACCTGACGCCGGTGACGCTGGAGCTCGGAGGAAAGAGCCCCTGTTACATCGACAAAGACTGTGACCTGGAAGTCGCCTGCCGGTAAGACGCCGGGCGAACGTCGCAGAACACCGGGGAGTGAGGCTGTCTTTCTCTCTCTCACTGCTGGCTTTTAGACGGCTGCTAACGTCGTATTCTTTTTCCTTCTTTATTTATCTCTCTGTTGTCTTGAATCCCCTTGATATCCTGGTTAAAATAGACCCGTTGAATCAGGGTGCAAATTTATTCTTGCCGAGAACTGGTGGCTGTTCAGTGTGTGTGGATTACAAGTCCCATCATCCTATCACCAAATAAGTAAAGAAACCAGAAAGGGGCCCATTCCAATATTGGAAAAATAACTGCTCTTTTTTTCTCTCCTCTGCCCTCCTCACCCTTTTTTCCTTTACTGCTGTGTTCTTCTAGAAGACAGTAAACCACCGGACATGGTTTTTATCTCTCTTTTTCCCCCAATGATTTTTCTTCCCTGCTTCCCACTTACGTTGCTCCGGAGTCTTTTGGTTCCGTTTTGAAGAGAGCAAAAAGATCCTGTATGTAAATAAGTCATTAAAAACACCCCCCTTTTTTTCCTCAGACGTCTCACTTGGGGCAAATTTGTGAACGCTGGCCAGACCTGCATCGCTCCGGACTATGTGCTGTGCGAACCGTCCCTCCAGCATAAAATTGTGGAGCTTGTGAAAAAGACACTGAAGGTGAGCAGGCCTTTCCCCCGCCTTGATTGCGAAAAGGCCTCCATCGATAGGAGGAAGAACTTCTGGCCCTCCAAATATTTGGGACGACAGTTCCCATCCTCCTTTGCTGGTGGGCATTGCAAGCAGGGTGTTGGAGTTAGCATCCAAAATATCTCGAGGACCTTCCTTTCATTTCAGTTCTCTTTAATCAAGCAAACTGACTTTTTAAAAAAAAATGAATAAAATTATTTATAAGCCTGCCTCTAACCAGGCAACCGGCTAACCTACCCCATAGGGTTGTCGTGGTTGCTTAAATATCAGTCGCTCTTTCCTGGTGGCTTTGGTCTTCGGCTTCCCAGATCCCTGACCGTCGGCCAAGGTGGCTGGGGTTTTTGGGGAGAGGATGTCCCCCCCAACATCTTCAGGGTCAAAGGTTGAGAACCCTCCCGAGTTCCAGAAACAAGCTTCTCGTCCTGATTGAACCGGGCTGGTGTCACTCACTTGGGTGGTTTTGCAGGAGTTTTACGGCGAGGATCCAAAGAAGTCCAGCGACTACGAGAGGATCGTGAGTAAGCGGCATTTCAAGAGGCTGATGGGCCTCCTGGAAGGGCAGAAGATCGCGATTGGAGGACAGGCGGATGAAAGCGAAAACTACATCGGTAAGGCGGGGGATGACATGGAGTTGTTTTTTTTCACTGAATACATAACATTTTGTGTCTTTTTAAAAACCCACATACTGCTTCCTTGCTTTTAAGGAGCACAAAGAAACTGGTTTTATTTTATTTTTGCATGGTGTGGGGGGGGGGGAATAGAAGTTGCAGGCTTGTCTCCAAGGTTTGTGTTTTCCCACTCTTATTGAAAACTGAAGCACCACGCACAAGGTATTTCGGGGTTATTTTAAAAGAAATATATATTTTTCACCTATTGAGCCCTTCATCCCACGCTGGGTCCTGGGGCAAAAGAGGGGGTCCCCAGAGACCTGGATCATGCCCAGAAAAAGCGCAGAAAATTGACAAGGGAATTTCTTAACCCAAACGCTCCGTCTTTTAAGGCTTCATCTCGGTGATGCCCCTCTGTTTCTTTCCCTCCCAGCTCCCACCGTACTGGTCGACGTCAACCCGAACTCCAAGGTCATGCAGGAGGAAATATTTGGCCCCATCATGCCCATCATCACCGTAAAAAACCTGGAGGAAGCCATTCATTTCATCAACGAGAGGGAGAAGCCGCTCGCTCTTTATGTGTTTGCCAAGGACAAGAAGGTAAGACCGCAAGGGTGACTTCCTGGATCCGACCTTCTTAGAAACATCAAATTGTAAATTTTGAACCCTCCTATATATTTCGGAGGCAGCCTCTGGGGGCCCCTTGATACTCTCCAAAATATTTGTAAATTAAAAATAAAAAGCAGAAGGGGATGTTATTCAAGAACTCTTTATGGACGTCTTTGATGGCACTATTTTTTTTTTAATTTTCAATCCTATAACACCGGTTGACTTACAAAGGAAGCACGAGAGTCTAACATACATTTTTAATTCATTTCCACCAGCCTCGGGACGAATTTATTTACTTACTTCACTTTATGTTTTGGAACTGCTTCATTTCTCTCCAGAGATGTGATGGTTCCTATCCGGGGTTGGGGGTGGGGGAACCTTTCCCTTTCTCAAACATACATGCCAAAAATAAATTCCAGATTTCTTTGAAATCATTTCTACTCAGTATTCCTTTCCTCATCTTGGTTTCACAAATGAGTTTATCACCATATTCCGCACGTCTTTATTCCATTCCTCCATTATTTGCATTGATTCGTTTTCTTCCAATTCTTTGCAAATATCGACCTTGCTAATTAATATTCTGAGAATGCTGATGGGGAAGGGGGGTGGGATTCAGATAAAATATGTCGGGAAAGTGGCCGTTTTTAGCACTGATTTGTTGAATTAAGGAAGGATGTAGCCATTGAAGGTTATTTAAGTTATGCTATTACATTAACACACCGGACCCAAAATGGCAATAACAGACCGGGCGCAAAGTAGCTTTTGCAGAACAAGGAATCAAACTCTATTCTTCTTACTGTCTCAGCAATAAATTAAAAGAAGATTTGAATGGGTTTGTTTGTTTATTTATTTATTTATTTATTTATTTATTTATTTATTTATTTATTTATTTATTTGATTTTTACCCCGCCCCTCTAGACAACGTCTACTCGTTCACCTCTCAGTGCCACAGATCATCAGAAAACATGACTGTTGTTGTTGTTTTTTCTCCTCCTCCTGTGTTTCTCGTTAACTAGATCATCGAAAAGATGATCTGCGAGACCACCAGTGGTGGCGTGACAGCCAACGATGTCATCATGCATGTGACTGTGGGCGGCTTCCCCTTCGGAGGGGTCGGTAAGTTGGCAGGTTTCTGGAAACGGGGTGGCTGGGGATTTGGGATATGAAGAGGCTTCTTCCTTGCCGGAAGGACATTCCAGCTAGAACAGATCCCGGGTTCGAATCCTCTGCCTCTTGCACAAACCCATTGGCTCATTGTGAGGAACGTATTCCCCCTGCAGCCCTGCCTGACCGGGCTGTTTTGAAACCTGATGAGATAGTGTGCGGATTAACCTATATAGGAAGCGAAGGCTCATAGCCAGCTCCGGTGAATTAAAACAGATTGACACTCTTTTTAAAATAAGGTAGACCGTTTCAGACAATGCACATTCATCCGCGTAACCAGTAACAATATCTATATTTATAATGGACGTGATAAACCAGTGTCAGCTAATTAAGTTTTTGCACCCATTGTGTCTACTAACAATGAGCTTAAGTCCGGCTGTGTTGTCCCCATTAGAGTAGATCCATTCAATCAGTGGAATTTAGAAACCGATGGGCTTGGTTTATGTATTGTATGTTTATGTTTATGTTGTAGTTTAAGAAAAATAATCTTTTTTAAAAAAAACATAAATCGATGGGCCGAACGAGTCAATTTCCAGTGGTTTACTTCAGTCAGAATTCACAACTGGATTTAGCCTAGTATGTCGTATTAATATACGACAGAATTTCATTCTAATTGTAACATTAATTCCTTGAGGACTAGAAATTTTGTTTCTTCTAAGCCTGTTTGCGCAAGTTCTTTTCCCTGTGCCCTGCTTCGGTCTTTTGCTTCCCACTCTCCGGTTGACTCCGTTTAAACCTTGTCTCCTGTTGTTCCGCAGGCGAAAGCGGCATGGGCCACTACCATGGCCGCTACAGCTTTGACACCTTCTCCCACCATCGTGCCTGCCTGGTCCGGCCCCTGGGATCGGACGCGGCCAACGCCACCCGCTACCCGCCCGCCAACCAGAAGAAGTTCGACTTCATGCGGTCCTTGGCGGCTGCCAAGAAATAACTTCGCCCTCGACTTCACGCCGGCCCTGCCTTCCGGCTCCTGGAAAGGAAAAGTCAAGAAATGTAGGGAAAGGATCCCGAGACGTGGAAGAAATCAATATAATTGTACCGTTACACACCTAAATAAATAAACCTTTTTTTGCTCACTCTTTTAATTTCATGTATTTGTTTTATTATTTATTGGAGAACTTCTTGGGGAATTTTGTAGGAAAGCAGAGCGTGTGGGGGGAGATATTTTAAACTTTTTTGGGGGGGAAACCCCTACTCTTTTCAGATGAAAACGTCCAGAATCACACAGCCCGTTTCCATGCTGTTTGCAGAATGTTTTTTTTTTTTAAAAAAAAGAACTTTTCCAAGGCTCCGGGTGCGTGCTGTGTCTCCTCTCGCATGCCAGTCAGGCCTTACTAATGAGAGCCAAACGATGCATTATTGGTGGAGAAAAGAGGGAGACGGGGAGAGCAAAGAGGGTGAAACGGAGGAGGCAGGGGTTATCCCCCCCTCCTCAAAACCTCCTTGAAGGGTGCAGGGGGGTCCCGTGAGCGCTAGATCCTTGATTCCCAAGGGGTTGCGGTGCCCCCTCTTCGGGCCTGACCCCAGAAAGGAGCCAGAAATAAACGGCAAGCTCCATCGCCAACGGGAGGCCCTGGCCTCAGGTGGCAGAGGATTTGGGGTGGGCAGCAGCTGCAGTGACTGTAACCGCTCCACCTCACTCCCCTGGCCTTCCCTTGCCGGCACCTTGGAGGAGAGAAACCTCTCCCGCCCAACATCCTCTTTACCACCCCTTACAGACGGATCCAGCCGTTCGGAGTCTGTTTGGGGCTCCCGTCTCCTTAGGAAATCAGGGTCCCTCTGTTGCTCCGAGGAGGAGGATCGGCTTTTTCCCCCTCCTGGAATGCAAGGGAGGGTTAGGGCCTCTTGGCCTCAGGCGGCCAAATCCGTGGTCTTGGCCCGCAGCCCCAACCCTGCAGTTCCTGGTCCCTCCGGCCGCCAAACGACGGGGGTGGGTGGGTGGGAAATGGGATTCATGGCACGGCGGAGGTGGGGCCCTGCTCTGGCGCGGATCCCGGGCTTGACCGATCCAGAAACACCATATAAAGTTGCAGGGTTCGGTTGGTGCTTTGTATTTTGGGGTGCAAGCCCCTCTGTGAAAATTAAGCACCATCATCATCCTCTTAGAACAGCAGAGCTGAAAGGGATTCCTAGGGGTCACGGAGTCCAGCCCCTGTCCGTGAGGCCCGAGTGGGGGAATTGAACTCCCGACAAAAGCCATCTTTGGGGGCAGGAGGATTCTGGGCATTGTAGTCCAAAAACAGGTAACTTTTCCAAATTCTGTGTGGGAAGGAAGCAAACGAGGAAGGAGAGAGAGGCAGCCGGTAGCCTCCAAGACTAGAAATCACATCATCAGAGCTACAAATAGCAGCAATATTAGGAACAGCAATTTATACTACATGGATATTTGAGAGATATTTAAGGGTTTTTTTGGTCAAAATGTGTATTTGCTAGATAAATACCAGTCAATGGTTTTTATAGTTCTGATGGACTATGCGTGGTATTTTAAGAATAACAACAACTACAAGCGGTTGTTTTGCAAACCTTGAAAGTCCCAGCCCACCTGTTGTGTTATTTTTCTTCTCTTTTGCCTGGCCTACATGGCAGGGTCGTTGTGAGTACTGTGGCACCGATTCACCCTGGAGTTATTATTCGTTATTTGGAAGGGAAAAAAAGATTTACTAAACTGGGGGCACAAACATCACCCTAAACCCCACCACCCCCGGGCAGGCCTTACAGAGCTCGCTTTCCGAGTTCTGCTTTGGTCTCTCTGTGTCCTGGGTGTGGGTGCGTCTGTGTGCGTTTCCTTATTTTTAAGCTGCGCATGCTTGCAATGAGAATATGGCACCTTTCTCGTTGTCAGGTCCTGGGCTCGGATCCAGATTCCGTGCGGTGGGAGACAGGCTGGCTCCGAAGGGCAGAGAAAAACACGTTTGTTGTCCAAAGTCCACCCTGGGCGACCGGAGAGCTGCTGCAGGCGAGCAGGTAAAATCCATGCCCCCCCCTTCCTTGGCTTAGTTTGCACTTAAGATATCCCCCCTAAACAAATTAGTTTAAGCATGCAGAGAAAGGGAAAGGCATTGCATGTTTTTAGCATTAGAGAGTGGCATTTTGTGGGCAAAGTTGTTTATAAGTGTGTATGTATGTGTGTGAGAAAGAGCAGACCCCCTCAGGGAAACCTCGACTTTTCGAAGATCTGTGGTTGATCCTCCCCACCCCCCGAAAAAATCCCCAATTTTTCTGTGCTCAGTCTGTGATTTAAGCACTTACGCCCTGGATCGAAAGATTTTGCACGGGTAACTTTGGTGGAAGCAGGCCAAACGAAGCTCTGGATCTCGTTAAAAAAAAAGAGGAGAGAAGACCCAAAATCTCCGCCTCGGCTCCTGAGATGTTTTGATTCGTCTTTCCGGAAACCGGTCCATCTGCTCGGGACGAGAAGAATAAGGAGCAAACGTATTTGTGCATTCAAAAGAACGGGCTGCGATCCAGGAAAAATGAATGCTGTATCACAACAGTAAGCTTTAAGGTGCCTTTAAGAAGCCTCCTGTTCAGACTTTCAGGGGGACCTTTGTTTCCCAGAAAAAACAAGACATTATTATAATTATAAGTGACTGGAACGCAAAATTAGGGAAGAAAGTAGAACCAAATGTTGCTGGAAAATTTGGCCTGAGGGGAAGAAACGAGGCAGGAGAATGTCTCGTGGGGTTCGGTGAAGCCAATGCTGTTGTTTATCAAAAAATAGATGCTTCAAGCAACCAAGCAGATGGCTATACACGTGGACGTTGCCATATGGTCAGTTCCGAAATCAAATAGACTGCATAATCGGAAGCAGTCGACAGAGAAGCTCAATTCTCTCTGCCAAAACAAGACCAGAAGCAGTTTGTGGTATTGTTCGTGAACTGTTTATATCCAACATGGGAGTAAAGCTGTAAAAGAACCCTAAAAGAATCCTAATGCCAAAATATAATCTAATCAACATTGATTTTAAAGTCCCACATAAGGAACAGATTTGCATTATCAAACTCAATTGACTGTGAAACCGGTGGGTTGAAACCAGAAATAGGATTACGGGAAAATGAAAAAAAGACCATTCCTGTAGTAAAAAGAAAATAAAAGCCTAGATGGATGACAGAAGAAATTTTTAAAATTTCAAAGGACAAATGAGAAGCAAAAGTAAAACATGACAGAAGTAGAGTCAGAACCCCAAATGCAGTTTTTCAGTGACTGCCAGCTAGAGGCAAAGATAACTAAATAACTAGGACAAAGAAACAGAGAAGAACAGTAAAAGGGAAAAACAAGATATTTTCCAGAAGATCCAAGATATCAAAGGGAAATGGAAGCCTAGATTAGGAATTCTGAATGACCAACAGGGAAGCACACTGTGACTAGGAGAAAATAAAGAGAAGGTTTAAACAGTATACCAAATACCAATATTTTTTAATATTTATTCTATAGTGTATTTATTGCATACTATATTGTAAACTGCCCAGAGAGTGGCAACACTAATGAGGTAGAATAGAAATGGAAATGAACAAATATACAGAAGAGATAAAAGGATGTCAGACTCCTTTGAAGAGGAATCGTGTGATGATGAACCTGCAGTTCTAGAAACTGAAGTGAAAGCTGCTCTGGAAGCACTAGGAAGAAATAAATCACTAAGGAAAGCAGCAATGACTAGAAATGACTTTTAAGGAAAGTGAAAGAAGAAAGTTACAAAGCAGGATTGCAGCTGAAAATTAAAAAGGCATAACTCATGACTACAGAACTACACGATTTTAATGTCGACTGTGAAGAAATTGAAACACTGTAGTGACAGGTTTTGTATTCCTTGGTTCGATTGTCCTTCCAGATGGAGACTTCAGCCAAGAAATCGGAAGGCGGAGACTCAGAACAGCGGCAGTGAAGGACTTTGAAAAGATTATCAAGTGTAAGGGTGTGTTGTTGGAGACCAAAATCAAGATAATCCACACTCTTGTATTTCCAGTCACCATGTATGGGTGTGAAAGATGGACAGTGAAGAAAGCTGACAGGGGGGAAAAATGGATTAATTAGAAATGCGGTGCTGGAGAAGAGCTTTGTGGATGCCCGGAATGGCCAGAAAGATGATTAAGTGGTTTTTAGACCTGAACAGAAATGGGCAGAAATGACAAAACGGAGGCAGGCCAGATCTCTTTAAGAATTAAGGCCCTTGATTATTCTGTTCACCCATGGAAACAAGAACATACTGAATAAACAAACGAAGCAGCCTGCATTAATTGAGGAAATATGTGTGCGGAATAAGTTTATGAAAACACACACACGTTGGAACGCTTTCGGATTGCAATTATTCGCTTGGAACAATGAACAAACCATCTGGCTCAGCCCGTCTGTTCCCCTCTTTTGAACCTGCCTGCCTTAAGGCGGAGGCGGAGGGGAGGGGGGGTCAAGCACAGTCCTCCAGATGTTGCCGGAGTGCAAACCCCATCTGCCCCGGCGAGCGTAACTCACGGCGCAGGATACTGGGTGTTGTAGTCCTCTATGACATGGAGGGCTGCATTTTGCTTTTACCCCAGTGGGTGAAGGAAGCTGGATTGGTTCCCTAAATGCAAAATTCCCTTAAGCCGGGCATGAAACGGAACATGGAAAACAGTCCCCGGACCCCATTGGCTGGGGATTCTGGGTGTTGTAGTCCAAAAGAGCACCAGATCTCTGTAGTAAAAAATTTCCCCTGCGAGATGTTTGCCATTCAGCTGTAAAAGATGTCCCTGCTAGATATCTACCTAATAGTTCACCTGTTTTTCAAGACTAGGGCTGGGTGCGAAATTTACCCGTATCATATCATCCTTTTCCCCCCAGGAGAGTGCATTGGTGTAGAAGTGGAAAAAAAAAGAGCAAGGGAGGAAAAATGTGAATTTTGCCTCTAGTCTAGGAGGTATCTGAATTGACAGCGTGTTTTTTTTTTTTTTTAAGAATTAAAATCCCCACTGAACAAACAACATTCCTCCCTCTGGGTTTGCACTGGCAGCCACTCGGTGATTTAAATCAGATTTTGAGATTTGATCTCGGCTTCTCTGCCAGGCACCTCGGGGGCCTGGTTTTTGAAGGGGGGGTGAGAAGGCCGAGGCACATTGAACGAATAAATCCAGATCCATGGAGCTTCCTGCCAAGTTGCTCCCAAGAGAGGCAGTGTGAGATAGTGGTTACAGTGTTGAATTGGAGGCGGGAAATCCAGGGGCTGTTGTAGTCATTAGGTGTAACCAAATTACTTCCAATGTAGAGCATGTTAATCAGCGAATTCTCCCCCCCCCCCAAGGTTGGGTTTTCGACACTCCTCTTCAGGTTTTGCCATCTCAAATGTTGTGGGTTCCTGTATCATGTCAATCCATCTCACATTAAGTCTTCCTCTTTTCCTACTGCCTCTTCTTTTCCCCTGGATCATTGCCTTAAATCAAACTTAACCAATCAAAGTCAGGGTACAGGATCGCTGCTTGACACCAAAAATCCCATACATGATTTGACTTTTAAAACGATTTTTATTGTGTTTTGTCGTGACTCCTAACCAGCACAGGATAATCTCCCCAGTGGCCAAACTTCAATTTGGCAACCCGTGGGATTTACTCCCAAGGAAGTCTCTGGTCAAACTGGCCTCAAAAGAGTGGTTTCCTGTGCGTATTTACTTACGAGTAAGCCCCCAGGGCAGTCATGAGGACCTACCCATGAGTAGGCATGCCTTGATCGGGCCTCTGCTGGCCATTGAACGTCTCCTTTCCCATTTAATCGCACTTAATTGCAATTTAATGTTTTTTTTAAAACTTTAATTGTAATCCATTGTAATTTGATTTGTTTTTCAGTTTAATCGCCATTAATTATAATTTAATTTAACTCGATTTTTTAAAAAAAGTGAACATATTTTTTCCCTTCTTCAGATCCAAGCCCTGAATGTTTAAATGAGAATTATTTCTGGCACGATTTGCGGTTTTTTTAAAAAAATCCGCTGTGCGGATTTGAATATTCATAGAGGGGCGGGGCCAGAGAAGGGGCGGGGCCCGCGGGATCACAACAAAGCCACGTGCCCGGGAGAGGCGGGGCTTTCCCGGGACCGGAAAGAACGGCTCTGGCTGGTCACGTGACTGGAAGTGGTTTGAGGAAAAGACTGGAGAGACGCGCGGGTGGGTGGTGGCGCCGTTCAGACGGGACGCGTAAGTGGAAATACGGGTTTGGGGGGCTCAAAAAGAGAGGTTAGGAGAGCTGATGAAGAAATGCAGGCAGGAATTCATCAGGTGCAGCTTTTTCCTAAGCTGGGAGTCAGCATCTAAAGGGGGAAGCTGTGCCAGTTGGATTTCTGCCTGGTTTGCAGGGGCTTCAGGGCTTTTGAGGACCTGGGGTGGTATTTGGGGGAGGGGGGCAGCTCTCCCTGTTGAGTTTCTGCCTGTTCTGAAGGTCTTTCTGGCAAGGAGGTGGCATAGAGGAGCAAAACCGCCCCAGTTTTATTTCGGCCTGTCCGGTCAATGCTGAAAAGCATTTGCTGGCGTAGATCGGTGAGATTTCTGCCTGGCACCCGAGCAGAATTAGAGGGCCGCAGGTGGTGGCGCATTATTGTTACCTGGGTGTGAAATCCGCACCACGTAGTTGAATATTCCATTCCGTGCCAGCATGCCAGCCATGTCCTTTACCTGGACGCTCCATTCTGTCACCCCATCATCATCATCATCATTTCCCTCTTTAGCTTCTGTTCTGTGCTTTCTGGACCCATCCATAGAATCCCGGAGTTGGAAGGGGTCTGCCTGTAAGGCCATCAAGTCCAACCCCCTGCTCAATTCAGTCATCATCCTCCCAAAGTTTTGGGTGCGATGTCTCCCTTTGGGAGCCTTTTTCAACTCCTGCAAATCTCAGTGTGTTTGTGAGCCTATATTCACACTCTCTGGCCACCCTGCCTGTTTTTTTTTTCTGTTTGCAGGCGGAGTCGTTTTATTCTTATACGCCTTGGCACCCCCAAGACTGGAAGGCTGGATTAACGGATTAACCACAGGTAAGTACTAGCATGGGCAGGAGGGGTGGGGAAGGCTGTGGTACAGTTTTGACAGGCAAAACATGTCATTCCCTGTTGAGAAAATAATAGCAATCAACCTGATCCTGCCGATTGTTCCCTCTTGTACAGTAAGTAAAAGCAACTCAAATCTTAACACTCTCCTTCCTGTGGCTGAAGGGAACTCCTAACCAGAGCAGCGGGATGAGTATGGAGCCTCACAAGGCAATGGCCATGTGCCGTGTGTGGTTCTGCCCCAAAGGTGTTGGAAGATAGGAAGCCTCCAAAGGTTGGCTGGGAAATTAAATATCTGGTGGCCACCAAGAATTCTAAGATTTTTAATGGGGCATTTCATGCAGGATGTTGCCGAGTCGCACCCCCGGGTGGGCGTATAATTCAAGCCAAGCTAGGCCTGAGCTTGTGGGAAGGAAAATTTTCCAGTTCTTGCAGAGCAGGTTTGGGAAATGGTGTTGCGTCGGAGGGAAGAGCTGCCGGTTGCAGCTGTGGCGAGTTCTAATCCCAGAGGCCTCCCTCCCAGTCCCCGGCCTGGGCCGCGGGAGAGAAAAACTGCCTTTTTCTTGCCGTCGGAGGTGCCGACTGGAAGCGTGGAGAGCAGTTGGCGCGTCCTTGCATGAGCTGAAGGTGGGCCACAGATTTGGGGGGGGGGAGCAAGAGATAGGCCACAGATCCTTCACAGTGATGATGATGGTGCTGGCCATCGGGAGTGTGCAGATGCACTGATGTCCTGGTTATAAAAAGAGGGGAGGGGAGTTCCGGCTTGCTCTTCTATCTCCGGTCAAAGCTTAAGATTTAACTTACTTTGCTGTAGCTGGTTAAAAAAAAAAACCCAAACCAGACCTTGGAAAAGTTACATTTTGGAGTCTAAGGGCCCAGAATCCCCGAAGCCCACATCCTGGGAATTGTAGTCCAGGAACACACACCCCATCCTTGAATGCCCCCCCATCTCAGGGGTGGGGTAAAATACACAACTGGGTGGGAAGACCTGGCGGTAGAAAGAGGGTCAGCCGATTAAGAGGGTCAGAACAACTTCTGAGCATGTTCGTCGTCCTCCTCGTTTAGGGTGCAGTGGCTAGGTTTCGTAATTCTCTTAATTTTTATTGGTTTGTTTGTGTTTATTAATATCTCTTTCAGCTTGCCAGTAACGGCACGAGTGGGATAGTATGTAAAATTTAAAAATAAAGAAATAGGACCTTTAGAAGCTGGAGGAGAGGTTGGGGCGATCGGCTTTATGACAGGGGATTCAAAACCAGTTACAGATTTAGTGTCTCAAAGCAGCTGGTGACCCTAAAAGAGAGTAGACCCATTGAGCGGGTTGGGCTTTACACAAAGGTCGGCTTGATCCTCAGGGGCAGATTCAGGAGCTCTGCTCCAAACTGGGACGACCGAATGGATTTAAGCTTCGAATTGAACGGCGTGCAGGGCTCCACGGAGCTTTGTCGAAGAGTGTCGTGTGACGCTGAGGGAGGGCTTTTTGGCTCGAACGGCCGGCGCCTCCTTGTCTGATCTCGCTGTCGAAGGGGGAATCAGATCGCCCCGGGGGGGTGGGTACTTCCAGCGCCCCACCCCAGACATTGGTTCTAAGAGACTGCTCTGAATATTGCATCGAAAGCTACCAATAAATATATGCGAACTAAGCCAATTCCATTTCCCTAATCCTCCCGTTTGGCAGGCGTCCTTCCCCCGGGGCATCCCCAAAGGATTGCAGCTGAATGTATGCCTACGAACAGCCAAGAGCGAAAACCTTGTTTATCAAGCTTTACCTGGTGAAAGGTTTCAAATATCTTATCTTTTTCTGGGCTTGAAGGTGGCCTGGAAAACCGGTTCGAACTAGAATCAGGGTGTGCCCCTTGGAACCGTATCGCCACCAGTGCTTAAGAACACAAGACTCCGTGGGGTGGAGGGATTGAATTGCAACTGTATGCCCCCCACCCCACACAGCTGCACCCTTGGGGAGAGGATTGTTGATTCTCCGAAGCGCCCCAGGCAAAAACCTGGTGGGATCCCTTCCAAAATGTAAGGCCGAGGTCCGCCGTTCATCTGGGTCCCTGGGAAGTTACGATCCTGGGGCTTTCCCTCTTGCTTTTACTCAAGACTGGTTACGGTTAGGGAATGAATGAAGAGCAACTTAAACAACACATACGCACACTGTGGGGCCAGGGTTGAAAAGGCCAGAACGAGGCAGGGACGTTGGGTTTATTGACGACCGCTCTAAGACTCGTTGATCGAGCCTCGTGGGGCAGTCGTTAAACGCAGTCCAAACTCTGCTGGCAACCTGGATTCAATCCCAGGGAGCCGGCTCAAGGTTCACGGTGGGGCTGGTCTGTAAGCTTTGCTTTTTGCTTTACGTGGTGCTGCAGCCTTTGAGGAGCCATGGAGCACATCAAGAAGACCGTGGATCAGGCCCGGGCGGCTTTCGACACGGGCAAGACGCGCCCCTTGGCTTTCCGGATCCAGCAGCTGAAAGCCCTGAAGAGGATGGTGCAGGAGAGGGAGGAGGATATTAAATCTGCCCTCAGGAAAGATCTCAACAAGGTCGGCCTCTTTCTGTTTTACTTTTTTTTAAGCTAGGCATTGATGCAGATTCTGGAATGTGGTGGCCGGAACGTTGCCTGCTCAGACCTGTGGCTTTTGCTGGGTCGGGTCCCTGGGAAATCTGGGGGTGTCCCTGGGAAAACGGGATACCCTCTTTCCCTTCCCTCCGAGGGATCCTTCTGGGAAATCCTTAAGCCGAAGCTTTCTCCCAGAACGGTCCCTCGGAAAATCTGCGGCCTGGGCTTTTCCTTGAGCGGCTTGTGCACCACGGCAAGCCGGTTGTGAGTTTTGCAGCGGTGGGGCCAGGACGCCCGCCTTCCTAAGGGCCTTTGAGGCGATCCGCCCTGGCGCTCGCCATAAAGCTGTGGCTGTGAAGGCTAAACGCCCGTGCTCTCCTCCTTGCTCTGCCCGCAGAACCAGTACAGCAGCTTCAGCTACGAGATCATGAACGTGCTGGCCGAGATCACGGACACTGTGGAGAGCCTCCCCACGTGGGCGGCCCCCGAGCGCATCCCGAAGACCGTCATGACCCTGGGCGACGAGGCCTACGTCCACCGGGAGCCCTTCGGCGTGGTCTTGATCATCGGAGCGTGGAACTACCCCTTCATCCTCATCATCCAGCCCCTGATCGGGGCCATTGCGGCAGGTAAGGGGTGGGTGGGCCGGCCGGGGGGCGATGGGTGTCGTAGTCCAAGGCCAACGTTGTCCGTGGACGTCAAAGTTATCCTAAATAGAAACGGGTTGTGCCTGCAGTGCCCCCCACCGGGGGGGGGTGCCTCTAGTGCCTACCCCCACCCTCCTTCGCTCGACTTGGCAAGGTTGGCTTGTTGGTGGCGATCTCTCTCTCCCTCCTGCGTTTTTCAGGGAACGCCGTCGTGATCAAGCCCTCGGAGGTCAGCGAACACACCGCCAAGCTGCTGCAGGACTTGATCCCCGAGTATCTGGACAAGGTAAAGATCCAGTAGAACAGGATCTTTGGAAGCGGCCCTGAATCCATTCCCTGCCTCTCCCAGTTGGGTGCCCAGTAGCCCACCTTGGCTTTACTGGGTTAACTGCTGGGCCTGCTCAGGGGTTCAGCGATCTGGCTGCGGAGGCAGAGGTTGAGAATTCGATTCCCCCCCCCACTGGGCCTCCTTGACTGGGGCTGGACTGGATGATCCTTGGGGGGCCCCTTCCAGCTCTGCCGTTCTAAGATTGTTATATTATTGTTGTTGTTGTTATTCTGCTAGCAGAAATGCAGGCTAGGAAAGGAACTAATTAAATCGATCTGGAGGCCATGGGAAGGGCGAAACAGAACAGGAGTTGGGACGTTTCAGAGCTGAGACCGTCAGCTTCCGTTCTCTGTATCTCTCTCTCACACACGGGTCTCTCTTGATTGCCCAGGAGCTCTACCCGGTCATCACCGGGGGCGTCCCGGAGACCACAGAGCTGCTCAAGCAGCACTTTGACCACATCCTCTACACCGGCAACTCTGCGGTGGGCCGGATCGTTATGGAGGCCGCGGCGAAGCACCTGACGCCGGTGACGCTGGAGCTTGGAGGAAAGAGCCCCTGTTACATCGACAAAGACTGCGACCTGGAAGTCGCCTGCCGGTAAGACGCCGGGCGAACGTCGCAGAACACCGGGGAGTTCGATTTGGGCTTTCATGGCTGACCTTTAGAAGACGGGTAAAAACAATACGGTGTGACACACACACACACATCCACTGTACGGGTCACCCAGTTGCGTTTTGTGGTTTTCTGCCTTGTCCCCCCTTGATTTTAAACACAGACAGAAAATTGAGGCTCTGCTGTTGTGTTTGGATTCCTGCTCCCATTATCCGTCGCCAGATAAAGACGACGTAGGAAAGAGGACCGCTGCAGACGGCATATTGAAAAACAGTTCCTTTTTTCCCCCTCTTCCCTCCTCTGTCTTTTTTTCCTCTGCTCTCCTCTTTTTTAGATTTTAAGCCTGCAGCTGGTGATTTTCTTCTTTCTGGTACCTTGAAGCTGGTCCGGGAATCCTCCTCTGGAATCGAGAAGGACAAAAAAATCCTTTCCAGTAAACCAATCTCTTCTCTCTTCCTGACCTTTTCAGACGTATAACCTGGGGCAAATACATGAACTGTGGGCAGACCTGCATCGCTCCCGACTATGTGCTGTGCCACCCGTCCGTTCAAAATGAAATCGTGGAGCGGATAAAGAAGGCACTCAAGGTGAGAGTGGAAGCAGGCGAAGGTGTTCCTGTTTTCATGCCAAGTCTTTATGGACGGCTTGATCTAGAATGGGCATTGAGGAACCGTTAACCTGACAAAAGACCTGCTCCTCCTTTGAGGGGGCCTGCCATTGGCTGGACTCCGCAGGGCTGGAATGGGAGGACAGACGGCCCATCATTCACTATTTTGAAGGCCCAAGAAGATCTGTGCCCCTTAATAAATAAGATTCCCCTTTGGCTTCGATGGCATGATGTCTATCTCACTCTGATTCTTCTTTTTCAGGACTTCTACGGGGACGATGTCAAGAAATCTCCGGACTACGAAAGGATCGTGAACCAGCGGCACTTTAAAAGAGTCCTGGGCCTCTTGGAAGGGCAGAAAATCGCTCTTGGGGGAGAAGCCGATGAAACCGAGCGCTATATCGGTAGATCTGTGGCCGAAGTGGGGTTGGGTCTGATCTTTTGTGGACAGTAAAAAAAGGCACCCTATTTTAAATGGCTGGATCACTCTGGTGGTTTTGAGTTGATGTTTTGGGGGAGGAGAGGGGGCTGATTTAGGAGAGGACAAAATAGAATGTCGATTTCTGCCGCTGGATGAGGGATCCCCTTTCTTTTTAATTGGCACTTAAGGTCTCAGTCACTCACTCAATGGTCTTTGCAGGAGAAAGAATAAAAACACTGCATTACGTACAGTTGTAAACAAATCAACAGCAAATAATGAAACACGTTTAGATTTTCTCCTGCACAGTTCTCGTCGTTGTCTTGTCCTTCACCTCCTTGATTCTCCTCTCTCTCCATTCTTCCCCCTCCAAGCTCCCACGGTCCTCACGGATGTCAGTCCAAATGCCAAGGTCATGCAGGAGGAAATCTTTGGGCCCATCCTCCCTATCGTCCCCGTGAACAGCCTGGACGAAGCCATCCAGTTCATCAACAGGCGGGAGAAGCCCCTGGCTCTTTACGTCTTTGCGCGAGACAAGAAGGTAAGCGTTCCCCCCCCCCCCCCCGTTTTACAGGACTGGGTGTGCCACCCTGGATCAGATCTCCGTAGAATCATGGATTAATAGAAGTGGGACGTGCACATCCTAGCCATTGGTGTTAACGGCGTCTCATTCATAACACAGTTTCACGCTTGTTTTCTCCTGGATAAGCAAATCAGTGGATCCTGAGCCCACGGATAAGAGGGCCCTCCTGTAAATTATTTCATTCCCAGTGTTTAAGAACCAAGGTGCCTCCTTTGGCCTCTCTGGTCAGTAGAAGAGTCTGCATTTAATTTTTGGGATCTGGGCCGTAGTAAGGAAAACCTTTTCTACCGCATTCACTCCACTTTGTCCTAACCCCGGCCCTAGAAGGATCGCCTCCTATTGTTTAGGACAGGAATGTTATATTCGGGGGGGGGGGGGAAGGCTAATTCTAGACATCTTGAGGCCATTTGGGGCTTGGCCGGTGTTGCTTGCCAGACCCCCAAAATAAAGTAACGTAACTGAGCACCAACTCGCTTGTCTGTTTTATTCCTGCCTTGCCGGAGAGCGAGGTTGGTTCATCCATCGGTTGAGCCGATTTTCTGGACTTATCTTCCTTTCTGACTTAGATCATCAAGAAAATGATCGCGGAGACATCCAGCGGGGGGGTGACGGCCAACGATGTCCTGATGCATTACAGCGTCCCCGGATTGCCGTTTGGAGGCGTGGGTGAGTTTCGTGGCTCCCAGGGAAAGAGCCGGGCTGGTTTTTTTTTCCAGATTTCACGAGGGTTCCCTTGGAGTAAGACATCCCAAGTGGGGAGGATGTCTGTTCGAAATCCTTTCTTCAGGAGCGGGCCTTCTGCTACAGCCTACCTTATACGGCTGTTGTAAGAATGACACAAAGATGACGTAGAAGGAAAAAAAATGTATGTGAAGTTCTTTATCCGAAGACGATGGGGCAAAGTCCAGCCGGACTTTGGAACCGTTCTTAAAATGGTTTAAACAGTGTTAAAATAAATACAACATCAACATAACTGTGAACCCAGTGGGTATTTGGAGGAGTTGACGAGGAACCTCTGAGCTTGTGGGACTCCACCTCCCATCGTCCTCAGTCAGCACTGGCCCATGGCCTGAGAGGATGGGAGTTGTAGTTGGGTTTTTGGACCATGCGACCCATCATTCTGAAGGCTGCGTGGCTCACTCTTCGTCCTCCTTATTAGGACATTGTTGGCACAACAATAAAAGAATAATAACTATTTTATATTCTTGAGGGCTAGCAACCTGTTTTTTTTGGGGGGGGGCCTAAACCTTTTCTCCAGCTTCTGCCTCCTGTCTTACTAATACCCAAACTCTCTTCTTATGATTTGTTTAATAAGCTAAAACTTGGCTTTGCTCCAATTATACCTAGTTGGGCATAGTGGGCTGATGCTAAGCTACTAGTCCTCAATAGAGTAGAACCATTGACTCCGTGGAACTTCCAGACCTGTTAATTTCCTGATTCTACTGTATTTGGAATTTGCGGTTAGGTTTTACCCCGTTGTTTCAGTGACTAAATCATAACAATAATGAAACGGATTGCTTATCTATTATAGTTTTGGTATTGTAACTCTTGAGTACCCAGCATCTCGCTCCGGCTTCCTGGTTTGCTTCTCTAAAGTCCGATCCGCTCGACCCAGCCTTGGCTAAACCCTTGTGTCCTGTCGTTCCACAGGGAACAGCGGCATCGGGGCCTATCACGGCCGCCACACCTTCGAGACCTTCTCCCACCGCCGCTCCTGCCTTCTCCGGCCCCTGGGCATGGAGTCGGTCAACAAGCTCCGCTACCCGCCGGCCAGCCAGAAGAAGGTGGACTGGATGAAGACCTTCGTCCTGATGAAGGTGAACAAACACAAGTGCGGCCTCGTGCTCCTCGCCCTGCTGGGCGTGCTGGTGGCCTTCGTGGCCAAGGTGAGCCGCGTCCGAAGGTCTTGGCTGTGGGCCAGGGTGGCGAGAGGGCCCTCGTAGCTGCTTAAGTATCTGGGATTTCCCCTCCCTCTTCGTCGGTGGCCGGAGACGTTGGTGGGAATCTTTAAAATTATCGTCGGCGTTCTCTTGGCCCCCAATCGGGGATCGGCGATAGAAGCGAGGGTGTTTTTCCCCCCCCTTCCTGACGTCCCCTTTCCTTCATCAGCCAAAGCCATCGGAAAGCGGCTGGCTTGCACCACGACTCCCCATCCGCCCCTCCCTCCAGCCAGCATGCTGGGAGATGTAGTCCACGCCCGAAACCTCTCTGAGCTCTGCTTTTCCGCACGGTCCGCGGAGAGAGGTCTGAGCGGGAAAGGATCCAGAAAGTGTTTCAACCGGGGTTGCCATGAGATGAGGCGTTTTGGGGATGGGGGTGGCATCATCCTATGCCCGTGGAGACTGATGGGTGGGGAATTGGGGCCCATCCATCATTTTTGATTTCCCCTCCTTTTGCCTGTGGCTGAGCATCTCATGGCAAGGGCTGAATATCACAGGAAAAGAGTCACATCAATACGAGCGTAGCAGGAGTAGGCTGTACATTTCACATTTTCTCTCCCCCCCCCCCTTTTTTTGGTTCTTCCTAGAACCGCCCGGCTCTAATAAGGGCCGAGACCCTCCTGGCTCTTTGGGGAACACAGAATATTGGGTGGCTCACTAGGAGCTGATAAGATCCCTCTTCAGAACGAGGAGGTAGGAGCCCGCCTTGTCTCTCCTTTTCCGTCTTTCCCTGCATGCGCTTTATCCTCACACACGGTTCCCAACCTTGCCCCCCCTTTATTCTTCCACCAACCCTGCGAGGTAGGCCGGGCCAACACCCTGCTTCCACAGTAGAACCAAAGTCCCCTGTTGGAGAATAGGCAGGATGTGAGCGCAACGCCACCTTGCTGCGTAGGGTCACCGGTAGACTGCTTCTGGTGCTGGAGGTCATATATAAGCTGCTAGGAACTGTTCACGATTTCCCGTTCACGATTTCCCCCCCTTCTTCATTTAAAGCACCCCATGTGGTTGGCTGTCACATCTAGTGGCAGTGAGTTCCGCAGTTAAAATCAGTGCTGTGGGAAGAAGGGTTTTTCATTTCACCTGCTCTGAAGCCACCAGATATTCAACTTTGGTGGATCTGGCCCTTGTAGGAGAGAAGAAAGTCTTCCTTCGGTCAGCTTTAGCTCACTTTGCTAATACCGAAAGGATGCACGTATGGCCGTTCCATCTTGCTAATGTTTGTTGTGGGTAGACATCTGTTGCCTGGTTTAAAATCCACCCTAACTTTCCTTACTGCTTTTCTGAATTTTTGAAGACGGGCAGGGATACCCTGGTGCGTTTTCCTCTTTTTGTCCCCCCTGCCATTTTTTTCTTTCTCCTTAGCTTTTCCCTCACCTCACTCTCTTTTCTGCTCCCCTTTCTAGGCAGTCCCTCTATTTCTCTTTCTCCGTCTAAACTTCGAAGAGTTCGGGGGCCCCAAGAGAGCCTAAAGACACCCCCCCCGTGATAAAAACAAATCTGCCCTGCCCTGTACTGACCGTTGCCTCTGATGTTTGTTTTCCCTTCATTATGAACAGAACTATGTAATCATCGGAAGGATTACGTTGCCTCTCTCCTAGGTAATGAGTGTCTGCCACCTTGTGACGAAAGTTAGTAGTGCAGGCCATGGACTTATTTTAACTAGGCAGCTTCTGGATCCTTAGTCTGTGTTCGTACTTGCAGTACTGAAATTACAGATGAAAAAAAATCACAAGCTCATGCTGCTGATAAAAGTAACCTTGTTCCATAATTTTTCTTTTGTTTTGTTTTTAGCTTGGAATTATCTGAATCGAAGGTTCACCGGCCACCATAAATGGAACATGCTAATTTTAGAGGAACGGTGATTGGGTTGATTTAATATGTGTCTTAAACTTTTTTCCAATGGTCTTCTTAAGAGCATCTCCATGCACTGAAAAAAAACCTAGGTTAGTTGGGGGTAAAAACCCAGCAGCTAATAGCAGAAGAATCCTTAATGAGAACCAGTGGCATGTTTCTGCCTCATCGAAAACGTAGGCAGCAGATAAATCAAGGTTAGTAGAAATGGGGCTGTGCAGGATGTGCCATTTGGTAGGTTTCGGTCTCACACTAAAGCACAATGTGACACAAGAATGGGGAAGATGGTGATCCTCCAGATATCCTTGGGTTGAAGCTCTAGCCTGGTGATGGGAGTTGTAGTCCACCAATATCTGAGGGGCTGCCCCTTCCCTGTCCTTGATGTAAGGGGATCTGGACATTGTAGTCTTCAAAAGTAACTTCTCCTCCACCACCAATGCATCTCTGCTACCAGTCCTGCAGTCTCGTAATGTAATGGTGGTTTGTTGTGACCTCTTGTGGTAACAAACCATGGTTAGAGTTAACCGTGTTACGTTGGAAACAACTCGGCTTCGAACTGCGGCTTCACCTCCAAAACGCCTCCTGCACCGTTGCAGGGGTGTTAATTTTTAAAAAAGTTAAAAGATGGGGCTCACATCATATTTCCTGTCCCCACCCCAAGCCAGTAAGTTTCTCTTTTTGAAAGCAATAAATATGGTACACATCATAAACTAATGTATATGTAAAACTATTACTAAAAAAATCACTAGATAATTTTATATTTTAAAATTGTGTATTCCTAAAATAAAGATATTCTCAAACATATGTACTAAAACTCCTGGGTGTCGAAAAATTAAACAATATTAATCCACGACTGAAATAAAAGATTTTATTGGCCTAACACAGAGATTCCCGATTCGGCCTTATTGCTTCTGGCTTTTAGTGACTTCCGCTGTCCGTTTTGATGGGTCTTTATAGTTCCGTTGAATATAAAAATTGAGATGGACAATTAGGGCTTTGAAGTGTTTCCGGCTTTGGACTACAGCTCCCATAAACCCCATGCCCCTGGTCATGCTAGCTTGGGGGGTTTTGAGGTTTGTAGTCCTCAAAAATTAAGTTTTGAAAGGTCTGTAGAACAATTTCTCTTTTGGAGGAACACATTCTCTGTTTAACAAACAAGGGCTTGGAGCTGTTTCGAACCACTTCTGGCTTGCACACTTCCAGAGTCCTGGGTTCGAGTCTCATCATTGACCGTCAGCTGACTTTAGAAACAAGACATAGTTGTGTGTATCCTAGCATCTGGCTTCAGATCGCGCCGGAGTGTTGTTGTGTTGTTGTTTTTGGCTGTCCCCGAACCCACCTGTCCCTTAAACCGTGAAGAGCCGGATCAGGACCCCCACCGCCAGGATGCCGACGGCCGCCCCGGCAGCCAGCCCCCTCCGGACAATCAGCTGCTTGGTCGTCAGGATCTTGCTGACGGTGGTCGTCCCCTGCCCGCTCTCGGCCTGGAAGGTCGTCCCGTCGGCCCCAGAGAAGCTGAGGAGCACCACGCCATTCTGGCCGTCCGCCCTCGATCCTGCTGCGCACAGGGGAGAAGAATTCGAACTCAGCCCTTGTGCGGCAAGAGGTAAGCAGATAAAGGATGGAGGCTCTCGGAAAAAAAGACCCTTTGGTTGGGAAAAATAACTTTCCTCGCGAGAGGCGTCCGATCGTGACACCCGCGTTCCCTACCGAAGGAAGGTGCTGTCTTGGCGGGGTCGGGAACCGAGTTTGAATCCTCCAGCGGTGGCCTCTGGGTCAATCCTGCACGGTGCTGAGCCTAAAAAAAAGGGGGGAAAGATTGAAACCAGTCTGTGCGTGATGCACTCAAGTTGAATTGTTTAGCTGAGACAAACAGAACCCATTTTTAATTAGAGTTTTGCATCCAGTGATATAAATAAGCTTTAAAATGCCAATATCCTATTACAATATTTTTTTAAAAAGCCCATTTGAAGCAGCTTGCAAACCAGGGTGCACGCTAGGTGAATTTCAGTGGTTGAAAACCAGCTCGGTTGGTAAATAAATAGTTAGAGATTCAACATATCCATGTATATGTTACTGGTGTTTGGTTTTTTTTTAGATTTTTTAAAAAAATGTGTGATGATGTTAAATTTAAAAATATATATATTAAAAATAGAAATCGTTCTAAATGTAGGATACCAGCTCAACAGAAGTGGTCTGAAATGGATGGGTTGTCAAGATAGGCTTAAAATATGCTTGTTAATCCACTTCCATGGAGGGGAGACCTAAAATACCTTATTTCTTACGCCCAACAATTTCATTAATCTTAAAACCTGGGTCCTTGATGAGGAGAACATGGGAGCTGTAGTCTCAGAACATCAGGCAGGCCCAGCGTCCCCGTTCCGATCCGGACTTTGGCCCTCAGGCAGCAAAATCGGTTGGGTCGGTTCTGGGAAATGAGGGATCTCTAGCGGCGTTCTCCCCCCCCCCCCCCCCCAGCCCTGGCTGAAGGCGAAGAAGCTTCCTTTACCTCTTCCGCAACTTGCTTCCAGTTCATTTGGACAATGTAGATGATGGAGCAGGTGCAGGAGATCAAGGCGCAGATGATCATTCCCACCCAGAGGCCTGAGGGAGGAAAGAGGGAAGTGTTAAGCCATGGAAACTGAGCCTCTCCCCTAGGGAGAGCAGGATTCGCCCTCCAAGCTCGCTTGAGGACAGAATCCTGCAGCAAGCAGATCTTGTGATGTTTGCTTATCTGCAAACTCAACAAATATTAGCAACCATTAAGATTAAAAAGAGAAAGCTTACTTTACATGAAGTCAGTCCTTCCATAGATAGAGCAGGAGGAAAGGGTCTTAACTTAGACACGGAAGCCCCCCCCCCCCAAAGCTAACTTCCAAGTATGGAAAAAGGTTCTCCTTGCAGTTCTGATTTTTTCCCCTAACAACAAGGAAGAAGGGAGCTTGAAGGAAGAGGAAGGAGAGTACCAGTCTGCCCATAGATCTAGAGAAGATAAGACGCGAATCCCTGGCACCTATCAGTCCAATTTTGGCCACAAAAAGCAGCACGACGCCCACGGGTAAGCCGATGATGTAGTAGCCGATGGCGTTGAAGATGGCCCCCAGCTTTTGCTTCCCCGTGCCCCGCAAGACACCGCTGGTGGTGGCCTGTGGAAGAGAGAAGAGGGAGGCGTTACGGGGGGGGCACCCGGTTTGACGCAAATCTCTTCTGACAGCACGTGGTTCCGTTTCAGGGGGAGCTTGGCCAGAACGAAATGTGCCCCCAAGCTTTTCAGACGGTCACCAAGAGAGAATGTAAATATTGGCATGGCCGGGTGGGAGGAACTTGGGGCATGGTCGGTCAAAGTCCCTAAATTTCCCAACATCTGAAATAACTTCGATTCTGGGCCTTTGGCGAAGAGAGGACGGGCGCCCGGTTGCAAGAGCAAATTGGGGGGGGGGATTTTACTCACGGAAAGGGCTTCGAATAAGTGGAAGGAAATGTAGACGGGCATTACCCAGGAAACCAGTGCGATCACCTCTCTGTTTAGAGAAATAAGGGTGGGGGAGAGGAGTTATATCAAGGAAGGTTCTGGAAGCCGAAGTGAATCTCCAGTCTGTTTGGGGGGGTGTCACGGAATACGCACAGACATCCCTCAAACTCATCATGATCCTGTCGCCTTGCCCTTAGTGAGAGGACAGCCATCAAAAGCAAAGTAAGCACACACACACCCAAAAAAGCTGTTTTTGAGGGGGGGGCCGTTGTGATGCTCCCCCATGCAAAAGAAAAATCCCCGGATTTAATTTCTCCACCCTTTGAAGCCTCCAGAGAGAACATTTCTAGTGGGAAAGGGGGTTAACGGAGCCTTGGGGGGGGGAGGAAATCCTAAAATAAAATACAGTAAATGTAAAAGCAGAACTGGGCGTGCAAATCACCTCCGTGTCTGATTTTCTAAATTCTTATTTTATTTGGAGGGGGCGTCCGGGGGTCATTTCTAGGTTAGAACAAAGTGACAGCTATATTCATTCATATTTTGCTAATAGGGGTTGCCCCCTTGTTTAAGCAGGTCTCTTGCCACCCCCTCCGGCCTTCAGGAGATCCAGTTACTAGGAGGTCACTGGGAAAGTTCAGTGGTGCGTGAGACAGCTCCCGAGTTCGAGGGGTTCACGTTGGGAAGGAGGTCTGGCTTCCGGAGTGGATTCCCCCATAATACCCCCCCGTAGGCGGGACAGAGAAGCCTAGTGGTGAGGTCAGAGCCAAACCACGGAGAAAGCCCATCGTGGTTTCCATCTTTCTACCGACGGATTGAAAAGTGCGTTGTAGTTGAATGGGCAACACTCAGGTGTACTGCCGAGCTTAGCTATTGCTAAGGACCAGAAGAGGCCTCGTTTGCTTTGCTAATGGGACGGCCGATGTTTCTCCCCCCCCCCCCGCCCTTTCTCTTTCTGTCTGAAGGATTTAGGAATGACCCAAAAGCTTGCTCGGGGGGAGGGGGGTCCCTTCACTCACTTGTCGCTGGTAAATACATAAGCCAGAACATCTTTCGTTGGGGTCAAGACCATGCTCATCAAAAGGAAAAAAAACACTGGAGAATTAAAAGAGAGAGAGAGAGACGGGTTGAAGCAGATAATGGAACGGGGAACCAGATGTTTTTACAAGGGGGAAATGTCCAGGAACTTCCCTGGTGGGCCAGCTCTGTGGGGAAAGAAGCAGGACGGCACAGTGGTTAGAGAGCGGGGCCTAAATTTCCCACCGAGCCGTGAAATTCGCTGGATAACTAACGAGCCAAGATCTTGAGAGTCTCAGGCTAATTTACTCAAAATATTGAGCTCCACAAGCCCCCCACCCACCCACCCAAAAAAATATAGAATTTTTAAACTTTTATTTTGGTGCCACCTCCCAATATTTGCTGACAGAGAGAACAGCCTTACTTTCCACAATGGTAGGGCTGGCCCACTATGTTCTTTCTTTCTTTCTTTCTTTCTTTCTTTCTTTCTTTCTTTCTTTCTTTCTTTCTTTTTGATGTTGTGATGCTTTTTGCTGGACTTGCCCCAAGACAAAACAAGAGGCTTACCTGTACACAGCATGGAGACCACTGATGAATTTCTGGCTTCTTCTATGTTTCCGGCTCCCAAAGCGTTCCCAACCTGGACGCTGACGGCGGCCCCGATCCCAAACGGAATCTGGAAATGGGGGGGGGGGGGGTTAGAAAGGTTAGTGGCGATCCCAAATTATGGGGGATTTAGGGAGGGGGGTTCACAAATACAGTAGGACCCCTGTATCTACGAGATCAGCATCCACAGTTTCACTGATCTGAAAATATTAATATTAAAAGAAAAAAACTAGAAATATGTATTTTTGCCTATGTATTTACCAGAACTGGCCACTAGAGGGAGACAGAGACCATTCTATGTGTTCCTGTAGTCTCTGGCTCCCTCTAGTACCCAGTTCTGGTAATACATGGTGAAAATGCATATTTCAGGATTTTTTTTCTTTTATCATGCTATGTCGAGTGTTGAGTATTATCTGCAGTTTTCATAATTCATGGGAGATTGGAACCAATCCCTTATGAATATGTGGGTCCTTTTGTATTTTGAAGAGCAGGTTCCTCAAAATAGCCCACCGCCCCAGGAGATGTCTGGAATGGCTTACGCCGTGGATGGATCCTGAATCTGGAACACCCCCCCCCCAAAATATATGGTGGTGAGGAGATCTATAAGAGGGGTTCTCACCATGTAAACGACCGTGGCAACTTCGTAAATTATGGACTGAGCCGAGAGATCAAGGACGCTGAGCAGGCCTGGGAAAATGGGAAGGGGCGAGGTCAGAAGCATGGATCTCATGCTTTGTGTGCGCTCCTCAAGAGTAAGGCTTCTTGAATGGTTGTTTGATCCACATGCTGGCACATCTTCCCCTTTTGAAAACAGGGTTCCTACATTTTCTGGCATCCTGCTTTCTTCCCCTTATCTTTTTGATTTTTGAGAAACCCTCACCATCCTCCAACCCTCTTTTAACAAAACAAAACAACAACAAAAATCTGTGATTCGAAATTATGCATCTATGTAAAAAAAACAGTGAAAAATAACTTTTTACATTAAAGAATAAGCAGAATGTTTTTTCCTGCTCTAATATAAGAGCATGTAATTTACCTTAACAAATGCTAGAAACAACGATGAATTTAATGTGAAAGAGGATGAAATGCTTCCAGTAGCTTCCCTGCCCTGGGGATTTAATTTATTTATGCCTCCGTTAATGACAAAGTTAGAACATTTAATTTATAAATTCAGTATGGCCCAACTCATGTCTTAAAGCGGGGTGTGGGTGACTTTCAGAGGCTATGGGGCTGCAGCCCCCTTAGCGGCCCTTGCCAGCATAGCCAGTAGTAGGGGATGATGGACATTGTAGTCCCACAACATTTTGAGGGCCAGCCTTTTACCTACCTGTATGAAAATGCATGCAAACAAAACAGAGCTTAGACATTACTTGTAAAAAGTAATTCATTTCCAGTTACTGTTTCAGCCGTCAAAAGCATGGAACGATTGTAGGTTTTTTGTTGTTATGTTGATGTTTTGAAAAGTAATTGCTTCGTTCCTTGTTTCCTAAAGGTAACTAAAATAGTTACATTTTAGTTACTTTGAAGGAAAGGTGCTGACTGCAACTAGCCAGGAGCTCATGGTGGAAAACACGCTCTTATCCTGCCTGCCTCATGGTAACCTTAACACCAACAAACGTTGAACTATGGGCTATTCATACTGCCATCCACTTCTCTTATGCAAAAGTAACTTAGAAGTAACTAAATGGTACTTCAGCTGTGAAAGTTATAAAAACAACAAACTACAGTTACACTACACAGGGAATTACATTGTCCCTCATTAAGTGCCAACTCTGATGTTTTATTTATTTTATTTATTTATTTGATTTATATCCCGCCCATCTGGTATAATTATACCACTCTGAGCGGTATAATTACCTTGTTTTGTCTTCAGTACAAGAAAAAGGAATGAGACGTAACTTAAATGTAAACAGTTCCATTTACGGCCATGCTGAAGTAGGCGTGGCCCGGCCACTGGCTCCACCCATCTCCCAAGACTCCTCCCCTTTCCCCAGCAGACCTATCAGAAAGCTTCCGATCTCGAAGGTCCACCATTCAATACACGTCATCAGCATGCTGGGCACTGCTAAGGACATAAAGACGTCCCATTCTTGGAGGCATTCAATAGACCAGCCTGGGGAGGGCAGTGAGACAAAACAGAGGGGAGGGAAAATATATATATATCAAAGGGTGACCAGTCCGTCGGAAATGGAAGTCTCAAATAACGGAGGGGTCCTCAGTGGAGAAAAGGGGGGGCGCTTTAAAGTTGCATTACGTTATGTGACATGAAAATTTAAATTAAATTAAAATGAAATAAAATATATTGAAATGAGTTAAAAAATAAATTACATTAAAAATAAATTAAAATAAAATAAATTGAAATGAATTAAAAATTAAATATTAAATTAAAATATATTGGAATGAATTTAAAAATTAAATTAAATTCATACACACACACACACCCGTACCTCCCCAAGTCTCCACGTGGAGCTTCTTCCATCGAATGTAGAGAAAGAGAGCGATCGCTTGCGAGTATTGAGCGATGGTGTTGGCCCACGCTGAACCCCTAGGAGAGGAGTCGAGGGAAAATTGAAAAGCATCCTCTCCTTCGAAGGACAAGGGGAAAGTTTATATTCCAACATTTACAGGCGGGCTGATGTGTGAAGGGTGGGTCGGTGGGTTTTGGTTCTGTTTTTGGACGAGAGCCATTCCCCCGGCAGCTGGGGAGCCTGGGCTTTGTCGTTCTAACCCTCTTACCACGCTGCAGGCTTCTGATAAATTAGAATTATTCATTGCAGGGAAACAGAAAGCAAATAGATCTCCCCTGCACCATTATCGGGGTTGTACGGTTGTGGACTAAGGGGCCCGATTAGACTACAACTCCCAAGATTCCCCCCCCCCATTTTGAAATGAAAATAAATAAATAACATTTCTTCTAAACTTCCCATAGTCCCAAGGGGAAGAGGGAGAGCCTGCTCTCTCAAAATAGGGATCTTCTCGCTCAGCCTAATTCCTTACGTAACTCCCATGTCAAGCTCGTAGAGAAAGACGTAGTTCGCAACCAGGTTGACGATGTTGCCGGCAATACCACAAAGAACCTCTGGCCAGATGATTCTCTGAAATAAAATATATATATATTTGGGGTGAGACAACTGCAGCCAGTGGATTTACAGGTGGATCATGGAAGTTGTAGTCCACAAGGTCCCCCCCCCCCACCGTGTTTTAGCCATTGGACTAGCACGTCCTTGTTGACTCATCTTTAAAAATGGCTGGAAAATGCTGAAGTAAAATAGTTACTTACTTGATTCTGTAGATACCTGGTCTCTACTTGATAAATAAATGCTGCCTGCGGAAGTGGCGGGGAGAAGGGGTAATTAGTTCAACAAGTGCAGATTGTAAGCAATTCTATAGGTTCCATTACCAACAACAGCAGCAGCAGAGACTTACAGGAAGTGCTGGGATGAAGATCATGACATACACTTGTGTAAGCCTAAAGGAAGAGAGAGAGACTGGTAGGAAAATAAACCCCACATAAAAAAAACTTGGATCCCTAAGTTATTGGCTCCAGGCTTGTCCTTTCCAGAACTTGTCATAACCTCTCTTTAAATAGAAAAGCTTTGGGTCTCATCCTTTTCAATATCTAAGGTTTTGACTATGAAAAAGACACAGCACAAAAGGAAAGCATAAGAGGAGGGCAGAGGAAAACAAGTCAACTTGGGTACTGGTTATGAACTCTCTCTATATCTTAGAGAAACAATCGGTCGTAATGCGCTTGTGACAGAGTGATAATGCTGCCTCTCGCTCTCCTACACCAACCTGGAGACATCTGGGTCCTGTCGGATGAGAAGTAGGAGTTGCTCAGTGTTGATGAAGACCGCCCAGCATGGAAAGCAGAAAAGCAGGAGGATAAGGATCCCTCGCTGTAAGATGACGCCCACGCGCTTCATGTTCTTCCCGCCATATGTCTGGGGAAAGAAGACCCATTCCCCCAGCACTAAGATCATACATGTCTAGATTTTTGGGCTTCAGAGCCCTGCATCCCCAGCCGGCGTGGTCAAGGTTCAAAAATTCTGGGAGCTGAAATCTGAACGATGGGAAGGGTCCATGTTTCTGCATCCTTGCTCTAATGTTCAAGGAAAGAGGGACCTTCTTGACCTCCCCTTTCAGCCTGTGGCATGAAGAGAGCTCATTTCCCACAATCCCCGCACCCCCCCCAGATCAGGAGGGAAGGATGATGGGAGTTGTAGTCCGCACCCAAATTACTGGGGAATGGAATCAAAACTAGGCGTCGTTTGCTCACCTGAGAGATTAACGTATCGCAGGCCGAAGACAAGCCGAAACCTACAGAGACACCAGTCACATTTATGACCTGGGCAGCCGAAGGAAAAGGGTCCAGAGGAACAAGGAGAGAAAAATTAAGCCAATCCAATTAAGAGGCACACGCTGAATTATTTCTTCTGTGTTTTTTTTAAAAGGTCCCCAGGAGGAATTCAGAGAAGTTCCCTATTTATTTATTTTTGCTCTGTATGTACGATTCATGCTTTCTCGATGGCTGTTGACTCATCCAGAGACACGATGGTGAAACTCTTCGTGTAAAAAAAAAGTTAAAAGGCAGAGAAGGCTTTGAAAAAGCAGAATTCGACTTACCGCAATGGCCAGCGTGACAGATGCCAACTCCACTTTGCCGAGGTGGCCGCAGAATATTGTGCTGACGACATGGATCAGAAACACCAGTAATTGAATCAGCGTCTACGGGATAGAAAAAAACCAACATTTTAAGAGACACCCGCCTTAAAACCACCACCGTGCATCTTGGGAATAATGTATTTTAAAGTTTAAGCATACTGGAAACCCACATAGCCTTCTGGAGATGGTCTGATTTCAAGCGAGGTTTGACATGATGAGGCATGATGGGAGTTGTAATTCAGTAGTATCGGGAGGTTCTCAGGGACCACCACCACCACCGCTTAGCACTAGATCAATATATTCGGTGTGGGGATCTCGCCACATCTTGGTAGCAAAAAGCATTTTTGTTTGGGCAGAACGAACTTTGCTAGACCTGAATTGTCAACTGGCGCAGCACCTCAGGTCTTGAAAGGGCAGCTTAGACTCAGGCGGCAGCGCCAGATTTGTTGGAGGTAACAGAGCTTTGAGGGAAATGTTGTTTTAGTAAAACAGTGACAGAGCAGAGACCAAGAAGGCTGCTCTCCAGTACAGATCTTCGACAGGAAAGAGAAGCAATCCATTCAAATAACGCTTGTGGCTGTAATTTCTCCTCTGCCCTGTCAATTTCACTTGGTATTGCTGCCAAGCATGTGGGTCATGCCAGGGACGTCCCTAGACATTTTGCTGCCTGAAGCAAAAGAGTGAACATCCCCCCTTGCCCCCACCAAGTGGGGATAAATCGTACTCAGAGCCAGGCTAAAGTAAATCTAGCAAAGGAAATGAAGAATTCCCCAAGCACCCAGTTAAAATACCTGCAAAATAAATCTCTTATTTACTGTCTTTTTATTCTTACGAGCTATATGGATACCCTGTCATTTCAAATGCACCTCCCTGTCTCTCCATCTTGCTCCTTACAACCGCCCCGAGAGGTAGATCAGGCTACACAAGAGAGTGGCTGGCTTCAGGTTGCCTAGCAAGCGTTGTAGTGGCCAAAGGAGGATTCAAACCTGGACCTTCCCAGTTTCCATAAGACTTTCTCCCCATGAGGACTACGTTGGCCGATCTCCTGAGATTGAAAAGCGTCTTCATTTGGACAGGAGGGTCTTATGCTGGACCTGAGGTGCCGGCTGGCACAGCACGTCAGGTCTTGGAAAGGGCAGCTTAAATCCGAGCAACAGAGCGGGATCCGGCGTTGCGGTGAAGAAACCGTCGAGCCGGTCTCAGGACTTACCAGGGGTGCTGCTAAGATCAGGATCCTCTTCGCCACCTCCCAGAAGTTGGAAGGAAAGAGTCGGCATAAGTTGCCGCATCTCCACGGAGCTGGCTTGATGCCCGGAGCGCCAGGGGGTGGATTCTCACCAACGGGGCCCCCCAAATCCATCAGTGGGTGGATTTCCTTATCGATAGCGGGGCGAATCCAGGCCGATTTGAGACGTGCCCGAGCGGATCCGTGCAGGTTGATGGCTCCGAGCTGTCGTGGATCAGCCTTTCTCCTCCTCGATCATCACGCTTCTATAAAGTTGGGCAAAGGGTTGAGGAGTAAAGTCTCTCTCTCTCTCTGTGTGACCAATCCAGGCGCTTGGGGACGGCCCCCCGGGTGCCAAAGACCGGCGGGAACTTGGCAGAGAGAGGCTCGAGAGAAATCCAAAATAACAGTCACGGGGTCGAATTGCTCCTGAGATCTCCTTGACGCAAACGGGGACACCGGCCAGATATATCAGGAGCGGCCTTACTCAGAGCCGGACTCCTGCAGTTTGGCGAGAAAAAAAAAACACATCCCCCAGCTTGGGAAAGGCAACCCGGGCCAGTTGAGACAACAGAATGAATCAAGGCACTAGCCCTCATGGAGGAACGGCGAGGCCTGCTGTCAGAAACGCTGCTTGGGTTTTTCGGATTATGTTTTGCCGGATTTATAGGTTTTGAAAAACCGGCTAGTGGGTGTGATTGAGGTTTCCTGTATTAGATCGATCCATCTCATATCTGGTTTTCCTCTCTTCCTGCTGCATTCAACTTTTCCTAGCTTACTGTCTTTTCCCATATATAACAAAACGCGAATTTAAGTTCTGAATAATTCGGGATGCTGTCTCTTCAAAAAAAATCAACTTCTCCAACTTTCGGTTTCTTTTAGGGAAGGCCACAGACATTTTGTGGCACTCAAAGGCTGTCAACGTTTCTATTTTGGCATTCGTGGTTGGGTGACTCGAGCCACGAAGGCGGGCGCAGGTTTCAAACGGCATTAAAAGGTTTGACCAAATAAATTCTGTTCGTCTTTTAAGATCTGAAAGCTTTTTCTCTTCTTGGTTTTAAAGGAGATCTGTAGCTGTCTGGGCAGGCCAGTCCATTTAAATGTTTTTTTTTTTTTAAACCAGATTATGTTAATAAACAGTCAAACTCTGTGAATTTACTCCTGATGCAGGTCAAAGGTAGCTAGTTTGAGATTCGCCTGAAGCATCCGCAGTCCACTTAGGCCCATGAATTGCAGTAATTTGGGAAATCTCCCAAGGTCGGTTTGCACGGTGAAATTCCTTTCCACTGAGTCGCCTTGTACCTTGAGTCAGAAAGAGGCGAAATGTGTTAATTATTTCTCTTTAATTTGGATTTGTAAATCAAGTTCTCCAGGAAGCGAGAAGGTGGAACAAGAGATAACCTGAAGTCGTTCAAGGTTGGCGCTGCCACAATGCCGTGGAAAGATTCATCTCAAAAACTCCTGATGTGTGTAGGGGATGAAATGTGGAAATGTGCTACAGGAAGTGGTGGCCTTTTATGGTGCTAAAGCCTGCTTTTGAAATAGGGAATGAGAACTGCATCGGAACTGTGGAAAAAGAGATGAAGATGTAAAGGATCAGAAGAAGAAATGAAAAATAACAGGAAACAAAGAAAGAATGGTTGTCATTATCGCAAGTTTGTCTATTTTTTAAAAAAAACACACTGAGATAGTTTCAAAGCAATGGAGAAGAATACGAAAACAACATGCTACACCCCTTTGAGAGGTGCCACAGTTATCTGTTCAGCAGGCAGAAAATTAAACAGGAAACCTGCAAAATATAATGGAGAAAATTGTAGCGATAACGTGGGGTTCATCTCAGTAGCCCCTAAACACCACTCAGGTATGGAGGGCTTCCAGCAGATTGAGGAATTTAAGCCTTTTCATTTTCACTAGGGGCAGGTCTTTTGCAAAGCAAACAGCTCTTAATAGCCCACCCAAGAACCCGCAGAGATATTTTGCATTGCACCACAAGAGGAGCATGTAGCGGTCTGTTCAAAACCTATCCCCCCTCCCTGAACCCTTCTTCTGCAAACAGCAGATAAAAAGGTCTGAAGGGTGGCAGATGGGGTCAGTAGTCCTCGTTCCAGGAACGTCACCAGATCTCTGAGAAAGCAGGTGTGAGGCCACAGGTTGTCGCTTTCTGCAGAGATCATGTGCAGTGACAGTAACAAGGGCGCACACAGACGGGCTCCTAGACGTTGTAACCCTGACCTCTGGGGGCAGATCTGTGTGCAAAATGTGTACACACAACGCCAGTGCTTAGCCTTGGCTTGTTTGGTGAAGAACAACGGCTCTCTCGGAGCAGACGTTTAAAAAGTGCTTTCTTTCCTTCTTTAACAGCCGAAGGATTTTTCTCTTAGAAATGGCGTTGTGCGACCACGGATGTGTTGTGGTGCTTGGTTTGTGTGTGTTTTTTTTTTAAAGAGGTGCCGAAGGGAGGTGTGTGTGTTTCATAGCGAACCTTCTTGAGAAATGCGCCAACATCTATATTATCTTCAAATATGGATTTTGGACTGCGGCGTGATGTCTTTCCCCCCCTTTCTGATGAACAAAAGAAGTCAGAATAATAAGGACTGAGCTGGTAGCCAAGATTTGCAATAGAAATCATGCTTATTTAGACTAAAGCCAGCGGGACATCCTCTCGAGTCAACAGGGCAGTTCCGAACCACTGTTAGCCGGCGGTAAAATTGATTATTTTTTATTTTCTTGAAGGAGAGACAGGGTTCTATGGCAGTGAGGGGGAAAGCACAGTTTATTTGGCCTGCTCCAACTCACAACCTTGCCTTGAGAAGGGAATGAAAAGGGTGAGGGATTTTACTGTGTTAGGTAAACGTGATCCAGGAAAGAATTAAATGCTGTATAAACGTTAACGTTCCTTTACAAATAAATGAAAGAATGAGGTCCGTCTGTCCAATAAACTTAACAAAGTAATAAATATATCATGATTTTTTTAAAGAAAAAGGATTAAACCAACCCTTGCATGGGGAAAAATACCGGTTTATACAAATACAGACACAGAGCAACCGTAAATAATAATTACTAAAGGAATCAAGAAGTGTGCCTCGGAAATAACAGCGTACGTATAATCAATTAAATTGAGACCATGGATGATGAGGGTCACAATAACATACAGTAATAACAAATTAAAAGCATAATCCTGTGTGAATACTGTAATAGTAATAATATATTATTTATTTGTTTGTTTGTTTGTTTGTTCGATTTATATCCCGCCCATCTGGTATATTAGCACTCTGGGCCGCTTACAGAATATCAAAACAACTAAACAATGATCACAAATTATTAATTAATAATTATGTACGCTAATTAGTTAAATGTGCAATAATAAATAAATAACCCACACCCTGGCCATGGAAAATAATAATTTGTTCGCCACCACTACGGTGGTGGGGAACACAGTTATATTGTATTTTGATTTGTGTATTTTATGTTTATGTTTTAGATAAATAAAAACTTTTAAAAAATTAATAATTTGTATCCGTTATAGCAACAATACTGTAACAGTCAATATGTTTATAATTTAGATTGACTGTGTTTGGTATTTTTTAATAATAATATTCCCCATAGTAACCTATAGGAGTAATGATCATTCCAATATGGATGATTTTAAACGCAACCCTAAGAATAATTGTAAACTAAATGGAATAATAAACGAATTAAATCTCTCTACCTCCTGGCGGGCGGGGCCTTACCAGCGCGAGGGGCGGGGCTTTCTTTTGTCGCCCCGCCTCCCCTCCGTGACGTCACGTTCCGCCCCGCCCAATGGGCGCGGGGATTCCCCCTTCCCTGCACGTGGCGGCTCGGCGGGCGTCCCTCGGCGCGGAGCGGAGCGGCTGCCGTTGGGGGAGGCCCGCCGGCCGGCCATGGGGACCCCGGAGGATCCGGGCCCGGCGGGAAGGGGGGAGCCCCAAGCCTCGCCCGCCCGAGGGCTCCCAGGCGGCCGGCAGCTCCGGCGGCTCTTCCCGGTCGGGGCTGGGCGAGAAGCCCGGGAGCTGGTCCAGATCGGGGGCTCGGTGGTAAGCGGCGGCGGCGGGAGGAGGAGGAGGAGGAGGAAGAACGGGAGAGAGAGAGAGAGATTTAAAAAATAGGAATATTAAGATCTCCAAAGAAAATCAGGTGTTGGTGGAAGATGTTGCTTTTAAAAAATAATAATTCCATGTTTTGTGTAGATACTTCCAATGACTTCTAATGTCATCTTGCGGTGGTTGTGCCTTACGCTGTCTTGAGATGTTGATACAACAGGAGACAACTTTATGTATGCTTTAATTTTATGTACATATATGGAGAGAGAGAGCAGATTTGGGAGCTTTGGGTATTCCCTTTTTGGACTACGGATCCCACCATCCCCTAACCAGGTTGTCAGAAGGATGCTGGGTGTTGCGGCCCAGAACATCTGCTTGGACTCCTTCGAAGCCTCTCCCAGGCCGCCCTCGGTGTCCCAACCCGAACACTTATTTAGGGAGTTTATTTTATTTATTTATAACATTTTTAAATGGAACCAGATCTGGACATTTTCATCCTGGGCGTTTTTACGAGATCGCCCTGACCACAGCGGTGGGGTTTTTTTCCCTTGACCTGTGCCTGTGTGTGTGCGCGTGCATACATGTGGGTCAACCCCACCCTTCCGCTCTTGGGTCCTTCTGGAGAGGGATCCCCACCTTTTCTGGAGGAGCCGCCTGATAAGAGGAAGCAAAGTCTTCGGCCTGCTGGGGCCCAAAGGTCGCATCCTGACCCGGTTTATGGCTTTGCAGGAAGCGAAGTCTGCAGGCAGAGCCGATCCTCAGCCCCATCGCTCCTCTTGCCTGCAAATGTCTTGAGCGAGGGCACCGAAACATGCTTTTTTTCCCCTGGTGGCCTCCCCTGTCTCTCCAGCATCCTGTAAATAAGGATTTTGCTGTCCCCCACAATGCTCAGAAAGGATTGCATTATTTCCACCCGAAAATCCAACCCTTTCCCACTCCTTGCCACCTAAATAAGGGTTGAGCCCAGCCCAGAACTGGGTTTTTTTTGTGGGGGTGGGGATGTTTTGGACTACTGCACCCCTAATCCACTCAGCAAGCATGGCTGAAAACCGCACCCAAGCCTCCCAAATGAGCGGCAGAACCGCTTTTCCTGTTCCCCAAGCAAAGGCGTGACAGCCTTGCAAAATCTTTTTGGGGGATTCTGGGTCTTGTAGTTCCTGAAGCCCCTTTCCCAAATCCTTGAATCCGAACCTTAGCCGGGCTACCCATGCCCTGAGGTGGGTGGGATCCCGTTTGCAAATCCCATCCTTCCCACCCTCTTGACAATACTGACTGATGGGACCTGCAGTCTCCAAAATCCAGGCTTGGGGAATTTGTTGTTAAGATGAACGTGTGTAATGATAGGGCTGAAGTCCTCTTTAGCGGAGCGGTGGAAGGATGATGTTCTAGATTCCTAGTACAGCCTTGTGAATAGGTAAGATTCTAGTCCTCAACGCTTTGAATTAAAATTAAAGCTAGTACTTTACCTGTTGAACTACAGCCTGTGTGCCCCCCTTCCCCCCCCCAGTCAACCCTGCTGAATTTCTGGGGCTTTCCTGCCTGGTTTGAAGTTTACACCGGCTGGCCCTTTTGAGAGACAGTGCCTATATGGAAAAACATCCATTTTTTTTCTGGTTTTTTTTTTGTTTGCTGTTCTTCCTCTGCGGTATTTGACAACAGGGTAGAAGTTTGTCTATTGAGACCATCATGCCCCCCGCCCTCAATTGCTCCCAGAGAACCTTCTAGGCTCGGTCGTGATGTTCCAAAAATAAAGGTCTCGAACACAGAGCATCTCAGTCAGAGGAAGACCACGAGGGCTTACAAGAGAGTATCCTCAGGGTATTTTTGAGGGGGGGGGGAAATGATAGCTGCCAAAATTCCATAGCCAGTGGAGCTTTTTAAAGGGGAGGTAGAATGATCTTAGTCTTCCTCTCCCCCTTAAATATGTCAGGAGGCTTTCTTCGGGATGCTTAGCGCATAACGGCGCTCTTGAGAAACCTGACCAGGATTTGGGATTTCAAGTTTCCAGTCCCTATTGCTTCCTGAAACTTATGCGATGACCTTATTCATCTCTGTCTCTCTCTGGCTATTGTCTGGATTCCCAACACCTGAAAGGAAATTCATTAAATCTTGGGGGTGGAAAAAAGGGCCACTATTCAGAGTGTGGGCGCCAAACGACCACCTTTGCCTCTGAGGTATAGGTCCTTTAGGCCTCATCCTGACCTTAAAAGAAAACCTCGCCAAGCAACCAAGCCTGGACTTGGTGCTTTCTGAGACAGCACAACAGCCTTGTAAGGTAGGACCTCCCAAATATAGTAGCAACTTAGTGACCTCCTCCAACCTCCACTGGATTTAGGGGCAGGTCCTGCTGTGATCCAGAGACCAGTCCTCTGTAAGAATTATTTTTGTTATTTTATTATTTTATTATTTATTTATTTAATTTATATCCCGCCTATCTGAATCACATAGGACCACTCTAGGCAGCTAAAGAAAATAAAGTAGTTTCATTGAAATACAGTTGTTGCATTAAAGGCAAATTGTGGATCGGTGAGACCTCCCTGATGTAAATCCCATTGATTTAATGGACCTACTCTAACCAGTATGGTTCAGGCCCATAGATTCGAAGCGGATCGGTTCCGGGTGAATTAACTCACCCTTTCGTCCTGCGGGCATATAATTAAACGCTTCTGTTTCTCTCCCTCTGCTCGCGTGACCTCCGGCTTCGGCCGATGACCGTTCATTGCTCAAGAGGATCATCTTCACCTGCCCGGCCGGGCGGAGGTTGCATAAGAAGACCTTGTCTGTGCCTGTTTGAGCTCAACTTGGATTTTATCGCTTGGGTACAAAAAGCACTCGAGCGAAGAGCCGCTTGTTTTCCGGAACCCGAGAGCCAACTCAAACGACGAAGCACCCAAAAAACACACAACAGTTCCCCGGTTGGCACTCACAAGCAGAGAACAGAAGGAGCCAATGCTTTCCTAGCAAAAAAAAATACTCCAAAAATAAAAATGAAGCCAAAAAAAAAAAAAGCCACCCCACATGCTGAAAACTAGCTTTTGCTAGCTAGGTGTCTAGGATGCAGTGCTAGGTCAATCTGGTGAATGCTGTGTTGGAATGCTGTGACCCCTTTTCCTGGCAGCAACAGTATATAAAACGGGGATATTGGTGTGCTCGGGGAAACTCCCAGAATTTGGATGTGATGAAATACGTAAAAGAAAATTGGTGGGTGAGAAATGGGATGGAGTTTCCTCTGAAAGGGTATGGCTAGCCGACGAGCTGGCATTTGGAAACACCCCTACCTGGATTACAACATTTATTTTCAGGTCCAGCAGAATTCAGTGAGAACTTACTCTTGAGTAACCGAGTGTAAAGGGATTGCCTCCTTAACTTGGCTGCTGATATGCAGAGTTCCAACTTCCTGGAAAAAAAAACTTGGATTTTGTTCCACTTTATATATTCCTTCCCCCCCCCCCCGCTTTGCCAAAAACAAAAAAGCAGGTTTCTAGTTCTCATGATCAAGCGTGCTTGTGCTGTTCTTTTCCAGTTTGTGGCTCAGCTGCTGGGCTTCCTGATCAGCGTGGTCAGCTCCATCTTCTGCGGCCATCTGGGAAAAGCCGAGCTAGACGCGGTCACGCTGGCCGTATCGGTAGGTATCCTTTAGACTGTCCACCCTTTATGGTTTGTTTTGGCCCCCATCATCCTTCTCTCATCATCTCCTCCCGGATCTTTTTTATACCAGGACTGAACCGCCATCCTTATCCACATTTTTCAGCATCCACTGGTGGGCGGGGAGGGTTTCGACCCATCTCCGGTGTATGCGGGGGTCCTACCTGCCGTTATCTTAACCTTATACTCCAAATGTTTGGTTTTTTAAAAATCCCCTTGTTTTTCACCCCAAAACAAATGTTTTTAACATCGCCGCATTAAATATAAGGGGTTACAGTACTTCCAACCTCCATAAATTATTATTTTGTTATTTCCACAGCTGGCTCTCTTCTTGACTGCTTTGCCACCTCAGGGCATCGTTGGACTCCGAATCCCAGAAGCCCCAGCTGCCAGGGGAATGATGGGAGTTGTAGTCTAGGTTTTCGGTCTCCAAAAGCCTTTAAAAACAATGCAACATTCTTATGGTCAATTCTCTCTATTTTCTTACTTCTTTCTCTCGGTCCCTATTGCTCCTGCCCTGCCAGGTGGTCAACGTCATCGGCATTTCCATCGGCACCGGGCTGGCGTCTGTCTGTGACACCCTCATGTCCCAGGTAAATGGTGGTGGTTGCCCCCATCATCCTTCCTCTCCATCAGGGGTTTTTTCATTGACTGCACAGAGTGGTAACCATGGATTCTGTTGTGCTGATTTTTGTACCTCTCCGATTTACTCACTCTTACAACATTGCATTGCTCCTTATTTTAACCAATTCATGCTGAGTGGGGGATGCTGGGAGTCGTAGTCAGGAAAAGTGACACGTCCAAGCCTACGTCTTTCACTCACCTGGACCAAGGCCTAGCTCAGAGGTTATGGAGCTGTCTTGGGCCTGGACTTCCTTTTGTTAATATATACATATATATAAGCAAGCTTCTGTGCTGGTTCTTGGGAATCGTAGTTCTTTGGAAGGCACCCTAAATAGCGCCTTAAAGGCAGTGAGACGGAAGCTCCTGAAAAAACACTGCATCTTCCTGTCTGTTCTGGACATGAATGAGAGGCCCGACACAGGCCTAGTCCAGGCGAGTGAAATGTAGGTATTTCCGGGTGTGGGTCTGAGCTTCGATTGCCGGAATTCTACCTGGGAATTATTGGGAAATCCCGGGATTCAGGTTTCCAGAAACCCCAAATGGCCTATCCGTATTGACTAGCAGCATCTCACCAAAGTTTACGGTAGAAACCACTCCTTTACCCGCGAAATGGCTACCCTTTTTCGCATGTTCTTGTGCAGGCAGCGACAGACAGTTTGTTAATTCCTCTTCGATAAAGGGCTGTATGCTTATTTATCTCCCGCCCTCCTGCTTCTGTTTTGGTGTAGACCTACGGCAGTAGGAACGTGAAGCGCGTGGGCACGATCCTCCAGCGGGGGATCCTGATCCTGCTCCTTTTCTGCTTTCCCTGCTGGGCCATCTTTCTCAACACCGAACGGATCCTGCTGCTCTGCAGACAAGACCCGGAGGTTTCCAGGTGAGGGGAGCCTGAGATTCCTCTCCAGGGTCTGAGATTCCCGTGTCCTGGTTTAAACAGGGCATCCTCAGAACCGTCACTCCCAGAGCCTCCTGGCCTGGAGCAGTCTATCTCCCAAGGCTAGATTCTGGGGCCAAAGAAGGACGCCAACCCACTGCTTTTGGGTTCCCAGATTTCTGGACAGAATCAAGAGTTCGGTCCCATTTTGTCGTACTGCCCGAACCTTTATCTGTTTCGGGGGTAGGGGTTACATCCTGTGGACAGGCACCCCTTTAAATTTGAGGATGCAGTGGGTCGACTGGCCCGGGGCCAGACGGGGATGATGGCGGGGGGGGGGAAGGAGTCATGAGTCCAATGGCTGAAAGAATGGGCTTTGTGTCGACCGGAGGGAAAAGGACTGGATGCCGCCCCCACCCCAGCCCCCGTGATGCAAATAAACCCAGATACAGTACTTGGAAAGCAGCCACGTAGACGATGGTGCAGGATCACCCCTGGTTGCTCCCGAGGACACGGCGAGAACCGGCACGCAGAAATCGGAGCGGGTTTCCAATAAACATGGGAGGGAATGACCTCTCAATGCTTGTTTGAGAAGGGGGCCAACCCTCAGGATCGGCCGGCTGGCCTCCCTCTCAAGGGTGTCGTCCTCTTGAGAACGCTGCGTCACTTTGGGACAGACTAGATGACCTCTCAGGACCTTGCCTGTTTTGGCCCTGGTCTGATCCGAGCCCCGTCAGCCCCATGTTCTTAGCACCTCCGTGGAAGACGTTAAAACCGGGCGGCTCTTTGTCTTCCAGATTAACGCAAGTCTACGTCTTGATATTTATTCCTGCACTTCCAGTAAGTTTCACTCTTGCTTTTTCTCTGTTGTTGTTGTTGGTTTCCCCCCCCCCCCAGCGTTTATTTTCATTTTATTCCTGATTTCCTTATTAGTTACCCGCATAACACCTTTTCTCCTCTTCCGGTGGGCTCAAGAGAGCACGCCTGGCTCTCTGGCCCCTGTTTTATCTCTCTCACACCCCTCCGAGGTAGGTCAGGGCGAGCCCGTACGGCCAGTCAGCTTCTTGGGCTCCCGAGGGGCTCGAACCGGCCTCTCCCAGGTTTCCCCCTTGCTGTAGGAGATGGAATGCGTGGCCCTCTGGATGTCCGTGGACTACAAATCCCATCGTCCCCTCCATTTGCCTGGGTGCAACGCGAGTTGTAGTGCAGCCACATTGGGCAAGGGGCCAACCGTGCGAGGCATGTGTGCTCCTGGGCGGGTTGCCCTCTTTTAGTCTGGCCTACATTGCAGGACCGTCGTGAGGACAGGAGAGAGGAAGAAAAGCGTGCCCTGGAGCCGCATCCTTCAGCGTTGGGTGGTGACGTTGGTCTCCAGGGCCAGGCAGAGAAGCTAGGTTGTGGCCATAGAAAATGCTAATAAAATACAGTAGGACTCCCATATCCACAGGACCAATATCTGCTGATTCACTTATCCACGGTGTGAAAATTCTAAAAATATTAAAAGAAACATTTCTAGAAATATACAGTACATATATTTCTAAAGATGAAGTTACCAGAACTGGCCACTAGAGGGAGACAGAGGCCATGCTATGTTTAGTGTTTTCTATTAAAATCCGCATTTTCCAAGATCCACAGGGTGGGGGTCCTTCTATCATTCAATGTGCTACTTCTTTTTTCCCCCCCTCCTCTCTAGGCAGCCTTCATCTACCAGTTGCAGACACGCTACTTACAAAGCCAGGTATCTTCTCTGTCCTTTCACTTGAGGGGGTGGTCGTGACTCTGACGCTCCGGGTTGCGGTACGAGCCGCAGCTCACGCTTGGCAGCCTTTGCTGGTGGAGCAGCCGGGAAGCAGGGCTTGGTGGGGGAGTTCTTGCCTGAATAGGAGAGCTGGCGGAGGTGGGCCCGATCCTCTGCCTAGGCAGCTCTGTGGGCTCCTACGTCTTGTTTATTCTCCCCCCCCTTTTTTTGCCTGCGTTTCAGGCCATTCTTCTGCCCCAGGTGATAACGGGGGTGGCCGCCAACATCTTAAACGTCATCATGAACTCGGTCTTCCTTTACACCTTCAAGCTGGGCGTGGTGTAAGTCGTCATTTATTCCTTTGGTTTACATGATTAAAAAAACAAAAACAATAATAATAATGAAATTCACCAAACATTAATCAAGTTTCTAGGCTTCTTGAATACAGGAGAATTTTCAGCAGAGCCACAAAAGCTGTTTTGGCAAATGTTAAAAAGCTAAATATTTTGTTCTGACTGTTCCCCTCTTTTTCTGCCTCTCCACCCTAGAGGCTCAGCCTGGGCTAACACGTTATCTCAGAATTTGCAAGCCATTCTCCTTTTCCTCTACGTCTGGTGGAAGAAGATTCACAAGGAAACCTGGGGAGGTGAGCTAAAGAATATTTTTGTGCCAACCCTCTGCCATGTCCCCCCCCTTCTGCTGGTTTCTTTCTTCTTTGTATGAAGAACAGAGTTTCATTACTTACAGTTGAAGAGCTCCAACAGCAAAGTGAGAAAGGGAAAATTCCGAGCATACAGCAGGCCAGTTCAAATGGAGAAATAGTACAGTGATGCCTCACATAGCGGCGATAATCCGTGCAGCAAAAATCGCTGCAAAGCAATTTTGTCGCTATGCGATATTAAAAAGCCCGTAGGAATGCACTGACACCCCTTCAATGCGTTCCTATGGGCTTAAAACTCACCTTAAAGCGAAAATCCTCCATATGGCGGCCATTTTCGCTGCCCGGTAAGCAAGGAATCCGTCCCAGAAAACAGCGGGTGGCCATTTTTTTTTAACCTGGCGGCCATTTTGGAACCTCTGATCAGCTGTTAGAAAATCATCGCTTTGCAATGATCAGTAAGCGAAACAGGGTACCGATCATCGCAAAGCGATTTTTTCCCATTTAAAACATCGCAATGCGATCGCAAAAAGTTCGTCGCTATGCAATTTCATTATTAAATAGGGTGCCCATTAAGCAAGGCACCGCTGTACTTTAACGAAGACACACAACACACATGTAAAAACCTGGGCCAGAAATTATTCTGAAATTTGGCACCTGTTGGTTTCACAGGTTGGACCCTGGACTGTTTGCAGGATTGGGGCTCCTTCATGCGCCTTGCGGTCCCCAGTATGCTCATGATGTGCATTGAGTGGTGGACCTTCGAAATCGGCAGCTTCCTAGCAGGTGAGATCTTAGAGTCCCCTCTGTTGCCTCCAGAAAGTTGAATTATTGTTTTGTATAAGGGATTTAGGGAGACAGAGAGTCCCAGAAAAAGGATACCGTAGAACCACCTAGCGGCAGGATCAGTATCCGCTGATTCACTTATCCGCTGCCTGAAATGCTAAATAAAAAAACCACAGAAATACTTTTTTCTAGGGTGTATTTACCAGAACTGGCCACTAGAGAGAGACAGAAACCATGGGATGTATATAGTTCGATACTTCCACGTTTTTCAGCATCTGTGGGAGGGCTTTGAACTTGTCTCCCACGGATACTGCAGTCCGATTGTATTTTTTTATTTTTTTGCTTCTGTACGAGGAGCTGGCATGGGTGCGGAACCCTCTTCCCCGAATACATTTGCCACCTGGCGGATGAAATGAATGATCCTGGTTAGCTGGAGGCAGCTGCCTCGGGTGGCAGATTTTGGAGAGGTGGCACCTCACCTGCTAATTAGACCAGTGTTCCTGCTAATTAGACTAGGTGACCTTCGGAGATCCCTTCCCATTCTGCAGTCCTCTAGTCTTATGCTCTAATTAAGAGTTTGGCTTTTAATTCTCACTCATCATTACTCTTCCCCCCACCCCCCATTTTCTCTGTCCTGATAAAGGCATGATCAGCGTGGTGGAACTGGGGGCTCAATCCATCATCTACGAACTAGCTACTGTTGCCTACCTGGTACGGATCCACGCAGCTAACGAGGAGCTTTTCAAGTTTTTAACTCACCTGTTCCAGTAACTGTAAAAGTAAAAGCCTGGAAGTAATGAGTTACAAGTAACTGGCAGAGTTACTCTTGCTAAAAGTAACTTGCAAAGAGATACTATTCATGGACCTCCAGCAGTGTAAAGAAATTCCATTATAAAAATATATGCATGGGGCCGAAATTACGTTGAGGAGTGTAATGTGTAAAGTTTTTAAGTTACTTTTAAAAGTTACCTTTCAGAGGTGCTTTAAGGCATTTTTAGACTCCTCCGAGCAGAAGTTTTGAAATTTGTGTGTGTGTGTGTGTGTGTGTGTGTGTGTGTGTGTGTGTGTGTGTGTGTGTGTGTGTGTGTGTGTGTTTTACCAACAGAAATGCTTAAGTCGTGAGATGAATTGGTTACTGAAACTATGAATTGCTTTTCTAAATATTCTAATAAATAACGGGGAGTGAATTACTTTTTAACTCTGAATAAAACTTGGTTAGCACAATTTTCAACAGACATGGTGGAGGGGAAGGCTATGAGGCAAAAGGTTAATCAAGTCTCTGCCCACAAGGAGATTACAGTGCAGGAATGTAACTTTATTATTGAACAACTTTTGGAGCTAACCCAATTGTAGGAATGTGAGACCAGGACTTTGAAAATCCAGGTTCGATTTTCTGCTGCGCCAGTGAGATTCACTTGTCCTACCTCACAGGGTCGTTGGGGCGGAACAGGAGCAGGAAGGAGGCAGGCCTTGAATTGAGCGATGGAAAGACAACTTACATAAAAGCAACCAATAAAGGAAGAAGCAAACGAACCAGCCTAAAAATACCAGCCCCCTTATTGCTTCGATCCCAGAGGATTCTCGACCACGGTTTACTCCCACCTCTTCTTCTTAACTTATTACTTAACCTGTTTTGTGTCCTCCAGTTGCCGCAAGGGATGAGCGTAGCCTCTAGTGTCCGAGTGGGCAATGCGTTGGGAGCCGGAAACGCCGATCAAGCCAAGCGATCCTGCATCACGGGTCTCCTCTGCACCGGTGTGTATGTCTCTTTAAAGCCTTGCAGGTCAGCTGGGTGGTGGGCGGAGCCTTTTTCAGCCATCAGCAATCTTTAAAGGGATCACAGTCAGGGAAAGGCAAAATGAGATTCTAGTCCTCATGGTGGTCCTCTCTCTTTGCTGTTTTCTTTTTTTTCCAGGGGCCTTTGCTGTGGTGTTTTCTGGCCTCCTGGCGGCCGTCAAGGATGTGGTCGCTTACATTTTTACCAGTGACAGGTCCGTAATTCTGACTCCCCCCCCCCACACTCCATTTCTGAGCTTTCTCTTTTATACAACGTATCCCATGGTTCTTGGCTTGGATTATTCTTTCAGCTGAACCTTTCCATGTTATAAGTTAGTAATTAAAAAGTTGTAAATTTGCTCTTAGCTCCTTGCAGCCGATTTAAAGTACCGGGGCAGGGGGGATCCCGTATCCCCAGGATCGGTATCCACTGATTCACTTAGCCACTCTAAAAATATTAAAAGAAAAATCCTAGAAATATATATATCTATGTATTAAAATAGTGTTTGCTATAATCCACACGTTTCAGCTTCCGCGGGAGGGGGGACTTGCAACGGATTCCACTGCAGATACGGGGCTGTCTTGTAATTTTGTGGCTTTTTCCTTTTCACTTCTGTTTTTCTCCCCAACAGAGAAATTGTTGCCTTAGTTTCCAAGGTTATGATGATTTTCGCTCCTTTCCATCTGTTTGATGCTATCGCAGTAAGTCCCAGGATGCCTGACTCACTGGGTGTTGGGGGGGGGGGGGTTAGAGTGACCACAGTTCTTCTTGGTGTTGGTGATCCTAACAGCTTCCCCAGAATCCAAGCATCTTCTAAAATACATTGTATTAAACACATGAGGCTTCTAGAGATTCAGTGACTCGTACAGAGGGGCAGCCAAACCCCTCCTCCTCCTCCTCCTCGGCGGGTGGGGGGGATCCACCATTCAGTTGATCTCTCTGCCATCTAGTGATCTCTCTGCACCAGATGCAGGAGCAGGTAGGCAACAGCTGTAGAAGCAGGAGTTGAGCGGGGCATCATCCAGAGACATGACAGAGGAGGTTTGAACTCTTCGGAGTCGTTAGTAATCCATCCGTGGGCCAAACAGGAGCGTGGCCGACTGCCTGGGAGTCTGCTCCGTGTGCATGCGCCAACCTTTCTCAAATAAGCTTAAAACCCACACGGTTTTCCCTGACTCTCCTTTTTTTCCATCATTACACCCCTGTGAGGCGGGCCACGCTGAGCGAAAGACTGGCCTAGCGCCCCCCCCCAAGATATTCACACCCGGATAGCTCAAGCCAAAGGCTCTAACTGCTATCCCTCGCAGCCGTCTTTCCTTCCATGCACTCCTCTGCTTCTCTCCCCCCCCCCAATACACAGGCCACGTGCGGTGGGATCCTGCGAGGCGCTGGGAAGCAGAAGATCGGGGCCCTGGCCAACGCCATCGGATACTACGCCATCGGTTTGCCCATCGGGATCACGCTTATGTTCGGGTACAACCTGGGAGTCATGGGTGAGCGTCCCGTGTTTAAAAAGAGCCGAGACGGGCCAGAGTTACTTCCTCTGGACTACAGTAACCAGAACTCCCTAGCGATCCAATTAGCTTAGGGTTAGATAGAGGAGTTATTAAGGGAATCCCTCTTTCCCACCAAAATACAGTCAGGGCCCCTTTATCCACCAGATCCCTGTTTTCTGATTCACTTAATCTGCAGTCTGAAAATAGTAAAAGAAAAATCCCTCCAAAATATATATATATATAGAACGATGAGGTTGCCAAAACAGGCCACTAGAGAGAGAGAGAGAGAGAGAGAGACCGTGGCTATGTATAACATTGGTATTTTTCAGCATCCACGGGATTGGGGGGGGCTTGGAATGGATCGTCCCACGGAAACAGGGGCTCCTCTGGCATTTCAAAACGTTTTTGCTGCTGGTAGTACTCAGAAGGTAGATGTTAAGTGGAGGAAAGAAAAATCCCATTTTAGGATTTTTAAGTTCTTTTTTTAATTTTGGGGGGTGGGAAGGGGGAAATCACAGGATGTAGAGAGAAATGTGGAAGCTGAAATCCGTTCGCTGTCCACGGTCGCTCCGTTGGCGCGTCTCCGGTGATAAGGTTTCGGCTTTTGGACTTCTAAAAGCCGAACTAAGGGGGCTGAGACCCACGGAGCGTTGGTTTTCTGAACAGTCCCTTGATTATAGGGTTTCCCCCCCTCCCTTTCCTTCCAGGACTCTGGACCGGCTTGATCGTCTGCATCTCCCTGCAGGCTTTTTCTTTCCTGATCGTGGTCTTGCGAACCGACTGGAAGAAATCGGCCGAGGAGGTAAGAATCTGAAAAACCGATGCTGGCCTTTTTATAGGGTTTTGGGTATTTTTCTCGCGCCGAGAGGAAAGAGCCAGGATCTGAGGTGCTGTGGGGAGGGGGACCTCCTTTTGGGTGGAAAGGTCTCGGATTAAAACCTGCAAAAGCCAGCATCTTACTCTCGTCTCGCCCTGCGCTAGAGTTTGGAAAGAACGCGTTAGATTTTGAACGCGATAACACTTTCAAAATGGCTGTTTTTTCCCCAGGGAATAATTGCTTATGGGCTGAGAAGGATTTTAAACATTAAAATGAGAGTTTGGAGGACCCTCCTCCCAGATTTTTGGTGTGGGCTGATCCTCCTGGCACTGCCGTCTAAACTTTGAATTGATGGGTTTTGCTCCATCAGCGTGTTGCTGGAATCTTTGGCTGGGGTGTTGAGGCTTTTTTGCATTGTCTGCTTAGCCATGATCTTCTTTTTTCCCCTCTCTATCCCACTCACGTCTAGGCCCAAATCCGTGCAGGCTTGATAGCCAGGCTCCAAACTGTGACTGACGCCAAAGAAAACTCTATCGAGAAACCTGTTTCTTTAGGTACCTTTTCATGGGGAAGTTCATGACATTAAGGCTGTTACTCCTGGTTGAAAAGAGCAAAGGGGGTGAATGCCTTTCTGCATTGTCAAAATGGTGTGTCCCCCCCCAAATCATTTTTAAAGAGGCTGCCTGAAAATCTATCCTGTACTTTAAAAAAAAGTACAGTAGGGCTCCCGTATCCACTGATTCACTTATCCGTGGTCTGAAAATATGATAGGGGTCTTCTTACTGTTCCAACCCCAACCAACGGAACCCATAATTGGCCAGATTGAACCCTGTTCTCTTTCCCGTTTTGCCTGCCCCAAGGGGCTGAAAGCGGTGCTGGAGACATTTCCGGAGGCCCTGGTGGCCGATGGGGGTCAGAGGGGGAAGAGATGGGGCGGCTGTGTTTCAGCTTAAAGTTGCTGAACTTTGCAAATGGGGAGATCTTGCAGGGAAGCCGAGAACGAGCCGGGGGACCCTCATAGGCCAGATTCGACCTCAGGGTTTGAGGTCCTCCCCGACCTTACGAGATTCCCTTTTCTGCCCCATAGCCTATCTGGCGACCGAACCTGGGGTTCCCAACGGAGACGCGCTCAGCGACGCGGGTCACGAGAGCGAAATGGTGCCGGAGCACCAGTTCATCCTGTCGGAAGAGCCCCCGCAAGCAGAAATCCTGTCTGGGAAAGAGCTGGCCATTCGCCGCGGGCTGGCTCTGGTGTCGGCCGTTGGTATCCTGATCATCGGGGTCACGATCCGCCTCCTGCTGCCCAACAGATAGAAACCAGGGACCTGAAGTGGGTGAAAGGCAGGAGCCGATGGCTCTCTTCCAGCCAGAGACGGCCCCGTCTCCGTCAGAGAGGTTTCCAGAATCTTCTCCGTTGGCCTAGAAACTCTTCCTTTAAGGCCGGCTCGGGCACCTTCTCCGGACCGACGTGAGTGGTTTGTTTTGGCCTGGATCCGGCCATTGACCGAAACTTGTTGAAAGCCACTTTAGTTAAAAGTTTGGCCCGAAGTTCAAAGCTGAATGTTACCGGCTGGAATTCACTGGTCCCGTAGGATCCCTCTATCCGCGGGATCATTATCCGCTGTCTCTTTTATCCACTGCCTGAGAATGCTAATTAACAAACCCTTACTGAGAACTTACTGTATCGCAAAAGCAAATGACAGTGGTTGAGTCTAGGCGCCTGAGACAAACTGAAAGCCGGCTGGCCGAAAACGGTGCCTTCCGTGGTCCCTAAATTTTTCGTAATTCTGTGTTTTGTGACGGTTTGGGGTTTCTACGAATAAATAAGGTTTTCTTAAGGACCGAATAGCAGATTTTTTCCCCTTTTTTTACCTGCTTAACCGTAGCTTTACCTCCACTCATGTTTATGGCGTTAATTACAGGTTTGTTACCTGTAGCAGGTGGCCTTAACCCTTTCTAATCTGCCTTTGCTGGAGAGAAAAGTAATGCTTTTTAGCCCATCTGTGGCTTGCAGGGGTGAAGCGCTGGGACTATTTGAGTAGCGGGAAGGATGGCAGAACCAGACCCTCCTCCTCCTTAGCCTTGTTTCAGTCATCTTCAGCCAGCCTGGTGAGGGGCCAAGACTGATGGGTATTGTAGTCGTACACATATGGCAGGGATACTTGGGGAAAGCTAGCCAACTATGATAAAACAATCAGTCTTGGCATGATTAGGTGCCCATTAATATATATATTTCTGCTTGATGATCACCCAGCTGGAAAAAAAAGGCTGAAAATCAGTGAGAACTGATTTATATGCAGGGTGGGCCAGATGTGGCCTGCCAGCTACCCCAAAGCCTCCCCCCCATTTGCCAATTTTCCCCCTAAAAATGTTTTTGTTCCATTAAAGATGCGACATGTATACGTGTCCAAAGCTTTGTGCTTTCAGCCCATTTCAATGGGAAATTGATGCAAAATTAAAACCTGCTCAAATCTGAAGGCACGTTGTCGTTTATTGCTACATTTTATTAGTTTAGTTTTATTTATATGCCACATTTCTGGTTTGGCTGCAGATCCTTGAAATACAGGAAAACAAATCAACCTCTACTGGTGTTAAACTCAGAAGGAAATAAAAGGGAGATAAAAACCTGAATAAAATGAATTTAAAAATGCAAGTTGGTAATCCCGCTGCAATGCTTCCTTGGGCCACTAGGTGTCAGTGGAGCCATACAAATCTCATCCACTCCGCTGATTGATTCTGAAGGAAAAATTATATTTATTACTTATTATGTATTATTATATTTATTCCTGGGGTCTTGGCTATACCCGTCCTGCACAGAAAGGGTGCTGAGGTTTGCAGCTGAATGTCGTGCTCAAGGAGCTACATACATAGTTTATGAAAGATGATGGAATTGATTATTTTGAAAGGGGAAAAGGGACAGCTGGCTTGGCCGGCACCCTAAACAGGTCAAGCATTTTGTTTATTAACAGGCAACTGAAGAAAGAAAGAAAGAAAAATTCTTTGGTTTGCATCAGCTGCTTTTTTTAAAAGAAGCAGCAGGGGTGGGAAAAATTAAAATCTAGAAGGCCAATTCCCTTTGAAGTGTTTCTAAGGAGTGGCTCCTGGGCAGAAGAAGAAGTTAAAAGGATTTTTAATAAGTGTGATCTACGTACATAATGTTATTTTGGAAAGCATCTCCTAATGGAGGGAGGGCAAACATCTGGATGTTTACGGGATCGCCTTAAATCCCTGGCGGCGAGTACAGAGAGAGAAGACGCAGAATGAAATCCTTCGACAGCCTTTGAAAAAAATGGTGAGATCGGCAAGTGAGCCCCGTTGTATTTTCACTACCAAACGAAGCGGCTGGGGTGAGTGCTGTGAACTTGACCTCAAAGTGTCAGCATGATAAGCAGAAAGAAAAAGATTATGCACTCTTGATGTGCTACAAAAATACGTAGGCACTCTGTGCATGCTCAGGAGTATGGTGAGAGGGCTCCCCCCCCTGACCAACTTTGGAAGAAGGGGAGAAAGTGCTTTAAGTAACCAGTTAAAATGCCATCTCATGGATGGTGGAAGAGTATTTAACATTTCAGGCTTTGTTTAAAATGTAGCCCTTGATTTGACAAACGAGACGGGACACTTAGAAACGTCTGTGTTTCATCCCATATAAACCACGGCCTGCCTCAGGGGATGATGGGCTCCGGGATCCACCAAAAGGCAAGAGCCCCAGAGATTTCTGCCCTCTTGCAAGAAGCCTTGGGTGGTGGTGGGGGGGAAAGGGGGCCTGCAGGGGCACGTGGGCTTTGGAGTGCAAAAGAAACCACCACCCCCCGTTCCCGAGCTCTGGGGCTCCACTGGCCAGGGGATCATGGGCCTTGGAGTCCCCAAGAGAGGAAAAGGTTCCCAAGCTTGAGAAGATTAAGGGTGGGGGGGAAAGAGGAGGAAATGATGTTTTTTAAAAAAGCTACAGAGGATTTCCTTTTTCTCTCCCTCCCTCCCCCCCCACCCCCTTTTCAGGTCTTTCAGGGTTTCCCCCCTCCCTCCCTTCTCGGGGGGCGGGGCGTGGCTTACAGAGGTGGGCGCGGCTTTCTTGGGGGGCGGGGCGGGGCCTGGCCAGGTGGGCGTGGCTTCTCCCCCCGCCGCCGCCGCCGCCGGAGCGGAGCCATTCCCCCCGGGGAGGGAAGGCGAAGGGAAGGCGCGGCCGAGGATGGCGGCGTCTCCTCCGGGGCTGCTGGCGGAGCTGCTGGGCGAGGCGCTGGTGGCCCCGGACGGCTCCCCGGTCCCCACCGCCTCCTTGCCGGCCCGCGGGGTGGCCTTGGTCGGGCTCTACTTCGGGTCCTGCGGGGCCGGATCCTCGGCAGGAGCGGGAGCAGGAGGCGGCGGCGGCGGCGGCGGTCCGGGCTCCGGCTCCTCTCCTTCCCCCTCCGCTCCTCCTCCTCCTTCCTCGACCTCGCCGGGCAGCGGCGTCGGCGTCGGCGGCGGGCCCTGCGCCCAGTTCGCGGCCAGCCTGGCGGCCTTCTACGCCCGCTTCCACCGGGGGAGCCGCTCCGAAGCCGAGGCGGCCGGGGCGGGGGATTCCGGAGCCACTCCGGAGCGAGCCCGGCGCCGCCTGGAGATCGTCTTCGTCTCGGCCGAGCAGGACCCGCAGCGCTGGCAGGAGGCCGCCCGGGCCATGCCGTGGCTCGCCCTGCCCTTCGCCGACAAGCGCCGGAAGGTGAGGACGTGGGGACGGGCCGACACGCGTCTCTCTCCCTCTCTCTCTCGGCGCCTGTAAGAAAGAAAGAAAGAGAGAGAAAGCGCGGATCGGGCCCTCTCGAGGCGTGGGAAGGTGGATCGGGCCCTTACACACATACACACACACTTCCCCTGGACCCGATCCCAGCTATGGAGATGGAGGACCCAAGTCTCTGGATCGGGTCCCTTCCCGCTGCAAAAACTTAATACCTTAAGAAGGCTCCCTGGACACGTGTGCGTGTGCGTGTGTGTGTGTGTGTGTGTTTAATTCCCACTTCTTTAAAAAACAAAAGCAAAACTACACTTTTTTGAGATAGGTAGAAAAGCTTTCGGGACCAACAGGAGGCTTCAACACAAGGCTTTTCGGTGGGGAAGAAAAGCCCCTCGCCTGGCGAAGAGGCCTGTTGGTCTCGGGAAGCTTGCCAGGGTATGGTTTTTAAAAAATGTACAGTAGTAGCTGTTTAAATACAAGCTGCATTCCCTTCCTTTGTTTTAATTTTTTGCCATTTTTGGAGGGATCCGTAGCCAAAGTGTTGCAAAGACGGGGAGAGAGAAAGGGAGGGAGGGGGGAAATCAAATAGTTGGAAATCTTGGATTTCTTTCATAAATTTGCACCCTCCTTTTTTAAAAAAAATGTGAAAAATCAGTGCCTCGTGGTGTTCGAAAACCATTGGGATCAGATGCTGAATATTGATAGTTTAAGATGTTGTTTAATTTCAGTAGAAAGAGAGAAAGCCCTTAAATTTGAGGTGCCAGGAGGCCTGTGACTAAGATGGCCCTTAAAACGCACCGTGAATTTTTTTTTTTTTAAGATGTCATAAAATTCATTTTCGGTTGAATGCTGAAAAGGCTTTTGCATCGATGCAAAACCTGCCCTGCAGAAGAAGCCCTTCCCGATCGCTTTAATCCAGATTAAACTCCATTTTGGGGCCCCCACCTCCCAATTCTTGGGAAAAGGGATTAGATCATAGTTAAACCCCATTCAGTGAACGATGGTGAACCGACTCCTTATCCCCACAAAAATTCCCCTGTTTTTTTTTTCTTCCCTCTGTTACTCCCAATTCGTCCTTAATGGGGAAAAATTAGGGAAAAATTGACAGGCTTCCAGGTTCCACAAGAAGCTGGATTTTGCGGCGACTGAGTAACCCATGTGATTCAGCCATTTCTCCTCCATCCATTCCAGCTTTTCTTTGGAAGATGGGGGTGGAGTACCATTCCCATACTCCTCAATCCCATCGTGTCAGGGAGTAATGGGCTTTGTTGTGCCACCTCTCTCCGAGACCTGCCTGGTTTGAGGGGCCCAGGAAGCCTGGCTTGGTTGAGATTCAGAAGTTCACACCAACATCCTGGTTTGGGGGGTGGGGGTGGCTCTCCTTTAGCCCAAAAAGCCGGAGTGGAGGAAACTCTTGAAATAAATTTTTTTAAAAATCAATTTATTTTTCAACCAGGAGGGATATATCTCCCCATAGAGTCTTTAGAAGGGGTTCCCCCCCGACATGTGCATCTAAAAATATATACATTGAGATGAAATATTTATGGGTGTTTATGTGTGTTTCTTTGCTCTGTGAATCAAAAGCAGAAACATGAAAATGAAAGGTGGATTTTGGGATCATTCAGTTTCCTGGACCAGCTGGGATTAGGGCTGGAAAACCTCTCTTTTTATAATTTTATCATGCCTGAAAGGATAGATAGATAGATAGATAGATAGATAGATAGATAGATAGATAGATAGATAGATAGATAGATAGATAGATAGATAGATAGATAGATAGATAGATTAGATAGATACGGAACGTCTTCCAGGGAAAGGAAGGAAATTTATACAAAAGCCATTGTATGGAAATCCACCATATTTTCCCATTTTATCCCTATATCCTAAAACCCTGACCTTATCTTCTGGGAAAGCGTTTGCATATCAATTAAGGTGGAAACAAGAGCTTCTCCTCCTGAGATACTGACATTTTTTTTTCATTTCGAACCTAGCAGCAGGCACTTTTTTGTGTGTGATGGGGAGAGATGTGTACGAATTAACATTGACGGCGGAATAATTGCTGTTGAATGGTCCGGAAAAAAGAAAGAAAGAACAGAAGATTAAAAAAAAAAATCTTAGGGTGGCTTTAGAAAAAGAAAGTCTCAGGGGAAGAATGTCTCTGTATAACTCAGAACCCTGGTGCATTTGTGATAATACTACATTTGTAGTATTTTTGTGGCCTGGGAAAGATAGGATCCCTCTGCTTGTCTTGTTTTGGGGTTGTGCATGAGGACTAGCACCTTTTCTTTCTTTCTTTTTCCATTAAGTGGTATAGAACAGATAGATTTAAAATATTTTTAGAAGGGAAAATTAACAACGCCACGTCAAGAAATAATAACGAACTGAAAGCCTATGAAAATAGCAGGTCTCTTAGATGCCAAAGCCCTGGGGTTGGACATTTAATCCTCCTCCAGATGTTGTCAGACCATATCTCCCATTATCCCCGGCCATTCGCCGTGGTAGCTGGGGCTGACGGGTGGTGTAGTCCGACAACCCCTGGCGCGCCATGCGTTTCGCATCCCTGCTTAATTTACTGTTGCAGCCAGTGCTGATAAATCGAGAGATTAAGTCAGGGTGGAGGGCTATGGTAAAGATGGATAATTTATGACGTTGGTGAAGCGACCCCTGATCACGGCGGAGTCCCAGGGGGCCTCCACCAGGTCTAGAAAACTTTTTGCCTGCAGGTTGGCTCCTAAACAACCAGAGAATTTCCTTTCCTTTTTAGGTTACAGATCACCACCAGCTCAGAGAAATTTAGACCGATCAGGCGGGCCGATGCAATGGGCTCAGCGGATAGGGCAAATTTGAGACAAATAAGTCCGGACTTGATTGTGAAACGGGGTGGCTCTCCTGCCCAGGTATCCAACACGTGCCGTTTTTCTTGTGTCTCCTGATTTAATCAGCTTGGCATAACGGACTCCACTCTGTGCCTGTGCTACATATTATACAGATTATATATATTATACATGGAGTGGAAACACGCTCAGCTCTTCTTAAGGGCAAACGAGTCGATAAAATTGAATTACCGGCCTCTAAACTTTTTATTCGGGCCCACTTTGGGCCCGTTAACTGGCCGTTAAAAAAAGGAAGCGTTTAACCTCATTGGTGTCGTGCTTGTTGAAAACGAAGAAACCACCCCGAAAACTTTGGAATAACTTTGTTACTGGGTTGTTTTTATATTTACATTTTTAAACTTACTTTCAGTAATTTGAAGTGTCTGTCTTTTTCTTTTTTGCATCTGTGCCTGTTTTCAGACACGACCTGAACCACGTTTGAACCTCGCTTCTGAGATAGCGAGGGGTTTTGGAGGAAAATCTGATTGTTTTAAGATTGCAGTTGTATCTGCCGTTCATTATCCAGGCTAAAGCAGGCTTATTGGGGATCACCCAGTTGCTCGGTCTGCATCTAGAACGGACCCCCTGAATTAGTGGGATTTGCAGCCTTCTTGCGTTCTGTTGGTTCCGCGCGTCTTCTCTAAAGTCAACCTGCATAATCGTGGCATCTCATAGATGGTAGATGTTTGAGAAATGCCCATGCAGATGAGGCTTGTTCTGCCTGAATCTCAAGTCTAGGCAAGAAATTTGTGGAGAACAGTGGGGGGGGGGGGAGGACTCTGTTGGCTTTAAATTTAAGCTCGTGGAGGAAATTAAATTATGTTTAAAACAGGAAGCTGCTGTTCCTTAACGCTGGAGGGGTTTAGCAGGCCTGATTCAGGCACGGATTGTCTGGATTCTTCTAAAAGATCCAGTTAATTCTTCTCTCTTGTTTTTTTCTTCTTCTTCCCTGAAATGACTGCAAGCGTTGGGGCTTCTTTAACGCCACAAAAGATGGCACATAACTGTGCCAGCCTTTAGAGCGCCACAGGTCTCTTGGTTCTGTTTGCAGCCCCCAAGCAGACCTAGTTGCCTGTGCTGAGGTTTGTCTAAGAATCATTTGCACCTCTTCTCTGTTGGCAGCCGGGTTGAGAAAGAGACCTGTGTCGCTCAAAAGCTTGCACGCCATGTGTTGAATCTTTGACCCCAGCCGACTCTTGGATACGGTGGCATTTTCAGATGTTTTCTCATCCCAGGATTCATGGGTAACCTGTGAAGGCATTGGTTTGCATCGACCTGTGTTGAACTGATAAAGCAAATTCTCGTAGCGTAGTGAGGGAAGGGCAGGGCTGGCCAGCGCCGGTGACGCCACCCGAGCTTCCTTATGCACCCTGATCCCTGCAAGGGCGTGCCGGGAGGGCTGGGCATCTCAAAACAGACACCGATCCGGGGGAATAGTGAATGTTTCAGTCATCAAGTGTGAAGAGGGTGCTTAGCGGGGTGTGTGTGTTTCTGGAATAGCGAGAATGTCAGCTGAGCTAACGGAGGCGCTGAAGAACCACTTGAGGTTCTTCAACCTCTTTAAATTTAAGTCATCTTAACGCAGAGAGAGGGGGAGAAAGTTCTGGCGGTGCACAGTGCTCGATTTCTACCCTTGTGATTCTGGGGGAGAAGGGTTAGCACACACAGCGGGACTTCTGAAAAGCAGATAGTGGCTCAGCCTTGCACTGTCTTGTGGCAGGCTGTTCCAGCGGCTGTTGTACGCATGTTCCAGGAATAAAAAACAGCGCCCTTTCCTTTTCTTACGTGGCTTGTGTCTCTTGTGTGAGTGAGTCGGCCCCATCGTTCCTGATGCTTTCCTTTGGATTTACAGACAAGCCCTGTGGTTCTAGTGATTTTCCCCCCCTTTATGAGCACATTAAAAATTGGGAACTGGCGTTTTCTGCTTTGAAATGCCCCTCGAGGATCTTTAGATTACAGGAAAGCTGTTTACACATCGCTGCAAACTTTTAAGGTTTGGCCCCTCTGCGCTTTTCCTCCGTGCTCTGTTGCAGGCAATTAAAACCTTAGAAAGAAATGGCGGTTTCTCTTTTTTTAAAAAAAGAAAAACAGCTAAAAATGTATTTCTGTCACGCTTGGTGCTGTCTCGGTTTTATGGTGGCATGTCAGTCATTTCGAAACCTGTGCGGGGACTTGATCTCCACTTTGTAACAGGTTCGTAATCTGCAAACGGATGGGTTGGAATTCCAAACAGAGAGCTGATAAAGTGCTCCAGAACCTGGAAAAATCCAGTGGCGGGGAGTTCCACAAGATGCCTTTGAAGCATGGTTTGGAAAAGTCTTAAAGAGTCAGTGTTATCATATGGGAGAAGGAGGGGGAGGGACTTGCTTTTTTCTTCAACCCCGCCCAGCCTTCTCCCCTAGCCAGGGTGGGCAGGGGTTTATGGGTGCTGTAGTCCGACAAGTTCACTTTTGAAGTGCAAGGATTTCTACTTAATGCGGCTGAACTATGGGGCAGAGTCTCACAAATATTAACATCCGAATTTCAGACCTGAAATGGATGGGTTGAAAAAGACTTTTTGCTCCGGAGTTTATTTGTGGCTAAATCCTGGCAAAGCTCGTGGGAAATGAGCCGTACAGAGGAGCTCCCGTGTGCCTGTCGGGAGGCCTGTGGTTCTGGGTTCGAATTGGGTTGCGGGGGAATCTCTTGCAAACCTCACGTGGCTCTGAAATGAACCTGCAAAGGAAGAAGCATCTCCTTGCCTGGAAGAAAACCTTTGTCGCCTGGTGGAGGAGGATCAGAAAACGATACCGGCGAACTCGCAGGGCTGTCGCAGGCAGGACAAACCCGCATCGGATTCTTCGGGCTCAGAGTGACACAGAAATTTCGGTAAAAACATGTCCTCGTAAAGCCGGAAGGTTTAGCTTTTACGTAGCCGGGCCTCGAAGATTTTGGTTGCTTTTTTAAAAAAACAATCCAGATGTTGCCCAGATGTTGCTCCAACTGGCCGAAAAAAGAGAGGAAAGCGTTAAGAAAAAGGCGGTGCTTATAAAATATTAGTGGCACACAGAGGGCTGGGTTATAGTTCCCTTAATCCTAAGGAAGTGAGGTGTGAGCTGTTATCGCTGCCTTTCCGTGCAAACTGTAAGCTTTAGGGTCCCATCTGCCTCGTTAGTATGCTTCGTTAATCGCTCGTGGCCTAAAAAAAGGAAAAGAGGAAGAATAATACTGCCTTTATTGTTGTTCGTTAGTTGCTTATTAGATGTTTATAGTCTGTTTCCCCCCCCCCCCTCCAGGGAGTTCAAGCGGGTGGCTGGGTCTCTGGGCCCTCACACCAGTCCTGTAAGGCAGGCCAGTGGTTTGTCCGGAGTCACTTGCTGAGTGTTATGGCGGTGGTAGGGACCAGCGCTTATATATCCCCCCTTTTCTTTTCCTCTGAGACCCGAATCACGCTGGCTCTCGTAAAAGTTTTAGAAAGTTTGTCCGTGTTCGCCTGGCAGATTTCCTCGGTTGACCCAGGCGACCAGCCGCAATAGTGGCTTCTCTTATCTTCTGACTTGGTGGCAGCTGAATTTCTGCTGCTGTTAAGAACATGATAAGTAAAAGTAAATCCATTCTGGGCCTATTTAGAGATTTTATGGTTTGTCTCCGGATCCCTTGTCACGTCGCTTAACTATTAGTACTTAAATTATCGTGTGTACAAGGTTTTTAAATTCCGATTCCTTCCTACCTTTCACTTTTTTCGCCTGTTGGTTTTGGGCTGGCTCCAGGGTTTGCTTTTCTGGCTTCGTATATTTAGATATTCAGATATTTTTCATGTTTCTAAAGAAACTCCGTGTGTGTGTGTGTCTTTTTTAACCTCTTCTTCCCAGGGAGGGGGTGTAATAAATTCCAGTCATTTCACACCCGAGGAGAGGTGGAGGATTAAAATTCTTCAGCAGCTCAGCGCATAACTTTCTTTATTTTATTTTAATTTCCTTTCGTCCTTTGTGCGTGTGTGTTCAGAAGGAGGAATCTTAGGCTGTCAGAAAGCTATTGGATGACATTATCTTACTTTTTTTGGGGGGGGAATTAGAAGCTCAGAAATTGGAGTCCTGGATTGTATGTGCGAAAATCTACATCTGTGTTTGTGTGTTTTAAGTGTGTGCGTGAACATATATGTACTAAGAAACTCTGCTTTAAATTCACAACTCTCATAATCCCAGTGCTGGTTGGGGATCATGGGGGTTGTAATTGTTAAAAAAAGGGGAGAATTTTCAGGCTTTGTTGCCACCTATGTACGTATGCGGCTGGAGAACTCAGTGGATTATGTCTCTGATTCCGGAGCCAAAGGTTGGGAGTTTGAATCTCCCCTGTGTAGGGAGCCAGCCTGGGTGACCTTGGGCAAGCTGCCCAGTCCTAGGGCAAACCCCGGAGGAAGCGAACAGTAAACCACTTCTGAATATTCTTTACCTGGAAAAACCCTGAAAATGGTTGCCGTTAAGTCAGACTTGACTTGAGGGCATGCCATTATCATTACTGTGTACAGAGAGAATTAGAGAAGAATTACCGTATTTTTCGCTCCAGAAGACGCACCTTTCCATAAGACGCACCAATTTTTTAGGAGAAGAAAACAGGAAAATATAATCTGTTTTCTTCGCTCCATAAGACGCACAGACTTTCCACCCCCCCTGTTTTGTGGGGAAAAAGTGCATCTTATGGTGCGAAAAATACGGTAGATAAGTACGGAAACATAACAAATGCACATATCAGACTTGAGGGATTCCCTCTTTAGTTTTATGTATTTGCCGGACTGCTTCCTCTCTTTCTGGAATGGATTTTCCTGGTGTCTTTGAACTGCTTGCAGTGTGGGTGGGTGGTTTTTGTTAAGATCAAATTCCTCCGTTAGTTGTTTTTTTCTCTCTCTCTCTCTCCTTCCAACCTTTTCATTTTTCGATAACCCGTCCCGTTTTCGAGGACGTTTGCCAGCCGGGTCCCCACCCCCAAATCCACGTGGGCCCTCGCGTCGGGCTGAAATCTGGTTGAAGCCGGTGGTTTATTTGCACAGATGGTGGCTGGTGGTGGCGATCGGGAGGAGCTGTTTCGTAAAAACGCTGACTTGTGGCTTTGTCAGATCTTGGAAGGGGATTATATATATATAGCTGGGTGCTTCCCATCTGACGTATTCCCTCTGTCGCCCAGTGTTTCTGAAGGTTTCCGGAGCCTCTGTATGGGGGTGAGGTCCTCGTGCGTGACACATCAAAATTATCGCTAAAATGGAGGGATCTAAGCCCTGTCTCAAACAGTCCTGCATTCTCTGGATAGGGTGAAACAACAATGCCCATCACTCCTGGTCTTGGGGAGGGGCGGCTTTTGAGTAAAACCCATCCATAGGACAGTGAGTTTGAGGGAAGGTGCTTTAAGGCCCTGAAGACACAATGCAGGATCAAACCACGGAAGAGAAACAGGATTTAGACGTGGGATTTATAGATTTAGCTTTGGTATGGCTAGCAAGGAGGTGCTACGGAATACAGGTAAACATTCTAACTTCTCAGAAGTGGTTAAAAAAAAACACATCAAGCCAAGGCAGCCTAAGAGAAGTTCTGGGATTTAGGGTCAGGGCGGCAATATCAAGCCAATTAGTTGCATGCTGGGTTTCGTGTTTTTGGAAAACTACAACTCCCAGGTTCCCTGCACCGCTGACCTGGGATTTGCTGGCTTAAGACCCTGAAGCCCCTCCCAGGTGATTCGCAACAGGTAAAAAACAACACACGCGCGCTTTGCTTGCTTCATTAGCAGCGGGATAGAGCAGACATGTTCTGAAAACCTGCCACCGCCAGAGATCCGTGGTGGCGTCAGCCGTGGCCACCATGATGTTGGGATTTTCTGTTGCCAAAAATTGGGGGCCCGTGGGGCAACAGTGTTTAAAGTTAGCCACAGGCCAGTTTTTGCCCCGCTGGCCAATACCGAGGTATTTGGAGAGAAGTGGTTGCAAAATGGCTCTCCCTGCTGCCCCCCCCCCAGCAAAAAAATAAAATCTGAATTCCTTCCCTTAGCTGCATTTCTCATTGTTGCCGTGCTGACGCTGCTTGGCGCATAGAATTTCACATGGCTGCCTGATTTGCATTCTTATTTTTAAACAACGTCGCCGCACCGAGCAGAGGAATATGGTTTTAATCTGCTTCCATGGGGAAGATATTACATTTTTTTTATTTAAAAAAATGTAGGGTTTCTTTGCTGGGACTTCCTCTCCCGCGATTCCAGGCAGCTGGCTACGCTGGCCGATGAATACCAGATGCGTCCCTGGCATTCGGGGTGGAAATTAAAGGATAGGCGGAATGAGTGCCTGGTATCAGTGGCTTGCTCACCCTTCTTAGCCGTCGGGCGCTTGGTTAAAACTTTGAGTTTCTCAGTTGTCCTCTCTTTGCACCGACTCGGAACGCATGGTGCTAGTCCTCATTGTTCAAGATGGTGACCTGATAGCAGGAGGTTGTGTTTTTTCCTCCTGCTGGGTCGGCTTTTGCTTTTTGGTCTCTTAATATTTTTCCCATCTTGAACTATATTGCTGCTGTTGTTTTTTATTTTATTATATTGCTTTTTTATTTTATCTATTATTGTTAGCCGTCCATAGTAGACTTTGATCTAGATGAGCAGGATGTAAATGTAATAAATAAATTAAGATACGATAAAGGGTGGCTTTTTTTTGCTGTTACAGTCAGTCTTTTAAATTTCCCATTTTCCTTCCATGAAATCAACATGTAACGGAAGGGAATTACACGGTTTAACTCCCACCCATCCCCTCAGTATCAGGTAACCATGCAGAAGCGGCTAGCTGACTTCACGATCAAGAGACAGGAACAATTTTCAGATGGTTTGGATTTCAAATCCCATCGTCCCCAGGCAGTATGAGGGTTTCTGAAATCCAGTTGCTAGTCCCAGTTACACCTTAGCTTCCTGTTCAGGGAAGATGCTCCCAGCTTGCACTGGGGCAGGAACAGGAAGTTTGGCGGGAGCTAGGCCGAGCTAGGCCTCGGAAGCCTTCCGGTCGAGGCCGTTCTCCCAGGCAAGCCACAGTTTGGGGCCTGCCTGTCCGGTGGAATCTCAAGAATGGAGAATTAGGGGATCTGTAGTCCAAATAATCTGAAAATCCTATCGCTGGCATAACTTTATCTGTAGTGCATTGTGACGATGCCTTGATGTCGTTTTTGCAAAGCACCCTCTGTGTGTCCTTCCTGGGGTTTTATTTCGATTTTTAGTGTATCCCGTTAAGTGTTACCGTGGCGAAGGGGGTTTCCGCCTGTTGTGGGTTTGCTGGAGCGGGTCTGGGAAAGAGGTCGCTCTAGGGTCTCGCAGAGCAGCTGCCCCACAGATTGGTTTTGCTAGGAGAAAAAAGGGTGGACTTCACCCTTCGACCCGGCGGGTGGATCTCATTTCGGCTCCTGGCAACCCCAGCCGGCCTAGCCCGGGAGATCATGGGCCTTGTAGTCCCCAGCGTCCGACACACGAAAGGGACTGCACTTAACCATGGGTGGCCATTTCCAGAGTTTGTATAATGCGCTTTGTGGTAGCTTCCAGCGCTGTTCCAGGAAAAAAAAAAGCCGGCTGTTATGTTTCTGTGGGATCCGATGCTTTCGGTTCACCTCGGAAGGAGAGACCGACGCAAATGGCCGCTCGGCCTAAGATAAAAGCTACCTCCTTTTGTAGCTGGTGCTGCAAAACGACAGAACACACAATCCATCCGAGTGCCAGATTTTGGGTTGTGGCCACAGCCGCCTGACACCACCCCCCTCCCCGTTTGCTCCCGTCGTCCGCCCAATAAAATGGACCTCTCTTTGCCTTATTGGGTAAAGGAATTGCTCTCGGCAAAAGGCAGGCAGCTTGGCCAGGGAGGTTTTTCCCGTAAGGATGACTCCTTGATTTGTTTTATGGTCTGGCGAAGAAAAGGGCTGCCGTCTAAAGAGAGGAGAGGAAGGGAGGGAGATATTGCTCAGTCTCCCTTCAGCCAAGGAAAGAGCTCCCTGTTTAACAGCGCTGGGTTTCATCTCATTACACATTATTTGTTTGAAATCAAAGTTTCTAGACCTTGTCGTTTTCGAAAAAGCAAGAGTACTAATGTACATGCGGGAGAAGAAAAGTAATAAAGAGCATGGACCCTGTTTATTTTGGGCAAACCCCAAAATATAGATTGGCTTTCTGTGTCCACGGTGGATACGTCCGTAAAGCTCACAAACCTAGTAAAGGCGCCCCGGTCAGCTGACTCCAGGGAGGATGGCCAAAGATAGACTGCTCCTGCGTGTGGAGGTTCCGTCGTTTGTTCCAGTGTTTGGTGGAAATTTTAGTTTTAATTGCATCAAAATAACTAATGTCTAGGTGAGTTCAAATATTACATGAGGGCTGGGCATGCCCTCATGAAGTCAGGGAGAAATGATTTTTGCACTCCAGAGGCGAGAGTTGATGCCATTTTGTTGCTGTGTGTGTGTTGTTGTTGTTTTGTGATAGTTGTTTCTTCTTGTTTTCTGAAACATAATTTCTCCAGACTATTTTAAAACAAATTAATCTGAACATGCAAACAAATACAATGGTAGAGATACGAAGAAAAATAGTCGAAACAATGAAACAAGACTATAAGAATGGAGAAGACGACGCTGGGATTTCTGGACAAATTCAGGCGTTTGCACCTGGTAAAAACAGTTCGCGGGAAATCATCATTCGAGAGGGCGTGATCCAGACTCAAGGTGTCTCGGGCTTTTAAAGCTTAAAACCAGCACTTTGAACTGGGCTGAGGCGTAAGAACCTCAAACTAGCCATACTGCCATGGCAGCAGTGTGAAATGGTTAGAGAGCGCCTGGCTGGGATTTAAGGCGATCTGGGTCTTGCACCTTATCCTTTAAAAAAAAAAGAGACCCCCTTTAAAAAAAAAAAAAAAAGGTCTGGCAAGGCACAAGAGGAATTTAAAAAAGAAGATTATTAATTCCGACGGTTCGCGCTCCCAGCCTTCGTTCGTGCAAGGAGACGAAACCGCAAAAATGGAATAATAACAATAAAATGGGGCAACAGGGATTATCTGGAGGAAAATCTGTTATGGAGGCTTAAAGCCCCATTGGAAGACTCAACACGCTGTTGGAGGAAACTTGGCCCGCGTCCTTTCCTGCCGCAAGACGCCCTAGCCAAAGCAAACCTGTGTTGTCAGAAACGAAGAAAATCATGTTCTTCCTTACTTAACAAGCTTCTTGGAAGATAACGATGTTGTTTTCCCTTCTGCCTTTTTTTCCCTGTCTTAATTTTTTAGACCTCCGCCTCCACCCTGCTCACTGCACACTGAAACCCGCCTTTGCCCAGGACGAGAAGTCAGGATCAGCCCAGAGGTGGACTTAGTTGTGTGTGGACAGCGTGATGTAGTGGTTAGAGCAAGGGGGGGGGCGAGCCTGGCCACCAATGTTGGAAGGAACTCCTTTGGTTGGAGTCTGCAATTCCCCCAGAATTCAACATTGCCTGCAGGAAACGATGCAGAAAATATTTTCACCGGGCCGGCAAAAAAACCCACTTCTGGATTCCTCCCTTTGGGCCTTTCTGGCAAAGGCCTGATGGGAATCGGAGTTCAAAATGCCCAACGGGCACTGGGTTTGAGACAGCCAGCGGGCATTGCATAAAAGACTCGTTTTTTGGGGGGATTATGGTGTTTTTTAAAGACATTTTTCAGAAAGGGCCACTGTTTTTTAAAATCTCCTTTATGCGGCTGACTTCCTATGTGATCGTCGTTATGGTTCTTCTCGTCGTAATCTCTGTTAAAAAAAAAAACAAGCCGAGGCCCAAAACGAAAAGCCGTAAGGTGCGTTCCTAATGCTCGCTGGTTTTCAAAACCGGTCCAATCGAAATTGCTGGGGGTGAGCTGCGTCTCCAGGATTGCTGCTTAAATAGAAATAGGAAATAGAAAGAGCTGGTTCGTTTTTGGTTTATTATTTCATTTAATTGAATTCCACGCTCCGGCGTCCCCCCGTCGCTCGGCAAAAGCAGAACGGCTCGGCGCTCAGTGGGATTTTATTATGATTTCTTCCCCTCTCGGCTTCTCCACCAGGCCGTGTCGGGAGAGGAAATGGAGCGAGCGAGGCGCCGGGAGGAGGAGAAAATTCTTGACTGGGCAGAAAAGCAACTCGGGGTGCTTCGTGTGTCGTGCGGGGTGCCTCGGAGGGGGGACAACGGGACTCTACTGGGAGGAAAAAATGAAACATTAAAGCTGTTTAGACATCTTTTCACTTTTTTAAATTTATTTATTTATTTATGGTGGGAGGGCATGTGTGTGATAAGGCATGGAGAGATATCACTCCCTGTGGCCGGCTCTGCCGTTTGGCCGAGTGAGGCATCCTCAGGCGGCAGGTTTTATGGGGTTGGCGTTGCCACCCAGCCTGTCTTCATCTCCTAAACGACCCTCAGAGTTTGATATATTTATTAGGTATTTAACGAGTCTCTGCTTAGCCTTTTCTCGACCGCCAAGGCTTCAGAAGCAGTATGCATTGTGATAGATCAGAAGCAGGTGAAATTGCTGTCCAGATCTCAGCAGACTACGACTCCCATCAGCCTTTGGGCCAGCACGGCCTGTGGCGAGGAATGCTTTGGGCGGCAAAATATCTTGGGTCCTCCGTGTTGCTCAGCTCTTGGCTCTCAGAAATCCAAGATCATTCTGGCAGGGGCGAATGGGAGAGGGAGTCCTGCGACTCTGGTTGGGGCTGATGGGAGTTGTCATCCAGAGGCGTAGTGCTTGAAACCATAAACAAACCCTCAGTGGTGGCCCAAAGTGAGGGGGCTTTGTGGACTCCTCAGTGTCATTCTGAGGTAAAATTTTGCTTCACAGCCTCTTCCTTCCCAGAGGTGTCCGTTTCGCTCTATCGCTGCACCGTCTGGGTGGCTCCTGAGAGAGAGAGAGAGAGGAAGCCATTTCCTGAGGCGATTCTTTCATGTCGGACTCGGGAGTTGCCTTTTACGAGCTAGCCCGGAAACGTGAAGTGGTTTTACGGCAGCTTTGGATTGTAGGGGAGAGGAATGGTGAGGACCTGACGCTCCCGCCAAGGTCTCGGCGCTCCAGCGCAATCAGACAAAAGACATGTCAGAGAGCACTCCTGTTCTTGCGGGGGCGACACGGCTGAGCAGTAACTCGGGCAGAGGTGCGACAGGGCATCATCCTCTGCTGCCAGATCTGGGTGCCCAGATGGATCAGCGGAGGGCCCGGGGGAGGGGGGCAATGTTGCGGTTCGAGGATCAGGACGAGTCCAGAGAGAACCTTGTGTTCGAATCCTTGCCGAGCCGCAACCCTGACGAGATGGACTCAGGGGCGGTTTTCTCCGTCTGAGTTGCACCCGGCGCTTTCTGTCCCGCCTCACAACATCGTTGTGAGAACAAAATAGGGGAGGAGGAAAAGCCGCGTTTAGTCTACCTTGAGCTGGTTGGGAAAAGGGTGAAATGTGACTGGAACCCACCACACCCTGCCAAAAGTGATGATGAGGATGATGGCGAGAGAGGATGTCTTGCCTTCTTTTTCCTCCTTGCAAGGGACTGAGTGGAAACAGCTGTAGCTCATGCAGAGAGGCAACGAGGAAGCTCTTTTCTTGAGCTTTCCGTCTTGGGTCCATTTTAATCTTTTTATTTGTGTTTTCCATTCAGGTGTTTCCTGCAGGGCACACACTCTGGCCCAGACGGCAGTGGCACATGGTTTTCGTGGCCAGACCACGTGAAATCTTAAGGAATAGAGTGAGCCAGTCACGTCAGCGTCTCTGGCTGTTTTTACAGGTCCCGCCTTGACCCCCTTTTTTTAAAAACGGCCGTCTCGCTTTGTTGCTTTTCCCGGGGAGCGGTTGCCAAGAATGCATGTAATTAGAGCAAATTAAACCCAATTTTTGTTCTCCCTTGCCTGAGCATGTTTTCATCGCGCCTGTTGAAGGTACTGGGGGCGGCGTTAGGAATCCCGTAGGGTTTGGAGCGGAGTGCGGGGTAAGGGAAGAAGAGAGGAGGGGGGGGAAAAGAGCCATTTTGTGGGAGCCCTTTGCACCCAGATTTTGGAGAACCGGAAGCAGTGGGCTTGTGTTCAGGAGCGCTCGCCATTTCTGCTGGGTCGGTGTGGGACAAACCCTCGTGGCCTGCTCGCCTTTGCCAACCCATGGCTCGCCATAGCTGAAAACTGCTCTGTCTTCTTCCCCCGCAGAATATCCGGCTGTTTTACACCATTCTCAGTTTTAATGTTGTCTTGTTTTAGGATGGGATCGGCTTTACCACGTTTTGGTATCTTCCCGACATTGGCTGCTTCTGAGCTTGGCCCCCTAATTGGTTAGCTCTGGTCGTGATCCCCCCCCCCCGATTGTTTAACTCGGATCGTGATCCCCCTGATGGTTTGGCTGTGATCTGGCCGCCCAAAAAATCCCAGTCGTAGAATCGAAAATAACTAGAATGTGCTTTAACGGACCGTTCTCCCGGAAATCTTGATTTCCTGAGCATAGCCTCAGGGTGTTGCCAGCCAGTTTCCTCCATCAATCTGTGGTCTCTTTTTATTATTATTTTTTCCCCTCTGAGTGTTTTGTTCCCTGCGGTTGGTCTTTTTTCTCTAGCTGGTAGGTGAGTTTACGACCTGCTGAAGAGGCGGTCTTTTTCCGAGGTCTCTTGCCATCTTGAGCTTCAAAGGAGAAAGCGAGATGAATTGAAGGCCTGGGAACAGCAAGGATAAATCAGACTTGCCGACTTTGAACTGAAGTCAGTCTCTCATGGTGTAAAAGATAGGATACGACGTTTGTAAGGGAATTCGCACAGCGCTGGGCAGCGAACTCAAGCGCTTGGATCAATAGTTGCCAACTAGATTGGCCAGCAGGCCAAAAAAACAGGACTTGGGGGGGGGGAGCTCACCCTCTTTTCTTTCTTTGGGTGTGCTCATAGCTCAGTGTGGGGTTAAAAAGCCAGTGCGCTCTTTTTCCTCCTCCTTCTGCGTCTCTCCTTCCTTTTATGCCGTTTCCTTTTTGAGATTCTAAGTGAGAGGGATAGAGACCTCTTGGTGGCCTAAATCCAACAGCTAGTTGCGATTGGAGTAGACCAACTGAATTGCTGGTAAGTGAAAAATCAAGTCTGATTTTGATGGCATTGGTTCAACAGGTCTACTCTCTTTGGGACTAGCGATTGGATTTAAGCCAAGGTAAGTAAACTGATTCCATAAAGGAATCGGATACGTAAGCAGCTCTGTCTTTATTGTGGAGTGGTTTTGTTGTTTTGCACAATCGAAAACCTTTCTCGGCTCAGGCATTGTTCATGAGTCACTTCTTGCCCACTCACCTATAGCGAGCAAGTCTGTTTTGGCCTCAAGGTCAAGGAAGGAAGTTTAGCCAGAAAGAGAGAGAGAGAGAGAGAGAGAGAGTTATTTTTCTTTGTGGGCTGTGGACAATGTGTTGGCTAGCCTTCAAAAAGCCAAGGTGCGGCTGTGATTTTCATACCTGCACATGGATTCATGAGAAATTCAAATCAATTTTCAATTGCTCTTCAGTCATAAAGTCACTTTCCTTGGAGTAGGCCCACTGAACACAAGAGGGACTTATTTTTGTGCAACACTGAACAAGCTTCCACTGTAAACCTATTTGTTCCTCCCACCTTCCTTTACCTGCATTTTTAAATTTATTGTGGTCTCATGAGGCCTAGAAACATGAATTTGCCTTCATAAGGCCTAGAAACATGTTTTTCGATTCAAAATGACATGTGGGTTTCGCAGAGTGGCAGAGAAGGATGTCGGGGTGCAAGAAATAGACAGGTTGACGTTCCAGCCACCCCGATACTTGCCCACGAGCCTCCAAACATAATCAGCTATGCTTCGCCTACGGCGATTAGAGGGCGTCAGATTTCCTGTTAGGATGGAAACATCGCACTGTCCAGAGAAGAACAGATGGGACGGATTTAGAAAAGAATCTCACTCTGATTACCGTCTGTCTTCAGAAAACAACACACACACCCCGGACTCTTAATTAACTGAAACGGAGTTCTTTTCTCTTGCTTCCCACCAAGCTCTGTCCGGCCTCAGTTCCACCGTTCGTCGTGTTCGTACGGCGGATTTGAAAGACGTTTACAGATGGAAGTTGAAAACGCTAATGGTTTTGCAATAGGAAAATTGACTTTCAAGAAGCTGTACTGTTGGGGTTAGGTCTTTATATATATATATATAGTGAATTTATACGCACTGCCTTTTCATAAAGCTCTCTAGGCAGGAGGTGCGAATGGCTCCTCTCCTTTTAAATGCCGAGCTGCTTTAACGAAGCGCAGGATTTTGGAGAGAAGCGGGGGAGCTTGTAAATAAGAGCCAGGGAAATGGGCTGGGATCCAGCACGCCAGACGGGTGTCTGGAAGCGTTCAATTGAGTTTTTGGCTCTGACCTGCTTTTCCTGGTTTCCTGTAAGCTCGGATCATTGAATTGCGCAGGAGATCTCCGAATCCAGAATGTGCCCTGTCTTAATTAGGTTTTTGGAACGGAAAAACAAATTGAGGTGGAGGGGAGATCCTCCGTGGAGGCTTCATTTTTCTAAATGTTTCAGAAATATGAGCACGCTTTTAGATTTTTGGGGGGTCTCGCTCGCTTGCCACGAATCAGGCCCACGGATCTGAAAGAATACGGCTTGGCGCCAAGCGGCTCACCTATGGCGATCCGAATTTGTTTCCCAAGCAACAAGGCAGAAACCTGCCATGATGGTAGTAACTAAAAGTAACTATACTTTGGGGGAGTTGGAAGTATGTCTGTAACTACTGTAAAGAAGAATCTGAGGACTTCTAGATCTGTGCCCCTGTATTTTCATCTCCATGATGAAGATCCGTGAGGTTTCGGGGGGGGGTGGAATGGGCTTCGGATACAGACAGGAGAAGGGTGGGTTTTGATCTCTGCAGCTGCTGGGTTGGGATTTTTCGTGGCCACTTTTGATTTCTGACATCCTTTTAGGGTCCAAGCCGGTAGCCTCCCTCTGATCAAACGCAAAGGCTTGGTTTCCTTTCATCTCTCCCCCCCCCCCCCGGCCAGCTTTTCCTTCCCCGCGGCCTGGCTTCAGAGGATCTGGGCCAGCAGCCAAGTGGCCAAGTGAGGTCCCGAGGGGTCTGGACGGGCCGAGAGGCCGAGCCGGCAGCTGTCCCAAAGATTACCCTGACAAGGGTTTTGCCAGCTCGGGGACAGGTGGTCCGAAACCCCTGAGACTTGGCCACCACAAATCCCATCGGGCTTCTACGCCCCACCCTGGTGGCCGCCCCTCTCTCGTTCCTAGGGTGGACCCCGATCCTGGCTGCCTCTTCCCCCCCCCCCCGCAACGTGGAAGCGCGAAGGGTTGCCAACGGAAAGCTCACCTCCTGGCTTAGCGCTGCATTTTTGCTTAACTGGCTAATGCTTTTTCTGTTTACTTTGGTTTTGTTATGACAAATAAGATGGATTTTTCCTGGCGTGGGCCGCGGTCGTCCAAACAAATCACAGAGTGGAGAGGGATGCCCATAAGTGCATGGGGATTTGGAGGCAGAGGGAGCGTCGGCCGCGTTTAGTGTTTAACACGGTGTTGTTGTTTACTTCCCCTTGAGCAACTGTCACTCTGGTTTCCGAAAACATTTCATTTACTTTCTCCCCTGTACACTTTTCCTCTCTCTTTCTGGCCAGGCACCGTGTTTACGACGATGCGCCTTTTCTTTCCCCCGAGGATCTGTAGCCAAGAATGAAGAGCAGGGAGGCAGGGCGCTTTTGTTACCCTCCTTTCTGTCTCCGAAAAACCCAGAGCTGGGTGCCTCTGAGCATGTCAAAACTGCCTCTCTCTCCAGAAAACATTTCCCCTTTTTATTCCCCCAGGAATTAAAAAGCCAAAAGTCTTTAAGCATTTTCTAGTATTCTTCCATTTCTCGGCACCCGTTCTGAGCAAAAAAAATCAAAGCGTTGTTAATTTGCGGCCAAAATCTGAGTATCTGTGGATGATGGTTCCTACCCTGTTCAGACAGTTAAAATGCTTATTTTGATCACTTCTTCCACACTTGCCATAGCAGATTTATCTCCAGCTCAAAACCGAGGTATTTCTGCCTCTGGCCCATAGCTTATCATGAAAAACCTCCCATTTCCTTGGACAACACCATCTGTTGCTTTTATGTTATTATTTTTCTTGTTCAGAGCATCTATAGGTCAGGAAAGTCCTTGGCCATTTTAACCTCCGCTGGCCGTTCTCCTCACTACCAAGCCAACCATTGTGAGAAACACAATTAACGGAAAAAAAGGGTCTGTTCCAGGCCCGCTGATGGAGTCAATGGGGGTGGTTTTCTTTCTGACAGCAGCGCGAGGATCTGCGGCGGTTTTCATGCACTCATCCTGAAAAGAGATGCGTGTCATGAAGCAGAAGGGAACTCTTGAGAAAATTGGTTTGGTTTTATTATTATTTTTTAAAAGAGGTGTGCTTCTGGAATTCACCCAGGTTTCCTTTGGTTGGAGTTTTTAATTCAGTTAAATTTCTGCTGTCCTTCGTTGGTTTAAGGCTGAATTTCTGACATTCACGTTTCACTGGGCTTTCTCCTCCTCTCTCCCCATGTCCTGACGAGCCTGCGAGGTAGGTCAGGCTGACCAGTTTGCCCATTGAATCAAGTGGCCGCGTGGACACTCAAGATGATGGCCTGTCAAGAACCATCATCTCCTATTTTGCTTGTCCTGCCAATGCACAGGATTCGAACCCTCTCCAGGGCTTGAACCCATCGTTCCTGGGTGTCAAGGCCTCTGAAAGCGAATTTTCCAAAGCCCACCCTCCTTATGGCTTCCGACCAGGTCTCCTCCTCCTGAATCCGAGGCATCTTATCCGGCTGACTGAACACTTTGATTAAATTTGGGCTGCCATCAGCAAGAGTGTGTTTGACGCAGGGGTTGGCGTGGTTTCCATCCCTCTAAAATGGTAGAGGAAGGAGGAGGGGGAAAGAACCATTTTGGTTGTGTGTTGGAATTTTTCTCCCTCGTCGACCCTTCGTTCCCGCCGGCTCGGATGGGAACCGTTCACGGTGACTTCTTGAGATTGAATTTGGGAGTCTGTGATGGATTTTTTCCCCTCTGGGTTTTTACAGCTCTCTGTTTCGCTTCCGTCGAGGTCGGACGTTGGACGGGCACCCTTCCCGCACTTCCAGTTTTGAAGAGATCTTTTTTCACAAAGTAGAGTTGCAAGGGCCTTGCGTCTCTTCCGAACGAGCCGCGGCCCTTCCGTTCTTTTTTTAAAAGCATTTTAACCGTGCCTTGGTTCATGCAGCGTTTCTCCTCCAGTTCTTTGGACAAACCAAAGGATGGGTTCCACCGCAGAAATCGAGCGAATGCCATCCCTCCCACGTTTCCCCATCCAAAGCTGACCGAATGGGGTCTTATAAGGGAAACAAGATGGCCGACGCAAACCCGGGAGCTACCACCGAGAAGGCCCCCGTCCTGCATCCCCACCAAACAGGACGACTCCCAAACTGGTCAAAACCAAGAAGAAGGGCTTTGTTCTGCCCCACAAAAACAGGGCGGGCTCGTACAAGCTGGATATTTCACATGGCTCGGTCCTCGTTGGCATTCAAGCAGAAGACGGTGATTGCATTTCTGTTTGTAGATTAAAAAGTCATAAAATAATGTTCTTTCTGAGCCACTGAGCTGGGTGGATGTTCTGGACATAATCCATTCAGCCCAGAGAAAATGTGCTGTTTTCTGATTTTTGAAAGAGGAATTCATCCAAACGGCCGTAGAGAGCGATGCACTAAAAGCAAAGAGCCCTGATAATGAGCCAATTATGAAGAGCGGTGTTGCCAAATACTAAACACTGTTCTGTTATGTGCTTTTTTTTTGTTTTGTTTTTTAAATAGCACCTTTGTTGGCTTTCAGGGGGCTTTTTATTTGCTGGACATTTTCTCACTAGCTTTCTCTCTCTCTCTCTCTCCCGCCTCGCTTCTGTATTTGGTTTTAAAAGGCATAATTGTTTGCTCAAGAGCAGGCCCCTTGAGAAATATTGCCTCTCTGTTTTGCAGTCTGGACTGCCAGACTGTCCGAGGAAGGGCGTGGAAGGAATCTACTTCTATTTTATTTAAAATATTTCTCCTTCCGCCTTTCTCCTTCAGAAGGACCCCAAGCGGCTTATATCATTAAAAGTCAATATTTAAAGCTAAAACCAGTAAGTATATAAATACTAGAAAGGATCAAACAAGTTGAGAAAAAGTAAACAGAAGCCATGCTAAGAACACATTCAAAGCAATAAGGCATCACCATCCATTTAAAAAACCCGCTCAGGTGGCCAGTCAGTTAAGGGAAAGCTTGCGTGAAGAGACAGCCATAATGGGTCCCGGCTGGCCTCCAGTGGGAGGGAGTTCCACAGTCTGGGAGCATCCACAGAGAAGGCCCCTGTCCTGTGTCTCCGCCAAACGTACTGGTGAAGATGGTGGGACGGAGAGAAAGGCCGTTTCATTCTTGTTGAGATGAGTGTCCTTCTCCTTGTTGGTCACGCTTCCATCACCGAAGAACCATTTTTTCTTCTCCATATGTACAGTATTTAAATCCATTTATATCCTGCGTTGAAGTTTTCAACGTAAAATCGGATCGAACAATCGCGGTGTATCGGGTGGAGTGGAAGCAGGGAATTAAAGCAGATAGGGAAGAATTTTATTTTATCCACGCCGCCGGAAACTCAAATAGGGCGTCGTCTGCGGAAGCTGAGTTTGGGGGGAGATGCAGAGATCGTAAACTGGAGCCCTTGCATAGTGCATGATGGGATTTGTAGTGATGGCTCTCCAGTATCAGAGATCGTACTCTAGGGATATGTACAGAAAAGTGGTCACTGCGTTCCCGACTTAATGAATTTTCTTACGGATTTCCTGTACGCAAGTGGATGTCCTCGGAGTAACTACAATACTGGTCTTTATGATCTAGTTTCCAGATTTTTTTTTCTTATTTTCTTAGACACCATTCCTGGGACTCTGAAATGGGGACCATGATCAGTTGCCAGTGCTCTTCAAGGGCAGCCCCACGTATGGTTCGTTGCAGTAGCCCATCTTCCAGGTTCCCCCCGCTGCTTATGAGTCAGATGTATGCCAGTGAACTGAGCCTACGTCTCAGTTGTATGAATGAGAGAGAGAAAGATTTGAAACCCTTTCAGAAAAACTCTGCCTTCAGGCTTGCTTCCTTCTAACTACAGTAAGTCTAGAAAAAAAAATCTGTTTTCTTTTGCCATCCAGACGAGCCTCTGATTGGTGAACCCCATCGTTTCACCGTGTTTTTTTACGGACATGAATCAGCTGGTTGGGGGGGAAACAACCATCTGCGGTTTAAACCTCAGAAATCCCCTAAATACTTGGGTTGACGTGATCTGGGTGTCATTCCCTGCAGTGAGTGGAGCATTTTGGTTTGGAGTTTTTGAATTTTTTTCCCTGACTCAACATCTTTTTCCTCCTGGCAGCCGGTCCCCCCCTTTTTCTCCCTCCCTCCCTCTTTCTCTCTTGTCTGGCAAATGTGACCTTTTCTCCCCAGAGTCGTCCGAGATCCAACCCAGTCCCCCTCCCCAAAGACCCATCAGCGTCTGAGCTACCCCCTGCATCGGGATGACTGTAACATGAGCAGAAATCTGCTTGACGACATCTCCCTCCCTGAGAAAAGCTGACGCAACCCGAGCACGATCCTCCTCCCCCCCCCCCCCGTGGTCTGGAGGTTGCAATGTCTGGCCAAACAAACAGAAGGATTTAACCATCGTTAAGTGGACGGTGGACGATCTGACCGGGCCTTTGCAAATACATCCGTGCGCGGTTCCAAAGACCATGGAAAATCCATTTTAAAAATCCTTTAGAGACACTGGAACGATATATATATACTTATATTTCTGTTTATATTTAAATGCAGGCATACTTTTTCTCCACTGTGAGCAATAGTTGAGCCAAAGCGGCTGAATTACACTTTTCTATTTTCTCTCAGATGAGACAGCCACTCAACATCTGGTTTAAAATAGGCGGTCTTATTTCCCTGCCCTGTTCTCCTGTGGAACTCATGGACTCAAGATCACACCCTGAGGCCCTGTAGGGCCCAGATCATGCGAAATGATACACCAGATCGAAAAATACCCTGTAAACAACCAACAAGGCTGTTCAGCAAATAGATTGAACGGCGTCTGGCAACTACGCGCGATCAAACTAGAGTGTAGAACGATTATTCTTGGTGCTGTAGAAATAACGGAAGAAAAACAAAAGATAGACATAGAAACCAAGGAAAAACAAACAGGGTTGAATTTGGACTGCGAGGGAGTCCGGACCGGGAGAGAGCGAACATTCGAAAATTTAATTTAGGTTTCTCCTCCTGCCGCCTGCTAATGTAACTCTGTTTTCCCTTCGTCTCTTTCCAGCTGAAACTTTGGAACAAGTTTCGGGTCTCCAACATTCCTTCTCTGATATTTATAGATGCGATCACCGGGAAGGTGGTATGCCGGAACGGCCTTCTAGTAATTCAAGATGACCCAGACGGTAAGGTTTGGCCTGCCCCGCTGGGGGAGGGGGGGGCTCCCTTGCGGCCACTTCGGTTTTGGGGTGGAAGGAGCATCTGTCCTTCTTTTGATTCTCCAGCAAAGATGGAGGCAAAGCCTTGGGAGGCCGAGCGGTTCTGGAGGAGAGGCCAGATTCCCTGTCGGAAAAATCCTCCCTCCTGCTCCTCGGCTTTTTAAGGATCTCATGCTTCGGAAATACGTATGCACCTTTTCAAAAAAGGCATACATAAAAAGCAGAGAAGAATTCTGCTTGAGATAAGGACAGTATTGCGGGAATACTTTTTATTGGGCTAACTCAAGAATGTGAAGAAGCTTTCGAGACCTCGAGGTGGCTTCCTTCCGTGAGAGGGGTATGCCGTAAAGATCCAACAGGTTCAAAGTATTCCATATATTTTTGTGGTTTTTCTTTCGAAAGGTTGCAGAGGATGTAAAAATGTTTGGTGTATTTTTGTGATTCCCACCCACCCCACCTTTGCTGGCCTAATAAAGGCTTTTGAAAAAAATGTTTTCGTGCAGTTAAACTCTTAAAGTAACAAGTAACTTTGGAAAAGTTATGATCAATCTGATATTTTTTCCTCTTTTTTTCTTTCTTCTTCTCTTTTTGGACATAAAGCCCAGGCATGCAAGTTGGGTCAGCCTTCATTACGGTCCTATGAAGGACAGAACTTTTCATAACTGAGCCTCGGGCAAAGAGTTCTGTGCTCTCCAAAAGCTTGCAAATTTCCACAATGGAATAAAAGGAAAGACTGACTGTTCAGGAGGTGGCTGGAATACAGATTCAAAAGGCAGAAAGGTGCTGCCTTTCCCCCTTCTTTATTCTTCTTCAAAAAATAAGAAAGATACCTCTTTGGCTGCTGAATTCTGCAAGCTTCTGGATGGCACAGAAGTCTTCGTCCAGGTCTGTATTAATGAAAAGGCCTCTCTTTGTGTTGACCTGACTTCCTTGCTGTTCTGAGTTTGGAACATTATTCTAATAAACGGGTTAGCAGGTAACATTTCCCAAGTTAGGTCTCGTTTTAAGAGTTGAATCAGTTTAAAAACTGGCATGCACGCAGAACTTAGAAAAATGGCCACAATCTCCTTCCCGAGTATCATTACCCAAGTAACATACTCCCAAAATTAAGAACATGACTGGCTGTCACCATGACCTTCTCTTTGTGGCCAGCCCACAATAACAGTTTGAGATGTTCCTTCCTTGGACTACAAAAGTCTAGAATCCCTCTGCTCCAGGAGCCATGATTTCAAAGTTTGAAAAAGTTTCTTCTCTCTTTTTTTGGTACTACATTGCCCATAATCCACCAGCTAGCCTGGGCAAGCCCTTTTCCTGCACCTTCCAGCTATGCAGAAAGTTTAAGAGAGAAACTGGTTCTGGTGGGTGAAAATCCAGGTTGCCAGACGACAGAATATGCAGGTCACGAGCTAGTACATTTGTGAATGCCGAGGGCTGGGGGATTTTTATCCACCTGGACAGCCAAGGGCAAAGTTATGTTCCTGGTGACATCTCTGTGTGTTTCTCTCCTCTTCTCCCTTCACCTCTGCTCCAGGTCTGGAGTTCCCTTGGGGTCCCCAGCCGTTCAACGAGGTGGTCGCTGGTCCGCTTCTCCGAAATAATGGCCAATCGCAAGACAGCGCCGTCCTGGAGGGCTCCCATGTTGGAGTTTACTTCTCTGCGCACTGGGTGAGCGATGGGCTCCGTTTAGATCTCTTGTCCTTTGGAAAATAAGAGATTCAAACCCAGCTCAGCAAAATAAATGTGGTGAAGTGATGTGTTTTGATGGGTTGGAACAACTGGTCTCTGATGCATGGGAAGTTATGAAGGGAGCTGGTGTTTCAGTGGGGACAAGAGATGCAGTTGCGCCAGATTGATTTTGCCTGTTGTGCGGCTACAAAGTTTCTAGTCCACAAGGATCCTCATCTACTTATTCCAGTTGTTTGTGACATGAAAAGTGGGGGGGGGGAGGAGCCAGTATTCTATTTGTTTATTTTTGCAGGCAATTTCCGCTCGCCCTAGGCGACTAGGCTGCGTACAGGGCCGCATAGAGATTATTTAGTTATCAATCTCTCTGCATCTTTTTGTCTTCAGTGTCCTCCCTGCCGAAGTCTTACCCGGGTCTTGGTAGAATCCTACCGGAAAATCAAGGAGGCCGGGCAAAAATTTGAGATCGTCTTTGTTAGCGCGGACAGGTAAGGAAAAGCTAGGCATGGAGAGTAGGCCTGGAAGGCCGTTTTCTGCTGGGGGTGGGTGGGGATAAGTGAGTAGGAGGTTACAATCCTGTTCCTAGGGTTTAATTTTGCTTCTTCAAACCATGGGGCAAGACTTTTTCCTAGTCCTCTTACAATACCCATAAAAACCATACTTTGCCCGTTCCCTGGGTCTTTGTGGGAAGGGTGCCGCTGTGGAGGCCGTTTCATCCAAAGTGCTTTCTATCTGGCTTACGGCTGACCTCGTTTTAGAATCTGGGCTTTGTTCCTGATTGATGTCTTTCCTTTTTTCCTCATCTTTTCCAGGTCAGAAGAGTCATTTAAACAGTATTTCAGCGAAATGCCCTGGCTCGCAGTCCCGTACGCCGACGAAACCAGGCGGTCCCGGCTTAACCGACTCTATGGTATCCAAGGTAAAACGGAGTCCCGTTTTCTACGCTCTGTTCCATTGTTTCACGTTTGATCCCCTCCCTCCATGGAAACCTTCTTTCTTTCTTTCTTTCTTTCTTTCTTTCTTTCTTTCTTTCTTTCTTTCTTTCTTTCTTTCTTTCTTTCTTTCTTTCTTTCTTTCTTTCTTTCTTTCTTGTCGGTCGTAACGTTTCGGGCATTTTCACATTTGTGTCCTTACCAAAATGGAAGGCCCGAATGGTAGCACGCTGAAATGAATGCGGCCCCTTCAAGATGGCAAGCGGAGGGATGTGGGAAATGTTCCATCCGATAAGAACGTGGCTGGAGCTGTCAGCAAAATTTCTGATCCCAGGCTAAAGAAACTTGAAATATTGGGCAGAAGAGCACAATCCACTGACTAAGACCAAATTTGTTAGCGTTGGTTATTATGTGGCAGTCAGTGGCCAAAATCCTGTGGTGTTGTGACACATGGCTGGAAAAGAAATGGCATAACTCATAATAACAAGTCACTGTTAATTACTGAGTGCCTGCTTGGCTTCTTGCTTGTGTGCAGATCAAGAGGCTGAGCACAAGACTAGGAATGCAAATAAGAACTCGTGCCATTTCTCTTCTGCGGGCATAACTGCACCACAAGTTTTTAAAAAAGTCCTCCTGAAATTTTTTCTTTTTTAAATCTCAGGGTTTTTTCTGCTGCTGTCTTATGTGACCAAAATAATCAGACGGGGGAATATGGGAAATGAAGAAGCCCAGGGCCAAACCCACGAGAAATGGCTCACGTTTCTGCCTTTCCCCAACCAGATGGTGCCCAGATGCATTTAGACTGCCACTCCCATCAATCCCAACTGGTTGGGGAGACTGGGTGTCGTAGTCCGAATCTTTGATGGTTACAGAACGGGAGAAAGTTGCTCTCTTCCACTCCCCCCCCCCCGCCCCACACTGTCTATGCTTTCCAGGTAAAGGGTGATGTTAGGGGCAGCTGCTAGGGTGACTCCTGGCCGTTGGCCAAGCTCGGGTGGGGCTGATGGGATCTGTAGGACCTTGACCACGAGGAGAACCGAAAGGTCAACCTCAGAGCGTGACAGGAGGGACTGCAGACGGAGCAGAGATTTCACTTGAGACTGGGCGTTTCGGCGTTGTGAGGGAGCCTCAGGGTTTTGCGAACAATAAGGGCCCCGTTCTTAGAAGACTAGCTCCTCAGGTCACCTTTCTCCTTCTTGTTTTTCCAACTGCCTCCACAATGTTTGGGGGAATTACGAGGCCCTTTCCCCTCGCTCTGTGTGCCTTGTATGTATGTTCTGTTTCCAAAACCGGAGACCCTGACAAGGTCCCTTGTTCCCTTGGCCTTCTGCCCGGAGGGAGTGTGTTTTTATTTCGTTTTATTATTATTTTTTTAATTATCGGCAAGAATCGGAGGGCTAAAGAGGGACTGGGGCCCAGCCGCCCAGAGCTTAATTTGGTTATGCTTGAATGCAGCCATTCACCACAGCCGGGATAAAGGGGTTCTTCCCCCCCCCCCCCAAATACCTTTGCCATTGAAAGGAGCAAAACTCAGTGGGGGAGGAGGTGGTAGTTTGTTTGCAGAAGGTCCCGAGTTCGGTTTCCTCTATCTCCTGATACAGCAGGAAAAGAATGGAACCATGAATAACACTCCAGGAAAAAGGGGGAAATCCAGGAAATTGGGGATCATTCAGACTTCAGAAAATGATGCCATGAGGCGTCTGTCTGTAGAAGGCGGACGAAAATTGCACTGGTCTCATTTTTCTTCGTCATGGTCTCTGTTTTGGGTTCTAATCCTGGTCAGGCCATGAAACTTGCAAGATGACCTTGGGCTGGTCTCTCTGGTTTGCCTTGGCCTGCCTCGAAGGGCTCTTGTGAAGGTGAAAAAAGATACCCCCCCCTTTTTGGGTAAATTTAGAAAACCTTCTGGTGTCCCAGCCTTAGTAAGCGCAGGAAAAAGTCTTGTGCAAAACATCTCCAAGACTTGCAAATAAAATAAAAATCTTATTTCCTTGCAGCAGAGAGGGGTGTGTGTGTGGGAATCTTGCTTTGCTTGGTGAGGGTTTTCATCTTGAGAGAAATGAGGTCTGTTTTCGTGAACTGCAGAAGGAGGGACAGGAGGTAGCCGAGCGGGGAATCGGAGAGAGCGAGCGAGCGAGCAAGCGCGATGGCCCTTGGCCACACAAGGGGGAAACCCGATTCGGGAACAGCTGAGGCACAGGTGGCTGCGACAGACTGGCTGTCTCCAGGCAAGGGGTCATGCTTTTGAGGTGGTGGCAGGGAGTTCCGGAGGGGCGGGGGGGGGAAGGGAGAGAGGGAAGGCTGATGGAAAGGAGACATGAAAGATGATAGGAGAGGCAGGCCAAGGATGTCCAGGTGTGTGGGAGAAAAGAACAGAAGACGGTGTGACCAGCTGAATGTTATGGGAGACCCACCTTCGAAGGGGTCAAACCCTCGGGCCGTTCTGCCCGCTGTGGGCTCCTCCGACTGACAGCCACCCCCCTGCCAGAGAGTAAAATGTTCCTGGCCCCCTCTGAACCGCACTGCCTCGCACAGTTAACCCGTTTCCCACCTCCGGGGGCTTTCACTCCAAAGCAAGCCATCCCACACGCTCAGTGATGGCTCCCGCTTTCCTCTCCTTATTTATCTTTCTGCTTTTTAATCTTTATTCCGCCCCCGCTTAACTCTTCCGGGCCCTCTTTTCCTGCCTCCTCTCGGCTAACCCTTCTCTCCGTGGCTTGTTTCTTCACCGCAGGGATCCCGACGCTCGTCATCCTGGACGCCAAGGGGGAGATCATCACGCGACAAGGACGGGTGGAGGTTCTGAACGACATCGAATGCCGGGAGTTCCCCTGGCACCCGAAGCCTGTCCTGGAGCTGACCGAGTCCAACGCGGTGCAGCTGAACGAGGGTCCCTGCCTCGTTCTCTTCGTAGGTAGGGGGAAACCTTCCTGTTTTTGGAAAAGTTTCTAGTCCTCAGGATTGAAAAGCTGTGTTTTGTATTCTGTGGGCGATTAAATGAGGTGGGTGGGTGGGGTTCTCGTCAATTTTTACATTCACACACCCTTGCAATGACCTTTCCTATCGGCTAAATGGGTTCCCCCATCTTGTGGCAGGGAGTTCCGCAAGCCGCGAGTCCCTTTTCTGCAGGACGGCTTTTCTTTTAATACGGGAAGTAAATGGGCCCGAAATCTGTCGCCAGCTGTCGATACACTCTCTGATTCCCCACCCCACCCATAGGGTTTTTTTTTTTATTTCTCTGGCCGGCGCCGCACAGTTTTCGGACGTGAGCTTCCAAATCGCAGGCGGTGTCGCCCCTGTTGAGGAGAGGCCGAACGACATCCCCTTGGCCCGCCCCGGAGGGGGGGCGTTGTCCCTTAATAGGATGAGCGGTCGAAATGTGTCAGATAAGTATTCTTACAATGGGAACGCCGTGTGTGTGACGCTCGCTGGTTTTTCCTCGCCTTTCTTGATCGCGGTTTCCAGCTGTGTCTGAGTGCCGGTGGCTGTCACCCCCTGGAGCGTCGGGCCGGTTCCCTCGCTTTTGTACGGGGCGGACATCTGAGACCCCCTGACGGCTCTGGGTTAGAATCAGCGACATTCGGACAGGGAGGGGACATAAAACTCGCCCACTTAATGAATTCATTGGCTTTTAAGTCTGATCTCGCTTGTAATGGGCGATCGTTTGTGAAACGGCATTTATCCACAAAGGGCTTTTAGAATAAGCTTTTCCGTTCCTCGCCAGAGACGCACAAGCGTGTACAGCGTTCTCTATCCCCTCAACTTCGGGGCGACTGCTTTTCCCCCAAGAGTTATGGGGGGGGGGAAATCTCTGTATTTTGTTTCACCTCATTTTCTGCGCAGGGTAAAGTGGGGCCGAAAAGGAGAAGGAAGACGGGCCGAACGCCACCCACCCCCGCCGATTCCTCAGTTACCCTGCTCATTTCCTCGCTTAATTTTTTTACATTTTCCCGGAACTTCTTTTGTGAATTTATTCTGGATTACTTGCATGTTGGTTTATTCTTTGAGCACTAAAGCATACTCTGAGTTATTGGGGTGGGGGGTGGGGGGAGTCAATTAAACTGATTAACAAGACAAGACCAAGGCAGTCCCTGAAAAAGGGCATGATGGAAAAGGAAAGAGAGAGGAGACGGGAAGAGGAAAACGAGGAAACTTACTGGAAAAGGAATAAGAAATTACCATCCACTCCTCCTCTAATCTGATCTGCCCCTCGTTGGATCCTTTTCAGGAGCTTTTGATGCCGCAAAAGGTTCCTGCAAAAGTTGTCTTTTGACGAGTCAGAAAGCAGGGGGGGACGGAAAACCCATACATACAGTGGCTGAATCTGTTATCCCTCCTGCTCTGTATTCGAATCTCGCTCATTGGGGAAAGGGCCTTCATTCCTGCTCGTATTTCCTCTTTCCGGTTGGAGGAAATAAGCCCGCAACCTTGGGGGTGGTGATGATGGATGGGGGGGAGCCTGTTTTGCTAATGACAGAGGACTCTGGATGGGGGTCCTTACCTTATCTCCCGTTCTCCCCTGTGGGGGGAACAGCTTGCTGCCAGGAAGGATCATCCAGGAAACCATCACCAAAGGTTGGGTCTCGAGGGGCCGATTTGTGCCGCCTGCCCCTCGGCTGAGCAACCCGGTTGCCATGACGTGCCGCGGGGAGCCCCCCCCCGTGCCGTTGTCATGGTGTAACGAAAACCCCCTGCCCCCATCCCCGAAGCGGGTGTCTGTCACTCACTCACACCGAGAAAAAAGACCTTGACCTTAAAAAAAAAAAAGGCAAAAAGCTTCCGTGCCGTCTTTAATTTATATATCTTTTATTCAGTTGCTTGGAGAAACCTTCCAAGATTTCTTTATGACCAGACGGGGGGGGGGGGGGGGGAGAGATGCGCGAGCCGAGCCGATTAAATTACACGCTTTTTGCAAAAATCCAGGCCTGAGTCTATGGAAAATCTTAGATAAATGGATTTGGGTTATTACCTCCCGTCTGGAAATCGCTGAGTCTTTAAACACAGTTTTGGATTTTTTCCTCCCCTTTAAACAGTGCCGTTTTATTTATTTACGCCGTTAGATGTGTGATGTCTTCCCCCCCCCCCCGTTAAGTATCGACCAGATGGGATTTATTTATTAACTTCGCTTCTTACATTTGTAACAGAGAAGGGCAGCTAGCGTCACAAAAAGCAAACGAAACCCCAAAACCATTAGAATCATTTTAAATGAGCCTTTCTCCCCCCCTCCCCCAGTTTCCTGTTCTTCTTCTTCATAATGAAAAGGCAGATGAAGTAAAAAGATAATACAGTAGGACCCCTCATAGTATCCACTGATTCATTTATCTGCTGCCTGAAAACAATAGGTGAACCCCCCCAGAATTTTGCTGCTAGAGGGAGCCAGAATCCATGTACAGTAGGGACCTCCCTTATCCACGGGATCGCTATCCACTGATGCACTAATATATTAAAAGTCCTAGAAACATATATTTCTAAAGATATCAGAATTGGTCTCTGGCTACTAGAGGGTTGGGCAAAAGATCTGGAAAGCCTCCAGCTGTCTTTGGAGGGGGGGGTTGGAGGAAGGAAAGAATCATCTCATAATTATTAAAATTTTATCCTTTGAATCCAAACATAGATGATGCAGCTTGGCCAGGTTTCCAAAATCTAGATGCTTATTTCTCCATTTTGATTGTCTGTCCTGCTTTTCCACCCGCAAACTCAAACCCGAAGGAGGGGCCTCCTCTCCCTTACTTCATCCTCACACAGCACCCCTGTGAGGCGGGACAGGCTGAGCCACTGGGGCTGGGCCGAGATCCTCCTGTGGGTTTCCGCGGCTGGGTGGGGTGCTCTGCTTGAGGCTGGAATAGGGCTTGTGTATCTCCTGACCTCAGGAGCAGGAAGTGGGTTGCACAGAGCTGGACTCTGGGTTCTCGTTTGCCACCCATGAAATGGTTTCAGTGGGACTTGCTCTTGAGTAGACATGCCCAGAATCAGGCTGTCCCTGGTGGGGGACACAGTTTGCTTCCTAACTCTTGGCCCCGCCTTATATCTTTAGCTCCGCCTTCTGCTGGAATGTGCCCCGCCTCTGTCTCTTCTCTATCTTCCAGTTCAATGACCAATATTCAGTTCCCGTCAGGGAGGTAATTCCCTGGATTGACCTGGATGTTTGTATTGGTTTATTTATTATTATTTTTATCCACTTTAATACTTTTTGTTTGTAGCTTTTGCTGTTACAGTATTTGGTGTGTGTCTTTGTAACATGAGGCTTTAAGCCTGGTGGGGTGTTTCTTTGTAACATTGTGGCAGGCAAATAATTGTGCACCAATAATAAACAAATGTGTCCCAGAATTTCCACAAACATAGGGGGGAAAAAAAAACCACAGGAGAACCTCTTGGCTGCAAAAATCAGCTTTTGCACAGCTCAAAACACATCCTGCATGGATGTTTTGATGCCAGGAGAAGGGCTTTGAATTTTTTAAAAAAAAATGAGGACTAGAATCTTGACGTCTGCTCACGTTTTTAATCCAGCAGGGATTGCAGTTGTACCTGAAACCGGTGTGTGTCCCTAAGCTTTTATTTTCAGCGGCGTCCGGCCCATGGCTCTCGTTTATGGGGTCGCTGGCGAAACACGCTCTTTTTTGGTTCCCTATGAACTTTGCTCGTGCGTTTTCCTTCCACAGATTCGGACGATGACGGAGAATCGGAGGCTGCCAAACAGTTAATCCAGCCCATCGCAGAGAAAATAATTGCTAAATACAAAGCCAAAGATGAGGAGGTCCCGCTCCTGTTTTTCGTGGCTGGAGAGGTACGGGCCGAAGGGGCAGTAGTGTTAACTGTGGCTGATCCACGGATACTCGTGGGCGGTGGCGATCTGTATATGGCTCCCGTCTGGCACTTTGTAAATATTCGGAGAGGTGCTGCTTTTTTATTTAATAAACCAATGCCAAAGAGGGTTGCGCCCCCTTTTCCTTGCCCCCGCCCAAATGTAATGTAACTCTTAATAGGGAACCAAGCCAGGCTCCCCCTTCATCTCCCTGATCCTCGTATAATACTAAGGGGCAGTAACGAATCGTTCTGGGTTTTTTGAAATCACGCTGTGAATTAAGATGCCCAAAAGTAACTTAGCCAAGTTCCAGATGGGGCTTTTGAACTTGACCGCTGTCCGGCTTGTTTCCCCGGGACTGGAAAATGCGGATCGAATGTATTTATTTATTTGAAATAAATCTGCCTTTCTCCTGAAAAAAAAAGGACCCATAGAAACGAAGGGAGGAGCAAGACAAACAGACACAGGGGAGGGGTCTCCTCTTCCTTTCTTTTATTCAGCCCCCAATGCACTCACCCCATCTCTTCCAAGTGACCCCCTCCCCGCCCAGCAAACATCCCGTTGACCTCTCCCACCCACCCTCTTTTTGCTCTGGCCTCCAGGGAATCTGAATTCGGCCCTTCTTCGTTTCAAAACAAAGGCATGCAGCTCCCACCCAGACAGCCTCGGGGGAAATTTGGCTCCCCCCCCAGCCTCTCCCCCTGACCTTGCACGCCCATCGTGGCCCCCCCCCCCGCTTTCCCCCAAACATCTTGCTCGTCTGGCTTGCATTGATTTTAAAAAAGAAAGCAAACCATCAACAACACTGCCCTTCATTCATTCCACACCCCATCTGCTGCCCGGCTTTCTGACAGGCCCCTGAAAGCGCCATTCATCACCTCTTCGGGAACTCCTGGGTCCCCCCCTGATGCTGCCTCGCACTCGGGCCCGGCCTTGTGCTCGATCCTTCCCAGGGGGAAGGGGCCGCGGTGACAGGCGAGACGCCGTGGGGTGGAGGGAAAAGGGGTTGCCACCCCACATCACCCGCCCTGATGGATGGGGCACTGCGGTTTCTGGCTTTTCCGGGATTTTGGACACTCTTGATGTGGGTGGGGGGTGGCCCAGCTTGCCCCCTTTTAAAAAAATGAATCAAAATGGGTGTTGGATTCAGGAAACATGCAACCAGCATGTGTCGGTCGCCCAGAAAAGAAGGGGGGGCAGGGGAACCGCCCACGCCAGCTGCGTTCAGGGCTGACCCACTGACCTGTGGCATTTTGTGGGGGGAAAATGAAGAGCAAAATGTCTTTTTCTCGAAGAGGCGGGGAGACGCTTACAATGGGAATGTGGGTTTTGGAACCACACGGGTTGGGAACAATGCCACCCTCTGCCTTCTTGAGGATGCTTGTCTTGGGTGCGGATTGATGCTCCTTCCTGCATCTCCCATTGCGCTCCCCGACACGCCTCTGGATCTTTCGAAGGGGGAAACAATCACAAGCCGTCCCCGTTGCTGGGGATCCTCCGTGCCGCGGCGTGGCTTTCCCCGTCCACCCCGTGCCTCTTTTTCCCCTAACCTCCCCCCCCCGCCCCCCCACACACAATATTTGCATGTTCAGACACGAATGGCTGTCATGCGCTCAACGACCGCCATTTTGTGGTCTGTGGAAGAGGCAGGGCTGAAATGGACGGGAGGCAGAACGGCTCCCGGTGTGTGTATGGGTGGGAGAAATATTGTCAGAAAAAAGGGAATGTCTTAGAAGAAAACAATAAACAGGAGAGAAAAGTACCTACCTATGAGGTGATTCAAGTGACCAAAGAAAGTGAAAAAGAGCAGAGTTCAAATCTCTTTACTTGCCCCAAACCAACTTCAGAGGGTTGTTGTCAGGATAAGAGGAAGGGAGTACACACACATCCTCTCGAGGAGAAGCCGAATGTAAATTTAATTTAAAAACTATAAGCCCTTTGGAAGGAGCCGAGTCCTTTTACATGAATACTCTAATGGATCCTTAACACTATCCAGGTATATTTGCTTCCCCCCTCCAAATGGCAGGATGGCCCAAATTCCAGAAATATCACTTGAAATGGGCAGAATGGTTAAGAGATTTTTAGAAGCCAAGAAAGGAAATTGTAGGATTAAAAAGAGGGGAGGGACGGAAAGCCATACCAGCAGAGCACGGAGGGTGAGGAAAGGTTTGGTAACTCCCCAGAGATCCTTTCCGGGGAAGGGAGAAAGCAAACCACCAAAATCAGGGCTGTGAGAAAATCTGGAATTTAGGAAGCCTCCCTCGAGGTCGGAGGGATTTCTCTCTCTCACACATGGCTGTGTCGGGTGAGGCAATCTGAGAACCGCCTCCTTTGGAAAAAAAAAAAAAAAGAGGAATGAGCTCATGGTTTCTGACCTCCAGAAATCCCCTCCATCAGCCAGCTGCTCGGAGGTAAACCCTCTCCTCTTCTTCCCTGGTGGAAAGTTAGTTTGGAGGCAGAGCTGAATTCTCTCTTCCCAGAACGAGATCCCCCGTTTCTGGATCGTGCTTCCGAGCAGCCTGGAAAAGCGACATTTTGGGGGGAGGGACTACAAATCCCAGCATTGCCAGCCCAGCATGGCCAGGGACCATGGGCTTTGTAGTGGTTTTTTATTATAATTATTTACTTTCCCAGGCTCTGACCTCTTTAGCTTGATGCTATGCACCCAGAATTCTTGCCATTTTCACACACGGCACGCAGGAGAAAAAGCAGGGAGCGGCTCAGGAGTCACACAACGGAAGGTTGCCCACTGGATGGATGCTCTTCCCTGCGAGTAGAAAAGTAGCAGCCGCAGGGCAGAAATCAAAGTTTTCAGAGCTCCAAACACTTTTTCGTGCAAACGAATCCTTGGTGTGTTCTGCCTGGAAAAATCAAGCAGATCATCCACCGGGCTTCCCCGAAAGTACATTTCAGAGCTGTTATCAAAGGATGGGGGTCTCAGATTTGAAAGCTAACCATTTTCTCTGTTTTTTCCTTTCTTTTTTTTTTCTGGGGGGGCCCTGCGCTGGTTCCATGACCCGGACCTTCCTGCCCCGCAGGACGACATGACCGACTCCCTGCGGGATTACACCAACCTCCCGGAAGCCGCCCCTCTGCTCACCATCCTCGACATGTCCGCCCGGGCCAAATACGTCATGGACGTGGAAGAGATCACGCCCGACATCGTGGAAGCCTTCGTGAATGACTTTCTCGTGGACAAGCTGAAACCTGAGCCCATCTAAAGAGGCAGGAAAGGTGGCCAGCCCACCTCGCTCAGACCTTATTTAAAAAAGAAAGTGAGGGGGAAAGCCAGGATTTGGCCAACGCCGGTGCACAAACAACGGGGTTTTTTTGCAGTCTCGCGGTGCCTTTTTTGAAACGCGCATCTCCTCGACTCCGAAACTCTTTCCAAGGTGCTGTTCCAAGAGGGGAGATGGCGGGGAGGGGCTTATCTAGGGGTTGGGTGGGGGGAAAGGTGGCTTTTTTTTTCTGTCTCAAGAAAGACGGCATCTTCCCGGTTTTAAACACAAAAGGGTGGTAGGATTAGGATGGTAGCTTTGGAACGTATCCCGGAGGTCATCTAGTCTGACCTCATTCCAGTTTGAGAAACCACAGGACAAACGTCCCCAACGGCTGGGCCCCTGAACTCACCATTTAAAAACCACCTTTCGAGGTAGTCCGTTCTGCTATCAAACCAAGGCTTGGTTTCTAGCCACACAACCTCACCACCACCCCAGTCTTGGTTACTCTCCTCTGGACGTTATTTCAGCTTCTTGATATTCTTTTGCTCAACTATGATGCTCCAGACTGGGTGTACGGGACTCCGGGTGAGGGTTGGCCCCAGCAAAACAGGGCGACAACCCCCCCAACCTCCCGAGACCGTGACTTAGGAACCCCTCAAAACCGCCCACATTCAGGGGCTGCTTTGAGAGGGCGAAAGAAATTGGAAACCCATCCGGACACTTTGCCACCAAATACTTTGCTTTTTTCACCAGCAAAAGCCCAAGTTTTTTTTCCAGTGGCATTTCTCCAGGGAGTACGAGATGGGTGTCTTATTTAGGTTCGTTTGGAAATCCTACATGGGGTGGGGGGTCCGCCCAGACAGCTTTATTCTCTGGGATTTCTGGCCATTGCTTCTCCGGCTTCCAAAAACCACGTGGTATCCCTTTGTGCTCAGGTTTCTGTGTCCATCATTTACAGTTACACTACAAGGAGAGGAGAGATGAGTTACCACCTAAAAACCACGGCCAGAAATTTAAAAAAAGGCAAGGTAATATATTGTGGCACTTTCATGACAAACAGATTTATTCCAGTGCACACTTTTGTAGCTCAAAACCCGCTTCTTTAGACCCAAAGGAAGACAAATCCATAGATATAAGGGGCCGTGCGTTTGCACCCCTGGGTCTAAAGGAAGTGGGTTTTGAGCCGCAAAAGCTCACACTGAATCGCTTAGTATTTAAAGGGCTGAAATATTTTCATCTCCAGTCCAGCGTTTGTGCCAACCTGTTTTTTCCCCTGCAGTCTTTCTGCCACGTGATTGAAGTTTGCTTGAACTGGGTTCGTTTTATAGGACTCCTTAGACTTTTACCTGGTGATGGCATGCTACAGCCAGCTAGAAGAGGCGGCTCGTGATTTCACGTGTCTTTTCCATCGTTTTGAATGGTTCGATTATGTTTTTATTCGCGGCGAGAGGGCAGAAACCAGTCTGGTGCAGCAACCTGCCTCCCAGCGCCCTTAATGTAAAAGCCAGAATTATCTTACGAGATTTTTCTACCTTTATTTTTCATCCCTCACTGGTTTCTAGTGAAAATACCAATGCCCTGCCTCGGACAGCTGGCCAAATATTCCTCCCCAGATGCAGCTCTGCCTTTTGACTGTGCTGTTTTTAGCCAATTTGGGGAGACGGGGTGGGGTTAGGGTTAGTTAGGGTTTCTATGCCGGCTAAAGAGCGTCCGTCTGCTCTTCCTCTCCAGCAAATGCAGACGTTGTAAAAACTGTACATGGTGATTGGCATTTGTAATAAAAACTGTTCTAGGAATCAGATGCGAGCGTGGCTTTTCTAAACCTCTTCGAGTTATCCAGCCAGCTTTCGAGTCCACAGTGTGGGAAAACTGACACAGAGGTCAGTTTTCTTAAGGGCACGGAAAGCAATTTCAAGTACTACCGTGTGGAGGATTGGCATAAATTACATAAAAATGCCTACTTCCAGAAGCCTGTCAGGTAGAGGAAAACGTATCAGGAAAAGGATTTCAGCAGGCCACTCCTTGAATAGTTCACATACCTTGGAAACCCATATACAGTACCTTGGTGTTTGAGATTATAAGCCATACTTCATCGTGTACCACATCCTCCCTCTTATTACCTTCTTCACATTCCTGTAGATGTTATATATAAAACACTTCTCATTCATTTAGAAGTATCAAAATATGCATTTAAATTCAATTATCTGCTGATAATCACATTTCGCACCCACAGTTTGCTGCCACCGTCTGGTGAAAAACAGCTAAATGGCCAAAACAATAGAAACCGTGCAACTGCAGCATCACCAAATACGTTCCCTAAATGATGAAGCTACTTCAAAGACGAACCCGTGTTAAGCCTGGAGGGGGTTGCACAAAAGCCCTCTTTCAGATAGCTTAATAAACTTGACAGATGTTTCCAGCAAGTGGCAACAGGTTTTTGAGGTAGGAGGGATGGGAAGAGCGCTCTCTGCTCAACTGGTTTTCCCAAAACAATAAAATCTGTGGGGCAGATAGTGACGTTCCCAATCTTGGCTCCCCTGATGATGATGGACGAAAACTCCCAGGAATCTCTGCCACAACTTGTGCTGGTATTTATTTTGGACCTGTCTGGAGCTGTGAAAATGACACAACCGCTTTCTTGTGGAAAACAAGGACGCCTTTGGAGATTCTGGGCTCAAAAGCAACCTGGCAGGAAACCGATCAAACCAGAGAAACAAAAGGACGAACCGCCCTGGCCCTCCAAAACATGTGGTGGAAATTCAGCTCAACCTGGAACACTCAGGAGACGGGGAAAGCCTGGAATTTGGGGCAGGGCCCCCTGGAAATGACAAAGCAGACTTTTGAAGAAATCGCAACAAGTGGGGTGGGCGGGCTCAAAGGTCCTGCTCTGTTTTCCAACCCTTGGAACAGAACCAGAGCAAGCTGGGGAGGCGACTGCGAATCCTGACTTAAGACGGACTGAATTAAGAAATTAAAGAGACGGTGTCAACGGCTCTGTTGTATTGATTCTCCACGCATCAGCAGCTGTATAACAAGGGAAGTGAGTGTGTTATTTTCCAACAAGGGGATAAATAAAAACTTTGAAAAAGTTAGGTTTTTGGGGGGGGGGCTTATGTGCCAGCTAGGGGAATCCGGAGGGGCATGATATCCTTCACAATGACTTTTAAGTTCTGCTGAATGTTTAAAGGTGCTTCCCACAAGCCAGATTTAGCTGACCGCCTTTCCTAATCAATGAATCCCAGCCAAGGATGGGCATTTTAACCCTCCCTCCTTTAGGGTCTCCCCCTCTGACCGAGCCACCCCCTCACCCCAGAACAGAGGGTGCAACTCCACCCCACTGACAGCCGGGGAGTGTCATGGCTCCCCACCGGCTTTCCCGTGGCGGATGCTCCTTCGTTGGAAGGCCCCGCTGAGAGTCACGGAGGCAGCTGGGACTTGGAAGGGAAGCACGTTGAGAGGGACGGGTCCTCCATCAGCTGCCTCTTGGCCTCGAAGAGGAGAACGCTGGCGGCCATCGCTGAGTTGAGACTGTTCACGTGAGGGACGATGGGGATGTGTAGCTGCTTCCCGCCCCTGCTGTAGGCCAACTCTCTGGCTTCTCTGCTCACCCCGTAGGTCTCCCCTCCAATCACCACGGCCACAGGGAAGTCCACCCAGGGCTCGTAGTAGCACTGCACCTCCAAGTCAATGCCTTCCTCCTCTTCTTCCTCCTCCTCGCTCTCGGAAACCGCCCCCAAATCCAACTGGGTCAGCCGGGCTTTCATATTGTAGGGCCTGGAAACCCAGCCGTGGCTGCTGGCTTTGGCTGGGGACCTCGGCAGCGGCGGCAGCTCCTCCTCCGGCTCAGGGACCGGCTGGCAGGTGTCGGCCACGTAAACGCAGGTTTCCGGCAAGAGGTAGCTCGGCACGGCTTCCCACTCCAGGTCGCAAATGACGGGGATGCGGAAGTGGGCTCCCATCCCTGCGCGCAGCACTTTAGGTTCCCAGGCATCGACGCAGCCTGGAGAGGGAAAGGAAAACGACGATTCTGCTTAACAGGGCTTGGCGACAGCCTCCGGTGAGTAAAAAAAATAAATAAATTGGGAATTTAGTCTCCATTTTTCGGTGCTTCTTTAAAGCTCACGTGATTTTAATAATCCCTGCTTTGTGTAGTTCCTCCCCTAAAGTTTATATACATTTTGTCATTAATGAGTCCAGTAAACATGGGTTGTTGTTTTTTTAAAAAAAAGACATCTGGCCAATAATAACAATGATTCTCCATTTAATAAGTCCTATCCGACAGAGAAGGCACCTTGCAGACATCAAGCTGTGTCTCACCTGCGAGAAAAGACTGAACTGGGAGGCCCTGAGGCCTAGTTAGGCCTTAGCTCCCACCGAGCATCCTGTTCCTCCCCCAGTGCGAGCTGAGCAGGAAGCTAGGCTGAGAGGCTAGGCCTCAAAGCTGCCCAGTTCAGACTAAGAGGCTGTGGTACCTGTAGAGTTTGCTTATCTGTGCTTTCCTCCATCTGCAGGCGGGCCTCGGAACTGACTCTCTGTGTGTATCACAGTCCTACTGTCACCTAGGCATCTTTCATCACGAAGCCGCGTTCCTTACCTTTGACAAGTAACACGCGGCTGCAACCTGCTCCGGCTGCCGACCTGAGGATGGTGCCCAGGTTTCCTGGGTCACGGATGTTGTCGCAGATGAGGGAGAGGGGCAGCTGGTGCTGCTGCTGGACTTCTGGGTAAACCATTTTGGAGAAATCAGGCCGGGAAAAGATTCCTGACGGAACAGAGGCAGAAGATGACGAAGGAGGCATTACGTTTTCAGTCAAGTGCGGAGCAGTGATTAAGAGGCCTGAATCAGGATTTGGGAAATCCAGGAAATGTTAAGCAGTGGGTGCAACACACTCCTCGGTAGCTCTCTGTGTTCCTGTGTCAGCCCCCACTCCTCAGGCTATCCCGACCACCCCTTACCCTCCGATCGCTCTGACCGCCAGGCAGCCGACGGCAAGCAACGGAGAAGAGCTCCCAGTGAGACCTATTTTCTATGCATTTTTGCTAAGAATCTGTCATCTGGATGAGGTTGATGAAAACGAGATCCAAGAGGTTTAGAGAGACAGGAAGACCTTTTGCCAGAAAACTACCTCTTTGCTGCTTGATGTTCAATTCGAATTTATTTGTTTGGGCACACAGAAGCCAAAAGCCCAGCCTAAGGATCCCTCCTCCTTCAGAGTATATCCACAAGGTTTGCCTTAATTAACTAATTCCCTTTAAACGGGGTTCTTAAAGGGATTCTTATGCCTTGCTGTGCTGAATAGGTTTTGACGCTCCTTCTGTTTACCAGCTATCCCTGTGGGATTTGGGTGAACTTTTTTAGTACAGCCAGACCGCTTTATCCGTGGGATCGGTATCTGCTGATTCACTTATCCACTGTCAGAAAATATTTTAATATATTTTTTAAAAAATATTCGAAGAAAAATCCTAGAAATATATATTTCTAAAGAAGTCACCAGAACTGGCTACTAGAGGGATGCAGACACCATGCCGTGCATAGTGTCTGCTATTAAAATAGGGCTTGCCATAATCCGTGTTTTCAGCATCTGTGGGGGGACTTGGAACCTATTGTATTTACGTAGTTATTTTTGGGCCCTTCTTAAGGAGAAAAGCGAGGGACCTATTAACATACGTAAATAAATTAAAACGCGAGGGGCTCCTCGCACGGCATACCTATCACGCCCTGAGGAGTGACGACGTCAGACCAAGACTTGATATCGTCAAACTTCACTTTGATGAGCTTGGCCCGCTTCAGCTTCTCCGCCGGCAGCTGTCTCAACTGCTCCATGACGCTGAAGAAGATCATCTGAGGAACGGCCCCGGCGGCCAGCGCGTCCGCGATCAGGCGCCGGCCTTCCAGGAGGATCTTGCCGTGTTTCTGGCGAAACGACTTCGACTTGGCCACCGTCACCACTTTGCTACGGAAGAAAAGCAGATATATTTATTGGGGCCGCTCGACCCTAATTTTCCCTTTTTTATTTATCCGTTCCCCTCTGGACCCTGCTGTTCCTCCCAAGGCCCTCCAAAACAGCATTATCTGTTGCTCTCCTCCACCCACGACAGCCCTGCGAGGTAGGACAGGGAGAAGAAAGAGAGAGAGAAAAAGCTCAGATGATGCCCTGAAATGAATGTGGATCTTCTTATTTAAATGAAAAACCCTCGGGTGTGGGCCGAAGACTACAACTCCCAGGGCCCTTTGCGCGCCCGCCCTTTCCTCACCTCAGCCTCTTGTCCTCCCCGAAGGCCCGCTCGTAGCGAAGCTCCGGCTCTTCGTCGCCTTTCCAGCCCGCCCGAGGCGCCTCCTTCTGGGCCGGGGAGGCGGCGAGGGAGGGCCGGGGGACGGCGCTGGGCAGGCCCCCCGAAGCCTCCTGCTGCTGCTGCTGCTCGGCCAGCGAAGGGAGGACCCGGACGGGGCTCCTCCTCAGCCGGCGCGCTCCTCGCCGGGAGACCCAGCCGGCGCTCGGGGGCCTCAGGAGGAGCCGCCTCAGGGACGGAGCCCCGGCCACCCTCGCCAGCGCCGCCATCTTGGGCACGGGCAGCGAGGCGGAGAGGGGAGGGGAAAGGGCGCCCTCCCGCCCGCCGGGAACTCGCGCTCAAGTACCGCGAGGCTGGCCGTCGCGAAGGGCAACGGCGGGCGCGCGAGGGACGCCTCAGCCATAGAGTGGGGGCAGTGGGGTAGACGGGCAGCTTAGGGAAGAGCACGCGTGGGGGCCGGACTTCCGGTTAGAAGGACTACGGGCTACTAGTCTGTCGTAGAGATAGAAAATAGAGCGACGCACATACCAGGCGATTTCTCAACAGGCAAGAAGAACAGCTGGCAGTCCCACGATAAGAGACACCCCCCCCACACACACACACGGTAGATGTACATGTAGATTTTGTTCTTGTTTAGTCGTTAAGCCATGTCCCGACTCTGAGTGACCCCATGGACCAGGGCACGCCAGGCCCTCCCGTCTTCCACTGCCTCCTGGAGTTCGGTCAAATTCATGTTGGCCGCTTCGGTGACACCGTCCATCCATCTCGTCCTCTGTCGTCCCCTTCTCCTCTTGCCTTCACACTTTCCCAGCATCAGGGTCTTTTCCAGGGAGTCTCCTCTTCTCATGAGACAGCCAAAGGATTGGAGCCTCCGCTTCAGGATCTGTCCTTCCAGTGAACACTCAGGGTTGATTTCCTTCAGAATGGATAGGTTTGTTCTCCTTGCAGTCCAGGGGACTCTCCAGTGTCTCCTCCAGCACCACAATTCAAAGGCATCAATTCTTTGGCGGTCAGCCTTCTTTATGGTCCAGCTCTCATTTCCGTACATCGCTGTTGAAAAAAACCATAGCTTTGGCTATGCGGACCTTTGTCGGCAAGGTGATGTCTCTGATCTTTTCCAATCCTCTGGCCACTGTTGAGTTTTCCAAACTTGCTGGCATATTGAGTGTAGCACCTTAACAGCGTCATCTTTTAAAATTTTAAATAGTTCGACTGGAATGCCATCACCTCCGCTGGCCTTGTTGTTAGCCATGCTTTCTAAGGCCCACTTGACTTCACTCTTCAGGCTGTCAGGGTCAGCAATGACACTATCTGGGTTGTCCTGGACATCCAGATCTTTCTGGTATAATTCCTCTGTGTATTCTTGCCACCTCTTCTTGATGTCTTCTGCTTCTGTGAGGTCCCTACTATTTTTGTCCTTTATCATCTCCATCTTTGCACAAAAGGTTCCTTTAATATCTCCAATCTTCTTGAACAGATCTCTGGTTTTTCCCTTTCTATTATTTTCCTCTATACTGTATCTTTGCACTGTTCATTTAAGAAGGCCCTCTTGTCTCTCCTTGCTATTCTTTGGAAGTCTGCATTCCATTTTCTGTAACTTTCCCTATCTCCCATTTTGTTTCCCTTCTCTTCTCTGCTATTTGTAAGTCCTCGTTGGACAGCCACTTTGCTTTCTTGCATTTCCTTTTCTTTGGGATGGTTTTTTGCTCCCTCCTGTACAATGTTACGAGCCTCCATCCATAGTTCTTCAGGCACTCTGTCCACCAAATCAAGTTCCTTAAATCTGTTCTTCACTTCCACTGTGTATTCATAAGGGATTGGGTTTTCCTGACTAGGAAATCAACCCTGAGTGCTCACTGGAAGGACAGATCCTGAAGCTGAGCCTCCAGTACTTTGGCCATCTCATGAGAAGAGAAGACTCCCTGGAAAAGACCTTGATGTTGGGAAAGTGTGAAGGCAAGAGAAGAAGTGGACGACAGCGGATGAGATGGTTGGACAGTGTCATCGAAGCGACCAACAGGAATTTGACACAACTCTGGGAGGCAGTGGAAGATATGAGGGCCTGCATGCTCTGGTTCATGGGGTCACGAAGAGTCGGACACGACTAAATGACAATGATACCTGACTAGCCCAGTGTTTTTTCCTACTTTCTTCAGTTTAAGCTTTGCTATGAGAAGCTGATGATCAGAGCTGCAATCAGCTCTGGGTCTCGTTTTTGCTGACTGTATAGAGCTTCTCCATCTTTGTCTGCAGAGAACATAATCAATCTGATTCCGGTTTTGCCCATCTGGTGATGTCCATGTGCAGAGTCGCCTCTTATGTTGTTGAAAAAGAGTCTTTGTTATGACCAGCTTATTCTCTTGACAAAACTTTCTTAGCCTTTGCCATGCTTCGTTCTGAACTCCAAGGCCAAACTTACCTGTTGTTCCTTTTATCTCTTGACTCCCTACTTTAGCATTCCAGTCCCCTAGAATGAGAAAAGCATCTTTCTTTGGTGTCAGTTCTAGAAGCTGTTGTAAGTCTCCATAGAATTGTTCAGTTTCAGCCTATTCAGCATCGGTGGTTGGTGCATAAACTTGGATTACTGTGATGTTGAAAGGTCTGCCTTGGATATGTATTGAAATCATTCTATCATTCTTTATTACTATCTCTATAGTCCACGCCTTCCGCGGCCACCATGACGTCATCTTCCTGAGCCGGTAGGGGAAGAACCACACCTCCCCTGGGGATTAAAAACCAGCCTCGCGGAGGGCCAGCGCTTGGGATCGCGACGGGAAGGCAAAATGGAGGCTCGCCGTGCTTTGCATTTTGTCTTTAAAGTTGGCGACCGGGCGCAGACGGCGCGTTTCTACCGGGAGCTACTGGGCATGCGCGTAAGTGGTGGTGGGGAGGCAGAAGAAACCCTTGAAGTGTCCCGAGGCTAAAATAGGGGTGGTGACGTCAGCGAGTACGGGTCGCTTTGGTGGCCAAAACACCTCGGTAAGGGGTGTTTTCTGCTTACGGCCCGGTTCCTACGGGGAGCGATTCGGATCAATCTTATTGGATGTTTGCTTTATTTTGAGTCTATGAAGCTTTCCCTTAATATTATTAAGGGCTCCATTGACAGATTAGAGTTGATTGAAAGCCTTTTTCCTTCCAAAACGTAATGATTTGTTTCCCATTAAAAATGGGAAACAATAAATAAACAATAAATATCTCTGTTAACAAATCCCATCTGGAAATCTCATTTAAATTATAATAAATAGCTTTTCATCCTAAAATGCAGCTGAAACCTTTTGCTCTGGTAGATAACGTCTTCTGTTTTGTTAATTGCCCTGCTAAATACTGTATTAGTATTGTTTATATATATTGTTTATATATAAAATAAAATCACACTGTTGTACACGTATAAGAGGTAGCCATGTTTAGTCTGTGCAAGCATTATAGGTAAAAACAAAATAGTAGAAGAACAAATTAAAAGCCAAAAACATGGTGGCACTAGAACATGGCAAATATTTATACATGGCATCAAAATTTAGATATCAAAGTACAGGGATCATGGCTGGTTGGTGAGAAAGGCAGCGGGAATTTAACATTGTGATGATAGTGCCTTTAATATGCAGGTATTTTATTTAAGCTTTTGCTGTAAAGGGTGTGAGAACCTCAGTCAACAAATAATAGTAGTATATAATGAATGTTGGTTAGACTGGCTTTTTTACAGTTGCTAACAAACTTTCCTTCATTACACACTTTGCTTCGTAACCAGTTCAAATGGTGTGTGAATTACCCCAGGCAACGGATGAGCGCAGGAGGGGAGGAAGACGCAATATGAGATGGATTGACACCCTTTAAGGAAGCCACAGGCTTGCTTTTAAAAGAGCTGCGCAGGGTGGCTGAGGATGGGGCATTTTGGAGATTGCCCATTCAGAGGGGCGACTAGAGACACCTAACAACAAATAATTTTGTCTACTGCTGAACCAAACGCTTGACAGACTTCCCTCATTGTATTTGAACCAACAGGTGCTAAGACATGAAGAATTTGAAGAAGGTTGTAAAGCCACGTGTAATGGGTATGTTTCCTTTTTGGCGGTTTATCCTCATTTGACCCACACCTTTCCTGTTGGGACCCAGTAAACCAGGAGCCTGGTGGGTGTGGTTGATGTCATTATCAGCCACAAGGAAGCTTTTACAACCTTTCCAAATCTCATTATTTTTGTCCTTCTAGCACCGTTGTGGGTTTACCTCCCTTGCTGGCTGGTTGTTTTAAGCTTCTGTGATTTGGTTGGTTTTCTTCCTGGGTTATTATTAAGTGAAGGGTTTATTGGATTGGATTCTGAACATATCGTTAGGGTCCCCCCTCCCCCACAGTATCATACTTTTAATTAAATTCATGGTAGGCTTGGATACCTTCAGAAATGTTTAAATACATTATTTTTAATTCATCCAGCTAAATTCTGCTGGGACTCCTTGTTGCTTCCCATTGGCTGGCCTTCTGTGATGTCAGGGGATGTTCCCAAACATTTGAGCTGCGTTGCATGTTAACGTTAGCAAACCAGAATGCTGACAAGCACCGCCATTTTGCCACAAAGAATGGGAGATCTGGACGTGACGGGGTTAAGACGGAGAACTATTAGGAACAAAGGAATTTATTTTGTGCCACCTCAGAATATATTGGATTTTCAGTCTTGTCAAGAATAGAGTGAAGGGAAGGAGACAGCATATAGGGTGGGGGAAAAGTAAGAGCTATTTCTTTGTGTTTCTGCCATGGTATGTGAATTAAGATTGCTGTGTTTCTAGTCCCTATGATGGCAAATGGAGTAAAACGATGGTGGGCTATGGTCCGGAGGACAATCATTTTGTCGCAGAGTTGACCTACAATTACGGTGTTGGGAATTACCGCCTTGGCAACGATTTTCAGGTAGGCCTTGATCCCTAAGAAATCTGTAGTTCTGGACTGCGGGAAGCTCTCTTGTAATCTTCTGACAGTACAAGACAGGGTGTCTGGCTTTTTGAAAGAGAATCTCTGCTTTGCTTGTTCCAGGGGATGACCATCGCCTCTAGCCGTGCTGTGAGCAACGCCAGGAAACTGCAGTGGCCGCTCAAGGAGATTTCGGCTGGCATCTATGAAACAGAAGCGCCGGGAGGGTACAAGTTTTTTCTGGAGGACAAAACGCCACCCAAGGAAGGTAAAGGAAGTCGCCAGCGCCTGGGAGTCTGTTTATTAACGTGCTGTGTTTGGGATCATGATGGATTCCTTGAGACCTATTTCTTAAAAGAAACAGGGGATCAAATATTGCTCTCGTGGGTAAGGTCTTGGTCCGCTTGAGCCAATTTTAGCGAAGCTGAATTCTTCCCCTGTTTCCCCTCCTAAAAGCCATGTGCTTTTTCTTCTCCAGATCCTGTTGTGAAAGTGACTTTGGCTGTGTCCAGCTTGCCGAAATCCGTGGACTACTGGTCAAAGTTGTTGGGGATGAAAGTTTACGACACGGATGAGAGCAAGCGGAGAGTTCTCCTGGGATATGCGGAGAACCAGGTGTGGGGAGTGGCCGCGAGGCTCCTTTGAGGGGACATGAATTATGTTGGGTCCCAAGATTACACAGTGATTATTCCTGGCTCTGGGGATAAGATGCTGCATCTCCCTGTTTCAGTCCATTGTTTTGCTCACATCACCGTACACTTGGGGTTGGGGAATCTGATGTGTTTTCCATCTCGGCTTCTGAAAAGCTTCTGCCAATCCTCCCACTCGAAAGGGGCTTCTCATAATAAATTGTGCGTTGCTTCCCATTTTTTGCTTGTCTGCAATCTGGATCAACAGAGGCACAAAAAGTTCATTTTTTTTCCTACAACCTCCTTGGCTAACCTATTTTCCTTCCTATGTGTCCACCTCTCTCTTTTTATTCTCCAGTGTAAACTGGAACTGCAGAGCATCGACAAAACGGTGGACCACGGGACATCCTTTGGGCGTATCGCCTTTTCCTGCCCCAAAGAACAGGTCAGGATTTTTTTAAAGTTCCTAAAGGGTTAACTTGGCTCTTTTTAATAATGGGTTAATTTTGCTCCATTTTTCTAAGCACGTGAAAATAATAATGACAATACAGTAATGCACAATATAAATGTAACTCTGTCTCCTAGAGTTTTTATAATAACTGTGTTACATTTATATTGTGCATTACTGTATTGTCATCATTATTATTGCCATGATTTATATTCCACCTTTCATGATGCAAATGTGGTCTACAGCCCTTATCAAGCGATTGCTGAATAGGCTGTGATTATTACTGTTACCCTGCCTTTTCAGGATCTGTATCTTTCCAAGGTTCATTTCTAAATTTATTTACTGTATTTTATTAAATTCAACCGTGGGGGAGGGAAAGCATCATCCGTTTGTGAACCAAATACAAGATCTGTCCCACAAGTTCGGGGGTGGCGGTCGGGAGCTATCAAAAATTCCAAAACCAGAGTGACAGCATTTTCCCCCTAAGGGTGGAGCGGGACGAGTTAATTTTACAAGCCATACGGAAACAAAATTATATATGTAGTTCATGAGTTCTCTTTAATCAGTTGAGCACATGATTTTAGGCACGGTAATTAAGAGATTTGCATTTGGTTTCGTTTGGAAAGCATATTTTTTAAATAGCCAGTATAGTGATTTTTTGTAGGGTGAGTGGGATTAAAATGCATACATATCAAATCACTGTACAGTTTTCTCAGCTCATGTGTTCTGTCCTTCCACCCCTGTGTGAGTATCACCTCTGGGTTTCACTGTTCTCCCTTTTTTTTTCATTTATTCGGATTCTGGTTGGGCCTTCAGCTGCCCGGGATTGAAGCTTTGATGAGGAAAGAGAACCAGAAGATTTTAACCCCACTGGTCAGTCTGGACACGCCAGGAAAAGCGACGGTGCAAGTGGTCATCCTGGCGGATCCTGTGAGTCCCCTTGGGGTCTGACATAAAAAGTGTCAGGGCAATCCCGCAGAATAATGAGCCGTGTCAAACCTTCCAGAGCTTCAAACCAGACCTCCTGTTCTATGCAGAAATCCCAGCAGGCTGCAAATCAGAGCGCCTGTCCTATGTAAAATCATCCCAATCTGCAAATCAGAGTGCCTGTTTGATGCAAAGCATTTCCTGGGCTTTAAATCCCTTCATATTTCCAATCCTTGGAAATCAAGGTTGGAATAGCTGGTAGGCTGGATGAGAAACCCCCACTGACCGGAGGCTCCCCTCCTTTGAAGTATCCCAGTCCTTAATGTTCAGAGGTAGACTACCACTGATTATTGAGGTTCAGTTTAACCAGCCAGCATGGCTAGTTTGAGAGATGCATTCCCCAAAAATGTCTGGTGTGGATTGTATGCTCTTTGGAAGCAGGGAACGCCTCTCAGTTTTAGATGATTCTTGAAATACCATGGTCCTGTGTATGCAAATAATTCCATAATCCATGCCAATCCTGTTTATAATCCATGCTGATCCTGTTTATCTCTCTTCCACCTCTTTTAGGACGGCCATGAAATCTGCTTTGTGGGAGACGAAGCCTTCCGGGAGCTGTCCCAGGTGGACCCAAGTGGCGAAAAACTCTTAGACGAGGTGAGCGTTTTTTTTCTTTCCAGCATTTAATTTTGAGACCACCATTTTTCAAATGTCTCCAAACAAAATAATACTATTTCTAAGAATAGCTGCTTTTTTTATCCTTGTCACTTATGTATGTACAATCCCATTGTCTAGATAAAAATGAAGCAAGCCCTGCTGCTTTTCAGGGCTCGGCTTCTTAAAAAGGATCTAAAAATTTTGCCATCTTCATGAGATCTAGCAACTTGGACAAGAGAGTCTGAAAGCCAGGTGGAATGAGCAGGCTTCAGAGGGAGGAGCTGTCTCTGTGTATGGTTCATGAGCTGCACAGTGGCAGAGAAAAAGGCAATTCAAAGGGTGATTAAGACGGCCCAAAACATCATTGGCTGTTCACTCCTCTCTTTGGAAGAATTGTATAAGAACAGATGTAAGAGGAAGATATCTAACATACTGAAAGACTCCTCTCATCCGGGATATCAGCTCTTTAAACTATTACCATCAGGAAGGAGATTCAGGGTATTGAAAGCAAGGACAAGCAGATTCAAGAACAGTTTTTACCCAAGTGCAGTATTGAGTTTAAATGCGGGGCCATAGGTTTTTGGTGGAATTTTAATTGCTGAGAGAAAACGGGGTATCTATATTTGGATGGTGAAAGTTTTGTATATTTTAACTTTTTTTTGTAGTGTTGTCCAGTTTTACCTTGGGGAAGAGCACCTCATTTCGTTGCACCCACTTGTGAGCGCAATGACAAATAAATTTCTTATGTCTTATGTCTTATGAAAGACCTACCCATATTATCTTGGAACATGATTTCTAGAACAGGCACACCAAAACCTCTTCCATGTTTTTTCACTCATTGGAAGCCAGTTAAGAAAATTGGTGTGAATGGGTGGTGGCACTATTCATTTTGACAGTTTTTTTGCTGATTCCCTTTGAATCCTTGGGCTTTTTCCCCCTGTGCTCAGATTTCTTGTGGCAGCTTTATTACACCATGATCGCTGTTGATGCCGTTTTCTCTTTTACTCACATAGGCCATGGCGGCAGACAAAAGCCACGAGTGGTTTGCAAGGCAGAACATCTCGAAGCCTTCCGCGTAGCATCGCCAGTGTGCGGTTCCTGGATTAGACGGGGCATCGCCTTATCTCTTGAAGAAGCATCCTCCTCTCACATCACAATGGCCTTTTCGCCTGCTTCCGCCTCTGAATGATGTAGTTTCTCTGGAACAACACCTCCTAAGGTTAGGCTGAGATCGAATGGTTCCCAGACCTTTCTGCATCACACCCCTTTTAAAACATAATAATAAATAAATCCTCGCCTCTCTTTTGCTATCATCCAAACACCATTTAACCCTTTTTGAGATTAAAAAAATGCAAACTTCAAGAATTAGATTTTAAAAAATAGCCACAAATGCCAGTCACAGGTTAATAAAATGTAATTATTGTGGATAAATGGTGGAGATAAATTTGAAAATGTGAAATCAAAACCTGTATACCTTTATGATCTCTGTGCATTTTTTTTGAGGATGTGTGTGTGTCTATTCCCACCCCCATCATAATTGGAATTCTCTGTTCAGCTTAAATTAAGACTAGCTGGGCCCCAGAGACTGACTCCGATTCCTCGGCCAGTGCCTGGGAAAATATTAGAATAAACTGTGAAAGTAAAAAAGTGGCATCTCTCAGTCTTTCCCAGTAAAGTTTGGCAAGGGTAGGTGATTAGATGGATTTGGACTACAACTCCCATGATCCACTCTGGCTGGCTGAGGCTACTGGGGGTTGTAGTCCACATGCCCACCTCTGCTGATCTCTTAATCCGTGACATTCTGAGCAGGAATCTACTCCCTTCGTGTGTCTTTCTCTCCAGCTGTCCTATCCCTTTTATTTTATACCTTGTCAACATCACGGGGTCAGGATACGACCCTTAGAGACCAAGGCCAAGATCATCCAGACTCTCTTGTCTTTCCGATCACCCTGTATGGGTGCGGAAGGTGGACGGTGAAGAAAATAAACTGATTTGTTTGAAACGGGGTGCTGGGGGAAGAGCTTTGGGGATGCCCCGGACTGTCAGAAGGATGGACAAAGGGGGTCCTAGATCAAATCAAGCCTGGATTATCTCTGGAGGCAGAAATGACACAGCGGGGCCTGCCCTGCTTTGGGCGCATCACGAGAAGGCAGGATGCTCTGGAAAAGAAGACCATCGTGATGGGAAAGGTGGAAAGCAGTAGGGAAAGAGGAAGACCCAATACAAGATGGACAGACTCCCGAAAGGTGTTTGGTATGTTTTTTTTAAGGATTGCAGAACATTCAGGCCCAAAGTGGTACAGTCCCACCCTGACGAGGGCCGTACCGTGTAACTCATCCCCTGGGCCGTTGGCTCTCTTTTTCGAAACAAAAAGCGTTGAGCAAGTTTGGGGCCTCAGGCTCTTTTTATTGCCTTAACCGGGCCACGATTAAGAAGTGCGCAACATTGGATGTTGAGCTCCGTCACGTGGATGATGGGAATGGGGGTACCTTCCTCTCCAGCCACTCCACGGTGGTGAGGGGAAGCTATCGGCCTCCCGTTCTGCAGGCCCCCTCTGGTGTTTGCTCTAGGCCTAGTCTTGCGGGGGGGGGGGCAGGATGGGGCCCCACGGGGTGGCCCATCATCCCCCTCGGCCGTCGCCTGCTTGAAAAGGCGTTCCAGCAGCTTCATTTGTTCCACCACGGCGGCGGTTTTCTCAGGCGCAGGCGGTGGCAAGTGGTCATCAGGGCCCCTTCTTTTACGCCCGTGCAAAGGGACTTCCGGGAAATGAGCCGCGTGTCATGTCTGAACGGGCTGTCCCTGGGATTTCGAAGAACGGGGGGAAAAAGGAACACTCTGGTGAGTCTCCTGCCGGTAATAATAGGAGTAAATAATAATAATTTTATTTATTACAATTTATTTATTCAGTGATTTCCCCCCCCCCCCCCAAACTTAAAAAAGAGGTGCCCCTGGCCAGAAATCAGCCTTAAACCAGATTCATAAAAAGGACAGGCCGTGGTAACAGCCTTGTAAAGCTTACCTCTGAGAATGTGCAAAGTACATTTTGATCATAACATCCACTACCCCCATTCCCTTTTTTGGGGAGAGAAATAAGGCCTTAATTAGGGTACTTTTGATTAAGCATGTTTTGGGCTAGAATGTCTATACCAGCCCCCCTATGGCCAAAAGTAGGGAATGATGGGCCTTGTAGTCTTGTTTCTGAAAACCTTCAGATGCCCCTTCTCTCCGCACCCTCCAGGGGCATCTGATATTAAAGCCAACCCATGGAACACTGGGCTGCCTCTGAGAGTGTGCAGAGTGCCTTTTGATCCTGCCACCAAAGCCACACAAAAGACACCCCAGTAAGTCCTTGTCTTCAAAGGAGAGGGAATTTAAAAAAAATCAAAGCAAAACCTGGGTTTGGAAAGTCGACTGGTGCTTTGAAGGGAGGTTCTGGGGCGGGGGCTCTCTGCAGGCGCTCAGAGGCACGCTTGGTCACGCCGTATGCCCGGGAAGGGGCGTGGCCACCAAAGGGAAGGGGCGGGGCTAAAGGGAGTGGGCGGGGCGGAGGCACGGAATGGAGCCGGCGTGGGGCGGCTGACGCGCGCGCTTTTTTTTCTCCCGGGGCGGGAAGAGTCGTTCCCATTGGGACGCCATGGCGCTTCCTTGTGAGTAAGGGGCGCGCGAGATCGCGGGGGTGGGGGTGGGGGTGGGGAAAAGGAAGAGCCACGTGGTCTGTGCAAAAGCCTCGGTCCGGCTTCACTCCCGCGGCGTGCATGGAGGGTTTACTCGCGAGTCAGCTCCCATGCCTTGGTTGCAAACTTCTCCTCCTCACACCCCCCCTCCCCCGAGGAAGCGGATCTGGGTTTGGGAGGATCGCCCTCGACCCGGGAGTGGGTTGGGGTGGGCGTGCTTCCTCGCGAGTCAACCCTGTCCCCCCCCCCCTCCCGGGCCATCCTGAGCCCACCAGGCAGGGCTGGGGATCGGAGCTCGTAGGGGGGATGGGTGGAGGTGGCCCCGAGCCTTAGCAAAGACCGGCGTGGGGGGGGGGGTGTCTCCTTACCAGGAGGTGTAGGCGGGCAAGAGGGAGGCTCGGGGCCCCCGCCCGGTGTTGCGCAGCAGCCGGCAGAGGTAGCTCTGCCGACGGGGCTTGGCTTTGCGCAGCCCCGTCCCGCCGGCTGGGAGGGGAGCCCGAGGAGGAAGAGAGACGGAGGATCGGGGCCTCGGAGGGAGGGAGGGAGGGAGGGAAGCCGGCTGGCCGGTCTCTCTCCCTCCCTCCCTTTTCCGGCTTGCTCTGTGCCGTCCGCCCTGAGCGCACAATGGCCCGGCCGGGGCGCCCACCGTCGGAGAAAGCCGGAGCAGCAGCCGGGGCCCCGATCCCGGCAGAGGAGGAGGAGGAGCCCCGATGCCGGCCATGCCGTCGCCGCGGCCTCCTCGCCTCCCAGAGCCCGGCTAGGAAGGGACGGGGGTGGGCTTGACACGAGCCATGGATCTAGGTGGGCCCCCCGGGGGATTCCTTTGAAATGGGCAGGTTTCTGAGGGTTGGGGGGGAGGACTACAACCCCCATGGTTCCGCAGGCAGCGAGCCCGACCCCCGGGGATTCTGGGGGTTGTAGTCCAGCCGCAACTGCTGTAGTGTCTGCTGGGAGGGGGTTATTCGTGAGATTCACTTTTTGGGGGGGGAAGCAGTCCTGTTGTTGGGAAAGCAGAAGCCGTAGGATGAGAGGAAGGGGGGGATGGCGAGAGGGATGGGCTCTGTGAAAGAAACCCCCACTTTTAATCAGGGTAACCTGAGAAGCTCTCCCTGGCAAAAGCTGTTAAGAATCGGTCCTTTTTATTCATAAGATCAGCATGAGGTGGACACACATTTCCTTGACAGTTTTATTGCCTGTTTTAATTCTGGGCTACCTTTGTAAGCAAGGCTGGGCCCCCCCTTACCAAAGTGAGCTTCGTGGCTGAGTGGGGATTTGAACCCAGACCCCTTAAGAGAGGCGTTCTCCACCCTTGCTGGAAGATTCCTTTACTCTGTTTTCCACTTTTGCTTCGTAAACAGGGCCGGTGACCATCTGCGGGGAGGTGACCGTCTTACACGGGGGTTTCCTGCTGGCCTCTCGGCTCTGCCACCCGAAGCCGTTGTCCGAGCTGGCCAAGGCCGACTGGCCGGTGGTGGCCAAGCCCATTGTGGATGCCCTGGAGGAGGTCTGCTTCTCCTGCTCCGCTTACCCGCCCCAGCCGGAGGCTTGGAAGGAGAAAGCCGCCGTCATCCTCTGGTCGAAAGTCCTCCTCTCCGGGGCCTCGTCCTCCATCAACCAGAGATGGAAGGACGACCCCTTCTTCTCTGTCAGCAACATGATCCCGGAGGTCAACCGCACCGTCCTTTATGAGCTCTTCAAGACCATCAACGCGCCCCGGCTTTTCGCCCGACTCCTGCTGGCGCTGCCGGATCCGGTTTGCCGAGGGGAGGCGGAGATCTTCGTCGACTACGTGGCCAACGAGACCTCCCCGCTCGACGTGTCTTTCTTCTTGAACGTTTGGTGGGAGATTATGAAGCACAAACCGGGGGAGGAAGACAGGCTGACGTCCTCTTTCCATACCATCTGCCACCAGTATCTCTCGGATCCGGTAGAAACGGGCCAGCCTCCGAAGAGATTCAAGAGCGACCCTCCTCCGTTGGCGGGTTCCAACTCCGTAGCCGTCGGCGTCCTCCCAGTTTTGACGGAGGGCTTGAAGCGGATCAAGGAGAGCGTCGTCGCGGCCAAAATGAAGTGCCACGCTCTGGCCAATCTGCTGGAGGTGTTCTCCGTTTCGGTCGCCGCTGAGGGTGAAACCGAGGAGCTCCCCGTCCAGATTTATCTGGACAAGATCACCTCCGTCGTGACCTTGTGGAGCAGCGATTGCGAGAATCCGTACAGCGAGAAGAGATTAGACGAGAAGGTGAGGGCAGCCGAGCGAAGCATGAGCACGCTTGACGCAGCGAAGGGGTCTAGCGGATCGTCTCTCGTCGACTTAGGCTTTCTTCACGCCTTGCTGGAGGAATGGTCTCCGGACCTCCAGGATCTCCTCAAGGACCCTCAGCAGATCTGTTACGAAAGCTACCGGCTTCTGGACCGCCTGGCGTCGCTGGAGAAAAAGTTGGCGAACTGCGCCAGATCAGACGAGGTTCAGAAGAAAAAGGTCTTTGAATTGTCCGAGTTTGCGGCGAACTTCTTGAGGAAGATCGGCCCCGAGTCCTTGAGCAAGATCTCCAGCGGGGACTTGGTGGCGTCGGTGGCCATGGTGATCATCGATAAGAGGATGGACCGGCACGCGGAGGTATGTTCCGTATTTGCCTCGGAGAAGGACTGGGGGCTCAGCCCGGAGTGGGTTGCGTGCCTGGACAGGAACAAAGCCCTCTTCCGGACACCAGCGCTGGTCTTGAAATTGATGGAGACCGCCGTGAGTTGTGGCCATTCAAACCTCGAGCAGCAGACCAGGGCGGCCAAGATCATCCTCGAGTGCTATGCTGAGCTCTCTCTGGTCGATCAGAACCAGGTCATTGCGGGCGTCCTGGCCAGCTGGGGCGGGCAGGGGCTTTCGGGGACGTCGGCGGCCTTCTCGGAGGGCTTCCCGGAGGAACTCAACGTGGCCTTCAACCAGATCATCCAGAGCGCCTCCGGGGAAGGCTTCAAGAAAGCCGTGGCTTCCGTCACCCGGTTGGTGGTCCTCAACCCTGAATCCACCATCAAGAAGATTAATAACTTAGCTGTAGCCAATTTAGGCACCCACCAGTTCCTGGCGGAGATCCTCTGCTCTTTCCCGGCTCTGGACTTCCAAGAACCTCCAGATCTGTCCGGTGCGTCCGTCAGCTTGGTCATGAGATGCTTGAAGGAGACGGTTTGGGACCGTCTTTCCTCCGCCAAGGAGAAGGAGCAGTTCTTAGAGTTTCTGGTTTATCTCATGCAACCGAGCGAGGCCCGCCCTCTTCTCCGTCCGGCCGAGGTGACCCAAAACCTCGTCCTTCCTTTCCTGAAGTCCGACTCTCCGGCGGTCGAGTTTTGCTTGCAGATCCTTGACAAAGCGTTGAGAGTGCCTGACGAGCAGGACTGGGTCCAAGCCTGCCACCCGTTTCCGCTCCTCTTCTCCCTCTGCAAGCTTCTGGATGGCTTCACCCGCTACTGGAACGAACCTCAGGGCCGGCGCCCCTCCTCCTTAGAAGCCAAAGACTTGGTGGCAAGCAACGTGGCGCAACTTTGCGAGGCCCTCTTGGTCCAGAAGGACTCCCTCTCTCCGGAACTGTGGACCCAATCCGTCTCTTGGCTTCACAGGAAGGCCAGAGCTTTGGACTGGACCGTCGGCCTCCGCCTGAAGGACGTCTACGGGGAACACTTCAAGAACGAAGTCCCGGCCACCCTTTTCGAGGTCTGCAAGCTGCCGGAGGAGGAGTGGACCTCCTGTCCCGACGCAAGTTACGGGCCGGGCAGTGGCCTCCTGGCGTGGATGGAATGTTGCTGCGTCTCCACGGCCTTGAGGGAGCAGATGCTGGTGCTGCTGACGGTCAACGTGGACAACCCCGAGGAGGTGAACCTTTTCAGCAAAGGGTTCCTGGTGGCCCTCGTCCAGGTCTTTCCGTGGTGCAGCCAAAGCGAGTGGAGAAGGCTCGTCCACGTGGTCAAGAGCCTTCTGGAACGAGAAGTCCTCTACGTGCCTTACTCTCTGGAGTACGTCCACCACCTGCCCCTGTTGAACTTCCGGCCGTTCGCCTACCACCTCCAGTTCTCCGTGCTGATGTTGAGGGCCTTCCAGTTCCTGTGCGGGGCCAGCGGGGCCACGTGGCTCCCTCGGGAGGCGTGGAAGCACGTGTCGAAGCTCTACTGCCTCGGCGTGTCCGATTTGCTGGGCTCGGTCAAGGGCATCGCCCGGGGCCAGTGGCCCTCGGTGGAAGTGAAGAGCGTGGCCCGAGAGCTCTCCTTTGTTTACATCCAGCTCTTCTGCCACGTGCTCCACGTGGCAGCCATGTTGCCGGAGGAAGGCCCCGGCGAGGCCCTCCTGCTGCTCTCCCTGGAGGTCCTCTCGCAGTACGAGGCGCTCCACGACGCCGACGAGTCCCTCGGCAGCGCCTTGCGGAAGGCCAACGAGCGGCACTTCCTGGAGTCCATCGCCGAGAACGTCCCCAACAAGCAGTTGCGCACCATGCTCCTGCAGAAGCTCCGGAAGCTGTGAGCGCCGCACGCCGCGCTCGCTCGGAAATAAAGTGGGCCGGTGGGTTTCGATCGGGACCCGAGAGGCGTTTTCCGGAACTGGGGACTGGGACTCGGTGAGGAAGTGGGGAGAGCCCACGAGACCAATTCGGTGGGGAATTGGGAAGATCTATAATAAACCTTTATATCTTTTCCCCCTTGTTTTAATTGGGCAATCATTGAGCTTTGTCGAGTTCATTAAGGGTGCCAAAGGCTCCTCGGAAGGGAGGCCAGGCATCAACCCATTCTGTTCTTCCTCTGCTGCACTCTTTTCCTTCCAGAAGTGTCCAAAAAAAGAGAGACCATTTGGGGACTACAGTTCCCATGCGGCTGGGGGGGTGGATTTTGGGAATTGTAGTGCAAACCAAAGGGACTTGTCCTGCTTTCCTCTTTCCTTCTATCTTCCGCCGGCCCTAGAGGGCTTGCAAACCTAGATCCCAGTCTCATCCCGCAGCAAGTCACGGGTTCAAGTCCCACCTGCGGCTTCAATGGGGGGGGAATGGAAAGAGCTCTCCGACCAACGTGATTGGCAGTTATGGGGACAGAAAGCATGAGATGGACTGAACCATGAAATGGATCTAGGGCATTGACTTTCTGGGTATGCTCAGACTGCAGTGCCCATGAGGCTTTGCTTGTCTTTATGGGTGGATGATGGGACAGGCAGTCCAGAAACATCCAGAGGGCTATGATTTCCCTAATGCACGTGTTTCCTTACAAGTGGGAAACGATGCATGTCTTACTATTTTGGGGATCGGCTGTTCCTTATTTTGGTGGGGGGGGAATCGTCATTTCCGACTAAACATGCAGGGCCGTAGCCATTCTGCGCAGGATCTGGACAAGAAAAAAACACGGACCTTTTTTTCCAGCAGAAATCTTTTTATTTGTCTGCTTTTCAAAAATCTGGGCTTTCACGGCTCACGAGAAAGCAGCAGATAATCCAGTGACATTCATGTACAGCCTATTATTTCTCTTTTTGCCCCATTGTCCGGGCTGTGCATCGCAGTGTGAGACTCTCCTCTTCGTGAGCACCCAGCTATCCATCCCTCACACATCATGTAAACACTAGAAGGGCAGGTCGGGGGGTCGATTTTCATCACCCAGAAAACATTCTCGGAATCATTCAAAGCTGCTTTACAAGCTTCCAGAGACTCAGAAACATATATCTCCACAATCCTTTTTTTTACTAAATGCAGCTAGTCCTCAGTAATACCTAGTGTACAGAATCCTTGTTCTTTACGCCCACTGGGGTAAATCAGAATGTCATAAACGATGGTGGCTGACTTGCCCCAGTTAGGGCTCGAATTTCTCCTTGCGCGCCAGTCTTGAGACTTAGCACACTGTAAGGAATGCAAGCGCCGACTATTTGGCACGAGATTTCCACGCGGAGTCAGATTCTCGCCATGATTTCGGGTCGTAGGGATTTGAGTAGTAACTATAAGAAATATTTACAGAACACTTCTTTACAAATATATAATTTTAACAGTTCTGGTTTCCGTACACCCTTCAGAGGCTTCAGATAGCACTTAAGGAGTTTGGCACATTTAGGCATTTTTGTGGTGTTCTGGAGTCTCAACATTGTCCAGGAAGACCAAGGTGAAAAGCATGGCCCTCCAGTAATACCCATCATTCCCTAGCCCAGTGAGCGGGGATTATGGGAATTGTGATCCAGCACCATCCAGAAGACCAGCTACCTCCCATCTCTAGGGGGTGCTTGCTCTTCAACCAAAGGACATCATCCTACATGCAGTGACAATGTCGCTATTTTAGCCTACAAGTCCCATCAGCCCCAGCCAGATGGGAGTTGTAGTCCAGCAGCATCTGGATGACCACTCTTGCCCGCTCGGGTTTTTTTTTTTTTTTAAGGAAATACTTTTAAGGCATAGACTATATGTGGAAAAATAAATTATGGCAAACTATTTTGATTGAGTGGTTGTTTCTAAGATAAACCAGCCGTCGGCTTTCTGGACAAACAGGAAAGATAAAATAAAATAAAGGAATGTGCAGGATTAGTGCAATGTTAAACTCTGGCAGGGAAGGTTTTCCCCTGAACCTAGTGTTTAAGGCACCTTACTGGTCATAATAATAATTAAAAAAATAGTAATAGCAAGAAAGCCTAAGGTGGGGAGGTCCTCCCAGGGGGTCCCACCACCACCGGCTAAGAAAATCTGGCTCTCCATTTCCCTAGCTGTAGCATTAGCTTGAGAAGGGAGGGGCCGAGTTCGAGAAACCTGGCCAGCACCCACTGTGGGATCCTTAAGAAGCCAAGAACATCATCACCCTTCGGCTCTGCCTGCCAAAGTTCACCATGAAATAAAGATGCATCAGGGGCCTGGACTTTCACCCAGAACCCATTCTTGCTTAATACTAGAACAACTATCCTTTCTTAGTCCTGGAATTCCACTCCGGATCTGGAAACAGGATGGGATATGTGCTCCTCAAATACTGCCCTCTTCTCCTCCTTCCTGCGACAAAGAGAGAATTCGAACCCGCACCTTTCCAGACCCAAACAGCTTTCCCCCTGTTGCTGTTCCTTCTGCGGCAGCTTTCCCAGGAGCTGGTTCTCCTGCGACAGACAGGATCCGAAGCCATGATGACCCACAGAACCTTCATCGTGCGTTGCCTCGTTTTTTTTAATATCCCACAGGAAACCTGGAGTTCTCTGAGGAACTTAGAATCTTTTGATGTACAAAACAAGGATTCTTTTTTTAAAAAACGGAAGGGAAGGCTCCAAAACGATTCCATAAGACCTACTCCCCCCCCAGGTCCTCCAGCTAGGATGGGTTCCGTTTGCATAAACCCGTCAATGACAAAGCTCGCACCCCGGATGTTAAAGCGGAATTCGAACTCAGAACGGTTGAGGAGAGAGGGGGCGTTAAGAGTGGGAAACCCGCTGGGTGCTTAGAGGTTGAACCCGTCAGCATCCCAAACCTAACGCACGCCGAGATCCAGGTCCGCTGGTCGAAATAGACAAATCTTAGCAGTCCGTGTCTGTAGGCACTGACCGCGTGCCCCAAACTGCAGTGGTGGATGTGGCCGTAAGACGCCGATTCAGGAAAGTCCAGGCGGGCCACCTCCGAGCCTCAGGATTCGAGGGCCACGTCCGTGAGCAAGGCCCCGTTATCTGGCCCGGTCGGGGCCGGGAGAGCTGCTGTACAGCCGTACGGCTTTCCGGCAAATGAGGGCGAACCAGTAGAGCTGAGGGGCGATGAGGAGCCCGTTGGCCACGTTGCAGTGGAAGGGGATGTGAAAAGGCACTCTGTACATGGGCAGGCCCACCTGGCGCCCGTAGGTCCAGTACATGAAGGGGAAAAGGAGGATGCGGCAAATGAAGAAGGTCAGCAGAATAAGGGCTCCGTTGACTTTGTGTAAGAGAGAGTCTTGCATTTTTAACTGCGAAAAGGTGCGAGGGAAAAAGAAGAAAGCAAATCAAGGTTTAGATCACGGGGAAGAGAGAAGAACAACCGTTCCGTGCAAGACAAAGTGGGGTTGTCTTGTGGTGACCAATAAAAATTACAAGCTTTTCGGTTCTCACAGAACTCTTCATCAGGAGAGTTCTGAGCTCACCAGATGAAGCATTCTGTGAGATCATGCAAGCTATGAAATTAGAACTCAACTTAGAATGCGATTTCTCTCTCTTTCGGTCACACCCACCCATATCCATATTTTGCTTCTGGAGATTCGAAGTGAGGAAAGGTCTCTTAACTGCGGTGGGTCATAGGTTTCTTAAATCCCATGGATCTCATTTCCACAGAAACCCAAGTCCCACCAGACAGACAAAAAAATTGGGGTTTTTTGTTTGTTTGTTTTTTGTGTTTTTTTGCTGGGATTCTGTGGTCCTTGTGATTTATGGAAAGGTTTAAGGGAGAGAGAGAGAAAATGCAATTGTATTTTTCAGAGCGAACCCAACCGACAAATAACAATCTCGTTAGTAATTTTTTTTTAAAAAAAAATGTAGGCATGCCATTGTAAAATAAATTTCACGGATGCTGCAGAACTATAAAAAAGTGTAAAAGGCGGCTGCAGGACAATATGGGGAGTGTCCCGGCCATTCTTGGAAAACTTGGCATTTTAGCCGGGCTATTTGTACATCATCTCCTGGGGGGGGGGACGAGTGAGCCACGAGAAGTCATGCGCTCCATTTATGGGGGGTGTCAAAAGTTAAGAATCTGGGAGGGCGCCTGCTGAGCATCTGGATGAGTCTCTGTTCTGGACTCGCCACTCAGCCACCACCGGGCGGATCAAATTCCCAACCCTCTTAAGCGGACTAGGTTTATGAATGGACCTCTCTCTGTGTGTCGGATGCTTGCTCGCTGGCTTCTAAGACCCGGATCTTTTCAGTAGCGGCCTCTCTATTTGGGGCGACACAAAAGGGACGAGGGCCTCTCGTGTGAAGCCAGCAGCCGAGGAAACAAAGAGAGAAATCGGAGGTGCCCCTGCTCAAGGGAAGGTCCCTGGGAATGCTGTTTACCTGCATGAGGATCTTGCCCAGTGACACGAAGGGGGTGCTCAGCTCCGCCGTGTAGATGCAGCCGACAAAGAAGTCCCCCAGCTCCCCTCGAAGGTGCTGCGAACAAACAGGGCAAGGTTAATTTTCAGGGTCTGTAAAAATGAAATTAAGGAGAAGGCCCACCTCTGGCCCATTCTGGCACTGAGCATCGCAAGATTGGCTCGGCGCTGCCTTTCAGGACCCGAACAGACTCTCTCTCTGACCCGCAAGAGAGTCACTCACCACAGCCACTGGCGTGAGGACGATGATGATGAAGAGATGATGTGTGACCATCAGTTTTTCTCTCCGCAGGAAACTCTGGATGCTGACCAGGGAGTGTTTCCTTGTAGCCGGCCCCTGCTCCTGGCTCTTGTGCCAGTGGCACAGGTACATGACGTAAATGTCATAGACCATGTAGGCCACCACGATCCAGACATACTCGCTGGCGAGCCAGTGCCTGGGGTGGGTGAGAGGAGAGAGAAGCACAAAAGGGGGTTGAAACCGGAGGCGTCACTGGTGTGGGGCAATCAGGACTGTGCTGCTAGGTGCCTATCCTTATGTTGTGATGTGCCGTCAAGTTGCCTCCAACTCATGGCAACGCTATGAATGAGTGATCTCCAAAATGCTCTGTAAATAAACCCTGCTCAAGCTTGTGGCTCCTTTCAGGGAGTCTGTCCATTTCGTATTTGGCCTTCCTCTTTTCCTATTGCTTTCAGTTTTTACTAACATTATGATATTTTCCAGATCATCCTGGCTTCTCATGGTGTGCCCAAAGTAGGGCAGCCTCCGTTTCAACATTGCTACCTCCAGAGAGTTCAGTCCACCAAGAGATGACATTTTTCACCTTCCCCTCCTGTGGCCACTTACACAACTCGGAAAAAGTTTAAACCGTCCACCCCGAAGGGGGAGGGTCATCCCCCTGCCCTCGGAAAACTCTGGTGTTAAAAACCCCAGTCGTCATTGCTGTGTTAATACTGAATTATGATTTCAGCGCGGTTCTGTAATATTACCTGCGCACAATTTGACTCCCAACAATAGACCTAATTAGTAATTAGATGCAATTACTGCAAATTAAAAGCGCAGTTAAATGACGGCGTACGTTGCGTTGCCAACGGCATGGGGCCGCGTGGCCCTGGATTCAAGCATGCTCTTAAGGTGCTAGATTACAATTCCCATCACCCCTGTGGGGGGGGGAGGATGGGAGTTGTAATCCAACGCCCATAGAAGGCGCTACTTGTCTGCATTTAGAGTTTCTCTCTCTTCCCCCTGCCTTCCGCCTGTTTTGTGTTGACTCGTAATAATCTTTACAAGATTTTTTTTTTAAATAGTGTTTTAGGATCTTCTTCATCGCTGCCCGACAACACACGGCCCCTGGTCCTGTTTTAAGATCCCTGTCTTGAAAGATCTGTTGATGTATTGTTGGGAAAAATTACGAGGAAAGAGTAAGGAAAGCCCACTTCCTAGCTTACGATGCTGCAGAAAGAAGGAGACCTATATAAAGTGACATCCGGTGTTCCCCTTTAAATCAAACCCTTCCCTCCTGCTAGCTTGGAAGGAGAACAAGCCCCATCACTCAAGCCCAGAGGGCTGCTCGTGTGAGGGTGATGGGCAATGGAGTACCACGCCAGGCAGTTCGCTTGGATGTGGTGTAAAGCCGCGTCCTGCTTTGGACGATGGGTTTTCGAAGAGAAAAAGGAAGCGCCCGTCAAACGGGGAGAAAGAGGAAATGGAATATATTTCTGGACAAAAGGAAAAGGCACACAGAGGAGGCTTTTATGTTGCCACATCGCTGAGCAGAGCTTCCAACAGGCCATAAAATTCATGACCTGAAGCCATTAACGCTCCATTTCCTTGTTCGTATCTGCTTGCGTGGGCTTTGTTCTGTTGTGCAATCAAATTTCTCTCCAACCTTTCCTCAAAGGGGCAATACGAGGCTTTAGGAGGACAGGCTCAGCCCAAGACCATTCCGTCAATTTTGTTAGCCCCGTGAGGACTCGAACCCAGACCTTCCGCTCCTCCTCTTTAACCACTACACCGCACCGCCTTCAGCCATAACACTCATAAGGCAGTAGGACTCTAGCCAACCAACTGTGAGAGCCCTCTTCAGGCAAAGAAGGAGAACAGCAGTGTCCACCACCTCGGATTTTCTGATTGGTGGGCAGAAAGAAGAAGCCTGTGGATAGGCCAGGTGTGGTATAAATACTCAGTGAGCCTCTGCCAGCCTTCACTTAGTTGACAAAATGGGATCTGGTAGCTGATCCCAAGAGCTGCAGCACATCGGAAACGATTTTCCGCAGACCCTGTTGACAACACAATGCGAAACTCAAAAATGCAAGTTAAGCACAGTTAATATCCACAGGTGAATGCCATCACCTGAGGCCAAGGTGTATCTGCTTTTGGATTTACCATTTCCCCCGTTTTCAATTACCTGTCGTGTACGACGTCCTTGCAGCTTAAGATAACGATGACTCCGGAAAGGGTCGCCATCGTGGCTTGAACCGATGAAACCAACCTGTAGGAGGGGAAAACATCAGAATAAGCAAGATACATTTATAGACGCTGGTTGCAACACAAAGACACAAATTTATTTGCTTGATATCCTGTGATTTTTAGGATTAGGTTATATAGGTAGCAATTTTTTTAATGGGCTAGATTTAAAATATATATATAACTTATTCCAACGTGTTGTTACCCTTGAATGTATAATAGCCCTTCATCAGGAAGACCAACAACAGATAGACATCAAAGTTTTAGGAAACGTCAAAGTTCCTCCAACATGTAATGATCTCAATATATTTTATACATCACTCTCACACAAGCACACACCCCATTCCTTTTTAAAAAAATGCAATTTAAAACACATCTGAGACCAGTAAGTTGTGCTGATATCCAGAACCAGTCAATCCCTGCAGAAGTCGCTGAAATTTGCCAAAAAAAACACATAAAACACCTGTATTATTAGCCAGCCATTAAGATTCGTGCTTGGCAAGTGAAACTCCAACCCACACAATTATCTTTGCATAGAGAAGGGAGAGTGGTTTCCGACATGATCATAACTGTTTTTTTTAATCAACAATGAAAATTCATGAGACATATTGCAACGGGTAAGGTTAAATAAACTCTCTCTTTCTGCTTGGGAAAGTTCACCGATTCGGTCTGTCGTCCTTGATGGAGAACCGGCTGGGCTGCCATGGAAATGAGGACAGCTTTTTCCCTTTCCAACGGGCGGGCAGAGCGCCAGTCCTTCCGTCGTTATAAACACATATGGAGTTGCGGGGGGGGGGGGATCTTCCAGAAGGACAAAATATTTTTAAAGGTGGGGGAGTCCTTAAAGCCAGAAAAGAGAAACACTCCTCCATCCAAAATGATTTAAGGAAGGCCGTGCATGCTTAACGGCCTGGCCACGGAGGCTGGAAGAGGCAACATGAGGACACTTGAGGAACGGGAGAAGGTCACAGGGTCTCCTGGAAAAGGGACCAGAAGGGACGTTCTCTGTACTGCAACACTGGGTTGCAGTTCCAAACGGGAACCACTGAAACAGACAAGAATTGCCCTGGCATGTGCCACTTCCAAAATGAAATGGGATGACCGTGAGTTCACCTAAATACCCAGCATATTTTCCAAAAAGGGCATGCTTATTTATTTATTTATTTATTTATTTATTTATTTATTTATTTATTTATTTATTTATTCATTCATTCATTCATTCATTCATTCATTCATTCATTCATTTATTTATTTATTTATTTGCTCATTCATTCATTCATTCAATGTCCTGCAGCCATCTGACCAAAGCACAGAAAACACAATTTAATATTACAGCGCCAGGAACGGGAAACCGACAGCCCTCCGGAAGGGGTCGGACTCCAGTTCCCATTATCCTTTCCCAGGGCGGACTTGAACTGGCAGGAGTTGCCGTCCGATGACACTCGGCACTTTTCTTGATTGCCATTTCTCTCTCTCTCTCTCTCTTTCTGCACTGTGGTTTTAGCGGGTTCTTAATAATTTCCCTGCAGATCTCTTTTTATATGGATTTTGCTGCTGGTGCTAAATGAAGCCTCCTTATTCCTAGGCAGTCTACCTCACAATATCAATTAACGGGGAGGACAAAGGGAAGACACTGAGACTTTTCCCAGGTTAGGAGTCAGCCCTTAGCCTGAACAATTTCGCTGCCGGCAACCTAAGATTTCCCGTTATGCACCGTCAAGTTGTCTCTGATGAGACAACTTGACGGCCCACAAATTAAATTAAAAAGTTTCCCTTTAAATTAACGTCACCCTATAAATGAGCAATCTCCAAAATGTACTGTTTCCAGCAGCTCTGCAAGTTAGCTCTTGCAAACTCAACCCAGTGGAGTCCTTTTATGGAGTCCATGCATCTCGTATTTGGTCTTCCTCTTTTCCTACTGCCTTCGGTTTTTACTAACATTACAGTCTTTTCCAGAGCATCCTGCCTTCTCATGATGTGCAAAAAGTAGGACAGCCTCATCATTTTTGCCTTCAGAGATCCTTCAGGCTTGATTTGATCTAGGGCCCCCTTGTTTGTTTTTCTGGCCGTCCGGGGAAATCTGCAAAGCTCTCCTCCAGCACTACATTTCAACTTAAGATCAACACAGCGCTTTCCCGTCTTCAGACACTCGATAAACGCTAGCAAATCGTCACTCCTGCACAATAACCCTATAAGGTAGGAAAGGAATATTATTTCCCCCATACTGCAGATGAGATGGCGGAGGCTAAGGGAGGCATTGAATTATTAAAAGCCCTGCAAGTGAGGTTGTAGCTGGGTGCGAGATCGAATCCAGGGACTTTGCTTTGGAGCGATTGTTTGAAACGACTGGGGTGGCAAAGAAGAATAAGTAAACAAACTTTTACAGCCTTCCGCCAACATTTTTAAACTTCAACGGGCAAGGTCACCATGTCCCGATATCCTTAAATCAACAACACGGGGGCTGGCTTTTCATAGATTCCGTCTCCCACAGAATCGTACCCTGTGTTGTGGTTTCTGGCCCGGCTTCTCCCGAAACTCAGCAATGAAAAATAAACAAATATCACGGGTGAGACAGGCCGCTTCCTGAAAATTAGGAAACCGGCAGCAGAGAGCGAGGGTGGTTTTTAGCCAACTCTCCCCCCCCCCAACGCCCCGCGGCCCTCTTTTCTTTGGGAGATTTCTAAAACTTTTTGAAGCATTTCCTGGACTTTGAATTTCTTTTGTTATTTTTTTGGAAAGGAAAGCGGTAAGCCTGTTTGGGGAAGTTGGCGACGGGGCCCTTTTCGGGAGGGAGGGGTGGTTCACAGGGCAAGAACGCATGGGCTGTGCACCTGCTCCACCCAGCGCCGTACGTGGAGCCGGACTACAAGCCCCCAAATCCCCCACCCAGCAAAAGAACCTGCTGGTGGGCAGATTCTGGGAAATACAATCTAAAGAAGGTATCTTTATAAAAATGTGGGCTTTATGCGCTTAGCTGGCTGGTGAATCAGTTGGAGTTGCTTAGACAGGCCATACCGATGGCTGGTTTTGATTTGAGTTAAGAGGGTTGGGCTAAATGACCTCACGGTGCCTTCTAGCTCCACCGTTCTATCCATGTTATAGTGACCAGGGCATTCCTCCTTATTCTTCTTTTTTTTGGGGGGGGGAAACACCAGTGAATGATAAGTTATACAGTAATCTTAAACCTCATATAGAGCCCCCAGCTTCAGCAGCAGTCTATCTGAATGCAAATCACCAAGCAGCCATGTAGTAGAAGGAGGGGGCTGTGACTAACCCATCCTGCTTTCATGTTCTCCAGACCGCTCCTGTGGGGGCAAACGGAGTGATGGACAGGTGGTGGAACGCACAATGGTGAAAGCACCTGGTCTTCCAAAAATGGGGAGAAAAAAAAAAAGCTTTGAAAAGCCCATTAGGTCATGCTGCCCCAGGGCATTTTGAGAGCTAAGCCATAAGCCCCTATAAGACTAACAAACAGGGTTGTCACATTTGAGAAAAATATTTGGGCCTCCTATTCGGCCACATAATGCAAAGGTGCAAGGAGATAGATTGCTCCTGATCTATTTGCCCACATAAGGGCCCTCTGGGCGGCGTATGCTGATCTTACGGAACTCCCTGCTACAAGCTTTATTCGCCTAGAAGGCTATAAGGGGGAATTCTAGCAAGGAAGAGCAAGGCTACATGTTAAAAGGGGAAAAGTAAACCCAACCGAAGCAGTTTGTTAATACTGCAATTCCTCTTTGCTTTCTTGCGTGTTCACTTTACCACCGTTTCTCAATGCTCCTCCTGACATTTCTAAACCAGAAGCCAACTGGATCAACGGGCCAGCAGCAACCACAGAGCTAAAAGGTCTGCACTGTGGAAATCAGATGCATAAAAACCTTGAAGTCCCATCCCTGTTACTGGTGAGAAAACGTATCGTAAGAGCAGAAAAAAATACATTTTCTCCAGGGTGCAATCACGACAGGACTTGCTTTAATGTTGCAGAGAATTCTGCCACAAAGCAGAATTTCTGGATTTTCCCTCCCCATCATGCAGAGAGAGAGACATTCCAGAAAGGCGAACATCTCGAGTCGCTAGCTTCCCCCAAACAGCAATACCTCAAGCCGCTAGACCTCAATGAGCCCAAAAGCCTTTGTGAAAGTCACAGAAGAACCTGTTATTAAACACACCCATTGCAAATTTCTGATGGTTCTGGAAATCACAAGTTGCGATAGGGGCATCGCAAGCCGCTAGATCTCAATGAGGAGATAGCATCTCTCTTCTGGGTCTCCTTCAGTCACTAGTGTTCAAGGCCAGTATTCTCCCACGGTCATCATAACTAGTTAGAGGAGGTAATTAAGATGACAAATTAATCTCTTAAAATTGTGCCTTCGCCCTGAAAAGGGCACCTATTTGATGCTGGATTAATCTCGCGTGAAGTAACTGACATACCACAGTGAGAAGGGAAAGGTATTACGAGTAATGTGCTGTTGTCACATGCTATCGTGTCAAGGCCATGGCTTCCTTTACTGAGTCTATCAATCTCACCGCCAGTGTTCCTCTCTTCCTACTGCCTTGAACTTTTCCCTGCAAGGCTATCTTTCCCAGGAAGACTGGTTGGGCAAGACTAAGGTCACAGGGTTCAATTTAAGGACAACGTAGCTGAAATCCTGCGCTCCTCCAATGCAAGGCTGACAATCCACACAGGCAACTTCAGATCCTTAGTGGTGTATTAGCCACCAGCGAACACCTGTAAACCGTGTTAATATCCCCAAAACTTCCGGAGTGCTTTCAGACGGCAGATCTGCATCTCATTCATTATTTTTTCCGGCTATTTGTTCAAAAGCTGTGTCGGGCCCCTTCTCAAGTAAAATCCAACGTAAAACTTTAAAAATAAAAACAGAAGTAAGGGCATTCACATATTCGTGCATGGCTCTGTCAACAAAGGATATGCCTAAAAACGGGTTTTAAAAGGTTTGTGCTCAGAGTTTGAACCTCTTATCTGTTTTTCTGTTCTTGGTTGTTTCTCTTGAACTCAGGGCCCCCTCCTTCAGCGTTCCCACCGGCCTTGGGAAAGCCACATCCTCTCCTGATTTGCTCTAGCACAGAAATTGTAACTCTGAGCAAGGATCCTCTCCTGTGCAATAACATCCATTAACATGCTTTCTTGATGTCGCTCTTCAATGATAATTGCTTCATAATTACATACTGCACTGTGTGATACAGAGAAGGAGAGGGAAATGCCCCTCCCTGATATTTTAAAAACTTGTTTATTCACCTTATCTACTTATCTCCTTCATTAATGATATTTATAGCCCCATGATGTGATGTTTCCAATGCCTTTCCAGTGTCACAGAGCTCTTGGTTTGGCTTTCTGCACAGCCTGCCTGTTGAAGAGCCCCCTGTCAATACAAAAGGCTGCTTCATTCTCACAAGCAACTGGAATAGCCCTCTCAACCAAGGCTTCTACAGTTTCCTCTTTTTAATCTCTGCCCTTCCCATCCAGGCTGTTTACTGAGGAGCCCAGTGAAACCCAGAAGCCTGCTTCACTCAATCAACAAGCATCACTGTGTGGAAGAGGTTGTGGTTGTGGTTGTTGTTTTACATCCATCCAGGGTGCCTTCTTGCTCTCCTGCTTCCACCTCCCCACAAGCAGGGCTTCTTGATCCTTCCCTCCAAAGGTCGAAGATCCTGGTGCAACCCAGAAAGTGGGTTCATTCAGTCCACCACAGTTATCCCCCTTGGCATAAAATCTTCCAGGCCCTGCGTGGGTATAGCTTGCCTTCTCTCTCGCTCACGTTTCTATCCTGCTTCTCTCCTCCCCCAAGTTGCCAGTTAATCGAAGAACCCGGTGTCATTCAAAAGCCGGCTTCACTTTCCCAAGCAACAGGTGTTGCCCAGCGAAGGACGATCTGGCCATCCTTCTAGCAGTTTCTGCGTCTGTATTTCCTCTCCCCCCCTCCCATTTCTCCCGCGTTGGTTGTCCTCTCCCTCCCCCGTGCCCGTCGAGGAGCCCAGTGCGACCCGGAAGCCTGCTTCCTTCGGACCGACACCAAAGCACCGCCGCGGGGGCGGATTCCACTTCCTCCCTTCGGCCCTTCCACGACCCCGAAGGTCCAGCATCCCCCTCTCAGGGCCTCGATCCGGCCCCCCAGCCGTCCAACGCCGCCGCCGCCTCCGAGGCCGGATTCTGCCCCGCCGCCGCTCCATCCGGTTGCCCCAGCCGATCCGGGCGGCTTGCCCTCCCCTCCCCTCCCCTCCCCGCCCCTCCTCCCGACCCGCTCCGGGGGACCCACCGGCCCGCCCGCGATCGCCCCCCCTTCTTCCTCCTCCTCCTCCTCCGTCGGTGCCAGGCGGTACCTGCCGCTCAAGAGGATCCGCTCCTTGAGGCTCCATGCCGGCGCGATCCTGCCCAGACTCCGGACGCACAAGGCGAACAGCCCCGGGAAGAGGAGCGCCCCGAGCGCCAAGGTCTGCCACATGCCCCGGCCGGCCCCTCTGCCTGCCCGCCTGCCCGCCCGACGCCCGAGCCGCTCTTCCGAGGGACCCACCGACCGACCGACCGACCGACCGATGGGGCGCCCTCTCCGCCTGCCTCGCCGCGCCGGGCTCGTCCCCCTCGCAGGCCGGGCTCAGCCACCGGAGGAGGAGGAGGAGGAGGAGGCGGAGAGGAGGAGCCGCCGCCGCCGCTGCGGCCGTCGGGCGGGAGAGAAAGGGATGGAAGGGGGCGGAGGGGCTCCGCCTTCCCCTGGCCCCATCGGCCGGCCTCCCTGGGAGCTTTGCGAGAGGATGATGGAAGAGGAGCACGCCCGCCCGCCCGCCCCGATTTCCCCCCTTAACCCCCTTCCCCCCCCCGCGCCCGCCCCTTCGGAGGGCGAGCGATCCCGTTGCAATTCCGCGCCCCGGAACGGCCCCGCGTTCCCTCCCACCCGCTTGGAACGTTGCGGAGGCGAACGTTCCATCCGCTTGGAACGCCGGCGCCCTCCGCGTTCCATCCGCTCGGCGGGGGTCCCGAGAGGGCCGCTTGCCCGCCGGGTTGGGGGGGCGTCTATGGAGCATAGTACAAACGTAGTATAGTATATAGGGTAGCAATATATAATAAAATATAAGTGAAGTTACCATGATAATATATTTCAGGAGGGTTGTGGCCATATCGGGATAATTAAAAGTCGGGGAAGGTCTCTTGAATTTTTTTTTTAAACGGCCTTTGAAGGATGATGGGGGATTAAAGTCATTTAAACAATAATCCTGTATCAATCTGTTTGGATGTAAACGTCACTGGCTTCCAAGGGATTTAATCCCAGGGATTTAAGTATAACCTTGCAGCCTTAATTAATTATGGGTTATATAGCTCCCAGAGTTTGTAATGCACATGGTGTCAGGATCGATCAGGTCCCCTTCGGTTTATGGCGGCTCCATGACTGAATGAATTCTTGACCTCCAAAATGGGCTGTCCTCCACAACCCTGTGCTGTACTTTTCAGACTCAAGGTCGTGGTTTCCTTAGGGAGTCAACCCCTCTCTCCCTGTTGGTCCTCCTCTTCTCTTGTTGCCGTCAACTTTTCCTAGTAGGATTGTCTTCAGAAGATCATGTTTGATCCCCCAGGCCGCCCCACATAGATATGCAAATCTCGCCCCGTGCTTTCACCAGCTCTGAACCCTTAAGGTGTGGACCAGAATGAAATGGGTCAGGTGGCTTGGAACGGTGGTGCAAGAAAGACTTTCGGATCCTTCAGGGAGAGAGGAGGAGAAAGAAAAAGAGAGAGAGATCCAGCGGTTCCAGATGCCAGGATCATGTGCCTCTTGAAGCCACCGCCTACGCAAGACTTCTTGACAAATCCAGGGTTGAAGGATGTGGGTGGAGAAGGGAGGAGCCCATTTGCTCTCCTTGGAGTGCGGCCAAGATAGGGGAAATGTCGGAACATCAAACTCTATGACCCAGGAGGACTGAGCTCTTGACCCCAACCCACATGGAGGCAGGGGGATGGATACATCTATCTATCACACATGCGTACAGTAACCTTTCCCATGATTTATGATACTTTTTATTTCCTCCCCCAAGGCATGCTTTGTTTTTAGTCTTGGTTTGTTCCGGGGGCAATGTTTAGCCCTATGGCACAACTCCAGTCACCTGGATGACTCGAGGAGACTAGGACATGTAGTCCTAGAAAGGAATATGTTGTCGCTCTGGTCTGGAGGGGGGGGTTCTTTCACTCCTGTTCTGGTGACGATCCAATTCCAGACCCCCCAAAAGATCAGAGGCATTGACGTCGTCTGCCATGCCTCTCTGGGGTTTCCTCCTTCCCTCAGAGTTCAGCTTTCCCCCAGTATCTGGGAGGATGATGGGAGAAACTTCCTTAAGTAACAATAAACGGTCAAAGCCCTTCCTGTTTACAACATAAGGAATTTTGGAATGGGTTGGTCTTGGGTCAGCGATTAAAACCCATTGAGTTTATAAAAGACCTGCTCTTGATTAGGACATTCATTGCTACCTCACCGCCTTTTGTCGGTTGAGCAGCGACTGGGTTCCCGGACAGCCGTTTCTTTTCTGCAGAAGGCCGGGCCCTGGTGCCTTCACACCTCCGGGCTCGTCCAGATGGGGCCGCTGAAAAGCTGGCTTTGTTTGCAATTTTTTTGGCCAAGGTTTTACTGAACCCGGAACTTTGTGTGTCGGGGTGTCTGTGTTTGTGTGTTTAACTGTATGATTAAATGATGAAGTGAGCCGGAGACTGGCTAGGCAAGCGTATAAGGTGTGCATAAAGTCAACAGAATAGCTTTTCCCCCCATGAACACAGCCCTCGCTACTCCTGACTGGGCCGACCTCACCGGGTCGTTGTGAGGCTGAAACCTCTGGTTGAAATTCCTTGGTGGAGAGATGTGTCCTCTGGAGCAGGACTGGGGTAAATGGATAAAGAAAAACTGTTCTACTTGACTGCTGCCCCCCCCCCATGGCTCATATTTTGAGGAATCCGGAGACGGCAAAAATATCATTTTAAAAGGCATTATTAGGTAACCGGTTGGGTCAATGGTCACGGGGGAGCATCCACGGGATCTTGCAACCATCTGGGCGTGATGAGCCGGAGCGAACCTCACCTCTGCCTTTGTAATTGCCGAATTCCTCACACCCCCGAGTTCCCCTCCCTTCCGGACGAGGGAGACCTGTTATTGTGCCCCAGCGTTGCAAAACAGGTTGGGGTGTCTCGTCCTATCTTTCCCGTCCCGGAGGCTTCGTCCGTTCCCTGGCAAGGTGATGATTGTGGGGAAGGGGAAACCCTGTCCTTGAGAACAGAGCTGGGAGGAGGGGGGGTGAATCCTTGGGGGTGGGGGATTACAAATCCCAACATCCTCTCACCTGGCTGGGGGATTCTGGGCATTGTAGTCCAAAATAGGAAGCCTCCTCAGCTCTGCCACCTGTAACGTGTTCCCTGACGGGCCTGTATCTTACAGCCTGGTTTCTAACCCTTCCTTCCCGCCTCTGACTACAAATCGCACAATCCTCCTCCGGACAACACGGCCAAGCCTTCTGCCCCCCCTGTCAAAAAGAATCGAGGTGAATTTAAATTTCCTGGAATGCTTGGGATTGGGGGGGGGTGGCGGCTACGTTTTGGCAAGCTGCAAACCTACAAGAGGGTTGGATCTTGTTGCCAAGCCAGAGGTTGGGTGTTCGATTCCCCCCCGGGGCCTCTTTAATAGGGGCTGGACTGGATGATCCTTAGGGGCCCCTTCCAGATTTGTACTTCTGACATTCAGAGGATGATCCCTGGAAGAGGTGTTCCCAACCACGGATTTAGGGAGGGGAGATAGGAAGGTACAGTAGTGCTTCTAGAGGAGCAGGGCCGGCCCTCTGCTCCGATCCTAGGTGGGGATAATCCTTGCCCTCCCCGTTTCAAGGATCACAAGCCGACACACGTCCCAGGGGTTTGGAGCGCCTCCCGAGCGCGCCCTGGAAACAGAGATTAAAACCAGTAGATACAAGCCTTGCACCAAGCCGTTTCTCTGCAAACCCCGATAACAATCTGTCCACGACGCTCAACGCTTGCTGGAGCCTGATACAGAGGTCACGGTTGCGAAGCTCACACCCCAGCGAAACAGAGGCCCCCGAATCGGTGGGTAGGTGTAAACACAACCATCATCAGTTGTTTCCTTTATTCCGCCTTCCCTCCCCTGTGCCTGCTTCCAAACGGCACATCCATGCCCTGTAGTAACACAGCAGAAATAAATATAGGTAGCAGCAAATTTTGCTCTGGATTGTTTGTCATTGTCACATCTCATCAGCCGTTGCTTCCTTCCTGGTTGATTGTCTCCCGGTTTTGCTACCGTCCGCGCACAGGGTCGGTACGTGGGTTTCCTTCGTGCTGGTCCTTAATCATAACCCTTCATCCCCTCCGTTTTTCAAATAAAAAAAAAGAAGTTGAGGTCAGCTGCCCTGCTCATAATGATTTGGACTCAGGTGGGGATGAGCAATCAAGAGCTGTAAACTTTACCAAAGACCTGTTCTCGGTGAAGATTAAAAACTGCTAGAACTGGTAAACTGATAGGAATCAACTCAGCTCTGTTCAAATTTTTAAACTGTCTTTTGTTGGGGATTTTGCATTCATGCATGCTGCCTTTAGTAGGTTTGTCTGGAAGGGTACCTTTTCTGGTCTGGGACCCACCTCTCTGCTCCGTGGTTTTTCCCTCTCTGTTGAAGTCCGTTGTTAAAAGCAGACATGTTAGTCAGTTTGCTGTTTGATCTGTTAAACTGTAAGTAGGTAACACCTTTTGTTCTTTCTCCTACAAATATCGCAGAGTGAGTTACTGAGACCGTAAGACCCAGTGGATGAGAAAAAAAATGGGATGCCCTACTCCGCAGAACTTGAAGCTTTTCCACTCTGGGACTGCCTGCGCTTCTGCTACACACAGCTAGAGGAATTTAGCCAGAAATTCAAAACTTTGCAACAGTCTTGGGGGGCATGAGAATGCCACGGGAATAATAACGCACTCCAGTTCGACATTTAACTGCAGCACTGCCAGACAGAAGTCAGACTGTGAGTTTTCTGGCTCATGTTTGAAGCATCTGTCTCCTACCCATTGCATAGATCTAATACAGGAAGAAAAAGATAAGAAAAATGAGAATACTATGTCAGGCCCAGACGGGAGATCTCACCTACACACCCCATCTGGTCACAATCAGTTATATGTTTATTTAAATAATGTATTCACCTTTGTCTTCCACCCATCCTCCTACTCAAACAGTTATTTCCCTCCTTATCTCCATCTGGAAGAGAAGCACCGTCAGTTGTAAGGCCGGCCAACACGCCCCCTAATTATCCAGCTTCAAGGCCACGTTCTTATAAAAAGGCCAGAAAAATTAAGAATAGGTTACACGCCAAGGGAGGGGTGTCGATCCAATCAGGACAAGAGGCTCAAGTGGCGAGAGGTGACGGGCGTGATTCAAAAGTTCCCTCCGCCTTCTTTGAGGTGAGAACTTCAGCTGAGGAGGAGAGCACGCGGTCCCTTCTTCATTGTCCTCTCTGCTTGAAAGATTTTGAAAGATGCTGCCTTTTGTCTCAGACAGCAAAATGTTTCCAGGCTAACCCTGCACGTTTGGGTTGCCAACTTACCAGGAAAGCCAAGTTCTTTTGCATTGGACAGTCGGTCGAAACAGGCACCAAATAGCCAGGGAACTTCCCCGTTGGAAGGAGGGTGGCATCCTTACTGGCTCAAAGGTTTCCTAGTGAGATGCCATTAAAGGCGTAGGAGGCAATATCATGGAAGAAGTTGGCATCCCCATATGGGATGACAACATGGAGCTGCATTTTTAAAAAATGGGTTGTTCTCATTAGCCATCACACTTTAAACAGACATGATGACGGTGTGGTGATCATTCTTCTTGACTTCCAGCACTCAGCCACCTTATTTAAGGCCTGCGGCATCATCTTAATAAAGATTCTGAATTAATCAGTTGGAAATGGGTAGAGGTGGCTCTTAAGTCAAGGCCTTCTTCAGAAACGTCAGCAAAATAATACTGGAGACAATAACCACCCACTTTGCTGCAGGCCACCGTTTCCGTTGGCGTATATTTACTTTGCTGATTTATTGGCTGTATCTGTATTCGGCCTTTGTTCTATGGAGCGCCAGCTTTCACTTCCCTGACCCGCAATCCCTGCCTGGCCCAAGCTTGGCCAGGAAATGTGAGGGCTTCTGCAGGTTTAGACATGAATCAGCTGATTCTCACCGTTCTATAGCGGCTCTCCAAAGGACTGACCTATTCTCTATTTCTTGGTTATGTGCTTAATTAATAAGTAGCAAATAAACATGGCATTCCCCCCCCAAAAAAAGTTTTTACTTAAAAAAATTGCACCTCTTGTCCCTTGATAGCAGTGGGTATGTGGATGCTTTTTTTAGAGCAAGAAAAAACAAGAATCCACACACACACACACACACTCAGGGAGTTTGCAAATAAGATCTTCAAACCCTTAAAAAAAGGAAATATGCATATTAAATATTTTTAATGAAACAGCAGCATCAACCAAATGGGACTCTCGCTCAAGGCCCCCATCAATTTCAGTTTGCAGATTCCAATAATTTCAAATAAAACAAAAGCGAATTTAAAAATCAAATAAACTCTACCAGCTTTTATCTGGCCACCCTCGTTCTCTGCCATGAGAACTCAGAAAAGTTACTTTTTTGGGGAGGGAACTACAGCACCCAGAATTCTACAGTCGCTCTTACGGAATCCTGGGAATTGTAGTCTTTATAAACTTTTTTCCCCCCTTAAGTTCCACTGTCCCCAAATGATAATCGGAAGCTCGTTTTACATCTGTAGCGCACGAAAGACAAACGGTTGGCCTTGTGAATGGGAGAGGGTAGACGGGATTATTTTCCTGCCTCCCTATGAAGGGTTAATTGTTGAAGCCAAATAAGGGAGGAAAGGCGGGGCCCGGAGGGGAAGTGGGCGGGGCCTCCGCCGCTTTCCTTCCCGCCCCGCCCCTTCCCGCGTTGATTGGCTCCGCTCCCGTGGCACCGCCTCCTCCGCTCGCCGCGGTCCTCCAAAGTCCCAGAATGCCTCTGTTCGCGGAAGTAGGTCTAGGGAGCCGGAAAAGAGGCGGCGGCGGCGGCGCTGAGGCCGGGATGGAGGACGAGGAGCTGGATTTGGCCGACGAGCTGGAGGCCGCCTTGCAGCTGGCCCCCGAAGTGCAACTGGCCATCGAGCAGGTCGAAGGGGGCGGGAAAAGGGAAGGGAGGGAGGAGGGAGGGGCTACACGGCAGGGGGGCGGGGCTACGGGGCGTGTGGGCGGGGACTCGGCGAGGGGCGGGGCTTGCAAGCCAAAGGGGGCCGCAGTGGGGAAGGGGGGGAACCCTCGGGGGCCCTGCCAGATGTTTCGGACTACAACTCCCATCCCCCTGGCCCGTTTGGCCTACACTTCCTATCAGCTTGAGCCTTCGTGGCTGTTGGCGAAGGATGATGGGAGGTGTAGTCCAAAGGAGGGGGTGAAGGGAGGAAGAAAGCAGTCCCTGGAGAGAGACCCCTTTCCCCCATAATTCATCTCCCAGATCCTTGGCTGGACTCAAATTGGGGCTGATGGGAGTGGTAGTCCCACGTCCTCCAGCCCCTCTCCCAGGGGTTACCCCCCCTCCAGCCCCTTTTCCAGCAGGGAGGAGCCCGGCAGGGTTCCAGTGGGGAGGGTTGTGGGGCAGTGGAAAGGCCAGAAAGAGGCGATGAGGGGGGGCAGTTCTGTGGGGCGAGGGACCGGAGGAGCATGGATTTTGGGTGGCAGCGGCTGGGGTCTTTGGAGCAGCAGGGTGGGGTAATGCGAATGGGGTGCCTTTGGTTTTGGGGGGGTCTCATTGGGGTTTAAGTTTGGGGGGGACTCGTAGGACAGGGTGTGAGTTGCTAATGGGAGAAGGCCCTGTGGGGTGCCCACCTGAGGACCCATGGGTGACAGCCGCTGCCTCTCCAGGATCCTGACAGAGAGAAATCGTCGGTGGGAGGATCGCTCCCCCCCCGGAAACGCCCCCCCAGGGACCTCCTGTCGGGTTTTATTCCGCCGCAGGGCCACCCTGGCGTTGAACACAACTGCTGTTGCACAATTCCGCCCTGGGGGGCTTCCTAAATTCCCACCCCACCTCAACCTCTAGGTATTTCCGAGCCAGGATCCCCTGGACCGAGCGGACTTCAACGCCGTGGAATACATCAACACCCTTTTCCCCACCGAGCAGGTGAGTCCTTTTTTGCCCGCCGCGTCGTGATGGGATGGAGTTTAAAGCCATCCCGTTGTTTGTACCCTGCGTTTCTTTCTCGGGGTCTCCAGGCCCAGCAAAAGAAAGGAAGACGGTGCCGGAGGCCTGAAAACTTTCTCCTCCCTTTCTAACAGGAAAGGACTTTTCATTCCTAGATTCTGGGCCGGATAGAAATGTAACTTATAAGAGAGAGAATAAATTTCATTTGCTCACTTCTTGAAGGAAAGGAAGTACAGTAGGACCCCCTTATTTGCGTGATTGGTAACCACTGGTCCACTTGTCCACGGTCTGAAAATATTGAAAGAGAAATCCTAGAAATATATATTTCTAAAGATGAAGTTACAGAGACCATGTTATGTATAGCCTTTGCTGGATCATATATTTCCACGGTGTCCTGACTGGAACTGGCCACTAGAGGGAGACAGAGACCATGTTTTGCGTAGAACTCCCTATTTGAAATAGTGTTCGATAGAATCAGTACAGTATTTTGCAGAGAATTAGCAGAGGGGCTTGGAGCTGATTCCCCACAGATACAGGGGGTCCTACTGTAAACGGAGTGAAGGCAGAATCCCCGGGATTTGTCTCTGTCCATAAAACACACCCAGTCCTCTGAGAATCAATGTTTTCGTTTCCCAAGACAGGCAGGCTTGCTGCTTTATACAGGCTACAGGCGGTAGAGAAGAAACATGGACAATTCCAGAATGTCCGGCTAGATGGTGGGCCAGATTCTTTGTTCAAAGCAATGTATAGCTGCAGAATCCCCTGCAGCTTTTGTAGATGTAGATCAGAACACCCCAAACTTGTTAGACCAAGAACTGCCGATCACTCAGCGTTCCTTCTTTTTTTTGCCAGTACTGTACATTTTTTTATTCCTGATTTTTTGCTTTGCCCTGTTTTTCCTCTGGAGGTCACCATTCCCGTTCTATTCTGGCAAATGAAACAATCTCTAATTAACAAATGTTTTTGAGATCTCTGGTGGGAAATATTTTTTTTTGTATGATGGAAGTCCTGGAATTATAGTTGAGATGGAGCAAGAGGAAGGCCTCCTGCATTTTTTGTTTGTTTGTTTAATCATCATCATCATCATCATTTTAGAATTGTAGAACTTTTGTTGTCTATATATTGTCGTTCTATGCTTGACGTTGTGTCCCTGAGGAGTTTACAGAGGTAATGAAACAACGCAGGCAAAATCTTGCAGCAAAGTTGGGGAACATCTGCCCCAGCCGGCCTTGTCAGTGGTGAAAGATGATGCAAGATGTACCCGTGGAGGTTGCCATCCATGGTCCCCTGCTTTGGACTGTGTGCTTGTTCTATTTTGTATACCTTTACTTGTTTTCTAAAAATTGGCACTCAAAAGGGGTTTGCATGGTAATGGGTTAAGAACAAGGACAGCTCAAATAAATAAATTGGCCTCTTTTTCTCTTTTTTGAAAGAATGTAAATCGCCAATGGGATAGATCTGTACGAGGCAGGCAAACCGTTTCTGCTTAACGTAGATGCCTACGTTCATTTGTAATCCGTTTTATGCATGGAATTTGCAAATAAGGAATTGTCTCTCTGTTTTTGTCTTCCAGTCTTTGGCAAATATCGACGATGTGGTGAATAAGATCAAGCTAAAAATAAGGCAAGTGCAACTGGTTTTCAGAGTTCAGTAGGACCCTGTTATCCGCGGGGGATCGGTTCCAAGCCCCCGCCCCCGGCAGATGCTGGGAATAGCACTTGGTTCCAGTTTATATGAAGTCCATGCCTGGTTGAGAGAGGAAGCCCTGGCTGGGTTTCCTGCCCTCTTGTTCGCAAGGAAGCCTTTTGCTGAAACCAGCAACTGGCAGCCCCCCACCCCGTACCCCCAAATGGGGCTTCTCCATTTCCAACCATTAAGGCACCTGTCTATAGCATACTCTCTGGTTCCATCTAGTGGTCAGTCCTGGTAATACACCTTGAGAACATGTGTTTCTGAGTTTTATTTATTTAGTTCCCCCCTCCCCCCCCCGAGCCCCAGGGATGGGCACAGGGCATAAGCCATTTCAGTGTGAATGGCCCTTCAACAGCTCTACCCTCCACCTGGCAGTAACCAGCTGATAACCAGAACTACTCTGGGGAGTTCACGGGCCCTGGTCACCGTCACTGAGAGTTTGACCAGCCTCTCCTGCCTTCTTTCCTCGTAGACGACTGGATGACAACGTCCGGACGGTGGTCAGAGGACAGACCAACGTCGGGCAGGATGGCCGCGAGGTATGTGTTTTATCGGACGACCGTGGAAAGATTAGGGGACGATGCGATCTATCCGGGATCCCGAGTGCCGATCTCTGCACAGCAGGGTGGGAGTCCTGCAGCTTCCCTCTAAGGCCGTTTTTGCAACCTCAGCCTCTGGCCTTAATACACATACTGCAGAAAGACACGAGTCTTGTTCTCTGCCTCCATCCTCCGCCAGTCAAAATTAGCATTTTTAGAAAATCAGGCATCCAGACACTTCCTCTTATGTGCTCTCTTTTTATCTGTGATTTTTTTTTTTTTAGGGTTGGCATAAACTCTGGTGCACACTTGGGGTGGGAAATTGGCTTCTGAAACTTCCTTATCCATGATGTTTAGATTTTATTAAATCCTTCTATACTCACTCAGTGACCAGAGCCAATGTACAGTAGAATATTCATGGGATGTTGCCCCCAAATCTCTCTTAATGAAGGCTGCAATACGTAAGAGCTTTTGCCGTATAAAACGTCTTAAGTTGTTAAACTCTGTTCTTAAGCACTGTCCTTGAATTTGTCACTTTTATTTAAAATAAATAAGGGTTTGTAATATATTGCCACAGCATGGAATACCCCGGTTCATGGAGATACCGGTTGTGCCTAGTCTCCAGCTAAACTGGCTCACTTTTTTGAGTCTTCTGTTTTGCATGGATTTGAGTCAGGTTTGGGCCTAGAAACCAGCGGGAAACTTGCAACCTATATATTTCCAATTGCATCCAAAGTTGTAAGGAGTCTTCTTTTAAAAGTTCACTGAGTGAAAGACTGAGGAGTTTTATTGGGCACAAACTTTCAAGGTGGGTGTGTTGAGTTGAAATCCACTGGCTCAGGAACAGGAAGGAAATCAAGGCAGGAAAAAGTTGATTCCAGATGGGGAAATCTAGAGTAACAAGTCTAGATTATTCTAGAGATGGAGTGGTCTGCTTTCTTTAGAAGGTTACACATGCTTCCCCTCCTTGGGGATTGTTAAAAGTTGGGGCGTGCTTTTCCGTGTTTTTCTAGTGTGTATTATTCAGAAGTTGCCTCCCAGAAGTGGGGGGGGGGAGAGAAATCTGGAAATTGGAGTCTAGAAAACGGGAGGGGAAAACGCTTGTTGAAAAGGCTTATACAGTGGAGGTTTTTCTGGCTCCCCTGCTCTTTGATCTTTCTCTTTAAAAACAAAAGTGGCATGGCGTGGCCTTTGCAAAAAAACTCTGGCCGCAAGCAAGCAAGCAAAAATAGAACATGTCTGATTCTGAAGGGGAACCCACGTAGGCGTGGGGCTGCCCGTGGCATGTTCAAATTTCCGTGGCCTTGCTTCCAGGTTTCCCCCTCCCTCCCCAGCCCTGCTTCGGAGCACTGGCTCCGGGGGAAGCAGAAAGCCACCAAAAATGCGAGGATTTTCCACCCTCCATCCTTAATAGGTCAGCGCAGGGAGACGGAGGAGCGGGTCGTATTACACAGGAAACTGGCAGCGTCGGGTTTGTGGCTTCAAGTGGAAATTCGCCTCTCCTTCCCTTGCAGGCCCGATGGAAAGGAAATCCCGTTGAAATATAATTGTAATTCATTTTTAAAATTTCTTTCTGTCTTTCTCCTTCTCCCCTCTCCTTCTCCAAGGAGATGGAAAAGCAGAATTGAGGCTTTATAGCTCAATTAATCAAGGCTGCCAAGGGGCTGAGAGTTTGATTTTCTTCCACCCCCTTCCAAGGCGTTGCTCACTTTACTTCCAAAAATAAAAGGATCTTGGTTGGATCGCCTCCATACGGGTACCTTTCTGCAGAATGACAGGGTCTTAAAAATCTTGTGCCGGGAGGTACACGGCCCTACTGTTGACCTTTTATTTTATTTTTTAATTTTTTGGTAGAGGAGGGTAGCTCGCCTCCTTAACTCTGCACCATCTTGATATTCTGGTGGACTCCAGGTCCTATCATCCCCCGTGGCCACTTTTGCTTTCTTACAGCCAGGAAAGCGGGCTATTGAAACCGACCTGTCTGTGCACCTGTAGGTTTTCTCTGGGCTCATTCAGCAGGTGAGATCCAGGCTTGCCATCCCATACCAAGAACGCTCCTGAGCATGTCAAAAGCAAAACCCCATCCTTCTGGCGCCTCCCCTTCTAGCTACACCTCTGGATTTTGTCAGAGGGCTTCTCATCTTTCAGACAGAAAACTCACCGGTGACTTCGACGGATGGGAAAATCAAGTTAAAATATCCTGGCCAGATTATTTTTGGCAGGTCCCCCATATTTAGGGGGCGAAATAAGAGACCCCCCCAGGACCGATCCAGTTGCTATAACATTCCTTACCTCGAAGCCTCTGTCGTGTTTTGCTTTTCCTATTAGTAGCAGAAGGAATAAAAACGAAGCAAACAAGGAGCGGTGTCCTGGGATTTCCTTCCAAACTTGTTGAAAAGGTTTATAATAGTGGAGGTTTTTTTGGGCTCCCCTGCTTTCCGATCTTTTTCTTAGAAAAAAAAATATCATGGTATGGCTTGGCCTTGTTTTCCACGGGGGGCTGTAGAAGAAGACACACAAGGGAAAAGACTGGCTTTGCAGACGAGGAAATTGCAAGGCAGAACAAAGTTTTTTTATTATTATTTTTTCCAGGTCAGTTCTAGATGTCTTTCTCCTGCCTTGGCAGAGGCTGGGAAATCAGATCCCGCTGTTTTTGGGATCAGCTTGTCCTGATGTTTGAAAAGCTCTCCCTCTGGCCTCCTGATACCGCTTCTCTTTTCCGCCCCTTCGCCCTCCCTTCATTTTCTCTCGTCTCAAAGAGCCTGTCCGGCTGAGGCTTGCCGAGCTTTTTCCAAGCCTGAGGTTCCCTCTGCCTGTCCCTGTTCTTCCCACCACCCCCCTCACCACAACTGCTCCCAGATCCAGCTTTTAACCTCCAGGGTACAGGCAGTGAGATCTCAGATACGAAGCCTCCTTAGTGGTGGCCCCGACAGGCAGCAGCATTAATATTGTGGGTTTGGGGTCTCCATAGCTGGATCTGGGAGCAGTTGTGGTGATTTTCCACACTGCTATGGGTCAACGTGGTGTTAAATCAGCTAAGCTGTGGGACTGCTGTGGGACTGTGAAGAAAGGAAGTCTGGTACAGTGGTAAGAGCAGGGGGGGTGTCTGAATGCCCTTGTTATTATTTATTGGTCAAAAACTAAATAGGTAACAACTCACTTATTTGTGTCCCCCAGTATACTGCTTCTGATGCTAGAAAGGGGCAGGAAGCAGCTTTCTGGAGGAAACCTGCTGTGGTTTTCCAGCAACTTGCTCTTCAGAGATAGACTGCCACTGCATCTGGAAGCCCCACCTCCCTGTCTTAACGAACCGCCAACGAAAGCCCTGATTCTCTGTGTTTCATCCTGGATGTGATGTTCCGTGTGTTTCATCCATCGGAAAGCCTCCTGGGGAAAGGCGCTCAGCCCCTGCGCATGGATATCTTGCTTCCTTAGATTGCAGAAATGCGCTTGAAGGAAAAACAGGAAGCTCCGTAAAGATGAAATTAACCTTCAAATAATAACAATACTAGTAACTGAAGAGCCACTTTCTCGAACAGAAGCCACAGCCGTGATGAGCTCTGGATTTGGCCTCTGGTTTCTCTTAAGCCTGTCGTTTTCCTTTTCCGCTTCGGTGGTTCTTGGCACCGGCGCTGGCCAAGCTCCTCTCCACAGCCGGGGCCGGGGACCTGCATACCTCTCTCCAGATGTTCTTGGATCCCAGGTCCCATTTTCCCCAGCCAGTGATGGGGACAGGGGTGCGGGTTGTGCTTGGCCAGCACCTGGAGATTGCCAGTCCCGGGTCCTCCCGCTGTCTTTTACATTAGCTCTAAAAAACGACATTTGGATCAGCAGCACCAACCCAGCGGGTGTGAAAACGGGTGGTTCCCCCCCCCCATTCCTTTCCTTCTGGATGATTTATTAGGTTTTAAGAGGCTTGAAATGGGACCGGGATCTCTGCCAGGCTGTCTTCGTAGCACGAGCGAGCAAGTTCTAGGAAAAGGAGAAGAGAAAGGGACCTCGCTGGATCTGGCGCAGGAAGAGGGATCTTGGTTTGGGCTGTTCGTATTTTCATTGGCAGCCAGAAGCGAAGTCCGGTCCTTAGTTAGGCAGCTACTGTTTCAGGCTGCGATCCAGCGCGTTTCCCCCCCCCAAAAGCCACTTTGGAGCTCAGGAGAGGAAAAAATGAGTAGGAAGGCTTCTCGGTTTATCGCTCCTGGAAGACCACCCCTCCCCTCCCCAAGCCGGCCACGGTGGCTGCAGGATTCCAGGCCGTTTAGGGTAAAAAAGGAGATTTTTCCTTCCCCACCCCCCACCCCCAAGCTTGTACTATGGTGTGCTGGTCTCCGCTGGAAAGGCCTGCTCGGCCACAGATAAAGCCTCCCAAACAGAGGCTTGGCTTTTTTTGGCAGAAATTGTGTGCGGCTGCCGTTAGTTTGTATACTTCTCAAAGTTATTCCTTTTCTTCCAAACGCTCCAGAGGCTCTACGTAGCTCTTGCCCCTGTTTTAATCCTCTTAACGACCCTCCAGGCAGAGGGAGAGGGTGCGTGGATCCAGCCGTGTGCTTTGGGATCCAGTGCCGACGGATTCGCTCCTCTTCCTTTTTCAGTTCTCCAGGCACCAAACCTGTATCTCTGGAGGCTCTCTGGTCTCCTGGAGGCCGTTTTTAGGGTCCCCCCGGGGGGGGGACACAAGAGGAACAGGTGACCCTCATTTTAGGAGAAGCCAGAGATCCAGCAGAAGTTTAATAACTGAACTGTTTTTTTTCCCCTTCCAACAGCGATCAAACTCCTAAAATGTTCCTCTCTCTGCCATGAGGACTAGAGGCTTAGTTGTTATCTCAGACTTTGAAGAAAGAGGTCTAGGCTTGATGTGTTTGGAGTCGTTGTTTCTCTTGAAAACGGAAGCCGAATTTGATGTCCTTCCCTCCTTCCTTTCTGCTAGGCGCTAGAAGAAGCCCAGAAGGCGATTCAGCAACTTTTTAGCAAGATCAAAGACATAAAAGACAAAGCGGAAAAATCAGAGCAGATGGTAAGTCCAGTGTGTGGGCTTCCTTGGTGCAGAGTCTTGCGGGGTGGGTCGTGGAGAAGAAATCCGATCACCCTTTTTGGACTACAGTGCCCATGATCCTCTGCCATGACTCATGCCGTGTAGGGACAATGAAAGTTGTAGGCCAGATATTTGGTGGTACAGAGGGACGCCACCAGAGCAGAGAGGGATAACCCTCCAGAAGACCAAACAGGGCCTGCCAAGCCGTCCCGTCTACCTCTCGTTGGTTTAAAATAGGAAAATAACGATTGTTTAAGCTTTTCTTCTTAGGGAACTTACGTGAAGGTTTTCCAGTAATATTCCCTTTCCAATTTGACTCCCTCCAATTCTATCAAGAAGAGTGTTTAATTTTTGTGAATCATGCCCAAATCGATAATTGAGAAGTGGCACTCGTTGTTTGTCCCATAATTACACCTACACTGAGACATGGGCTTTGTACAGCATTGGAAAAGTTACTTTATTTCCCCACCATTTTCTGAATCCCAGAGCCTGGCTTACACATACCGTATTAGACACCTAAATGTGGCTCGCCTGGGAGACACGGCCTCAACAGGAAGGCTTTGAGGCTTTTAGCTCGGCCTAGTTCTGCCTAACTTCCTGTTCAGGAAGAAAACTCCCAGCAAGCACTGGGGCAGAAAGAGGAAGCCGGGATGGACCCGGGCCTGGCTTTAGTAGAAGAGCCTTCCAGTTTAGGCCTTTCCTCCAAGGCGAGCACCATTTAGGTGTCTGTATGGTGTAGAATTCCCAGAATGAAGAACTATGGAACTTGTAGTCCAGAAATCCTGAGTTTATAGCAAAAGCTAAATTATCTATTATGCATATCTGCGTTTTCTTGAACTCTTTATCCAACGTTTGTGTGTGTGTGTGTCTTTTTTTTTTTTTAAATCTGAACAGGTTAAAGAAATCACACGTGACATTAAGCAACTGGATCACGCCAAGCGCCACCTGACCACCTCCATTACGACGCTGAACCACCTCCACATGCTGGCCGGTGGAGTGGATTCCCTGGAGTAGGTACAGGGTGATTGGGGTATGTGTGTGTGTGTTAAATGTCACAGTGCTGGGGCAACCCGCAGAATCACAAAGTGTGCTACCAGGAAAACCAGCTTCCTTTGAATCCCAGTTTTTTATTTTGGAAAAGAGTTAAGTTTCTAGTCCTCAGATGTGCTAGAAATTATCCAGGCTGCAGAGTCTCAGAAAACTAGATAACTAGTCTTTTTTCATGTGTAAAAGGGCTCCGACGTGCTTATCATTTACCCATAAGTATTAAAATTGAAAAAGAATTAAGGTGTACGTGTTTTCTGAATGCAGGTTGCAAAATTGAGCTGCAGAATTCAGATTGCATGGGGGAAAGGATCTCCCCCGTCATGGCATCTCGCAGTTTTCCTCGACCGGGATCTGGAAGAGCAACTGCCGGTCAGTGCCTGTACCCTATGGCCACGCTAACTGTCGTTTCTTTCCATTCTCTGTTACAACAGGGCCATGACACGGAAGAGGCAGTACGGAGAAGTGGCCAATCTCCTTCAAGGCGTCGTCAATGTTCTGGAACACTTCAACAAGTACATGGGGATCCCACAGATTCGCCAGCTTTCAGAAAGGTAACCGGAGGAACGAAACCTACTTTTTAGGATTTCGAGAGATCTGTGGATGATGAGGAATGTTAGCAGGCAGGATGATGAGCGGTTAGCAGAACTTAAATTCTTTTAAAAGCAATAATCGAGATAAAGAAATACATAACCCTTCGCACAGAGCTGCCCGGTTTAGCGCTGTTTCGCTACAGCGCATGCACTCGGACATCCATTGTGTAAGACTCTTACTTCAAAGATGAACTGCCCTAAACAGCCAATCTGTTGCTGAAAAACTGCCCGGATATAAAGCTCTTTGCCTGCTCATGGAAGGACGAGTGAGATTCTGCCCAGATTCCAGTGGCGGGGAGTTCCACAGCCCGGGAGCAGCCACCAAGGCTGTTTTGCACAGATGCCCGCAGTTGTGTCTCAGGTGCTTACATCGCCCCTTGTTCGTTCTTCCACAGGGTGAAGGCGGCCCAGAATGAGCTGGGCCAGCAGATCCTGGCGGACTTTGAAGAAGCGTTTCCTTCCCAAGGCACAAAGGTGAACAAAGAAATAAATTCCCAGTTCTTACCTGCTTGCGCAACATGGTCTAACATTCCACTGCGTCTCGTTTTCAGTCGGGATCTGTGGGGCTCAACAACCAACAATCCTCCGGGAGGGGGGAGAGAGAGAGGTGAGTGGGTTGTCCCAGCAGCAGTACTGTATACTCTTGTAAGCTTTGCAGAGCTTTGATCTGTCATGGGCAACTAAGAGCCATTAGCTTTACAAAAGAACCGTTCCTGATGTAGGTGAAAACTGCTGGGTGCAGACTGACATTCTCTCTCTCTCTCTCTCTCATTCTGTCCTGAATTATAGGGTTTAATAATAATGATGATAGATTCTTACTTTCAAGTCTCCTTTTGTTAAAAACAGTACCAGGATGATCAAGGTTCTTAATTTGTTTGTTATTTCTTTTTTCCCCCCTCGTGGTAGAGGGCCGGAGGGCCCACCAACGTTCTCCGGGACGCTTGTTTGGTGGCCAATGTCCTGGACCCCCGAATCAAGCAGGAGATCATCAAGAAGTTCGTTAAGCAACACCTCTCAGAATACTTGGTCCTCTTCCAGGAAAACCAAGATGTGAGTTGGGGACAGGACACGAGTAAACTCCCTGGTTGTTAACTGTCCTGCACTTCCCAGGGACTTCTAAGGTTGGCTGTGTTGGCTAGAGGCAGATGGGAGTTGTAGTCCACCAGGGTCTGCCTAAGAGAAGGCCAGAGATACCTTTCCCGTGGTTTCTACTTTGCAAGGAGACGGGGCCTAAGAGAACCACCCTGTTCAATCCCAACGAGTGCTTTTCTCAGCCTCATCCCAACCGTTGTGTTGTACTCCGGTTCCCATCCTCCCCAGCCACCGGGTTGGGGAAAGCTAACCTATCTAGCCCCGAATTCTGCTTTCACTGCTGGAACCCCACAGACAGCTTGGGTTAACTAGGCATTTTTAAAAAAACCTGAGAATTTTCCATTGAAAGGTTTCTATCCTGTTTAGCGCTCTAGCCCCTTGGCGTTCTGTCTCGGTGTCCGTTTGCGCCCCCGCAGGTCGCCTGGCTGGATAAAATTGACCGGCGTTATGCGTGGATCAAACGCCAGCTGGTGGACTACGAGGAAAAGTACGGCCGTACGTTCCCTCCGGAGTGGAGTATGACGGAGCACATTGCGGTCGGCTTCTGCCACATCACCAGGTGCGGGCTCGAGAGGTGGCCGGGCGCTTGCGTGGCGCTCTCTCTCTCTCTCTCTCTCTCCTCCCGTTGACCTTATTCCGGAGGGAAATCTTGGCCGGTCCTCGTGAACTTGGGAAATCACACTCCAAAAGGAATCGATGTGACAGTCATAGTTCCAAGCGTGCACACACTTCCAGCAAGGTGCTTCGTGACTCTTCAGGTTTTGTCAAGCTGGCTGGATAGCTCAGTGGTTGAGAGATCTGGCTACAGAGCCTGTGTGTGTTCAAGGGGTGGAGGAGGGTTTTTGGTGTTTTGTTTGTCTGTGTAAAATCTTTGCCCAGGGAGACCCGCCGGGGCCCGTCCATCTTCATCTTCCGGGTCTTCCCCACCTCTCAGGACGGAGCTTGCCAAGATCATGCGCACCCGGGCAAGAGAGATCGAGGTGAAGCTGCTGCTTTTTGCCATCCAGAGGACCACCAACTTCGAGGGCCTCCTCGCCAAGCGCTTTTCGGGCTCCACCCTGTCCGACGCCGTGGCGGTAAGACGGGCTCCGGACGCCTGTCCGGTTTTCGAATCTGGGTTTGTGCTGGGATTTTCCCTGTGGAGGAAAGGAGCAAGTTTGCCCTGGGGGCCAAATGATGGTTAATCTCTGGGGACATGGGATCTGGTTGTGCCCAATGATGTGCGCACATCCGGATCGCCCCCACGCGACGAGCAAGGGTCCGGGGGGGTAGTGGGGAAGCAGCCCATGTAGGTTGGAGGGCGACGAGCGAACCAGAGGGAGGTAGTGGGCCTCCCGCTCCAGAAAATTATGATTTGACTGGCCTCAAGATATTTTTGTTTTAAAATCCTTAGGGAACATCAGAACGAAAACGCTAGTTTTAAATAAAACCGCAGTCTTTCAGAACAAAGTCGAGAAGAAAAAGCAATAATTTTATCGGGTCAACCAAAACCGATCCCTCGCAAAGGATGTTGGACTACAGGACCCAGCATTCCTCACCCTTGGCCAGGCTGATGGGAGTTGTAGTCCAGCCTATGGCAGGGCTGCCCCTGCCCTCGGCAGCTCAGATCTGCTTTGGAAAGGCCAGCCGGAAGGATCCAGCTTTCCAGGGAAGAGTAGGTTTATTAGAGGGATTATCCACGAGAGGAGAAAAATCATTGGGGCGTCTCCGGCTCGCCCTCTTAAATCTGTTTCCCTGTCCTCTTGGCAGAAGAAGGCCGAATCGCCTCTCGCCTCCACCAACCCCTTCCTGGAAGATGAGACCACGTCGTCGGAGGGGGATGACACCCCTTCGGAAAAAGCGGAGGTGGATAAAGTAAGCCGAACCCTGCTTCAGAGGGTGTTTCTCAATCGTGTGCAAAAAAAAACCTTATTTGCTAGCAGCTTTTTAAATACAGTAACTCGGTAACTTTTGAATGCCCCAGACAGCGGCTTCTGCCTTCCAGGTCCAGCACTATGAGATTTTGGGTCCGTTAAAGCTAATTTGTGCCTCTTTTTTTTTCTTTCCCTAATTCTCCAGCCCAAGAAGCCGAAAGCTCCGGAGAATCCCTTCCACGGCATCATTTCCAAGTGTTTTGAACCTCACCTGTACGTCTACATCGAATCCCAAGACAAGTGAGTCAAGAAAAAATGAATTGCGAGTTTAAAAAAAAAATCACCACCGGTGGGAGAGGCTCAGAACCAATGTCCTGCAGATACGGTCCTAATGTAATTTTTAAAAAAAACTAAAACCTCTCCTTATGAAAGGTGGCTGGGTTCAAGTTTATTCTGTCGCTTCGAGGGAGGAGAGCGATGAGAGGCGGCTGAAGGACGGGGCCCCCTCTTTCCGTCCACCTTTGCCTCTGAGTCTTAGCATCCTAGTTCCGTTTCGCCGTCTCTAACGTGAGTTTGTTTGTTTGTTTTCTTTCGCTTCCCGTTCGACTTTCCAGAAACCTGGGCGAGCTGATTGACCGTTTCGTGGGGGATTTCAAAGCCCAGGGACCCCCCAAACCCAACGTGGATGAAGGCGGGGCGGTCCTGCCCAGCTGCGCCGATCTCTTTGTCTATTATAAGAAATGCATGGTTCAGTGCTCGCAGCTCAGCACCGGCGAGCCCATGATCGCCCTCACCACCATCTTCCAGAAGTACCTGCGCGAATACGCCTGGAAAATTCTCTCCGGAAACTTGCCAAAGTGAGGCTTGACGCGATGCGTCAAAATCGTACAAAACTTTTGTGGCCATTTGCTTCATTTTAAAACGTTTGTCTGTTTTTTGAAAACTAGAAGACTCGAAGGGGGGAATCGCTCTGTAGGAAGCAGGAGGAAAGCATTTAGAGAAAGAAAAGGATTTGGCTGGATTGAGTCACTGACTTATTTATTTATTTAAAATAATTTGGCCCCACCTTTCTCCTAAAAGGGGACCCAAAGCGGCTTACATTATTAATCACCACAACCTTACAAGCCAAAAATGGTCTGTTATTCAGATCTTAAAGGAGAATGAAGAAAGTTGTATTTAAAAAGTTCAGCCAAAGCCTTACAAAGAACAGATTGAGAAGCAACGAACTATAAACCGCCCCATTGCATTGTCTCCTAGACAGCCAGTCACGAAGGAGAGCTTGCTACCCTTTGGTGGGCTGGGGAGGCTGTGTTTCCCCCCAACAGGGTGCCCCCGAAATACACCTCTGAAAGGGCGTCGTGTTAGGTGCCACCAGATTTTAAAGAAAAGGAAAAATGCAGGCTGGTTTTTTAACTCACTGAAACATGCCAGGGTCTATTTTGCACGGTGGAGTCCCTGCACAAAGCCGATAAGCGAGAAAAGGCAGGTTCAGAGAAATTCACACATTTCGGATGTGCATAAAATCTTGTCCGTGGGATGGAGCAAAAATGCAGTAGGACCTCTGTATCCAAGGGATCGGTATCCGTTAATTCACGAAGTTGCCGTAGAGGTTCAAAGATGTGGGCTTTTCAATTGTGTGTGTGCGCGTGCGTGCGCACACACTGCGCATAATTACTCTCGTTACACAAAGAAAGGGGTTCTGTGTTCTAATCCCCTCCCAGGACCACCACCAGCAGCGGAGGGCTGACCATCACCAGCTTGCTGAAAGAGAAAGAGGGCTCGGAGGTGGCCAAGTTCACGCTGGAGGAACTCTGCTTGATCTGTAGCATCCTGAGCACGGCGGAGTACTGCCTGGCGACGACTCAACAGGTACAGTGCCCACCGGCAGCCTCCCAAGACCACTGGGGTTCCGGGACCTCTGGAAGGCCCCCTGTGGGGACAGGATCCCCTGTGGTTTTTTGGGGTGGGAAAGCCTTGGGATGGCAGAGTTTTATCACCGTGGTTCCCAACCTGACTTCCCCAGATATTCCTGGACTACAAATCCCAGAAATCCTGGCCAGCCCCCATGGGTAGCAAAGGCTTCTGGGAGTTGTAGTCCAAGAACATCTGGGGACCGCAAAGATAGGAACCCACTGGTTCCCGGAACGTTGTAAATGAGGACAAATGGTTCCCGGGGGCTAAGAAGGAGACCTCTGGATCACAGGGGCCGAGGACAGCAGACTTTCCCTCCTTGCACACCGCATAGCGCTATTTTGGACGTTCTCCCAAAGGAGCACAAGGAAGGAAAGGATACAGTCAGTGGGTTAGATGGGCTGGGAGAGGATTCCAAGGCCTGCCTTCTTTCAGGCATGTGGACAGTTTGGAACCTTATAGGATCAAAAAATAGTAATTTTTAAAAAATCCAAATTTTTCATACATCTCTCTTGCTCCCAACAGCTGGAGGAAAAACTCAAGGAGAAAGTGGACGCCAGCCTCGTGGAACGGATCAACCTGATGGGGGAGATGGATACGTTCAGCATGTATGTAAGAAGCCGTGTGTGTGTGTGTGTGTGTGTGTGTGTGTGTGTGTGTGTGTGTGTGTGTGTGTGGTCTTGTTGGCAGGGGGAGATTTTGTGTTGAAACCACCTACCACTTATCTGCTGACTGAAAAAAACTAAATCTCACCCCCAGAAATACCTATTTCTGTGTATTTCTGTTGTGTATTTACCAGAACTGGCCACTAGAGGGAGACAGAGACCATAGAATATGCAGAGTTAGCCACTTCTGCATTTTTCAGCATCCACGGTGGGTGGGTGGGAGCCTTGGAACTGATCCCCCGTGGATACCACGGACATTAATTTCACACTGGACTATAGTGATTAGTTATTATAATTTTCCTAATGAATCAACAATTAGCTATTTAATTATTCATTTAAAATGTAATCACTCATTTTCTCGATCGCTGTTGTTTTTATCTACATTGTTTTGTGGCTGTTGCTATTCGTCCTAATTTAACGTGGGAGTATAATAATGCAGGGGGGTTTGGGGGACTGTACAGGGTGGGTAAAAGTGAACCCCACCTCGGTGGAGATGTGCAGATAGGGGGAATGTGCTCTCTGCCCCCCCCCCCCCCCGTCACGGGAAAACCCAGTAACGCCTTCTTCTTCTTTTGCAGCGTGATTTCCAACAGCATCCAGCTTCTGGTGCAGGATTTGGACGCCGCCTGCGATCCGGCGCTCACCGCCATGAGCAAGGTAGAGTCTTGGCAGTCCTCAAGCCTCAGGTTCTCTGGGAATCTGCACGGTGGGCAGCCCTCATGCCGGGCAAGGGGGAAAGGAGCAGGAAAAGAGGAAGACCAAACAACGAGATGGACGGGCTCCCTCGAGGAAGCCACAGGCCTGCGTTTGCAAGGGCTGAGCGGGGCTGCGGAGGGCGGGACGTCATCCAGAGGGTCGTCCTCGGTCGGAGGCGACGTGACGGCAGAGACCAGCGCAAAGGGTCTCTTGGCTAAGCCGGCTGGGAGGGTTTTCGGCGCCGACAGCCCCGAGAACCGATGACGGTTCTGACGTCTATCTTTCCGGCTCCTGGCAGATGCAGTGGCAGAACGTGGAGCACGTGGGGGACCAGAGCCCGTATGTCACCTCCATCATCCTCCACATCAAGCAAAACGTCCCCATCATCCGGGAGAACCTGGCCTCCACCCGGAAGTACTTCACCCAGTTCTGCATCAAGTTTGCCAAGTGAGTTGGGAGCCCCTCTCTCGTCAGGACGGTCCTTCGGGCGGCTGGCCAGCCGATGCTTCCTTGGGAGGAAAGCCCCGGGGAATGAGCGGGGGCCCTTGCGTTCGCACACGCAGGGCCCCCCTCTTGCTGGGAGGAGACTTTTGTGTCCATGCGGGGGGCAGGGGGGCAATCCGGTAGAGGCCGGGACTAGCGGTGTGTGCGGATGTGTGCTTTGGGACTACAACTCCCAGCGTCCTTCACCAGGATGGGAGTCGCCTCTCCCCCTTTGGCGTCGTGGTCCAGAAAATCCAGATCTGCCTCCTGCCGGCTGGAACCGAGGGAGGTTTGGGGCCGCTTTTCAGCCTGGATGGGCTCCGTGCGGCTGTCGCGTGTGTCTCTGGTCTACAGATCCCATCGTCCTTCACCCGTGGGCCTGATGGGAGCTGCAGTCCGACGGGAGTTGGAAGGAACCGTGCTTGGTTCCTTTGGGGAAGATTTCTTCGGGTGTGGGAACATTTAAACTTCTTTGGGGTTTTGGTGTGGGTTTTTTGGTCTGTTTGGACGTTGGCGCAGAAAACACAGTGTTAATTTCTTCCATCTTCTCTGCAGCTCCTTCATCCCCAAATTTATTAATCACCTCTTCAAGTGCAAGCCGATCAGCATGGTGGGCGCAGAACAGGTGAGAAAGGCAGAGAGAACCAGCGCGCGGGAATGGGCTGGTCCGACCCATATTTATGGGTAAAAGATGAGAAAGGAAAGTCAAAAGGACGTATCGCTGAAATATGTTGCATCAGATGTCAGGGTTTTTTGAGTGTGGGAAGAGATTATGATTCCAGTTTATTTTTGGGAGGCCTCTATCAGAGTGTAAGAGAAGCTTGACCTGCGCCTTTTTAAAATCTGTCGCAGCTGCTTCTGGACACCCATTCTCTGAAGATGGTTCTCCTGGATTTGCCGTCCATCGGCTCCCAGGTTGTGAGGAAGGCTCCTGCCAGCTATACGAAGATTGTGGTGAAAGGCATGACTCGGGCTGAAATGATCCTCAAGGTACATCTTAAACCAGATTGTGTGGAGGGCTCCTTAACCATTAGGGCGGAGGTGTGTGAGTCTATAGCTGTGTGCTAGGAGGAGGAGGAGGAGGAAGAAGCAGGAAGAGAGAGAATCAGGAAAGAAGTCTAACAATATCAATCTGCATGTAGATCTAGAAAAGAAAAAAAACTTAGGGGAATGCACCTGTGCTCTCTGTCTGCTGTTGGGTGGTAGCTCCTACTGGGAGGGAGGTTCCCAAACTCTGTGAGGTTTCCACTTGCTTTGCAGGGAGAAAGTTCTGGGTTCAATCTCTGCGATCCCCAAGTAGGACTAGTAGTAAATCTGTGCCCCCCCCACTTTCCAGCTGAAACCCCTGGAGAGCTGCCGCCATCTGTGTTGACAATATAGACCTTGATTCATCAGAAGTCAGAGTCATTAGAAGACCGCTTCTGCCATTTGTGTTCCAACCTCCTTGAGGTCTAGAATCTTAACTTTCCAGGTGGGCTTTGCAGGGGAAAGAGAAGCGTCATCTCCATAGCAAAGCCGGCCTGCTTTCAACACAGGAAGTGTCTATCCTGGACATTTCCTATTAAAAGGATTAAGTAGACGATGTTGAGAACGACTCCCTGCTGTTCCCCCCCCCCCCCCCGGGGTTTGAAATCTTGGACCAGGCAAAAGATCACAAAGAGTTTTATGTTGCTCAAAAAGACAGCCCAGAGGAAAAAGTTGGCACAGAAACAGCTTTTCCATAAAATAAATGTTCTTGTAAAAAGAACCTCCCGCCGTAGGGTTGCTTTCTGTGGCTCCGGCTTCGTCTGTTGGGCTAAGGTGGGGCTTTTAAAAATGCCTGCTGCGTGTGTCATGGGGGGGCGTGCGCGGGTGTCTCACCTTGCAAACAGGGCCCTCCTTCCCCAACCCCAAAAGCAGCCGCCACCACCACCACCCCGGTTTCGATGACTCATCTTTCTCGCTTTACTGCTTTTTCCTCCATCACTACTTCTTTGGTCGAGAAGAAGCTACATATAAGGCAGAAAAGAAAATTATCCGACCGCCAGCCTTTTAAAGGCATTTTTTCCTTCTTTAACCTCTTATTTTCGCCTCGCGCTCTCTCCCCCCCTCCCTGCCAACCTCCCCACGTGTGGCTTCCCAAAAAAAACGGCTTGTTCCTTTTTTTAAAAAAGGGAACCCACAATGGCTTGGCTTTCTCGAAGGTCTGTTCCAGTGAAGGAGTGCATTCGGGCACCCCCTCCTTTCTTCTTCCTCCTCTTGCACCTTCCAGTGAGATCATGCGGGGGGGGAGGCAGCATTTATTGCACCCCCTTGTTTTGGGTTGGTTTGTTTGTTTTCTCAGCGTGGCCGCATGCCCCCGTGGGTTCAGGGGAGGAACGATTGGAGGATATTTGAAATTGTGGTTTTTGCAAGAGGTTTGTTCCCCACTGGATCGGTTCTTGGCAAAGAGCCTTTCCCCCCCCCCAAAAAAAGTTTTTGTTTCGGGGCCATTAATGCGGCTTGGCGAGTCGTGGGCTGTGTCTGCCCCTAAAGGCAGGCGGAGGCGAATGGCCTTTTTTGGACTATAACTCTGCAGCGTAGTACCAAAAAAGGCGATTTTTCTCCCCAAAGCCCGGCCCAGAGAGGCGGGCACCTCAGGTCAACCTCGGTGGACCAGAACGAAAAGCTGCATCGTCCCGTATTTTTTGTCACAGGATATTTTGCAACATTTTTTTAAAAAACAGCATTGATGCCCCTGCTGGAAACGTTTCTGTGGCTCTGCTCTTAGGCTTGCACTGTTTAAAAAGAGAGAGAGAGAGAGAGAGAGAGAGAGAGTCATAGCATGAAAGGAAAAGGGATGAGGAGGGAAGAGGAAAACAAGACAACTCAAGGAGAAATTCAGGGTCTGGTGAAGGGCCCTTGCGTTCTATGGGTGGTTTTCTCAGGCCTGGTTGGGCCTCATGGCGAGAGGTCCTGTTAACCTTAAGCAGGTCGGGAGCAGGTGATTTGGTTTGTGGCTTCTGCAGGGAGCCGAGGTTTTGCCTAAGGACAGGCACACCCGAAATCTAGCCGCCAGAAGGGACCCCAAAGCAGCTCAAGGAGAAACCACCCAGTCCATGCCCTGTCGGACGGAGGTTTGACGGTGGTTCAGAAGAGAGGAGAGGATACGTGCAGTGGGGGGAGGCTGTTTTGGAGTGGATCGGAGGGGGGGGGGTGTCCCAAAAGGGGCAGGGCTGGCTGGCTGGCTGGCTGGAAATCTTGACCAAGCGAGTGGTGAAGGATGATGGGAACCGAAGTTCCCCATCCTGAGTGTCCTGGTGAGGGGGGACGATGGGAGTTGGAGTCAGAAGGCATTCCTGAGCGTTTTTATGGTCCACGGTGCTCAAACCAGCACCAAAGAGGGACTTAAAACCAACACCAGCTGCCCCAAAGGGCTTGTTTTTTTTTTTTTTTTTTTTTGGAGTGACTCCCTTCCTGATGGCCAGAGAGGCCGGGGGGTGGGGTGGCCGGCCGCCTGCCTCTCCTCCTCACACAACCGAGGCCTCTTCTCCCTCCCGCAGGTGGTGATGGCCCCGCACGAACCCGCCGTTGTGTTTGTGGACAACTACATCAAACTCCTGGCCGACTGCAGCACGGACACCTTCCAGAAGATCCTGGACATGAAGGTCAGGAGGCACCCGGGAGAGGTGGGGGGGCAGGAAGGAGCGGCTGAGCCTCCTGGGGAAACCCGCAGCCCTCCTTGTACCCTTTGGGACCACCGGGGTTGGGGGGTCAGCCGTGGCGGTACGAATTGGAGTGGTATGGAGGAGGGTTCTGGTCAGCCCCTTGTAGCTCTGGCGGATCGATCAGGGTGATGGAGATCCTGAGGAACTCCCTACCCCATTCAATTGGGGGGGGTTATACCAGAGGGCAGAGTGGGGCAAGGGGCTCCGTAGAAAAACGCCAAGGTCTGGCCTCTTGGTTCCTTTAAGCACCCACCGGGCAACTCACGGCACGGTTACGTTGTCCCTGAAAAACAGGCTGTTGTCATCGTGGTCATACGGGTGGGTTTCCCAGCGGTGGCCGGGCCTCCCTGTTCCTGATGATTCGGCTCTTTCTCTGCCTCTTTTTCCGACAGGGGCTCAAGCGGAGCGAGCAGAGCGCCATGCTGGAGCTCTTTCGCCAGCGGCTCCCGGCCCCTCCCTCGGGGCCCGAGAGCGCCAGCGCCGTCTCGCTGAGCGCCCCCACGCCGGAGCAGGAGTCGTCACGCATCCGGAAACTGGAGAAGCTCATCAAGAAACGGCTGTAGTGGGGGAGTCCCGCACACTCACCCCCCCGACACCCCCGAAGCACCGGCTGTCTCTCAAAGGGAGGTTTGAGGGGGGGGAGTCTTCGCCTCCCCGATTCCCTCCAGGTGCCTCGGCTTAAACTCACATGACTGATCATGGGGTTTCCGAGACGGTTTTTCCCACCGAGGTGGATCCTGCGGCTGTTGGCGTTCAAAGGCTCTTCCTGGGTCTGACCCTTGTTGACGGTTCCGTTTCGGACCCCGAGCGGGTGAGTCTCCTGTCTGTGCCGTGCACATCCTCCCAGGTAGAGAGAAATCCATCCTGTATCTTCTGATTCACACACACACACACACACTCCTTTTCCTCCGTGGGGTTTCTGTACTGGGAGGGAGGGACGAGCGTTCAAATACGTGCCTCCCACATTCACCGGAGACATGACAGCCCGGCATGAGCCATTCTCTCTCGCACCCTCAACGGTGGGTCTCCCATTTCTGTTCTCTCCTCCAAGGATTTAGAAGGCATTAGGGATCTTTAGTAGAGGCCGGACTAAGGCCTCGGGGCTGCCCGTTGCCGACCCTCTCTGCGATCTACTGTATCGGTCCTTTGGCCCACTTGGCTACCAACGGAGGTGTTTACCCGGGACGCAGATCAGCTGTGTAAAAAGACACCTAACCGAGGCGGGTGTGACTGACGCCACCCATATATTTTATAGGTGACCTTGCGGCCGCCGAGGACAAACGGAAGGCCTCGCGGGAGTGTGTCAGCTGCTCCCGGATGGCTTTCCCTCTCAAACTCCGGCTTCAGATATTGCAAAACCCGGAAGGCAGCTGACACACGCACGCCTTTCCATAATATTATAGCTATGTAGAGGTTCCTCCAAAAATGAAGGAAACTCAGATTGTTAAAGAGGACGAATTGTCTGGATGGCCGCCTTTCTGCAGTGTAAATAAATCTCCTCCTTCCCTCTTAAAAACAAAAGGCACCCAACATACAAACACAACCCTTGGATGTAAAGTATTCCTTCTTATTTATCGAGCTCCCGGGTTCTGGATGGTGAGGAAGTGGTACATTTTCTATTAATAAATGGGCCGATCCTGGCTGCAGGTTTGGCTCCAGACTCTCACATCTTTATGTAATTCCTTGTAAGGAGTTTTTTTTGGGGGGGGGTGGGACCCTTAAGAAAATCCTCCATCCTGTGTTTTGAGCGTTATGGGTTGGGGAGGGGAAAACTCCAAAAGAGTGAATGGGGTATTACGGACAAGCCTCAGGTACCGCGTCGGAAACAAGCAGAGGGACAACGTGGAGGCTCCTCGGCAGCCGGTCAGAGCCTTAAAACCGATTTGTTCTGCGTGGCGTTTTTTTGTAACCTCTAGGAACAATGAGAAGTGGCTCTCGGGTGCCCGCAATCACCCGCCATGATCTCGCCGCCAAGTCGTGCTTGAAGCATGTAAGCGTCCTAACAATTAGGCAGGATTTAGGACATCTGCCAGGCCTTGTTCTTTGTCGGAGGGCGGCCTGCTTCGCTCCGAGACTCTCTCTCTCTCTCTCTTCTGTGACTCTCACACCAGGGTGACCTTTTCCAGCCGGGGTCGGGATTCTGCACCAGGAGGAGTTTTCACGACTCCAAAGTCCAAGAAGGAAGCACGGCAGAGAAGTTTTCATAATTGCCTTTTTTTCATGACCTTCGCCGTGATTCAGGTTGCTTCCCCCCCCCTTTTTTTTAACTGAACAAGGAGGAGGTTGTATTTTAATTTTTTAAAAAGCCCTTCCCAAATATAACAAGAAACACTTCCGGGGATGGAAGTTTCGCTAGGGAAGGGCATCCCGTGACCGACCCTTGACCCTCCGCTTCACAGACCTTTTTACGGATCAGTCGAACGGATCCGGACCCACCCTTTCGGCTTCCCAAAGGTGGCCACCGCCTCCGCTGATGGGCACCACGCCCGGAGGTTGAGAGTTCAAATCCTTCCCTGGGCCTCCTTGCTATAGGGGCTGGACTGGATGATCCCGAGGGTCCCCTCTCTCGGCTGTTCTGTTCTGAGATGATTTCCTTCTAGATCCCGTTCCGGGGGAGAAGCGTCCGCAAGCTGGCCCACCAGCTGAACCCATTGCCCTCGTGGGATGCCAGCAAGGAGCAGCTGGGCCGCTCCCCACCCGTAGAAAAACTGCATGACTGGAAACCACAGACGCCAGTGGGTCCCGGCTTGTTTTGGCTCCTGTCCCGGGAAGGGCAATGAAGGATTTGCTGGAAGGCGTTTGGGGGGCATTAACTGGTTCAAGGTTGGCGTTGTCGGGTGTGTGTTTGTTTGCCCGGCATTTGCTTTGGCTTAAAGGACCAATTTCCACTGCCGTAGCCTTTGTTTTGCCCGTGGCACCGATGCAGGGAGACCGGCACTAATCTGAGACACAAGTGCTTCAGACAAACTTGGATGTAACTAGTTACCATCAAGGCCTGGAAGTAACTAGTTACTTTCCAGGTCCTGAGCAGAGTAACTAGTACCGGCAAAGTTACATTTCAGGCCTCATCAGTAACACCCTGGTGACTTGGGTATAATGGGCAATACCTAGTTACTTCTAAGGGGCTGGATGGGAGTTGTGAGCCGGGAGTCTCTGAAAGGCCTTTATTTGCCATAAATGTTAAATAAGTTGATAGAAAGCCTGGCAATGAATAGAGGCCCTTCTCTGGGAAAAAAAATGGGCTTTTTCTTTCTACCATGGTGGGTTTCAGGGCGTTTGGCAATGAGGTTGGTAACTTACAGAGATTGAGAACCATGTTTTAAACACATTTTAAGAGGCAAATTGCTGTGAATTCACCGGCAAGAACAACAGAACAGGTTAAAATTTTAAAATTTTAAAACTCTTTTAATTTAAAAAGGAAAGAAAAAAGGAACATAGATAGGAATTCAGAAGGAAGCTGCTCGTCCTGTCCCAGACCTGGGTGCCGACTCCGCCCCTTTGGCCGAGTCTCCAGAACCCATCATCCACAACATCTGGGCTACACTTTTCTCCTGGTCTCCTCCTCGGGTGGCAACCCCGCCGGAGTTCGTGCTGCGCAGGACCGACGGGGCTGACGTGGAAGAAGGAGCCGCCGTATAGGGGAACGTCGGAAATGGCCGTATCACTGCCTCCCCCCTCCAAAGTGGGAGAGCCGCCGGTCCTTCGGGGCCGGCCTTTCTGACCTCGAGGCGGCGCTCCTCAAATGAAAAGAACCAAGAGCTGGAGAAGGCTCCCTCAAGAGATTTGATTCTATCTCCCGCGGCCTGAACCGAGATGAAGGTGTTTTCTTGCACGACGCGTCGGCTCACATGTTAACTTACAGCCAGTTCGCCGAGGCAGGCGGGAGGGAAATGGGATTAAATCCTCCTGCCAGTCACCCTCGGGGATACGCCTGTGTTTTATCGCTTTTAGAGGAACGGTTCAGCGGTTAACACGGAGGTCACGGCGCACCTTCCCTCCCCGAGGCCAGCGCACCTTTGTTGACTTTTGGGAGATTAATTCCGAGCCTGTTCTATTATCCTTTATTTGAAGCCACGAAACTTGGGGTTAAGGAGAAAGTTCTTTCTCTGGGCAGAAATGGGGCCTGCCCTCGCTTTTAAGACCCACGAAGGCGCATGTCTTTGAATACATCGTTTTGAGCTCTGAAGTGGCTTTTAGAAGGGCTTGGGGGGGACCCCCGACGCCCGCCGTGTTCATCAGAACAAATGGGCCACTTTCCCCCCCTCTCCGTCCATGAAGAATTGCAATCCCAGGCCCCTGATACACGAAGTAAAGCATTAAAACCTCCATAGCTTTGTTCCATGTCATGGAGGCTCAATCCTTATTTGGAGTCTTGATCTCCACCCAGAGCAGGTCTTTTGTAAAGCCAACGGCTCTTGATGATCCATTTGAACAAAGGTCCTCCACAAGATATAATTGCGGGGAGAGCTGGCAGGGGCTGCTATTCGGGGGAGATGTTTAGGAAGGCCTGGAGGAAACAAGGAAACCGAAGGGGGAGAGCGGCTGTGCTCATTGAAAAGGCCCAGGGTGCAAATCCTGCAAAAGTTGGTTTCACGGCAGTGCTGCTAAGGCCGGGTGTGGGGGTGAGCAGCAGGCTGAAGCACATTCCTGCGTCTCCATAAGCCTCCATTTGGGGGTAGCCTCGGTGGAAACCTCCATCGGTTTACTCAGGATTTATAAATAGTTCCGCCGGCTGGTCGGGAGACGGTGGCGGGGAAGCTGGCTTGACGCCGAAAGGGGCTCCCGATCTACTGACTCGATGGAAACCTTCTCTGGACGAATTCACGTCCAGGCGTGCGCTTGCAAGCAATGCATTGAACAATATATATATATATCAAATAATAAAAATGTGGCTTGACCTTTTTAAAAAATGGCCTTTTCTGTGCTGATCTGCTGACTCTCGGGTTCTGTGATTCACTGAAATGGTGCGAATTCCTGGCGACGGGCGGCCGCTTTCAGTTCGAGGAGGCCTGGTTTTGATTTGGGCTTATTTATGCTCTCGCAGATGGCTCCCATTCATCGCAACCCGGAGGCGGGGGGGGGGAGAGAGAAGGGGTTTCACAAGTCAAACTTCGCCCCCCTCCACACACCCGAAGAAAAGGAAAAAGGAGCCGACCCAAAGGAAGGAAGACTCGAAAACACCCCCCCCACACACACACACAAGGCCAGGGAGATCCCTGTCCCGTTGTGGGATCCGTGTGGTCATCTAGTCCAGCCTCCACAAAGCAGAAAATGTAGCGTACTGGGGATTTGGGGAGGGCAAGGTTGCGGTCCCTGCCGAGCTGTGAAATCCATGGGGCCAGCGGTTCCCTCCCAACCTAACCTACACCACAAGGTCATCGTGAGCATCCAGCGTCCATGCCTTGAACTCAGGGCAGGGAAGGCTGGAGGTGGAGACAAGGAGGGCCCTGGTTAAATAAAACAGCTTGGGACGGCCTGTGTTCACCCCCGGAGGTCACTAATAGGCGGGTTTTTATTTCTGTGACTATAATTCAGCAGAAAGTAACTTTCCCAAATTCTAGACAATGGTTTTTATTGACCTAAAAATATTTATATACTCTGTTTCTTTTCTTCTTAAAAAGGTGGCTCACGTCATTAAAAGACAATATTTTAAAGCTTAAAACCATGAGTATATAAATACTGGACAAGATCAAACAAGAGGCCAGGCTGAGAAATGGCAAACAAAAGCAACCCAATTTGTCTTTCCAGAGTTTGGCACAGTTCCCTGAGGAACTACAACTCCCAGAATCCCCCCAGGCACCCAGCTGGGGGGAGATGCTGGGAGGCCTCGCCCTCCTGCCAGGGGTCTCAAAGAGATTCCGAGAGCTGTCCCGCAAACCCCGCAGGTGGGGATTCTGGGAGATGGCGTCCCTCCCATGGAACTCTAAAGGGGTGGGGGATTCTGGGCTCTGGAACCCTTCCTGGCTCAGCTGGCCGGAGGGGAGGCGGGGCGAGCCAGGCCCCGCCCACGGGGAGGGCGGGCCGTCTCCGCCCCTGGGCGGGGCTTCCCCGCCTGCCTGCCTGCCTGCCTTCGCTCCGGGGCGCTCCTGGTTCGGGCCAAGCGGCGCCGGGATCGCGGGCGGGCGATGGTGGGGCGGCTGAGCCTTCCGGAGGGTCCGGAGCTGCCGGGCTCCAAGCGCCGGGCCGCCGAGCGGGGGCTCCACAGCCCGGACTCCGGATTACCCCCCAGCCCCGCCGGCTGGCTCCTGGCCGGGGGCGATGGCGGCGGCGCGGGATCTGGATCGGAATCCGGATCCGAGCAGGGGGGAGCTCTCCTCGCCAACGGGCGGCCCGAGGCGGCGGAGGCGCCCCCGACACCTCCTCGCCAGGTGAGTGGCGCCGGATCGGGCCCCGAGGGGGTGAGCTGGGGGGGCGGGGGGAGGGAAAGCGAAGCGAATTCGGAGCAGAACCGGGAAAGAGAGGAGGGGGCGAATCGAAGCGGTGCGCCCGCCCTGGGCGTTTCAGAGCGGGGAATCCGGATTAGGCTAAGGAACCGTCCTGCAGATCGGGTTCTGCGATTCGGTGTGAATCCGGATAGGGAAAAACAAAAAACCCGATCTGGATGAGAAGTAGAAATGAGTTCAGAAGGTAGTGGAGAGGGGTGTGTATGTTTGTTTCAGACTTAATTCGAATTAACACGGGAAAGGCCATCCCAGATCGTAGGCGAGGCGAAGAAGAGTGAATGAGCGTGGTTCCAATGCAATTCGAATTAGGATGGAGGGCGGGGGAGCAAGGGACGTCCAAATGCAAGCTGAATTAAGAAACCGGTCGCCGGTAGAATCCGAATCAGCTTGCGGGCGGTGTGACTCCGAATAGACGGTCCCCCAAAGCCGAAGTGCGGATGCGGATTGACCCACAGAGATGCGTTTCCTTGGCGAGGGAAACTGGGCACGCGTTTTAAAAAAACTCCACCACAGTGCGGTCCTGTGATCGCCTTACTCAGAAGTAAATCCCATTGTTTTTCATGGCGCTCAAGTGGCGAGGAATTGGGTTTACACAGGAGTGGCGTTTAAAAACCGCACCCAGGCAAAGTGCAGGGCGTCTCGCTCCGGATTTGGCTTGCAAATTCAACGCCAAAAGCGATGCAAAACATAAATAAATAAATAAAGCCCACATAATTTGCCTTTCTTTTTTTTTAAACCCCAGTTGGGTAAGATCTCAGCCCTCCATCCTCTGTGACCCATAGATCCCAGCCTCTAAAAGGGGGCAGCCTGGCCACAGGCCATCTCCCCATTTCTTAGGGGGGGGGACACCCTCTTTTCAGGCAGACGCAAGGAAGGCTGGAAATGAACTGGAATTAAAACCTCTTTTCCCTCTATTTCCAAGGTGGGGGGGTGGAATTCCATTTTGAATCTTAATACTACAGTTGTTGATGGTGATTGTTATTCGTGGTCATAGGGGTGGCCAGTCTATGTCGGGGGACTACAGTGGCCATCATCCTCAGTATGCTGGCCGGGAGCTGCTGGGAGTTGTGGTCCCCCAAAATCTCTAGCTTTTCCAGATTCTGTTTGTTTATGACTCTTTAGATGGACCTGGTTCGAAAAACCCTTAACGACAGCCCTGGAGAGTAGGCCTGGTGCAGTGTTTGAGAGTCCAGTGCGTTTTGGGGCACGGCGGCTCCTGCTTCGCTCCGTGTTTTGTAAGAACTTCGCAGGGCGGCTGTAACGATGGCTAGGATCTCTTACAGTTCGGCCACCTATCCGCTGCGGATTAGTTTCTGTGTCGCAGGTTCTAGCTAGAGATGTAAAATTTCCATTTTTTTCTGTGAAAAAAAAGGTGTGTGTGGGGGGAAACACATCCCCCCCCCAGAAAATAATGAAAATTTCTGGAAAGTTTGCCTCTCTACAGAGAACTTAAATACAGAAAGCCTCAGACGCCTTTCATTAAGGTCTTCTGGGTGCGCTCTGAGAAAATTCGGGGTGCCATGCTTCCCATAAGTGGGGGCCTTATCCTTGATCAGCATTTTTGGGGTTACGTCTCTCTCTCCCCCCACGACTCACAAACAATAAGCTACATGGTGCGTGCCGTCTTTGGCACAGCTGTTCGGGTGCTCGGGACCCCATTGGCCGGGCAGCTGTTGCGCGTCGCATCGTGGCCGAAGAGAATTCGGCAACAGGTGGGCGAACGGGCGCTGTGTGCGAATGTTGAGCTAGCGGTTTGGCCCCACAGAGCCCTGTCTCCCCACATCGACAGCTATGGGACAGGAAGCTGTGTGGGGATAAATGTACATTTTTCAGTTCAACTAGGGCCCCATAATAAACATTTTTGGAATTGGGTTCGTTCATTCGCTGTTTGCCCTACTCACTCGTAGCCACTCTAAGAGGGATTTCGAGGCAAGGCGGACATTTAAGGAATGGAGTGACTTGACCAGTTCGACTGTGCCGGTCAGTTTCCAGGACCGAGTGGAAATTCGAACCCAGGTCTCCAGAGTCCTAATCCGTCACTTCAGCAGGCCGCCCGAGTCTGTGTGGATCATCCGGCCCCTGTTTTCGCTCTCGTATAATTGCTTTTTATTTATGTGGATTGCTTTTCGTTTTCCACGATGTGTTTGCTGCATTTGACATTTCTTGTTTATTGCGTTCCTCATTTTTTTAAAAAAATTACCTGTCCCTGAATTTTTGTGAAGGGCGGGGCATAACGAGAGTGAAATAAGCACGGTTGCACCTTTTAAACGAGGGAGGGCTCGTTTGGACTCTCGGGGCCCTCTCTGGGGTTGTTGTGCCGTTGTGGTTTCGAATCCCCACATCGTATTGAAGATGCAAGGGAAAACTCTGCTCCGGTCAAAATGTGTCAAAGGAGGAACGGCGAAGGGAATTCTTGTGGTTTTAGGAATAACGTCTTGACCTGAGTTTGCCACCAAGTTTGGAAAACGGTATGGACTACAGCCTCCATGGTCCCCTCACCCGCACTCCCAATGCCGACTGGAGGCTTCTGGGAGTTGTAGTCCAAGCCGTTCCTTTTGTAAGCTCTCGATTGCAAGGATGAAGCCCTAAAGGGTGGTTTTGCTCCTCCCTTTTTTATTCCCAGATCTTTCTAGGAATGAAGTTTACAGAAAGAATAAAAGCATAGGAAATAACCTTTGTTTCCTTATTATATTGCTGGGGAGGGGGTTAGAAAAAGAGTAAAAACCAGATCTTTGCTAGGCATTTTTCCCCCCCTGCAATTGTCCTTAGGATGCCTCCCCCATCCCATAATTGTCATACATAGGAGCTGCTGCTTTAAAAATGCTTTCACAGACTTTGCAGGAGAGCCAGCGAGCGAGCGCCAGATGGTGGCCCGTTTGTTATTCCCGGTCCTGGTGAGAAATTTGATTAGGAGCAGACGTCGTTGAAACCGCTAGGCCTTCCTGCTCTAAAGGAGGAGCGCTGTTCTATGGAGAGTCTGCCCCAGGGAGCGTAACAGTCAAGAAATCCTATCCGTGCGTGGGCAGGCTGCACCAGTGGGATAGCTGGCTGGGGCCACGGGGCAGCCCCCCCCGCCATCCATCAATACAGGGTGCCTGCTCCCCACTTCGTCCAGCTGAGGAGCCAAAGAAGGGGCTAATCCGTGTCTGCTCCGGATCGGATCCTGAACGTTCCAGGAGCCGAAACGACTGGATGTTGGGAAATCGGTGGCTGTTTTTGGGGTTGTTGGACCGGAGACAGGAAAGAAGGGAGGGGATGGCAAAGCGGTCCAGCTCTCCCGCTCGGTGCCAGGACGGTAGCTCGGCTGACGACATTTTTGTGGGAACCGGGTTGGTCTAACTTGGATTTAAAAGAAAACAAGAGTTCGCGACTCCTGCTCTGTTGCGATTGTCCTCTGTATGAGGCGCCTTCGGGCTTCGCTCGCGTCCCTCGGCCCGGCTGTTTACTTAAAATACTAGGAACGACAGTTGCGGGCCCCGTGTGGGTTCGAGACGGAGCTAAACGGTCTTAAAAATCACAGAGAGGCTGTGATTTGAAAACAGGGCACGGCTTTGCTCTTGCGAGGGGTTCTCCTCCAAACCTTCCCTGCTTCATTCGTGCAGCAAACAGCCCTGTGAGGTGGGTCAGGCTGAGAGAGAGAGAGCGACAGGCTCAGTTTTAGGACTCAGTAGAGGCTGCAATTGGGATTTCTCAGGTCTTAAAGTCCGGCACTATAACCACTACACCACCGCTGCCTTGCACATATTCTGTATTCAGAAGGTTTCCGATTTCAGCGCCTACTGTAGAGCCAGTCAGCGTAGACAAAATGGGCCCAGATGGACAGGATGATTTTACCCAAGTAAATAAAAAACAGCTATTTATGTCCCGGTTTATAGCAGATCTTTATTCCGAAGCATGAGGACTAGAACCTTAGTTTGGAGTGAGCTGCGCTAAAGAGCCCTGATGTATTTACAGGTGGTACAGGCGGTACAGAACGAGAAAGAACAACACTCTGATAGTACGTAAAATGCTATGTTTGTAAGCAATGGTTCTATGAATGGAAATCATCCGCACAGACTTGGAATCACTGTACGTTTTGAAAATATCTCATGCTTTGCTCTGTTTTTCATCTCCTAAGAGGCACGACTTTCTCCTTTATCGGGACATGGTCTTCTGACTTTCTGTTTTGGGATTTTGCAGGATGCTTCACGACCCGTCACTCCACTCCCTCCTGGCGGCACTGCGCGGTTGTGCACGCTCTCCTTCGGCGAAGGAGTGGAATTTGACCCCTTGCCACCCAAAGATATAAGGTATCCGTGCAGAGTTTTACGCCGCTGTTCGGGTGTGTCGCGTCGCCTCTCTCCGCCACATTGGTCAGGGCGAGGATCTCGGGCGCATTGCCCAAGGTCCCTTAAGAACGGCCCAAACCGGACGTCGGATGCAGACAGAGAGTTGAAACCTTATTTATTTATTTTTTGTTTTAAAAAATCCGTCATTCCCCTAAGGATCCCTGTGTTCTTCACAACACCCTTGTGAGGTTGGCGTAGGCTGAGAGGGGAAGAGGGCTGGCCCAGGGTCCCTCCCACGCTCTCCCTGTCCCTGTTGTGGGACTTTTAGCCACGACCGCACAGCACCACGGATAACACAGGCCCCGTGGTTGCCTGCCTGCCACGTGGGCAGTTTGAATGGCTCCCTCTATTGGGAGGGACGGAGTGTGTCAGTTGGGGGTCTTTGTGGGGTGGAATCCTGGAGACAGCAACATACGAACGGGTTTCCTGAGTGTTTGGCTAAACCCCGTTGTTCTGTCACTGCATGCTGGCCCCTTGCACCCCACTTGTGATGACCTTAATTGAGTTTTTGGAGTACGTAAGGTCTCTGGCTGGGGAGACTGAGGTTGGGAGTTCGAATCCCCCCACGGGGCCTCCTGGACAGGGTCTGGACTAGATCATCCAGAGGATCCCTTCCAGCTCTGCACTTCTAAGAGGATGGATGATTATTATTATATCTAAGGAGCGGTTTCCCCATCTTCACCGCTCCCTGTCTGAGCAGGGATTTGAAGCCAGGTTCATCGCTCTGTCCGCTACATATGACACAGGCTCTCCGAACAGAAACGCTAGACTTGAATTCAGGCCCCCAAGATGAAAGGTCTGAGGCTGTAATGTCAGAGCTAGCTACCTGGGTAGATCGTACTAAAAAAAGTGTCAGACAGAACTTTGGATTGCTGCTTCCTATTGTGGAGGATGATGATTAAAAAAAAAAAATGAACGGTGCTAACGTGATTGTTTTCTCCCTCAACGCGCCGTCCCAGGTACACCTCCTCGGTGAAATACGACTCGGAAAAGCACTTCATCAATAATATTTACCTGCCGGTGGGACTGGGCCTCTCCTCCTGCAGCCAGACGGTCGTTTGCGTCCCCGACTGCACGTGGCGTAACTACAAAGCCGAGGTGCACTTTCAGCCTCGCCACCGGGCCCGGAGTTTCGCCAGCACCACCATCGTCTACCCCAAGAACACGACCACCGTGTACACCACCACACTGGATTACAATTGTCGGAAGTACACGCGGAAGTTCTTGTCCAGCGTGGAACTGGAGTCTTCGGGGAACGAGAGCGGCTGAGCCGGGCTGTTCTCTCTCGCCCACCTCGGTATGCTCGGCCCCGGGGTGCGTCCGGCAACCCTCTCCACCGAACGGGGAAAAAGAGAAATCAACGAAACCTCCCGTAGCCTTCCTTCTCCCTTGAGCGAATTTCATCTGTAGCTACCTCTCCCCTCCCAGTGTGGGTCTTCAGCCTTAAGGATTCTGTTGGGCTCCACTAAATTTCGTTGTTTGCAGGAATTGAGATCTTTTGTCTATAAGAAAACGTCCCACTTTTCTCCCTTTAATTTAACTGTAATTTTTTCCCCACTGCCTTGGCCGTTCTCGTGTGCGCCGTGAAAATCAGCGCCTCGTTCTTTCCGAACGCCGAAGTAACTTGATTTCATTCAAGATGAGGAACCGGAGATGAACACCACCGAGTTTAAGCGACCCCCTTAAATGGACATTTTGTGGTGTGGGAACTGTATGGGTTGCCTTATGAGTCCTCTTTCTTTCCTGCTTAAAATGTAAAATCCAGGATCCTCACTTAAAGCCACAATTTTTGCACGTATTTCCACTCCTCCGAGGACTTCGAAGGAGGCTGTGCAGATTTTGCTGAGGCAAGCTGGGTGGTGGACAGTTAGCAATGTTAGATCCATTTGTATCTTGCTGCGTTGCCAACAGAAAATGAACCCACCAGTGTTTATGGAGGCTTTGCTATTTCAAGAAACTATTTGCGGAAATGAATCTTAATAAGTTTAAGTCTTTAAACGGGCTTTTATATGTAAAGCGTAGGAAGACTGTTAGCTTACAGTTCCCTGATACACTCCGTTCTAGAAACCCAAATTCTCTTTTGTGTTTATCGTGATCACAACAGTCTGTTGTGCAGCTGGTGCCTTTCACAACGGTGGTTGTACACAGGGGGATTTACTACCCCTGCATACGTAGAAGGCAGTCCGCTTTCGGTCATGATCCGTGCACAGTTGTGAGCTGCGGGTTGGTCATACCGGTACGCTCTGCGTTTCCCTCCCAGAATACAGTTTTGTTTCCATTTCGCTTAATTCACTAAAAATTTGCTGAAACATTTGTTCTGATTTACTTTGCTAAGACATTTTTGTTGCTTCTCCAGCAGGTGTAAAGCTAACAACTATCCTGGTGTGATCGGGAATTGTGTTTTAAATAGGCGAGACTTTATGAACATAATAGACGCGACTGTCACAGTTCAGGTGGTTTTGCGGTGGCGCTTTGAGCATCTGAGCGTGCAGGTGGCCCAATTTTAGACCATTTCCTTTTTTCGATCATGGGTGTACCGTGTCCTTAGAAACTTCGGGATCCAGCAGTGAATCTCGCCAAGTTGTTAAGGCAGGATTCGGGACTGGTGTCTGCCTGGGTTGAGGTCCTTGATTTGGCTCCAGAAAGCTGTGCCCAAAACAGGTGGTCTGAATCATTCCTCCAAAATAAAGATGCTGAATGGCATCTGTGGCTTAGCATCTCTTCGGACACTTTAAGAACGATAAGATTTGTCATGGTGCCCTCAAAGGAGTGGTTTGTGAGTTTAAGTTCTTGATAAATACATGCTTTTTTTTTTTACTTCGAAGTGCAGGAGTCAGGCTGGATGGATCCAAGCAGCCAGCTGGGAATCATTGTAAGAATCATCCAGGATTTTGGAACAGAATGGATCCACTTGGAAATTGCCAATTTTGAAAGCAATTATCTACCTGGATGGATGGATGCTTCCCAGTTGTGAGAGGGAGATTAAAGCTGTTTCTGGCCCTATTCTTTGGCTCCAGAGTCCTCCGTTAAGTTGGCACCTTGGGCACAGAAGTTTGGCTCCACTTATCTGAAGTTGGTTGCCAATTTAAAAAAACAACTTTATTTTATTTTATTTTATTTCCACACTCAGCTGGGTGTTCAGCATGGCATGGTTTAGGTAATTCATCGTAGCAGCCGTTCCCTGGGAACCCATCAAAAGTTCGAGTGCAAGGTTATTTATTTATTTGTTTGTTTATAAACAGAAGCCAGGAAGAGTCTCCGAGCATCTTGAAAATGATCACATTTGTTATAGCGTCAGCAAAGGGGGTGAATAGTTTTTTTTTTAATAAACAAAAAATGAGACAGTTTGCTACTTGACCAAAGACATGGGTGGCTCAGAAGTACCTTTTTCTAAATCTTCCTCCAATACAGAACAGTTGAATTTCTTTTTAAAGTGCCTTCGGTTGATCGGAATGGAAATATTTTTCCGGTCTCGCGTGTTGGCGTGTGTTGCCTTGAAGGGGGCCAGAGAATGTTTTGAAGAAGTGATGTTCCCCAGAAGTTTTTTAAAAAGGATCATTAGGAGGTTTTAGTCTGTGACGTGGGAAGGATCCCGAATGGCTCTAAGGTCCAGTGTGAGATTTAGGTTAAGTTTGTTACTGCAAGTGAAGATTAGAGTAAGTGTTGACCGATCCTTTGTGATGTTGTGTCCGTATGTATGAAGGCAGAATCATTTTTGTGGTAGGAGATGAAAGAGTTTTGAGATATTTCTCTGTTGGAATCAACAGCGTATTTGTCGTCTTCTGGGTATTACAGTGGAGAGAATCTGGTATGGACAACGGTTAGCAAGCAGATTCATTATGGTTGCATATATTTCTATATTGCTACTTCATCCAGCCCAAACTTAGCTCGTTTCTATAAAAATTGGAATATGCCATGCAAACAAAGCACTAGCATCTTATCAGTCCTGTGAGTGTAATTCTGGATTTCTGGTCGCGTTTACAGCCAACTGGCTTCATTCCTTTCTACAAATTTATCTCCTAAAGCAGTTTTAGGATGTTTTTTAAAGTCTAAGGTGTGGCTGCACAGAGGAGAGTTTAAAGGAAAATATGACTTGCCAGTGGGCAAGAAATATTTTTTAAGGTCGTTTTGTTAGAAGACTAGCATCTAACTCATTTCTCACTGTACACCTAGTGGAGAGTGATCGGAAAGAGATATAAGGGTTATCCCCATCGTTTAATCCCTTTAACTTATTTTTATGTGGGAGAGTCTCTTTTGAATACCTATGCTATGGTGATCCTGTTCCCGGGTAGATTTACCATGAGGTTTCTGTTTTGCATTTGTTGAGGAGTTCATTAATAAAATCCTTGTATAGGGCTTAAAATTTAAAAAAAAAATATCCTTACCCTTGCCTCTATTTTAAATATCTTAAAATATTTTAAGATTAAATATCTCAAATATTTTAAGAGTAAATATATTTTAATCTTAAAATGGATTGATCTTAAATGTACTTTTTATTTTAAAGAAAACGTGTTTTTTTTCAAAAAAAGTGGTGTCATTTACACCATTTAAAAGTCAACACTTATTGTTATTTCAACAAGGAACATAAATAAAAAAAGCTTTAAAAGAGAGAGTTTTCTGCATCTTATTGTTACATTTCTGGGGAGCTCTGGATGTCCTTGTGCAAAGTCTATGAAGCAATATATTCTTCCCACAACTGTTTCTAATTTGCTTTTAATTTGATCTTTTGAAAGTAATAATAAATTATCTGAAGAACATAATTGCAAGTGTGTTGTCTTCATTGTGCTGACTAAAAAGGCCTAGGTTGATGTATACCTGCTTGTTCCATAAGTAAATGTTTGGAAAACTGCTAGATTCTGGAGTTCCTTTAAATGGAAAAATAAGAGGTTCCCAAGCTTAGAATTCTACTCTGGAGTGAGTTCTGCTGAAGTAAAGGAAGCTTTCTGCACGACAACATAAAATATAAGCAGTTGCAAGCTTGTGAGAAAGCAAGAAGGAAAAACAGTGGTTTAATATTCATTAAAATGACATTGCAACCAGCATATAAGTTTGCACCCAGTGTTGAGGCATTTTAATAGAATGCACGCCCTTGCAAGTTACATACTCCCAAAGCAAGACCAGAAGGCGCATAAAAACTTTATGAAAAACTTCTGAAAACTTTATATTCAGAAAAACCTGGGAGGGTTGCTGTAAGTCAGAACTGATTTGATGGCACTTAATTGTAATGTTATACCCTTTGTGCTGATTGCAGTTTGAATACTGATACGTGTGAATAAAGCCTTTTCTGCTTGATTGCCTAAGTGATATTCAGCATGCAACACATGATTAAATTCTGTTGGACCTAAACTGTTGAAGATGGAGTCTTCACTGCACAGTAGGACACCCCCCCTCCATCTGCGGGATCAGTATCCACAGATTCATTTACTCACTGCCTGAAAATACTATATAAAAACACTCAGAAATGTATTTCCAGGATGTATTTACCAGAACTGGCTACTCGAGGTAGCCAGAGACCACACAATGTATATTGTTTGATACTTCTCTGTTTTTTTGGCATCTGTAGGGGGCTTGGAAGCGATGACGCCCCCCTCCCACAGATATCATGGTCCTATTATATATGGATTTTCCCCCTTTCATTTGATGCTGCTGACAATTTACCAGTAGGTAAGGGCCACCGTCAAAACACAGACTTTATTATCTCGCCGTTCACACAGAATTTTATAAAATGGAATATTGTTCCATGTGGATGGCTGGTGATAAAATAATTAAGAATCCTGTTGGTTTCAGAGAACAGCTGTCTCGGATCAAAATCTCGGTGAGTCTTTGGCTTTTTTTAAAAAAAGAAAGAAAGAGAAGAAATGCTTGAACATTCTACATGTTTCCTGAGAATTGTTCAGCACAATCCTGGCTGACTCGTTGAGCCTTTGGTTATGATCTGAGAAGTCAAGCCTGCTTTAGTTTTTGTTGACCCCCCTGAAGTATCCAGAGAGGATTCGCTCCTGCCCGGTGAATATTCCCCGTTCGTTTGAGCAGCTTGACAAAGTTCGGGCAGATTCCTGAGAGTGAAGGACGGCGTTGGCGGCAGGTTTTGCTGGAGGAAGGCTCCGTAACGTTTCCTTCGGTTCAGCCTGTAATTCCACAGCCTCTCCTCTTCGGCCACTGGGTCGTCCAGGGTCCCCTCCCATCGAAGGCTCTCGTTGGGCGGAGCGAAGTGGTCCTCTTGAGCCGCCAGGAAGAACAAGGCGGAAGTGGAGCCGAGGAGTCCCGTTCCTAGAGTCTGGCCGGGAGCTCGCTTTGGGGTACCTGAGGTTCTCCCCTCATCGCTCTGGGGAGGGAGCAGTTCGAAGGAAGATCTTTGAAAGATCGGCTGCTTCTTGTTTTTGCCTGGAGACTTTTCTGTTCGAAAAGGAAGAAGGTCAAAGGGCAAACCAACCTACATAATTTTTAAAAAATCCAAGCCTGGAGGGCAGTGTTCTAAAGCAACATATCAAAACACTTCTTCAAGGGAGGGAGGGAGGAAGAGGAAGGGAGGGGATAAAAGGGAGGGAGGAAGAAAAAGAAAGAAGGAAAGAGAAAAGAAAAGGCAACTGACCCACCTTAGCTAAGCTGTGACTGACGGGCTACTGCTTGCCACCTTATACAATCATTTAAATGGAATATTTTCATGTATGACGGAACCGCCGTGTTTCCCAGGAACAGAGGGCACCGGATTAATGTTTTACGAGTCCTATGACTCACCCTGGAGAAGTGTCAATGTTTAAACCTTTTAAAATGGGCATACCAAGAGGGAGGGGAAGACTTGGTTGTTGAAACGTGATCGCCCACAACTCCCATCAGCCGCCCCCGCCCCCACCCAGTATGGCCAATGGAAGAGTCCACCCCGAACCAGTCGAGAATGGGGGGGTCTTTGCTGGCAATTGGCCGCAGTAAATGCCCAATACCGGCCCATCCCAAGGAATCAGGAGTCTGCTTTAAATATCTGCTCCTCTCACAAAACCAGTGGGGTCTAGTGGTTAGCGTGCTCAAATGGGCCTCGAAACCAGCATTCTAGTCCCCAGTAAGGTATCAAATTCACTAGCTGACTTTGGGCCAGTTACTGCCTCTCAGGCTAGAGTCAATTACAGGGTGGTTGTGAATATAAAACAGGAAGGAAGAGAAAAGTATAAACCTTAAATCCACTGGAGGAAAGGCAGGATATATATTTAAATATAATCAATAGATAAGGAGGATTTTTTTTAAAAAAGTGCAGGGACACTTCCTGCATCGGTTAGCTGAATCCACCAAACATTTAGGATAACTCCGAAACCATATCGGGAACGCAAGTCGAATTTGTCCTCGCAGCCAGCATCCTCAGACAGCATCAGGATCCTCCAAAATACCTACCAGCCCTTCACCTCTCGAGCTTGTGAGCGGCCGCTTAGCTTGGAGTTTGAATTCCCAGGGATGCGTGGGGGGGGGGGGCGCTGGGTTTTGTACCCTGACACCCTGAGGCTTTTGTGCAAACTTCCCCACCCTGGGTTGCCACCAGGAAACAAGAGGAATGAGAACTCACTTGTGAAACCCCTACCCCCACCCCAAAAAAAAAAAGGTAATTGTCCCTTGAAATTGACTGCACAGCTGCCAGTTTCTTATCATGTCCTTGATGTAATGTGACTCCGGTGGGCACTGCCTGTTTAATTTCCTAATAAACTCTGCACTGGGAGATCCAGCTGATGGCATGTCATATTCTTACAAGCCCACCATATCTATGAATTTGCCCAAACAATTTGGGATTCCTCCTCACACCTGTAGATACCCCAGATTACCATGAATGGCAAGAACACCGAGGAGCCTGAACGGGCGACCCACCAGGATCCTGGCTGGCCTTCTTTTTCTTCTTTTTCCGGCCTTTCTTCCTGCCCGACTTCTCCGGCCCCGAAGGGCGGCCCTTTGCGGCCGATGGGTTTGCCTTCGCCCCTTCTTCCTCGGAGGAAACGTCCGGCGGCCGACGGGACTCCACGTTTTGCCTCGTCTCCCGTTCTTTCACAGGCAGCTGGAAAAGAGAGGAACACCCCTTAGGGAGAGATTTGGTGTTACCCTGGGATTGCCAATTTCTGCCTTCTCTTATTGCCACGGAATAATCAAGGTATCGTTTGCCTCGCTGTCGGCCCGTAAAGGACATTTTGGAGGGCTCCTCCAGGACCCCTTAAGCCTCCTTATTAATCTTTCCTCGCGTTAATTAACACCCCCCCCCCCAGGGTGTCCTCCTGTCTTTCGTCTCCAAAAGCTGGTACTTCTCCATCATGGCTGCCTTATTCCCTTTCATTGCCCCGTTTTTTGGCCTGAATTGCCCCGCTTGATCCCCCTGAAGGGCCACTGGTCGATGAACTGCCTCTTCTCCTCCCCCTGGAAGCCCCACTCATTGCCCCCTTTCTCCCCCCCAGTTGCTCCTTTTAACCCCCTGAATTGCTCCGCTCTGTGCCCCAAATTGCCCCATTCCCCCTCCCCCCAAATTACGACTCCTCCATGAATTGCTCTCAGGAGCCTCCTTCCTCATTACCACCTGCCCCCCATTTCTTGTCAGAAACCCTCCCCACTTTGGCCCCCCCATTCTTCCACCCTAGAGACCCCCTCCTCGCCTTAGCACCCCTCAGGACAGACCCCCTCCCTCCAATAGCCCCCACCATGAATTGCCCCGTGAATTGCCCCCATCCCCTCAGCCAGCCCTTCCTCACTGCCCCCCCTTTCCTCAGCTGCACTAGTTCCCCACAGCCAACCCCCCATGCATTTGCAACCCCAACCCCCCTTAGCAGCCCCCCCCCACTTTAGCACCTCCAAATATTCCCCTTTTCCTTTCCCTCTCTCTTCCAAAAGCCACACCATGAATTGCCCCATATCCCCCCCCCAAAAAAAACCCTCCTTCATGAATTGCTCCCCCCCAACCCAATTACAGGCATGATGGGGTGGGGGGGACGGCCCCCCTTCCTCCTCAACCCCCCCTTTCCCTCCTCAGCAGCTGCTCCCCTCCAGGGACCGAATCCCTCCGCCCGCTCGGGTGCTCCGCCCCCCCCGGCTGCGCCGACGCGTCGCCATGGCAACGGAAGTTATAAATTCCTCCGCCCCGCGCAGAACCTTCCGCGGAGCAAAATAGTCCGCCCTATTCTGAGGGGATTAAAAGCCTCTTCCCGGCCCCCCAAAAAAGCCCTCTCTAAGCACTCAATTCGGATTAAGGGTTGCACCTCAACCCATTTCTTCCCACCCCCACTGAAATTATGGGGTGTCGACGTCTGTGGAAGGTTTATTTTGCTTTTTTGGGGTCGTTTTCTAAAAGCCACAGACGCCTCATCTGATATTGTCACTTGGTTTTACGGTTTTTATAACCCTATTGTTGTGTGGGTGGCTGGGTGTTATATATCATCACGCCGTTAAACCACCCAAGGGGGTGGTATATTAAATAAATAAATGTTGATTGTTAGAGTGACTTGACAGGATAGAAAAAAAAAACCAGGCCCACAAAATTCAGGAGAAACCAAAAGCAAATTCCAGAGTCAAAGGTATTCCCATGACTTGAATTTTACAGTTTGACAAAACTAAAATATTAAAGTATTCAAAAGGAACTTCAGTTTCCACCATTCCATCAGCCTCAATATTAATATTATAATATATCTAATAGTACAATACTACTTTTTTCCCTCCTCCCTCCTGATTATTATTTTTTAACCTTGACATCATGTCTTCCCCTCACTTTGATGCCATGCTGTCTTGGATCCCTTTAAAGAGAAAGGTGGGGTAAAAATAAATATATAATACGTCACTTTTATCCTTTCTACTTTATCCTCACAACCAACCTGTGAGGTAGGCCAGCCTGAGAAGAGAGAGAAACTAGTTTATCCATTGAGTTTTCATGGATTAATGGGGATTAGAAACTGAATCCTCTGATCCCCATCCCTATATTATTACACTTCACTGGCTGTTCAAATGATCAAAATATTACTAGTAAGAATAATTATTAATATTTCCATTTATGCCCTGCCTTTAAGCTAAAAACTACTTTCCTGCAATTAATGGAACAGTTCTAGGCAATTATATTTAGTATATTTTTTTCAACATTGCCTTTAATTCAATATGTTTTTTAATATATTAGGATTCGTTTAATTGTGCTTTAACATTCTAATATTTGGTTTCTCTTTTTTTCTGTAGCTATTTTGACTCTTCTTGCAAGTTGTGTCAGGAGAAAAGATGGTGCAGAAGTCAAAGAAATACGGAAATAAAATCCCATTGAGTTCACTGGTTTACTCCCAGGTAAATGGTTATGGGATTACAACCACTAACCCTCAACAACCCTACAATGTTAGGTAAAGAGAGATAATGTTTACTGGACCATCATCCCCCATGAAACTTTAACCTGCTTTTCCAGTTTACATTAAATAATTTTAAACTATGATGGGTGGTTCTAGGTGTTTGCATTTCATATTTTATTGCTTCATTTGCAAGCCATACTGGGAAAATTTTTTATTGAAGGACAACATGCGAATTTCGTTGTATGGGTATACTGTGTATATACTTACAATGACAATAAATTACGTATTATTATTATATACAGTCACTAAATAAATACATAAAATGTAAAAATACTAGCAATGAATAATTCCTTTTCAATGATCCAGTAGCACCCTTCTATTCCCCAAGGAAAGCTAGGGAAAATTTTCCTCACGTGTTCATAGATATACATTTATCTGAGCTGGGGTTAATCTGAATACTTCTGCTTTTACATTGCTGTGAGGAAGCAACTCAATAATAATGAGATCCCCTGTAGGTGGTGGTTAATTAAACAATGCAATTCCTGCTTTTCCTCTTACAGAGATGTCTCTTGTGCGCAATGAACATTACAATTAATTTAACCCTGCTGTGAATCCTTATTCTTTTAATCCTACATGATCATTAGCATAGAGCTTGGGGGTGTTACTTCTTTGGAATACAACTCCCAGAATCCCCAGCAGGCCTCTTTCATACAGTTCTTGTTTTTGATATATACCGTCAAGTCAAAACAGACTTACAGCCACCCCAATAAGCCTTACCAGTTCCATTCTGTCCAGTGAGATTTCATGGCTGAGTGGGGATTCGAACCCAGGCCTTCTGAATTCTATTCCATCCTATATCTACTACACCACATTTATTTTTCATTTTCTAGTATACAGAATAACTCTAAATCTACTTTACTACTTTTCAATTTCAACTCCTTGATTTTGATCCACAGATCAAAATTCGTAACAATTATTAAATACAAATTTAATACACACTGTGTATGATTAACTCTTAAAAACAGAAATTTCCTAAGATGATCTTTATAAAAATTTTATGGTACTGTTTCTTGCCGGCAAATGAATGTTCTACTTTTAGTAGTACTTAACAAGTTTATGGTCCATCTGGAACACTCAAAAGCTTAGCAGACATTTTCATATCATCCTGACAAACACCTTGTTGTAAGGTACCTGATTTTCTTCCCCATTAAATTGTGACTGGTGGGGTGCACGTAAAGTGGAGACAGAGTCTCTTGCATGACCAGAGAGTGAATTTTGAAATGAAATTTGAACCCAGGACTTTGTAGAGCGGAATTTAAACACCATGCTTCATCAACATTCTTTTGCCATTTACAATTTTGCTGTTTTGACTTGACTTATGACCTCATTCTTGGGCCCGCAGGACTCTCTCCTAACGATCATCATTATAATTTAATAGAGAACACGCAACACGCCCCAAAGAGACCTCATTCTTTGCAGCAGTAATGATTATTCCCAACTGTCATGGAGCCTTTGAAAAATGTTTAATAAGAACAACCCTCACTTTGTTTCAAGGAACACATCCTCGCCTGGTGGCTTTTTAAGACAAGTCATCCCATTAGCGTGAAAAATGGCAAATGAGTGCAATTATTCTATCGTTTTGCTCAAAAGAGTAATTGCAGTTTTCCTCCTGAGTTGAACTTTAATGGAACAGTTGGAAATATCAGGGGCTGGACAATATCTGTGGAAGGCCGGCCCAAATTTTAGGCAAGGTGACACATTTCTCCAACCATTTCCTCCAACCAATAATTTCTTTTCCCTCTTTCAGCAAACAAGAGCTGTGTATTCCACGCAACCTAAGATAGTTGTTGAAGCTCCCACTTGGCTACAAAACTCACTAGGTGGCCTTGGGTCAGTAACACTCTTTTTGGCCTGTCCTACCTCACAGGGATCTTATGAGGATAAATGGGGGTCAGGGGAGAAGCAAGTAGGCTAGCTCGAACTCGTTGCAAAAAAAGGGGGGTTGTAGATGTAATAAATAAATGAATATTTGTTGGGAAAACTACTTTGAAAATAAATAAATGTATGAAATTTATTTACTTTGAAAATAAATTTCTTTTCAAAGCAAAATCTATTTTCAAAGTACTTTTATTTATTTTTATTTATGTTTGTGTTCACGTGAGATTAAGAATTCTTATCCTCTTAGCTTCTCCACATGCAAAGGAAAAGGCTCCACCTTACCTCAGGTAGCAAAATAACATGGGATGGTCTTATAGCCAGTATGAAAGGCGAAGTAGCCGGAAAGCCCATTTGCTGCTTCTCAGCTAACTTTCCCCCTCCCCCAGAAATATCAGAATTTGGAAAGTGATTTTTGAAAAAGAATTTAGGGACATTGTCCCGAAGCCTCCAAAAAAGTTTACTCTTCTTGTATCATTTGAAAGGAGTGACTTACTTTTCAGTTTCTTAAGAATAAAATTATGACTTGGGTTCTTTTGGGGAAAAAGTTGGGATAGAAATATTTTAAATAAATAAATAATTTAGAAACAAACTTGTTCCTCATGAAACAGCAGGGGAGCCGTTCGCTCACCCTTCTGAGCCCACCCCACAACTAAGGGGTCACAGAGATACTGCAGGGGGTTACGTTCCCCTGCATTACATTTATCACGTAATATGGATTACAGTAACTTGATTTCAGTAAATTAATCATATGACTTGTATGATTAATTACATTCATTACAGTAAATTAATTATATTAATGATGTGTAATCACCTTAAAAGGAGGTATTGGAGCTGCACTTTAGTGATTGGGGGAATTAATGACAAGTAACTAATTCTTATCTCTAACTAGCGACCTCCAATAACATTCCAGGAGTAAGGACTGAAATTCTACAATTAAAAAGCAGTTTGGGAGCAGGTCATAAAAATCTGCCCAGAAGAGGAAAGCCAGGAGATCTCCAGGACTAAGATGGATTTGGAATAAGAGGTAGGCATGTATTTTTCCAAGATTTCCTAAAAAGTAGGAGCGGGCGCACCGCCCCTCTAGAAATAACTTTTTCATAAACGTGTCCTCAGCAAATTGGCCTCGTTTGGCCCGACCCGCCTAGCAAAACCAGGGTTTGCAAAATGGGGAGGGGGGAGAGAGCGATGGGCTACCAACGCACGCGCGCAAACCTGCGCCAATAAACCCAGGGATTTTGGGGGGGGGGCGCTGGAATTCGCTGCGCGCCCCACCGGATTGCTCAGCCCCTTGCGCGAGTGCGTAACGAGGAGAGGTCTGTAATGTTCACCCTGCCCGCTAGAGGGCAGTGGAGACGCGTGGAAGGGAAATCCAGGGGAAGTTCGTAAGCAACAAAAAGCGGTGAGTTTGGTTTTTTTTCCCCCCCCTCTCTGGAGAGTAATATGGGATGCAGCCTCCTAGCCCCGCGTTTGTTTGTTTGTTTTAGCAAAGCAACCCGTAGGATGCCGCGTGGGCTTGGCAGGTAAAAGGTACAGAGACAGACAAAACAAAACAAGCCAGATGTTATTGTTCATTTATTGTCTGCAGGCTTGTGGATTATATATATTTTTTTAATCTGGAAGGTCTCCGGATCGTAAATAAACACTCTTTGGGTTTAGAGTCCTTGTTTTAAACTTCCTGCACCAACGCTGTTGGTGGGAAACCCCATCTTTGGGTAAGGCGCTTCAGAGGGCAGATCCTAAGGGGTGGGTCATAAGAAATGCCCGAGAGGAGACCTGAGTGGTCTCTATGCCATGAGGGAGCCTCCCGAGGGAAGTGGAAGAGGCTTTGGAAAATATGTTTTAAAGACGTTTTTCAGCGTTTTAAAAATTGGCTTTTTACAAAACCGGTCCTGGTTTATTTTCGTCTGTTGTAAATCTCCTTGGGAGCTCTGGTGGCTGGAAAGGGTGGGGGGGGTGAGGAGCCCTTCTTGGCAAGTGAAGCTTGGAAGTAATATTAAAGATAACAAAGCCAAATAGAATTGATTCCCCCCCCCAACATGTAAATTATATTATTGCTCTAATTCTCCAAGGAAGAACTTCTTTATTTTTGCAGCCTGGCAGTTAACAACTGTAGTTCCTTTTATAGTGATGGGAGAGCAGGATGGTGTTCCAAAATGGTGGAGGAGGAATATTCCACGGCCCAGGTTGATGCGAGAAATTCTGTGTGATGTACTAAAAGCCTGTGGTTTCTAACAGTCAGACTGTTTTGTAGTAACTTAAAAGTAATTACTAATTCCCCCACAAAAATTCTGAGTTATTTAAACATTATAATGAGCGATACCAGGGAAGTAGAGTGATAAATTGTAACTTTTAAGTGCTGCTACATTTTTTTTGTTATTTTGTATTGGGTTTGCCTGGATAAATTGTAGCTGCTTACTTTTCAAAATTAATGTTCTCTGCTGGAAAGCAGTAGGGATTAGGAAGTATTTCATTCTCTCAGGCAGCAGAAAAATGCCTTTGGCTGGGCTGAATGCGAAACTAAAAATGGCTGCCAGGATAAGCAGTGGCACAATGCTGGGCTGCCCTGTTCTGAGACTGAGGCTAGTTCTCATTGAGGTGGCGTTTGAATTGCAAGAGAGGGATGGGGAGACTGGAGTGACTGAATTCACCACTAGAACTGCTGGATAGCTCAGGGATTTAAGTATATACCTGGTTGCAGAGCCAGAGGCTGGGGATTTGAGTCCCCACAGGGCCACTTTGAGAGCGGCTGGGCTTGATGAACCATAAAGTCCTTTCCAGTTCTGCCGTTCTAAGATAAGATGAAATAAAACGAGATTAGATAGATTGGTGTGGGGAAGGATTCCAGCGTACCCATCTTCCTGACCCATTAGCATCTTTTGCCTAAGAACTAGTGTTAACTATTTTCTGGGGGAATGTTTGGCAGGCCTTAGGAGAATTAAGTTTTGATTGACAACTCCCATAATCCCCCAGCCATCACTCAGCATTTTGGCAGTTGTAGTCCACAGAATGGGGGGGGGGGAAGGTATCATTTGCCACCTCTAATGCTGACTCCATCTTGCTCCCGAGTGGAGTAGCTTTATTTCTTGGTGGCAGTCTTAGAATAAAAAAAAAAAAACTGTGTCACTGTGGCCAGATATTATTGAGCCACACTCCCCATCATTGCCCATCTTTAGCTATGCAAGCTACAGTGGTGTGTGAAAGTTACAGGCCAGAAACATCCACAGCTGCCCACTCCTGGTGTCTCTTAGTTATGCAGGCAAGCTCTCTGTGAGAAAACAGGATCTCTGCAGATTACCCCCCCCCCCCAAAAAAAGCTCCTTTATACAAATTAGGTTCTTAGTCAAAATGAGAAAGGTCCATTCTCTCCCATGCCTTCAAGGTAAGTGAAAACATTTGTCAGAAATGTAATATCATGAGGAGAAGAAACATCCCCCACAGCTCTTACCCTCTTTTCAGTAGACTCAATTAAAAGCCATCTGTGCCAAAAAAAAGAGTAGTTTTTTATTTTATTTTTATTTTGCCTGTTGCTCTGAGGGCTCTGTCTGGAAAGGAAGACACTGTTGTGAGATGCTCCCGAAAACATCTCCTTCTGTAATTCTGCTGGTGGCACCCTGTTAGGTAGGGAAAATGTTTTGGAGATGATGGCTGCCATGGCAACCAGCAGTGGGGGGGCATTGCAACAGGCCCAGCACCTGTAATGAGGGGAGGGTTTATTCCTTGACGAAATTACCGCTCTCCCCCTCTTGGTGTTCAGGGGGAATTTAAAAGAAATAAATAAAACAAAATAATACTTTGTAGAAAATGAAATCCTGGACGTGGGTGGTAGAGCCGCAATGGACTGGAAATTTAATCCACCGTCTTAAGAAAAGTGAATTAACGCTGCTGTCACCTCTCTGCTGTGGGTTTTGTTTTGTCTTTGTGCAGCTGAAGATTGGTGTTTGCATCTGGTTGCTTGAAGTCTGGGGGAGGAAATGGCCTCTCTTTCCTCAGCCTTCCTGTCATGTTGGTTCACCCAGCCCACGCCTTGTGGGCTGTTGTTTGGGAAAGAGAAGGGCAGATGCCCAGAGATGAAGCCGCGTTTCTTTACATATTGAAAATCTATGTGAGACAATCTACAGTTCAATCCTTGTTTTACAACAATTGACACCTGGTGACCTTCTAGAGGATCCTGTGTTCCAGCTGCCATCAACCTTTAGCGCTTCACCGCTGGAGGCCTTCAAGAGAATATGGGACCAACTTCTGTCAGATCTGCTCTGAATTGGGTTCTTGTATTGAGCCAGGGGGTTGGACTCCCCTTCCAACTCCATTATTTTGTGAGTCAGTAAGGATGATGGAAATTGGTACTCCAAGGCCACCTTAAACATCTGAAAGTTTTCCCACCTAAAATGCTCTTAATACCTGGGGGTAGGAGACTCATTGTAGATAAGGGGGGGAAGCAACTGTTTGTTTAGTTAGTTAGCTAGTTTTGATACCATCCATCTGGCCTTTGGCAGTATAAAAATGAAATAAATGAATAAATAAATGTAGATGGCCGCATGCCAATCTTCTTGAATGTAGATGGTCAAATGTCAATATTCTGTAAGTCTAGTTCAAAAGATAAAATTATCAAGTGATGGCAAAGACCTTTCTCTCTGTCTGAGATGCCCCATCTTTTTGGCCAGATGGGTTTAAAATCTGTAGAAATGGGTTCAGTGAGTTGGAGTGCTGAATTATAGAGCCAGGGGCCAGGAGTCTGAATCCCCAGGGTGCCTCCTGAAAGAAGGGCCAGCTGAGAACACCTCAAATGTGTGTAGCTGAGGCATATTACATGCCCTGTCACCTCTGCAGTCTTGTGCGAGCGATGCCGTCACAGATCGGAACTAGGAGGATGAACAGGAAAATCCCTTCTGAGTACCACAGAAGGAAAACTAGCCAGATTGCAGTACTTTTCTTCCTCTTCCACCTCAGTGTTTCCATCTTCCTGATCCAGCAGCTCTATGATGAGGGAGGATTTCCATGGGTTGCCTGCGATTTTTCATTACTGAGAAGCAGGTGTTCCTAAATGTTGATCCCACTCTGCTTCGGGTGGTGGGCCAGATACAAATCTGATACAGGTTCCCCACTTTTGCTTCCTTTTATTGATGCAAATCTGTTTGGTCTCCCTCCGCTTTGCGAAAAAGAAAAAAAAAAAGGAAAAAGGTGGGTGGGTGGGTGGGTGGGAGGTGTTCAAGCTGTCCTGCCTTGTGTGGAAATCACCCACAACTGTGTGAACTCTTTAGCCCCACACACTTGTAAAAAAGAAGCAGGAAGAAACTGCTGGAAGGCAGGCTGGTCAACGCCTCTTTTACTGCCTTGACTGGCTTCCTTCCTCCCACATCTCTGGTTCCCTTCTGCCTCTCCCACTCTAGGTTTTTGTTTTTTCTCTTTGTTCCTCTGCCCTTATATCATCTCTCCACCCGCATTGTCCACCCACATCCTGGTCTGCCCCCTGACATTTAGAGATCGGTGCGTGGGTTAACTAATACCCCTTCTTCCTGTCTGCCGGTGACTTCTCCTCTGGAGAAATCCCGCTGCAGTGTGCCTTGAGAATCCAGCCCGGGCTTTCCCTCTTCCGTACAGCTGTACAGTCCGCTGGTTGCTGGCACCTTATTTATTTAATGTCTGAGTAATACCCGTTGTCTGGAGCACACCTAGGGGTAAGCCAGCCCCACTTCTCTTCCAGGCAGGAGTTTCCGCTCCTCCTTGCTCATACTAAACACGGTGAGTTTTGTTTCTTACGCTGCATGGATCTGTGTTTTGGAAAACCAGTTCTGTTCTTCTAAACTTTGGTGGGTGCCAGTTCTTTTTACACTTGTTGTTGCAAATGTGCCTTTGAAGCAGTTCTCAGTTTTGGTTTTGGTTTGGTTTGTTTATCTTTTAAAAATATCCTTCAGCATACTTGCAGATTCTTAAAATCTGGAAGTTATTTACAAAGAGAGAGAGAGAGAGAGAGAGAGAGACGTTCTTTACAGACCTGTTGCCTTACTCCCCGTTTGGAGAGGGAAAAATTGTGTGTTGCATGACTGTGCCAGACAAGTGCTCTTTGAAGCTAGTTCACTAGAACTAGTTCAGAGTCAAGTGAGTTCAGGTTTGTATTTTGGCGGGAATGTGGATCCGAATCCTGCTTTTTAGAGAGAGAAAGGCATCGTGGGTTGCTCCTGACTACTCCGGGTTCAGTGGTATTCTGTAAACTTCAGCTGACTCTGAGAAATCTCTGTTTGTTTTGTTTTTCCCTGAAGGGATATACAAAGGCTTAGGTGTTATCCTTGCTTTAGTCCAAGCCAACCTCCCAGATTTGAAAGGTTTTCTCCTGCAAACTAACCTGTGGTTCTTCCCTATCCATCTTCTGAAACAGCACTGGTTGCTGTTTTTATTTTCCTCTAGTGCCCCAGAGTGCAGTGACATCTAGAACATTGTGGGAATATAAAATTGTCACAATTCGAAATCAGGTGTAATGGAAAGGAGGGTGCAGTGCATGAGCAGGTACAAACCGTAGACTGTTACTGCCAGACACCTGGGTCAATGGACCAGTCCTGTAATAGCCATGCCTTTTTAAAGTGTTGAAGGAAAGCGTCCAAGAAAGGAGATAAATGATCATTCCTTGAGCTGCCATGTTTGAAGTGTTGGACTGGGCTGCAAGAGGGCCGGGGAATTTTAATTGAATGATTTTGGGCCACTCACTTCCTTTGGTCTCACCTACTTCACAGGGTTGTTTTGAAGATAAAATGGAGAGAACGGGAAGCCCGAGGATGGTACCGTGAGCTCGTTGGAAGAAAGGTAAGATATAAATGTAACGAGCAATACCAACTCAAATGTGCCAGTTTAAAAAGTCTGTTGTGAAGGAATATGAATACTTAACAAAACCAACCAACCCTGTAATGAACTGTATTCACATTTTGCCATCTTGGATTTATAGTATATATTTATTGGTTTAACTGTTTTTAAATGTGTAATGCCGCCCAGAGTAGACCGTTGGTCTAGATGGGCGGGGTAGAAGTCCAATAAAATAAATAAAACTTTCTTGTTTATTTTTCCTCAAGATCTCCCACAGTCCTCAAGCTAGAAGACACAGTCTGTTCTTCCCATTTAGCATCACAAGACTAGATTAAAGTTAAACATAATTGATTAAACATGTCATTGGCCCAACCTCATCCAGTGAGTGCTATGTTTGAGCGAGGATTAGAAGCTAGAGATGGGCACACACCGCTGGTTTTTGGCGATTCGTGCTGGTTCGTTTAGAGGCTGAAAAGGTGTTTGGCGCTTACCAGCCCCGCCTCTTCCAGCAGGCGGCCGCTAAACGAACCTGCATGAATCATCGAACTGACAGTTTGTGCCCATCGCTTTTAGAAGTTATTTCTCTGTCTAAGAAATGTTTGAGGAGTTTGAGAAGGTCCTGTACGCAGTGTAGAAGGAAGGATCGCACAGAGCTGCCTACAGGCCCTCTAGAGAAAGAAAACCTGAGTTTTCCAGCCTCTTCATTTCTTTTGATTAGAGACACAGTCACAGTGGTTGTAGATAATACTATGGGCTATAGAAAGATTTTAGTTCACTAATATTTATGGTTTACTGTATCAACTATAATTGTCTCCTCACCTGCTGGCAAGAATGTGCCCTTGTTCAGGGTTTGCACCATTCAGCCATACTCTCTGTCCCTTTCAGTCTTTTTATTCACATTGTCTAACAAATTTAGACCCCAAAGATCTATTTAGAAATATGCCCTTAGAGTGTTGCCCCTTCCCGCAACACTATTATCTCCTTTGCTATACATGGTTTAGCATTTAGCGGTGCCCTTATTTACATTCCAGAGATTATTCCCATCCCCATCATGCTTCTCCCTTTACGGAGCACTCCAGGAATTGACCCACCCTCCAAATTCAAATGGGAGGATTTTTCTTCTGCATATGTGCCAGCTGTCATTTGCATATTTCAGCACCCAGAGACACCTAACTGTGCGATAAATCAGAAAATGCCAAGTTCAGGCTCACTAAATTAAAAATATATTGCTCGGGAGAAAAATAGCATTTGTTTTTTTGGGGGCTACAAATCTCACAGGATCCCCATCCAGCACAACCATGCCAATTAGGAGATTCTGGGATATTTCATTAAAAAAGAGAAGCACCCCAATGTCTACCTGAACAAGAGTCTTGTCTTGTTTACTGCAAATGATCTTGTGCCGTTGTCATTCATGATGAGGGCCTGGCATTCAGTTCATATTCAGATGCACTCTGTCCTTTCCTAGTTTGATGGGATGGAGTTATGTCAGGTATTGTGGAGTGGGTGAATCTGTCTCGCTGGGGTGAGCACTCTGGAAGTCTCGGCATAGACAAAGGAGTACGTTTTGTTTGTGTGCAATGTAGAAATAAGCGCCCACACACCTCTTCCAGCCTCAGCATCAAGGGAGGAAACAGCTGTGCCAAACCTCCCTCCCTCCGTTGAGCTGTTTGTACTTTAGTCCTCGATTATTCACCGTTTTCCGACAGCTTGGTATCCCTTTAACTCTGGCTTAGCAACGCCACCATTGGAGGGGCTTGCCGTTCGGCAGAGGCCTCTTTAACGGGACACCTTCGCTTTCTCCGTGCCCTTCTGTTTCCAGGGATGCAGAACTCAGTGTCACCCTCTTATCTTTGCTTCTCGTCCTTTGCTGCCGCCTCGTCATAGCAACGAAGGGGCTGTTTGTCCAGGTTGCCACGGTTTCCTCCACCTAATCAGGCTTGGCCGGCTATAGTAGCCGAAAGCCAGCCGGCTGGATGGCGGTAAAACCAGGCCCGGAACCTGCTTGTCATGGAGCCCTCCTCCCTCTGGTCCAAAGAGACAGAGCTCATTTAAAAATGCTTTGACTGGGACCATGAGTGGGGGCCTCTGGAGGCTTTGTTTTTGCTTAGTTCAATCATTTGGGCTTTTAATTTTGTTTTAATAGTGTGTTTCTGCAACCCTGGGTTTATTAGATGACTTCTTCCAAGGAGCCCCGAGTGCGATGCCAGTTTTCAGGTTTTTGAAAAATAACACTTGTCTACCACCCGCCGATAGAAGTGAAGGGTATCTTGATAGTTTCTTCTTACTTCCCATTAATAGAACAATCTACTGTCAAATGAAGCGCTGCTGATGTGGTGAAAAATTAAAGCTGTGAGGATTAATTGAATCAAGTAATAGTCCCCAGGCTGCGACAGGGTCGTGCTGTGAAAGATTAATTTGAATTATGAAGGATGCCTGGGGTGTCCCGCCTTTCCAAGTATCTCTGTAACAGGGGAAACCATTGTCCTCTGCCTGTTTGTGATTTGCTGCTCAAGGTAATGGAAGTGCGTGGATCGGGGCTCTCTGGGCTGTTCCACTTAGTATCCTGCATAACTTTTCACAGGGCCCTGTTTCTGAGTAGATGTGTATAGACTCAAGCTGTATTGTCTCTACCGCTATTGAATTTACTAATATGAAATCCTAATTCTTCCCATAGCAAGAATGAGAAACCAAACAATGTTTTTTTTCCCTTGTCTGTGAGATGGTAACAATGGTATATTTTTTTTGAGAGCGGTGTCTGTGAGAGGTTTTCTGTTTGCGAGGATGGTTTTGCACAGATAGATTAGGTAAACTGCGATAGCCCAACACTTAGAAGGCTTGGGTGGGCCATTTGTATGTTTTTGATGATCCTTCTGGGCAGAAGTGCTGAATTCTCTAGGGCAGGGGCTCCCCACCGTGGGTCACCCCCAATGTTCTTGCGCTGCCACTCCCAGAAACCCCAGCCCACACAGCTGGTGGCGAAGGCTTCTGGGAATTGCAGTCCAAGAACCACCAGGGCGACCCAAGGTTAAGAACCACTAATCCGGGGCTGTCCTGATCGTTCTTTCTAGGTTGATGGAGCCCGGGCTATTCATGACGTGACCCCAGAATATTTGAGAGGGATGTCAACGAGTGTCCCTTCAGGCCTGTGCGGAGGAGCACAAATCTTGGATAAGCAGAGGGGGGGGGGGACTTCAGAAGCACATGGCTTCTCAGGCCTGGAGGATTGTGGCCATTTAGGTGAGCTTGAATGAACTGGCTTGAACGGCCCCATTCTCTTGCCTCTATAAGCCACCTGGATTGAGCTCCATCCTGTCTCTTTGCTTCTCCCCACTCCACCCCACCCAAACTGGGGAAATGAAATCGGAATGACCGAGCAGTCAGAAAGCCTCTGCTCCGCAAATATTTGGGTCACATGAAGGAAGCTTTTTGAGAGCTAAAGCTGCACCGAAGCGGTGCCAAGTTCAACAGGTTAAAGAAACGCAGTGATGTCATCTGCCCCGGTTTGGCGTGCGCTGTTGAGGGTCAAGCCGGGCAATGGACGCCGGCCAGCATTCTCACCTTCCCCTTCCCTGAAGGGCAGGAAACTTCCCACATTCTAGGCTACACGATGGGAGCTTTTGCAAGCAGCAAGGTGGAGAACCTTAGTGCCTTGTTTGTCTACTGCTGTTATCAAAAGGCACGCACAACATTCAATGACAAACCCGTGGGATCAAAGGGGGATTGCAGAGCAGGTTAATTCATTGTAATCAATTCCGTAAGTCTCTCCATAGGTCAGTATGGGGCGCCAGAGGAGAAGCAACCTCGTCATTTGAGTCCACAGATTCTATAAAGGGGTGCCAGGTTTTGTTAAGCTGTGCTGTCACCAATTTCTCACAGATGCCAGACCTTGAGCAGACAGGTTTTCCATAAGTCTTAAATATCAGATGTGGGTCTACCAATGGGAATATGGTGATAACCAGCATGCCCTTCCATTGATCCGTAGTCACTAGCCCAGGGTGAGCACATTTTCCCCCTCAATAGAAAATGAAAACCTCGGTGCCCAATTCTGAACCTCAGCTTGTGACTGCAGGGCGTCACAAGCTGAGGTTCAGAATTGAGCCAGCTAAAGGAAACCCATCCCTTAGCTGGCTCCTCTTAACGGCCAGCTGGGAATTGTGTGGCACACCTTGTAAGAAATACTTCCAAGTGAAAAATTGGCGTGGAAGTCTTACTGTGGATGGTGATGTTGTTTATCTGCACACTCCTTCATCCTATTGGGAATGCGGCTGGCCGCGAGATAAGCCTGCGCGTTTTCTGACCCGGGCTTCCCTCTGCTGAGAAAGAGCCAAGGGCCAGCTTGTTGTTTTACAACTACGGCTCCGGTGGGAAAACTGAAGCCGTCAGAAACAGACAGCAAGGGCAGGCTCGGCAATCACAGTGTCACGGCTCTGGAGAAACTGGTGCTTGTAAGAATTCTTTGTAGTGTGTGTGTGTTTTTCCCCCCCACCCCTCCTCTCTGGTTTTCAGAGAAAGAGAGCAACCTGCTTTTTAAACATGCCAAGGACGATGGATGCTTCGTGCTTCCTTTTTTGTTTGTTTGTCTTTACAGAGAAGAGCCGGCCGCCTTGTGCAAATGTCCCTCTGTGTCTCTCTCCCTGTAAGTGTTGCTCCCAACAAAGTCAAATATTGAACATAGGGAGGGTTTATTTTTCCGGCCGCTGCGCTCTCTCGGGGGCACCAACCTCACTTGCTGTTGGGTTGGGGCTTCACAATAACCTTCCCATCAAAATTCCTTGGAGGGCCTGGGTGGTCATAGTGGTCAACTCTCATAGACACGGGCCATCAGTTCTTGGACTCTTGTGTACAATTTTTCTGCACTCTCCATGAAGGGGTTGTGCTTAGCCTGAAGAAGTGGAGGTGTTTTTTTTTCCACGAAAGTTTGAGATTAGTTTGATTTTAAAAAGTATCAGCCACTCTTACATTTGTGTAATCTTTGGGGCCCGCACAGCCTTTTCCTTGTTCCTTCTTGACATCTGTTTGTTAGTCTTCTTTTAAGTTTCCTGGCTTCCCCCCCTCCTTTGGGTGATGTAACCGTTGGGTAGTTGATTCCCCCAGCCACCCACAAATGTCTGATACTGGTACCTAAATCTTACTTGATAGCAGCTTGGAAGCTTATGTGGATCTTTGCCACTGCTGCAAGGTGTTTGTGGTGAGACACCCCAGATTATAATTTAGCTGCTACGTGACAGCTTCTAAACTAGCTTCAAGGGGAGCCCCACAGAGTACGTGTTACAGTAGTCCAGTCTTGTGGCTGCCAGGGCATAGATTGGCCTAGTCAGGCTAGCAGGTCAGAATGGGAGGCAAGCTATGAGCCAAATACCTGCATGACCACCAAGCTGCTCGAATTTTCTAAGGGCAAGTCGGCATTGCTCTGTCTGACCTGCCTTACAGTGTTGTTGTGCGATGATGGGGCACTGACAGCTTTGCCCAATCCCGACTTATTAACAAATCCATCAACATGTTTTTCTTGCGCTTTGTATCAAAGTTGAGTCTGTGAATGTGAGAAGGGGTGTTTTTTGCAACTACAGAAATACAAATTAATTGTTCTCTTTTTTTAATAAAGGGTGTAGATTTCAAGTCCAAGGACAGTTGTGTGTTTTTGTCTCTGAGAAGTGTTCTAGTTATTTGTTTGCAACAATATAAAAATATCAATTGAAACAAAACTAATCCTCTTCATTGCAGATTTGATGCTGTTTACTTAACTAATGCGGTCCAGCAGAATGGCCGATACTATTTTTGGCAACGGGAATGACCAGTGGGTGTGTCCGAATGACAGGCAGCTGGCCCTCCGAGCCAAGTAAGCTTCCGTTTTTTAAAAATTTGATTTATATGCCATTTTCCGCCAAAACCGGGGCTAAAGGCAGCTCTCAGCGAAAGCAATTTTAAAAATGTACAAAATAAAAAACAGAAAGTTATATTGTGACGATGCAGCTAAAGACAGAGGAAAGAGTGACAGAATTGAGCATGTTTAGCCTTGAGAAAAGAAGACTGAGGGGAGATAGGAGAGCACTTTTCAAATGCTTGAATGGTAGTCCTACAGAGGAGGGTCAGGATCTGTTCTTAATCGTCCCGGAGTACAAGACACGTACAAGTGGGCTCAAGCTACAGGAAGCCTGATTATCAGAAAAAACTATTGAATGGTTAGAGTAGTACGTTAATGGAACCAATGACCTCCAATGACTTGGATTCCTGCTCTGAGAAGGGGGGGTTGGACTAGATGGCCTTAGAGGCCCCCTTCCGACTCCATCGTTTATTTATTTATTTATTTATTTATTTTATTTCTATCCCGCCTATCTGATCATATTAGACCACTCTAGGCGGCTATCAAAAAATGAGCAATCGTTCCATGATTCTGTAAACAAGTGAGAGTATTAAAACACAGCAGAATTGAATTAAATTGGGGAAAGGCTTGATTAAAAAGCTACTTCACTGTAATGAGGTATCTCTAAGTTCTTTATTTATTTTGAGAGTGCAGGCTTATACGAACCAGGAATTTTAAATTCCCCATGGTGCATCTGGGAAATTCTTTATTTTGTTTCGGATGCAGGTGCTTCATTCTTAATTTCAGACTTTAAAAATAAGGAAGATTATATTTGGGAGTGCAAAACAGAGGTCAGGATCTGTTGAAATGCCTATTTTTTTTCTAGACTGTTGACTCAAGAGGCAAGTCATGAGACAAAAATGAGGGATGGGAGAAAATCTATCCCGGTTATAATTTATGTCTGCCCAGCTGGTCTACATGACCCCTTTCTAACAGGAGCCGGAACATACGTCTCTCTTGCCCTTTTGTTATCTCCTTCTTGGGTGGAAATTAAATTGGATTAGGGGGGAGGAGGTGTGGGCCTGGAAAAAAGAGGAGTGAAATATTGACATGAGCCACCAGCTCAGGTCGTATTGCATGGTGGAGCTGTCTCATCTTCCGGAAGGTTGCCAACTTCGAAATTAAAAATTAGATGACTTGGATTCTTTCCCTTCTCCCATCACAAAAATCAAAACCTTCCTCTCTGAATTGTTTTGTCTGTCCACCTTATGGGCGGTCATTTATTGTTGGGGTAATCTGGATGAGTGCAATATTTTATGCGTTTGGATCCCAACCCTAATGCCTCTCAAATCTCAGCTGTGACAGGAAATCCATTCTGGTCTACAATATAGATTTTCTTGTTTCGAACCCTTCAGTTGGGCTGGTCAAGATTTTATGCTGGCAAAGGCAAAGGAGAAGCAAGCCTTCCCTACCCTCCCGATATATATGTTTTCATTCTGAACAATTTCTTCCTCTCTTTAATAAAATGTTGATATCCGGCCCTGGGCTCCAGGCAGCAAAACAACATGAAACCATTTAAAAATGGCTTTAAAATCCTGTATCAAATTCCCGCATCTTTGAAAGAGCCACAGAGCTTCACTCCAGAGTTGTCCTCTCTTCATTTTCTTTGCAGGCTTCAGACTGGCTGGTCCGTGCATACGTTCCAAACTGACAGACAGAGGAGAACGCAGGCCCTGGATTCGAAGGAGATGGAGGTCATTTTGGAGGTCATCCGTAGGGCGGAGAAGCTAGACCATGTGGAGCAGCAAAGGATAGGGTACAGTTCCCCCACGTTTATGAATTTCTGAAGATTTCTTAATACTTTGCAGTTCTTCCTGATTTCATCTTCTCTCTTCCTCCCTCTGGTGGACTGGTTCAGCAAAGAGTCAAGCTGGAGCAAACCCCAAACGGTGGTCACTGCAGAGCTTGGAATAAATCTTCCAGGATGCACACATTGCGTGAATGCAGTTACTGCCCCCCTCCCCCATTGTCACTTTCCTATGGTAGACTGTTGCCAAACATGGAGGTTCATTTCACCTGTATCACGGTTACATTTGGCCTTGGTATCTAAAATCTGCCAAACTCCTAATTACATGATAGGAAAAAAATATCTAGCAGACGGACGGCCCTCTCTTCTCTTTCTGTCACATTCCCTTTACCCACAAAGCAGAGCTTGGCAACGTGGCTGGAGAATTCCTGCAACTGTATCTAAAAAAGTAACACACGCACGCTGTGCGCGCACTGTGTTCACAAGTAAGCAGATGTGGGGCTCTGATCCGGATCAGGTCCATCAGAGGTAGATAAGGGGGACTGAAACAACCTCCTCCAGGGCTTGTCTCTGAAATCCCTTCCCCCCCCCAAAAAAAGCAGGGAGGACCCTCAGTTCTAATGGAGCCTTTGATTTAGCCCTCTCCTCTGTGGGGTTTGTGTGGGTAGTTTTCAAAAAACAAGGGATGGGGTGAAAAATGGGATAAGACGGCTTGCAGCCCACAAGCTTCGTTTGCACCCCCCAAACTCCATTTCTGTCCCTCTGTGCTCCGGCGGCTGCTTTTGCCACCACCTGCCTTCTGCTCCCTGAGGAAGGCACACCTTGTTACCTGTTGGCATCATGTTCTCAGTAGGATGTGAGGGGTGCAGTTTTCCTGACCAGCGGGCGCGCACTCTCTTGCAGCCCTATTTAGCTATTTTTTTATTTTTTTTTTTGGCAGCGGCTCCAGAAATGGGGATGGCCTGAGTAGCCGCAGCAGGAAGGGGCCCCATCCCCAGGTAGATTTGGGGAGTGGGAGTGGTGCCTCTTCCCAATTTAAATTTCCCTTATCCATGCGCACTACTCCCAACCTAAGCAACTTTTCTGGATGCTTCCCTGTCAGCTGAGTGTGTGCCTTGTTGGTTGGTTGAACTGCAGCAGCCCGGAAGGTGGTTCCCACAGAAGCCAAAGCTTCCTTAGCTCAGTTCTAGGAGGTCTGTTGTTACAAGAAGTAAATTATATTCCGCTCAGCTTGTTGCTGCAGGGAGCAATACCCCCCAAATAACCCTTTTCCTGTTGATGCGTCCCTTCTCTGTTATGGCCCTGCATTCTCCTGGGAAATTGCTTTTCCGCCTTGGGCAACGAACCAGCTTAGATCTCTCTAGCTGGCAGATTACATTGGAATAGTTTTTTTACCTGGGTTTCTTAGGTCTGTGGCATCATTGCTTCACTAACTCCATCTCTTATGCGATGATGCTATTATGTCTTCTTCTGAATTGTGGTCCCTTGTGAATTTTGAAATCTTCTCAGGCCCTGCGGTGTTCAAACAAGGGAAAGTAACTGGGGAAAACCCGGGAGGTTTGTTTTGCCTTAGGCAAGGTGAAACAGAAGGGTTATACGCTCCCAGGTTGTGTTCAAAGCTGCCATGGGTGCCTGGCTGTTGATGGTTTTATACTGAATTAAATTAAATTAGGTCCACAAGAGAAGCAACATCCACTTGAACGCAAGGTCCGTGATGTCTAGGACATGGGTGCAGGGCGGATGAAAATCAATTTTAAAAAAAAATCAAATTAATTTAAATCACGATTGATTTAAATTGTCAAAAATTTCCGATTTTTAAAAAAATCAAATCATGCTTTAAATCGGTTTGATTTGCATCAGATCCACCCTGCATATATGTCTGTGTTGGGATATGGGGTGAATATTAGAGAACAGCTTGAAGAGAGAGGGAACAAGACAATGCATCTCTACATGTCTTAGGGGCATGAAGCATAATTCCTAAATTCCTCCTCAGTTTTTGTGGAGGTCAGCATGCTTGGCAGATGGGAGGAGCATTCTCAGTTCCCAGAGTCTGACCGGGTCAGAGTGCTGGGGGGGGGTACTGATTCGAGCGCCTTAGATCCGCATGTAGCATGTGGATCGTATTCTGCCCACCCTTCCAATGCTGCTTGCCAACGGTTAAAAACCCAATGCAGCTAAAAGCCACAGCAAGGTATAGTAGTACACCGGTTAAGTGCGTTACCGTATTTAAAAAACCATGGGGGTTAAAAGGATCATTGGAAAGTTAGGAAATGGACATGGAGGAGGTTGGAGGGTTCAGACGTCCACCACGTGTACGAGACAGAACGATTGTTTTGAAATAAATCAGGGTGGCTCCTGGCTTGGGATCCTGCTGTGATGGGGACTCTCTCTGCCTTGCAGGCGTCTGGTGGAGCGGCTGGAGAATATGCGGAAGAATGTGATGGGCAATGGTTCATCTCAGTGCCTGCTTTGCGGGGAAGCCCTGGGCCTGCTCAGGAGCACGGCCGTCTTTTGCCAAGACTGCAGAAAGGTGAGCGTTGGTCATGACGTCATTCTCTTCAGTCCAGGTTCATTGCTTCTACTCGTACCTCGCAGCTGCTCTCGAGAGTCTTGGGCAGAAAGGAGCAGGGAAAGCTTCCTTTTCAGGGGGGATCACAGATCCTGAAATGTCGCAGCCGTGTGGGAGTGTTTCTAGGAGTGGAGAAAAGTAGCTTTTCCAAATTCCTGAAATCAAGGTCTCCTCACCTCCATCCTGGGTTTACAATGTTGTCTTTCTCATGGCCTTTTCCATCTGTTTCTGTTTGCCTGTCTGTACAGTGGGTATAAAATTGGCCCCTGCCACACCGACCTTCAGAACAAACAAAGGCAGCCCTCCTACCTTTGGGGGTCAGGAGGATTGTTTCCTTGCCTGCTTTTGACATTGATCTTGAAGTTGTGTTAAGAACTTTGCAAAGAAAATGCAAGTGACACGTTCTGAAGAATATAAGTAAGTGTGTGCCACGTAATAGCGAACAGTTTAATAGGTGCTTCTCTTTTGAGTAGAAATTCAGCAGAGCCCCCCCCCCCCAAGTTCTGCATAAAGCAATTTGCAGTCACCCCTTCAGTAACCCTGCAAGCTTGGTTTGACACGGCTATAATTTTATTTTTTATTTTTTTTACAAAGTCCATCTTTTCCTGAATGACCTTGCTCTGTTGCCTCCCCACTGGGGGACTCCATTTAGTTTGCTGTCCGCAAGACTCCTTCATGCTCCACGGCACGAGCAAAACGTTTTAGAGCTTTTAAATCACCGAGGGAGCCGACTTGAAATTGACAGCTCAGTGCAGTACTTACTTTTTATTTTATTTTTCCCCAACAACAACAAGCCCCTTGCAGGATGGGTTTCAGAGAGAAAAGGATTAAGAAGAAGAGAAAAGAAGAAAGTTTTTGTTTGCAGTCTGGTGCGGCAGGTGATCAGTGTCGCTGATGGAGTTGCCCACCTCATTTGCTCACCGTGTTTCAATTCCCCTTGTGAGAAATGTTGACCGGGTGCTGTGGGGTAGGAGAGATGGTGAGGGAATAAGAGAGGAGACTGTAGCAGTGTGATGTTGTGCTAGTTGGTGAAAACTGTGGATTAGTACGGTGTACATTGGTGGTTTTGAACTACAGCTTCCAGAATTTTGGGAGTTGTCCAAAAACCCAAATCTGTACATTTCTGCTGCTAATCTGAGAGAGGCTGCTGCCTGTAAGCGGTGGATGATTGGAAGGTGGGCGCACTAGTGGCACCCTTACCCCAATGGTCCTTCCCTGGTAATTGGCCTCCACTGTCTTGCATGGATCTTTGTGTAACTTTTCAGGTTATGGCGGACTCAGTTCCATTGTCAGGATGAGCAGCTTGGCCGTTGTCGGCTATCAGTTGGCTTCTTCATGAGGAGGGAGCCGAAGGCAGGGGGGCATCATCTTGTGCTTCCTTCAGGCAGCAAAATGTGGGTCCCCATTCAGTCCTGAAGGTTCATCTCAAGAACCCCCCCCCCGATACCACAAGCTCCTCTCTTCTACTCTGCCTTTATCCAGAGCAGGGCCTTGAGGGTGGTGGGGCCCCCTTCCATCACAAATTCACCCTGCCCTTAGATTTTTTTTTTAGTTTGGATTAATTATGAAGGCCTTCCATCTGCAATCTAATCTAACATTTATCACAAAGGCTCTCTAAATATGTGTGTCCTCTGTGTTGTCTGTTGGTGTATCATATATTTTAGTGGGCACAGCTTTGAAATGTTTGAATCTAGGTCTAGCAGATGACAGCAACAGGTTAAACCCAGAGCGTGGAAACGTTATTTTTTTTCTAGACTACATTTCCCAGAATGCCCCAAACGTTGGCTATGATGGGACAGTAGATGTTATGGGATTTGTGCTCTGAAAGAAAGCAGTATTTCCAAGTTCTGTTTATGCCCACACAGAAGACGCGTGACAGACAAATGGAAGTGAAGAGCTGAGGGAAATAAAGTAAAAATTGTGTTATTAAAAAAAACACAACCACTAAACCTCTCTCATAACCAGCAAATGAAGGTTTGAGATACAGATACGGGGGTGGCAATGCTGAAGGCCAGCCCTCTGCTTAGGGCACCTGCTTTGGGATCTGTTAGCAATCTAAAATTTCTGTTTAACAATTTCCATTTCTTCAGTTATCATAGCAAATCGCCTTTTTAGGAACAAAGTCTGCCTCTTATACCTCTTTCTTCTCAAATCTACCCTCTTCCACCTTTCAGGACAATGACCACATCTGTAACAGCCCCATTATGCCAAAGCTGCAGTTCTTAATCAAGCTGTGGAGAAATCTGGCAGTAGTAATTTTGAGAGTCTTGTTTTGATAAATGTGAACGCTCAGATTTTGAGAGGACCTGAAAGCAATTTTTGTGTTTTCCCAGAATAGCCAGCATTTAACGTAGCTGTAAATAATTGCATCTCTTTAAACTCATCCCTCCTTCTCCTTCAAACAAAATAATAATAATAATAATAATAATAATAATAATAATAATAATAATAATAATAATAATAATAATAATAATAATAATAATAATAATAATAATAATAATAATAATAATAATAATAATAATAATAAATGTTTCCTGAGTGAAATGCAATTTTCTGTAGGAAGAGGAGTTAAAAAGGGAGAGGTTAAACTTGGAAAAAGGAAACATGTGCTAATATTTTCAAGAATTCCTTGAGTGCCCACAAGAGGGAGGACTTGACTGCTAATCACTGTTTGGTTGGCATATTTTTGAAAGCCAAATATATTTCTAAGTTCCTTGGGAGTGTGTGTGTATGTGTGTATACGTGTAACAAGGGGTGGTTTAATTTCTCTCAGTAATGCTGAGGTACACAGCTTTGAATATATGGGTTGAGGAAGGAACAGATTAATGACAGGAATTTAACATGCTCGTTGCCCAAATACAGTGCATAGTCTAGGTTTACTGCCATTTTTGAGGCATTTGCCAGAAATGGCTAATTTTTTTACAGTGGGGCAGGCCACTTTGGAGACCATATTCTTCTTTTAAAGGCCATGTTAAACCTAGAAACAAGAGAAAAATCAAATATATTTCCAGATTCAGGAATTCTTCTTCCTTTTTGCTGGAGGGAGGAGAATAATGACTGAGCACTCGATTTTATAGCAAAAACAATGAAATGGTATTCTCTCTTCTCTCTCTCATTTTCCATGTCTCTGAGATGGCCACCGGAATGGATGAGAGTTTAGTAATTTTTTCTGAAATTGATTCACCAATTTCACAAATCAGAAAGAAATCCCAAGTGTCTTTATGTTCCGAATCTGATGAGTTTTTAAAATGGTGCAGTGGAGAAATTAAATGGACAGATTCATCAGGGTTTTGAATGCTTCAGTCCTTCAAGTTTGGCTTTGGAATTCCTGGTGACTGTTCTGAATTAGGGTTGCCACATTTTTTTCAATGAAGGCTCCTCCTCTTTAATTGCTATCTAGCAGGCAAGTTCATCCTTTTTCTCTGTGCCACGAATAGCTGCACCTGTTGAATCTGGCCGGTATAAGCGGAACAGGCTTTAATTTCAGTTTGTTCTGGATGAATGAAGCAAAATTCAAAATTTTCCCTGTGTTCAGGATGGAAAGCATTCAATTTTTTTTTAAAAAAAGTTAATGCTGCAGAAGATGAAGCCTGGTAAAAAGGAAAATTTCTGACCTCCAAGAGAGCTATAGATCTTTTCAGCGTGACTCTCCTTTCCAGTTTCCATTTGAATATTATGAAAAGAGTTGGGTGGCACCTTAAAAAAGGCTGACACCAAGTTTATTGCAAGGCTGTAAGTTTTCCCAGCAACAAGAACCCCAGTTTTTCATGGGCATCCGATAAAGTGGACTGCGGTCTGTAAAACCTTATACCCGATAAAACTTGTTCAGTCTTTTAAGATGCCAGAAAGATTCTCTTTGCTGGTTTTATGGCTAGAGGCTGACGGGGCCACCTGCACTTTCTTGAAAATGGTTGAACACCGTCAGTAAGAGTCATGGCGAAGCCATTCAACCCACCTCCCAAGTGCCATGAGTTTTGTCCCTTTTCTTCTTCTTCTTTCCCGTCAGATAAACCCATTGATGTCAGATTGGGGCACTTCTGGGATTGTATTAAACCAGATTGCCCCTGAGAGCGGGCACTGACCCCAAGAGGAAATCTATGGGGCAGGAGATGTCTGAGATGGAACGGAACAGGCCAATAATGGGACTAATAAAGGGCAAAGCCATGCAGAAGGTTTCCGCGGCAGCTTTTCGCTGCATGGGTTACGTTTCCCCTTATGCCGTAGCTGGGTGGCCAGCCCTCCATCCTCCCCGGGTGGACTGGGCTTCGTTTTAAATGGCTCAGCCGGCCCTCCTGCTGTTTGGTCGATGGCTGTTAGAGCCATCTGCGGCCCTGGAGGTTCAATCTGATGCCTTAATTTTTCCTCCCACCACCGTGCAGGGCTAGCGCTGTTTCCTCATTAGGGGAATTGATTTTCATTTTATTTTTCTTTATTGAGCGTCGGCTGCTTGCCTCTCCCCCCCCCCGCCCCGTCTCTCCTTCTCTTGTTCAAAACAGTTCTTAATTTTGCTCATCTCCCCCAAGAGCCGTCCCTCAATCCAGAGCGGGGAGGGAGTCTGTTAATACCAACAACCATTGCCACAGTACCATTGGTTCTAGAGCTTGCCATTAGTGCTGGAGTAAAACCAGGGGTCACAAAATGAGGCTATGGACTCTTTTTTTTTTTAATTAGAAGGGGCAACAGCATCGTCTGGTATCTTCTCGTGCCTCCCTTTTCTCTCTGGGCTTAGCTGCAGTCTTCACTGTTTGTTGGGTGCCCTCAAGTTACATCCTGCTTACAGTGTCTCTAACAGGGTTTTCAAAAATTTTAAGTTTTACCCTTTGCCCCAGTGAATTTCTATGGCTGAGCAAGGGTTCAAATCCAGGTTCCATGGCCAAGCAAGGATTTGAGTCCAGGCCTCCCGAATGACCGGCAGAGGAGGGCGCATGTTCTGAGCGACAATACAGAATAAACGAGTTCTCCCTGCTGTAGCCCCCAAGTGTTTTGGTGCAGTGTGGTTTTCGATGGACAATGAGGATTTGTTAGCTTTAAAAAAGACCTGATCCTGGTAGAGATGAAGGTAGAAGACCACAGAAACCTGTACGATTGGGCTCTCCACAAGGGCATGGCTACAGAGTCCATTAAACTGAGTGCCAACACTGGATCCATCACATGAATCCCCAGCTGATGGCAAATAAGCCAGTGCTGTGGAGAGGTGGGAGGTCCACCTCTAGATGCCCCTCCTTCCCTCCCCAAGCCTCGTATCTTGACAAGATGGGCCATGCCGGCTGGTTTAGTCTGTGTGCCTCAGGCAGCTGGTAAAGCGTCTCTGTACAAACAGCCTGTCGTTTCGTGGGGACAAAGGCTGGACCCGTGTATCTGAGACTCAGATGCAGCTTTCCCTGCTTCAGACTGGCCTTACGAAAGACCTGCTCCTCTGGAAGACAGAGGAAAGCACGGCAACTGCTATATGGATCCAGGTTGGCCTAATTGGGGGTGGTGGGATTTTGGAGTCTTACGGGGGGCGGCTCAGGTCCAGGGAACTGTCATGATGACGGGTTGCTCTTGACGCTGGCGTGCCCCTCCCCTACCCCTGTGTCTGCCCTCTCCTTTTGCACTTTGGCCATTTTAACAATGTCTTCCCCCCCTCCCTTCTTTTGTCTCCTCCTTTCCCCCCAGAAAGTTTGCACCAAATGTGGCATAGAAACCCCGGGGACCCAGAAACGACCCGTCTGGTTCTGTAAGATCTGCAGTGAGCAGAGAGAGGTGGGTCTGCGGAAGGCACGGCCTCTTGTGATAATTCGGGGGGGGGGGGCGGAGAGTATCTGTGTCTTGTCTGTTGCGCTTTAGATGCCGCTTCTCAGCCCCTGAGAGCCCTTGGGGGCAAAATGAGCCATTTTTGTTAGCGCCATCTCTGATTTGTCCTTTTGGCCCCAACATGTTGGGTGGTCTTCCCTCTCGCCTTCTTGGTCCTCCCAACGACCGTGGAAGGAGGAAGTGGCCAACCTTGGGCAATCCATAGGCTTTGGACTACAACGCCTAGCATCCCCAGCCTATAGGGGATGGTCCGTGATAAAGGACTGTGGAAGGTTGTCATCCAAAAGGTCTGGATCGGCAAAGGCGCGCCACCCCTGCGAGAGAGCTTCTTCCGCTCTGTCAGCAAACAGCATGATGGAAATCGAGGGTTGATTCGGAGTAAGGAATTTCCTCCGATCCTGCTTTTCCCCCACCGAAACTCCTTTCCCTGATGGGGACTTTTCAGTTGTTTTTTGCTTTTTTTCCTTCAGATTGTGGTTCCCTTTGGCCCCAGCCGGTATGCCTAGTGGCTAGGATGAAAGGGAGAGGCCGTATCTGGAGGGTGCTGATGTGGGGAAATCATCCCTTAGAAGTCTGCCTGCTCGTCTTTTTGCCTGCTGAAACTGTAGGGAACCGTTTTTGCAGGGAAAACCTTTAGAAATGTGACATACATGTCCTGGGTGGCTTAAGTGGTTACAGAAGCTACATCGCCTTGGGGCCAGTGCTTGGAAAAGTTACGGCTCCTGAAAGGACCCAGAAAGCGTGGCTTCTGTGGGATGGGGTTTCTCTTGCCCTCTCCTGTGGCATCGACAGACGGAGCTTTAAGCAGTCGGCATCCTGGAGAAACTATAGGTTTCCCTGCTTCAGAAGGTCTTGATAAAGATATTTTCTTTTTCTTTCTTTCTTTTGGGTCTCACAAGGGCTATTTCCACCCCACCTTTCTAGTTCATTCCAGTGTACCATGTCATCAGTATAATTACATCCTTTAAAAGACTTTTTTTCCCCTTGTTCTCCTCCTCCTGGGTGGAACAAGACAGCATTTTAAAAGTCCCAGTCCCTTAAGTGTCATAAAGAGCCGTAAGCTCATAAGAAGCCTTCCGGATTTTATTTTATTTTATTTTATTGGGCCTAGTCTGCAGGTAAAAATACAATTTCTCCTTGTTTTAATCAGCTCTGTTTCAGAGCCTGGAAAAAAGGTAGGTCTTTGCTGGCCAAAGAATTCTGAACAAAAGAGTTGGCTCCCAAATACTCTCACAGGCTCGTCGCTGTATTTGTTATTTCATTTCCACCTTTTAATGGTTTGGTCCTGTGACCCAACGATTTAAAGGTGGGAAACATTTTTGTTTCAGATGTTCTGGTTTCCACTTCCATCACGCAGCCCCATGTGGCCGATGAACCTGGAAGTTATGCTGATCTCTCTCCCCCCCGCCCCCCCGCCCCCCCGTTTCTTGTTTGACTGTTTTCTCTCTTTCTTTTTTGAGCAATTTTGGGGTGTTTTTTTTCTCTCTCTCTTCTGTTTTGGCTTTTGGCATGGTTACCCTTGATGGGGCTTGTTTCACAGCATCCTGCTCAGTAGGCATCTTATGCTTTTTACGGCCTTGTTTTTGAAGAGGTGAACAATTTTACTGCAGTCTCTTGCTCTCTGAAGCAGTCCCGTTTTATCTGCAAGGTGAAAAAGGGGCAAGAGGACCTCCTTATACGGGCTGCTTGAGTTTTTCTATATTAGTCAGGCAGATCCCATCTTGTCTTCTGTTTCCCATGGTGGCCAAGCAGATGGGAATCACGGAAGCTTGTTTCTACTGAGGTAATTCATCCCTGGAGTCTAGTGTTGTAGAAACTGGCTGGTAACACCCACAGTTTCGCCCAGGGACTTTTCTGAGCTAGGGATTGACACGGGAACCTTTCTACATGCAAAGCTGATGTTCTGCTACTGAGCTATGGCACAGTGTAGGATTCTAGTCCTCATGGTCCATATAAAGTTTTGGTTTAAGCAGAAACCGGGGAAGCTGCCTTCTCCTGCACCAGCCCACTACTCTCTACGTGGGTCATGTTGTCTGTTTCCATGGGTGGCAGCTCCCTGGGGTTTTGAGATAGGAGATCTTTTTGCACACCTGCTTTGGGGAGACCAGGGACTGAACTCGGAACCGTCATGCAGGGTAAGTTTTCATCCAATGAGATAGACCTGGGCATAGATGCATATATCAGTCAGCCTGGTGTTTGTGGAGGAATGTTTGGTTTCCATTTAATAATCATGTGCCCCCAAGTCAATTCTGACTTTCTAGGGAGAAACTACCCAGAGGTAGTCTACATTCCCTTCTTTCAGGGGTGCGCTCGGACTTTGCAGCTTGTCCAAGGCCATTCATTCTGGGACGCCCAGTGGGGGGAATCAAACTCCCAACCTCTGGTTCCACAGCCGAAGACCTAAGCTGTCTAGCCAGCTGGAATTCCATTTAGTATGGACAAATATAGCAGCTTTGCAAACCCATGATGGAAGAAGAAGAGGGAGTTGTAGCGTTAGAGAAAACAAAGCTTTTGGATTTTCCTACCCCCTAGTTCACAGCCTTGAAGCTCACTGGGTGGCCATTTGCTTCTCTCTATCCTTCAATCATTGGCCTACTTCACAGGGTTGTTGAGAGGATAACATGGATAGGAGAGAGCGTCATATGCTGCCCCAAACTCTCTTGAGGAGAGACATAATAAAAATAATAAACTGCAAGCAATAAAAACACAGCAGTAAGTGCTGTATATATATATATAATTTTTTTCCTTCAGCAGGGGCTAAGCTTGACACATGTGGGAGAGGCAGCTTCACCCCTCTACCCCTTAGTAGGGCCGGCCTTGTTATGAATGGAGGGTTTTGAAGCAGGGACAGAGTGCTGTCTGGAGGTGGCTGGGGAGACCCTCCAGGCATGGGCTGACCCATTGCAGCAAATTTTGATGGCTGATGGCATCGTTTGCTGATGATCACAAGACTGGAGGTTGAACTGGAGATCCTCCTAAATACAAGGATGGGTGGGGGGGGGTTGGTTGGTGCCTTTGTAGAAATTCCTTAGGACTCGAGAGAGATTGAGCTAAAGGATGCATTTGCACAGCTTTGCCTGCCCATAATGAAACGAGCAGAGGTGCCCATTTAATTTCCCCACCTGTCTCATTTATCCTGCCGCTCTCCAGCTTTTATGGTGGCAGAGAGGCAGAGGCGCATTGAAATGAGCGTGTGGGCAGAATTCCTTACCGCACAATCAATAATAAAGCGTGCCGTTAGCAAAAAATGAGCCAGGGCTCTCATGCCGCCAGTCAGCAAGGTGTTCCAGTGGCTGTTTCGTGGGCCTAACCATTTGTATAATCTATGTCCTGCAGTTTTGCTGTTCAAATGGGGAGATTGGGGTTTGGGATGCTGAAGTGAGTATCACGAGGTTCCTGGGTTCCCACATTTCCTTTTTAAGGCAAGTTTCTAGCTCTCAGGAACCCTTGTCCAGAACTTCTGGACAGCCATGTTGGAACAGAGGGATGGCTCCCACAGAGGAGTGAATAAATGGGTGAAATGGTAGGTTTATAAAACCAGTGTGGAGTCACACACAAAAAAAATCTAAAGGTCCCCCCGGACTCACTGCAAATAAGGGGTGGTGGACCTGTGTGCAGCCCACAAGGTGGTTTTTACAGCCCCAAGCTGTCTCTCAGATCCATCTTTTTTAAAAAAAAACGTTTTAAAACTTAAAACAACAAACACATCTTCTTCCTGAAGTATTTCTCAACCTTCTGCTTTACTTTGTTAGAATAAATCCTCATCTCCCTGACTCTCAATGTTTCTCATTCCATTTTTTTATTAGCTTTGCCGCCAGACGCAAATCAATTTTTTTTTAGGGGATATTGTTTCATTTTCACGATCCTTGCCTCCCCTCTACTTCAACCTCTCCTTTATGCAGAGCCATATACTTTAAATGTTTTTAAAATAAGCTCCCTTCATCAGGATCCTGCTATTAAAACTGAAACTGGAATGCACAGCTTGTTCTGGTGCACCATTTTTATCACCTGTGCTAAGTTGGACTGCATTTTTTTCCACTGCAGGGTTAGCTACTCTCTTCCGCCCTGAAACATCCTCTCTCTGCTTGAGCCTCTCTTTCTTCAAGCTGGATATCTGAGAGGCATCTGCTTAGTATCTCATAATGCATTTATCATTGCTTGCTGCATTCATGTTGGGATTTATGTGCCTTCTTAGTGTGTGTGTGTGTTTCAAGCACAATTACGGTTGGTGGCTGAGAAATGCTACTTCCAAAAAACCCCCGCAACCTTCCCATTCCTAAGCTCTGCTTCTGATCACTGGGCCAGGAGGTATAAACTGCCCGGCACATTTTTAATTTATTCCATTGATTTTGTTGAAAGTATTTCTATCCTGCCACAAATCGGAAGATTTTTCATGCTTTTGGACCATGCATCCCTGCAGCCCCAGCCAGCGTGGCCCAGGAGTTGGTTGTCATGGCAGTTGTAGTCAAAAACCACCAGACCAGACTAACTTCACTGAGAGCCAGTGTGACATAGCAACAGAAGTGCTGGACTGGGTCTTGAGAGATTCTTGTTTTGGTCCTCACTCAGCCATGAAACGCAGCCTTGACAGAAGAGTTGCTCCTCTTTTATCTTGGTCTACCCTTCAAGACTGCTGTGAGGGGCAAAAGCAGAGGGAGGAAAGATCTGTTCTTGCGTTTATTGGAAGAAAAGTGGGCTATAAATGAGACTAAGTGATGAATAAATAGCTGGCTGAATTTCTCAGTGAGTTAGGTATCTGGCTGAGGAGCCAGAGGTTGCCATCGTGCGTCCCAGAAGAGCCAGCCTGGGTGGCCTTGGGCAAGCGGCACAACAGTCCCAGGGCAACCCCGGAAGACGGGAACGGGAAACCACGTCTGCGTATTCTCTACCTAGAAAACCCTGGAAAAAGGTTTGGCACGAGTGAGAATTGACTTGACCGCACACGATGATGTTAACGATGCCTAGTATGGTGTCGCGAATGGACTGGTGGACTAAGACTCAGGAGGCCTGGGTTCAAATCCCCGTTCAGCCATGGAATCCCGCTGGGGTGTGTGGAACTGGTTAAGCCACTCTTGAAATGTCTCACTGAATTTGAAAGCGCTCTTAGGGCTTTTATAAGTCGGTTCACCTTGATAGCACAATAGCAGCAAGTGACGAATTGATGAATAGTTGGGGGCTGAAGCAAGGCAGTTTTCTTTCCTACCAAACCTCGTGGCCTTCCGTTTCTTCTTTTCCGACAGCCCCTTTCGCAGCGACAGGTAACTGTTTGCTCATAACGGTCTTTGTTCTTCTGTGCAGTGCTAACTGGCCTCCTACAGGTAGCGCAATGCTTTGTCCTTTAGCATAGCGATACTTCGCTCTTACATCTCAGGAGCCTTACTGTCAGCTGCTCAGCTGACTCAGTTTGCAGGAAAAAAAACTGTGATAGTCTAGATCATAAGCAGAGACCCACAGGATCAGATAAAGAAATCTGTCTTGTACAACATTGTCTTCTTGACTGGCAGGAACTCCTTGCCTCCAGGGAGCCCCACGAGCAGCTTGGAAGCATGCAGCCCTCTCCCACCATGGGTCTCTTGCAAAAGATACCCGTATTATTCATCCCTCTGCCTTCAGGAAGCTCTGATTTTCAGTCTCTCTAAAACCAACCAGCAGCAAATTCTTGATTTTCCTTCCACTGAGGAACAATCTTGACGTGGGTGCTCCATCTCTTGAGAAAGCCATTATTTGGACTACCCCCTCCCCCCCCCCCCAGTATTCTGCAGTTGCTAGTTCCTGTGCTAGCTGGGGGTGTTTTTCCCCCCACAAATCGCTGATAGCGGTGCAGGCTGAGAGGCTGTTAGAGTTTAGTCGAAAATTTTCCAAGCTCTGCCCCTTCCTAGCGTGCAGATTCTTTGTCGATATTGAGGGGGTAGTTTATTGAAAGGAGCGACATGTGGGTGGATGAAAATTTCATTTCAGTTGATTCTAGGGAGCCAAATTCATACATTCCTTCATATTTACAATGGAAAGAACAAGAGTTTTTTTTTTTAAAGTGCAAAAATTTGGGGTGAAACAAAATGGACCAATATCCCTGTCCTTCGTTTGAGCTAATAATAAAGATTTTGCCTAGAGAGACAAGCAGCCTTCTAAAACCCATTCACTTAGTTTCTGTGTTGTTAAGTTTGAGCTTGAAGCAGCACAACAATAGAAGTGAGGAGAGCTGTTTTTAGATTGTTCACTTGTTTGTGAGGAGAGTAAAGCATATACAGTCCTAAAAGAAGTAATCCCACAAGAGGAAGTGTATTTTTCTAATGTGGCTTGTGCTGGCCCCAGTTTTTATAAGCACTCAGATGCAGTTTTGTAAAAATTTCTCTATTTGTTCTCTAGAGAGAGTATTTGTTTAAAAGCAACAAAATGTTTTTAGTCCATCATTAACTAACTTTCTTTCATTTTTTTTTAAATTGGCTGATGTAGGTTTGGAAGCGATCAGGTGCCTGGTTCTACAAAGGCCTCCCTAAATATATTTTGCCCTTAAAGAACAGCAGCGGTAGCAGCAGTATCAGGGCGCCTGAGCTGCACCTGAGGCCTCACCCTGTGGAGGTGCCCGCGTTGGATGTCAAAGGTGTTGGTAGCAGCCACACGTACACCTGGGCCAGAGGGAGAGGTGAGAACATCTGTCTGTTTGTCTGTCTTGTCTTTTCTTTCTCTTTGTGACCAGGCTGGGAATTCTGTTTTTTTTTTTTAAGGAAACATGGGTGTATCATATCTGGTTTTTTTTGTTGTTGTTCTCCTGCAATTTGTAGGTTCAGTCCGGCCCAATAGTTGGGTAAAGGGAAGCAACTTGCCTCAAGTGTCATAGTTAGGGTGACTATATGTCCTCTTTGAGGGCAGGCTGCCCTCAATTTGAAGAACACCCAAAGGACCAAACTCTTTTCAAAGGAGGGTCCAACCCACGTTGGAGTTAAGGATGCAACTGCCAGGAGAGCTCCATGGTTTAAGTCTCTGGCTGTGGAGCCGTAGGCTGGGAGTTTGATTCCCCACAGAGCCTTCCTCCTAAGCAGGGCAGGGCTGGACTGGATGATCCAGAGGCTCCCTTCAAGCTCCACAATCCTAAGATTGTTATTAACGATTAGTCGGTGTAATAAAGAACGTTGAAAGGAGGGAGTCCCTGGACCCTGTAGTTGCCCATTTACCATGGTGGTGCATGCCCTGCTTTCTGTAAGCGCACACCCTCGGGGAGGGAAGTGTGAAGCTACCGAGTCCTCGGCCCCCAAAACCAGCTTGCTGCCCTATGGCTAGCCCTGAAATGAAGTTCAGTGGCCTAACCAGCTGGCTTCTGTTTACGGGATGGAGAGGGGGGTCTGCTCTCTTCCCCTTCGTACCTGGGAGCAAAATGCTCCTCCCCACGCCACCCACGGGAAGGTTGCTGTAGGAGCAGCAGAGATTTGAACCCCAATGTACTGAGCCACTGGGGGAAATGAGAAGGAGAAGGGGCTTTATTTGAGCTTTATCTGATGTATGTGCAGCTTTCTCCCCAAAACATGGGAGGAACCTGGCGGGCTGCAGCTGTCGCCCTGTAGCATTGACCACCGGAGGTAACTGTTTGCCTGAAAGCATGGCCAGCCCACCGCTCAGCTCATTTGGGCCCTGTTTTGGGTCAGCACTGGGGCGCCATTCAATTTTGGGGGTGAACCAGGAAGCTGCGTTCAGGAACACCCCCCCTCCTTGCAGGGGTGTCTCTGTGTGTTTTTTAATCATGGGTGTGTAAGCTTGCACACAGCGGCATGGCTGTGGATCCATCTTCCCTCTTCCTGCTGTGAACAAGCAGTTGCCAGGGTAACCCTCCCTGATGTTTCAGGCCACAGCCTCTCCTTGATTTATCATGTGGGGACCCGACAATGTCCTGCTGCATTGACATTTGCATGGGATGGACAGTTTGGCGGAGCAGGGCCTTTGAAGGAAGGTTTTGAAGAAAACCCACAAGGGCCTTCGCCAGTGGGTCGGAACTGGAATTGTGTTTTTAAAGAAAGAGATCACAGCTAAGAGTCAAAATGCATATCTGCAAAAGCACAATGCATCAGCATATTCAAACCAATTCTTTGGATCGGCCACAGTCCCAGCATTTTGGATTTGTGGGTTTGTGGCGTCTATCCTGTGACAAACCCAGACCTACTGGGATCTGCCACACAGTTACACTAAGCTGCCACCAACCATTCCCTATAAGAAGTCACACAGACCAGGGATGGATTTTTAAACAATAAAAAGAATAAGGTTTATTTTAAATACACACAGGGATAATAAAATGATTAGGTGAATAAAATAAAGTAACGTGGCTTATTCTCACTCATACAAGCATACAGTTTGGTTCACACAGAACCCCCAACTTGAAGCACAGACCCTGAACCTATCAGTTCTGGCTAACCAACAGACACCTGAACCTATCAGGTTGGTACTCTGACACACAGAAGTACCCTGTCTGACACACAGACTCCCACAACAGCTTCTTCTTCCCAGCTGCTGCTTCGTCACCTCCCCAGTGTCTCTCCTAAACTCTCCACACACGCTCCACATATATATACAGTACAGCCCCTCCTCCTGATGTCCCGCCTTCCACTCCCCATAGGATGGAACTTTCCCTCCAAACCCATGACAGACAGGTAACATCAGTGCTGTATGTAACACCTCCCCTCTTTATAAGTTGTTTTGTAGGGGGAAAGCTAAGGTGCTTTTCACCAAAAAACAACCTGTATAAAATACACAACAACAGTTATACATTCAATACCATATAATACTTACTTATCCTTACATTCTAAGTTAAACCATAGCAATTAGGCATTTTAAACATTTACCATATACATTACATCCATTTACCTTTATTCATACAAACCAAATTCAAAACCAGGTACATTTAACTTTTTGTCATCATTATATACACATAGTCCATGTTCTTTCGCCGTCTTCAATCTTCAGGTCTTCTTGACAAGGCGTCAGCAACACAGTTCACTGACCCTCTGACCACCTTCACTTCAAAGTCATAGTCCTGTAGGTTTAAAGCCCACCTCATAAGTTTGCTATTATGGGTTTTCATTGTCTTTAACCATTGCAATGGTGAATGGTCAGTACACAGAATAAAATGTCTTCCCCAGATGTAAGGCTTGGCCTTCTGGATCGCGTAGACTATGGCCAAACACTCCTTCTCCACGGTTGCCAAATGTCTCTCACCTTTTTGAAGTTTCCTACTCAGGTAGGACACTGGATGCTGGTCACCCTTCTCATCCTCCTGGCACAGAACTGCTCCTACCCCGCTGTTAGACGCATCGGTGTAGATGATGAACCCCCGGTCGAAGTCTGGAGCACGCAGGACAGGATAGTTGATGAGCGCCTCCTTCAACCTCTGGAACGCCTCCTCACAGTCGCTGGTCCACGGGATGCGGTCATCAGCCGTCTTCCTCGTCAGATCGGTCAGCGGAGCCGCAATCTCGCTAAACCTCGGGATGAACCTTCTGTAGTAGCCCACCAACCCAAGAAATGATTTGACCTTTTTCTTGGTGTTGGGTCTAGGCCAATCACGAACAGCTTCTATTTTGGCCTCCAGGGGTTTTATCATTCCTCCCCCTACCATGTGACCCAAGTATTTTATTTCTGGGCTACCCAGCTGACACTTGCTGGCCTTTACTGTTAGCCCTGCTGCACTTAACCTCTGCAGCACTAACTCCAGGTGTATCAGGTGATCTTCCCAGGTATTACTGAAGATCCCTATGTCGTCAATGTAGGCCACTGTAAAGTCACTGAGCCCTGCCAAGGTCTGGTCCATCAGCCTTTGGAATGTGGCTGGTGCATTTCTGAGACCAAAGCTCAGGACTCGAAACTCATAGAGACCAAAAGGGCTGCAAAAGGCAGTCTTTTCTTGATCCCTGGGATCAATTCTTAATTGCCAATATCCCTTTACCAGGTCCAATGATGAGATGAACCGACAACCCCCTATGGTTTCAATCAGGTTGTCTAGCCTGGGCATTGGGTAGGCATCAGGAGTGGTTACACGGTTTAGTTTCCTGTAATCAACACAAAACCTAATGCTCCCATCAGGCTTGTCCACAAGGACTATCGGAGAGGACCAAGGACTAGAAGAGGGGACGATTATGTTCTCCCTCAGCATCTCGTCCAGCTCCTTCCGCACCTTGTCCCTATAGGGTCCCGTTACTCGGTATGGGGATACTGCCTGCGGGGGTGCATCCCCTGTGTGGATCCGATGCATCACTCCCTTCACTATCCCCGGCTTGTTGGAAAACACCTGTTGATATTTCCTAAGCAGCATTTTTAGTTCTTGCTGCTGGTCTTGGGTGAGTGCAGGACTGATCTTTACCTCCTCTGGGTTGTATTTTACTTCCCCTCTACCCTCCCAGAAGGGTAATTCCGCTTCCTCACTCTCAGCTGCTTTTATCGCGAATAAAACCCTCTGTTCCCCTCTGTAGTAGGGTTTTAGGGCATTCACATGAACCACCCTCCTTGCTTGGTTCTCCTCCTGCTCTATTAGGTAGTTCAGGTCTGACATCTTGGAAATGACCCTATATGGTCCTGCCCATTTGAGCTGCAGTTTATTCTCTCTGCAGGGCCTAAGCCAAAGCACTTCCTCCCCTGGGTCAAAGTGCCTCTCTCTAGCTTTGTGGTCATACCATGTTTTCTGTCTGACCTTCTGAGCTTGCAGGTTTTCTGCTGCCAGCTCTAGATTTCTCCTTAGGTCATTCATCAAGGTGTCTATGTAAGTCACAACGTCTTGTGGGTCATCCTGGGTGATCTGCTCCCAATTTTGTTTGATCAAATCAAGGGGCCCTTTCACCCTTCTCTGCTGTGTTTTGTTCACTCCTAAGTGCGCAGCAAACATGTCAGATTGACCCCTTTGTAAGATCATGGGGCGATACTTTTCAGGTACCACCAGCTGACTTCTGATCCCATCTCCCCCTTTTGAGATATTCCTCAGGGTCTCTCTATATAAAACCCCCTTTTTCTCCAGAAATCTCACTGGGGTTTCAGGTGTTAGCTGGGCGTCAGTCACCTGTTCAAAACACTTTTGGAGAGTGGCGTCTGCCTTTTGCTCCTGTCCAAATCTGCTGTCTGTGGTTAAGGTTTCCACCACAGCTTCTGAACTCCCCTCTGCTTCCGTCTCTGGCTCATCATTACCCCCCTGAACTGTCCCTGTGGTGGCTTGTGAGCGTGTAATCACTAGCACCCGTTTCACATGTTCAGCCAGGTCATTTCCCACGAGCACGGCTGCTGGCAGAGTCGATGAAATCGCTAGCCGCCAAGCTCCCCTCCAGCCTTGAAAGTTGACAGGTACCTCTGCTACTGGCAGAGAGATTACCTGCCCCTCAATCCCTGCCACCTTCATGCTCTCATTTGGGATTATAAACTCCCTAGGAATAATATCTGGATGGCACAGGGTTACCTGGGAACAAGTGTCCCGCAGCCCCCTATACTGACGGTCAAGTATTCCTACGTCCACCCCTGCTGTCTCAAACAACTGAGAATCTGTTTTCACCAGCAAGCAGCGCTTTACCTCCATAAGAGGACCATTTTCCTCAGCCTGATCAGCAGAGGTAGCTGTTCCAGACTGAGTAGTCATGGCAACCGGCTCCCTCAGTGACACTGAGCCTTGCTCTTTCTGGACACATAACACAGCTTTTGGCTTGGTCCCACTAGCATTCTGAGGCACCATTCCTTTTAGCTGCCTTAATTTCTCACACTCTGAGATTAGATGACCCTTTCCCTGACAGAAATAACATTTTCTGGTGTATTTTGATTCTCTCTCATCTTGTTTTGGTTTTCCCTCCAAAATCTGAGGTCTTAGTTTCATGTCTGAGGGCTTCCCTTCACCATGGGCCCCTCCCCCTTGCTGGCTTTTCCCTGGTCCCTGAGAGTACTTGCTGTAGGTTTCTTTGGGTTTACCCACAGATTTCCCCTCACCCAAGGGCTTTCTTATTTGGGAAATAAAATCTGCGATCTCTGAGGCTTCTGCCACAGACCTCGGTTTCCTTTCCCTCACCTGGAATTTCAATTCCCCATGCAGGACTGAATAGAACTGTTCCAGTGCTATCAAGTCTTTAAGCTGCTCATAGGTCTCTGTTCCCTCCTGCGATAGCCATTTCTCAAGCAGCCTCACCAATTGGGCCCCCACTTGGGTAAAAGTCTGTTCTGGCTTCTTGGTGAGGGACCTGAATCTTTGTCTCAGCTGCTCCGCATTTATCCCATGTCTGGCAAACACCAGTTTTTTAAACTCTGCAAAATCTTTCATCAGTTCCTCAGGCATCTCGGCATAAACCTCAGCCAGGCTACCACTGATTAAAGATCGCATGATGGTCATCTTCTCAGTTTCCCTCACTGAGAAGTCCACAAACGCTCTTTCCACTAAGGAAAAGAACACCTCAGGACAATCTCCCTTGTGGTACACAGGGAATTTCTTCAGGTCAGCTTTAGACAGTTGGCCTCCCTCAGAATCCCTATTATTATTATTGTTCTGGTTCATCAGTTCCAGTTTTCTTAATTCAAACGCCATTCTTTCTTTTTCCAGAGCAATTTTCTCTCTCTCTCTCTCTAGTTCAAATTGCCGTTGTTTCTCTCTTTCCCTTTCTTCTCTTTCCCTTTCCTCCATTTCAAATTGCCTCATCCTCAGTTCATGCTGTTGGGCTATGAGCAATTTTCTAAGTTCTGGGTTCTGCTCTCCTGTGCTGTCACCCTGCACTGAGCCAAATTCATCCTCAGAACCTTGGTCAATCTGGGGGTCTTTCACTTCACTCATTTCGGCCATCTGGCTTCGAGTCAAGGGCATAATCCCCCCCCCAGAACAGGCTGCTTTAAAAGTCAAGCCTCAAAATAAAACGACCACTTTTTTTCCTTCTTGCCTCAGAACCAGCTCTCCCTAGAGATTGCTGCTGTTCTTCAGCACTAACTTGCAACAGTATCGAGTCAGAGCCTACCCCCCTCTGCTGGGCCTCTCAGCTGGCAAGCTAGCTCACTGTTACTACGCAGTTTTGCCTCAGCTTTTTCCCGCCAAAACTAGGCTGCCTCAGAGCACCTTAATCTAAGTCTCCCCAGTGGGCACGTTCTTCTACTAGCGCACCTCCCCGTGAGGTACACCTAGAAGATTACCTACGCGCCTCAGACTGTCCCTGACTAGACCCCCCTTGCTCTGGGCACACTTGCCAAGGCTTTGCTGGACCGCTGGACAACTGGACCAGTCGTATCCCACACGCTGGACACCAATCAATGTGACAAACCCAGACCTACTGGGATCTGCCACACAGTTACACTAAGCTGCCACCAACCATTCCCTATAAGAAGTCACACAGACCAGGGATGGATTTTTAAACAATAAAAAGAATAAGGTTTATTTTAAATACACACAGGGATAATAAAATGATTAGGTGAATAAAATAAAGTAACGTGGCTTATTCTCACTCATACAAGCATACAGTTTGGTTCACACAGAACCCCCAACTTGAAGCACAGACCCTGAACCTATCAGTTCTGGCTAACCAACAGACACCTGAACCTATCAGGTTGGTACTCTGACACACAGAAGTACCCTGTCTGACACACAGACTCCCACAACAGCTTCTTCTTCCCAGCTGCTGCTTCGTCACCTCCCCAGTGTCTCTCCTAAACTCTCCACACACGCTCCACATATATATACAGTACAGCCCCTCCTCCTGATGTCCCGCCTTCCACTCCCCATAGGATGGAACTTTCCCTCCAAACCCATGACAGACAGGTAACATCAGTGCTGTATGTAACATATCCTTCTGATAAGGACTGGGCACGACAGCCTGGAAAGAATGAAAAGGGTGGAGTGGGGGAATCAGATGATTAAAAGCTAGCTCAAAATGTTGTGTTCCACGGAAAGAGGAGATGCACAGTTTATTTTATTTATATACCGTCCATGGTTCAGTATTGAAACCTATAAGTATCTGAGCAACTTATCTGTGGAGGAGTCACCATTGGAGTTTCTGAATGGATGGTTGATCTAAACATGTTTGGAAAAGTTTCTCCCCAGGAATAGCACACTCTCCCCCATTCTCGACCTGAGCCCCTGCTTTCAAATAGCTGTTGGCTTTAAACATAGGCTCCAGGTTATATACTCTGAGGAAGCCTAGAGGGTGGACAGCTGCATGTCCATCCTTTGGCAAGCAGCCTTGTACCCAAAAGGGGAAATGCCACCCACTCCTCCTCTCCTCTCTTCTCCTTTCCACCTGATCTCGTGCCTCAAACAGCTGGCAGCTCCTCGGGATTCCCCCCTCCCTTCATGTAGTGTTTAAATAGCAGAAGTGGTTCCAGAGAGATTTTTTTTTTAAACTGTAAAGTGGGAACAGTTTACCAATTCAAATAGCGCCCTTGGATTCGTGTCAGCTAAATTGAAGCTTGTATATTTAATCTCTTCTCTCCTCTCTCTCTCTCTGGATGAGTTTGCCAGAATAGCAGAAAGCAATCAGGGTATGGGGGGCAGAGCCATATTTAATGAGGGCTGTGTTTGGCAGTAGCCAACCCGTATGTCACCAACACACTTCCTTGTGTGTCAAAATCAGTGTCCTTAGATCTCCGGGTTGGGAAATACTCGTACTGTACTGCTCTTGAGATTTTAAAGGAGAAGAACATGATTGTTGTTTTTTCCTCTCCGTCAGGAGGTTTGGAAAAGCTCACGTCTCGACCAGAAATTTCCTGTTGGATGTGTATTCTGGGAATTGTAGTCCACAGAAGGAACTCCCCAAGCTTTGACACCCCCCCCCAAGATCCCGTCATTGGGAACCTGGGGGGCCATCAGACTCAAGCATTTAATTTAAAAATATTTTAAGAGGAAAGACTGCTGTCTGGCTGTGTAGGTAAAATGTGTCTTCGGAACAGCTATGACTGAACCAATACCCAAATCTGCCAAAAATGCCACAGAAGTATGCTAGGTTTTAAACTCCACAGAACACTTTGTCAGCCCCAAGATGGACATGCCAGGCTGGTCGAATCACTAGAGTTGGCCCTAAATTTCACTACAGATTTCCTAACTATGTTATTTGGATTTTCTGGGGTTTTCCTTCTTATCCCATACTTTTTCGGTACCACTTTGCTCCAGGGGTAGGGAATAAATGTCCCTCCAGATATTTTTGGACTACCAGTCCAACAATCCTTTGCCCTTAGCAGTACCCAACTAGGCAGTATGGGAGTTGCAAACTCCAGAGGCATCGGGAGAGTCAAAACCGATTGCCCCTGACTTAGCTTGGCAAAGAGTTCTTGAGAATCTGAAAACTTGCACTTTCTTGCTATTCTGGTTGATATAAAGGTCTTGGCGTGTGAAGAATATTAGGTTCAAAGACCAAGACCAGCTACCTTCAGAATTTATTTATCCATACAGTGATTTTAACAAATGGCATGGAGAATTTAAAATAACAGCCTCTTCCCCTTTTTTCATATTTTTTTCCACAGTAGTTTCTAGCGATAGTGAAAGCGACTCCGAATTCAGCTCCTCGAGCTTGGATGACCGCTCCCTGTCTTTGGGGTGGAAAGGATTTAGGACCAGGAAACATCGCGCGGAGTCAAGTAAGAAAAGCTACTCTGGATGTGAGCATATGTGTCTGTGATTGAAGTGACATATTCTCCCCTCCCCCAAGGACTTCTCTGGCACTGGGATTAAAGCAGCCTCCCCCACTCCATACTCCTCTTCTGGTTTTGCATTACAACTTCCATTATCCCCATGCCAGCTGACTGAGGATGATGGGAGCTATAGTCTTATGTGTTTGGAGATCTTTGGTCTAAGAGTGGTGGAATGCATTTCTCGCTTCTCCGCATCAAGACGTTAGAGCAGGAGGGGTGGGAGGAGGTTGTGTAAAAAAAAAAAAGCAGGGATTAGGAGAAAAGGACACAAACACACAAGAATGTTGATACATCTGAGTTTGCCTAACGATGTAGAGTGGTTTTAGTAAGGCTTTTCTTTTAAGAGTGTGATTTGAGAGTGTGTGGTAGAAAACTGCATTTATGTACTTCTTTATTAATATTTATATCCTGACTTTCCTCTGTGGAGCATGGCTCTCCCTTCTCCTGCTTGATCCTCCAAACAACCCTGTAAGGTGGGCCAGTTTGACACAATGTGACGTGGCCCAAGAGAGTTTGATGGCTGAGCGGTATCTGAACCCAGGTGTCTTCAATCTTGGTTCAGCACGCTAAACGCTTCGATGACCTGGCTCCCAACTGTCCTGGGGGGGAAAAAAAAGAGGATTAAAATTGAATTTGGGTTTTGTGTAACCAGCCTTGGAATCTTCTCCGTACCTTCTCAGGAGTAAACCCCATTCTGTCCAATTGCACTAGCTCACACATTAGTGGTTATAGGTTTGCAGCCTTGAAGAATCTGATTTTCCCGGTTTCCCCTTTTATATCATGTCATGTTTTCTTATAACTCTCTGTGCATTTCTGATATATTTATATTGTGGAAGATTTTAATCTACTGCATACTTTGGCATTGATTGATTGTTGTTCTGAGGCATCTCCAATGGCTGGCCCAGCGTGATTGATGGTTTCACATCAGTTTTGGGCAACGAATGGCTTTTTCATTTTATTGACAAGATAGAGCTCTATAGGATTTTTTTTCTCTTTTTGAAAATGGATAGATTTGCAGTGATTCTGCAGATTCATACAGAAACGGCCTTATCAGCCATAGACCATATCATTTTAAAATTCTGCTTCCCCCCCCCCCTTGATAAAGGCTCCTTGTTTCTTGGCGGGGCATTAGGGCCATTTTGCCATGGGGCCTAACTTTTGGGCAGAGCACCTGCTTCGTAGGGATAAGACCCCAAGTTCAGTGGCCAATGATCAGAGAGCTGGAAGGGATCCGGGAGGTCATCTAGTCCAGCCAATGCATGATCTGAAATGTGGAATGAAATCGCAGCTTTATTTTTATTCAGAATAAAGATCTTGGGAAGTAACTGTGCTAGAGAACCCTATACAGTAGTGTCAACTGGCCTACTGGGCCCCTCCCCAGGGTGTAGGAACAGGAAACTCTTCTCTCTGATCACTGATCAGCGATACGGGGGGGGGGGGCAACTTTGCACCATCTGCTGCATGCTGCCTCATGCAAAGCAGGCATGTGACTTGGCTGGTGATCAGAGGCTCAACTCATTCTGATCAAGATGGGGGGGTGCTTTGCCTGTTACCTCCACAATTGCCCCCTCCCAGGACTCTACCCTCCTCCTGCCACCTTCTGGCCCAGTAAATTGGTCCTTGAATTGTTCGCTGAGACCTTAGGATTGAAAAAAATGTTCACTGACCCTATGGTACATAAGACGTTACCCTCGGTTCTAAAGGAGTCCCATCTCTTTCATGTGTTTCTGAAGAACCTGGGGAAAGTTCCTCCTTTTTTTGGAATGCCGGAAAAATAAACTTTCCTCAGTTCACCGCTTCTCCTGCTTGGTTCTTGACCTCCTTTTAAGGAGCATTATAGTGGCACATTTTCCTGCCTTCTGACCTCCTGCCTTCCTCTACTCCCTCCACACAGTCTCCAGTGGCGAACCTGCTCGTACCCCAACCAGGAGTACAAACTGGCCCTTGGGGAGCATCGTTTCGGAAAGCCAGAGCAGCCCAGGCAGCGAGTGGGGCAGAGGAGGACCCCCCAGCGCCACCGAAAGCTGCCCCAGTGACCTCCCAGCTGAAGATGAGGATAGCGATGTCCACCGCAGCCTTACTGGTGAGTAGGCAGGGTGGAGGGGCAGTGGCCCTCGAGTCCACATCTAACTGTTTGGAATTCCTCGGGGGGGGCACACCTTCCCCATTCAGCCCCTGTTCCATAGTTTCCCAGCTTTTGTATAAGAGGGGGGGGGCTGTTGTTTGTGCCGCCTGTCCTGTTTCCACAAACACAGGATCCTTTCGATAACCCCCAAGCACTGGATGGATACCATGGTAAAGCGAATCCCTCATCGGGACACTGGGAGGCAAGACGTAGGAAAAAATCACTGTTCTTCCTTGGGAAGGGATACCATAATGTGGGTGGCAGGGTCTGTAGACCCCCCAAATTAACCTTTCTGAGCCCCAGAAGAGAGAAACCCCAGCTCCCTGAGGCTGACATTTTCCATCAGTGGCAATCCCCTCTGTTGCTTTCAAGCCACCAAAAGAGGTGGACTGTTAATCAGATAGACCAGCACAAGAGAAAGTGAAAAATAAAACAAGAGGGGCGGGGGGGGGGAAATCTAGCATTTGAAAGTACATTTTTACTCCAGGGATCTATTGTTAAAGAGAGGTGCGGTGTAAGTAACCTATATCATTTCTCTGGCCCTGTTTTTAAATCAAAGGCATTTCATGCACACATGCCCTTTTCATATGCTCTTACTCCCTTTCTTTCCACAAATAAACATCTCCAGAAAGAAAGCAACCAGAAGGGGTTGTAATGCTGGCAATACAGATGTTGTGCGGGTGTGTGAGTGTCAGACTTGTTCTGACAAATGTCTGTAGCCTGTGTCGGCTATGCCTGATTTTCCTCATAATTTTGCATAATTTTATTCTGCTCCCTTGAATCTCAGCATCTTGCTCTGTCGCTTTTACTGCCATGGTGGTTGGTAGCTGTTGCAATGGGCCATCGGGTCTACCAGCTTAGGGCAACCCTCGGCATTAATGAGCACCCAAAGCAGTGTTGCTAGATGTTACTAGTCATATCTTCACAGTCATGAGGGCTAGAAACGTGCTTTTTAAAGAATAAAATGGTGCTTCATCAAAGGCTGAATTCTGTGGCTTACTGTCCTGCTTTACAGGGGCTGCTGCATAAAAGGCAGTGCCCACATATCCTGGCTCCCTGATTCCCCCCCCCATGTATAAACATGCCCAGGTATCCCCCTCATCCCCCCAAAATTTCCCCTTTACTCACACACTCTTTCTCTCTCTCTCTGCCCCCTCTTCCCCTCGATTCGTATCTCCCTTGATGACTTGCTTCTGCAGCGTTAATGGACCTTGTTTTCCCGACAGCAGCCAAACTACTAATCCATAACTCATCGCTTCATTATGGTTCTTAGCGAGGTTTTAATGATTCTTGGAGAGACTGGGGGCGGGCGGGCGGCTGGTGCGGAGGCCTCTGTGGGGACACTCTTGGGAATATACAGTTTCAGGGTGTTAAAAAAAAGGTCCGTCGGGACTCTCGCATTCTGGAAGTTCTCTAGCCTAGCATGACAGAAGCCAGGAATCGAAATGCGTGTCCTTTCCTCTAATTACTTGCTTTAACTTTTAAGTATGCCCTGCCCTTTCGAATCGTCCCTAAACTGCTTACAAATCTCACAATGATGGGCTGTGCTCTTCTGTTGCTGGAGAAAGCGTGGGGTGGTGGTGGCGGGAGTAAAACCTCCCTTCTTAAATTTCCTTGTGTTGTTTGCCAGTTCATTATTGACCATATGGTACCTCCTTAATGGTTGCCAATCTCCCCGAAGGCTTGGTTTTTAAAATTTTGTCTAACGGAGAGTACCTGAAGGAGAGGCAGTTGAAATTTTTTAAAAAAGTTCAATCGAGGCCTGGAGTGTGATGTAAGGTTGAGAGTGCCAGAGTTTGGGAAATGGACTTCTTAGGAGTCGTGATCCGGAAAAGTTATTTGCCAATTAGAATTGTGGAGACTCAGTTCAGATCCAGACCTGAAGCAGAGAGCCAGGGTGTTAAAAGCAAGATGTTTTGGTTCCTACAATAACAAGTATCTCTGTTTACTATGAGCTTAGCTGTCATCCCTGATAGCTGGAGAGGGATAGATTTTTCTAGGAACAATATCTTGTTGTGAATAGCCCTGATTGTAATGCAAAGTATTCGGGGGCTGTTTGGTCTGGAATGAGCAAACAAGACCCATTGGCTTTACAAAATACCCGTTCGCAGCAGAAGGCAAAAGAGCTAGGTTTATTGATACAGATGAACACAAGGGTTCTGTGTTTTTTGGTTTTCCAGGTAGCTTTTTGCCCTTTCATTGGGTGATCTGAAGCTTGTTGGTCTATCACTCTAATCTACATACAGAATTGTTGTCAGGATAAAATGAAAAGTATGTGTTGGGGGGGGGAGGACCATTCACACCTCTTCAGTCTCCTTGAGGGAAGGACAAAGTATGAAACCTTAATAAATAACATTTATTATAAAAGCAAAAGGAGACAACTTCAAATTTTGGAGTTCACAAAGCCGCTTCACATCAGGCTGAGTGCAATGTTTACTTGAATTCTTCCTGTCTAACTGATACGTTTGAAAGTTCACAGACATTTTGTACTTAAACCTGCCCTGGCAGGAGGGGCAAATGTGAATTTCATTTGGTTGGTTTGTTTTGATAAGAGCATTCCAAAGTTTGCGAATTTCCTCCTTCACCGGATGGAAAGAATGAGACATTTAAAATATCCAGAGGCAAGGAGACAGAAAAACTGACAAAGCTGGCCATCCACGCTGAAGGCTTTAAGATTTAGATTTTTAAAAAATACTGGCTTGTAACCCATGCATGTATTTAGCCATATTTATGAGGCTGGATTAGGGTTGCCGCACCCACCCACCCTACTGGCTCTTCTTTGCTAAACCCAGAAGCATCTCTCGCACATTACAGATCAGGAAATGAGGGCCATCCCAGGAGCTGATCAGTGAGAGATTGAGGACAGGCCAAGGAAAGACCAGCTATACACCCAGCACATCGTGAAAACCTAGAATCAGGTACCAAGAGACAACTCGAAAGGGTTTTTAAAAGGGCTTAGAGAAGTTCCTGACAACACAGGGCTCACACACAGAGAGAGGCAACCGGTCCAGCCTCTGTAATTCTAGGACTCATTTCTTCCCACACTGAGGCTAGAGACAGAAGCGGAAGGACAGCCCCCTGATTCAGAAACAGGCTTGGAAATGCCTTTCCCGGTAGCAGGATAGAGCAGCGAGGAAGTGCGATAGGAAAACAGTCAGACCACAAGTGCAGCCGCAGTTCCCGCTGAAAGCAGGCTGAGAAGGACTTAGACCCAGCGCAGAAAGAGGCTCACACTGTCGAACAGAGGGCGGCAACCCAGTGGGCCGGTGAGCCAGCCAAGGACCGCGACCGCAGAATACAGAGGCAGGAGAGGCAGCGTGGCAGGCAGATTCAAGTGTCGGATTGTGACTTGGGAGATCCCAAGGGCCTAGTCCCTCGTGAGCCCTGAAGCTCGCCAGGTGACCTTGGGCCAGCGATGCACGCACCCTCAGCCTGGCCCTACTTCACAGGGTTGCTGAGAAGGAAGTGAGCAGCGGTAGAGCCACGTTCTCCACCTTGGGGCCTTTGAAAGAAAGGAAAGATAGAAATGAGAATGAAGGATGATGACCATCCTCTCCAGAAAGATGCAGCTGCAGTGCAAATCTCCTCTCAGCCCAATGCTTTATTTACAAGAGAACCTAATCTTTTTCTCCTTCTTCTTCTTATTTATTTCCTTTTAAAAAGGGAAGAGACGTCTCCTGACCAGCCCCAAGTGCTGACGGGAAACCCACCTTCTAGTGTTGATGTATTTATCTACTGTGCAGAACTTTGGGGACGGCCGCTGCCTAGGGCTTTGGAGGAGCTTGGACTGTGCCGTAGCCTTAAAAGGCCCACCTTGGCAGTGGAGAGATGGGGACTCACCCTCGTTGCCTCTCGGTTTGTTCCCCCCAACCAAACCTCCTGCATTTGCTGTGCTTGTCACCAGATCAAAGAAACAGCATGGGGGAGGAGATGGGCGCCAGATGCCTGCCAGGAGCAAAGAAACAGGGAGACCACCACGCTGCCCAGATTCATCTACATCAGACTTTGGAGCTCGATCTTCACATTTTTGGAGGCTGGCATGCACTGAGATTCTGATGGTCCCCAGGACTCCAAAGGGATTTCTTGGCAAGTGGTGGCTGTGTCTCGTGGCGAAGGCCGAGGAGCCAGAAGAGAGAGCTCTATTGTCTGCGGTGCGACAGCCCTCAGTTCTTTTTATGCGCCCAACGACATCCTGCCAACAGGAACATTCCGTTCGGCCCCCTGTGGAGTGGGCTGTAGGTGTGTGGGGTCTCCTCAAGGGAAGGACGATGGATGGCAAGCAGGGAAGGCAAAGAGGGCTGCTGGCTGAGGTGGGGAAGCGGGGGATAGGAGAAGCGTAAGCAGGTCTGCTGAGTGGTGCCTGTTCATGCCCAGCCTAAAAAAGGCAGAGCTTGGGGGAAAAGTGATGGTCGGGAGTGCAGCTCTGTCCCCGTGGCCAGCGTGTGGTCAGTGGGTGTGTCACGCAAGGCCGTCTCTCTGGCTGTGCTGGCGGGGGTGGGCATCGAGGGGCTTCTGGGAAATAACTTTCCAACATTCTGCCCAGACATCACTGGACGGTCCAAAAGGGGTCAGTTGCAATGATCAGTGAAAAAGAGAAATAAATGAGGAGGCCTCGTTTCTCGCTTCCACCCTCGCTGTGACCAACCTTGGCCTCTCTGGAGACAGTGTGTATGCACACCCACACCCCTACACCTTCACACTGACCTCTCTGCCTTCGGCAGCTGCGTGACTTTAGACGTCACCGTCTGGCCTCCTTCCTCTCTTTTCCAAGCCTCGCGGCCTGTGAGTGAGCACCGGCCACCCGTTGCTGCTCTGGGTGCTTGTCAGCGCCATGATGTCCAAAGAGGAAAGAGCTTCCTAAACACGACGGTGGCATTTAGGAAGGAGCCGTGTGGCTGCTATATGTGAACCTGGGATGGTCTCCCCCAGAATATGAAATGTCTTCTTGGCTGCCTATTCTGTTCTGGAGGCCGGTTGCCAGGGACCCTCACGCCCGGCCTGACCCGCCGAAAGGATTCTAGCCTGCTGTTTGCTTGGCATCCCGGAATGAGGCTTAGAAAGGAGAGTGGGAGCAGGCTGAGGGTCCCTTTTGTGCAATCAAGAGAAGGATGGAAGCAGAGAGGGCTCCCCCTACCTCCTCCGACAGCATGTAGTACCGACTAGGATTATCTTGTCACTGATCACAGTGTTCTCCTTTGAGGTTGGAAAGGGGGAGAACCTCTCTCTCCGATGCTCCTCTGTTTACAATCTCACGGTCTCCATAGGCTGCATTCAGTACATGAAGTGTTCTTTTAATTTAACGTAGAATTTACTGTAGGTGCATGGTGTCTTAGTAGGTCTCTGCTAGAACCCGATCTGGCTTGTATTGCATGACTTAGATTCCTCCTTCAGGCACTGTGTGTTGTTTTTCCATGTGCTGTTCCTGAATGCGCACTGGGAATTTTAAATACGTACATACATGAATAAATAAATGAGAATCCAGCATCTTGTCCTCCTTCGGTGCATTCAGCCACCTGGTGTTCTACATGATGACTCTGGCCATGCGAGTTTGTCCTTGTATCTGTCAAGCTAATGTTCCTGCTAGGAGGGGAGAGAGAGATTCCGTTTCAGTTTGTTTTCCTTTTAAAATACTGTGTCTGTATATGCAGTTTCTGTTTGTCTGTGGACCAGCGCGGGGATGCCTCTGTGCAGAAAGCATGCTTGGATTTTCCTGACGTGCTTCTTCAAATAAGGTTTAAACCTTAACATCTGGATGGCAGAAACAACTGGAGTTTGCAGAGGAGAAACCCACTGCCTCTGAAACTTGATATGCTTGATTTGAGGGTCCTCCGTTAAGGTCTTTTGCTCCCATTTTCCTACCTCCCTCTCCCTTAATGCCAAGAAAAGGGTAAATGTCTTGTAGCTCTGCCTTTTACTTTTCTGTCCATGCAACATCTGTATTTGTTATTCTCCCCTCTCTTTCCACTTCCCTTGAAAACCATCCAAAACAATACAGCACTTAATCTGCAGCACAGGAGCCATCGTGTCCTTGGCCTTCGGCTTAAGGCTTATCATTCATTTTTCCTGACAAAGCAAGGGGGCCCTTGGAACATTTTCTGCAACATCTTTGTTCAGAAAAGAAGCAATCCGCATCTCTCTCTCTCTCTCTACCTTTTGCCCTCTATTCAGTTCTCAAGGCTTTGAATACCTGCGTTTTTGTTTTTGTTTTTATTTTGCCATGGCTGCTGATGGTGATGTTTCTTCAAGCTGGCGGTGACGTTAAAGAACAGCGCTCTGTCAAGGTCCCTCCGGTTCTCCTCCTCTAATTGCCTCCTTTTTAACCCGCTTAAGTCTCAAATGGGATCAGCACGGTGCAGATCTTGGGTTTGCTTCAACATACATTTCATCTCAACGTCTTATCGAAGAGCATTTCAAACAGAGAGTGAAACCTCTCTCTCTCTCTCTCTCTCTCTCTCTCTTCTCCCCCCTCCCCCCCCGTGCACCCTGTTCTCTCAGAGGTAATCTTTTGGGAACCACCCGGTGGAACCGATGGGTCCAAAGCCAACTGTAAAAATAGCCACGTTTCCGAGTCTCTGTTTTTCCCAAGTTTTTTGAAGTGAGCAGTTTGGCACAACATCTGCATGTAGAAACGGGCAGATGTGCCGTTGGCAAAAAAAAATCAGACAGGGTATGTGCATCGGTTTCTTAAATATGATGCAGTTTCATGTTGTAAGGGTTAGGGAGGGCGAGGAGAAACTGTAAAGCAACTTCTGGATATGCGGCTGGAGTTTCTCCTCCTCTCCTTCATCTGTAGCCAAGAGTCTGTAGGCCCTGTCTGTCGGCTGCTGGGTAACAGAGACACGGACGCAACGACTTTAGGAGGGTTGTGTTCAGCTTTGTGGTGACGTGACAGGACTTGTGCGAGTCCTGAAGCCAAGCCTCTGCTCACGACCTGAGTTTTGATCCTGATGGGCTCAGGTTGACTCGGCCTTCCATCCTTCCGAGGTCAGTAAAATGAGTCACTGGGGGGAAAAGTTATTCCTTACCATATTCCTTACCCTATTCCTTGCTTACCCAAACATACAGAATAAAAATGAAACATAGGCAATAAATCACTGCGTGAGAGATGTAACAAAATACCCAAGACTCTTGGAGCCAATGGATATTTAGTACATGTTTTACTTGTGTGGTTGGTGTTTCATCCCGCATTCAAGTAACTTGCCCAAGGCCAGCAGAGCAAGTCTGTTGCAGAGATGATTGCTGTAATCAAAGTGGCGTTTTTCAGATCCCGAGTCCCCCTCCATGGATCCCTCTTTCCTCGCTATGTTTCCTCTCTTCCAGCTTTCATCTGGTGTATGCTTAACACTCCCCAGATTGTCAAAGATTGGGGGGGGGATGGTGTGCTTCCCTGTGTGGAAGTCATCTCCCCTCCCAGGTGGCAGAAACAGCCCGCTGCTTTCTCCCCTTTTGATCCCCTCTGACGCAGCAGCCCCTGTTCCCTTTCTTCTTGTCATCTGCTTGTTCTCCTGCTGCGCCTCTAAAACCTCTGCAAGATGCCATCTCCTAGCTTCCCAGGGTTCCCCACCCCAAACTGTGCTCAGTCTAGCATGTCGCCAAGCCACCTGCGTTTTGGACAGGAAAAGGAGCCGGGAGAAGAGACGTCTGGGAAAAGATTGCGGCAGGGGTGTGCGGATTCCCTCCTTCCCCCCCCCCCGCCCGATGGACGAGGACAGCCCTGAGAGAGACCAAGAGGGTGCATTTCATGTTAAAGGCAGTTCCAAAGGAATTAAAGAGGAATGGGAACTTTATTTTAATAGCAGATGATCCAAGCGATTGCAAACAAACCTCTCCCGATTCGAGACGGAATGAATGAATCACTGATCTATCCAGCAACTGAGTATCTAAACGTGGGAGAATCTAAAACACAAATTATCCATTCTAGCTCCAAGCTTTAATTTTTTAAAATATCTGGGCTCAAAGCTCTGTGTCTTTTCAACCCTGTTTGGGCTGAGCTGGGGTTGCCACTTGTTTTCCCTGACAGGGCTCCTCATCCTGAACCCCTCCACAGCAAATAGGTGCCATCTGGGCCTCTCTGCACCAGGAAAAGCTTTCCCAACACAAAATTTCGGGCTGTTAAAGCGAGAAAGCTCTTCTCTGAAGGCACCAGAAACGTAAGCAAGCAGAAGCGGTTCTTATTCTGAGCCTGGCACTTTCTCAGCACCGATGGATGGGCACAGCTGAGACAGAAGCCTGTCACTGGGCTTTTATACAGACGACTTTTATGCCGTCAGAGAAAGCCAGACCCAGAGGGGGGGGTGGGGGGAAGCACCAGTGGCAAACTTTGAGGCATTGTGCTTGAAACAAAGGGGAAAGTTCTCGCGCAATGAGGAAAGAGCGGTGTGAATTGAAACAACTCCCTGGGAAGCGCACAGGAGCTGATCTGTCAAGGCAGTCCAGTCTAAACACAGCCGTGCAGTGTGACTAAATGGATCATCGTCAAGATGGTGCGAGGGGAATAACAGCAAGGAGGGGGTGAGATTGACACGGGGGAAAGAAACCAACAGAGCCACTGATAAAGTTATTTGAGGGAGAAAGAAAAAAGCACGCCAGACAGTAGATGAGGAGCATCCTGCCGATTAAAATTTCAGAGGACGTGGAGTTGGGAATGCTTTCATTCTTCTCCCCATGGCCTTGATGCTTTGTGGAATGATTTCCGCTTTCTAAAATGTCCCTGATTAATTTAACTGACTCAGTTATAGCAGTACAAAACGTGACTCAACACACGGCGGGTGTAATGGTTAGAGCCTAGGATGGGGAGACCTGGGTTCAAATTCTCCCTTGGCCTGGGAGCTTTCAAGCAGGAGCTGAGGGGGTGCCCCAAAAGTATCCCTCCTCTTTTGGGGAACAGGGCAAGGTGGGCGTTTGCATGATGGTGATGACTTTGGCAAGGAGAGACGTGTCAAATCCGGTGGGCAGCAGCTTGGCCACTTTGCGGGCACGCAAGCAGACACGGCCAGTGCTTTAATTGTCTTTCTGTTATTTGTGAAACAAGGCGCTGAAATCAGATCGGTGTTGTCTATGCTCTCTTCCGGGAGCAAAGGTTTGAGAGACCTCGGGGGGCCTTTTGCTTCCGATTCCTCGCCAGGGCGATCCCGAGATATTTTAGTGGCGGAGGCGGGGCAGCGACCGGTGGCCTCCCCGGCATCCAGGTCCAGTGACATAAGGATCCCCAGGCCCGCTCATTTCTGCAGGCACAACGGGCAGAAAAACTCTGGTTTATAAACCAGGAAAATGAAATTGGCTCGTTTGTTGTTTTTCTATGGTGGCCAAGATGAAACGCCCGGGGTAGCTGCCATGGCCTGCTTTGTGGCAGGGCCGGCCTTCCTCATAACCGCGGCATAGCTGGGTGTGAGTGTGCCTTTTCTTGTTCGCGTTTGCCCAGGGCTTGGGAGGCTGCATCATCATCTGCTGCTTGAAATAGAATACGTTTTTGTGAGAATAAAGTGAGGCGGAGGTGAGCCGCCTATGTGGCCTTGAGTTTGCTGGACAAAAGACGGGATTTTTCTTTTAATAGCAGTAGTGATAACAACAACAACAATAACCATATTGTGTCGCACCTACATATTCTCAGATGACACAACAAGTCCTTACCTCAAGGTCAGAATGTCCTGCTTATTCCCTGTTTTGAACTATTATAATCAGTGCAGTATCGATTATTCTTGGGTGAGCTGTTTGGGCTTCTTCTTTGTGCCGTGCGTTGTGAGTCAACGCTAAGTGGCAATTTTGCTGGCTCCCGGGTGGGCAAAGGGTGGCGCAGGGCCAGATTTTCCTGCACGGAGGTGAGCTCTGGGCTGCCACAAGGCGTTCCCGAGGGCTAGCTTGGAAACCCAAGCCCCTTGCAGCGAGCGGGAGGATTCTTTGAATTATGTCACTCTCTCGGCAATATTTAATTCACCAAAGCTGCCTCCAGTGGCCGTGTGGATTTGCAATGAAATATATTTTAAAGAGACTCCGGAGTCCTGCAGTAAGAAGGTGGCGGTTGGAGGAGGGCAGAAAACGGTGCTCAAAAAAAGTCTCTGCTGGGTAATCTCATCACATGACAGTTTACCACTGAGCGATGCGTTACAATTAGCTGGAATTAACCTAATAAGGGCTGATGAGCTACAGGAGTCTCACCTCACCCCACCCACCCTGCCCTGTTGCACTCCTTGCTTTGCAGTAGAACATAGAAGGGAGACTAGGTCAACATCCCTTTGTCGTGTGTGTGTGTGTGTGTGTGTGTGTGTCCCTCATTTCCTTAGGAAGAGTGGTACAATGGTTAGAGGGTTGAACTAGGGCTGGGAAGATGTGGGTTCAAGCCCCGTTCCATCATGAACCTCATGGGGTGACCTTTGAGAGCAGTCTTTCTTGGACTGTGCCACCTTTCAGGGCTGTCGTTGCAGTGATATTAAACTGAGGAGCAGGAGCAGGAGTTCTTTGAATTTGCTGTTGAAAAAGTAGGGGGTAAAGGTAGCAACAGCCGCTGCTGTATTTTTTAGTAATAAGAATAACAATAAGGAACAAAATGCAGGGATCCTAATAATTTTAATACTGTATCTGTTATTCTGGTATGAACCGTTTAGGAACACAGGACAAGCAGGTCCAGCGGGCTCAGGATTTTCTGCACTAAGTGGTAGGAGTGCTCTAAGACCATGCACTGTAACGAACCTGGCCTGGAAGCATGAAGTCTGTGTCTGGGATCGTCTGAATTTAATGCTGCCCTACTAAAACAGGGAAAAAATAAGTGGCTAGTCCTCATGGTTGTAAATTCAACTGTGATGATTGATGGTGGCTGCTCCCTAGGGTTTTAGGCAGGCACTTTTTCTTGCTGGGGATCATTCTTGGGACTTCACGGATGGAAAGCAGGCGCTCTGCCCCGAAACATCAGGATTTTATCCCGAATGATCCGTTACGTTTGTCTCTGCACTAGCAGGTAAGGGCTTCAGTCCTGCACCACCGACCGGCTTCTGCCAAGTTAAGGCACAACGAAATAGGAGCTCTGACTATAACGAACATTTGGCCAATAAATGGTGAATTCCCCCCCCCCCCGAAGTTAACCAACTACCCCCATTAATCAGCTTTCCATGTTCTTGAGCTGATTCAGCCCCGCTTGGGGGGAAGGAGAGAATTTTCTCTGCTTTCCATGAGAAAGCCCTTCGGTCACCCTGACATAAGAAAACAAATGAAAATACGGATCATTCTTGGGAGAGAAGACAGAGGGAGCAACAAGGCAAGGCTGTAAAGATTTTTAGAGAGCTGGTTGCACTACATGGAATCTTCCAGGAGAAGGTTGAGATAGACTAGCAATATTTATGGGGTAGGATCCCTTCCAGAACCCAAATAAATGTAGGGTAACAAGACCCAGAGAAGGGATAGGCAGTGCATTTTCCCTAAAAGTCCTTACTCTTGAGTACTGGCAAATTTTTAGATATTTGCACTTTTAACTTTCTTCAGGGAGTGCAATTCTGTAAAACGAGGTGCATGCTCTCCAGAGGGCTTGTTTTGAGAAGGTAGGGGGGTGGATTGGCTCCGACCCCTCATATTGCCCCACTGCAGCATGCAGCAGGACAGGGAATAGCAAAACCCCAGGACAAAACTGGTGTTACTCTTGACCATGCACACAGTGCAGCTGCCATCTTGCAAAGACTCTATGGGCAGGGCAATTGGACTAAATGTAGGAAACAGGATACTACATAAGTGATGGCACCCTTCTGTCACTCAGAGAGCATTAATTTTATTTTGTGAATACTTAGGTCATTTGTGTGTGTGTGTGTGTGTGTGTGTGTGTGTGTGTGTGTGTGTGTGTGAGAGAGAGAGAGAGAGAGAGAGAGAGAGAGAAAGTGAGTGTAAGAGGCTGTTGACTCAGCCTGTGTCAGAGGTAATAGGTCTGAATCACAACTCTATCCTGTTAAAAAAAGAAATAATATAAAATTCACCTGGAGACAATATGCAAAATAGCAACCAAAATCAATGATCCATGAAGGATGGAAAGGGAGTGGGTGGGTTTGTTATCACTGAGTTAAACAAACAAACATGGGTTTTATGGAGACATGTCAAGTTTGCCCAACTTGAGTGTTGAGAATGAAGAAATTAAAATAGAGATTTTGTCTACCTTGGTCCAGTCACCGAGCCAGATGGAGAACAGCAGCCAAGAAATCCAGAGAAAGCTGAGCCTGGGTGGAGCAGCCATGAAGGAATTAGAATTCAATCATCATCAAAGTGCCACAGTGTGTCCCTGGAGACCCAAGACCAAGATTGTATGGGTGTGAAGGCTGGACCATCAAGGAAGCTGACAGGGGAAAAAAATAGATTCGGTTGAAATGCGGTGCTGGAGAAGAGCTTTGTGGATACCCTGAACGGCCAGAAAGATGAACACGTGGGTCCTAGACCTGAACTCTCTTTGAGGGCAGAAATGACAAAATGGAGGCTGTCCCGCTTGGGCCACATCAGGACAAGGCAGGATGCTCTGGGAAACGCCATCATGCTGGGGAAGGTGGGAAGCCGCAGGAAAAGAGGAAGACCCAATACAAGATGGACGGACTCCCTCAAGGAAGCCACAGGCGTGAGTTTGCCAGACCTGAGCTGTTGAGGACGGGACATTTTGGAGACGGCCCATTCATGGGGGTCACTCTAAGGCTTGAGGGCACAGGAGGGCAACAGAGAGTTAAGGGCATCAGGGAGGCAGGAGCATTTCTCCTGCCTACCCTTCTCTGTGATCATTCGAGGACAGAGCTTGGAGGAAGAAGTCACGCTTTTGAAGGGCAGCTCCTCCTGAATGGCTCGCCTGGCCGCCCTGCCAGAAATGCCCTTTTACAAACGCTGGCCATCTCAAAGGAAAGCCCATAAGCTTGGGACAGTCAGAGACCACTGGTAATGGCGTGGCTTTAAAAAAACTTATAAATAAATAAATAAAGCTCGGGAAAGGCAAACGGACATCTATTGTGATGCCATGGGTGTCTTTTGGAACTCACCGCCACGGGATAGGTTCCAAAAGATGACATCTGTTGCAGAGATGCAACAGAGCCTCCTTAGTTAGGGGCAGCGTATCTGTGTGCCAACGAGGCCGGGCACCCACAAGAGGAAAAAAGGCGGCGTGCCTCCCTGGCCCGGCTGGTGGCCACCCGACACAAAACCCTAACCCATGCCCAGCCCGGCGGCGGGTGGGTGGGTGTGTCTCCCTCCTTTCCTCCTGCGCTCGGTGGGGCCGAGCCTTCCCGCCCGCCGCGCCGGGAGCAGACGAGACGGTCCAGAGGGAGGCAGCCCCGAGGGCGGCGGCGCGATCGAGACCCCAGCCGGGCAGGGGGAGAGGATGCGGCTGATGCTGCCGGGCTGGGCGAGAAAGCCCTTCCCAGGCTGGGCTCCCCCGGGCGCGATGGGGATGGAGGCAGGCCCGAAACAGGAGGTGGGGGGGAGAGAGAAGGCGGGCGCGGAGGTCCCGGAGCCTTTTGCCCCCCTCCTCCCTCCCGGCGGCGGCTCCAAACCCCCCGCGCCCGATCCCAGGCGGCCGGGCTGCCTCCTCCTCCTCCTCCTCCTCCGCTGCCGGGGCCGGGCTTGGTTGCGAGAGCGGGTGACATCACCCGAGCGCCCACCCCCGGCCTCCGAGCCTTTTTCCCTCTCCCGCTCTCGCTTCGCAGACTCCGCCAGCCCCGGACCCGCCACAGCATGAGCAGGAGCCGGGCGCTGGAGAGCCGGCGGGCGAGGCGAGCCCCTTAAGGCGCCGCTGGAAACTCCGCTGCCCTTCCCGATCTCGCTCTCTCCCCACCTCGCGCCTGCCTGCCTGCCTGCCTGCCTCCCCCCTTTGGGAGAGGGTCCCGTCGGCCACGGGGAGGGCGACCCCTCGCTCCCCATCTCTCGCCCGCTCGCCCGCCCGCCTTCCGGCCATTCTCTTCGGGCAGCGGGGCACCTGCCCTCCGGGAGCCGCCGTATGCATGACACTCCGGAAAGGCGAGAAGACCACCATCAGCATCCAGGAGCACATGGCGATTGACGTCTGCCCGGGACCCATCCGGCCCATCAAGCAGATCTCGGACTACTTCCCCCGCTTCCCCCGCGGCCTGCCGGCCACGGTCAGCCGGAGCAACAGCCTGCGCTCCTCGGCCGGCCCGGCGGCCGTCAGCCCCTCGGAGCCCGCGCCCCGCGAGGAGGATGAAGACGTCGACCAGCTCTTCGGCGCCTACGGGACTCGACCGGTGGAACAGCCGCCGCCGGCCACGCCGCCCCCGCCGCCGGCGGCGGCGTCCAAGCCGCGGGCCGAGGAGGAGGAAGAGGAAGGGGTCGACCCGGAGGGCTACGAATCGGATGATTGCAGTAAGTTCGGGAGCCTTTGTTCCCCCCCCCCCACTTCTCCAGCTGAGTTCGTGATGTCCGTGTGTCCGTGTGTGCGTGTGTTGGTGTGGGTCTCATGCGGTCTTCATCCAAAGTTCTCCTGGCTGGGGAGTTTTCTCTGCCACCTCCCGGGAGCCTGGATCGGGCCCCGGTTTCAGAAGGCCAACCCCTGGAGGTCAGAGGGAGGCTTGAAAGGTCGAGCCACCCGCGGCCCCCACCCTTCGGGGCTTGTCCTCCCCCCCTACCCCTTGCTCAGTCCCCTCAGAATGGCGCGGAGCCCCGAGCTGTGTGCCAGGCCGGTGCCCATCCGGTCCAGACCAGCGGGCGAGGGGCTTGCCAAGGGGTTGCTGGCATTTGTGAACTGGGGGGGGGGAACAGGCTCACTTGGTTGAAGGGGCAGGTAAGCTTCCTAGAAGCCCCACATCTGGCAAGACCAAGAGTTCTCAAAAGGGAGAGAAAGAGAGAGAGAGAGAGAGAGAGGGAAGGGTCCCCAAATTCTGGTGTGCTTCTCTTCCAGCCTTGTGCCCATCATCCTCCCAAGGAGCCTAGTTTCTCCCTCTCCCTCTTAGTCTTCCCCCTTCCTGTTTCTCCCACTCTCTGCGATTGTGGAAAAGTCTCCTGACCACTTTCTTTCTTTCTTTCTTTCTTTTTAAACCGTAAGCTCTGTGCGTTTTGCCTTTCCAGAAACCTGTTACCATCTTCTCCGCCTTCCCCATCCATCCTCCCGCCTTTCCACCCTCTATTTTCCCTCCTGCCTTCTTCCCTTCCATCATCCTGCTTCCCCCTGAACCTAAGACTCCCCCCCCCCAGCAAACCCCAAACATCCTTCCTGCCCCTCCTGGACTGTTTTTCTCTGCCATCAGCTTAAACGCTCCCCCCCCCCCCGCACCGCGACTCCTTCCCCACCTCCAACCATCCCTTTGGTTTCTCAATGTCACTGCATCGCCCTGCGTGACCACCTCGGGTGGGCTGGAGCTCGCCGCAACAGCCATGCCTCTGCAGCAGGTGATTCTCTTCCCCCTAGACAGAGACACGAGAGAAAGCAAGGAGGTCTTGCTTCCCTAGGTCTCTCTCCCCACCCCCCCACCCCCCATTGCCTTGATGCCAGGCTCCGGCAAAAAACACCACCACACCAGTTGCATCCTTTTCTCGGGAGCGACACTGGTGTGTGTGTGTGTGTGTGCGCGCGTGTGGAAAACAGAGGGTGCTTCCTGTTGCATGGGGAGCTGGTTTGGGGCTATGTAGGGCTGTGTGTATGTATGTGTGTGTGTGTGTGTTTTTATTTGTGCATGCAAGCATGTAGGAAGAGCGTCTCCTTCCCATATCAAATCCGTATTACTAGTCTGAACCGATTATGTAACAGGTTCATGGTTTAGGAATCCAAGGCAGGTGAGAATATTTTGGTATCATCTTTCCTGTGCCCTCAGCTTGTTTTCTCCTCTTTATTGCGGTCCAGATAGAATTCCCTGAGCAGTAAGTAGGAAAACCAAGACCCTTGGGGGGTGGGGGTGGGGTGGGAATACAGGTAGTGTAAAGGCAGTGCAGCATAGATCCCTGGAGTTTGGGTTTTTTCCTTTTTTTAATTAAAAAAAGCCCAACCTCTGGGCTATTTCCCCTCCTGATTTTAACCTCTAGAGCCCTTGATGGCTGGTGATTTTTAACCCTTTCTCTTTGAAAAGCCGAGACCCCCTTTCCTGGCTCACATGAATGAGGAAAACTATAGGTGTATCTATTTCTTTTCTTTCTTTTCTTTTTTTTAAAACCACCTTCTCTTAGCTTGCTCACAGCTTCTGTTAGCTGAAAGGGGGTTAACAGGGAGGAGAGCTGCAGTCAAGGATTTATCCCATAAACTGGGAGAGAGAAAGAGGGAGTTTGCTGGGGCCGGCAGGGAATCAATCTTCTGTGTCTGCAAAGTGTTACTTGTGCTGTTCCCCCACAATGAATCAAAACAGTCTGCCCTTTAGAGCTGATTCCTCTGTATTTTTTGGCTCTCTCTGCCGATCTTGACAGGCTGAAATGCAACTGGTAGTTTTGGTTATATAGAATGGAGTCATCTGTTGAATTTTGGTTGACTGCTTACCCGTTAAGATGTAGGCTCTCTCTTCCAGAGAGGAAAGGTGTACTGATGGATGATGACAGTTTTTAACTCCACACTTCTAAGGTTTTTAAAGTCTTTTGAATCTCTCCCCCCCCCCCAATTCTCATCAAAAATTCTCCTTCCTCAGGTAGAAAACAGAATATTCGCCTAACTTACTTGCCATGTGCTCTCCAGGTGTGTGGAGCCTCTATAGGTACACAATTCCATGCATATCCAAACCACACAGAGAAGATCAGAACAATTACAAGCCAGTGGCTGTTGCTGGCTGGGGAGTCTAAAAAGTAACTTTTCCTGTCTCCATTCACACATCAGAATTTACACCTTGCAGTAGAATATTGATGTGGGCTTAAATCTGCCGCAGGGATTTTGCCTGTGGGAGGGACCTCACCAAATCCAGTCCTTCTGGCCAAAGTCCTGCCTCCGTTCTCATGTAATTCTTCTCCAGGGTGTGTTGACATGTTCAGCCAGTCTTGACTCATCCAGGGATGTATCCAAATGGGAGAATGGGCTCTTCCGATGACTTGTTCCCACGCTGCTCTCAGAGAAGTGACGTACTTGCTACCCCTAGTAGCCAGCAGTGGTCACCGGAGGTACTGGATCAGAGTTCAATGAGCATCTAACACGGGGGGGGGGGGCAAAAAGTGGGCATTTCAGACTACAACCCCCAGCATTCCTCAACCCCAGCAAGGGCGGAACAGAGTTGTAATCCAGCAGCATCCAGAGAGAAGTGGTTTGCTTGCCTCCGATCCAGCCTGTTAGGAATCACAGAGTAGGAATGGCTGAATCAGTCTACGTTGCTTTCTCCCACACATGGGTTTTTAAGTCTTTCCCCTTCAATTTATGAAGAACTTGGCAAAATCTGGGCAGTTCTGATCAGAAACGAAGCCAACAAAATGTTCACCCCATTTGCGCCAGCCAAATTGAATCAGCGCGACAATTTCCAGGGTGAGAGGATCGCGCTGTCCATGTCTGGTGTGTAGGTGTGAAAGATGAGACACCTCAGGGGGAGGGGCAACCTTCATTTCATGGAGGGATTTGAACTCAGTGTTTGAAAAGCAAAACCTTCAAAGTCTTCTGCCTGATGGGGTGAATCTATTGGTTTCTGCCACATTTAAACATTTAAAATCTCAAATTCTTTCAGTTAAGAGTATGAAAAAATTCTAGAAGGTAAAGGAAGTTCCTTCCTTCCTTTTCCTTCCTTCCTTTATCAAAGGAACCAAATAGAATTCTCATCTAGCCTTTAGTCCAGAGGTTTTAATAAAGCATTCCCAGCAGTGAGTATCTCAGAAGGCAAATGTTGATCATCATTTAACCCTGTTAACATTTTTTTAAAAAATCTGCTCCTAAGAATGCCTGGTTTGGACTTTCACATAGAAAGGAGCTATTCCACAACATACTGCATAAGGAAGACGTTTGCTTTAGTAAATATCGTTCTGACATTTTTACTAAAATGCTGTTGCTTTCGAGGGATAGTTCCTACAGGCAATCCCACCCAATCAGGGATCACACAGTGAACGTGATGATGAGATCGCAGTGTTTTGCAACCAGTCAGGGATCACATGGCAGACAGGACGTCCGCATCGCCATGCCTCCTAGCCAATTCGCTTGGGACGCAGGGTGATGCCATTAAGGTGACAACGAGATAGACATCTTCGCAGGGAAATGGCAGGGTCAGAGGAATGGCGAATTGTTTAGCCCCAGCGGTGGCTTTGTCATCATCCTAACCTCACCTTTCTGAAAATGCCAGTACCTTTCCTTTGAGGACTTTAAGATAACCTTGGGTGTGTGCAGAGTGAAGAGGCCCCCTTGGGAATGATGGGCTTGGTGTGGTGTTGGCTGTTTTGGAGGGTCCTTTCCATTGAGGGACCCAGTGAGTGTGTGTTTCTAAATACTATGTGGGATTGAAGAAAGTTGGGGCTTAACTGCCCTCTTGCCACTGCAGAAGACTATGATCTCCGGTGGAGCGTAGGAAACCAGCGGAGGGTGGGGTGGGGGCAGCTTGGAGGATCATTTCCAGATTTGGGAAGGGGGGAACAGGATCCTGGAAGTGGAACAGCACCTTCCCTCACTGCTTCAGGCCGCATCACTCTCTCTTCCTCAGCATTTTGTTGCTACCTCTCACCATCTGTTATTTCAGGCCCTCTCCTCCTTCATGGCGTGGGGCAGTCATGGGTGGGGTGAGGGTCAACCCTCACCCTTCGCTCTTTGGAAGGCAAGTGCTCCGAGACCATCACACACCCACACCCAGGCTCAAGGTGCCTCCAGCAGCTGCTGGTGCTTCTCTGCGGGTGCCGCACCTGCATTATCCTCAGCTGCAGATGACTGACATGTAATTTTCCAGGTGATGATTTTTCCTGCTGGTGAGGGTAAGGCTCTTTGGTGATGGGGAAAGGAGAATGGCAGTGTATTAGGCCATTGTGGAGTGCATCTGTTCCTCTTGACAGTTCCCAAAGCCAGGTCCTCGAAGGGGAGTCCAAAGATGAAAGGGAGTCCAAATATCTTCATCTCCAGTGACAAACCACTTTCTAGCCCCTTTTGACTTTATTGGGAACAGGTCTTTTGTACAGCTAATGGCTCTTCATTGCCTGTTCGAAACCAAGCCACCCCAAAATACTTTGCCATGGTATTAAGGGTAACTCACAACACTTATTGTTGCTTGGAAATCCCATCCTTTCCTCCACTGTTATAAGAATGATCCCTAATATCAGAGAGAAGAGGGAGCCCTGACATGGTGGGTGTCCCCTTCGCCCCATGGAACAAAAAATGCTTGAACCATTTGCCCAAAGATCTGTAAGATTCATGGCAGCACGGTTGAAAATCCAAGCAGCGACGTCGTTTTTCTTCCTGCAAAACTGAAGTAAAGGCCTCGTCCCCCACGTCTTGAGGAGGCCGGGAGTCCAGGCAGACCGATTTTAGCTGTGTGGGAATTAAAACCTCTAATGAGCCGTCTGCTTACTAAGTCCTGTTGCCGACGTCGGGGGGTGACCTCACAGGAGAAAGCATTTAGGTAGCATTTCCCCAGAATGACTCAGCAAAATAAAATAAAAAAATAAAAATACGTCATCATCCCCCCCCCCCCCAAAAAATCCGGAATTCTGGAGGGTAAGCAAGGAGAGAATACTGCATCTCTGCACCCTTACAGATCCTGAAGCAGCCAAAATCCTTATAATAATAATACCAATAATACTAATAACAGTGGCTAGCAGCTGTTGCCAATCTCGAAGGATGGAAAAGACCACAGATTGCAATTGAGCGATGCCAAGAATTTGGCGAAGGAAAGCGAAAAGCCTGAATGGTAGGAGGGAGAAGTGGGTGGGTGGGGTGGGAAGAAAACAGGAAGAGAGAGAAGTTTTAGAACTGATAGAGAGACCTCAGTTTTGGTGAACATATGTGGCGGGCTGCTATTTTTACATGTCTGCTTCTCTCTGCCATTGGGAGGCTGCAAGAGACAGAAACGGTGCCTGGGCAACCCATTGCCAGTCTTTTCAGGGCCGGGAAAAGTAACTTTGGGGACTACATTGCCCAAAATCCCCAGCTAGCAGGATCAATTGACTGTGTGGGCTCAGGGATCCAGAGACCTGCCGTTCCAGAAAAAGGAACTTTTCCAAGACCCACTTGTGTTTGTATTCGTTGTAGGGCTTTAAGGGGCAAGCAAGTGCTGGGTCACGTAAGACCATCTGGTTCCTCTCAAAATCCTTCCCAACTCCCTCATCCCCCCTGGAAGCCCTAGTCGGCCCTTGTCGCGGTCGTGAACGATGGGAATTGGAATTAATCTAACGTTCTGTGAGCACCTAAGTGTAGAAACCAGTGGAGCAGTCCCTCTCTCAGGTCTAAACCTTCCAGATTGCCTGCAGGTAATGCTTTTGTAGAAAACTATGGCTTATTCTCCTCTTGAGTGAAAAACCTGCCGGGTTTGTCTTCTGTGGCCAAACCTGAACAGCGTCCTCACCCAACACTGCCTCTTCATTCCTTCTTATTCCCATCCTGCACAAAAATGCATGCCTATTTTCATGTATAGCCTTTTTCTCCACATTTTCCCCACGGATGAAAGTGTCCCTGTGTGGAGTTTTTCAAACATCCATATTTTTAAGCCAGCCTGAGGGTAGCCAGGGCTAATGAGAAACGCTGGCAGATGTTGGGCAGATGTTCTCAGTTTCACATGCAGGACGCCTAAACAAGGATATGGTTGCATGAAAGACAGACTTTCTGGGTTTTTAGCCATGAAATGCTCTTTCTTTCCCTTCTTTCCATTTTTAATTTTATGTCGGATGATCAGCTGTAACAGTCTGCACCTTTTGTTCCTCATCCTGTCACCAAAGTGATTCTGTTTTTCTATATTTTAATAGAATTTTGATGCTGCAGTCCTTATTTGTTCACGTTAATATTCTTGCTTGATCGCTTTCTTGATTGGAGAGATTTTTTAGCATCCAAGACGTGAAACTTCTAAGAAGATCTTGGGGTGTTTTGATTTGGTCAAAATAGCCCATGAGATGTGAAAGAAAATTGTTTCAAAAGAATCTAGCAAGGTTTCCTCAGAGAAACATCAATATCTCTCAGCCACAAGAAGAATATGCCGTGTCTCATGCAAATATCTGATCATCCTTTCCCTCATGGCAGAAATTACCTGTAATTGGGCTCGAGACCTTTCTTTGCAGTACCTTTTAAAAGATATCTTTGCTTCTTTCTTTCTCTTTCTGCCGCTCTGTCCTGACACATGCCCCATTGCTGGGGGAAAAACATGGATGGAAATGGAAAATGTGTGGAAAAGAATAACAATCAAGGATCTCTGAGGCAAGTCCCCTGCAAGGAAAATTTATGATGTTTGGAGCACTTTAGCTCAGAAAGATCTTTTTCCTTGTAAAAAAGATGAGGAAGGGAGGACATGATAATATTGGATAGTATAGGAGGAAAATAATAATCTCTCTCTCTCTGTGTGCTTGCAAACTGTAGGCCAGGGCTTCCTTTGTTGAATCAATTCATCTCACGTTTGATTCTTCCTCTCTCCCTCCTGTCTCCCACTTTTCCTGGCATTTCTGTCTTTTGCTGTTTTCTGATGTGGGCATCCAAAGAACAACAGCCTCAGTTTAGTCATTTGCACTTCTAGAGGGAGAGAAAGTTCAGACTTGATTTGATCTGGAACCCACTTTTTAAAAATCTTTCTGGTAGACCGGGTGCCCAGAAAGCAAGCCTGGATTTCAAGTCCTGAGCTTTCTTTCCTGTCTTGTTTTCACATCCGTACATAACAATCACATCCTAGACAAACCGAAGACAATGCCGAAGTTAAGATCACTGACTGTACCACTTTGGGAATTCTGGGAACTGTAGTCCAGCCTCTGATGGGAGGACTCAAGTAGAAGACAGCGCCATATGTTCCATGCTACACGGGTGGTGATCCTGCAGAATTGAGCTGTGCACAGCTTCCAAAGGTTCCAGGAACCCAAACTTAGCCGGATTCCTGATGCATGAGCAGCTGTGCGCATTTAGATCGAAGGCCCTCGGTTTCCCTTCTGCTGGCAGGCCTCCTGCAAGGTCTGGCTTTGAGCGCCGAGGCCACCCGAGCCCTGCGATGATTATTAGGGTGGTACTAGGCCACGTCCTGCATCTCTTTCAGTCTTGGGGGGGGGGAGGGAACCCCTTTCCTCAGAGTGTCACCCAAGAGGAGAACTCCCGGAAGAGACTGTTCACCCTTCAGAGCTGTCCAGGGTCCTGGAACGTCTGTACAGTGCAACGTGTCCGACTTTGGGTCAAACGGGTTGGCAGAGGGAGTTTGTCGTGACAAATGGCACTTTGTTAGGGGCCTATGTTGGCTTGTCTGTCCTGGCACTGAGGTTTGTTTGGGTATTTTTGTTTGTTTTTTGAAGTCCCATCGGCCTGCTTGGTGAGAAGGTTGCGCAGACACAGAAGATGGAAATGATTTTGTCTTTAGAGGGGAAATGTTTTATCCCCCTTTGATTCTGAATCTGGGTCCCCCTGTCCCTCCCTCCCTCCCTTCTTATGACGGTTTCCTTCTTCCATTTCTTTGGAGGTTCCAGACGCGCTTCCAGGGGGAGACCAGCTTGGCGTCTGAGGGACGCAACAAACCACCCCCTTGCTGGTCTCACCTTTAGGACGCCCAGTTGCCAGCCTCCAACACAAGCCGTTAGACAGAGAGAAAAGTCTTCTTCATATTCTGGACCAACCGTCTTTCAGCTTGTGCCTTTTCGGGCTCAGCTCCCAGAGTAGCTCCTGGCAGCTCTGTTGGCTTGTTATTCCTCAGTAACGGGTCGGGGATCTTGTGCTTCTCTCCACATCAAAAAACATCATCATACTAACAGATTTGTTGCCCTCTAGAGTGAAAAACAGTGGTTTAAACCCATATCTTGTGCATAGCTCTGTCCGGTGTGCTCTGTTGCCTTTGTATTCCTTAGCCGGTTCATTTTTGCTGTCCAGTTCCATTCTCACTCCCTGCCATCTTGTCAGTTTGCCATTTCTTTTTCTATTTAGATGTACTGTATATTCTTTAAAAAAAACCACACAACTCAACAAAGCTATTTCTTTCCCCTTTAATTCCTTGCTCGGGGAATCAAATACAATAACAAAGGCACAGGAGAGAAAATTGCAAAGGCCATCTTTAAATTGAAATTATGGAACGTCTAATTGCCTAAAACACTGAGGGACCATTTAAGACCAAGAAATATAATTGCGCTTGTGGATTGTACGGCATTGATAAGTGGTTTTTTTGGGACATAAGTATTTTTGGAAGTACTTCTCGTGAAACCTTTACCTGTCACAAACTAAGCCAAGACACACTAATGTATTTACCAGGGGTTTTTGATTAACTGGGAGTGGCTAGCAAAATTATGAAAAGGCAAATCCTTTATGAAAAGAAGCTGCTGTGTTTGGGTCTCTTTAATTTTAGAATAAAGGCGGGCACGAGGATTGAGGCGAGAGAGTGGGTATGAAATTTTGCAATGGGGGAAATTAGTCATTTTCCATGGCTCTTGCATTCAGGTTTTTAAAAAAGGAATCTTTCCACTCTCAAAAGATGAAGCCATTTGCAAATTCCTTAAATTTTGGCAAATCCTCGAAAAACCAACTGAAATCATTTCAATGGGACGGTCAGTCATGTCTTGCAAGGAAAAACGATCCAACTCAATGGTTTTTATCTGGAATACATGTTTGGGACTTAGCGTGCCAATCTTTTGAGGAGAGGTCAGCCCAGATGATGACACTGGGGGACTCTGGATGGAGATGATGCTTGTAGCGATCACCCCTGGCATGAATATTCAGCAGTGTATTTGCATGGACCAATGAGAGCTGTTGAGAGGCGGAGCCAGAGAAACTAGAAGGGAGGGGGGAGCCAGAGTCTAGAGAAGTTCAGAGTCACAGAGACAGAGAGGAGAAAAAGCAGTCTGGGGGTTTGAGGCAAAGAGAGAGAGTGTTTAAGGAGTGATTAGTCAGAGTGGGACTGGTATTAATTAAGACAGAAGAGGATAAAGCAAAATACCGAAGCTCTGGGTAACTTTTAAGAATGTGCTTAAGAACTATTCCTAAAACAACGTGTAATCAATAAACCTGTTTCTGTTTTAAAAGTTCAATACTGAATGGATCTCAGTCTTTAATAGGAAATATAGGTTGATAGAGAGATCAACGGGTGGCAGCGAGGAAAAGGGATACTTGGGTGAGCCCTGTGCTGGGTGAACACCACAATACCCTTCGTGGTCTTCTCCGCTAGACCATCATCTCATCCCCTGGCTATTTAAGCTTGGCTGGTGTTGTTTGTAGCTCTGGAGTTTGGTGACGACATTTTTATCTCTCTTTAATCTCATCTGGATGGCCTGCTCACTATCTTCCCCACAAAACTAGGATGCTCTCTATTTGTATATAAAAATGATGGCAGTAATTTCTGTTGTTGTATTTATCCATATTAAAAAAAGCATGCCCACTCTTGTGACTACTTTATCCTCTCTGTTTTGGTAGATGCGTATGAAGCCGGGTCAATAGTTAATACCCGAGAACCGGCCATTGTCAGATTCAAGTCCACACTGACTGTTCGAAAAGTCAAGCCCCCAAAGAGCCATGAAAGTCTTTGGGGGATCTTGGATCAGTCAGTCTTGCTATGGGGCCTCTTTGGCATAAGAGTTAAACTGCAGTAATACAGCCAAACCTCTGCTCACGACCTGGGTTCAATCCCAGGGAGATGGCTCGAGGTTCACTCAGCCTTCCATCCTTCTGAGGTTGGTAAATTGAGTACCGAGGGCAGATGGGCAATGTGTAGCCTGTATAATTAAATTGTAAACTGCCCAGGGAGCACTATGGGGTGATATAGGAGCAGCATGCTTTTTATTTTTATTTATTTATTTATTTATTTATTTATTTATTTATTTATTTATTTATTTATTTATTTATTTATTTATTTATTTATTTATTTATTTATTTATTTATTTAGCTTTTCTTCAGCCTGACTTATCTCAAAGGGTTACTAGGTGGATAAAGGGAGGAAGGTGCTTAAGCACAGTAGAGGAAAAGTGGCGATACGAATGACATGAATAAAATGTTGTCATCATTGTTCTGTGGCACCAAGGCAACCCTACAAATGAATGAAAGAGTCCAGTGTCCTGTCATTAATAGCCCGGCTCAGCTCTTGCAAACTCAAGAATGTGGTTACGGAGCCCGTCCATCTCATATTTGACCTTCCTGTTTTCCTGCCGCCTTCAACTTTTCCTAACATTATTGGCCTCGAATAAAATGTCAATGTTCGTAAAATCCAAGAAAGCGGTTTTGATTCTAAGCCAGTATCTGACCGTGGTATTAGCCTGGATGTGGATGAACAAATTTGCTAGCCTGATGAGAATAGGTTTACGCGTTGAAGCCCCCACGTTGCCCTCGAAAGTTTAGGAAGTTTTGCCACACACAGAAAAATCCTTTTTCCCCCCGGGAGCTTCTGAGAGCAGGAAGAGCAATTCTCTGTTGGTGCTTTAAAAAAACCAACACAATATATTCCATTGATCTTTTGAAGGGACCGTTGTAGCTAAGAAGCATTTAAAGCATACTCCGCAATGGAGAGCTGTTTCCTGCGTGTTGTAGTGAAAAAAAAAATACAAAGCTTACTCCCCCTCTCTGAAGGTTACTGAACCTGCATTTGTTTTCTGCTGGAGAAAGCTAATCTGTCCAATCCCCTGTCAGCCTTTGGACTGATCCCGTCAAAGAGATCTGCTGGGCGCCCACATGAAACAGATTATCTCGGGAATAACCTTTAGCATGGTCATCCCCCCCCCCCAATGACAGAAGAAGCCTCAAGAATTGATGCACGCTCGTTAATCTGGAGAGGTACAAAGATAGGAGGAATGGCTGATATTTAATGTAAAAATATGAAGCATCTTGGCTTAGTGCAAAGGTCCGTGATGGGGTGACTCAGAGCCCTATGGCTTCATTCATGGGCTGGGTCTGGTGAGCAGTTCTTAAGGACCCTTCTCGTCCCTTCCGTCAGCTTAGGGTGTCTGGGGTCTGTTACATACTTTGTAAATGAAGGCAGAACTTTGGGAAGTTGCTTTCTTGAGTCTATAACCTTCAAAATTGCCCTGACTGGGTTGTTGTTGTTTTTTAAAGAGCTTTTCGAAGCACTGAAGAAAGGGGGCTTATCCACTCCAGGAATCCTTAGGTCCTGGTTTTATTCCAAAGAGTTTTCACTCAAGAACTCTAACCAAATGGGAGAGGAAATAGAAGCTTACTGTTGATTCTCTCTCTCCCCTTCACCTTATACTTTTTGTTTGGAAGGTATTAATAGATAATATCCTGTCACTTCCAGTCTGGATAAGAAATGTCAAATTGACTGGCTATTATCAGCAAACTCCACGGGAGATGCACAACTCCTTCCCCCGTGACCTCCCATTGTCAGCCTTGCAAACAAAGAAAACATACCACCGGCTTCTGGGGAAGGCGGCTTTATTTGTTTTCAAAGAAGCATTTAATAATGGTGCATCTTGCAGTGGTGGAAGGGTCAGTAGTTGAAGCACAGTTGCTCATACCAACAATCCCCATCTCCAGAGTCCAAAAAGGGTGGCCGCTGCATTGGGGCTTAGGAATAAATCTGTTGTAGCTCTTTCTATCTTCTCTCAGAGCAGGTCTTTTGTAAGGCCAATGGCTCTTAATTGCCTGTTTAAGGCTGAGATGTCCCGGTCCAAAATAGTTGGCATTAGGGATGACTCACAACTGTGAAGCATTGTTAAGAGTTATAGGAATTGCATTTAAGCTCAGAGGGAAAAGAGAAGCCCAATGGGGGTGGGGGTGGTAATCATACAGAATCTCTCCTATTCAGAATGTCCTACAGCGTGTATAAATCAGGGGTGGGGACCTCTTGCCTTGGAGAAACTGGACTCTTACTCCCATAACTCCTTACTGATGGCTATACTGAGAGGTGCCCACCCCCCAAATTCTGCAAATGATGGATGTTGGTGGTAGAAAGCTGTTCCCCACCTTGGGAAATGGCTTCTCCCTCTCCTCTCTCCCCATTCCCTCTCTGCCTTTTTTGCCCTCTGCATGCTTACCTCCATCTCCATGGGGGAGGCGAATCTGCCCCTGGCTTTAGCCTTCACTTCAAATGAACTCTCCGAGGTGCTGAACCTGGTTGGGCAAGAGCTCCCTGGAGGGAGGGCAGGTCAGAAGTCTTGATGATGAGCTGAATAAAGAGCAGGTTTGGCTTGTATGCGAAGACCTCTTGGCCTCCGGCTTGCCCTCTGCACTCTCGTGGCAAGCCATTATTGTGAGTCCCTTTGGTCAAGTAATAGGCTGGCCAGAACTGTTGCCTAGGCTTGTTATACGTGGGCCGAGCTTAAGAAGAGTCAACCGGGAGCTTTTGTTCTTTCTCTGGTTTGTTGTTGTTGTTGTCCCCTCCCCCCCCCATATCTGTCACTCCTCTCCTTCCTCTCCTTCTGAGCAATGTTTATGCCGTGGGTGGCCAGCAAAGATCAAAAGCCTCTCCGCTGTATCCTCTGGGTAGGAGGCCGGTATTAACTCTGACCGAAAGTAGCTAAGCAGCTTCCGTGTGTCACATTCAAAAGAAGAGACGGCAGCTCCCCATCGGGGACCTCTCGGTGGCTCCCATAGGCTGGGAGCCTTGGCATTTTGGCCACTTGTGGAAACGCCCCTCTTTTGTGATTGGTCAGGCCTTGGTGGCCAGCCCGGCAGGGCTGTTGCGAGTTCAGTGCTCAAAAAAGGTGTCTCTGATGGTGCCTGGCTCCCCCACCTGATGTGGCCCCTCCAGGCCCCATTCAAGGGGTGAGGAAGGATCCGGGGGGGCGCTGAGGAGCACCTTTGATTCCTGTGGGGGGGTCATCAATGGTCGGCAGGATCCACTTTCCCCACCCTCAGGATAAGGGTTGCCCGAGACACGCAGGCAAAAGGCACCGAGCGCCATGTTTAGAACTAAAATGAAAATAAGAACATTGCCACCTCGCACCTGAAGGGCAAACCGTTCATTCCTTTTAATGCTACATCTGCTTCCCACTTAAATTTTTATCTCCCTCTTTAAAAAAATCATAAAAGATCCTGCACTTTATCGCCAAACCCTCGGATAATTAAAAGAGGAACAGGATGATAGGTGAGGAGGAAGGGAGGGCAAAAGACCAAGGATCAATACCTGGTAATGATTTTGGGCTTTCTTTTTTTTAATGACTCTTTTTTTTTAATTGCTACAGAAGGTGCCCCAAATCCTAATCTAATCAGCTCTTACTGTCTGCTGTGGTTTTCATACCGCTCTAGGGTTTTATAAAAATGAAAAAGAATATTCTTTTCCTCCCTTTTTATTCCCTTACAAGACAGAAAGGTCATGACAGAAAGGTGGCTCGAAGGCACACTGGGGCATATGTGTGTCCTTATTCTTAACTTCCAGTGGGTGCCTTTTATCATTCCCGGAGATTGGCTCTCTAATTAAAAGTGCCACTGAAGACTAAATTTTAAATGTGAAACTTGGTCAGCGGCAGGATGGTGGCAAGGTGGCTAAAACAACAACAACAACAACAACAAATCAGCGAGCAGCTGGATCTTGACAGGGGGCTATACTTGATTATCTGCAGGGTCTCTTCCAGCTCTGCAGTTTTAAGGTTATATATTATATTAAAAGGACTGCAACAGTATAAGGTGGAAAACTTTCCCAGCCTTATGCTCCGTGATGGTGCCGGAAAATAAGTAAGGATGACCTTAACCCAACTCTATAACCACCGTCGTGGGCAGGAAGTCAAAGCCCAACTTTGAAAACTAGGCAAATGAGACCTTAGAGGAGCAAATCCGACCGTGTTGCATTTTGCAACTCAGCTCGTTTTTTAAAAAATTGAAAGTGCCATGGGCTCTTTACCTGGAATATATGCACAATTTTGCGAATTTAGGAACAATTTAATCAAACGGAAAGAAATGTCTCACCTCTCCTGATGTTTCAGCGCTGCCCCATCCCACAAAATATAGGTCACTAAGTGTATTCTGTCTCTGATCCATTTCTGAGCGTGTGGCACTCCTCCATCTGCTAAGCAGCTGGACGGTTCAAGGTGACCTCAGGATCAGAGGAGGAATCCCTGAGCATACGTTCCTCCATCCGTCACCTGAGCACCCGGGCTCATCCGGGTTCTTAGCCTCTAATGCAAATCGCTTATCCTGCCCCAGGAGTCATTCAAGGACACAGACATCGGATCTGATTTAAGGTGCGATAGGAGCAGATGGGCCCAAGATTTGCACTTGTGGGTTGTGTGTGTGTGTGTGTGTGTGTTTTTAGCACTGGAGAGGGTGTTTCACTGTAGAGCCCCAGAATCGTACATGCAACAGCTATTGAGTCTCTTGTGTACTATCATTCGTTCCACAATCCTTCATGCATGGTTTCCAAATGAATGTGCTGAATTGGAACAAGGCCCATTTTGTGGAGTCTTTTCTCAGCTTCGAGGTGTGCCAGAGTGCAACTCTGGTTATCCTAGCTGGAGTGGATGGGAGTTGTAGTCCCCCCCCCACACACATTTGGAGAATGTCTGTTGGGGATGGTTGGTGTAATGTAATCCATTGCCAAGAGGCTGCGACTAGAAGTGGCTACTAGTCACAATGGATGTATGAAGCTTCCACAGCCAGGAGCAGTCTATCTCAAACAAACGGATGATGGACCCAGTGGGCTGTTGCCTTCATGTTCTAAATCCCATTTGAACTGAACACAGTTCAGAATGGTTACCCTTTTTTGGGGGGGGGCGTATTAAACTTCCCGAAGACCTCCATTTCTTGAATTCTGAGTAAGACAGTCTGGTGTGATCCGTTGGGTGGAGTCTCCCTTAGGTTCCTCTGTGGGGAAAGCAGTTCAGCAAAATGGTGGCGTTTACATGGAACCCTTTATGATGAGCAGGGCCTGTCTAGCCCTGAAAAAAAGAAAAAGAAATAATGGGGCCAAAGAAGAGTGGGAAAAGTTACTTTTTTGGTCTGTAGCTCAAAGAATCCACCTGTAAACATTGTTAATGGAATATGTGAACTGGATGGTTTTGGTAACTGTAGCACTCAGAAATGACTTTTGCACGCTTTACTGCAAAAATCAAGATTTCTGTCTAAGCTGACTTTTGGTCTGATGCGACAGGTCTCTTCTGCTTTCCTCCCATACAGAAAGAAAGATTTTAAAAATGCAACAGCAGCAATTTCCTGTTCTCCCAACTACTGTGAAAGTTACTAGGGGAGAGAAGCTTGATTTCCATTCCCACACTATATTTATTTTCTCCTGTTGTTTCTCAGGTTTTAAATAAAAGCTGCTTTGATTTTCACAGCAAATGTTCCAGTGAGCAAGGAAATAAAAATTCAGCAGCCCTCACCTGAAATGGTCCCTGGGGCTGCCTTTCGCACAAAAATGTGACACTTGGGGTGAGGGGAGAGGTAGCTGCAACCATAACAGCATTTTCACAGCATTTTTTTAAATAAATCGGAGACAGGAAACCTCCGTCCATCAGCCTCATTTCCATAGCCCCTTTCGGAAGCCATTGGTTTTGACTCTAGAGAGGCGCTATCAGGCTCTGTGCAGATAACCCGGAGGGTGGTGGGACGAGGAAGATGGAGAGACAAATAGAAGCGGTGGGTTCCCGGATATTTTTATTAGGGTGCCTTCAAGAGGCTAGTCATTTTTTATGTGTAATTCAACAACGCTCAGGAAGTTAGTTTAGAAAAGCCACTCTCTCAAGCCCTGATAGATTGCCCTCAAGGCAATGCAGAAGGGGGGGGGATGAAATTTGTGGGATTCACTCCGTAAACAGCAGAATCTGGATGCCCGTCCAAGCCCACTCTGGTGGGTAGGAGGCAGTGGCACCCTTGGGAGCTTTCTGGCCCTGTCTTTTCTGTCACCCCCTTTGCTCCTGCCCTCTCCAGGCCGAGTTTTGGAGAATCCTGCAAAACCCGAGAGAAACAAAATGACACCTCTCCCTTTCATAACACTGGGGTTAGTGACTTCAGACCCCCCCCATAGGGTTCAAGATCATGCCCCCCAAACGTAGCCACAAAGCATACATTTGAGTCACACACACACACACTCTCTCTCACACACGCAGATGTTCCCTGACCCGCCTCCCAGCTTCCTACCTGGCCACCATGCCAGGAGAAGGGGTGACCAGGTCCCCACCAATGGATCAGAACTGCCACACCAGCAAAAACGGGGTTCCCAGTAAGTCCCAGATCCCTCCCCCTTTCTCAGGCCACTTTCCGAAAATAAATAGCAGTGCAGTATTTATTGAATATTCATTTATTTATTGGGAAAAAAATTATTGGTGCCTTGCCTGGTTTAAGTTGGTTTACCGGGACATTTACTTCTGAAATGAATACTTTCGGGAACCTCCCAACAATAGTTACACACAGCTATTCAGTATGGGCATGGTAGGCATATTCCTTTGGGAGAATGGGAAGCCCGTTTCTGTGAATTATATGGAAAATAAAATAGAGATATTCCCTTTTCAACTGGAAGGTACTACTAGGATGCTAGAATAGCCAACCTCCAGATTTCTTTCCAGAATCTTAAATTCCTTCCATCACATAAAATGTGTAGATGTTCCTCATTTTCTTAAAACATCAATTTAAAAAAATGAACCGGAACCAAATTCTCTCCTGTCCCTAATCAAGGATTTGGTAAGCCCCCTCCCGCTGTTGACTGTAATTTTTTTTTCTCCCATTGTAGGGAGATTTAAGATGATCACATGAAATAGTTCCTTTTGTGCGTGCCATGAATTAAACATCAAACATAAACCCACAGCCAAGATCCATGCAACGGCAAAGGGTTTTCTCTCCTTATTTGTTTGTTTTGGTTCTGAAGATGGCAACATTTCCCCCCTTGCCTTCAGGTGCAGAGAAAAATCTGAGCTCCATTCAAAATACACGTTGTTTTTTTAAAAGAACCAAAATATTGGGGGGGGGGAAGGGTTCTTCTGTCTCCGCATCTCTGCTTTTTTAACAAATAAGCGAGGCAAACCGAGCAGCGCAATCTGTCTTCCTTGGCAGAAGGCACCCGTCTTTTCCTCATTGTGGCTGTTGAGAATTAAGAATTTTCTAAGCATTAAAAGAGCAACCTCGTTTAAAAAAAAACACGATAACTTGCCCAGTGAGATGGGTGAGGGAGGAAGACCCAGAAGAACAAATCTGTGGCCTCGGAGGGGCCCTGCACATCATCCCAGCTCAGGTGATAGGTGGATGGATCGACTGATATGTATGGGGGTCTTTGGGTGGGCTATCAAGCTGCTGCCCTATCAGGCTCCCATTGCTGCAGATTAGTTTAAAAAAGAATTTCCCCACATTCTGGTTCAGACAGACGGGTTTTTGTCTACATTTGGCCAGAGGAAGAAGAGCGAGCGAGAGACACGGTTTCCTTCTGGGCACACTTTTGCAAAACACTGGAAAATTGGCTGTTTGTTTGCCTGCCCTAATTGGAATCTTAACGAGGCTCTGTGGATTTCTCCCCGCCTCCCCGTCCTCTTCCTGTTTTTTCAACAGGCCCCCTCCAGCTTTGCCAGATGTCCTCAGGAGGAAACCCACACCTTCCCTTGGGGTGGAGGAATTAGCGAATCCGTCCTCTGGGTTTTGCTCCAGGAGCCCTGGGCGGTTTGTAAGATCTGGCCCGGCAGCAGGTGGGGTTTTGCTGAGCGGAAAGAACCCATCGAAGGTCTGACGGAAACAGCAACCGCCAACCCATGGGAAAAGAGCCACAGAAGAAGAGACAGAAATCCTATAGGTTGGGCTCAGGGCGAGGACCGCCGGTTCCTCTACTCCCACGAAACTCACCTTGAGACAGACAGGCTCTTTGGGCGTGACCTACCTCATAGGGCTGTGGTGTAAAGAAGGCAAGCAAGCAAAGAAATGCAGTGAAAAAGCCCTGACGTGGTCGGATCTTGGCCTGTCCCCCAAAGGAATGCCTGGTGTTGCTTAAAAACACCCACCCCTATGCTCTTTGCCATTTGTAACCTCTTCCATTGGTTCCTGCGTGCCAGAAAACTACCTCCTTCCTCTCAAATTATTTTCCTTAAAAATATATATATGCTGTGCTAAATTTAACTCATTTTAGCACCCATCTCCCTTCTCTCGTCTCCCCACCCCATGGCACCCACTTTGATTTCCTCCAGCATTCTGCCAAAGGCTGCCTTTCAAGTATGTTGTGTGAAACTGAACGGGGTGCAGACAAGGCCCGGCGAGATGCAGGAAAGGGCCCTGTCTGTTTCCCCTGCACGCTGTGGGCACACAGGTGGCAAGCGTGACACCAAGAGCCAAAATGGAGATCCCCCCCCCAGGTGCTGCCTATTGTGAGTTTTTGTGTTTTGCCTCTTTTTTTTTGTTTGTTTGTTTTGTTTTAGGAAAACAAGTTTCTGGCCCTCATGATATAAAATGATTTGGGCATTCCAAAAAAAGAGAGAAAAAAGTGTGTTGGACTTGAGGAGGGGCTTATTAGGGCTCGATTCATAGACCTCCTCTGGAGTCGGCGAGGCCAAAGTTAAGAGCCATCTTGTAGTACTTACCTAGGAGGAAAATTGGTACGTTTTCAGAAAGCGGATTTGATAATGGATTGAGAAGAAAAGTGTTCCATGTTGTGTTTAGTGTGTGTGTGTGTGTGTTTATGTAGTTCTCTTCCACCCCCTCTACTCTCACTAGAGTAAAAGTTATTTTTGGGGCTACAAGAATCTTGGACCAGGATGTCATGCTGGCTGCAGGGTTATGGGCCTTGTAGTCCCCCAAAGGATCTTTTCCCAGTGTTTCTTCTTTGCACCTCAGTTTGCTCTAACCCTTTTGCACTTAAGACCTCCTGCATTGTCCTTGTATGGGATGTGTATTTGCCTGATGATTCGGATTCACGATCCCCTCACGAACCGGCGTGCTGTGTGACCCTGAAGATTTTTGGACCCTGCAGCTGGGTGGGGTGCAAAATACGGCTGTCTTCTAATAAACCTCTTCCTTCTTAATCTCTTCCAGCTGCCTTGGGGACGTTAGATTTCAGCTTGCTGTATGACCAGGAAAACAACGCCCTTCACTGCACAATCAACAAAGCAAAGGTAGGGGATTCACAGCTCTCTTAAGTCATCTAGTGTTGATCCGCTCAGTGGTGAGCGAGAATGTCTTTTTCTTCTAATTCTTGAAACAAAACAGTCTGGAATTTCCCAACCCAATACAGTATTCCTGGGGGGATCTGCTGCTCGTCCTCCTTCACAGACCTGCGTCAGGGTTTTAAAAAAGAAGGGGAAACCATACACTGCCCCTTTTTGACCCACCAGAGGTTCTAATCCAGTCCGTGGAAGTTCCACAGACTCCATTCCCTCAAGGTTAGCCAGCCCCACCATGCTGTGTGGGGTCTGTCTTTCCACCCAAAACTAGTGCCGCTGTCTGGTTTCCCACGTTTGTGTCCTCAAAAATGTTCTGGACCGGAGGAGGATGTGTGTTGTTGAAGTGTTCGGAACGCAATTCTTTTTGGCAACCCAAGGAAATGCAGCCAAAATTGTGGGTGTTTTTAGGTGGGAGATGGGGAGAAATGGGTTAATTACAGTAATATCCAGGATGGAAAATGTCCTCCATAACTCTGGATCCTCCACTGTTTTGTCCTCCCCACTCCCTGCAAACCAAAAAAATAAAAAAAAGCTAAACGTAGGAAGTTGTTGAAGGGCTGAGCATGTGGTGGTATTCAGGAAGAATGGGTGGGCGGATGGATACCTGGTTTCTCTCCAATTTACAGGCCCAAAGACGGACTGTCACAGCCAGGAAAAGATGAGAGAGCTTGATGGTTGGGATGGGGAGTGATTAATCCACCCCACCTCCAGTGCTGTTTCCTCAGTTGTCTCTCTCTTTCTGCATATTTTTTTCTGCAAAACATCCTTGCCAATCCTTGGCTCTTCCTATCTGTAAGGAAGGGGGGGGGAGAAGATCTGCATCTTAATTACACCTTTCTGCTCCTGGCTTCCATCTCCCCCCCCCCCGAGGGTGGGTGGGTTGGGTTTCCCACCAAGAAGGATACATTCTTAGGTATTTTGGACGGAGAGGGGCTGAGACATCTGGAGGCCTTTCCAGGGATTTAAAAATGAGTAAATAGATCCCGGCATCCCATAGAATGGTTTTGCTAGTTGTGGGGGTTTGGAGGACCAGAGAGAGAGTCCCCAAAATCATCAGTTTCCCCATGTTGGGGACCTCCTTTGACAAGCAGCGAGGAAACCTCTCTGACCAGTGGGATTTTTTAAATCCTTTCTCTTTCAAAATCGGCATTTTTTGGGGGGGGGGCTGTTTTGAGTCATAAGCGCTTCCCTAATTTTAGAACGTTTTAGCTGGCCAAAGGAGGGAAGCTGCCTCTGTGTGTGTGTGTGTGTGTGATCCCCCCCTACCCTGAACAGGATTTCGACCCTGGTGCGGATCTGCGCTTTTCTGCTGCTTCTTTGCTGTTTATAGCAGGGCAGGCAGCTTGAGAAGCTCCAGGGCCAATTTCTGTTCCCATGTCCCAGCAGGGATCCGAGAGACTAAAAAGCCAAAGAATAAATAAAATGATTTATTTATTTTTGCAAATAATGAAACAGGCAGCAACTCAAAGTCCACTCCTGGTATTAAAAAAATTATTATTAATATTTTGGATGTTAGAGGATTCAAGGGCCTGGGTCCTTTAACATCCTTTAACGTGATCTGTTCCCAGGGAGAATGGACAGTCCTTGAATCTTTCAGGAAAGAAATCTTTGGCTGGAGAAAAAAAAGGTGGGAGGGAGGTTTTGCTTACTCCTGATTTACACCATCTGAGCTCTTCCATCTTCTCCCCCTCCCTGGCATGAAAAAAAATTAATGGCAGGAGTTATTTATAAGCAAGTGCTACCCATGAATGGCCTAACGCAGCGATTATATAGACAAATTATTTACTGGCTTGTGACCGGCTTGTCAGCTTATAAATGGCTCTGTTAAACACTGCTAATCACGTTCTGTAAATGGCTTTTTCCTGTGGCAGCGAGGGGCTTTAAAAATATAATAAAAATTAGTGCTCTTTTTTTTCATTTTTTTGATTTTGCAGAACGGGTGGTGATGGAAAGATGCTTTTGAAAAATGAAAGCTGTGTAGGAGTTGAGCTGTTGTTTCTTTCTTAGCTGTGGTCCCCCCAGGAATAGCAGGCAGCTCTTAGGAATCGAATTGGGGGTGGTTTTAGTTATGGTGGGGTGGGGATATGGCCAGCAAATGTGAGGGGAGGAGGATTGGGTAGAGGATTGAACCCTGGGAGAAGGATTTGTTTCTCTCCCGGTGTACATCGAAGTGTGGGGCTTAACTGCAGCAAAAGGTTGCAGCGTGAAGCACTTCCATCTGTGGCTTCCATCTTCCTTGAGGATACTCCGTTCTCCTGCCATTCTCCCTCCTGCCAAAAATATTCAGGCAGTTCTCCATGCTGTTCAACAACCTTAACCCTCTCTGGAGTTTTATCCGTGTATTCTTATCTATCTATCTATCTATCTATCTATCTATCTATCTATCTATCTATCTATCTATCTATCTATCTATCTATCTATCTATCTATCTATCTATCTATCTATCTATCTATCTATCTATCTATCTATCTATCTATCTATCTATCTATCTATCTATCTATCTATCTATCTATCTATCTATCTCTGTCTGTCTGTCTGTCTGTCTGTCTGTCTGTCTGTCTGTCTGTCTGTCTGTCTGTATATCTATCTGTCTGTCTGTCTCTCTCTCTCTCTGTCTCTCTGTCTGTCTACAAGCTCAACAATCCAGGAATCAAATTCTCCTCGTAAATGGCAAAAATTTAAAATTAATAAAGCGTGCTGCTTATATATCGGCCCACAGCACTTCAAGCACTCAATGGGCGGTTTGCAGTTTAATTACACAGGCAACACACTGCCCCCTTCCCCCAGCGATTTACCGACCTCGGAAGGATGGAAAGCTGAGTGAACCTTGAGCCGGCTCCCTGGGACTGAACCCGGGTTGTGAGCACAGTTTTGGCTGCAGTCCTGCATTTTTACCACTGGGCCACCAGGCTCCTAATGAAAAATTTGTGACTGCATGAAGCCCACCAGAAGGTTCCCTTGTAAAGCTTTCACACATAAAGGGCAGATCGCAGTTTACTAACAGTTTACTTAAGCGCTGCATGCGCCGTGAGCACAGACACACACACAACCACTTCTACCTTACATCCCCTCTTGAACCTGAGGGAGGATGTCATGCTCCACATGGATTCAGGAGGAGAATTGCAAACAGAGGGGCAGGAAAATGAAAGGTTTTGAAGGTTCCCCCCCCTCTTTTTGAGACGTTCTCCTCTCCGAAGGTGCCCGTTATTCCCTCTTCGACCGTCTCATTGGGATTCCTCTGATTCTGTTGACCACTCCCTCTCCCATGTTGTAGTAATGGGAGTTGTCGTCCAGAGGTAACTCTGCCAGCAGGTCATGGGGCCCTAAAGGGTTTTGCTTGGGGTCTCACCCTCCTGATCACCCCCATCTGTCAGACTTTCAGGTTTTTATGTTTGACTGCTCTGCCAAACCGAGAACATCCGTGTTGAGGAGGGAGAGGGACTCAGAGAGAGAGAGAGAGAAAGAGACCTTTTGTCATCCATACAAGCCGCTCTGCTTTGAAGCCTTTAGCCTTTCAACGGAGGGAATAAACAGAGAGGAGGTTGCACGTTAACATCACAAGGAAAGGTGTCGGAAGATCAAAAAAGGAATACGAAGGAGACAAATTTTTTGATAGTGAGAAGATAAGAGCAATCGGTTATTTTTCCCCAGCTGGAAGGGAGGGTGGAGGTGATAGAAGAGAAGAGATTAGTGGTGAAGGGGGATCATGTTTTACAGGAAATCATATCTGGAGACCAGGAGAGAGTGTAACAGAATAATACAACAGAGACAGCTCTGGGAAGACCTGAGATTTTCATTTTGATTTGAGTCCTAGCCTGGGAGCATTCTCCGGCGCGTGGCTAGGTCTGCAAAGCTATGCCCGAAGGGGAAGAAAAGGGAAGGCTGAAAGTCTGCTATGAAATCTAAAGAGCTGACTTCCGGAGGAGGAGGGTCCCCGCCATGTCTCTGAATGAGTGTCCGGAGGAGCCTGTGCTGCTTTCCAAGCCTAGCCTCAAAGCTAGCACCCTGTTGGGTTTTTGTGGCCTGACAGTTGCACTCAAAGCTATGAGGAATGTCTAAAGAGCCATGAGGACTAGTCACTTACCTGCCACAAATTTAGCCATCTGGTCTTGGTCATCGCTGGAGATGGACCAAAGTCAGATTCAAAGCGATAGTTCTCAGAAGGTGGTTGGCCGTCCTGGCTGGGGCAAAAAAGGGTAATTTCCTTAAGATCTCAGTTTTGTTTTTTACACACACACACACACCATTTGGGTTTAATTAAATCTGAAATGCCAAAGCAGGGGATGGTGTGTTGATGGCAGCCACATGATGTAGGTTTGTGTGTCGGCTTGCACACCTCCGAAAACATTTCCCCTTCACGCCCTCTCCTTATTTCCACCTTTCCTTTCCATCTAGACCACATACAGTGCTTTTTTTTTCTTCATTTGCTAACCCATTTCTCAAATAATAAAGGGAAAAGTGAATGTTGAACGAACCTATTAAAACAGGCAGCCGGGGAGAAAGGGGTTGGGGGCAGCCGAGCGAGGCGGGGGGAAAAAAAAATGAGAAAGAGGCAAACGCTTGCTGCTGGTAGAAACAAGCTAAGGAGGAAGCCGGCTTAACGAGCTGAGTCACAGACGAAGAGGGGGCCGGAACTCCTTTTGGCCTTCTGGATGTTTCAGACTACAACACCCATTGTCCCCAGCTAAGGTGGGGGGTTTTTTGGACTGCACATCTCAAAATCCTCCATCCGACTGGTGGATTCTGGAAGATGTAGTCCATCACCACAGTGCTTTCAAACGTAGGATGCAATTAATCTGTTTCTTTGGCTTTAACATGAGGGTGGGTGCTCTTCCAAATTCCCAATGTTGTGGTACAGCAGCTCCCATCATCCCTCAACACGGACGGTGCCGGCAATTGCTGATGGGAGTTGTGCTCCAGCAACATCTCCCTTGGCCACACGTTCCCCATCGAAGCATTAACGTCTACAGTCCAATGCAGGAAGTTCAACAGGTGAAACCGCCTCCATGCCAGGGAGGTCCTTCTGGATTTCTGTGGGTTGCGAATAGCGTGTTTTACAAGCGCAGAAGCCCTGTTGGGGGGGGGGGGGGGAAGGCAACCGTCATGGTCAGACTAGGATAAGAATAAAAATATTCAATATTGTGGTTATCCTAGGAAGCATTTGAATTACCATCTGTATTTCTGGCAGGGCTCCTGTACTTTGAACCAGCTGCTCGTGAAGAATCCAGCTGGGTACTGAGGCAGCTTTGCAGGCTCCTCGTGAGAGCAGTTTAATAACTCACAGTTGACTCTGCTCATCTTAGGACATGGGGCCCTTTTGTCTCCCTGCTCATTCTTCGCTCATTTATTCTCTCTTTCTTTTTTCTTTTTTTGGTGTGTTTCCCCCTCTCCCCACTCCTTGACTCTTGTTATTTCCCACCCACCCCCACCTACCCGCCCATCCCCACCTGTGCTCCCGATTCATCCCTACTCATTTCATTGCATCGGCCGGGAAAACCAGTTGCCAAAACCTAACTACAGAAAGGTAAGCCCCAGGCTGGCCATCCTAGTGCTGCTTCTGATGGTCCCTAGCTAGAGTTAGACTAGTCTTGGGCTGTAGTTCACTCGCTTGTTTACCTGTTTGTTTGTCCATGTGTTGAAAGCATTTATACCCTGATGTACACTTGGGCGATCTCTCAGAGTGGTTTATATTCTGATTTTTTATTTTAAAAAAAACAACCCGTGAAATATGATAGCCTGGTTTGGACCCGGTGGAGGTACGGCACGAAAGGAATAGAAGAGGAGGAGGGGAGAGAAAGAAGAAAGCTCACACAGGGGTTCCGAATGCAACAAGCTGGAGACTCAGACAGCTAAATCTGCCCCAAAGAGTATGGGGAATATGGGCTCAGCTGTTATCACGGCTTGTGGTTTTTCTCAAGACGTTGCCTAGGTGACTGCCATTTTGTCTGGGTTTCCATGCGGCTACCCTTTCGCTCCTCTGGCTGCAGCAGGGCTAGCGTCCTTTGTAGCTCCTCACCATGGTCTGGGTTCCCGCATCCTTTTTTCTTTGTGGATCATTCCATTTTTGAGCCCGCCTTTCCACCGAAGAGATCAGAACCACAGCCTCTGCTTTTGGCCGCCCCGTCAAGGTTGCAAAGCGAGTGAAGCTGGCAGAGACGGGCCAGAACTCCAGGTCTGACGGGTAGCCGTGAGTCCTGTGCTTGCTTTCTGCTGGCTCTGCTTCTCGTCAGCCTCAAACATTTTGACCAGAGACAGCACTAGCTGTGGGCCCAGGTTGTGGGCATCAGCCAAGGCTGAACCCCAGCGGCAGCAGAACCCTCCTCGAGGTCCTCCCGTCCCCCACCTCGCCTGCCGTGAGATAATCCTGCCAGGGGAGAGGCCTCCACCATCCCAAGAGAACCCGGAGTGAAGACCGAAGGAAACCACAAAAACTCTTGTGTTGTCTTCTCCCGGAGAACCTGGTCGGGCTCAGGAGATTTCACGAGCTTTCTCTCCTTAATGGCCTCGGAAGACACTTAATGAGAGCATCTCTCTTCCTGCAGGCCTCTTCCTTTATCTCTTTGGCTTTCTCAAGGTTGCTGGGTTTTGTTTTTTTTTAAACTTGTCGTGATGTGTTGTCTGTGTTTTGTTGCTTTAATAATCTGTGTTTCTTTCCTTTTCTTTTTCAGTTGTGGTTTTAGCTGCCTTGGCCCTCTAACTAAGGAGACTAAAATAAAAAAAAGAAGAAGAATGTGATGCAAAAATCTCTCACGGGCTTGGCAAAGGGTGACCCACCAGATGTCTGTTGGACGACAGCTTACAGCATCCTTTACCAATAGATATGCTTGTTAGGGTTGTTGAACGTTGTTGTCTGTTAAGAGCTGGAGGGCCACACTTTGCCTGCCCTTGATGTTAGAATGATAAAAGAAAACTTCTCTCTCTCTCTCTCTCTCTGCCATGCCTTCAAGAGAGTGAAACCTAAACTCCTCGAGTGTGGCAGTGTTAACGGGTCACCGGGAGTTTGTATCCTGGATTATTTGATGTTCTAAACGGATTGATCATTTTTAATTAAAATTTGTTTCCCACTTGTTCTAACATTTTCAGTCACTAGGGGGCAGATTTCTCTAACTTTCCCTGGAGGCAAAGCTGGTGTCAGAGCTGGGATGTTCTTTTCTCTGGAGGGCCTCTAGGCAGCACCAGCTCATTCTTGCCTCTGCAGGTGTCCCAGATTCTTTGAATGGGATTGGGGGTGAAAAAGGGGAGGGTCTCACTCTCTGGCAAGGTGGGGAAGGAGAGCGGTCAGAGGGAAAGGCTGAAAGAGGAAGAAGAGCAGGGAGGAAAACAAGAGAGAGAACCCAGAGGGAAGAAGGAAAAGCACTGGGGAGGCAAGCGAGGATGAGTCCTGCAGCTTCTAGCTGTTTGGGAATAGCTTAATGTATGTTGTAGTGACCCCGATAACAGCAGTTAGGCATGGCTCAGAGTTCCCTTCCTTACATCAGTTGGGTCTCAAGTGGCAATTGTTCGTTCTGCCAGGGCACTTCTCAAAGCGACACCTGATCTGCCTCCGCCACCCCCCAAAAAAACAAGGTGATGCTACTTATATGGCCTTAATTCAGCCTTCTTGTTTGTCCATTTGCTCCTCCAGGCTTTGCCCCATCTTTATGACACCCAGATGTGATGACTTTGTGGTAGTTTTGTGGTGTTTTTGTTGTTCAAGGCAATTGACAAGGCTTTGATCTTCCAGTGATGGGGTGTTTAATGGACTCACGGTTCTCCAGCAGGATGCGGCATCCTGGGGGCACCTGACATTTTGAAAGCTTTCCATATTTCAGCAGTGACAGGAAACATTTCAGTCTTAGATTCTTTCCACATATATATTTTTAAGGAGTTCTTTTTCACCTTTCCTTTTGATCTCTCTTTAGCTTCCTTCTATTTATTTTAATCTTCAGCTGTATAATATTGGCTTAGCTAAGAGTCCCTTCTGAGCTCCAGAACTGATCCCAAACTGAAGGTTTCTCAGAGCTCACCAAACGGCTCGAGAGCGTTGCGTACAGCTAGCGCAGCAGCATGGCTCAGGGGCTAATCCAGGAATTCAAAAGTCCTGCGTTCTAATCTTGCTTCTGCCAAGAACTTTCTATAGACATACTTCTCCCTCTTCCCTCTCTCTTTCTCCTAACCCGTATGCCTACAAGTTTCTGCTTGTTGGATTCTGCATGCCAGAAGATTTCTCTTCTGTCCCCCCACCACCACCCCGTGCTGTGCAAACTGGGTCAAAAGATGGAAAATGGATCAAATGATGAATCAGTGGTCCCACGGTGGTTGCAAATAAAATCCAATGGGCATTCCAGTGGAGGAAAAAAATCATGTTTTTTAGTCTAAAACAAGATGCAAGGGGATCTTGCATCTTGTTTTAGAGAAGAGGTATATTCCTGGAGGCCTGTGAGAAGCTGTATTCTTCTGTGAAACAAGATGCAACATCCTGTGCATCTTGTTTTAGTCTAAAGATTTTTTTTAACCAGCAACCAGAAGGAACTTTTCTCCATGTCTCTTCTTGCCATGCCACAGTCAGTATAGCCTGACATTTAGTCGGCACAAGGGTTGGGACCCTCTGAAGTATCTACTTTGATTTGCACCCACTGATGGTTAGTGCCTTGCTTGAGTTAAAGGCTGGGTGGGGTCTTTCCAACTTTACCTGGGGATGTCAGGAGTCAGACCCGGGGACTCTGGGATGTTAGAGCCAGTGTGCCACGACCAACCAACAGCAAAGCAAAGTTTCCAGTCCTCATGGTTCCGAATGAAAGTTTGACTTCAAGGGCAGCCTAGGATCTTGCATTACACCGAGTCACCCAGGCAGTGGCCAGGTAGCTTTGCCTTTTCTTCACTGAAAGACAGCAGCATTGCAGAGGTTCATGCATTAATCCTCCCAGCCCTATCCAGAGATGCAGGGGTCGCAATGAGAGATGCCGGGGCTTGAACCTGGGATCTCCGTCTGCGGGGTGGCCCTCCTGCAGAAGGCCTTTAACCCCAAAGTTTGGGGAAAGTCGCGAGACTCAGAATCCCACAGCAAGAGCTGGAGTTCAAATCAAAAGTGGCTGTCCCCATCCTTCAGCACCTCTTTCCACTGGCTCCATTCCACAGGCGAGGTGTTGATGATCCACACAAGACCGAGAACGCTTTGGCCATCATCCTCACGCCACTGCCAAAGGAGGATGGAGCCAGAGTAGAAACAGCCCCCCCCCTCTTCCCCGGCTGGCTCCTGCCTTTGATCTTTTTCCAATCCGTCCTGAGCCCCATTTGGCTGAAGCTGGCCAAGAGCAGCTGGGCCCTCACCTCCACTTCTGATAATAGGATTCTCCATCCTTATCGCCTCTGCACGGAGCTCTGGTTTTCACCCTTTGGAGCTTCAGCCATGTCCTTTGGCCGGCAGCTTTTGGATCAATGTGAAAATAAAATAGCTTCTATGCAGGGACACTGAATTTGAGAGTCTTGTCTCTCCCCCCCGAAGAAACCTGCAACAAATTCTTGCAGCTTTTTCTGAAGTGCTTCAGCCAGCTGGTTGTCCGAGATCACATCTGTAAGACTTCCATTTCACTCTTCCTCCCATGTGGCTTTCCCGTTAGTCAGCACTCCATGGCCCCTGAGGCTGATCCACCTTCGTTAGGTAGGGTTTTGAAAGTGCTTCCATTAAGAATTTTATTCCACCCTGGTAGAAATGGATGTGCGAGTCTTTGAAAAAGCAGGAATTGGAGGAGGTGCCTATTTGATTCCACCCCAAGCTGTGCTTTTGGATTACAAGTCCCATAATAGCTCATTTGTGGCTGTATTGTCTGGGAGTCAGAGCTAAAGACATCCAAAAAATATTTTGGCCACCTCATGGCACTCACTGTGGTGCACCGGAAACAGAGGAAATAGTGAGAAATCTCCCTGGGAGATCCTTGCTAAGGTGGGGCGTCCCCACGTCCTCTTTTAGGCTTATTAGGGAGCAGGCCTTTATGGAGATCGGTGACCCCAAAGGTTGTCCATCCACACAGAGCAACACCCAGACAGGAGATGCAGCAGGCCTACGTCTCCTTGGCTCGCCATCTTTCCCAGTGAAATAATGACAAGCTGTCATTCTGCTGAAATTATAAATCCCATGTCCTGTTTTTGCTTCCGAGTGTTCAAATTAGCAGATGCAGCTGTAAGCAGGTCCTTCATCCTTTACCCCCTGGCAAGGCAGGCTCTCCTTTGTTGATGCCAAGGTGGCCGCCCCAACTGGGTGTCAGATCTAGGGACCTCCTTAAAGCGGATGGCGAGAGATGGAAAGCAGCAAGTGGTGGGGGGGAACAGCCCCATTGTGGGATTTGTGCCTTGCAGAAGCTGTAGGGTCTTGAAATTTCCTTTTGATTACAAGGAGCGGCAGCCGGTTCTCCCCATATCACCCTCTCTCACGGCAGCTGAGTTTTTAATGCCATTGCCTTGACCGTCCTGGCAAAATAAAAAAATGGAGGAGAGATTTCAGCTGGCCCAGCCAGGCACAGATTCCCGTGTAAACTGTGGGGCGCGTTGCGTGCAACGAACTGGCCAGCACAGATGGCGAATGCCTGGTGCCAGAGGGGTAGATGATGATTAAGTCCTAGCTCCGGGCAAGCTGGGGGGCTCTTCCTTCACTTCGTTCACTGCCCAAGCCCCAGACAGATATTGTGATTTTCCTCCTTTCCAGCCTTTCAACAGCCTGACGGGAAGAGGTGAGAAACCGGCGTCCCCTTAAATGGGTTCACAGGAAGGTCCTCATAGTCTGCCTGTTCTCCCCCCAACTCCAGTGCTTGGAGAAGTTCCTTTTTTTTCCTTTTCTTTTTGGACTACACGACGCAGGGCCGGCTGTAATCCAGTCTGCCAATTTGTCCTGCGATAATAGCTTTGGCCGGTCGGATTCTCTTCTCTGCAAGACATCTGAGGACGTGGACTCACCCACAAAAGCTCACATTTTTTGCCTTCTTTATTTTTTTTTATTTTTTTTACTTTGCCTGATACGCTAGCGCAGCTGTCTCTTCTCAAACTAGAAATAACCAAGTCACCTTTAAGAAACAGAGAAAGTACAGAGTTCCTTCTTTTTGTAACTGTAACAATAACAGTTATTGTAACTGTAACAATAACAAACTTATTTAGGGGTGATTTGGAAATGAAACAATTACTATTAATTGTAACTTCCCATGTTTTGAAAGGGACTGTTTTGTGTTCTTAGTGGGTCTTTTTTTCTTCTTTGCTTAAATCTGGCATGCTGGAATGCTCAGCGATTTAGGTCTCTGGCCAGGGAGCCAGAGGTTGGGAGTTTGAATCCCGCACGGTGCCTCCGTGACAAGGGCCGGACTCAATAATCCAGAAGGCCCCTTCCAGCCCTGCAGTTCTAAAGGGAACAGAACAGTATGTTGTAAAACCTGTGGGTGCATTTCGGGGTGTGTACACATAAAGGGGGCTCAGGTTTAGCTGATACTACGTCAGCTTAGCCTGCAGCAGAGTGTGTTATGTGTGGGCTCCTAAAAGCCATTTTTCTCTCTCTCCCTCTCTGTTTCTCCCTCTCATAAACCAACCGTGAAATAGAGCCTGCGTAGTAATTTTCCTATTGATTCTGCTGCAATTAAATTACCTTCTTAGGAAGCTCTTAAGGGCTTTTCTGAAACAGGCACACAAAGAGGTGAGGGGCTGGGGGGGGAGTGGAAGAGGAGGGAGTCCAGGAAGCGATTAGGGGGCCCTCGATGCCATTTCTGGATAGCTGACAGAGTGACCGAGAGGCACCTGCTTAATAGCTATGGCCAGAGATGGGTGGAAGAGAGAAGATACTTCCAGACGGGCCCGGATGGTGGTTAAACTCAGAATTGATGGTTGAGCAGCGGCATAACAAGAGGGACTCAGTACGTCGCAGTGAGAGATTAAAATAAGGGCATTTTTCCTTTCAGTAAAAACCAGCATGGCTTAGATTTTCAACATGGTGGCAGCAGCTAGAGGACATCCAGTTTTGTCAGAGGCTTATAATGGGCAGCTCACCCAGCATCATTTGTGATAAATGATGACTTATCTGTGTCTCTCCTAATGGATTGAGGCCTGCCCGGGGCTGAATTAAGGCACAGTGAGACCCTCAACGGTGTCAGGTATCAGAAGCCCCATAGCATTGCCAGTTGGTGGGGGTCAGAAGAGGAACTATATTTTTATATAGAGAAGCCTGCCATAATTTGAGGCCTGACACTGTATATTTGCTTTTTTTTATGTGTGAAGCGGTTCCCACTTTCACTGCTTTTAGGAAGGATATGAAGATGCATCTTCCCAATCTCGCCTTTTAACGTGTTTTGAGATTTGTGGTGTTTTTAATGGTTTTTAGGAATTGTTTTTAGTTGTGTCTGCTAGCCATTAAAGTCACTAATTTTTTTAAAGTGGAAAGGCAGGATTGAAATGCGGTAATAAATAAGTAATTTTATTGTGTTGTGTCTTTACTCCTGAGTTGTCGGCAGTCTGTGTAGTTTCTCACCATTTTACCCTCATGACTAGAGTTGTGTATGTTCACCTGCGATCCATCTATTTATCCACACCCTTCCCCTCTCCAGATGTGTGCGTGTTTCTTTACTCCTGAGTTGTCGGCAGTCTGTGTAGTTTCTCACCATTTTACCCTCATGACTAGAGTTGTGTATGTTCACCTGCGATCCATCTATTTATCCACACCCTTCCCCTCTCCAGATGTGTGCGTGTTTCTACACATCTGGTCAGTCGTATGCATTGGATATTTGGTTTGAACACCGTCTCCATATGGACGAAAGTTAATTTAAGTAGCACTTTGTGTGAATTTCAAATAGTGCATTTTCAAAGCATCCTTTTCGAAAAGCACGACTGCGGAAGGGCATGGGATGAACCTGTGGCACTCTTGTGTTGTTTTGCACGATAAGTCCCAGAATCCCCAGATGGTGTTGCCAGTGAGAAAGGATAGTGTAAGTTATAGTTTTAGAACATCTGGTGTGTGCAAGGTTTGCCACCCCCGGGGGCTGGGGAGATGCCGGTAGTTGTCACACACACACCTCCGCCACAACCAGGTGAGGATTCTGGAGCCAAAGGGCTGCCCCCCCCCATCAAAGGCAGGTGAGGACTGCAAACCTGTTGAATATCAGACCGACATCCGATTCCTCTAGAGCAGCAAACCACACTGCGGGGGAGGGGGAGCTGAAATCTCAGCTCACGAACTGAGTGGAAACGTGAACTTGGAATGGGGCTTTCCATTCGTAAATTCAGAGCCTCCAAGCCTCAGGATGTTACAAAGTTTAAGGAAATTACCTTTTTTGGCCTACAAATCCCATTAGCCCCTGGGAGTGTGATTTTGTGAAGTCCAGAGGCGTCCATTTCCCAAGCACTGGGACTTAAACGTCTTGCTAACAACCCATCTCCATCAGCTGCTATGGAATGAATTCTCTAGGCGGTGGTGGGAGTTGGGTTCTCCTCGTCCGGTACGGCTGCCTAGGCAGCGAGCAAGGCATCTTGTTTGCAGGGACGCAATTATTAGCTCTGCAGTTTGATACCTTGTGCAATCTCTCCGTTACTTAAGCCTAGAATTAATTGTGGGCTGGAACCAGCCTGGAATGAGCTGCCAGAACAACAGGGAGGGTGTCATTAATTATCTAGGCGGCCGTGGAAGTTGGCTTCTCCTAATCCAGTGCTGCAGCATTACAGAACAACAGCGCGTCTCGGCTCTCTGTCTACGGTTGTGATGGAGACCCAATGGGCACGGGGGTCTCCCCTTTGTCTATCCTTTCCCAGCTGTATCGAAACAACCACGGGCCACGTCCGCCTCGGTCAGCGCTTGGCGCACATGGAATTCCGGGTTTATTTATTTGTTTCTTCAAAATATTTTTATCCTGCTTTTTTCCTTAAAAACAACCCACAGCCTCTTCTTCTTCACACCCCACTGGATGGGCCTTGAGGGTGGACTTGGAAAAGGGTTCTCCATGAGGATCTCGGATCCTGGGCGGGTCTTTGTGGGGGGAAAATGGGCCTGTTCAGGTTGCTTGGGCCAAACTCTATGGGGCTCGAAAAGTCATAACCAGCCATTTGCCCAGAAACAGCCGGCGGGGCTCTTGTCAGCAGGGAGCGATCTGCACCTTGTAACCGGCCCCAGTTGACAATCTGCACCCAGTTTTTTGGACCAGCGCTAGTTTCTGAAACGAGGCGGAAAACCTGTTTCAAGATGGACTAATGCAAACTTAACGAAATGTCATACTTTTGGACCAGTTGCCAGCATGCTAGAACCTCATGTCTTGGACTGTAAAAAATGTAGTTCTATTGTTTAATTCCCTAGAACCTCAACGTTCCTGAAAAATTCAAGCCTTATTTTCTGTAACTAGAAACTCCCTGCGTCTGTCCCGTGGCTTTCCTGACTCGTGTGCAATCCCGCTCGCTGGACTGTAGTGCAATACCCTCCCTTGGGCTTCAGGGACACAACAACGTTCCAGCCAGCAGATGCTGAGAATCTGAGAATATCAGGGGACGTGGCATGCCCCAGGAGAAATGCACACAGAAGCAGATAAGATTTTCCTGTGGACGAAGGATGCACTGAGCATCATAGCAGGAAAAGCCCGACAGATCCCGAGAGAAACCAGAAATAGCAGATGTGTCCCTTGTTGAACAGACCTTAGCACCCCCCTTCCCAGTCTTGACTCATAAAAGAGTGACATTGTGGGTATAAAACCAGGAGACCCTTGTTCATCCCCTCTAATTTCTAAATTTTGCAATTGTTCCCATATGCTTTTCTAACAGCTTTCCTGTTTTTTCTCTTCCATGTGAGGGATTCATGTGTCTTTCCTACATTTTCTGCAACCCCCCCCACCCCCTCACATAGACTTTCTGCAACATCCATACCTTCCATTGATTCCCCTTGGTACAATGACAGGCAGTTCTCATGGGAAAGTGGCATAGTTATTAGACAGACACGGGCGCTCGCTGTGTAAACAGGAGCAAATAAATTGGTTTCGCTGAGAATAAATCAGCCGGAGATGCCACCAGCTTGGAATAATAAAAAGGCTGGGCTTTTTTGAGGCCTGATAATGGCTGGAATTTCCCCTGCATAATTTGATATATTTCTCTCTTCCCTCCCCTCCCTCCCTTTAGGGCCTGAAGCCTATGGATCATAATGGACTTTCGGACCCATATGTGAAACTACATTTACTGCCAGGTGCCAGCAAGGTGAGTCAACCTTTCCTCCCTGCCCCCTTTCATTTATTAGGTAGGAAATCACAAAATTCGTACATGGGTTTTTAAGAAGCCCGACTCTGCTACAGGTCTCAGGTTAGATAAGCCTGGCTCTTGGTGGTCCCGGCGGAAGGTCTTTGGGGCCTTTGACTGGTGACAAAGATGGTGGTCCAGCTGGGTCATGCGTTCATCCAGATTTCATCCTAGGTGGCTCTCAATTGAAGTGATCTATTTGTTTATTTAGCTTCTACCCCTGTCCATCTAGTGGGAAGCCATCACTCTGGGTGGGTTACAGCAAAGTATAAACGTAAAATGAAAATTTTAAATGAAAATAAAACACACACACACACACAACCGAAAACCCACCCATCTAAACAGAGCATCCTATGCCGGCTGCTCAAGATGGCCATGACAGCAACCAAGATCCACCTATGGAATAGCAAGAGGATTGTCAAAAGCTTACCTGAAGTTTTAATTTGCCTTCTAAATAGTTGGAGGGTGTGGAGTGGGGGGGATGCCTGACTCCCCTCCACTGGGGATATGTTCCAAAGAGGTTGAGCAGGAGATGCTGGCCTGGATCCAGGGATTAGTCTCCACAAGAGCAGACCTATTCAATCGGTTGGATTGATGTAAGTGTTGACTTGAGTTCGTTTGGCGGGGCTGCACTGGCTGAAGCCGGCCCTTGGATTTAGGCAGCTGTTTCCCTCCCCCCAAGCTTGAGGTGTTGATCTGGATGACGGGGGGGTCTCTGCTGTCGCCATATGTCATGTCTTTTAATAATATTGTAGGACACTGTTGACTTAAAAAGATGGGTGGGCCTGAACTCATCATGGCACGAACAAGAGTTCAAATCCTCACAAGCCTCCTTGCAGAACCTTAAGGTGCCACAATGTTGTTGTTGTTTTTTGCTTTTTTTCCTGTTTCTTGTCGATATCCTTGCACAAACACAGATACAACTTTGAAAACATCTCAGCGACACCACCCCCCCCCCTTGCTTAGTTAAGCAGGAAAGCCGTGGGGCTCAGTGTTTGCGGGGGGTGGGGTTCTTCCAAGAGGTTTAGCTCCTGGAAGGCCTTCTTCTAAATTCGGAATAAAACCCAGCGTGGATTCACTACCTCTGTGGGAAGGGCCTGGGTGTGCCTGGGACAGAGGTCGGGAGGCTCTTAAGCTCATTCCTGCTGGTCTCGATACTTGGGAGATGTGGCCCGTTTTTCAGGTCACAGAGCAAAGCTGGTTGGCCCCGGTGCCCGGCCTGTTAATTGATCAATGATTGTGTGTAGAATAACTTTCTGGAAGTCAAGGTCAAAGCGGGGGGAGGATGATGCCCTGGGAGAAATGGAAAGGCTATAAATAACAGACCCGGGCAAAGGGAAAGGGAGAGAAAAGAGCCAGACTGTTCTATCCATAAAGAAAGAGGGATTAAATTTTGACCCACTCACCTTCCAACTCTGGAACCACCCTGCCTTTTAAAGTTCACACAGATACAGCGGCCAATAGGTGCCCATTTGCTTTCCATGTGCAACGAGGCACCACCAAAAAGCCAAGCCATGACTGCCTGCGGTTCTTCTGCCTGGAGGTGGTGCAGATTAAAATGTCACTCCCAGACCCACCCGCCTGAAGAGTGTGCGTTCAACTGTGGAAGTGTCATTCCTCTTTGCCGTGATCCCGGTAGACGGAAGAGCAGATTACATCTATTGTAAATATATTATATCGGAACAGCTGCTGTCAGGGATGTCACTTCTGATCTTCGTGACTCCACCAGTCAAGAGGAGCTTCTCCCTGTTTCCGTAGGTCCCCCCCTTCTGCCTTTGCCTCGTTTCCTGCGAGACTAGATTTCTAAACCATTTCTAGATCTCAGGTTCAACGCTTGCAGGGGGCAGACCTTTCAGGAGTCCCTGTGTGTAAAGACAGAGAGGAATCAAGGCCAGGTATGCTTGCATGGACATTTTGCTGAGGAGTTTTGTTTTGTTTTTTGGGCTGGGCTTTCTCTTGGTCTCACCCGCCGCATGGCCTGGGGCTGGAGCCTTAGGGGGGGCGGGGCTTTCTACTTTAAATGAAGGTGTCCCAGGACCCCTCGCTGTTGAAAGCCAATTAGATCTGCATACACCTGGGAGGCAGGAAAGTTTTAAGGGTCGGATCATACTTCCGCACTATTAGAGAGCAGGCCGGGTAGGTGGGGCTCGTCAGCCATGGAAGGCAGCCCATCTAGGAGAAGGAAAACTCTGATTTCAAACCTCCACTGCCCTGTGACTATATCCACTCATGGAAACGGCTTCAGGAGTTAACCTAGAGCAAAATCCGGAGCTGGAGTCCCAAAGGCAGTTCGTGTCGTTCTGCCAACTCCTGCGATGTTGCTGGAACCAGTTGCCTTTCTATTGGACCATTTCAGTGACATGGAGAGGGGTTATCTGTTGCTTGGGTAACAACCTATCCTCCATATTACTTTACCCCGGCTTCATGCTCTGGAGAGGACACTCCTCGATTCAGAGCACGTTACCATGGTCTCTCGAGACTGAAGGATGCCTATGATGATGATCCAAGCACCTCTCCTGGTTTGTTTGTTTATCTGTAGCGCTCATCACCTGACTGGCAAAAAGTTTGTGGGTTCCCCCCCAAAAAAACCGATGTATCAGTGCTTTTAAAAAAAGTTTGTGTCCTCAGACTTTAGATCTTAAAGTCTCCAGAAACAAAGCATAAAAGGGAGAGGAGGGGAGAGGAAAGAGGAAAACGACGCTTTTAAAACTTCTGGGGTGGGCTTCTCCAAAGGGCGAGTAGTGGCCGACCTTTCCTTTCGTTTACCCCCCATCTCCCCATCCAGGCTTCGTTGCAGAGAACTTGGCCCCGTCAGAGGGTCTTCCGTCATGTCAGGATGACGTGGCCTCGAGTCTTTTGTTTGAAATTGGCCAAAAAAAGAGAAGAGAGAAGAAAAAGTCTGTATTAAAGTATTTATAACTTGGGGCTAGTTGATGTTTCAAACCCTAGCTTTCTACAACAGACCTCAGGGATACATTATACCCGTTTAAAAACGGATCAATAAGCCAAGTATGAAAGCAATATAGAATCTCACATTATTTTTCTGAGATAGATGACAAATTTACTCTCTTCCTCGTCCTTCTTCCTAGCCAAACTTCTTATTGAGATCTCAGAGCAAAATTCATGATTCTATGCACCCCAATTTTATCCTCACAAGAAGACTTGGTTATTAGCTTCAAGTTAAATGCCAGGTTTTCTGGCTGGTTGGAGATTAAATGTGGATTTTCCCACTTGTTGTCCCCTGATTATTTAAACTTCACCCCACACCAGCACCCATACCATCTCTGATGGGAACTTCCTTTTTGCTCCTGTCATCACAAGGAAAAAACAGTCATTTGTCTCATGGTTAAGAATATAATCTCACTTCATTTTGTATCGACTGAAATTCATACATTTCTTCATAATCCAAGTAGAAATAACTTCAGGATTGTTGTTCTTTTGTTTTTTCGATCTGGGAATTAAAAACTGACAGATCGATCCACTGAGGCTCAGAGTTTTGACGGCTTAGTGTTTTAAAGATTTGGTTTTGAACCCCTGTAAAATGTTGGTGCCGCATTAGAATTGCCCTCCTCTTTCCCCTGCTGGGAACGCTTTGCGCCTTTTGAACTTGGCTGGTTGTAGATGTAAGAAGAACTATTTTTCGCAACATTTTTGAAGAATTTAACAAAATGCTTTACGTTCTGTAGCATCTGGGATCAAAAGGGCGGAAGTTTGAAAAGCTCAAGAAAAGGAAACTGAGCGAGTCTTTGTCTCTAACCCGATCCCATCTCTAGAAGGTTACAAATCCTGGCAGAACATCCAGATTCCTTTTGAAACATGGCTTTTGAACAAGGCGAGGGGAATTTTTATGGACTTCCAGAGGTTGCCAAATTCCAGCTGCCATCAGCCTGCCTCGTCTGTAGTGAAGCGTGATGGGAAAGGTAGTTTTCTCTAGAATATTACTGTGTCTAGGAGGAGAAGGAATTATCCCCATCCGGTGCAAAGTTAAGCATTACCTCTCACTCAAAATGGGCACACCAATGACTCAACAAACTTCTCACAGGAAGCTTCAGAGGAACCAAGAAGGCTCAGTTTGAACAGGGGGGCAGATCATCTTAAATTTTGACCAAGGAAGACCAATGTCTCATTTCTGATGGGGACATTCCTATGGGAGAAAGCTTGTACAAAATGAAAGCACAAGAGAGAGGGGTTGGTGGGTGATCTTAAGAAAGAATCGTCTGCAGGAGTAAGGCCAGCTCAACCAATAAAATTGGTTCACAACTTTGGGGTCTTCTGAGAAAAGGCACCCCCTTTAACAGGAGAGGCATTGTTTTATTGCTTCTCTTAGCTTGCCGTGCTAAGCCGCTCTTACTTTACTGCTAATGTGGCACTCCGCGAGTAAGGATGATAAATGCAGCCCGCTGCCCAAAACGTTCAGTGGACGACTTCTCGTCTATCGATTTCATCAGAGCTCGTTACCTCGAGAAGTGGCCGGAACAGGGAGAGCGAACCTTCTCGCGTTACATCCAATTACGTGAAAATTGGACGTCTGTCAGCCTGTCGTCCCCGATGGGGCAGATTAATGGAGAAGCCGTACCTGAAGTTGGCTTCAAGTCTGCCACGTGAAGCGTCTTGTCTTCTTTCTTGAAGGAAGCTGAGGCACCTCAGGAGTGGGAAGAACAGAAATGGAGGGGTTTCGGTGAGATCAATCTGTCGGGATTCACAGCCGCAGGTGGACCAGGAAGAGAGAGGAAGACTGAACGGGGAAAGATGGACATTGTCTCAACGTTCATGCCCATTTCTCCTCCTTGGATTCTGCTCGTTGTGCAAGAAGCTCGTTGGCCATCATTATGGAAGGACTGCTTGTATAGGTGTGGGTTACTTCCAGTGATTGGCAGAGGGTGGTGATGGAAGGAGGGTGGCCAAGGGGGAATGGATCTCCCAGCTCTAGATTTTAGAGCAACTAGTTGGCTCCATCACCACCTTCCGCCATCTCTTGTTTTCTTCTCTGCCTTCATCAACTTGAAGCTGAGATCTCTGAGAGTTCCATTTTCACTTATTTATACCCAAGCCAATATCCTGTCCTCTTCATGTTTTTACACAACACTTGGGGTGTGTGTGAAAAGAGCAATTAAAAGGTAACGAAACACAATAAAAATTCAGGATGTAATAAAATCAGATCAATAAAACGAAGACAGCTTTACATAAAACTGAAGAGGCAGGCTCGGGTGTAGGCAGGACAGGCTTCGCAAGATAGGAAACCCTGCTGGAAAGGGCACAGAGAGACAACACCAAACGTTTTTATAGGCCACCAGGTCACTTCCAGCATCAGGCTGGTCCTGTGTGTTTGGTATCTCCGAAAGGTCTTATCCTTAACCGCCCTGCTCAGGTCTTGCAAACTCAAAGGTCGTGGCTTCCTTCACTGGCTCATCTCATGCTTCACCCTCCTCTTTTCCTGCTGCCTTCTGCTTTTCCCCGCGAAATGATCTCTGTCCGTTTGCCTACCAATCTCTCCGCATCTTTAAAACAGGGACGGCTAGAGGATCCCTCCATTCAAAATCCCCCCCTGTTCCTCAGCCTTCTCTAGGCAGGAAGCGGCGATGCCAGTAACCCAGAGGAAATTGGGTGCTTTGACCCTCTTGAAGGGATGTTTGTCTTTCCTTTCCCGCTGCTTCTTCACATATAAAACCATTTTGCCCTCTTCCTGGCCTTTGCCAACGTACACATTTTGCTGATTATTTTCCCGGTGTTGGCGGCATAATTGGATTGTTCTGCAGGCAACCTGCATGGTACACCTCCGTGACTCTAAACTCTTCCAGTCAGTGATAGAAAAAGTCTATTTTTTTCCTGTCTCTGGTAGTGACTGAGCTCGGTGGAGTGACACAAAACCAGAAAAACATTTTAATACTGTGCGAGACTTGCCAGCTGACCAGAAGGGGGAGGTCTGTATATTATTTTAGAGAAAAGAATTTTAAAAACTGAATTGAATTTAACAACCAAACTATACAAAAGTACTTAGGACCAAAGAATCAGCAATCCAAGATACAAATTTTGTGGAATCAAAAAAATCAGCCACCAATTGTATAGTTTTTCATACAAACTACAGCAGATAATCCACCGAGAACACTGATCTAATTTTCATTTAAAAAAATACGATGGGGTTAGAAGCAGTGTAGATCCCTAGTTGAGAAGGGGGGAGAATTCTGTTTCCCTTCATTTTCGATAAGGCTTGTGATACTTTTGCTTGGTGTTCTGACGTGCCAAAAGGTGCGTGCATCTTATGAGGCAGTGTGAAAAGAACTTTGGATTTCAAAAAAAGTGTGTAGAAGAAACCAAACATTACAGGTTCATACATCCAGGCCCAGAGTTTTACATGCTTCACTCTGTAAAACCTGGTTTTGAATCTATGTGTATGGGATGACTAGTAGGGCTAAATCCGAGATGATACCTCTTTATTTGTATTCTTCCAATTTTTTTGTTATCATTTACACAGTGTTTGAAAACATTATTTTTTGGGGGGGATGACTTTCCCTGGAATGCCCCCGAGCCAGCTTGTTCACAGGGCTGTCCTGCAACGATTCCAAACTCTGCACAAGTGTAGCGAAATCTACGGGATTCCTTATTTTCTTCTTCTTAGCCCAGCCAGTATTCCTTCAAAAGGCATGTAAGTGGGGTGGTGATTACGTGTAATCTCCTTTTATATTTGCCATCCTCCAGGCAAATAAACTGAGGACCAAAACATTGCGAAACACACTGAATCCTACCTGGAATGAAACTCTCACGTACTATGGGATTACCGATGAAGATATGATCCGGAAAACACTCAGGTGAGCAGGCACTGCGGTACGGGGCTGGTGGTGGGGGTGGTTCCTTGCCGGCATCCTTTGGATAATTCCAGATGGTGAGACATGTGGGTTTCCTCTGGGTGGAACGTCAGGAGCCTTGGCGATCGGGTTGTGGCCAGGGAGGTGACGACTCAACCAACCAGCTCTTTTCTAAAGCCCAAAGCACCTATTTTGGATGAATGAACTTACAAAAAATAGTTGACAGAAGTGTAAATGATGATAATAAGAATAATACATCTCAAGATTCCCAGTACTTGGTACAGGCACCAGGAAAGAAGGTCTGACCCTGGTGTATAAAGACCGTTGGATCATGTATAAAACTCCTGGGTGATGGTTTGTTTATGGCTCTGGGATTGTGAGAGTTAAAATGGATCTTCCATGTTTAAGGGCAGTTTACCTCTGAATTATGAATGCTGGCAACAAACGGGTGGAACATCCAGGTTTTTGTGGAATCCTTGCCCTGCTTCTGTGGCACGATGGGCTCGTGGCCGTCTCGAACAGAATTCTTTTTGAGATATTTGCTGATTTATCAGCCACATAACCTTTCCTGCGATGAGCTCAAGGCAACCCTGGGGGCTCTCCTCCTCCTCACTTTGTCTACGTCACCCTGTAAGTTAGGGCAGGCAAATGTTGATCCCTTCCCTTCCCTGTCATTGCTTTCTCTGTGTGAAGAGTGACATGGCTGCAGAGGAGAAGCCCTACTCCTCCATAAAGCTCCCTGTACTAGCCGGACCCCTTATTTTCCAGGGCTCTGGCTCATGGGGAATAGCCTACACACAACCTGGATTCTCCCCCCCCCCCAAAGGTACCTCCCTTGCCATCCACCTGGAGAAGGTTACGAGAGAGTGGGAAGTGGTTAGGGGTCCCCTCCTCGCATTAGGAGAGGATCAGGTAATAAGCACCTCCAGAGTGTCTCATATGAAACCTCAGTCCAGGACTCTTAAGCAGCGTAATACACCGTCTGCCTTTTGTGTGTCTCCGTTTCTCCCCACTAATAAAAGCCGATATAGTTTTTCTCCAAAAGAAGTTCTGAGTCAAGGAATAAATGTCCCTTTTCATTCCCGTTCTTACCTGGATCATTTCGTGTATTGAACCACTGAGCTTTTCATTTGCCTCGGGTCCCGTTCCAGGCATGCTTTCCTCCTTTCCGCCTTGCTTCCCTACTTGGGATTCCATTCAGACCCTTGATACAGCCATTAAAACCTCGTTTCTCAGCCGCCGCTCAGGAAGAAGGCTTTCTTATTTATCAAGGGCCATTAGACTCCCCGTGTTTCCTGCTCTCACATCAATCAGGAGCCCTTGTGCGACAGGGGCGCTTGATTTATAAGCCGCCTCGATTGGGGATCGCTCCCGACGCTATGAGCTATCTTATAAGCACTTCATCGCCTTTAAAGGCTCACAATCCATCAGCTGCAGGGTGTGACTTGAGAGGATTGTGTGTGTGTGTGTAGCACTGGGTGGCAGCCGTGTTGAAACTAAACCTCCTTCTGCTTCTGAAACCTAAGTGGTTCATTTCTTTTTCTTTCCTTCTAATCGTTTGCTTCTAGCACAGGGAGAAATTAATAGGCTGCAGATTCTCAGTGAGTTAGATTTGGGGCAGAGGAGAGAAAAAGCAGAAACACAGAAAAAGGCAAGGGTTGGTGGAAAAGACTGGACCGGAGATGAGACACACACGTGGCCTTGGGCCATCGGCGGCCTCCTGGGCATTTTTGGGACACAATCATTGGTGTCAAGAAACGTTGAAGCCAAAACTGGTACCAGAGACAAAGAAAAAGAGGGTGTAAAGTTGCCACCCGTGGCAAAATTAGTCCTGGTCAGGATTGGGGCCCGCATGCTTGCTTTGAAATAAAACAAACCCAGAAAAAACCAAGAAGGGCAGCTGTACCACATGCACGTTACTGACTGAACACAGTTTGATCCTGCCGTGTGAATCACGACCTGATTCGCAGGCAGCTGACTGAACCAAATGCTTTGGACATTGGGTGTAGGATATAGAGAGCAGCAAAGAGCAACACGGTAGTGGGTTCGAATCCTAATGCTGTGTAATGAAGATGAATAGCAACTGTTCCCTAGGGATAGTAAAGCTTTCTTCGGAGGGGCCTCTCTGGCTGTCTTTGGGTCCAGGCAATGAGGAAGCAAACCAACGGTATTGTTTGGGGTGGGAGGCCTGGATCAGCACCATGAATGAGGTTCGAGAGCCCAACCCATCAGCTCCGATGGGCGAGAATATTGTTGGGCTCCTTTTTTCACAGAGACTTCCCAAAGTGTGCAAATTTCTTCCTCCATGTGACAGAATGTACTTATGATTTGAGAACATTCAAATGAGGGAGAATCGTACTGACAGACTCACCCATCCAGGCAGAAGGCTTTGACTTCTTACAGCTTCAAAACCTTGGCTTAAATCCCTGCATATTCAGCGGTGTTTCGGGGCTGTGGGGCTGAATGATGATCCCATCTCATTTATTTCCTGAAACGGGTGGGATCTGGGTTCCGATTCCCCACTCGCCATGGGCATCACTGCACACAGTTACGAAGGATGCAAGAATAATTGTATATTGGACATAAGGCAAATTTTAAAACCCTCATATGCTTCCTTTCCCCTTTGAATTTTGGAAATCTCCTTTCCACCTTGAAGGTGAAGAGGTTTGGGAGCTGGAGTCAATTCTCACAAATGTCCACCTATCTGGGATGCTTGTAAAAAAATTAAGTGAAAACCGTGGACAAATCTGAGACCTGTATTTGGGTTTTTTTAAAAAGGAGATTTGTGAAGCTCTGTTGCAGGCATGGATCTCTCAACAGACCTGAGGAAGGCCACCAGAACTGCCCTGTGATCAGCAGCACGGCTGAGACCCGTGACTTCTCAGCTTTGACATTTGACCCTTGGAATTAGCATTGAGAAATTAGCTAATAGGAGAGTGATGCAATCCAGATGTTCATTAGCTCCTGCGTTCCCTCTCTGTTGGAGATCAGGCCATCCTCATTTCTGCTCTGCTGCCTCAGCCTTCTCGCCTCCTCACCTGCCTCTTCCATATTTAACTCAGGTGCTAATTAAAGAAGATCCACCGCCTAACTTCATGGCTTCACAGCTGAGTCTCTGGAGCGCCCAGAATATGTTTCTTGCCTCTTTTGGTGCTAATTGACTGTGAAAGTTAGCAGTGTCATAATTATTCAGGAGAAACAACTGCTGGTATGTTGGCTCCCCAGGGACGAAGCGGATGAGAAAGACTCTGTCTTTTGGCCGGACGATCCGGAGTCAATGGTGGCAGTTTGCCGAGTTACACAGTCCTCTAGGTCTGGTGGAGCTGACCTGGGAGCAGCAAAGGTCCAGCGCGCTGGAGACTGAACCCTCTTAGGCCAGCCTCGGCAAACCCAATCGAGGGGGCCTTTGCGGTGTTGTTTTTAAGACAGCACGGACTGGCAGCTGAAAAGGAAGCCCAAATCATTTAGGAGATGGTGGTTTCGTTTGACTAATTGCCAAAGAAACCAAAAGTAATAGCGTGGTTCAGCCATTAGAGTCAGAGAAGCATCAGGGAACCAAGGTTGGGAAGCCGTACCAGTGGACTTGCCAATATCCAAGTGAAATGGACAGATTTCTCTCATTGGTCCTCCAAGCTGTGATCGATGGGCACCCTTTGAGCAAAATGCCACTGGGAAGGAGGTGTCCTTTTCCATGAGTTAAATAAAGGCCAGCTTAGATTCCCCTGGAAATATCACCCTTTATGTCCCATCACGATTGGGCCTTCAAAGGCCAGCTCTGTGGTTTTCCCGAATGGCGAGCCTTGTTTGGGAAGGAGGTTCGCGGCCTCTTTTGCCCCCAGGCACAACCCGGGAGGGATCCGAACACCAAGGATCCTGGCAAGTTGTGCAGGGTGGTGAGGCAGGAGATGGGTGCCCGCCACCTGTTTCTATGGCAACAGAGCCTTGAAATGAACACACCACGACTTCAGCGGGCTTAAGTTCTTCTCTTCCCCACTGACAGGGGCTGAATTTTTGTGTTTCGTCTTTGCGAACAAACCCGTTTTTTTAAAAGCGAGACATGGGAGGTTTCTTTATAGGGAAAAGAATATCTTCCTCCTCCTCCTTCTAAGCCCACTGTCTGAAATATTTGCCTTTTTGAGCTTTGGAGGACCGATTCAATGGGAACAGGTGAAGAACTGGAGCATGCCAAAAACAATAATTGGAACAATTAATTGGGTTTAAATAGAGCCCCTTTTTTTAGGCCAGGAAGGCTTTGAAGGAGTTGGGCTCTCAGGTGTGGTCGAGAGGAATGCCCGGCCCTATCAAAAGGTCACACACAAAAAGGGGAGGAAGAGACGAAGGGGGAGAGCTTAGAAAAGTTGATCAACTTCCAGAAAGTTTTTGCTGGACATGAGGTTTTCCGAGACAGACTTGAAGAAGGTTACTTTCTAGAGATTTGGGAAGGAGGTCGGGGTGGGTGGATCTCTGTGTTTTACCCTTCTCCCGCTAAAGGTAACCTCGAGTCCTTTCAAGTCCCATGAAAGAAATGGTGAAATCTGCAGAAAATCCAAGCCATGTGGATCATGTCATTTCATATACGAATTGGTTGAAGATTCTAGTCCTCAAGCTTTCACATTGCTTAAATTCTTGTTGAAATTGAGCCAAAAGGAATTTTTCTCTGTACCCCCCCCCCCCGGCAGCTGAATTCAACAGGAACAGCTATGCCTGGGATACAACCTTCCAAATAAGTAAGAAATTCCTGTTCTTTCTCACCCCCCCCACCTCTTCTCCTTGCTTCTTTTCCATCAAAACATGCCTACATTTTCAGATTTCTTCAAAGGCAGCATGAAAAGAACTGAAGATTTAAAAAAAATAATGAGCAAGAATGCAAACTTGGCAGATTCTGTGTATCTTCGTTAAGCCGTAATTGCTTAACATTTTTGAGTTGGAGGCGAGGGAAACAACCCAAAGGAACACTGATTAATGTAGCCGAAGCAGGGGATCTAAAACAGGGACCGTTCTGTGTAAACAGCCGCCATTTGGGATCCTTGCTAATGACCCTGTTTCTTTGAATTCCTTTGGAATAAATTAATTCATCCACCTATCCACCAGAAAAAAAACACATTCCACCCCCGTTGTTTTCCTGTTGGAGGTAAGGAATTTCACATGCGTTTTGCCAGGTCCTTGTGTTAAAAAAAACCACAGTTCAGCTTTTGGCAGATCTGCTCAGAGGTGAAAATCCAAGCCAGTGGGGGTGAGACTTTAGGTTTGCGATGTGCGATGTGCCTGTTGATGTTGCTTTAAATACACTTTAAGCAAGTGTGCTAATTAGTCACAGGGGTAGGTGCAGATTTAGAAAATGTTCAGCCCTTTTGGAAGCTGCTGTTCCACTAGACACTTTGCGGGAGGCCGATAGGCCCCCGGCCAGCGGGAAGGTTTTGAGATAGAATTACTATGAGCCACTGCCCACCTGTTCAGTGGGCAGGCATGATGGGCATTGTTGTCTGACACATCTTGGGGGGGATCCAGGCAGAGAAAGGCTGCTGCAGATCCCACTGGAGCATCATCCTTGGCAAGCTGTGCTTGAATCAGGGGGCTGATCTATTTAATTTGAACATGGTTTTGCTGATAATTCCATTTGTAAGCAAATTTAAAAATCCCCCTGAAAATATGCTGTTAGAGATATGCTTTAATGGCATTTCCAGGTGTGCTTTACTCAAACGATTACTGAAATGTGTATTTCCTCTCAGAGTATATTGAGCCATTTCCACAGTTGAGGGGTGGGCTAAAATCATTTGACAACTGGGGAATATCCAATGGAAACCAAGACATATGTGGATCATGTCATTTCATGTAGGAATTTGTCAAAGATCTTAGTCCTCAAGCTTCCATCATGTGAACTTCTTGGAAGGGGGAAAGGCTTCGGATTAATGTACCTTGGCTGCCCACAGGTCTTGCTGGGGAGAAATATGGATAATATTGGTGCACGCTGTTTCTGCTCTGCCACTGGCAGGAAATGTAGCTTTAATCTCATTCCCAGCTTTTATATGAAAGGGATTCCAAAATCAGAGTTCTCTCCCTGTCCAAAAAAATTATAAAGGACAATATTTTGCCTTCCAAAACAATGTGTCTGTGGAGGGCAAGGGGTTGCTAATGGCCACTATTCTTTGCCATGTCAGCTGAAAGGTCACATATTACAGAATTATCTTATTTAGGATTTCTCTTGAAGCGTTTCTGCATTCAGTACCCCTTGATCGTGTGATTTTTTATGCTGTAAATCGCTTCAATCCTGCAGATCGACACGATAAGTCAATGCACACTTCTTGGATCGGAGAGCGCGTGAGCCCAAAGGCGATCTTGGGGCTGTGAGGCAAAACTGCACGGGTGGGATTTAAAGGTGGAAAGATTCCTCGGGGTTTTTTTTTAAGCCTTTCCACCCAGAATGCTAAAGCGTTTCCCAACAGCTGTTGTGCCAGAAAAGGAAGCCAAGGAAAAAGATGGAATCACCCATCGGGGAAGTGGATTGTGACCTCGAGAAAGGGGGGGGGGCTGAGCTGTATCCGCCGAGGGGACCCGTGGAAAGGGATTTAAAGGTGTGAGTGAGGTGATCTGGGCTTTCCTCTGGGGGGGACTTTGGCTCTCGTGGACCTTTCCTTAATTGTGAGACGACAGTGCGGGCGCTTCTCCTCCCTCCCCCTGGAAACATGTCTTCTAACGTGGATCAAGGAAATGTCTGAAACGAGTCATCTCCTGAAACCCTTGAGCAAATAATGTATTATTCACAAGAACGTGGCTGCCCTGCCAATAATGATTTTGTTCGCTGCCTTATGCTGGCAAGGATTCTGGATGCTGCCTTACTCATGGCATATATTATTAAGCAAAGAGCTTCTCCCACGGCGGTTGTGATCGCTGGATGTATTTTGTAGTTGCAGAGGGCTCCCTGGCCGAAGATCTGGGAAGTTTGTCCAGGGGGTGGGTGGCGGGCAGGACTCTGAAACCAGAATCTCTTGAAGAGAGGGAGTAAGTGAAGCTGCAATGCTCAGCTGGCTGGAAAATCGTCCCAGGGCTTCTCACGTCTGTGATTCGGGGATTTTTGTTGTTGCTTAGTCGTTTAGTTGTGTCCGACTCTTCGTGACCCCATGGACCAGAGCACGCCAGGCCCTCCTGTCTTCCACTGCCTCCCGGAGTTGGGTCAAATTCATGTTGGTCGCTTCGATGACACTGTCCAACCACCTCGTCCTCTGTTGTCCCCTTCTCCTCTCGCCTTCACACTTTCCCAACATCAGGGGCTTTTCCAGGGAGTCTTCTCTTCTCATGAGATGGCCAAAGGATTGGAGCCTCAGCTTCAGCATCTGTCCTTCCAGTGAACACTCAGGGTTGATTTCCTTCAGAATGGATCGGTGTGTTCTCCTTGCAGTCCGGGGGACTCTCAAGAGCCTCCTCCAGCACCACAATTCAAAAGCATCAATTCTTCAGCGGTCAGCCTTCTTTATGGCCCAGCTCTCACTTCTATACATCGCCACTGGAAAACACTCAGTGTTTCACCCAACTTTGGGGGTTTGGCCTCTTTCTCAGGCTTCTGGGAAGGAGAGTCGGTGTTGTTTTTCTAGGCTTTGTGGTCTGTCCGTTCCCTGCATAGCTCCGCAGGTTGGAGCGCCTTGGTAGAGAGCTGGAGGCTGGGAGCTCGATTTCCCACGGTGTCCCATGGAAGAGACGGCAGCCAAGAGGGGCTGCGGGTGGCTGATGGTGTTGGGGGGCCGCAGGCAAGCTGCAAGGGAGCCCGAGAGCACGGCCAGGAGGAGGGATCGGGAAAGAGCGCCTGAGAGCTTTAGACTGAGAACACTCTCCAAAGGGGGCCTGGAGCTGGAATCAGCTTGATTGGTGGCACATCATTATGGTTTATACTATAAACCACCTTCCCTCAACTTAATGGGTCTGGAGGTGTGGGCTGGCCCCATCCTGGCTGTCCTTCCACAAGCAGACAAAGACCGTTCTCTTCTGGCTGGCTTTCCTTTCATGACTGGCTGCCTGAGAGGGTTGTTCCCCCCGCCTCCACACCTGGGTCGTTGTGCCTCATTGCCTTTAAAGGTGTTTTTAGTATTGATTTTAATTATCATTTTAAAACCAATAATTGTTTAATTCTTTTTAAATATTTGTTTACTTACTGTTTTTAGCTGGGGCATAAGTGGGATGTGGTGGTGCTGCAGAAGCCTCTGTGCTGGAAGGTCGGAAGACCGAGATCAAATCCATGCGACGGAGGGAGCTCCCGTCGCTTGTCCCAGCTCCTGCCAACCTAGCAGTTCTAAAGCATGTAAAAATGCGAGTCGATAAATAGGTACCACCTCGGTGGGAAGGTCACAGCGTTCTGTGTCTAGTCGCGCTGGCCACGTGACCATGGAAACTGTCTTTGGCCAAACACTGGCTCTACAGCTTGCAAACAGGGATGAGCACCACCCCCTAGAGTCAGACACGACTGGACTCAATGTCAAGGGAAACCTTTACCTTTACCTTTAAGTGAGATAATCAGAAGTCTGTTTCTGATCTAGGCCCCTGTGGTGTGCCTTTTGTTGGAACCTGAACTGGAAGTAATTAGTTACAAGTTACTTGTAGTTAAATCTTTCTCAATAACAAAGCTGTATAGTGGTACCTCGCAAGACGACGACCTGCTAAACGATGAACCCGCATAACAATGACTTTTTGCGATCGCTATAGCGATTCGCAAAACAATCATTCCAATGGGCGATTTTCACTTAACGATTTGGTCCGTGCTTCGCAAATCATTTGTTCACAAGACGAGGATTTCTACAGCTGGTATCGGCTTCGCAAAATGGCTGCCCTGTGCTTTCCGGACCCATGCTTCGCAGGACAGCCATTTTTACAGCTGATCGGCGCTCACAAAATGGCTTCCCTATGGGCGATCTTTGCTGGACGACAAGGTATTTTCCCCATTGGAACGCATTAAACGGGTTTCAATGCATTCCAATGGGGAAATGGATTTTGCATGACGAAGATTTTGCTAAACAGCGATTTCAATGGGACGGATTATCATCATCATGCGGGGCACCACTGTAATTAAGTTACAGTACAGCTGTAACATAATAAGGGATAACATCACTCCTTTGGGTAGTGTACCTATAGCTTTTAAGAGTTGTTTTTGTAGTTACTGTGCTGGGTGGCCTCTCTTGGTGACAGAGGAGGGATACTGATACGGTTCCTGTGTACCTTGTGGGTGCTGAAGTGATGGAGGGGGAGTGTTTTCTACCTGACGCCAGTGGATGGCAGCAGCCAGACATGTCTTTTAAGAAAGTAATTAGAGCTAACGAATTTCATTCCATCTGCAAAGTAGGAAAGTAAAGAGTTATGCTTCACACGGCCCTGCCCAAGGACGTAAACAGCACCCAATTACTTGATGCCCAATCGTGTCGTTGCCTGCCTCTCCGTGTTGCGGCTGTCCCGTTAACCCAGTTTCTACCGACACCTTAACAGTTTAATCTTTGGAGCTAATTGACTATATGACTCGAATGATTCAGAGCGTTAATTTCCCTAGAAAGTCTTGAAGGCAACCGGGAGCGTACTTTGGAGAAGTGGGCTAATTACCTCCCCTCGGCTTCTCACTGCCCTCTTCCAAAGCTTGGATCGGTCGACGTTGACCCAGCTCAAAAGTTGGTGTCCATGGTGGCACCGGCTGAATTTGCAACGTGGGTCCAAATGTCCAATTTCTGTCTTCCATCTTGGTTGCCCGCGAAGGTGATCACGAGAGGGGAAGAGAGACGGAGGTGGCCACGCTGGGAGAGAGAAAGGATCCCGTGGGCCAAAGGGGTGTTTCTAGAGTCGAGATTAGAGAAGGAATACCTGGATCTCTCCATTCCCATGTTGTGCCCTTTCCCACGTTCATCTCCATCATCTCCATCAGGTTACAATCCTTTCTCAAAGCCTGCCTGGGCCATCCGCGTACTCTTCTTTATGCAGATGCGGGTTCGCTATCAGTTTTGTGCAGAATCTTCCCTTATGCACATTTTCATGTCACAAAATGCAGCGAAGTCCCCCTAAAGGACAGCGGTGTGTTGACTTCCACATGGAATTGGAAATAAAAATTCTTCCCCTGGTCCCCACAGGCAGCTTGAAAACAGACTCGCCCAGAAAGCACTGCAGACTGGATTTTAACCCTTGAAGGGGTTATTATTTTAACTAATGCACATGCAAAGACAGGGCCCAAGTCTTAGATCTGTGTGAAACAGCGTGTGTGTGCGCATTATTCCCCCCCCCTCCCCGAAGATAATGGATTTTGTAAAGTGGCCACTGGAGACTGGAGTCCCTGAGAAGCAAGACGTGAGTTCCTGCGTAGCCTCCATCTCTCCTTTCATAGCCCAATCTTTTCTTGGGGTTCCGTCATCGGCGTCACATCCCAGCCATCCAGAAAACCCTTCATCGAGTGAAATGCAGGGTGGCCAGGTGGCTTTGGCTGGTGATCCCACATGGAACAGAAGTCAAGGCCATTTTGATTTCTTGTTCCCCACTCTACGGCTGAAGCCCCTTGTTCCTCTAGCCTAGAATCTGAACAGAGAGGGTACGAAAGGAAAAGCAGATGAGGAGGGGAGAGGAAAACAAACCTCCCACAAGCAGCACCGGAACCTGAAGAGAAGCAGAGGCTTTTTTCCCCTCCCACACTGCCCAGAAATATTGTCAGCTCTCATTTTGGTCTGAAATGCTTTCCTCCCAGTTTTTTTTCCTCTTTGCCAGAATCCAGCTTGTGTGGGTGTGGGGTTTCCCACTCCTCCATTTCAAGCACTGTTTCCTAGCACGGGCCATTCAGCTCTCCCCTGGGTTCCTGACGGCCAGCCGGCTCCCCTTGGATCGCGGCTGGGAGCAGCTGCCGAGAAGCCACGCTTTCCTATCAGCTCCGTCCAGCTGTTTGCACACTCAGATGAAACGCCCCCCTTTTCCCCAGCTACCTGGCGCTTTGCTTTTCCCCACCCGGTGCTTTCCCACTGCCTGTTTGCGGTAGATAATGGCACCAGGGCATAATCGGACCGGGGGCCCTCACTCTCCCTTTCCCTGGGCTGGAAATTATACAGTCCAGGGTGAGGAAAGGTGGCCAAGAGCCTTCTCTCTCTCTCTCTCCCTCCCCGGCTTTTACATCTTGCCTCTCAGTCGTTAGATAAGCAGGACCACCATCTTTTGACCTCTTCCGCTTCCTAAGGGAAGTCGGGATTGCCAGCCTTGAATTTACAGGGCTTTATTATTAGTTGCTTTATATCATAAATTTATTCCATCAAGGGATGGGTGGGTGAATGGTTTTTCCCGACCCACAAAGATTGCTCCCTCTGAGATCTGAACTCGGCCTGTATTATTCATCGGATAAAGGTTGGGGCCCTGCCAGCATTCAAAGGGCCTGTGGTTTTTCTGTATGAAAAACATCTGTGGCTCTCTCCAGATGACTTGCCGATCCTCTGGACTACACCTCCCATCTGCTGCCATCCCAGGGGAGCAGAATGATGGGAGATGCAGTCAAGCAAAAACTGGAAGGCTGCGTATTCCCCCAGCAGGAAGAAGCTCTGCCCTCTCTGTCCTTCACATTTCTTCACACGTTATGAGTAACTGACCTCCGGCCATCAAGAGGTCTTGCAAACGCAAGCCTGTGGCTGCCTTTATGGGGTCCTTCTTCTTCCTCCTCCTCCTCCTCTTTTCTTGTTGCCTCAGCTTCTCCCGGCATCATTTCCAGGGAGCCTTCTCCTCTCGGGACATTTCACGAGACTGGTGCTCACAATGGCATCAAACCTTTCTCCGTATTACGCAGGCACCTCTCTTTTTTTGCATGGAGGAGGATACCTGGGATCAACCCCTGGCATCCCCAGGGAAGGCCTGGGAAATCCTTCCATAAATTGTAACATTTCCATACTTACAGACAGCGGATTTGTACATGCAGTCATTTATTGGGACTGCCTTCTCGTGTCCCAGGGACAAAGGGCCCGTGTGAGGTTTTATGGTACAGGTGCTTGAATATCTTCAGCGACCAGGGCCCCTGGGTTTGGGGGCCCAGAGGGCCAGAGCGGCTCCCCCTTTCTTGCTCCACCTCAGGCAGCAAAAAATCTTAGGCAGTCCTTGCATGTCAATGCCACAGTTGATTTGTAGAGAAGCGCTCCATCTGTACCTAAGAGTTTCATAAAAAGTCAATTAAGTGGTGGATGAATTTTATCCTCTCCTCCCTCCTTCGGCTCCATGGTTTCATAAATTCTTTTATAAGGTGGGTTACAATATATAGTTACTCCTGGTGTCAGCCTTGGAAGAAGGCGCTTCCTTTCTGTCTGGGGTGCAAATGGCATCTCCAGCCCCCCCTTCTTTTTCTCCCTCTCCCCCTCGTACCTGCACACTGTATAATTTTTTTTCCAAGGACAAACGCCCCGTCTTCTCTAGCCGAGCTTGGCTGGAGTCTTTCGGCCCCTCCAATAAGGCCCATTCCCTTTTCTAACACTTTTCATTCCCTCTCCTGTCCTTTATTTCTCTTCTGTTAATAAGGAGCGCCTTAATGAATCTCCTTCTGCAAAAAGGGCTTTGTGGGCAAAGATGATAAAGGGCTTTTTCTTTCCCCACCTGCGGGAGAAAAACAGAAGAGGGAGTCGTTTTGAAAAGCCTATTAGAGAAAGCCAGTGGGATTAACGAAGGCTCTTTTTTTTTTTAAGCCTGGCCTTCCCTTAGATAGGCTGGGTAGCTCAACCTGGCGTGCGACCATCTCATCTCGTCCCAGGGCAGAGCAGTCTTTCCCCCCCCCTCTGGTGCGCTAGAGAGAAGGCGAGGAGAGTTCACGAGGACCTGCTGGTGGCTCCCCAGTGCTCTTTCTAGGCTGGGCCAAGGATCCCGCCAGAGGGCTGGGAACATCCAGATCCAGCCGAGCCGGGGAGATCTTCTGGATCCAAAGAGGAAGTTCGGGGTAGCCTCGTTGGGGGGCGAGCTGCCTGCCTAGGCGGCTGTGGCCCCCTTGGTGCCTTCTTGCTTACCACCCAGATCAAAGGACGAGGGAAGGGAGGGTGACATCTTTTCGCCCTTGTTGAGGCTTCTCCGTTCCTCCCGCGTTCAACTGCGGTCCTCACAGCGGCTGAGACGGAAGCCGACTGTCACAACACAGTGAGTCAGGAGCGTCTTTCTGATGCATGCTGGTAGAAGTCAAACTGAATGAACTGATTGACAAATTAAGTTGCTTATGAGAGTCTCTCAGTGGCTGAACATTAATTGGTTCCAATTATTTAAGAATTCAAGGTTAAGGGGCGGGCGCCAGCCTTCAACCTGGTGCGCTTGTTGGACTCGATGCCGTTACAACCCGCTCCTGTATTTACTGCTATTCCTGCCTCTTCACCCCATTTTTCTCCTTCATTTACCTTCAGAGTTTCTGTCTGTGACGAGGACAAGTTCCGCCATAACGAGTTCATTGGGGAAACGAGGATCCCATTAAAGAAGTTGAAGCCCAACCAGACCAAGAAGTTCAACATCTGTCTAGAGAAACAACTACCGGTGAGTGAAGCTGCTGGCTTTCGCACATAGTCTGTCGCAGCGGATTAGGGCCGCCCTCAGAGGGCAGAGCCGGGGGGGGGAGGCTGGTTTGGGGGGCTTTTTTGGGGGGGGGTGAGATTTCCAGCTCAGAATCCCCTTAGCCTTTCCCTAAAGGAGGCTTTCTGAGCTCGGAAGCTCCTCCACGCGAAAGGTGACTAACGGGTTAGGGTCCCCATGACTTGACCAACCACACCTGACTATCAGGTTACGGACCCTCATCGTCCTCCCCTTCCAACTGCACAGCTGCTCATACGGCCCTTTGCAATTAGCCTGTTATGGCCACTTTAGCTTTCCTTTCCTAAAAAAGAAGGGGGGGGGAAGGCATGTTTGCAAGCTGCTCTGATTATCAATTCTAGGCGAGAGAGAGAGAGAGAGAGAGAGAGAGAGAGAGAGAACCGCGTGGGAGGAGAGGCAGCCTGGCTCCCAGGGGACGAGGAGGAAGCGGGCAGCAGGCTTTGAGCAAAGAAGGAGTAACAAGGCGCTAACAAGCCGGGAACGTGTCACGAGGAAGGCGGGCCCCCTCTTCCCCCCACGGCCAGCTGCAGGAAAGCCTTGATCAGGCAGGCGAAAAGCCTGGGTAGCTCTCCTCTCCTTTGCCCACTCTTCCCCACCCTTGGCCAAAACACACGTTCCCCATTTCACCAGACTAGCAGCACCTCGGTGGATTTAATTTGTGGTGCAACAGGCTGGAATTCAACAGGTGGTGCTTCCCCCCCCCCCCCAATTTCTCCACATCTCTGGCCTCTGTGCTTTGCTTTGCCTGCTGGGCTTTGTGGCTCTCATCACAACTCTTAAAGTGCTCTGCCAGCTCTTTTTCTGGGCCATCTTGCCCCCCCCAATTCCCAGGGGGATATTTCGAACCCATTTACAAAGAGGGAGCGACGGACGGCATCCTCCTCGATGAGCCTGGAGGTTCGGCGGTCGTGTCTCTAGCCCAGAGGTTGACCCGAAACGAATGCCGGTTTAATTTGACCCTCCTCTGGTGACCTGAGCAAGCTGTGATGGGGAGAGGCAGAGCCCTTTTGGCGCCTGGAACAAGTGGTAACACTCCCCCCCCAAAAAAAGTTTAAGGAATGTGCCTCCCCCCACCCAAAAAAAGAGAGAAATGATCTGTTTTTGAAAAAAGGAGAAGGAATACGGGCGGGAGGCGCTGCCGTTTATTCTCCACCTCTAGATTTTATAATGCCCTGAATTCTGGTACCCTCGGGCAAGCCCCTGCCTGGGGAGAGGATGATGCTCAGTGCCAGAGGCTGTGCTTCCCATGCAGAAGGTCCTGGGTTCCATCCCCAGCATCTTCAGGTAAGGGCAGGAACGATCCCCTGCTTCGAATCCTGGAGAGAGGTGTTGAGTTAGACAGAGAAAGAGAGAGAGGCCAGCAGTCAAGGTCGGCAGAAGGCAGTATCTTGGGTTTCTAGACAAAGCAAGACGTTTGTCAGAACCTTGAGGACTGGAATCTTTGTTTTGTGCCTGTGAAGACGCCAAGTTTGATCCCCTGCATCTCCAGGTAGGAAATACTGTACAAACTCGGTGAGGGGAAGTCGGTACAGGGCAGCTTCCTCTTTATATCAGACCTTATTTGGGAAATGTAAGGATTGGAATCATCCTTTGCCAGAACAGCGGAAGGGCCCACCTGCTTTGCATGCAGGAAAGTCCGCGGGGTCTGCTGCCCACCCCTGGAGATGATGCTGCGCTTGATGGGCACTAACGATCTGGCTCGTTATACGGTTCCTTCCTATGATCCTGGTGGAGGCCGGAGGCCAACGGTGGACGAGGGAGAGGGGCCAGCTCATGCCAGGAGTTTGGGCTGCAGTTAATCAGCGCCTCTCGCTCTCGCTCTCTCTCTTTCTGGCCCTCCTGCCATTCCCTTTGCTGGCGGGCGCTCCCAGCTGCCTTTAGCTGCCACCCCCGACAGGCAGGCAGCCCGGTCGTGCTTACATCTTTCTCTCTGCATACCTCTGTCGCTCTCCCTGCAGATAGACAAAACCGAAGACAAGTCCCTGGAGGAGCGTGGCCGTATCCTCGTCTCTCTCAAATACAGCTCCCCAAAGCAGGCCTTGCTGGTGGGCATCGTCCGCTGCGCCCATTTGGCTGCCATGGATGCCAACGGCTACTCCGATCCCTACGTGAAAACGTAAGCGAAAAGCAACGCCCCCTGCAGAGGGGCTTCGATCTTCTCTCAGGGGCACCGTGAGAAGAAGGGACGAGCCGGTTCCCCAGTCTGGCTCCTCCTGGTATTCAGGTCTCACACTTTTTGGTACATTCACATCAACCTGGGTGGAAATGAAGTTCTCACCAGTTCCTACAGAATAATTGATACCTCCGTATCGTATAGGCTATTAGTTGTAGGCTATGCAGTTGTAGATTAAAATCCGACAAGCAACGCCAGCCAAAAGAGTTCCCTTCCCTGCCAATCCTTTTATGGGATGGCAAGGGCTGTTTCCCCCCCCCCCTCCAGTTGGGCTTCCAGGCCAAAAGGTACGTGTTTTGTGGTTATTATTCTGACGCACAGATTGTACCTTTTTACTGGGTGGGCAGGAGTCAGTTGGCTCAAAGGGGGGGGGGGGAGGAATGCAAACTTTAACTAATTTCCCCTGAAGGATCTAAGCAGAATTGAAGTCTACTTGCTCTGAAAAAGTTTGAGGCCCTTTCTTTTTTCCTTTCCCCACCGTTGTATTTTCACAATGGAGCTCAAGATGGCTCTCCCCCTTTTCACACGGTCCTCACAACAGCCCTGCAAGGTAGGTGCATCTGAGAGAGAACAGTCGCCCCATAAGTGACTTTCATACTCAAGGTCTGAAACCTTCAGTTTTCCAGTCCCAGCCGAACATTTCGCTCCTTGATTACACCCTAGGTTAAATGGAAAAGGGGCAGCTCCCAGGATTAAATACACACACCCCCACTCACAGCAAAACAAGGCCTCAGAGAGCAATGAATAAGCTGCTCTAATAAAACGGGGGGGGGGGGGGATGAAAGGCTGTATAAAGAAGATCTACTGTAAAAGCCCAGTAGAGTTAATTTTTTTCCCAGAACAACCATAAATCAGCATCCTTGCTGTTTAATTAAAAGCTCAGGAGGAAAATACTCGCGCACAAAAATAATGGTTGTCATCCTGTGTAATGCAGGCTCACGTGAAGACGGTGGATGTTAGCTCCCAAGTAAATATGATTGTTTTTGAAAAAGGCAGCACACCTTCCTTTCTATCGACTTTTGGGAGGGGGGGGGGGCAAACACAACCAGATCAAAACAAATTCAAGCTAGATGTTGGTTCGAGGCATGATTAAAAAGACAACCTCCCCCCACCAAACCAATCGTGGAAAACCAGGTCCAACAAATTTGGCCGGAGGAGATGGCATTTCAAAAGAAAAATGACAAATCCAGGAGGATCCCCATAAATGTGTGGGCAGGGAATCGTGCGCCCCACAGCGAAAAGCTTGGGCTGTTCATCAGGTGGGTGCACAGGGCAGTTCTTATGGCACCCTAAAAACATGATTTTGGGATGCAGACTTAGTCAGCAGAAGGAAGAGGGAGAGGCGTCCAAATGCCATAGGCGTTGTTTATTTATATATAATCTGTTTGGGATTTCCAGTTTTTTAAAAAATTATTATTATATAGACAACAGAATTAAAATCTCTGCTCAAGTGTCAGACGGACTCCTTTCACGTCAAAGCCTTTAAGATACATTCTTCCTTTTCTGGGCTCTTCCTGACATATCAACTTTTTTAAAAATCATTTTTTCACACTTTTTGGGACTCAGACGGACTCCGCTCCTCCTCCGGGCATTTGTTTTGGCCATCTTTCTCCTGTTCCGGCTGCCGTCTTGATCGGCTGGCCCTGGGGAGCCGGGTGATTGCCGACCATCTGTGGACGAAGGCCCAGAGAGAAGAGGGACGTTTTCCACTATGAGAGGGAAGGAGGACAAACCGTTTCGCCTTGGAGCCAGTTCTGCCCGCTGCCGGAACGGCGCACCCGGCCCAACCACCTGCTGACAACAGATGGGAATCTTGTCATCCTTCTGGAATGAAGCAGGAATTCAGACGCTGGATCCGGGATCCGCGTGGCATCCAACCAAGCTGGCAGGCCTCGAGTACCCATGCCATTGCCACGCTTTGCTTCTGCTGGGGAGGAGCGACTCAAAAGGAGGAACAGCCTTCAGCACATCCACCGATCTGCAGGCCAAGCTAATCCTGGGAGCCGATGCGCTGCCGTGATTCAGAGCAGCTTCTCACTGCGAGAAGAGAAGAACGCGGGAGGAAAAGGGAAAGGGTAAGTGGTTCTCTCCTCAACACGGAGGGATGACGAACCTCTCTGTTTCCCTTTCGCCGATTCCCAGTTTTTCGTTTGCTTTGGGAACATGTGCTGTCTTGAATTCAGTGCTACCTGCATCTATGAATGAAAAGGAGGATGCCGCCCTGCGTACCTCGTTCCCAATCCATGCATCTTGGGGTGGCTATTTTGATCAAGGTGCACAGTTGGGGGAGGAATTTCACATCTTTTTTTGACACTTCCTTTTCAAGCGGTATTCACCTCTGGGGTGCACATTCCCTTATTTTTTTTCCATGCATTTTTTTTTTAATTGAGGAACTTCTTTGCAAACTTCAGAAAAGTGCAAACCCTGAAGGGGACTGGAGTATCGGTTTGCAACTGAAAAACTATGTCCAGTTACTTTAAAAGGCAAACCAACTGAGATAATGCTCTCTTTTTTCTAAGCTGGTCTCTTCCTTTTGCTGGAGCTGGTCTATCACAGGGCTAGCCCTTTTTGTCTTGTTTTCTCCTCAACCTCCTGTGATCTAAAGGTAGACTTCGCCTGCATTTGGAAGATCTCTGCAGTTCTCAACCACCCTCAGAAGTCAACTGCCTTTATTCCTTCTTGGGCGCCATGTTCCTGAAGTCTCTGCTCGGTACACCGTCGGCTCCTCTCCGAAAGCCTCGTCCTTTCAAGGCTTTGTGCTTCATCCCTGGCTGCCCCCATTATGCTCAGCGAGAGATAATTTTTTTTAAAAGGTGGAAGCGGGAGGCTTCAACAAAAGGAGAGCAAGCCAGAGAGAACACGAGGTGAGAGGAGATGGCGAAGGAGAAAGCGGCAAACGTGGCCGTTGTTTATCGCACACCTAACGAGGGTGGAAAGTTTTTGTCAGAAACACGGAGTGGGGGTGCTTGGGGGTGCCCCCAAGGCTCAGCGTGGTGATTTCCAGCAGCGCAATGGCAAGTTCTGAAGCACAGGCCCTCAGCATGACAGTAATTTCCTGGAATAATGTTTAAATGCTTTACTTTAACCTCAAGTCTTCCATCCCAACGGGTCTTTTGTAAAGCCAGTGGCTCTTAACTACTCAGTCCAAACTTATGGGGTGGGATTTGGAATTAGGTTATTCCTTTCTGGAAAAGAGAAAAGAAATTGTGGGCAGAGGCTGACCCAGTCCTACCTCCTTCCTTGGAAAAGGAAAAAAAAGATCAGACTAGATGTTTCTTGGTTGACGGAAGCCAAGCACTTATAATGTATACGTATATGGTGTGGCGCAACATCTCCGCATGTCTGTCTTCAAAGAGTACAAAACGGAGGAGGAAGGAAGGGTGGCTCGCAAAGGAAGGAAGAGGCGGAAGGGACATGGAGATCTCAAGGCCTCCGGGGGCTTCAAGCTGGGGCCGCCCTACAAAAGTGGGAAGCCCGCCCTAACGTCCCTTTGGGGAATCCAGCAGCCATTCGCGCCCCTTGGGCAAGCCTGCTAGCCGCCTGGCTGTTGTGCTCTTGCAGAATAAAGCCGCAGAAAGCGCAGGATCACAAAACCTTTATTCAACTCGTACTTTCAGGAGGAGGTCCAGACTGTTGCTTGAGGTTCAGGAGGAAGGAGTTCATTCTGGTCGGTGGCATGAAGTCCAACTCTGGAGGAAGGAAGAGGCGAAGGCTGGGGCCGCTCAAGGTCTGGGCACTACTGCTGGGCGCCCTTCACCTGCCAGAGGTGCCAAATCGGCACATTGGCATCCCCTTCTTGGCCCGAAGGGCACAACTTGACTCACCTGTTAGGCCTCCGTCTCCCGGGGTTTCCAGTCGAGGCTTTAGGCTCTGAAGCAGCATCTCCGCATGTCTGTCCAGAGGCTGGCGTGTGAGAGGAAATGGAGGGATCGGGCAGGTGGTTGACTTTTCAGAAGATTCACAGGAGGGCAGGAACATCGCTGTGAGTAGCAGAGGGGTCTGGCCGGTTTTCCTGGGGTTGGGCCTCACCAGGAGAAATACCTCAGCCGCTTTCAATGGCCGGCCAGCCTTCCCCATGCGCTTCTCCCCGCCTCGCTCTGAAACACCTTTCTGATTCTTGGATAGAGGGAATTGGGAACCAAATGGTGGTCGGGGGGGGGGCAGTTCAGCCTGGCGAGACCTTGTGTTCTTCTTTTCTCTCTGTTGCCTCCTTTCACTTTTTCATTCTGTTTGCTCTGCCTCACAAAATTAATTGATCTCATTAAGATATGCAAATGAGGTGGCGGCAGCTTCAGATTGCATTTTCTTACAAGTGTGGGCGTCTCTCCCCACATCTCCACCTCCCCCTTTTGATTCTTCTTTGAAGAGGATGGTCACAAGGTGAAGCTCGGGGGGCAAAACACCCTTCAGGTAGTGCCAGATCTTCATCATCGAAACAACTACAATTGTATTTTTTTTCAGATGATGCTCATGAGGAATCCATTCTGCCTGTTTGCCATTCAAAGTGCCTTGTGCACAGCACTGGTTGGCTAGAACCAATGAGTCACTAACTACTCCTTCAGGTGGTTGTATATTTTGCCATTTCCAGCAGAAGCTGCCTTATAACATCATCTAGCTCAGTATTATTGACACTAGATGATCCTTGGCAGGAGAAAGGTGCTAATAAACCACTAGACAACGCTGCCTCTGCATCGTACCCCAAGATGAACAGCCTTGCATTTCAAGTCCTTTCTTCCCAGATCCAGGGAATCTCGCAACGTCTGCGAGTCTTTATTTAGACAGAATCTGTATCAAGACCAGGACACTTGCTTACTCTCGCACCTGAGTGGCTGTGTTCAAAACAAGAAGCCTGGCTCTCTGCTTCCCACGTGGGTGATGGGTAATTATTTCCGTGGCTGATCTTGAGGAGGAAGGGGGAGTGGAGGAAACAAAAGTGGTGATTAGATTTGGAAACCTTCTGGGAAGCTGAGCTGACTCACAGTTCAGGCCACAACAGCTGTTGATTTGTAAGCTTACTTCCATGTGAATGACGGTAACAGTAGGTATCTTCACAGGTTGCCGGAGCTGGGCTGTGGGTCGCCGTCCACGGTGAGCCCACATTAAAGATGCAAAGAATACTTGCTAAACTCCTTGTTCTAGCCAATTTATACCATCTGAACACAAGAGGGGCCACGTCAAGGAATTTTGGGACCCCGTGGGATTCCTTGCCTCTTTGCAAGAGTGAGACAGGAAGTATTTCCCCCACCCACATCCTTTTTAAGTCTTTGCATTTTGTGCAAAATGTCTCTGCATTAAATTGGTGCCATTTCCCTTTGGGAAGCACAGCAAAGTATGGCAGCCATTCAAAAACATGCAAATAACCCATCCCGTGCTTCTAGTTCTTAGAAGTCCGTGAAACAAAGCGGCGGTGGCTGTTTTGTGCAAATATCCTTCTTGCAAATGGGGGAAAAAAATCTCACCAAGACTGAAAAGCCATTATTGGGAGCAGGGGCAGGAATTTCTCATTCTTACACAAGAGGAGGAGACAGGCAAAGATTTATATTCCAGCCCCAGAGAAGGGATAGGGAAACCAGTTGGTTTCTGCTTTTTCCTGTGTTTGAATGTTTTTAGTGTCAAAGTCTTTCTATCCCAAATATGATTTGTAAATTTTGGCAATGTTTTCTTAAAAATGAGCTTTAAAATGAGATGTTGTGGTGTGTGCGTGCTTGTGTGAGGAGAGGTGGCAACTGTAAATCAGCAGCACAAAGATGGGTAAATAAGGGTCCCACTCTGGAGTTAATTAGCAAAGCCTCAAGCCAAGAGAGATGAACCTCCGGCCAGCAGGGGCTCCATCTTACGCATTTGATCTCGGAGCCCACTCAAAACACCCCTTTGGTGTCTCCCTCTGGACAAAATCACAACCGGCTGCTGACAAGGGATCAGATCCCTGCCAAACCTCCTGAAGGCTCTTGGCCGCTTTGAGCAGCTGGCAACCAGCAGGACCGGGGGGGGGGCATTTTCTGGACAACTCTTTTGTTTTTCATCACCAGTGGTTCTTGGGACAGCTCTGGGGGAAAGAATGCCCCGCTCAGAAACCAGTTCCCCAAAACCATGAGCGGCCGCCATATTCTCCGACATTGCTGCTTTTCCTGGTGTGTGCGTGTGTGTGTCATTTTCCTGGCAGGATCAGCTTGATCCCCAAATCCATTCGTTCCATTGCTGTGGGGCCCCTCCTTGATGGCTGGACCGTGTCTGAGTGCCAGAACGGAGTGTGAAGAAAGTCCAATTATAACCAGCTGACAAGAGATCGTAGAGTAAAAGGGGGGGGGGGACCTCTCTCTGCTGGAGACCCCAAAGAGCCATGACTAAAGCAAGCCAAAGGTGGGGAAGGCTCCAGCCCTCAAGACGTTTTGGGCTATAATTCCCATAATAGCCCTGCTGGGCACCAAAACCCAAAACATTGGGGCGGGGGGGCAAAGTTTCCTTCAGCTCAGGGCTAGGTGGATAAATTATCGGACTGGGTGTGAAGCAGCTGTGTTTCCCTCCTCCCACATAGCCTTGCCCCCCCCACCCCAGTGACTCGGGCCAAACAACTGCAATTTTTGTGATATCACAGAATAATGCAATAATACCTCTTGAAAGAACCCAGGTCCTGATGTCTGCCCTACATTTTGTTTAATGCAAGGCCTTTTCTGCTTTGATGACCGTAATTGGGTTTTATGGATGGAAAAGCATCATCCATAACCCAGCGCGCACCTCCGTCTTTGGCTTGTTAAGTGCTTCTCGGCTCCATCTGCTTATTCTCCAAAGTAACCCAATTGCCGGCTCTCGGCTCAAGAGGGGCCGTCCCCCAACGCTGGGCAAGAGGACCAGGAGCAGCACATACACCCCCCCCCAAAGAGGAGCAGAGGAGGAAAACCTCAGTGCTAATTATTACTGATGCCCTCATTGCTGTTAATAAGAGCGACAAATATTAACTTTTATCCACATTGCACGTTGGTGAAGTAGGAATACAGGGCACAGCTTGAAGGCTTAATTGGGAAATTAGATTAATGATAAAAATGGACAGCAGAAGAAGGGAGCACTCTTAAGTGGTTTTAAATGATAGCCAGGTTTTCTTCTAACGAACTAAGGTCCGTGCCTCTCTTCTCCTTTGGTTGCTTGATCGACACAACAACCCTAGGAGGCAGGCCGGGCTCAGAGACTGTATTTTGGAGGAAATGCAGACAAAAATGCATCTATTAACGGGGGAAAGACCAAAGAACGAGTGCGGGAAAAATCCTGGTCATGGCAAGTATAGCAGGGCAGCCTAATTATAAAAATGTTTTTAACCTTAGAAAGGCAGCTGGAAATATGCAAGCATTTATATATATATATATATATATATATGTTAATTCTGTTTTAACTCATGACGTGGATTCTGGTTGAGATGATGAACGCTCACCGGGGCTCTTCTTGCAGATACTTGAAGCCGGACGAGGACAAAAAATCTAAGCACAAGACGGCAGTGAAGAAAAAGACCCTGAATCCGGAATTCAATGAGGTCCGTTTGCTTGGTTCCTTTGCGAGGGTGGAGACCTGTTTGAGTGAGAGGGAAATGGAGAGGCTCTCAGGCAGGCGGAGACTATTTACTGAGCTGGATTTGCTGCAAACTCCTTGAAACAGCCACTAAAGCTGCCTCGGATGCGCCAATACCCAAATTCTGACACGGTCTGGAGGAGGGGGAACTCCTTAAGAGCAGCAGAGGATCGGGCTTTGCTTTGGCCCGAGGACCCAAGCGGGTTCTTCATTTGCAAAACGGGACTCCTCAGCCGCCCAAGTCTACCTGAATCCCAGCTCTGGAACTCTTTTGACGTGGTGCCAGCTTTCAGGCCGGCTCTTCTGTGCTGTACAGTCCTGCCCCCCCCCCCGGAAAGTGATCAGTTCGGCCGTGCTCCTGCCAGGGAGTGGCTGCCCCCTTTCCCAGGCCCAACCACGACGGGCCAGATTCTTCTAGGCAGCCCCTGTTCTGGCTTCACGTCTGGCCTTTCTGAAACCCACCAGAGCCGGGGATGGAGTGGCGGGCGGTCCTGACATCCGGGCCGGGCGAAGCATCCCCCTCTTGCCTGGGGGTCTCCTGAACACAGAAGAGATGCTGAGTTGTTTAATGCATGGCGACTCCATTTTTAATGGCTGAGAAAAGAAAGAGGTGCTTATGGAATGCCCTGCCTTATGTGCCCTGTAAGGTGGGTGGGTGGTGCACCCTTTGCTCAGTAACTTCCAGCAAGAAAAGGTACTGGGCCGGCCCTGGAGGAAAAGGAATTCATTACTGATAACGAGTTGCTTGGAACGAGCTCTTTACTTCCTAAGTACAGCACAGCTCTCTCTCTCTCTCTCTCT